>NC_136059.1:1119657910-1122057910 GCF_964261635.1 Lissotriton helveticus | reverse complement strand
AACTTATAACTTGAATCGTGTTTTTTCTTCTTCAAAAGAAAGTCCTGAATCTTACATGTTGCCTGTAGTTAGACCTTTTTGCGGGCTGGGGTTTTAATCAGGCAACGCCACTTGCCTCTGCTATGTGATTTGATGCGTCTTACTTTGTAGGTAAACTTTGGCAAGTTTATTTATCAATTAAGTTTTGGCTGTTTTAGTTTTTATTGAGAAAAAACGTATTTGAAATCAGATTTGATGCTTTTGATCAGCGACCATGTCCATTATTGGAAAATGCTCATCATATAAGCATAGTTGTGTTTTTTTTCAGTTTGATTTGATCATTGTGGTATGTACTGAAATATGGTGTTTTCCCTTTGATTTAGCCGCCTCCTATGCTTGTTTTTCCAATAACAAGCGATTATAATACATTGTTTACTACCTGGAAGACGATTGAGACAATGAACAGAAGCAGCACTGCTGTTTGTGATTGGCTGCTTTCTGTCAAAACCTTGCTACCCGTGATCACTGAAGTTCCACAACATATTTCACTTATTCTGGCATACCTTCTGGTTCAAGAAAATGGGGAGGTCCTTCGTAAAGTTTTGACTACCATCACTGAAGTTGCTAATGTAGACTCGTCTCAGGTAAGCACTGGAATCCTGCATACAGTTCCTGCATATGTTCTTCTCAAGTGTTAGCTTGTTCTTTTTTTTTTTTTTAAACTGATCCCCTCTCTTAAGATGGTCATATTTCATTTGTAAACTGTTGGACATAGGATAAGGTGGACTTTGGTGAAATGTCCAGTGTAGTCGCTTAGATGGAGAGAAGGTTAGTTTCCCAGACATGCTTCTAGCGCTATACAAAATAGGGTGAAATGTAAAATTAAAATCCACACCGAGACTGCCCACAAAGCAGGTAAGAATTCTGGTTTTGTTTTGTATGCTTACATGTGGGTTATAGGTCAGTACACGTCAGAGTGAGGAATGTTAAGGGCACAGATGACAATGATGCCTTTTTGACAAGATTTGAACCAGCAGCCAAAGATTGTTGAGATTGCATATGAGGAAGTTAAAGTTGACCGCCTTGTTCACCTTCATTATGCTGCTAAAAAAATTAACTATTATATTCTTCTCAGTGGAAGAGAATGCGTAATGCCAACAAGTAAACCATGATCTGCAATACGTATGACCAAAGAGTCAACAAAAATCCAACACACAGGGATCCCTATCTGAGTTGAATATGTCCTTGGTGGGCACCCATCGTTAAAAAGTGTCATTGACGTTTCCTTCAGCTTACTGGTAAGATGAGACTGAGATCTGAAGAGGTGATAGGGAAGAGAATGCCCAGAACCTCTTCCAAGAGGTAGGGGTGGATTGTCTGTTAATCCAGAAAAAATGTTTATGCGAAAATGCTCCATTTCAGCTGATCAAGATAAACAAAGCACATACACTGAATTTAACTAACCCATTATTCTCAAATACAGGCCCATTTTCAGGATTTTTAAACTGAGGTGAAGTCCTTGGAAATAACTAATCAAATTCTTAAAGTATAAATGGGGAAATGTCTAATGCTTTTGTAAGCAAAACCAAAGGGGATGATGGACGGAGTGTTGAACATTACAAGCACTCACCCTCAGTCAACTGATATGGGTTTAATCCATCGTCATTCTTTAGCTCACTCCGCCACCCCAGTTCAGACATGGCCATATGTAAATCAGACCGACCCTGTGCCTCATGGGAGCAGTCCAGCCCGAACTGCCAAGCCATGTCTTGCCTGGACCGGAAACAAGCATCCTGGAACCGGTTTCTGGCTAATCAGCCGTCATCAGCCAGGCTAGCTTGAATCCAGTGGCAAAGTGAGCAAGGGACCCACGTCTGGGCATACCCTGCCAACTTAGGTTGAACAAAGCAAAACCAAAGGGGATGATGGACGGAGTGTTGAACATTGCAAGCACTCACCCCACACTCAACTGATCTGGGTTTAATCCATCATCATTCTTTAGCTGACTCCGCCACCCCAGTTTAGACATGGCCTTATGCAAATCAGTCTGACCCTGTGCCTCATGGGAACAGTCCAGCCTGAATTGCCAAGCCATGTCTTCCCTGGACCGGAAACAAGCATCCTGGGACCGGTTTCTGGCTAATCAGCCGTCATCAGCCAGGCTAGCTTGAATCCAGTGGCAAAGTGAGCAAGGGACCCACGTCTGGGCATACCCTGCCAATTTAGGATGAACAAAGCAAAACCAAAGGGGATGATGGACGGAGTGTTGAACATTGCAAGCACTCACCCCAGTCAACTGATCTGGGTTTAATCCATCATCATTCTTTAGCTCACTACGCCACCCCAGTTAAGAGATGGCCATATGCAAATCAGTCTGACCCTGTGCCTCATTGGAACAGTCTAGCCCGAACTGCCAAACCATGTCTTCCCTGGACCGGAAACAAGCATCCTGGGACCGGTTTCTGGCTAATCAGCCGGGCTAGCTTGAATCCAGTGGCAAAGTGAGCAAGGGACCCACGTCTGGGCATACCCTGCCAACTTAGGGCGAACAAAGCAAAACCAAAGGAGATGATGGACGGAGTGTTGAACATTGCAAGCACTCACCCCCAGTCAACTGATCTGGGTTTAATCCATCATCATTCTTTAGCTCACTCCGCCACCCTAGTTCAGACATGGCCATATGCAAATCAGTCTGACCCTGTGCCTCATGGGAACAGTCCAGCCCGAACTGCCAAGCCATGTCTTCCCTGGACCGGAAACAAGCATCCTGGGGCCAGTTTCTGGCTAATCAGCCGTCATCAGCCAGGCTAGCGTGAATTCAGTGGCAAAGTGAGCAAGGGACCCACGTCTGGGCATACCCTGCCAACTTAGTGCGAACAAAGCAAAACCAAAGGGGATGATGGATGGAGTTTTAAACATTGCAAGCTCTCACCACCAGTCAACTGATCTGGGTTTAATCCATCATCATTCAGCTTTTGAAAGTCAGATGGGAGGGGAATTGAAGTGATCCAGTAAGCAGATGATGTCAAAAACACAATATGTTTGGCATAATGAAGGGTAGCTTGTTATCCTAACTTAGCTGTTGCAACCCCCCCCCCCCCCCCCCCAACGTCCCCCCAAACCTCTGAGAACTCTTGGGCTATAGTGTTGACGGGTTCAACTGGAGACTTCCTAATCGTAACTCCTAAAGGACCACAACCATACCTTTTCGCATTTAGCAGCAAATTCACGTTCTGTTTTTATTCATACTGGTGTCTTCATCTTCATCAACTGTACTGCTCCTAGTACATAGAGGAGACAATACTGAGGTTTGCTCATCTTTGTCAGTCCCTAGGTCTCGTACCTCATTTACAAACTACCTACTGATCTGTGGCGTGGATGGATGTTATGATCCTTTCTCCTGGATGTAAATGAACACAGCAAAAAAAAGTTTTAAATTATTTATCCACATGGCAGATTCCTCTTGTGCAAGTCCCATTCGATTGCGGCAGAAGCAACGAAAAGCCTTATAGCCGATGAATCAGAAGGGATTTGTAATATTTGTGCTTGCTTGTGACAAAGTATGCACTAGACTGGAGGCTTAAATACATCTTTTATTTTCCTAAGCAGAAATAGCCTTTGTTGTGTTTTAGAAAGATGTCTTCGGTCCTGGGGTTTTAATTCAGCTGAATGACTTTTCTGTGAATATTGGAACAATATCAGGAGGTAAATGGAAGGCCCGTGATAGGTTGATAATGAGCTGCTTGACCTAGCTGACGCTGCATCTTTGGGCATGATGAGGGATTCTAAATGCACTGTTGCCTAGCAACCCAGAGGCATGCCTTCTCAGCTGGGCTGTGTGCACTAAGCGCTAATGACACTTTATGGGCACTTCCCCCAGCAGTCGAAAAGCTGACAAAGGCAGTAATTGAGGCTGTGCCAATTGAAAGTACCTTAGGTGGCTTAGCACACCATAGCATTTTGGCAGGTACATCATGCAGGTTTATTCTGTTATTTCATGCGCCCCGTGATAGCACTGCAAAAACTAGTTGGAGCTTTCTGTTTAATAATAGACCCAAAAGTAATGAATACACTTTAAAATGATTGCGTTTGGAAGCTGCTTCATAATTATGTGCCTTGCGTCCCACACGATTATTACGATCAGTGGTTGGCTATTTGTGTTTGAGGGACTGGCATGCGCACAGATTTCACAGAGAAGTGCTTATCTGTTTTTCAGGATGCATTATTATGAAGTCAGTATCATAGGCATTCTCTGACCGCTGTCAAAGGTTATAGAATATCTCATAAAAAATTGTACGATATCATGTAATGTACATTTTTGGTCAAATATTTGAGTGAAAGGGATGTTAATATTTTGGTGATTACAGTTTGCGCATTTCTTTAGGGTAAATATGGTTTGCCTGGGTAAACACTGCATGTTGGTAGTACTGTACCTGAAAGCTCTGGTACATGTGTTACTCAAAGGAGTTTGCGACGGATGCCTACACCATACTAGTTGTTGCCTGAGTTCTGAGATGCACATTCGCTTGGGTGTGCAATACGTATGTTCACGATGTCCTTGTATAGTGGAATATTAGTAATTTATCCGCTCCTCCATTCTAGCATTTGCTGTTCTAATGTCGCATATAACATGTGAAGAGAAGTGTATGCAGAACATGGCACAGAGCAGGTTTTACCAGAGAGTTGTGGCAACAGGGGACCACTTTATCATTTTGTGCCATGGAAACAAGTTTGAATTCTTGTTTTCTTTTCTCTACCCTTTTTGACATCTGACGTTCGAGTGCCGAACAATGTGAGGGGAGTGCACGAATCAACACTGACAAAAATCGTTTGTCATAGACATCGTGTTCAGTTTCAGAAGGCACAGCCAAGCAAGAACAGGTCAAGCCCATTGACTGAAGTCATCATTGATTCAGCGACCACGAATCTCCCCCCTCACTCTTGAACGGAGCTACAGTTGCTTCCCTCCCCCCAAGAAAAACCGAGACTATAGTTTTGTGGTTTACATAAATCAATGTCATTAATTCATGAGCATGTCAAGATGTATGTGATGTGCCTGGCTGTGCTCTTTGATGATCTAGGTCTTTGGGATCAATCGCATTGTAGTAGAATACCGCAGATAATGTCAGATGTATTCTCTACATTGCACTCTTCCCTGAGAGGGATGACATAGTGCTCTGGAAGTCCTGATGTTGTTTAAATGGCTCGATGGGTTATGGCACTGTCTGTTTAATCTTTTATGGCCCTTAAGATTCATATTTTTGCAGAATGGTTAGGGCTTTGTTTATTAGTCCCCTGGCGACAGTGCTTACGAATGGTTCCCTCTCACCATCGTTTAGAATTTCACTGCTGTTGATTGGGCTGCACTCTCTTCCCCATCCTCTGCTCCCTTTTACACCCTTTCTGATGCACTGTATTAGGTATTAGACATAGAATCTTGCATTACTCAGATAATGTTTTCTTCATTTAAAACCTTAGTGAGTTATCATAAATATTGGTTATCTTCTACTAGAATGTAATATAATGTGCGAGGATAGACTTTAAAAAATCAGAAGCAATGCCACTAAACCCCTCCAAATTCGGCTGCACTGGTAAATGTACATTTAAATACAAATGACAAGTTTAGATAACCAGGTATAAATGCCCACACCAGTCGATATGCTTTATAAGTAGAAATTTGAAGCACTTATTGTACTAAAATTCCTATTGACCTCGAGCAGGCTCTCACAGCTCCAATAAGTAATTCATTTCCCTGCAGCACGCACAGCTCATGTTGACATTCATACACCCAACTCAAGTTCAGATAAGAAGTACTAAATTAACAATGTTCTCATCTGACGGATGTGACCAGAAGGGATTTTAGAACTTTGACTAAGACCACTGCCTGTAGCTCTTATAAATTGAAGAAGAGCCAAGCAAGAGGAGCTCATAAAGTAAAAGCAGAGGGTGAAAGAAGTGACAGGGTGTGATGACGATGGGGGGAATGGGGTGGAGCTTGTGTTCACTATCCCACTTGTCAAACGGCCCTGTCTTGTAAGATTGTACTAGAAGACCTGGTATTCACAGGTTGTATCGCTCTGAGGGGGCGGAGCCCCTGATCAACTTATTATCCAGTGGTCACAGGAACCCCCTCTCACATCTTCAAAGATCAATATAAGTTCACAATTACAGAGAACTCACCGCAAAATGAGAACTGTCATAATACAGCCATATGATCTTCCATCCGGGGAAACGCAGATCAAGCATCAACACTTCCAAAATCGAGAAGGCAACAGAAAAACCTACTACCCACTGCTGAGACCATCCTTGTTGTGGTGGGTCTACAAAGCTTGGAACTAAAGACAAACAGCTAAATTTGGAATGACGAAAAACTTAAGGAGGCCAATGACCAGAAAGACGAAAACATCAGAAGCAACTAGATCTTAGGAACTCTCATTGAAAAGGGGCTTCATCGTCAGATTCTCTTGAAAAGGGACAAGCTGAAGCTGAAGAGGTCTGAGTCCCCCACGGGGCAATATTATAACCTAAAAGCAGCATCACATGGATGAACACACTGACCCGTACAAACTTGAAAGACCATAGCACGTTCAGACCAAATACTTTCCCAAATAGTGCGTCCCCATCTAGCAAGTGTTTAGATAAGTTAGCTCAGGACAAAATATGTACCAATGAGCAATTAGAACAGAAGGAAATAATTGACCTCATTAAGGCAAGCAGAAATGATTGGGCTTCGGGCCTTAATGGTCTGCCTCCAGCAATTTTCAAGCAAAGCCCAATGTTTTGGTCTATGGCACTGAGATAATTATTTAAGTATTGCTTCATGAAAGTCCTCTTTCCAGCATCCTTGAAGGGCTCAATCTAGTATCTAATATCAAAAGTGGTCCCGGACAACTACGAATTCAATATTCCCCCTGGATACGGACTCCAAATACTACGCAGCAAACTACTAAAAGAGATGAGCATATGGGTGATACATAAAAAGGTAATCCCATCAGGGTTTTTGTCACACAATACTACAGCAGAGAATGTTATCAACATTAATCCAACAAGCATCAGAGCGAAGCAAAACTTTTTTTGCACGTTTTGCCGACTTTTCTCAAAGCTTTTGATTCAGTCAGGTGAGCTCTGCTATGGTAAAGATCAAACAAATGGGCATTCTAAACCAACTATTCAGAGCTATGCAATTGTTATACAATGACAACTGGATTCAAATTAAATTGGGGAACAAGACATCTATTTCTGATAAGGTTCACATAAACAAAGTCCTGGATCAAGATGAGATGTTAAATGACTTCACTGAGGATATCATCCAGTGATTGTGACATTGTGCTGTAGACTTTGTGTACTGGCAAATTGCAGTGTTTTTCGGGTTTTAAACATATGTTCTAATCTCAGTACAACACTTAAAGTGAGTTTAACCTTTTTTTTTTAAATAGAATTTCTAGGGTTTTTTAATCTGTTTTTTGTGTCTTTTTCACAGTGTTCCTGTATTTGAAATATAAGTCATGTTCTAACATATCACCCACCTTTTTATAAGTCAGCAAATGATACTTAAGTATAGCATTAATAATTGAAACTACTTTCTTGTACTTTGTGTGCTGGAAATGTCATAAAGATTTTACGTATGGGAAAATTGGTCCCTTTATTTTCTATGGGTATGAAAAGTGTCATGCACATATCCTTTAGTTCCACAAATACATGTTGCCTACAGTGCCAATCCATAGGCCACACACTGCAATCAACTGCATGTATATTGTTTAAACAAGGTTTTTAACCCTGTTTCTTTCAAAAAGATGTTTTTATTATTTGTTTGTACTTGTCTTATAAACATAAGCTTTAGTATGCATTTTTCAAGGTTGTACTTTTTCTTATATAACCCTTTTTACAGTCAAGCATTTTCCGTTATTTCTTGAGAGGTTTGTACAAATCTCCGAAATGTTGTTTTAGATGACAGTCCATTCCTGTTGAGAAAACATAGAATTATTTTATCCTAGAGACACACCTCCATGCATTTTTTTGTTCTTAGTGAGTGCCATTTAATCATGGGCACTTTCATACAGCTTGTCATTAACTGTAGGTCTTGCACACTCTTAATATTTCAAAGAAACCATTGTCACGTTGGAAAATGGGGGAAAATACTTAGGAATTAAAAAAACGCCCATAAAAGCTGTACAAGTTAATGTTAACTGTAAAAAATAGGTAATATAATTCAGCATATGCAGGACCACATTTTCAGTTTCTACATGGAAAAAGGGAATATATTCTAAAAGATGTAGTTACTATGCCGAACTAGTACTAAAGAATAACTGCCTATGTAGCATTATTGAAAGAAAATAACAAGGTTACACTGGTCATCTCTCTTCTCAGGCTGAATGATGATTTATATTCAATACATACTTTGTCTCTGAAACTGTTGAATGGAGAAAAAATCATATATTTTCTAGAGCTTTTGTTCCAGAAATAACATTCAGTCCAAACTGTCCTCTTTTTCATATTGGCTTCTTAATGTTCTGATGTCATTGTCTAACCTTTATGAAAAATGATGTCAAAAAGAGCAAAGGTTTTTCTACCTATAGACACTTGACCATATTTAAAATTATACATTTCACGGATAGCTTTCATGCTATCTATTCTACATGTTTGTACTTTTTTATACGCTGTCCTTGCTACCAGATGTACTCTAATAGAAGAGAACTGTAAACCTGCTTCAGCTAAGCATAAAAGATAAGGTCAAGTAACCTGTTCTTGGTCCCGGATAGGGCATGACCATTATCTGTACACCACAGATAAAATCACTTCCATTTGAAAGCATATGACTTTCTCGTCGAAGGCCTTCTCGCTTCCTTCAAGATCTGCATACAGTCTTGCGAGAGGCCTAAGTGGCCATATTGGAGGAACTCAGGAGCCATGCTGTCAATCTCAGTGACGGTAGGTTGGGATGAAAAACCTTCCCTTCTGGCTTGGTCAACAGATCCGGATGGCATGGCAATCTCCTGTGCGGTTTCTTGGACAGGTGTAGCAGGTCAGGGTACCATCACTGGCGAGGGCACTCTGGTGAAATCAGAATAATTTCTGTCCTGGATCTGTAGAGTTTGCTGATCACCAGTGTTATGAGAGGGATTGGCGAAAAAGCGTAGAGTAATCCAGTCAATCAAAAGTGCATTCCCTTTGGAGCCTGGTTGAGGGTATCTGGATGCGAAGGCATGGCATTTTGCGTTTGCTGCGTCCACAAATAAGTTGATGTCTGGCGAACCCCATCTCCGAAAAATGTCTTGTGTTATTTCGTCTTTTAGCACTCAGTCGTGAGCTTCGACGAAGTTTTGGCTTAGGTCATCAGCTTTTACTTTGAGTTTACCTGGAAAGTGAACTGCAGATATCGACCTGTTCCTTGCCAGAAGCCATTTCCAGATCGCTTGAGCCTCCAGAGACAGGGGTCTGGATCTGGTCCCTCCCTGTATGTTCAGGTAATACATTGTTATGTTATTGTCCGTCTGAACAAGCAGGGAACCTGACTCTATGGAGAGAAAGAACGCTTTGACAGCCAAATGTACCACTCTGAGCTCTTACATGTTGATGTTGTAAGTTTTCTCCTTTTCTGACCACACCCCCTGGACTTGAAGAGATCCCATGTGAGCACCCCAGCCCTGAAGGGATGCATCTGTGACAAGAGTTTGTTTGTGTAGTTCCCAGTGGAAAGGAATTCCTTTCAGAAGATGAGACGGTTGCATCCACTATCGTACTGAAATTTGAACTGCGTGAGGAAGAGTTATAGTGTCTTCCCAGCAGTTGGAAACTTGAGACCATTGGTCCTCCAGAGCCTGCTGCAAGGATCTCATCTGTAGCCTGGTATTCGGAACAATGAATATGCATGACGCCATCGAGTCCAGCAGAGAGGACACCTGCCTGGCCATGGGATGAGGTGTTCGCAGGAGAGTATCACCTTTGTGGAGTATTGATAATAGTCTCTCCTCCAAAGTAAACACTTTTGCGTTTGCAGCTTCTAGAGTAGCGGCCAAGTAGTGTATCCTCTCTGTTGGATTGAGGACAGATTTTTTGAAGTTGATGCACAGGCCCAACCGGTTTAAGAGTTGAATGCAGCATCTCAGATGTTCCTGCAGGAGGCTGGGAGAGGTACTCTTGAAGAACCAATCATCTAGGTAAGGATAGAGGAAGATCTTTTTCTTTTGCAGAAAAGCTGTTACCACTACCATGCATTTTGTGAAGGTGCAAGGAGCTGACTTGAGTCCCAAAGGCAGGACTTTGAACTGGAAGTGGTCTGATTGTATTCTGAATCGTAGAAACGTACGGTGCTTCTGAGAAATTGGGATGTGAAAATAAGCATCCTGAAGGTCTATGGAACACATCCAGTAACCTTGACGAATGTGTGGAATGATTTGGTGTAACGCCAGCATTCTGAATCTCTCTTTAAGGACACATTTCTTTAAGAGTCTGAGATCGAGTATTGGCCTGAACTCCTTGTCTGGACCTTTCTTTGGGACCAAGAAGTAACAGGAGTAGATTCCCTGCCGATGTTGTTGCCAGGGAACCTTTCCGATGGCATGCTTTTGCAGCAGGATGGAGACCTCCTCTCGCAGCAGATTTATGCAATGCACTGGATTTTTCTGAGAAGGTACAGAAGGTGGAGGTGATTTGAATGTGATTGAGTACCCATTCCTCACAATATTGAGTATCCATTTGTCCTGCATTATTTTAATCCACTCGTCCATATGAAAACGTATACGTCCAGAGCTGGAGGAACCAAGCACTCACTGCTTAGCCTGTTGCTTTGCCGCAGGGGTTGTTTGTCCAGAGCCTCCTCTTCTTCTACCGGGCCCACGCTGTTGGTAATGAGATCTCGCATGATGTTGCTGTGATGACCATTGAGGGGTTTGAACCCTCTGCTGGTATTGGCGGCGATCATAAGGTCGGTAGCGGCGGCAGAAATATTTCCTTTTCTCCAAACCAACAGCCTTCAAGGTGTCCAGTTCAGATTTAATTCTTTACATTTCATCATCCGCATGAGAGCAAAAGAGCGAGGTACCATTGAAGGGAAGGATGAGAATTCTATGTTGGGCCTCTGGTTTCAAGCCTGTAAGTCTTTACAAGGAGGGTTGCCGTGCGCAGATTTCATGAGAATACCCAGGAGCAGCAAGGTCTGAGGCATCTGCTGCCACGCTTATGACTTGATTAGCCAAGAGCCCTCCTTCACGCAGGATCTCCTGAAAATCCTGCTAATCTTCTTTTGGTAACTTCTGCGTAAATCTTGTGAGAGAGTGCCATAGCAAATGGCCATATCGACCCAGCAATGCAGAAGCGCTGGCCACTTTCATATGGGCGGCAGATGTGCTACACATTATCTTGGCAATGGAATCCATGGCTTTGCTGACTGTGTCTGGGGAACAGCAGCTGAGGATGCCCCTTGTTTGCTTTTCTGGCTGCTGACACTATAACAGAGTCAGGTGGTGGATCAGACCTCAGAAAGAACGGGCCCTATTCTGGTGCTCTGTATTTCTTCCCTATCCGTGATGGTGCTGCTCCAACTGGAGCCGTCATTAGAAAAGTGTGGAGAGCCAATTCTAGCAACCCAGGAAGTAGAGGTCTAGAGGAGGACTTGTTATTCAGCGTCTCGAAAATAACAAACGTCGAAGGTGCAGAGGAAGGAATCCAGATGTTGAGCTTTGTAGCCCCTCTACACAGCACCTCATTAAAAGGGACAATATCATTCATTGGCGATGCCCTAATCGGTGGAGTAGATGAGAGAGTTGGAGAATAGTCAGCCTTCGGGAATCTGGAGTCAAAGGACCATGAAGGAGACCTGTGACTTCGTTTTCTAGTTGAACGGTGCCGAGATCTTCACTTGAATCGACTCCGAGGCGACCTTGATCTATGTCTCCTCGAAACTGAGGACTTTTGGGGTGTGGCATGTTCTTGCCTTTTAGGAGAATGAGAAGGAGAATATATTTGCGAATATTCTGTGCCCAGGTTAATTCTCCAGTCCTTTATGCTCTTCAACCATCTCATGGAGAGGTTAGTCGGATGTTCTTACGGTGTGATCTGAACGATCCGGAGTTCCGAGGAGGATTAAGCACTCATGGACTTCAAAACTTGGATTTCCCTCGATGTCGGTACTGGAGACCGATCTGTCCTCAGTCTCTTGGCAGTTGGAGACCTGTAGATGGATGTAGGTCTTGACGTCAGCCTTCCCCTCGCAGGTGACATTCTCGACGTCGAAGATGACCTTCTTATCGACGCCGTAGGAGACCTTCTCTCCTACACTGCTTTCGACGGCGACCCTCTCGACCTAGACCTTCTTGACAGCGATCGTCTCGCCTGGGATCATCTCGACGTCGATCTTCTTAACGGCGATGATCAGGTTCGCCCTGCCATTTGAGATGACACTATTAATCACCTGTGACCCAGTATTATCGACGTCGGGGTCTTTGGCGTTGGGTTTGTCGTCAATGTCTGAGGTGCCCCTGACGTCGGTGGTGCTCTCGACGTCAGCACTGAGGCCGTCGATGGCATCCGCACCTGTTGGCTATGCGTCTTAGATGTCGGGCGTCTACATTCCGCCGTCATAGGCGAGCAAGACTTGGACCGTCTACGAGGTGGTGTAGATAATAGCCGATAGGGAAGAGGCAGGTCTCGATTTAGACTTTGTACCTGGAGTTGTTCGCTTCGACGGCAAACAAGTCTTCAACGCCGACTGCGGCACAGGAGACTTTGACGCTGAAGGAGAGCACAAGGGTATTTTCGACGTCGATCTTTCTCTCTATGCCGAATTCGACCGGTGTCTTCTTTTTTCTCTATTTTTCTTGTGCTCTGACCTTACTTGAAAGGAGGGCTCTTTAGAGGGATGTCTTTCCAGGCCACTTACAGACTCCTTTCCTCTCTCCTGCATGGCATGTTTCTTGATCTTCTCCCTTTCACAAAGGGGTCTCCTGGAAAACTGCTGTCAGTAGTAGCACTTGTCAGGTCTGTGTGAAGATGGTAAGCACACAATACAGACCGAGTGTGGATCTGACTTCGCCATTTTCTGCCCACAGGAAGGGCACTTATTAAATAAGGCTGACATTCTGACAGGAAAAATAGCTGGAAAGTCAGAAAAAACGATGGTAATAATACTAAAAGTACTAAAGACATCAAGTGAAGACTAGAAATCTCACTTGAAAATACCCATTAGTGACAAAAAATCACTAACTGACAAGCTCAATGCTCCAGGACCTTCACAGAAGGAGTCGGGGAAAAAAGACCTGACCTAACTGTCACCTGTGGGGCATAATGGGCACCTGGAGGTCCTGGAGGTCTTAAAGTAACCGGAGCCAGTTTTTTTCTCAGTGTTCTATGTTCAGCCTTCTAGGCTAATCTGCCTGCTATCACCTTGCCTTTTTCCTTTTAAAATAAAGGCTATGTTCAAAAAAATGTTGGAGGTACATTTCTCTTTGTCATGGAAATGTCTTTTTATATGATTTACATATTTCAAATGCAAAAATACAATGCAATATTGGCATATTTGAGGCAAAAATGATATATATATATATATATATCTATATCTATATCTACCACTGGAAGTAAAACAAATGTAACTGACAGCCGCATGGAAAAGTTTGCCAAAATTCAAATTATAAACAAGACACGGCCAATGTTTTGGAGGATATACTAGGGCTTACCACATTCTGAGACTTGACAACAATTTGTCTAGTAACTAGTATGATTGTCATGTGACTTATGCCCCGGTGTATCAGGTGCTGCCTGGCATGTAAAACTGATTTGGAACAAATTTCACAACATAACATCATGTAAGACATGTGTCCAGTGTGTACCTCACGTCTGAGTGTTGCATTGTTTGATATCATAATTCAGTGATTCTGCTTTTCTGGGCCAGTGCCCAAACGACATGACGATCATACTAGTTGCTAGACAAATTGTCACGTCTCAGAATGTGGTAAGCCCTAGTATATCCTCCAACACATTGGCCGTGTCTTGTTTATAATTTGCATTTGGCAAACTTTTCCATGGGGCAGTCAGTTACATTTGTTTTACTCCCAGTGATAGATACCAGTGTATATATATATATATATATATATATATATATATATATATATATATACACATATTTTCTAACATATTCTTAACCTGGTGCATTTAAGCATTTCAGATAGACTGCATGGTCGTGCGAAGAGTCCGATAGAGACATTGTTCAACCAACTTTATTGACACACTGGTTCTCTCACTATCTCAAGTGACCACCAGAGCGCTAGACATGCACGGCAACTAAGCGAAGGGGCCGAGTAAGGACAGTATGTATGATGTCAGCAATCAGTAAAATACGGTGTGAAGTAACAGATTTTCTTTCATGAGATCAATTTTGTGTTAATTGTATTCACATTTATGATCGTTTAGTACACAGATAGCAATTGCATACAATTTCAATATGGTCACTAAGGTTCACGGCTCCGTGAGGCGCTCTGCTGAGGAAGTCCTCTGTCTATTACCATAGAGTACGTGGTGGTCTAACGTTTTATATATATGGGTGAATTTGTAACTAACATCGTGTGAACAAGTTATAATGCTGAAGCGTGTTGCGTGGAAGCTAATTAAACATTCCTGAATCATCACTACAGCTGTATTTTGAGAGTGCATTATTTTCGCATCGGTGATAAGGATTGGAAATATATATATATATATATATATATATATATATATATATATATATATATATATATAATCAATCAATCAATCAATCAATGACACTTATAGAGCGCGCTACCTACCCGAAGGGTCTCAAGGCGCTGGGGGGGGGGGGGGGGGGCCGCTACTGCTCGAACAGCCAGGTCTTCAGCTTCTTCCTGAAGGAGAGGTGGTCTTGGGTCAGGCGCAGGTCGGGAGGGAGGGAGTTCCAGGTCTTGGCGGCCAGGTAGGAGAAGGACCTTCCTCCTGATGTCGCTCTTCGGATGCGGGGGACGGCGGCGAGGGCGTGGTTGGCTGATCGGAGGTGGCGTTTGGGAGCGTAGAAGTTGACTCGGCTGTTGAGGTAGCTCGGGCCTTGGTCGTGTAGGGCTTTGTGTGCGTGGGTGAGGAGGCGGAACGTGATTCTTTTGTTGACGGGGAGCCAGTGAAGGTCTCTCAGATGTCCGGAGATGTGGCTGGTTCGTGGGAGGTCGAGGATGAGTCTGGCTGAGGCATTCTGGATCCGCTGGAGTCTCTTCTGGAGCTTGGCGGTGGTCCCGGCGTAGAGGGCGTTGCCGTAGTCCAGCCGGCTGGTGACGAGGGCCTGGGTGACGGTCTTCCTGGTCTCGGTGGGGATCCACCAGAAGATCTTCCGTAGCATGCGCAGGATGTTGAAGCACGCCGAGGAGACGTTGTTGACTTGCCTGGTCATGGAGAGGGAGGAGTCCAGGATGAAGCCCAGGTTGCGTGCGTGGTCCGTCGGTTTGGGTGCGGTGCCCAGGGCGGGGGGCCACCAGGAGTCGTCCCAGGCGGAGGGCGAGGAGCCCAGGATGAGGACCTCCGTCTTGTCCGAGTTCAGTTTCAGGCGGCTGGTCGTCATCCACTCGGCTACCTCTTTCATCCCTTCGTGCAGGTTGGCTCTGGCGGCGGCGGGGTTGTTGGTCAGGGAGAGGATCAGCTGGGTGTCGTCGGCGTAGGAGATAATGCTGAGGTTGTGTTTGCGTACGATGGCCGCGAGGGGGCTCATGTAGACGTTGAAGAGGGTTGGGCTCAGAGAGGATCCTTGGGGGACGCCGCAGATGACTTCGGTGGCCTCTGACTTGTACGGTGGTAGGCGGACTCTCTGTGTTCTTCCGTCGAGGAAGGAGATGATCCATTCCAGTGCCTTCCCCTGGACTCCGGCGTTGTCGAGGCGCTGCACTAGGGTGCGGTGGCAGACCGTGTCGAAGGCCGCGGAGAGGTCAAGGAGGATGAGGGCCGCTGTTTCTCCATTGTCCATCAGGGCTCGGATGTCATCGGTGGCGGCGATGAGGGCGGTCTCGGTGCTGTGATTGGCTCGGAAGCCAGACTGTGAGGGGTCGAGGGATCCGTTCGTCTCGAGGAAGGCGGCCATCTGCTTGTTGACGTTCTTCTCAATGACTTTGGCTGGAAACGGGAGGAGCGAGATGGGGCGGTAATTCTTGAGGTCGGTGGGGTCCGCTGTTGGTTTCTTGAGTAGAGCGCTGAGTTCGGCGTGCTTCCAGCTCTCCGGGAAGGTGGCGGTGTCGAAGGATGTGTTGATGATGTCTCGCAGGTGGGGTGCGATGACTGCGTCGGCCTTGTTGAAGACGTGGTGAGGGCAGGGGTCGGTTGGTGATCCGGAGTGGATGGAGTTCATCGTGCGGATGGTGTCTTCGGTGCTGATCGGGGTCCAGGCGTGGAGGGTGGTGGTGGGGGGTGGTTGTTCGGTCATGGTGTGCGTTGGTTGGTTGTTGGTTATATATATATATATATCAATGCTCCAACAGCCTCTCTCCCAGCCGAGAGAGAGGTAGAAAAGCAGCACTCGCGGGGTGAGTTTCAGAGTTTCTTTATTTAGTTCTGATGCACCAGAACTAAATAAAGAAACTCTGAAACTCACCCCGCGAGTGCTGCTTTTCTACCTCTCTCTCGGCTGGGAGAGAGGCTGTTGGAGCATTGATATTACACGGCGCGCCGACCGTGCAGCGGCACCCACCGCCTGAGCCCCGTTTTTTGGCGCGATTGGAGCAACCATATATATATATATATATATATATATATATATATATATATATATATATATATATATATATATATATATATATATATTGCGAGGCTTGTCACTCAAAAGACAAAGAACTGCTGGATACAAAGCGACAAAGAGTCGACCCAAGTGGTGCTGGTGCAAGGGTGATTTATTCAGGTAAAGCCAGTGCTGCCGCCATGACGCATTTCGCCTTCGAGAAGGCTTGATCACATGATATACATATATTCATATTTTTTTGTTGTTAATGCTCCGGGGTCCCCGCACGTGGGCGAGACTATTCAGTGCGTGTGACTGTAATGAAGATACCCCTGGAAGAGAACTAGGATTACAGGTAAGTAACTTATACTTTCTAGTATTCCTTATGACTAAAGACAAAACAATTTCTGCTCCGTAGTTTAGGTATGTTTTGTTTTGTACACCTTCTTAACAATCTATAAAATTACACTAATTCACAATCTGGTGTATTTAAATTAAGTACACATATCACTTTGTGAGATTGTCATTACTGGAAGAATAGTAACAATCCACACATTCATGTTTGGTGTGTCCAGACCTAATCCTTAAGATTTGTAGATGGTAATAGAAAAAGTAAAGGCATAGTAAATTGCTCTCTGTGTACCGACTGAATGATGCTGATACTATACATAAAAGGTTGCAGTCCGTCTTTTGGGGGATGTGAGTTGTAAACTCTTGAATTTGGAAACATTTACCGGTGATGGCTTGACCCCCGAGGATGAAAACGTGTGCTGCCTTTGCCCGCACTGGCACGTCTCTACATTGGCTTCCGAGAATGCCACCCTGAATAATTTACTTGGAGAGCCACACTGTAAGGTCCCACCCCTTGCTGAAAAACTGGCACCAGTGTTCAACAGATTCACTGATCCAGACTTTCATAAATTGAGTTTTCCTCCTCCAAGGTACGCAGCTGCTTCTGAGATACTCTACCCATCTATTATGCCACATCAGTTCCTGTCTTTAGGCCCCCAAGACGCTAGTAGTCAAAATACGTTTTTAGAAGATGTCAAGGGGAGAAGAAATGTAAAGGGCATAAATAATGACCAACATATGGTTATCCTATTGCATATAACAATTGGGACTGACCTTAAAACTTGACTTATTCGTCTCATTCTTGACTAGAGACATTAATATTGAGGCCTCAATAAACTGTCTTTACTATGCTTATGTACAGTAAAGATAGTTTATTGTGTTCTGATTCTTTCGACTGGTGGCTGTCTTTCTGCATCTAATGTCACATTATAACTTCATTGCCAAGAAAAAATTTGCTCAATCCAATTTTAAATATGAATACTTCACTTACCTTGATCCCTTACACTAGTAACACTTTTTCCATCTTTATCTCCTAACAACTTTTTTTGTATTGTTGATAGATTTCTTTTTAATAATTTTATTATTTTTTTAAAAAATATATATCTTTATTTGCTTTGCTAGGATAGACAATTTTCAAACGACCTTGAGATAAAAGGGACAAAAGGAAAGAAGGGGGGGGGAGAGGGATAGGAAGTGAGACGTTGCATATATACTTATGATGCATTTGATAGGTATGCATTGCCAACATTAGGGTACATTAATTACTGTGTCTGACTCAGTCATGTTTTCTATTGTGTCTAATGGTGCTGACACTAAACAGGAGAACTGGAGCACCCCGTCTCGGCCACACCTGGCCTTGACCACGTATGGCTCCATTGCCAGGCATTGGATATCAGCAAAATCAGATATATTTTATAATTAACATAACTTTAACCATAAAACAAAACGAAACATTAAAAAAAAAGTAAAAAAATAAATAAATAAAAGGGGAGAAAGAAAAATGTGCCACCCACATTGCCACGCCCCTATTGAAATGTGAACAGTGATTGTTCCTGCCATGTGCCCACTCCGATTTAATAATTTTATTCTTAATGAACTGGCCTAATATATTTAATATTTTTCCAAATGTGTTCAAAACGGTGTTCAATGTCAAAACACAACCTTGCGAAGCTAGTAATGAATGTATGTAAATTGGTAATTTAAGACAATGGAAAGGACTACATTGTTTTGACATTTCTCTGAATCTTACCAGATAAGATAAACGTATTGTTTGTTAGGTGCCTGATCACTAACAGGGACATGTAGGCCTGAATATTTTGCAAGTACTTTTCAATGTCTCATGCAGAATTCCATGATTAACTAATGCGTTAATGTTTGTCCTATAAAACTGACTAAATGAGTTGAATAATTTGTGACCCGTTCCATAGCATTTTCTACAAAATTCATATTTACAGCTGCCTTATTCTCACAGTTGGTTGAACAAGGAGCTCCGGACTACCTGTGCCTGGCCTTTCACTTCCTTCAGAACTCTTGCTGGCAATTTCAGCTGTAACATTTAGCTCCTCTTGTTGAATTTCATCATTCAACATTTTCATATTAGTGGCAACGACTGGACACTGAAGGTTATCTTTTAGGACATTAAACCGATCCCATGAAGACATGTTGACCTAAATGTTCACTCTCATTACACCAAGCATGTAATACTTACAAATGAATCACGTAGATTTTTATGGGGAATCTGACAACTTAATTTATCACGGGTAATGAAATTTAGCTTGTTGCGTCTCACTAAACTACCATTGGAGCTTGAAACTGCATAGCAACCTCCTTCCACATTTTCTTCAAGATTGTTTCTGTATGTGTAGAACTGATTCAATTTATTCAGAGATGCGTTCTCAAAATGTACACTTCTTTTAGAATAATAAGTGTCCAACATGTTATTTTTATCTCCGTTTGTACTTAAGTTCAGCTTGAGCATGATTTTGTATGTCAGCAAAATAATTTAATACTCAAGCAGAGAATACTCTCTCTTACTGTATAAACTTGCTGAGCTAGTGCGATCACGTGTCTTGTACAACACTTGTACTGTCAGCTAACTGTTGACTGCTTGTTAGTAGGTGTGCACATTCACTCTGAGCAGTGTCCCATTTCACCTGCATGATGTCTTACTCCTTCACCAAAGCGTTACAGAGATTTGCTGTCCCAGAGGTCGGGTATTAGGATTGAGGTAACAAAGATCATGGTGCATACCGATGCCACCATAATGAATGCCTACCTATAAAACCTCCTGTTTCTAAGTTTATTACATGATGGTCCGAAAGACATGCCTGTATGTGCCACATCAACTAACACATAAGAATCAGGGGCCATAAACTGAACATCTTCAGTGTGCAGGCCCAGAAAGAGTGTGTGTACACAGTTTGCTGAAATCGTCCATACTGCTTTTAGTACATACATTAACTCAGAAAACATATGAAGTATTAGCTGCAGGCACTACATCTTAGAAACAAGAATAGGCAGACATTATTCCGCGTTCCCTGTTATTTTCTGCAGACACATCATGAGCCTGCTCACTGAAGCAGGATGCGTTCATGACACAGCCCCATGATTTCCAAGTTCAACTTAACTTTCAGCCCTACTTCCTCCATGTCAAAGTGAAGCTTGGAGCTTATGGTGCTGAAATGGGCTGCATCTGATGCAAACATATTGAGCTGTGCTTTTTCTTTTACCCGAAATGGAAGATGTATTAGAACTGTGCACAATGTGAAAAGCACAAACTTAAAGTGGTTTCTGCAATTTTCACACATATCCAGCAGGGCCACAGTCCCTCACTGCTTGCAGATGAAAAAGAATTCACATGATTCGTACAAATCTGTGCTATAGTGTCCTTGTTCTGTTGTCTAACATGAACAAAATCACATGGCTTCCTCCAGATTATAACGTTCTTAATTGATTATTTATACAGCAGAATTTTATTTTGTCACTGTCATCAAACTCCCTATATCTAACAGTTTGCTTAGTAATTTCTTGGCAGTCTTCTCCCGCCTGACCAGGCAGAGCAGGAAAAATCCTAGAGCAGATGGTGATAATGCATGAATTAGCCCAGCTCTCTACTTGTATCTCGAGACAAAGAACGGGGCAGAATGATACTGCCTTGCTTTAGCAGAGCACTAAGCACTCGACAAAATATATTTCATGTTCTCAGTTGAAAAAACATTATTCAACCAGTCTTTGCCATTTTCTAAGAAAATGAAGCAGCACGAAAGTATGTTAAATGCCCATTATTAACTTTTTGTCCACTAGAGACAAATCTTAAGGTGGTGCAAGCATATCTCTGCCTATACACTTGATTGACACAGAGTGGGACTTGACCGCTAACTAGAGTAATTTGAGTACAAAGAAATCAGACGGACAGTGTGTAAATATAATGTAAAGATACTTGAAAGTTAAAATCCAAGGAAAGGGTTCAAAGAAGGGAGTTAGGCGAAAGAAAAAAGTGGGAAATAAATGGCAATATGATTGAATACGGAAGGAAAAAAATTAAAGCAAATTTCTTTATTTGCATTGGAAAAACACAATGCCTGTAATTCTATACATAGTCCAATTTTTAGGACTTTTTTAGGTTTTTGCCGTTTTTAGGTCTCGCCTGTCGATGCGCATGCGCATCGAGCTTGCGAGCCTATTGCGGCTTAAACAACCTTTAACTAAGAAGCAAGGAATCGTGGCGATTCCTTGCAGTGCCCGTGACTTTTAAGCTCAATGCGCATGTGCATTGAGCTTAAAAGCGCGTGCACAGCCGCAATCGCCATCTGTTCCCTCACCCGCATTCCTCCGACACCTTTTGAAGTGAAGCTTAGCTTCACTTCAAAGGCCCCGGCTTCTTCACACCCACATGCCGCTCTCCCCGCTCCGCCCCCTCCCCTGCCCGCCTTGTGCATTTCTCCTACACCCCCTCCCCACAGCAATGCCCTCCGTCTGTTTTACAATCCACATGCCGCTCTCCCCGCTCCGCCCCCTCCCCTGCCCGCCTTGTGCATTTCTCCTACACCCCCTCCCCACAGCAATGCCCTCCGTCTGTTTTACAATTTCCCTCTCCATTTACTTACACAAATGGAAATGCGACAGGTCTCGCAATAGAATAGTTAGACATTTTTCTTGTTGTGTGCTATTTCTTTTGAACTATGTTAACTGAATCTTTATTCCTTCACTCTATACAGTCTGTCTGAAAGATCTTTGCCTACTAGTTCGATCAGACTCCCTTCAATGGGTTCGAGTGTTGCCAGTTTTATTCTCAGAAGTCCCGCTTGCTTATCCATTTAACTCCCATGACTGACTTTATTGGAAGTTCAAATAGCAAGCCTCAATGTCAGGGGTCTTTTGCGAGCCTATTGCCTCTCTCCATTTACTTACACAAATCGCGCAGATACCCCAAGCAGCAGTGCCCGCACTACCAATCCTTCTGTTATGCCACATCTCTCAGCTTACAGATTCCTTCGCTCTTTCTTTTACTCTCCACGTTTCTGCCTCTTTCACTCTCTCTTCCAACTCTCTCCCCCCTCTCCATTTACTTACACAAATCTCGCAGATACCCCAAGCAGCAGTGCCCGCACTACCAATCCTTCTGTTATGCCACATCTCTCAGTTTACATATTCCTTCGCTCTTTCTTTTACTCTCCACGTTTCTGCCTCTTTCACTCTCTCTTCCAACTCTCTCCCCCCTCTCCATTTACTTACACAAATCGCGCAGATACCCCAAGCAGCAGTGCCCGCACTACCAATCCTTCTGTTATGCCACATCTCTCAGCTTACATATTCCTTCGCTCTTTCTTTTACTCTCCACGTTTCTGCCTCTTTCACTCTCTCTTCCAACTCTCTCCCCCCTCTCCATTTACTTACACAAATCGCGCAGATACCCCAAGCAGCAGTGCCCGCACTACCAATCCTTCTGTTATGCCACATCTCTCAGCTTACATATTCCTTCGCTCTTTCTTTTACTCTCCACGTTTCTGCCTCTTTCACTCTCTCTTCCAAATCTCTCCCCCCTCTCCATTTACTTACACAAATCTCGCAGATACCCCAAGCAGCAGTGCCCGCACTACCAATCCTTCTGTTATGCCACATCTCTCAGCTTACAGATTCCTTCGCTCTTTCTTTTACTCTCCACGTTTCTGCCTCTTTCACTCTCTCTTCCAACTCTCTCCCCCCTCTCCATTTACTTACACAAATCTCGCAGATACCCCAAGCAGCAGTGCCCGCACTACCAATCCTTCTGTTATGCCACATCTCTTAGCTTACAGATTCCTTCGCTCTTTCTTTTACTCTCCACGTTTCTGCCTCTTTCACTCTCTCTTCCAACTCTCTCCCCCCTCTCCATTTACTTACACAAATCTCGCAGATACCCCAAGCAGCAGTGCCCGCACTACCAATCCTTCTGTTATGCCACATCTCTCAGTTTACATATTCCTTCGCTCTTTCTTTTACTCTCCACGTTTCTGCCTCTTTCACTCTCTCTTCCAACTCTCTCCCCCCTCTCCATTTACTTACACAAATCGCGCAGATACCCCAAGCAGCAGTGCCCGCACTACCAATCCTTCTGTTATGCCACATCTCTCAGCTTACATATTCCTTCGCTCTTTCTTTTACTCTCCACGTTTCTGCCTCTTTCACTCTCTCTTCCAACTCTCTCCCCCCTCTCCATTTACTTACACAAATCGTGCAGATACCCCAAGCAGCAGTGCCCGCACTACCAATCCTTCTGTTATGCCACATCTCTCAGCTTACATATTCCTTCGCTCTTTCTTTTACTCTCCACGTTTCTGCCTCTTTCACTCTCTCTTCCAAATCTCTCCCCCCTCTCCATTTACTTACACAAATCTCGCAGATACCCCAAGCAGCAGTGCCCGCACTACCAATCCTTCTGTTATGCCACATCTCTCAGCTTACAGATTCCTTCGCTCTTTCTTTTACTCTCCACGTTTCTGCCTCTTTCACTCTCTCTTCCAACTCTCTCCCCCCTCTCCATTTACTTACACAAATCTCGCAGATACCCCAAGCAGCAGTGCCCGCACTACCAATCCTTCTGTTATGCCACATCTCTTAGCTTACAGATTCCTTCGCTCTTTCTTTTACTCTCCACGTTTCTGCCTCTTTCACTCTCTCTTCCAACTCTCTCCCCCCTCTCCATTTACTTACACAAATCTCGCAGATACCCCAAGCAGCAGTGCCCGCACTACCAATCCTTCTGTTATGCCACATCACTCAGCTTACATATTCCTTCGCTCTTTCTTTTACTCTCCACGTTTCTGCCTCTTTCACTCTCTCTTCCAACTCTCTCCCCCCTCTCTATTTACTTACACAAATCTCGCAGGAACCCTAAGCAGCAGTGCCCGCACTACCAATCCTTCTGTTATGCCACATCTCTCAGCTTACAGATTCCTTCGCTCTTTCTTTTACTCTCCACGTTTCTGCCTCTTTCACTCTCTCTTCCTACTCTCTCCCCCCTCTCCATTTACTTACACAAATCGCGCAGATACCCCAAGCAGCAGTGCCCGCACTACCAATCCTTCTGTTATGCCACATCTCTCAGCTTACATATTCCTTCGCTCTTTCTTTTACTCTCCACGTTTCTGCCTCTTTCACTCTCTCTTCCAAATCTCTCCCCCTTCTCCATTTACTTACACAAATCTCGCAGATACCCCAAGCAGCAGTGCCCGCACTACCAATCCTTCTGTTATGCCACATCTCTCAGCTTACATATTCCTTCGCTCTTTCTTTTACTCTCCACGTTTCTGCCTCTTTCACTCTCTCTTCCAACTCTCTCCCCCCTCTCCATTTACTTACACAAATCGCGCAGATACCCCAAGCAGCAGTGCCCGCACTACCAATCCTTCTGTTATGCCACATCTCTCAGCTTACATATTCCTTCGCTCTTTCTTTTACTCTCCACGTTTCTGCCTCTTTCACTCTCTCTTCCAACTCTCTCCCCCTCTCCATTTACTTACACAAATCTCGCAGATACCCCAAGCAGCAGTGCCCGCACTACCAATCCTTCTGTTATGCCACATCTCTCAGCTTACATATTCCTTCGCTCTTTCTTTTACTCTCCACGTTTCTGCCTCTTTCACTCTCTCTTCCAACTCTCTCCCCCCTCTCCATTTACTTACACAAATCGCGCAGATACCCCAAGCAGCAGTGCCCGCACTACCAATCCTTCTGTTATGCCACATCTCTCAGCTTACATATTCCTTCGCTCTTTCTTTTACTCTCCACGTTTCTGCCTCTTTCACTCTCTCTTCCAAATCTCTCCCCCCTCTCCATTTACTTACACAAATCTCGCAGATACCCCAAGCAGCAGTGCCCGCACTACCAATCCTTCTGTTATGCCACATCTCTCAGCTTACATATTCCTTCGCTCTCTCTTTTACTCTCCACGTTTCTGCCTCTTTCACTCTCTCTTCCAACTCTCTCCCCCCTCTCCATTTACTTACACAAATCGCGCAGATACCCCAAGCAGCAGTGCCCGCACTACCAATCCTTCTGTTATGCCACATCTCTCAGCTTACATATTCCTTCGCTCCTTCTTTTACTCTCCACGTTTCTGCCTCTTTCACTCTCTCTTCCAACTCTCTCCCCCTCTCCATTTACTTACACAAATCTCGCAGATACCCCAAGCAGCAGTGCCCGCACTACCAATCCTTCTGTTATGCCACATCTCTCAGCTTACATATTCCTTCGCTCTTTCTTTTACTCTCCACGTTTCTGCCTCTTTCACTCTCTCTTCCAAATCTCTCCCCCCTCTCCATTTACTTACACAAATCTCGCAGATACCCCAAGCAGCAGTGCCCGCACTACCAATCCTTCTGTTATGCCACATCTCTCAGCTTACATATTCCTTCGCTCTTTCTTTTACTCTCCACGTTTCTGCCTCTTTTACTCTCTCTTCCAACTCTCTCCCCCTCTCCATTTACTTACACAAATCGCGCAGATACCCCAAGCAGCAGTGCCCGCACTACCAATCCTTCTGTTATGCCACATCTCTCAGCTTACATATTCCTTCGCTCTTTCTTTTACTCTCCACGTTTCTGCCTCTTTCACTCTCTCTTCCAACTCTCTCCCCCTCTCCATTTACTTACACAAATCGCGCAGATACCCCAAGCAGCAGTGCCCGCACTACCAATCCTTCTGTTATGCCACATCTCTCAGCTTACATATTCCTTCGCTCTTTCTTTTACTCTCCACGTTTCTGCCTCTTTCACTCTCTCTTCCAACTCTCTCCTCCCTCTCCATTTACTTACACAAATCGCGCAGATACCCCAAGCAGCAGTGCCCGCACTACCAATCCTTCTGTTATGCCACATCTCTCAGCTTACATATTCCTTCGCTCTTTCTTTTACTCTCCACGTTTCTGCCTCTTTCACTCTCTCTTCCAACTCTCTCCCCCTCTCCATTTACTTACACAAATCTCGCAGATACCCCAAGCAGCAGTGCCCGCACTACCAATCCTTCTGTTATGCCACATCTCTCAGCTTACATATTCCTTCGCTCTTTCTTTTACTCTCCACGTTTCTGCCTCTTTCACTCTCTCTTCCAACTCTCTCCCCCCTCTCCATTTACTTACACAAATCGCGCAGATACCCCAAGCAGCAGTGCCCGCACTACCAATCCTTCTGTTATGCCACATCTCTCAGCTTACATATTCCTTCGCTCTTTCTTTTACTCTCCACGTTTCTGCCTCTTTCACTCTCTCTTCCAACTCTCTCCCCCTCTCCATTTACTTACACAAATCTCGCAGATACCCCAAGCAGCAGTGCCCGCACTACCAATCCTTCTGTTATGCCACATCTCTCAGCTTACATATTCCTTCGCTCTTTCTTTTACTCTCCACGTTTCTGCCTCTTTCACTCTCTCTTCCAACTCTCTCCCCCCTCTCCATTTACTTACACAAATCGCGCAGATACCCCAAGCAGCAGTGCCCGCACTACCAATCCTTCTGTTATGCCACATCTCTCAGCTTACATATTCCTTCGCTCTTTCTTTTACTCTCCACGTTTCTGCCTCTTTCACTCTCTCTTCCAAATCTCTCCCCCCTCTCCATTTACTTACACAAATCTCGCAGATACCCCAAGCAGCAGTGCCCGCACTACCAATCCTTCTGTTATGCCACATCTCTCAGCTTACATATTCCTTCGCTCTTTCTTTTACTCTCCACGTTTCTGCCTCTTTCACTCTCTCTTCCAACTCTCTCCCCCCTCTCCATTTACTTACACAAATCGCGCAGATACCCCAAGCAGCAGTGCCCGCACTACCAATCCTTCTGTTATGCCACATCTCTCAGCTTACATATTCCTTCGCTCTTTCTTTTACTCTCCACGTTTCTGCCTCTTTCACTCTCTCTTCCAACTCTCTCCCCCTCTCCATTTACTTACACAAATCTCGCAGATACCCCAAGCAGCAGTGCCCGCACTACCAATCCTTCTGTTATGCCACATCTCTCAGCTTACATATTCCTTCGCTCTTTCTTTTACTCTCCACGTTTCTGCCTCTTTCACTCTCTCTTCCAAATCTCTCCCCCCTCTCCATTTACTTACACAAATCTCGCAGATACCCCAAGCAGCAGTGCCCGCACTACCAATCCTTCTGTTATGCCACATCTCTCAGCTTACATATTCCTTCGCTCTTTCTTTTACTCTCCACGTTTCTGCCTCTTTCACTCTCTCTTCCAACTCTCTCCCCCCTCTCCATTTACTTACACAAATCGCGCAGATACCCCAAGCAGCAGTGCCCGCACTACCAATCCTTCTGTTATGCCACATCTCTCAGCTTACATATTCCTTCGCTCTTTCTTTTACTCTCCACGTTTCTGCCTCTTTCACTCTCTCTTCCAACTCTCTCCCCCTCTCCATTTACTTACACAAATCGCGCAGATACCCCAAGCAGCAGTGCCCGCACTACCAATCCTTCTGTTATGCCACATCTCTCAGCTTACATATTCCTTCGCTCTTTCTTTTACTCTCCACGTTTCTGCCTCTTTCACTCTCTCTTCCAACTCTCTCCCCCCTCTCCATTTACTTACACAAATCGCGCAGATACCCCAAGCAGCAGTGCCCGCACTACCAATCCTTCTGTTATGCCACATCTCTCAGCTTACATATTCCTTCGCTCTTTCTTTTACTCTCCACGTTTCTGCCTCTTTCACTCTCTCTTCCAACTCTCTCCCCCTCTCCATTTACTTACACAAATCTCGCAGATACCCCAAGCAGCAGTGCCCGCACTACCAATCCTTCTGTTATGCCACATCTCTCAGCTTACATATTCCTTCGCTCTTTCTTTTACTCTCCACGTTTCTGCCTCTTTCACTCTCTCTTCCAACTCTCTCCCCCCTCTCCATTTACTTACACAAATCGCGCAGATACCCCAAGCAGCAGTGCCCGCACTACCAATCCTTCTGTTATGCCACATCTCTCAGCTTACATATTCCTTCGCTCTTTCTTTTACTCTCCACGTTTCTGCCTCTTTCACTCTCTCTTCCAACTCTCTCCCCCTCTCCATTTACTTACACACATCTCGCAGATACCCCAAGCAGCAGTGCCCGCACTACCAATCCTTCTGTTATGCCACATCTCTCAGCTTACAGATTCGCACTTTCTTTTCCTCTCAACGTTTCTGCCTCTTTCACTCTCTCTTCCAACTCTCTCCCCCCTCTCCATTTACTCACACAAATCTCGCAGATACCCCAAGCAGCAGTGCCCGCAATACCGCACTACCAAGCCTTCTGTTATGCCACATCTCTCAGCTTACATATTCCTTCGCTCTTTCTTTTACTCTCCACGTTTCTGCCTCTTTCACTCTCTCTTCCAACTCTCTCCCCCCTCTCCATTTACTTACACAAATCTCGCAGATACCCCAAGCAGCAGTGCCCGCACTACCAATCCTTCTGTTATGCCACATCTCTCAGCTTACATATTCCTTCGCTCTTTCTTTTACTCTCCAAGTTTCTGCCTCTTTCACTCTCTCTTCCAACTCTCTCCCCCCTCTCCATTTACTTACACAAATCTCGCAGATACCCCAAGCAGCAGTGCCCGCACTACCAATCCTTCTGTTATGCCACATCTCTCAGCTTACAGATTCCTTCGCTCTTTCTTTTACTCTCCACGTTTCTGCCTCTTTCACTCTCTCTTCCAACTCTCTCCCCCCTCTCCATTTACTTACACAAATCTCGCAGATACCCCAAGCAGCAGTGCCCGCACTACCAATCCTTCTGTTATGCCACATCTCTTAGCTTACAGATTCCTTCGCTCTTTCTTTTACTCTCCACGTTTCTGCCTCTTTCACTCTCTCTTCCAACTCTCTCCCCCCTCTCCATTTACTTACACAAATCTCGCAGATACCCCAAGCAGCAGTGCCCGCACTACCAATCCTTCTGTTATGCCACATCTCTCAGCTTACATATTCCTTCGCTCTTTCTTTTACTCTCCACGTTTATGCCTCTTTCACTCTCTTCCAACTCTCTCCCCCCTCTCCATTTACTTACACAAATCTCGCAGAAACCCTAAGCAGCAGTGCCCGCACTACCATTCCTTCTGTTATGCCACATCTCTCAGCTTAGATTCCTTCGCTCTTTCTTTTACTCTCCACGTTTCTGCCTCTTTCACTCTCTCTTCCAACTCTCTCCCCCCTCTCCATTTACTTACACAATTCTCGCAGATACCCCAAGCAGCAGTGCCCGCACTACCAATCCTTCTGTTATGCCACATCTCTCAGCTTACATATTCCTTCGCTCTTTCTTTTACTCTCCACCTTTCTGCCTCTTTCACGCTCTCTTCCAACTCTCTCCCTCTCTCCATTTACTTACACAAATCTCGCAGAAACCCTAAGCAGCAGTGCCCGCACTACCAATCCTTCTGTTATGCCACATCTCTCAGTTTACATATTCCTTCGCTCTTTCTTTTAACAACTATCCCGATTACACATTTCCCTCCCCTGTCCTGAGACCTAAAATCCTGCCCATTTTTATATACACTATCTTGAACCCCCCCCCTCCACCGCCACCCACTGTCCCTAAAACTACCTCGACTCTGATGGCGCGAGATTACCAGTTTAGGATATTTCTAAGCACCATACTCACCTGGGCCCATAATCTTACACACCTTTAACATGGTAATCTATTTCTCCTGCCTATCAGGATTTTCATTATCTTATTATGATATGTACCGGTACAGCATAACTTACCAAAATCTATGCCACTTTTTATTCCTCTAATGGCGCCCGCAGAGGACAGCTGAACCCCCCTGACAGACAGTGCAAACATTTCAAAAGCATCATCACAACAACTCACACTCACACCCAATGACACCCTCACCCCTCAGCCTCACACACCCTCACTCATCATCACCCTACCTAACACCCTCACACCCTCAATCACACTCTGACCATCACACACCATCACTCACTCACCAACACACCCTCAACCACAACTTCAACTCCATCTCACTCACAGACCCTCACTCACCCTCACACACCATCACTCAACATCACCACCTCACCCTCACACCCCCTCACACACCCTCACACACCCTCAACCCTCAGAAACACTCACCCTCAACATTCAAACTCGCACACCCTCACTCACCTTCACACCCTCACAACAATCACTCTCAGCCTCACTCACCAACACCTATCATGACACACTCTCACATCCCCTTACCCTCACCCCCTCATCCTCACACACACTCACACCCTCACTCATACTAAAACGGTCACACTCAATCACCCTCACACACCATCACACACCCTCACACCCCCGGACCATCACATCCACTAACGCTCACACCTTCCAAGTCCACCTTCAAACTACACCCTATAACTACAATACCACCCTACAACTCTACCCTCCAAATATAACTCCACCCTCCAACTACACACATAAATAGCGTTAGGCAACATTTATTTTAATAAATAAAAATCGGATAACACACTTGGAGCTATTCAAAACTTAAAACAATGCAACGCAAGGACAGTGCATCAATTAGTACACAAAAATGCTGAAAGAGATTGTAAAATAAAACCATTTTTTAACATATAACATAAATGCACAAAAAATAGGGAAACATCTGAATACACAGCAAATACAACACGTTAAAAGTGGACAAAGCCATCAAAAGGACACCAATTCACAACATAAAGCACTTACTAAAGTAACGGAAAATAAACCATTAAACCATGCCGGAGTAATTCAAAAACACAAACAAAGTGCGTAATCACAAAAGCACGAGCCTTCACAGCCTAATTGCAATTCTGCAAAAAATACAATAAAGTATTCCACTCTAAGTAAGCAAAGGAATGTAAAAAATTCATTAAGGTATGCGAAACAATAAGGGAAAGAAGATGTCTACAAGCAACAACTTAAGTCCAATAATAAATGGTCTAATACAAATACAAATGAATATAACAAATACACGTTCAAAAAATCATCAGTCACAAGATGGATGAACTTCCACATTGTTAGTACATCTGGTTATAGACAGTGACCATAAACATGCAAAGGTACACGGAACAAAGCTTACTTAACAAGGACCAGAACATTTATAACTGGCTTCTCACTAAAACTTTCAGGAAAACATCCCATCAGTAAGGATTAAAATTGACTTTTACGCAACTAGAACACAATATTTACATACCCTAAATTAAAAATATCACGAACATTATTACATACAATTACAAAATAGCAGTTTGTAAAAAGTTTAAATTATACACATTAAATAACAGTACATCTTATTTATACATAAATATACTCGAAACGAAATAGCCCTTCTAAGTGCTAAAATCATTTCATGTACGTAAAATAACGAACAGCAGCTACAAAATAATTAAATTAGAGTTGTCGCTAACATATACATTATATATCAACAAGAAAAACAATTAATTAAATTTTATTTACATAAATAAATGACAATAATTACAATCGCTAACAAAAAAGTTCTATATTTATATAAACACACTCCTAATAATTAATTACTTTGTACATACTATGGATACTACATTTAATTAGATAACAAAACACTTACAAATAATATCTTACCTGTCAAACGACGCAGCAACACCACACCAACAAGCACACGCCTTTCGCGCCCGAAGTTTCTCGATCTTCTGGGCATTTCCACCGTTGACGTAAGCAAATCGGAACGCTACGTCAAAAACGTAGCACTCCGATTGGCTAAAAATAAACGTCAATCAAAAACAATATTTAACAATACAAAAAAAACTAGAACGCTAACGTAGGTAGCGTCAAGGACACGTATTGCGTCCTCCATTTTACAATTATTCACTTACATACGGGAGTCAACAGACACAAAACACACACATAACACAACACATATTACAAAACGCACACATTTACATTACATACAAAATAACACAAGGCACTCACTCTCACTCACCCTCACTCACCCTCAACCCCTCACCTTCACTCACACTCAACCCCTCACCCTCAATCACACTCTCACTCACCCTCACTCACCCTCAACCCCTCACCCTCACTCACCCTCAACACCTCACCCTCACTCACCCTCAACCCCTCACCCTCACTCACCCTCACCCTCCCTCAACCCCTCACCCTCACTCACCCTCACCCTCAACCCCTCACCCTCACTCACCCTCACTCTCCCTCACTCACCCTCACTCACCCTCACTCACCCTCAACCCCTCAGCCTCACTCACCCTCACTCACCCTCAACCCCTCACCCTCAACCCCTCACCCTCACTCACCCTCACCCTCAACCCCTCACCCTCACTCACCCTCACTCTCCCTCACTCACCCTCACTCTCCCTCACTCACCCTCAACCCCTCAGCCTCACTCACCCTCACTCACCCTCAACCCCTCACCCTCAACCCCTCACCCTCACTCACCCTCACCCTCACTCACCCTCAACCCCTCACCCTCACTCACCCTCACTCACCCTCACCCTCACTCACCCTCACTCACCCTCAACCCCTCACTCACCCTCACTCACCCTCACCCACCCTCACTCACCCTCACCCTCACTCACCCTCACCCTCACTCACCCTCACCCTCACTCACCCTCACTCACCCTCACTCTCCCTCACTCACCCTCACTCACCCTCACTCACCCTCACCCACCCTCAACCCCTCACCCTCACTCACCCTCACTCACCCTCACCCTCACTCACCCTCCCTCAACCCTCACCCTCACTCACCCTCAATCCCTCACCCTCACCCACCCTCAACCCCTCACCCTCAACCCCTCACTCACCCTCACTCTTACTCACCCTCACTCACCTTCAACCCCTCACCCTCACCCACCCTCACCCACCCTCACCCTCACTCACCCTCAACCCCTCACCCTCACCCTCACTCACCCTCAACCCCTCACCCTCACTCACCCTCACTCACCCTCACTCACCCTCAACCCCTCACCCTCACTCACCCTCACTCACCCTCACCCACCCTCACCCACCCTCACCCTCACTCACCCTCAACCCCTCACCCTCACCCTCACTCACCCTCAACCCCTCACCCACCCTCAATCACCCTCACCCTCACTCACCCTCACCCTCACTCACCCTCAACCCCTCACCCTCAATCACCCTCACCCTCACTCACCCTCAACCCCTCACCCTCACCCTCACTCACCCTCAATCACCCTCACCCAACCTCACCCTCACTCACCCTCAACCCCTCACCCTCAATCACCCTCACCCTCACTCACCCTCAACCCTCACTCACACTCACTCACCCTCACTCACCCTCACCCTCACTCACCCTCACTCACCCTCACTCACCCTCACCCTCACTCACCCTCAACGCCTCACCCTCACTCACCCTCAACCCCTCACCCTCACTCACCCTCAACCCCTCACCCTCACCCTCACTCACCCTCAACCCTTCACCCTCAACCCCTCACTCACCCTCACTCTCACTCACCCTCACTCACCCTCAACCCCTCACCCTCAATCACCCTCACCCTCACTCACCCTCAACCCCTCACCCTCACCCTCACTCACCCTCAATCACCCTCACTCACCCTCACCCTCACTCACCCTCAACCCCTCACCCTCAATCACTCACTCTCACTCACCCTCAACCTCACTCACACTCACTCACCCTCACCCTCACTCACCCTCACCCTCACTCACCCTCACTCACCCTCACCCTCACTCACCCTCACTCACCCTCACCCTCACTCACCCTCAACGCCTCACCCTCACTCACCCTCAACCCCTCACCCTCACTCACCCTCAACCCCTCACCCTCACTCACCCTCAACCCTTCACCCTCAACCCCTCACTCACCCTCACCCTCACTCTCACTCACCCTCACTCACCCTCAACCCCTCAGCCTCACCCTCACTCACCCTCACCCTCACTCACCCTCAACCCCTCACCCACCCTCACCCTCACTCACCCTCAACCACTCACACTCACTCACCCTCACCCTCACTCACCCTCAACTCCTCACCCTCACTCACCCTCAACACCTCACCCTCACTCACCCTCAACACCTCACCCTCACTCACCCTCAACCCCTCACCCTCACTCACCCTCAACCCCTCACCCTCAACACCTCATTCACCCTCACTCTCACTCACACTCAGTCACCCTCACTCACCCTCAACCCCTCACCCTCACCCTCACTCACCCTCACTCACCCTCACCCTCACTCACCCTCACTCACCCTCAACACCTCACCCTCAATCACCCTCACCCTCACTCACCCTCAACCCCTCACCCTCACTCACCCTCACCTTCACCCTTTCACCCTCAACCCCTCACCCTCACTCACCCTCAACCCCTCACCCACCCTCAATCCCTCACCCTCACTCACCCTCACTCACACTCACTCACCCTCACTCACCCTCACCCTCACTCACCCTCACTCACCCTCACCCTCACTCACCCTCACTCACCCTCACTCACCCTCACCCTCACTCACCCTCACTCACCCTCAATGCCTCACCCTCACTCACCCTCAACCCCTCACCCTCACTCACCCTCAACCCCTCACCCTCACCCTCACTCACCCTCAACACTTCACCCTCAACCCCTCACTCACCCTCACTCTCTCACCCTCACTCACCCTCAACCCCTCAGCCTCATCCTCACTCACCCTCACCCTCACTTACCCTCAACCCCTCACCCTCACTCACCCTCACCCTCACTCACCCTCAACCCCTCACACTCACTCACCCTCACTCACCCTCAACTCCTCACCCTCAACACCTCACCCTCACCCTCACTCACCCTCAACCTCAACCCCTCACCCTCACTCACCCTCACCCTCACTCACCCTCAACCCCTCACCCTCAACACCTCACCCTCAACCCCTCACCCTCACTCACCCTCACAACACATATTGTGTTACAATAGGTGTCACATTTGCGAAAGATAAAACTATCTAGGGATGTAGCATAACGACCAGAGCTGCCATATAAGTAACGTAAATACAAAAGATGTTGCATTCCAAATGCTATAGGTGTCACATTTGCAAAAGTTATAACTATTGGCATTGTAAATGACAAAGCCATCAATTTAGCAATTTTAACAACGAAAAAATAAATAAATTATGTCATTTACAAGACCAATAACTAAAACTTTTCTAATGCGAGGCCTATTGCATTCCAACCCCACTCATCCACGCAACGCCACTCACACACGCAACGCCACTCACACACGCAACGCCACTCACACATGCAACGCCACTCACACACGCAACGCCACTCACACACGCAACGCCACTCACACACGCTACGCCACTCACACACGCAACGCCACTCACACACGCAACGCCACTCACACACGCAACGCCACTCACACACGCCACTCATCCACGCAACGCCACTCATCCACGCAACACCACTCATCCATTTGCAAAACGAAAAATGTCAAACTCTTCTATTGCGAGACCTATTGCATTTTCAATGCTTGTTTGTTTTTCTGTCTCAGCAGGAAGGTGCCTTAGTGCCAAATGATGTTTTATGATATTTACAACTGTCTATACTAAGCTGTCTATTATGTGTTCTATATGTATTTGATACTATGTACTTTTATGGTTCAACAAACCGCAATAAAGTTACTGGTTGATTGATAAATACATAGCAAAAATAGGTAAACATTGCTGATTTGTACAGAATGTGAAGACCTTGAAAAATACTAGACAAATCAGCAGAATTCACAAGAAATGGGAACTGAAAACAGGAAAGACTAGTTATTATTAAAGTTTTCATATAAAATACATACATTATTTTGCAGACCTGCATTTATTTTTAAATAAAGATCCCATTTTTATTAAACATACTTTCTCTCATAAATCGGTTCAGTGGTGTTCTGAATAAGGAAAAAGGCACACTTTAAACATATGTTTAATTTTATGAGGTACTTCGATATAATAGTGTTAAATAGGTATTCACAACACACATTCACTCCTCACTATTACTATAGGTTTTTTGTACTTTTAGTTGAAGCTGTAGATAAATATGATGTTAATAAAGCCTTATGTAAGATACCAAAATGCAATTGCAACTCAGTGTGCCACAACCAACAAAAAAGATACATTTATACACTTCTTCCCAGAGTTCAACTCTGCCTGCAGGGGTTAGGTGCAGTTTATCAGTCTCGAGGCTTAGGCCTCAGCACCCATTGATAGTGATGCATTTTTTTTAAATGTAAGAGGAATTACAACAGTTGGTTGAAACTACTGTGACCTTCATTTACTGCACAAACGCCGAGCCCTTCCAAGGCACCACCTACTCCATAGAGGAAGCTTGTTGCAGCCTGCTACAGCCGCTACATCTCGCCGGACCCGCTTCGCGGCTTGTAGCGGTTTTGAGGACAGAGAAGGGGCGCTTACCTGGACTGACCGGCAGGGCTGCGAGCGACAGCGGTGGACTCCGAGGACCAGGAGTCCCCGCGCGCCCTTAGTCCAGCTGGGCTGCTCTCCCTGCCGGCCCCGCCCTCACCCTCACCTTCACAGCGCTAAATACCGCCGTCACCTGGCCTCCAGTGGATACACTGCACAAACGCCGAGCCCTTCCAAGGCACCACCTACTCCATAGAGGAAGCTTGTTGCAGCCTGCTACAGCCGCTACATCTCGCCGGACCCTTCGCGGCTTGTAGCGGTTTTCAGGACAGAGAAGGGGCGCTTACCTGGACTGACCGGCAGGGCTGCGAGCGACAGCGGTGGACTCCGAGGACCAGGAGTCCCCGCGCGCCCTTAGTCCAGCTGGGCTGCTCTCCCTGCCGGCCCCGCCCTCCCGGTAGCCTATTGGACAGCTACATAGAGGACCTACCGTTCCCGCTGCGCGGGAGCGCGCGGGAGGGCGCCGGGAGAAGCCCGGGACAAGGGCGGGACCGTCTGTGGCCGTCCGGGGTCGATAGCGGCCGGGCCGGGCTCACTCTCTTTGCCCTTGCAGATTGTAAGTTAGACTTCCCGAATTTTGTTATATTTCTTTGGTAGCTGACCTCCTGGTAGAATTGTGCTTTTTCTATTTTTAGTGCCTTTTTCTTGTCAATCAGACTAGTGTTTCCCAATCCTGCCTCTTGCCTTACACGTCCCCATACGTCCTCAGTGATGTCTACCTCTGAGGTTACCCAGGCGCCGGCCATACAAGGGTCTCCCTTGCTTGGACCTTTGGACACATTTTTTGCCAAAATCAAGACTGATGTAGACCGGGAGCTCACTCTGGCAGAGAAACGAGCGGGTCGACGTCTCTCCATTGAAAAATTAAAACTAAGTCCTCTTCAGCCCCTGGATGCAACCATAACAACTCTATCGTCCCCCATGGATCTTACCACACCAGTAGATCACGTTAATACTTCCCCTTCTATAGAAGGCATTCTTCTCATTTTCCAGACTAGTCCCCCGGTACAGAAGGACATTATTACTATTTCTGACTCCATTCATTCCCAGGTACCTGACACCCAGATCATTGATCTAAGCACTCCTTCTGCGGAATCAGCTCTCCTTTATGATATTGGCATACCTTCCCCTGTGTTTACACCAATTGGACCTGACCATCATACCAAGAGTATTCCCGTGGGCCAGCCTCTAATATCATCGCTTAGGGACTCCACTAAGAGTCTCAAAACCCCCTCTGGTATAATCCCCTCTGGCTCTCCACCAAGGAAGAGAAGAAAGAAGCTTATCATTAAAAGGAGAACCGCTCCTCCCATTCAAGTGCCACACATTCCATTCACTATCCCAGACAAGGCAGGGACTGTAGATCTCGCGAAAGAGATGACCGCCAACTCAATCTCGGTACCCAGTTACGCAGGGTTACTGAATGACATCGACCACCTCATTAAGGCGTTGATCCTTCCCCTTACTGAAAGGATCAAAAGATTAGGGGAGAACGTCGACAAAATCTTACAAGAACAAAAGGGGATTCCTTGCCCTAAATCGAACGTCACGAGAGACTTACCACAGCCCACTAAGGAATCTAAACCACCTAAGACGGTGTCCGGTATCCCTAAGGCAATTGCACCATCTATAGCTGGGTCACCAAAATTCCCCCAGAACGGTAACCCCAATGCCAAAAATAGTAATAATAGTAATATCAATACCACTGTATTGGAAAAATCCTTGACCGTAGGAAAACTTCATACCACTACAAGGCCCCATAGTACGCATTCCAATAATAGCATTAATTCAAAACCCCCTTTTACTGTAACACATCAATCTAATAGAAGATCAAGGAATACCGCTGATCTACCACCTGAGTGCATAAACTATGTTATAGCACTTACAGGAGTTCCGCCCCCGCCAGAAGGTAACCCTGAACATCAGGCCAATTTAAAAAACAAGGTTATCTATTGGTTGAGGAGAAACAGACCACTTCCGCCACATTTAAATGGTGATATCGTCTCGGCCAGGCGATGCCACTGGGTAGGTAGCAGACCCAAGGATATTGAAGGCGATGTGATCTTAGTTAACTTCAAAGATCACAGATTGGTCACATACATCAGTGACTGGTATCCCGGAACGGGAGAGGGGGGAATCTCAACCCATAACTTAAGCTACTTCTATCCCGAGGCCATGCTGAGACAACCACCAGCTCGGTCTAGATTTTACCATTCTGATAGCTATGGTCGCCAAAAAGCCCCCGGTGGCCCTACTATTTCTACATCTCATAAACATCATACGGGCCACAACACTCCCTTCCCCTACCCTTTGCACACCTCTGCCCCAATCTCGCATAGATTATTTGCCCCACATAGTATGGATGGCATGCGAACACCAAGGGGTCGGAATCACTACGATAATACCAATGATTTCTGGTTGCAGCCCAGCCAGGCACCCCTACCACCGAGAAATTTTCATCACCCCAGCGTGCACTGGGGCGATCCAAAACATCATAACCCTAAAGATTTCTGGAATATACCCCTGTCCAATTTTTACCATCCGCTCTCAGGCTTAGATGACAATGAATGACTTCATAAGTCGATTAATAAAGTTAAGCCTTCTGTGGGCTCGCAGTACAGTCAGTGCGTATCGGCCCACTTCTTGTCATCTAGCCCGTTTAAAAAGCAGCCTAAGAGCCATCAGGGCAGTATGGTGGCGGGGATGGATTCTTCTGGTGAACCCTTGCTACTTGGCTCTACACAATACTTGCCCCAACTGTCCACGCTCAATTGTTCCACTTTCAATCCTTCAATTCTTTCCCTTACCCGAATCACTCCAACTCAGCAATCAGATATACCTTGTGTGAATGCTGGCCGCACACGTGGGGTCATTAGTAATGTACCCGTTTCTAATTCACTTCTCTCATGGAATGTTGCGGGGCTAGCCAGTAAAGTTCACAACAAAGCCTGGTTAGATGTTATTCACATGCACGACATCATATGTTTCCAAGAAACTTGGTGTTGTGAAGAAGTTCATCTTCTGGGGTACCAAACTTTTCACTCCTCGGCCACGCTGTCAGCTCAGGGTCATAATAAGGTGTGTTTATGTTTCAACAACAGCAAAGGTTAAGATCCACAAATTCTTCTCCAGTACCCACTTCCAAATTTTATCTTTTAAGTGGGGCATGTCAGAGAATATTATACTGGTGAACTTTTACAATAATATGTCTGATATTGAACTGGAGTCCACCATGTCATATATGTCACGTCTGATGTTGCATTCTGTGGATCACTTTAAGGGGGCAATAATAATTTGGGTAGGGGACTTTAACTGTACGATTTGCCCACAGTCCGATTCTCCTTTGTGTGGTCTTGCAGATTTTGGTGAGGAAATTCCAACTCATTTTGTTCACACAAAGAGGGGGATGCTGTTAAACACTTTTGTTTTTAATTTTGATCTTGGTTTTGCCAACCAGATCTGTCCCGCACCTGTGCAGTTTGAGCCAACCTTCTTTGGTAGAGGTTGCAACTCAACTATTGACTTTATACTAACCACTGCCAAGCTTGGGTTTTTGATCTCGTGGGTGGTTGGCAAGGATGTATTCAGCGACCACTACCCCCTTTCCATCAGTGTAAAAGTAAAGGAGCGAAATGTTAAAAATCCCACCCATCGCATGTATCCTTATAGGTTAGAACTATCTAAAACTAATGGCTACGTGGTGAAATGGGAGAAGATTGTCCCCAGCGTGTTTCTGAAAAAGCTACTCTCCGAGTCTGTAAATGATGTTAATGTTTGCCTTGGGGAAGATGCGGACCCCTCTTCTGTCATGACAGCTTTTGCCAATATCCAATATCGGATTAAAAATTTGCTGACCAGGGCAGTGAATAATAATAACACACCTAGAGAAGGGTGGTTTCATGGGAAGTGCACGAAAGCACTAAAAGCCCTTAAAAAAGTTTTAGCCCTTAAACCGAGGGATCCTCACATAATCCGCAGTGCTAGGCAAGCATATAAACGTGTATTAAAAGAAAGAACCCTGGCCTTAAAAAAGCAAGCCTGGGCCACACTAAGAGAAGCATCCTCCCAGAAAAATACCACTAAATTTTGGAGATTGGTCAAATCTTTGTACCAACCGAATCATAGTGGAAATAAAATAGATCTGGCAATAACGGGCGATAGATGGCTTGCACATTTTAGGCAATTATATAAGCACACAAAGCCAGCCGACGTTACCATCTCGATAGGGCGGACTCCAATATCTCCCCAAACTACAGAAAGCAGGTCGGACACCCATCTCCCAGTCTCCCCATTCCCGATTGATGTTACTTTTTCAGTAGGTGAAGTGCAGGATGCAATTAGGGCCAGTGCAGCAGGTAAAGCTCCAGGGCCAGACTGTACCCCGGTAGACGTGTACAAAGCTGAACCACACTTCTGGGCCCATCTGCTTACAAATGTGCTGAACAAGGGCAATCAAAAGGGGTTTATTGAAACTTGGTCGGACGCAATAGTGGTCCCCATTTTTAAAAAGGGCAGGCGAGACGACCCGACCTGCTACAGGCCAATATCCTTATTGGATGGCCTCATGAAATTAGCAGGGAGGATTATTTTAAAGAGACTTCAGGAGTGGGAGGAAGAGCACAATGTTGTCCCACACTTCCAATATGGATTTAGGAAGGGCCTAGGGACTGCCGAGCAGTGTCTAAACCTGGCCCTTTTATGTGCTAAATACACTCAGGCTAGAGGTGGGTCACTTTTTATAACTTTTGTTGATTTAAGTTGTGCTTTTGACTGCGTGGACCATATCTTTTTATGGTCAACATTGGCCGAGATGGGCATTGATGCACGCATAATCACCTTCATTAGAGAGCTGTATCATAACTGCGGGGCAAGAGTAAGATATGGCAAGCAGGGCAAATGTACCGATAAATTTGCCCTGTCAAGAGGGGTTAGACAAGGGTGTATTTTGGCCCCAAGGCTATTTACTTATTATATAAATTCAGTGGGCCAATACCTCTCTCTTTTTCAAAATGATTACCCTACCGTGAAAGGTTCACCGGTGCCAATCCTCTTGTACGCCGATGATGCGGCAATAATGTCCCAGACTCAAGTGGGACTGCAGAGGGCGGTGACTAAATTTGCAGGGTTTATGCAGGATAGAGGGTTGAAAGTGAATATTTCAAAAACATATACCATGCCATGTACCAACAAGCGTAGGAGGGCGCCTTGTAATGTGTCCCTGGACAAACAGAATATAGCCACTGTAGATAAGTTCTGCTACTTGGGCATACTGTTTGACAGGCGATGCCGTTGGAAGCAGGCGATCGAAGCGAGGAAACTGGCCTTCATTCGCACCATAGGCGCTTTACGTGCTTTTTCTAACAGAGTGGGTGGTAAACCCATCAAAGAGCTGGTACAGATATACCGGGCGAAGTGTGTGTCCACAGCCACCTACGGGGCGGGACTTTGGGGCATTGAGAAGGATCAATCTCTGCAGGGCTGCGAGAATCAATTCATCAGTTATCTTCTAGGTGTAGCAAAAACTTCATCTTCATTTATGACGCACATAGAGACAGGAGTTAAGTACCTGAGCGACATAATTAAGATGGCCCCAATTCTTTTATGGCACAAGGTATGGACCACAAGGGAAGCCAGTTTCAACAGGGACCTCTTGGAGGATTGCCTGGCCCTAGATGGGGTTGCAAGTTTCCGATGGTTGTCGTATGTAAGATCTTTACTTAATGACCTGGGTCTCCCAGATTATTTTGTAAAACCTAGAACCTTGGAGGGTATATCTAGATCAGTTCTTAGAAAAATACTAACCACCCATCTGGAAACTTTGAGATGGAATGTTGAAAAGAATAAACAAACCATCTTAAATTTTCAAGAGGTCACTCCCAACGAAGGCATGCAAAAGTACCTAAATGTGGATCCCAGCCCGTATCACAGAATGCTTTTGTCCCGTCTTCGCCTTGGGTCCTTCTTTCGTATGGTATCTGTACCGGAGATGAATAATTGGTCTACCTCTAAACTGTCCTGCACATGCGATAATACCGCTCTGCAATCTAACCTGCATATAATGTTCTTTTGCACTTTCTATTCCACCCCCAGAAAACTTTATCTAAAACCTCTTTTAAATCGGTGGGGTGTAAGAAATTGTAGGCCTGCCTTCTTAAGATTATTAAAACTCGAAGACGAGCATGTGATTTTTGCGGTATCTTGTTTTTTAAGATCTGTCATGTTGTTGCGGAAAACCATGCGGTAAAACATTTTTTTGCCTGGGCCCCTCCATGCTCATTGTGTTGGACAGTACAAATTGCACTTTAAATTGTATCGCACTTGAACGAATTTTTTAATGATTTGATTATTACATTTGCTGTTTTTAACTGTTAACGCATGCGTAAACATTTATTAATTGTGATTATATTCTGATGTATGTGTTGTGCTTTTATGATTTTTTATGAAAATCGAATAAAGCTTCTTATTATTATATTATTATTATTATTATTATTAACAAAGTCCTCTCTAATTCACCAGTGTTGCCATTGATACCATTTCAAAGCCTATATCCTGTATGCTGTAACTGCAAAAGCATACCATGTTCACAGTACTTTGCATGAGATCCTAACTTCAATTTAATTAAATCGCTGTGCAATTAAGTCTTTTACTCGTGCATTTTAAAAATGTAAACTTTTTTCTTTACATCATATGGCTAAACTGTACATAAGGATCCTGTATTACACCTTTCTGTACAATCAACAGTTATATTAGACTCTTCTTGTATGTTTTTTTAATAATTGAGAAAAAAGGTTAGGTTAAATATTTATTTTTAAATTGACATTCATCAGGGTAATGTTTCCCTCAGATCATCTACCGATTTGGAAAAGCTGGGTGGAGTGACAGGAGCCAGTGCACTAGATGCAAGAGGCAGAATTCTACACCTTGATTTCTGACCTGTTTGTAAAAATAGATGTGTAGCAAGTAGTCTTCCAGATGCTTTGCTGTAAGGTATATAAAAATACTGTGCTCCTTTAAGACAATTACAAATATAAGGACTAGATGATCAGTGACAATAACCTTGCTTTCTAAGACTTTACCATCTTGAATCGGAATGCCTGCCTTCATTAGGGAAAGCCTTTCAACTTCTTAAGCTGACAGCCGTTTCACAGGTGACTTGAAGGTGTTTTTTTTTTTTAAATGACAGAGCCAGATAATGCTCCGTCAGAAGCTAACCAGTCTTCTACCACTATGTTGGGTGAGGGAACCAGCAGTGTGGTCAAGTGGGACATCTGATGATTTGCAGTAGAAATTCCACATCTGCCTCTCACTAAATTACTCCCTTAGTCCATATTTCGGGTGCGCTAACAAATAGCCTTAGAAAACTGCGGAGTAACTGCTCTATCCTTTTTACAGGTGATGTAAAGTTATTGTTTCAAATTTACTAGAAGTTGAACTTCTCCAGTAGACGTCGCTTCTTTAAGCAATCTGAAAAGCATTTTACTACCTTTCTAGGGTGGACATTATCACATGCATTCAATTTTTTCAGAGTTTTTGAGTATATTACTCTAGGTTTGTAATAGACTTCAGCAGTCTTTTTCACCGCAGAAGAGTTCTTCAGGTTTTCCAGGCAATATGTTTCCAACGTGACATTCCATTTCTAAATTTGTTGTAATATAAGATTGAAAATTTTTTGTACTTTATTTTGATTTTTAAACAGCCATACATAGAATAATGACGTGTAATTGGTATTTCACATACCGAACACAATCGTGGAGTATAAATAAATGAGTCGCAAAAAAACATTCAGGGCTACCAGTATGCTGTCCAGGGTACAGATATAAGATTAACATTTTGCTGCAAAAGGGATTGTTAGGTCTGGAATCATGGAGGTTTACCTCTGGAACGGTTCTGTGCTAGACTGCTCGAGTCATCACTGACACTACTATTTGCCCCTAAATGTATAATCTATAAAGAATCTATCATCTATGGCAGTGGTTCTTAACATTTTGACTTGTGTGGACCCACACTGAATCATTACTGGAAACCTGGGAACCCGGCCTGAGCATTTTTTATAATGTGAACCTCAAGGCAGTACACAACAATAGGAAACAAGTATATCTGAAACAAATGCACACATTATGGAATATTTAATTTAATTCACAAACAAAAACATTTTGAAAATAGAAATGTTAATGGGTAAATTTGAGTTTTTCAAAACATGAAGCAATATGCTAGCATCTAGCATTGCTGTCTTTTCTGCTCCTAATGCATTCCGTTTTTATCCCGGCGCAATACAGTGCTGCTTCAATTAAGCCACCAACCATCCATACTAGATTCGATTTGCTGTACTTGTGATGCTCCCACAAATAAAGATAAGAATACAAACTTACATTTTAGCTTCACATTTCATATTCCTTCCAATTAACAACCATTTGTTTTATTTCGTTTTTTATGTACTTTATTAATTTACTATTAATTATTTTACAACCAGTCACTGACCCCTTAAGTAGGTGCCTTCAACCTCCAGGGGTCCTCAGACAACAGGTTAAAACCCACTGATCTGTGAACTAGGATCAGGAAAGAAACTGCTTTCTGCTGAATCTGACTGTTTTACAGGTTATCTGCCTTGGTTTTGATGAGCCTTAAATTATTCAACAACATGCTGATATTTGTTTTCAGACTTTGAATCTCAAGTTCTAAATTACATCAAAATATAATTATGCATCCGAGGGATGCAAAAAGTGCGATTTGATAATGTTTAATGTAAGAAAAACATGTATATGTTGAAGAGAAGAGAAAACATTATGCATAGTTGTGCACACTGTAGGTATGGGAATATCCTTATTAAATGGAGGGTCTCCTGTTCTTAGCCATTGATAACAGGAATACAGTGAACACGCTACAATTAGAAGCAGATATGAGGTGGGCGGAAGAAAAAACGAGCCTACAAAAGAAGCTAGTAGAGTGTGGGCTGCTGGTCCAGTTGTTACCTCAAAATTCTTACCATGTGCTAACTGTTTTTCATTTGCCGTGACTATGTTTGAATCTGTGTGAAAAGTAACATTGTGTTTGTTTTTTGGAATTTTAGGTACCAAACCTAGTTCCAGTTTTGATGTTCAAATTGGGAAGACCCTTGCAACCAGTTCTGTACCGTGAAATTCTCTACACATTGCCGACTTTGGGCACGCATAAGGTCAGTGCAAATTCTTACCCTCCGTCCAGACCAGTACCAAGTTCAACATGATTTTAGTTTATTGCCCTGAGCTGCATTGGGGCCCTACTGTCTACACAACTAGCAGGGAGTTTCTTAGAAGCACATAGTAAAACAAATAGGAGGATTATGACGAGCATGGGATCCATGTCTGGTCATCCCTGTCACACCCAGGACATCTCACTGAAGTGTACAAAAACAATGATGGAGGGAATACTTGAATTAATCTCAGCCTCCAGAAATTACAACACCCTACTGACAAGAAACACATACAGCAAAACTGTTCTCGAGTTGCTTGTGGTTCTTTCAGGGAGGTGCATCGCCTGGCAGCTTGGGATGGACTCTTCCTATGAGGCGCAGGATCGTTAGTGATAGGGTGGGCCTCTGTCTAGAGGGGCATGGCGAGTGGAAAAACAATGGATTGGAATGTGGCCCGAGAGATTGCCAGTGGCTGAGATTAATTCAGACATTCTATCCATCACCTTGTTCTTGCAATTTACAACCCTGAGCGTGACGGGTAGACTTAGACGTGGGTCCCGTGCTTAATGTGCCATAGGACTCAAGCTAACCCTGCTGAATAACCCCCAGTAAGGTGATACCAATTATTGGTTGCTTGTGTTCCCTGGCAGTTCGGGACAGACTGCTCTCATGAGTCGCGAGGTTGGCACTGATTGCAAGTGACTTCGATTAATTCAAGCATTCCATCCATCACCCTTTTGTGGCTAATTGCAAAACTGACAGCTAGAAACATTGCTACACTCCAACAGCCACCAGGGCTGGTGCGGTACCTGCTGACAGTCTGCAGTTCCTAGAAACCTCAGTACTCCCCCAAACTCTTTATAGCTCTGTGAGCCTGAAGACCAGCCACGGGCTTCCGTACCGCCCTCTCTACTGGCATCGCTCTTCTAGTGAAGACTAGAAAGGCTGCCCTTAACCATCTGCTACCTTGCTGTCTTGGATAAGCTTTTTGACACACTGTTGTTTGAGGCCGTAGCAGAACCAGTGGAGATTGAGGGCATTTATGCTTTGATGGTGGTAACAGCTTCTCCACTGAAGGCTGCTCTGTTGTTTGAGCCACAATTCTTCAGGAAGCCTTAGGATATCTGGAAAAGTGTGCTCCCCAAGGTGGAAGTCTCAATATCTCCTACCTTTAAGTATTTCACTCTGAAAGACATTACCTGGCCAAGCTTCATTTGCCGTGCCGGGGATTCTAGCATAGGACTCGTGTACCTTTCTAGCCCGGTCAGACATGCTTTTTGAATCCTTGATTTTGGCCCATATTCTTATTCTGTTATGTAAACGCCAACTTGTTCCTATGAAAGTTTTCATAAGATTGATGGCTGTGTGCAATATTTAGCGATGGACAGCGCTCCGTGGACACTGTTGCATTGATTATTTCAGGGGCACGCTAAATAACTGACCAGTGATTTTGGATGATGCATTTATACCTACTCTTACAACTATTCTTCTTTTTATTGCCCTGTTATGATATATAGCTCTGCTATATAGGTTGCCTTTATTTAGGCTGGGGAAGGAGTTAAGCATCCCATTTAGATAGGTTAAGGCCCATTCCTCTCATTTTCACGCCAATTTTACGAGTATTCAAACTGGTGTAGTATACAATAACCCTTGTTTGCCTGCATGAAATGTTTTTCGACCTCATTGTGATCTATTTATGTGAAATAATCATTTTCTACCTTTGACTCTTAAGGTAGAACAACGGTGGATTTTAACAAACAGGATGTTATGGGCCTCCACCTGTATCAGGTGGATTGCCACCATCATTTAATACCAGTTTGTATTTTTTATTTATTTTTCTATTACATACTGACTTGAATTATTGGTCCTGAAGAATGCCTCTGAATCTGCGAATTTACCAAAGATAGGGCAGAAACACGTTGACCATATAGGGGAGAAACTACCTCTGACTTCCCTTCGCTGTTTTTACTTCTATCCTTTGGAGGCACCAGAATAAATTTTACATTTAGCCTACCAGGAAACAATTCATTTCACTTTGCACATACTAAATCAGCACTCTCTCTCAACCATACCAAATTCTCATCTAGGCTAAAAACACCTCAAGAGCTCCTCTTGTTTGGAGAGTTGTAGCTGGCTCCAGGTATCTTTGGTCCTGGTGTGAAGAGGGGATCTTATGATGAAGCATGCCACTTTCGGACGGGTGTGGGTTCTCATTCTAAATAAATAATTTTTTACTTACATAAACACATCTTGCTGTCTTTCCTCTTTTGTTTTTACCAGGCATACATTTTTGTGGTTCATAATAGTTAAGGAGTGGTACGTTGTTGGTTGGGTTATGAGCTCCCACTAGACTCCCTTTTTTGTTTTAACTCTAAAAGACAGCCCTGTCTTGGTCTCCGAGAACCACTAAGCTTAATTAGAGTTTTTGTCCTCCACTATGGCAAGGAGGCCAAATGTCTCTAGATATTGAAGAAGAAAATGTACCAGACGGCTGGGCGCGGGTCTCGCCCGTACTCAATCCATTGCTATTATGGCAGGCTAGAGGTTGCATCAGAGGAATAATTACGATCTGTACACTGCCTTGCTTCAAAATCATATCCTGCAAGAGCATAAAGTGTTTAACTTGGGGGTGTGATGCTGATGAACAAAAGCTGTTGGGATGGAAAAGTCCTCCACGTGGTAATGCACGTGCCCGTGCCCAGAGTGCCCAACTGTACTGAAGTCTGGATCACTAATGCTGATTGTAGTTGTCATAGGAAAACAGGGCTCATGCATGTGTGCCATGATCTAGGTCTGTCTCCTGGACTGCTGTCTTGTTGGACGGGAGGGGCACCCATAGCATAACCCTAATAGTAGTGGAATGCTACTGCCTTCACCAGGAGTTAAGTAGTATGAGAGCGGTGGTGGCAGCGTGCCGTCTAGTGATCAGTAGGGGTGAACACAAGTCCTCCAGGGTCACTCATTTTTAAAGTTCTGCTGCTCTATACTTACCTCACCCTTGGCCTACATCGGTTTGGTGTGGAGTGCTGCGCAGCGCAGGAGTATCTGCTCTGAGTGTATATGTGCCGGGGAAGGGTACAATACAGGAATAATGCAATATTGATCACCTTGTGTATGGTGAGTGCATGTGCTGGATGTATGTGTGGCTACGAGTGATACAATCCATGGAGAATGTAGTGTTTTGCAGTGCGTTCATTGTAAATGCATGTGGTTGGATGTATGTGTGCCTATGAGTGGTACAGTATATGAAGGCTACAGTGCTGTGCTGTGTCTGTGTAGGTGTATGTGTGCCTGTGGATGGTACATGAAGGACCCTGGGTTCCATTTTGGGAGCTCCAGGCATGCATGAAAGAAGATGAAGCGGATGTAGAGAAATCCCCCAGACAGATTTGTATATTGCTGCATTCCTGTCAGCTGGGTGGGACACACTCTGGAAAGGGTACAGTCAGGCTTCTCCTGTGTAGTTCAAAGGATGGTCTTTGATTCAGTAAGAGGCCACAAGGAAGGGGCCTAGGCACATCTCAGGAAAGCGATGGGGCTAATAAGAGAATCATAAAGAATAAGGCCGGGCCCCTGGCCGAAAGGCCTCTGGGTGACGAATGCACCAAGAATCTTCCTGAAGGACTTAGCATTCCGGAAAGACTGGTCCGCCATCTCCTGGAAGTGCACTAGGGACTACCTGGTACTGATTATAAAAACTGCCACGAGACTTACAGATGAGTTAATGATAAAGATTCAGATCATAGAGACCAAATTGAATAACACGGTTAATGTCACCATTTACAAAAAGAGGTTGGAAGAAATCAACAAAGAAATGAGTGACTCACAAGAATATCTAACGCAAACAAAACTGCAAAAACTGGGAAAAGAACTAAAGAAATTTTCCTTAGAGCGAATACATCCTTATAGCAGCAAAGATTACAATCTAAACGAAAACTGCTCCACTCACAGTTCCAACAGCGGGTCCTCTACGGATGGATCTGATTGGAGTGGAGATGATTTTTCAACATCCCTAAGAGGTAGAAATCGAAATAGAAGAGGGAACCGACGGGGACGGAACTATTGGCGTACACCACACTACCCAATGAATCCACCGAATATTCCATTCCACCCCTTCAACCCCCAATTTCAAGGATGGGTGGATCCCTTTTTCCAAGGACCACCGCCAATGAACCACCAAATGCAGCAACAAATGGGAGTCAATTACCAACAAGGGCCGCCTTTTTTAGGGAGAGGCCAAACCAACCAAAGAACAAGACTGAAAGGAGTAACTTGGCAAGACCAACCACGACAAGTGCAAACCAGGAGTGTGACCAAAGGGAGAGCAGGAACGAGCACAACAACCTCATAGTGAATTTGTCTAATAAAGTCCTGACAAAAGAACAAGAACAGATCCTTAATAAAGGCTTGGGGTATGTACCAACCCCCAACGTGGATATTTTTAAAACAAAATGTGAAATTGCAGAATTCTGCAGAAAGCTGAAATTGAAAGCTTTCTTTAAAGACCAAGCACCAAAAGTACAGGACGGTGACACTACACTAAGGAAGAAATCTACCTTCTGTCCACTGAACTCACAAATACCCATCGAAATTGTCACCTTCGTGCAGGCTCTAATGAAAGAAATTGATGCTCTAAAAGAAAATACCAATAAACCTTTTCAGAACCTCTCCAGGGCAGAACGACTTGCACTGGATGAACTAAAAAATGATGAAAATATTATCATTAAACAAGCCGACAAAGGGGGAGGAGTAGTACTCCTCTCAAAGGAAGGCTACAATCAACAATGCTTGGACCTTCTATCTGACCGGAAATACTACAAAGTGATCAAGACAGATCCAACACCGAGACTACAGAGGACAATCTTACTTATGGTAACAGAGGCTGAAACCAACAACTGGGTCTCCAAGAAAGAGGCTGAATTTCTGGAGACAAAGAATCCAAAGGTTCCTTACTTCTATTCACTACCGAAAACCCACAAAGCAAGAGTCCCACCACCGGGCAGACCAATTGTGCCTGGCATAGGCTCAGTGTTGGAACCGCTTTCACAATTCGCTGACCAATATTTAAAACCCCTTGTACAGAAGACACCCACCTATCTTAAGGACACAAGAGACCTTCTAAACCTCCTACAAGACTTCACGTACTCAGAAGAAGACATGATCTTGGTAGGACTCGACGTAGAGAGTCTTTATACAAGTCTACCTCAACAAAAGACCCTTGAAACCATCATTTTTAATAGTGAGTGGAACTATGGAACACCAAGACATTTCATCCTAGAGTGTTGCAGAATGGCATTAACGGAGAATTACTTCCAGTATGAGGACACCATGTACCAACAATGCCATGGAACATCCATGGGAAGCACATTTGCTCCTAGCGTAGCAGGACTCTACGTGAGTAATTTCGAAGAGGAATTTATCAACAACGAAACCAACCCTTACAACCAGCAGATCTTATTCTGGCGTCGCTACATAGACGACATTATCATGATTTGGGCAGGTAACACCGAAAATCTTAGCAACTTCCACACGTGGCTGAATACCAAAGACGAGTGGCTGAAATTTACGTACACAGCACACCACAATAAGTTGGATTTCCTAGACATTACAATCTACGCTGAAAACCAGAAGCTGCATACCAAAACTTACCACAAACCAACATCTAAGAACAGCCTACTATCTTTCAAAAGTTTTCACCCGAGGCCTCTAAGAGAGAACCTCCCCTACAGTCAGTTTTTGAGACTGCGCAGAAACTGCAGCAAAACATCTGAGTACAAGGAACAGGCAGAAGAGCTATGTGGTAAACTTCAAGAGAGGGATTACCCCCAACGAATCATCAACAAATGCAAAAAGCGGGCAAGAAATCAAAATCGAGAAAGCCTTCTGGAAGTAACATCCAAATTACCAGAACCAGATATTGTAACCTGCGTCACGACTTACAGCCCAGTAAGCAACAACGTCAAAAAGATTATAAATAAAAATTGGAGCAATTTGACTTCAGCAGACTTACAGTGGCCCAAACCAAGGTTCGCCAATAAAAGGACCCGCAATATTAAGGATATACTGGTCCACACTAGACCACCTCCTGCTAAATTACAGAATAGACCAAATCTTCTTTGGGATGGACCTCCTGTTGTGGGACATTACCCATGTGGCTCCTGCTCGGTGTGCCCACTAACGAAAAAACCCAAAGAAATCGACCTACTACCCAATTTCAAATGGAAACTGTTGAATCACACGAACTGCAATACAAGTCACGTGATCTATATGATTACTTGCCCCTGTGACAAAAGATACATAGGCATGACCTGTAGAAAAGTAAAACAACGCCTATGTGAACACAGAAGTAATGTTAAGTGCAAGAAAATCACAACAAAAATGTCTTGTCATTATTTTGAAGCGGGACACACAATCAATGATCTGAACTGGGTAATCCTTGAAACACTGAAAAATAAGGATCACAATGACGAAAGAATCCTCTTCGAGAAGGAACAACGTTGGGTCCATAGACTTAAAACAGATTCAGAAGGACTGAACGATAATATCCCATGGGGCAGCATTTACAAGTAGTCTCTAGGATTTCAGAACTGATTCCAACATAATTTCTAGCGGAATTCGATTAATGTGACCACCCAAAAAGAAAAAACTGTTTTAAGTCACACGTTCTCGAGAAATGTAATCACTTAATTTCCATTCTTCATTTAAGATTTTTAACATTAAAATGAAATAATTTTTTGGACACTATCGGTCAACCATAGAAAAGAGACTGCTCTCCACAATGAGTCTTTTCACAGTTGTTATTATTCCACCAAGAGAAACATACGGCCAAACAGGAAGTCCCTCTATTGCATCCGGGTCCAGTGGGTAGAGTCAGCACAAGTCGTGCGGACAGAGACGGCAGGTACACGAGGGGAGCAGCTGGCGCGCTACAAAACCGTAAAGTATTACCCTGCTAACGTTTCTAAACTTAACGTCTTGTCCCTAGAAGGCCTCTCTGACACCCTGGAAAACCCGCTGAGGTAACTTAAACCTACAACGAAGGTACGTGTAAGAAAACCATTTCATCTCTCTGCTCAAAGTCGGGCAACTATCACACTTAGATTTTTTACGGTATGCTGCACCAAGAAAGAGTACGCTTGATGGTTTCATTAAGAGCGTGGCATTAGTAGACAGTTTATTGTTTATGCAATAGCTACAACGAACTACTCTGTGCACCGGTTAATAACAGACACAAGTAGAATGTTTGAATGTGTGTGAATATATCTAGTTTGGTTCATCAGTGAGCACATAGATTGGCCTAATGGACACTCACGCAAATGTATGACACGAACGCCTACTTGTTATAGACCTTCGAACGGGTACCATTAAACATGGATGGTTACTATGTACTTAGCAGTATCACGCAACCTACGCCAACGCCCTGCTAATACACCAATTGGTACAATCTAATTTAACAGGCTGCTTACAGCCCACCATGATAAACATTCTTGGGAATGCGAGAGTTGACCCTGCCCTTGAGTTGGCAACAGTCGGATAAAGTATTGCTATTTTTTAGTTGTTACGCCAATTGGCATTGATCGTTCCTGGTTATTGAACCAGTGTTACCAGTCATTTGTATACCCTTACCCCTTACCCTTGTCTAGTCTCTATGTTTTTTTGAATTTCAGGTACATAAAGACCTTCATGAAGTTATTATGAATAACGTTTCATAACTAGACACAAGCAAACTAGGAAACCCCAGTATTGCTTCACATACAGAGAGACGCCCATGGTCTCCTCACCCCTACTTCACAATGGTCCTGAAGAAAGCCCACTGACCAACTGGCAATAAAGGGCTGAAACATGTCGACCTACCTCACTATTGTTAATGTGAGAGAGTCATAATCACTCTCTATCACCTGTAAATAATTTTATCATCTCCTAACCAGAACCAATAAATACTTTATTCTGGGAAAGAGAGATTTTTTTACTTTAACTCACTCACTTCACCTTCACTTACCTATCACTGATCACTACTGATCCTAACCAAGGGTACAACCTCCTGGTGGAGGGTGCATAAAACAAAAAAGACCCAATGATTATGAACACACGTGTGAGGGACAGCGGAGAATCAAGATAAACCGCTCGAACGACCACCATACACACGTGCATGAGGGTTAAATTGGGACTGGCAAGAACACAAATTGCATACCCAGGTTATGCAGGACAAGTGATCATTCTCCTCTCTGATTAGTTGGTATATACCCAAGGAAATTGAATGATCACTCATTCTTTCTCCCCATACTTTGACTTATAACCTTTTAATAAACATATCACTGTAGCTGACTTCCAGGTGAGAGCTCTAGTCACTCCATGGCATTTGTAGTGGGGCTATCAACTTTGAAATCGCTTCTGCTGTGACAGTCTGCATTCAAGAAGAAGAGAGCTGAGGAGTGGGCACTTTAAAAGAAGCAGATCTCCCAACATAAACTTTAAAGACACAGACTCCAAATCACATTTGGTGTCTGGAAGTGGACTATAAGAAGGGCAGAATGAGACCCCAAAAATTGTGGTCTACCAAGCAGCCAGATGGACTGTGTGAGGAGGGGAATGTCTGCAAGACCTCTGCCTGTGACCAGGATTAGGGTACAAAGCCTCCTAGTCTCACTGCTTGGTGATGAGACGTCACACAGGGAATCAAAGACCACCTGCCTTACAGCCTGGAGCACCAGTGCCTGCCTGCTTGCCAAGACCAGTTTGCCCTGTGAGGAAGAGGAGACCATTTGAGGGAACAAGGTCTTGTGGAAACTCCGGATGAGTGCCTCCCTTTGCGAGGAGCAGCGCCTGCACCATTTGGATCATTGCTCGCGTGCAGAAAGAAGTCGGCGAGCCTCGTATGTCAGAGGAGGACAGCTGTGAATTGAGTCTTGTGCATTGGTGCGCCAATTCGGCCAGAGCCCGTGCATAGTAGGGAACGGTGACCACATGTGCCAGGAGGTCTCCTGTGAGAAGACTGCTATGCACTAAGAGCTGTATCGCATTTCCAGTAATGGACTGTGACCTCATTTGTCAGGAGGGGCCTCCACTGAGGACTTCACTGTGTTGATCGGACTGGTGGGCAAGTACAGTGAGGATACAGTGACCCCATATTTCAGGGGGAGTCACCGGGACTAGCATATTGTATGACCTGGATGGAGACTTCACCGAGTGCAGTGAGACCGATATGAGACCCTATACCCCTGCCTGGGGTGAAGGATTCACACCAGAAGCTTTGTATCACCACCCTCCCATCACTTAGGAGCCAGAGACTTTCTCTCCAAAGAGGAGCTGCCGAGAACCTTCGGTCGCTGAGGAAGTGCAACCGCATGTGTGGCGACTCTACTGCTGCCACTACCGCTAGAAGTGAGGGGGAAGTTGGACCCGGAGAACTGACTAGCTTTTTGTGAATGCCATATTTTTCCTTTGTGTTAGTAACAGTAGAAAGAAAATACTTCTCTTTTTTCATAAAAGTGAGTATTTAACTGGAGAATGATTTATTGCTGTTGTAGCTGCATGCATTTTGAGGTGTCAACCTGTGTTCACTCTCCTGTGCGAGCCCCCTGACCCCCCCCCCCACTTGAGAGTAAAGTGCTGAAGGTTCTTTGACCGATTGCTCAAGACCCATTGTACAATGTGCCCCACAACATCAGGCATTTGTGCTAGTGAGCTTTGCTTGCCCCGGGACCATATGAAAGGGGTTCTGACACTGTCGCTGCTATGAGATCTAATTAATAATTCCACCTGGTCCATGTAATGTGGTTGTCCATGTATCGACAATCAGGCTAAATGTTCTCATTTTTAATCCAGAGTGCCATCAGAAATGCATTCATTTGTTGGTAAGAACCTGTTCAATCCCTCACCTGATCAGATGATGCAACAGGACCTTACTGGCATGGGACAGCAAAATCACAGAATGCTATCTAGAGGCAGTCCTAGAACTACTTACTTTCATCTACCTGGCAAAGGTCCCTTGGTCTTTAAGACTAGGGCATACTTTTGTTACAAACGACTGGCTCAAGCCTTCCCCTTAGTAGGTCCCAGTCAAAACTCGAAGCAGACATGCATATGGTGAGGCAAGCCTGTTCTCCCAGCTTTAAGAGACGCTGAGAAGTGTCTTTAATTTTCCTGGGACTTTCAATCCTCCTTAATGCCTCCTGTGGAGACCTGCTGTGCTCCAGTAGGCGTTAGGCATTTTGACCACTATCACTGGACCAAAAACAATCACATATGCAGGATTCCTTTCAATTGTGAAGAAAGGTTATGCTTCCATGCCAGCTCTCACCCTGGCCTCTTCGGCTCCTGTTGGTACACTGACTACATTTCTAGTAGATCATCAATTTCCTTCTTTTAAAAGCCATAGGGCCTCTAATCCCTCAGAAAGGAGTAGTCCTAGAGAGCACTCATACTATTATCTTCAGTGGAAAAAGAGTGGTGGACTTTGCCCAAGCCTAGATCTAAATCAAAATTAGTTTCTCCCCCTTCTGCAGTTTAAGATGCTAACTCTGGCTCATGTCCTGGCAGACATGCAAAATCAAAACTGACTATGTTAAGTAGATTTGAAGGCATTGACTGTAACGTACCAGCCTATTAGATGTAACGCCAAAGTGGTAATTGATAGATGAAACACAGCAGGACACCCTCAACTAAGTTCACATATAGCACACCCATCCAATGGCAGCCTCGCTGTACTTCCAGCATGATAGTTGTCAACCAAAGGCAGCTAATAACATATTCATTTATTACAATAAAGGTTACCATGGGCAATGTTTGGGATTAAACTGGCACATATTGTTAAACCAGGATGAAGATTAAACAAATAACTAACAACAAGCATGGGGCTCTCCCTGTAACCCCAATAATATAGGAGACAAAATCAAAATAAAGCATGACGTACTCCCTGGGGAATAGATTGACAAAACTTTAGTGTAAAAATCCAGAGGGGAAGAAAGAGTAATTGGTTCTTCAATTGCTGATTCTCATATTCCAGCCTTTTATCATTTTCTGCTATCTAGACATATATGTATACAAAATCACAATTTTTAAAAATGTTCTGTTTAAGTCTGTCAATATTGTCTAGTAATCCTACTAGTAAAACCAATTTACATGCATCAATACTTATAATAAAATAGTATTTCATTATATTTTTTACACGCTTTTAGATTGCTGTGGACAAACCACTAATAAGTATAATCTCTTGGGGGAGGGACCGAGAATGTCAAAATGGCAGAAGTCTTTTACTTAAACCCCCATCCATCCTCTTGCTGGATTGAGATTTTGCACCATGGACCCAGGCCTTTTTAGTGGCAGGGGCCCAGACCGACTGGAGAGGAGCCACCTAGGGCCTGCGAGGAGTAATGACAGCCGAATGGTGGCTGCCCACAAAAAGGCCGTGCGGGCCGGCAACTGGGAAAGGAAGAAGCACCTTACGGCAGTGCACAACTGAAGAAAGGGCGGAGAGGTCCGAGTAACACCCGGTGACCACCTGGATGGTGTGGATCTGCGGGCACACGACAGGAGCTCAGAGCAGTGGTATGCGGAGACCCAACTAGGTGGTGTAGACACCAGAGAAGGCACTTCGAGAACTGCATGGTGGGGCCGGATCCGAGAGTGAGCTGCAGTCTACGAGGCGGAGGGGTCATGGGTCTTGGTGGCCCTGAAGGTAGGCCCGCCAATAACTTTGGGGAGGTGCAGAAGAGTAGGCCTCTATCAGGGACCCTGAGCAACCACAACAGCCTTGGGAGGTGGAAAGTAGACGTTTCTGTGACCTCCCTCACTGCGGAGGCGTGAGAGATAATGCCGCGGAGGACGAAACCTGAACTTTTTTTGGGGGGGGGGGGGCAAAGGGGCCAACCCCCTTGGAGGCCCTGAGTAGCAACCACATACCTTGGGAGCAGAACTCCCCCTGCAGGCGCAGGAGGGTCACTGCTGAAAGGGAGGGAACCCAGGGCCTGGCTGCTCATACAGCCTCCATGCTTGTGCGCCAGTGCCCCTGTACTGCCATTGCGGCTAGAATCTGGAACTCAATTTCATCAACCCTCCTAACCACAGCCTCTCTCCCGACCTTCAAAGCAGATCTTAATTCTCATCTCTTAATAAGACACTTCCAGGCTTAATTCAACTCTCTCTCATGTCCCTCAAGGCTGCTTGGCATTCATTTGAACGCAGCGCTGTAAATATGTCTCCTATACCTGTATTAACCCATTTCTTGCACCTCCTATTTTCTCTTTACCTCTTTAATTAGCCTGATTGTATTTGTTACTTGTTAGTGTGTAATTCTTCTTATGTAACGTACTTGGTTCTATTGTAAAGCGCTCTGTTACCTTTGGGTAAAGTCTGCCCTTTATAAAACTACATTAACTAAATTGTAATCCTAGGAAGGGAGCTGCTGTCGTCCCTGGACCAAAAGCGGTGTGAATCCCCTGGAGAGACAGAGGCATACAGTAGAATTGATAGAGCAGCTGGGGGCCACCATAGACTGCCGGTTGGTGGACTACACCCCTGGGTTGGGTGTTGTTGGGGTGCCACAAATCCGTCTATTTGCCCCCTAGAAGGTCAAGATGCCCCCTTGGTTTAGAGTGACCATCAGTGTACCCACTTGCTGAAGGGAAGACATCCCAGCTTTCATCCGCGAGATGGTAGACACCCTACCTTTACAGAGAAGCTTAATAATGGGGAGAGGCAGGCCCACCCCGAGTGAGGCTCAGATAAAAAAAAGACTAATTTATGGAGGGGGTCGTTGCGGCGTCTCCTGAAACGTTTGTGGAATCTGTTACATGTTTTGTTATAGACTGAGCCCTTCGTTTATCCAGTATTAGGGGTGTCTTTCATAGATTCACATGCCTGAATCATTCCCCGTCGTCGAGACGGGAGCCTCCGGTATATAGAAAAGTAATGTCCTATAGACATACATAAAGAAAAATAGGCCTAAGGACCTCCCCTTAGTAGCCTATCCTCGTCCTTATGCAAAAAGGACCAAACTCTTAGAGCCAGCCAATCCGCTACCACCTCCCTCTAGAACCTTCCCTGCTGGAGCCTCAGTCTCTCAGATTTTCTACCGCACCTTGTGCTAGGGAGTCTCCAGCCTGAGCTCTCCTCAGGATATCTTCTAAACCTACTTTTTTCACTTGGAAAAAGGATTACCTTCTCAAATTCTTCAACTGGGATACTTCAGACTCTTCTCTTGCAGTAAGTGCTGTCTTGCCTTACCCTTTTTAAGGAATGTCTGGATCCCAGAAGAAAGCCCTTTTCAGGGCCTGCTCTTCATGTGGGAAGAAAAGGCTCCATGTGGAGGACAAGCACGACCTGTGCTTATACTGCCTTTATCCGGACCACGTCCCCAAGGACTGTAAAATCTGTCGCTCTTTCCCTAATAAGACCTTGAGGGATAGAGAAGGTCGACTTCTCATTTGGCTGGACAGGCTTAAACAGAGGGATAATGTGGAGTCCTCAGAGGGCAGCTTCTCCATGGCTTCGGACGTCTCCCTCAAGAGACCAAGGGGGGACCCCCCTGGCCCCTCAGACACTCCTCCTATGAAGATGCAAAAGAAATCTTCAGAGGCAAAATCTACAACTTCCTCAGTGTCTGACACAGGCTCTCACGCCTTTAAGAAGCCTGCGCACTCATCCACCAAGCCTACGCCATCTTCAACGCAAAAGAGAGCTGTGACGCCACTCGCCGTCTCCACAACGACGACGACGGTGTCGACGACGACGGCGTCGTCAGTCCTCGCATCGACGACGACCACTCCATCATCGTCGTCGGCAGGTAGGCCCATCCCATCTGTCATACTGCCAAAACCGTCGTCGACTAAAACACCGTCGACGACGAAATTGGGGCCGTCGACGAAGAGCTCATCGACGTCTAAATCGGGGCCGTCGACAATGCCACCGTCGACGAGGAACTCATCGTCGACGACGACACCGTCGACGAGGAACCCATCGACGACAAAGCCAGGGACGTCGACGGCGAGAAGCCCGCCGTCGACGGAAGACTCGTTGCCGAGACCGTCGACGAAGAAGACGTCAACGAGAAATGAATCGTCGACGAGAAACGAATCGTCGACGAGTGCGACGTCGACGAGGACGTCGTCGACGACCGCGTCTTCGACGAAAACATCGACGACGACGAAAATCTCGTCGCTTGAGCCACCGACGACGGAGGAAATGCCGTCGACGACGAAAACGTCGACGGGAGGGTCGTCTACGACCAGGGACAACGCGGAACCATGGCAGAAGTCCAAGCTAGTGGAACCGTCGTCTTGGACGCTGCGTCCGCCGACACCACCGCGCAAATTGCCAAAAAAGCTGATCACGCCTGAAACGACATCCCCAAGCAAAGTACAAAGCCACTTACCTTCTGACTTTCTCCAGAGTGAAGAATCGGAAGAAGAAATGACGACTCAGGCTATGTCCATCTCAGACCTCCACGTGAAATGCCAAAGCACTGATGAGGAACAGGAGGAGCTTACCTACCAGGAACACTCTTTCCAAGCGCAGGTACGGACGGAAGTGACCCCAATGGTGTGTCTTCCTGCGTCCATCGTGGATGACCTTAAACATCTCATCCAGGACTACAAGCAGCGTTTCCCGGAGGCACAGGCTGCTGAGGATAGGGGCCCAACGCCGGCTACATCTGCTCCACCGGCAGCCCCACGACAGACGCGACCACCTCCGCAGGCCTCCCAAGAGGCAGTCTCACCTCAAGTAGTGGAATCCTCAGATGAGGAAGCTGAGGACATGGAAGAAGGCGAAGTCCCTGAGGATCGCACGGATCAGGACGAAGACGACGAGTATGTCGCACCCTCCCCAGCTTCACCCCAACCACGCCAGTCGGATTCTCCGCCAGTGGACATTGGCGGGTTCCATAAGTTAGTGGAACGGGCAGCAAAGCGTTTCCACATGGAAATGGAAACAACGGAAACAGAATGTTTCTTATATGATTTTAAAGAACAAACGAAAAAGATCACTAAATCAATTCCGATTATAGAATTTCTCTGGGACCAGGGAAAGAAACTGATGGCTACGCCGGCCTCCATACCTGCGGTGATCCCACGCCTGGACAAGAAATACAAAGCTCCCACCAAGGCGGCAGTTTGTTTCAATGGGCACCCGAAACCTGATTCAGTGGTGACCCAGGCAGCTCAGAAGAATTCCCACAACCCTTCCTCTCCCTTGTCAGCACCACCGGACAAAGAGGGAAGAAAGTTGGATACCATCGGGAAACGGTTCACCACTACGTCAGCCATGACTATCAAAGTCGCCAACTCTATAGCCCTGTTGGGACGTTATAATCGCCAACTGTGGGAGGACATAGTCCCTTATTTGGCGGAGCTACCAGATACAATGCAGGAAGAGGTCAAAGCACTGCTCTCAGAAGGACAAGCCTCGGCAGCGGAAATCATAGACTGTGCCATAGATGGAGCCATGACTGGCTTTCGCCAATTAGCTGGAGCAGCAGTCCTGCGGCGCCAGGGCTGGCTTAAGGCTACTTCATTTAGACAAGAAGTTCAAACAAAGGTGCTAGACATGCCCTTCGACGGCGAACATCTTTTCGGAGCCACAATTGATGAAGCGCTCCAGAACATCAAAAAAGACACCGATACGGCTAGAGCACTGGGTACGCTGCAGGCTAGAAACCAGTCCTTTCGAGGCAACAGGTCCAGAGGTCAACCCTCCTACAGGGGGTCCTTCCAGAATAGATCCTCCTATTCATACCAAAATAAATAGCAGTATCCGCAGAAACAACAGCAGAGTCGCCAAACTTCGTATGGAAGATCAAACTTCCGTGGAAAGAACCAGAGGAGGGGCGCTGGCGGACGCCAGTGACCGATTACTCCAGCCAGTCCCGCCACAATCTCCCTCATTCAAAATTGGAGGAAAGTTGACCCATTTCCTACACAATTGGCATCTCATAACCACAGATCGGTGGGTACTACAACTAATAAGATTCGGCCATTCCCTGGAATTCATCACCATCCCGCCTCCAACACCGCCACGCAAGCTGCCACACAAACATCTGCGGCCTTTGCTCCTGGAAATATCTGCGATGTTGAAGAAGGGAGCGATCGAGATGGTCCCATCGTCTCACAAAGGACAGGGATTCTACTCCAGCTTCTTTCTTATTCGCAAGAAGGGGAAAAAGTGGAGGCCCATATTGGATCTCAGAGCCCTCAACTCTTTCCTAAAGAGTCAGTCGTTCAGGATGGTGACGATCCAAGAAATACTAGGCATCCTCGAAAGAGGAGACTTCATGACATCCCTGGATCTCTAGGATGCCTACTACCACATCCCAATACTCAAAGGGCACAGAAAATTCCTAAGGTTCGTGGTGGCAGGACGCCACTACCAATTCAAAGTGCTTCCGTTCGGCCTCAAATCCGCGCCGCGGATTTTCACAAAGTGCCTTTCTCCTGTGGCAGCCTTCCTACATCAAATGGGTCACCAGGTCTTCCCTTACCTCGACGACTGGCTGGTGAAAGCTCCCTCAGCGACAGGCGCTACCTCATCCTCCAACGCCTGCACCAATCTCTTTCTGCACTTAGGATTAACTCTCAATCTCGAGAAATCCTGCATGACCCCGACCAGAAGCATCTCCTTCCTGGGGGCAACCTTGAACACGGAATGCGTAAAAGCATTTCCTTCGAAGGAACGGAAACACAAGATCGTCTCTCTGGCCACGGCTGTGGCTACGAGAAAGACCGTGAGAGTTCGAACTTTCAAATCACTACTAGGCATGATGTCGTCCTGTATCCTCCTCATCCCGCACTGCCGCCTCAGGATGCGCCCATTGCAAGAAGCCCTCACATACCAATGGACTCAAAGTACAGGCTCTTTCGACGAGACAGTGAGAATAACACCACAAATGTCCAAGACCCTGCAATGGTGGATGAACCACAGGAATCTGTCGACAGGCCTACCCTTCCTCCTTCCAGCAGCACCTTTGGTGATCACCACGGATGCATCCCTGGAAGGTTGGGGAGCGGTCCTCCAGGACCTCCAAGTCAGCGGCAAATGGACGGAGCAGGAGAAGGAATTCCACATAAACCTTCTGGAACTGCGAGCGGTCTTCCTGGCACTGAAGGCCTTTTTACCACGTATCCAGAACTCCCAGGTGCTCGTCAGGACGGACAACACCACGACGATGCACTACCTGAACACGCAGGGAGGGACGCGTTCGCTCACTCTGTCACGCGAATCGCAAGAAATCTGGAACTGGCTAGTGCTCCAAAGGATCACGCTCAAAGCGGAATATGTCCCGGGCAAGGACAATACCATTGCAGACGCACTCAGCAGACGGACGTCTCTCACTCACGAATGGGAGCTCAACCAAGGTACACTGGATCAGGTATTCTCAGAATGGGGAATCCCAAGGATCGACCTCTTTGCCACCAGGGAGAACGCCAAATGCCCAAACTACGCAAGTTGGCGTCCCCAACAAAGGTCACTCGGAAATGCCCTTTCCATCAGTTGGTTCGGCGTCTTTGCGTACGCTTTTCCACCCTTCCCGATGATTCCCAGAGTCCTCAGGAAGATGAAGGCAGAGCCTTGTACCCTGATCCTAATTGCCCCGTTCTGGCCGAGGCAGCACTGGTTCTCGGACCTTCATCGCCTCTCCATCAGGACTCCGATTTGTCTGAAACAGCACCCGAACCTGCTGACTATGTCCAACGGACAGATCCAACACCCGAACCTACCATCGCTCAGATTATTAGCCTGGCTCCTGAGCACAGAGAATTCTGTCATCTAGACATCCCACAGGAATGCAGGGAGGTCCTAGCAAAAGCACGAGCGGACAGTACCAACAGAACGTACTCCCTCAAGTGGAAGCGGTTTTGCTTATGGTGCGTGGAACACAAATTGTCACCTCTCCAGATTACCCCTGTACAGATATTGCCATACCTTCTGCACTTGGCGGAGTCAGGGTTGGCGCATGCATCTATAAAGGTTCATTTGGCTTCGATTTCACGCTACACTAGATCCTCGAAGGCCCCTTCGCTTTGGTCCAGCAGGCTTATTAAACAGTTCCTCAAAGGCTTGTATAGAGCGTATCCAAGACCTCGAAGGATTCCACCTACATGGCATCTAAACTTGGTACTCACCCAGCTTATGAGCCATCCTTTTGAGCCCATTCATCGAGCACCCATCAAGTACATCTCATGGAAGGTAGCTCTTCTGCTCGCTCTAACATCTGCCAGGAGAGTCAGCGAGTTACAAGCTCTATCCATTCAGGAACCATTTATGCAATTTAAACAGGACAGAGTGGTGCTGAGGATGAATCCCAAATTCATACCAACAGTGCCTTCAGACTTTCACCTTAATGAACCGGTGGTTCTACGTTCCTTCTTTGCAAACCCTACCACTGCAGCAGAGAGGACGTTACACTCCTTAGACCTCAAAAGGTGTATAAAGTTTTACTTAGACAAGACAAAAGACTTCAGGAAGTCGTCACAACTTTTTGTGGCCTACAGTAGACCAAGGCTTGGTCTCCCTCTCACGAAACAGAGTATCTCAAGGTGGATCTCTTCGGCGATAGCATTCTGCCATGAAAAGGCCGGCCGGCCGTTGAATGCCACGGTGCACGCACACTCCACAAGAGCAATGTCCACATCAGCAGCGCTGTTCGCTGGAGTGCCGATTCTGGACATATGCAGAGCAGCGACGTGGAAGTCACCGCATACCTTCGCCAGACACTATTGCCTGGATGTTGAGCTTCTGCAGGACGCAGCAGTGGGTCAGGCGGTGCTTCGACATCTATTCCAGTGAGGTGAGCCTTCCTACATCCCGCCATCCTGGTATGCACATCTCTTCTCTTTAGTTATGTTGATGTATGCTAATGCTTACAGTCGCATGCTTCTGAGTGTATTATCTAACTGCTTATAAGGCATCATTGCATCAGACATGTGCATAATGTATTGCTAACTACTCTGATTCAGGCATGTGAATCTATGAAAGACACCCCTAATACTGGATAAGAAAGGCGTTACTTACCTGTAACAGCAGTTATCCAGTATTGGTGTCTTTCATAGATTCACATGCAACCCTCCCGCCTCCCCTGGAAGGACTCACGTTCTCTCTACCTGCTTTACGCCTACCTAGCTTGGTGCGTACGAAAATCTGAGAGACTGAGGCTCCAGCAGGGAAGGTTCTAGAGGGAGGTGGTAGCTGATTGGCTGGCTCTAAGAGTTTGGTCCTTTTTGCATAAGGACGAGGATAGGCTACTAAGGGGAGGTCCTTAGGCCTATTTTTCTTTATGTATGTCTATAGGACATTACTTTTCTATATACCGGAGGCTCCCGTCTCGACGACGGGGAATGATTCAGGCATGTGAATCTGTTAAAGACACCAATACTGGATAACTGCTGTTACAGGTAAGTAACGCATTTCTTCTTGCTAGCGAGACCCTGCCAGGAGGGCCCCACACCATATTATAGTGAAGGTGCTGAACTACCCTAGCAGGGACGTGGTCCTCAACAGTTGTGAGATTTCAGTCTTTCAGGATTCTTGTCTTGCCAGATCACACCCGCCGAGTCCAACAACATTGTAAAATGTTTGATGCGGTTAAACACAATTTAAAGTCCTGAAGCAAAACTGCATGCTTCTGTTCCCGGCCAGGTTCTGGATTATTTATGAGGACAAATTCTATTTTTTGATTCACTGGAGGCGGACTGAAAATGCGCTACGTTACAATAAACGTTGCAGTGCAACTCAGCCCCTTCATAGGGAGGAAATCGCGATGGCCAGGGAGACTGGACGGGATCCTGTTCTCAAGATTGCGTCGGAGCCTGACAGTCCCGTAGGAAGCAGGAGCGACCAAAATTACCTTCTGACTCTTCGGTCTCAGAGACAGGAACATAGGGCTCTGGAACGGAAAGAACCTATTTGAAATTAGCAGTCACACAGGCTCTGGACAGGTTTGGAGGACTGAGGAGGCCAACGCACATGAGCCCAAGGTAGAATGATATATCCAAACTTTGGGTCTGTAATTTTACGGGGGATACCAGGTAACATACAATTATTTATTAACTTACCTGGCCAGCAGCACCAGATCCTTGTGACACTATGCGTGATCTGGGGAGTAGTCAGACACTCGGACACCTCAGTTTTACCACATGTTTGGAGTGACATTAAAGTTTGGGGTTAACAAAGCAAAATGATGGACCGAGTGTTGAACATTGCAAGCACTCACCCCCCAGTCAACTGATCTGGGTTTAATCCCTCATCATTCTTTAGCGCACTCCGCCACCCCAGTTCAGATATGGCCATATGCAAATCAGTCTGACCCTGTGCCTCATGGGAACAGTCCAGCCCGAACTGCCAAGCCATGTCTACCCTGGACCGGAAATAGGCATCCTGGGACCAGTTTCTGGCTAATCAGCCGTCATCCGCCAGGCTAGCTTGAATCCAGTGGCAAAGTGAACAAGGGACCCTCGTCTGGGCATACCCTGCCAACTTAGGGCGAACAAATTAAAACCAAAGGGGATGATGCACAGAGTGTTGAACATTGCAAGCACTCTCTGCCAGTCAACTGATCTGGGTTTAATCCATCTTCATTCTTTAGCTCACTCCGCCACCCCAGTTGAGACATGGCCATATGCAAATCAGTCTGACCCTGTGCCTCATGGGAACAGTCCAGCCTGAACTGCCAAGCCATGTCTTCCCTGGACCGGTGACAGATGCTTCTGGGAGATGGAAGTGTGGGATGGGTGGAGTTGGGGGCAGTTGATGGGGAAAGGATGGCTCTGAGTGCCACTGGTTACAGCATAGCATGTGCTAGATTCACTGTACAGAGTAGGCTTACCCCAACAGCCAACAATGTAGAAAGTAAGAATGCCATGACTGGTTAGATCCACAATAACATCCATCTGGTGCAAGCAATCAATCAATCAATCATTTGTAAACCGCACTACATACCCGTGAGTGTCTCAAGGCGCTGGGGGGGGAGGGGTGGGCGCTATTGATCGAACAGCCAGGTCTTGAGTATCCTCCTGAAGGTCAGCAGGTCTTGGGTCTGTCATAGGCTCAGTGGGAGGGTGTTCCATGTCTTGGGAGCGAGGTGGGAAAAGGATCTCCCACCGATGGTTGTTCTTCAGATGCACGGAACGGTGGCGAGTGAAAGGTCGGCAGAGCGTAGCTGGCGGTTGGGGATGTAGAAGGAGAGCAGTCTGTTGAGGTAGGCTGGGGCAGTCTTGTGGAGTGCCTTGTGTGCGTGGGTGAGGAGCTTGAAGGATATCCTCTTGTTGAAGGGGAGTCATTGCAGGTTTGTCAGGTGGGGGTGATTTGGCCGTGGCGTGGTACGTCGAGGATCTGTTGTGCCGAGGCGTTTTGGATGCGTTGTAGTAGTTTGATGAGCTTGGTCTGGGCTCCCGGGTAGAGGGCGTTTCCGTAGTCGAGTTTGCTGCAGACGAGGGCCTGGGTGACTGTCTTTCTTGTATCTGTCGGGATTCATTTGTGGATATTGCAGAGCATGCGGAGGGTGTTGAAGCAGGAGGAGGAGACGGCGTTGACTTGCTTGGTCATTGAGAGCGTTGAGCCGAGGATGATTCCCAGGTTGCGTGTGTGGTGGGTGGGTGTCTGGGCTGCACCCAGTGCCGTCGGCCACCAGGAGTCGTCCCAGGCTGAAGGGTTGGAGCCGAGGATGAGGACCTCTATCTTGTCCGAGTCAGCTTCAGACGGCTGGTCTACATCCAGTCGGCGACGGCCTTCATTCCTTCGTGGAGGTTGGCTTTGGCGGTGATGGGGTCCTTGGTGAGGGAGAGGATCAGCTGAGTGTCGTCGGCGTAGGAGATTATGTCGAGGTCGTACTGTCGGGCTATGTGTGCGAGCAGGGCCATGTAAATGTTGAACAGCGTCGGGCTGATGGAGGATCCCTGGGGGTGCAGGGACTCAAGGTTATTACGTAGGCTGCTTTACCATATTAAACAGGGTACAGTCCTTGGGTTCACAACAAGACACAGCCCAGATGTCCTCCTATTGCAGGAGACCCACCTCTTAGGCAATAAATTCCCCTTCCTCGCAAGTTACGGGCACAATATAGTGTTCCATGCAAGATACACAGGGGTTCCTTGTGTGGGTATTCTCCTACATAAAAGGATGCCTTTGATGGTTTCCCGCATGGTGTCAGACTTCGTGGGAAGGTGCCACAGTGAAAGGGATACTCATTGGGCAGGTTTTCAATATAGTTAGTATGTATGCCCCTCTGAAACTCCGTGGAAATACACTGGATACCGTCAGTCATATTGCTAAAACTCCCTCAGGGATATACAATCGTAGAGGGGGATTTTAACATAGAGATGTCCCTCACATCGAGTTTTCAAAGGTGCCATGGGCTGGCCCAGAGAAGAAGACTCACCTGGTAGTCCTGACCTCAGCTACATGCCGATATGGTGCCTAGCATAAAGGGAAGTGAAAGATACATCCCTCAAGTTCAACACAGGCCCTGGGAAATCCCCGGCTCCCTTTGGAGGGGCTACCAAGGCAAATATATGCGAGGAGTGGTAAAGTCGCACTGTAGATGTAGGGGCTGACAATTAACACAACAAATGGTGGACCTGGAATCACTTATTGTACATGTAGAGCGGAAGGGAAATAGAGACGAAATCGAAGAGCGCCAACTAATAATTGATAGGACGGCTCTGCAAATGCTCTGCTTAAAAGAGGCATGACAATGCTGGATTGCTACGCATATTCGGGTATATGAATGATTTGATAAGTACAGTAAACTGCTATACTGGCTAGGTAAGCACAGTGCTGAGGCTATAGTCATTCCATTGGTGTCTGATTCAGCTGGACATGTGAGGTTGGGAGCTCGGGAGATAGTGAATGCCTTTGCTAACTATTACTCAATTCTAAATGACAAAAGGGAGCAGGACTTCAGGGAGTCACTGCCCCCACTCATTGCAGACCTCAGCCCTGGGCTTTTCCAAGGTTGCCTACTGGGGTGTACCTACGGTTGCTGCCCCTGCCAAGCAGTGACTCTCTCTTCCATCCCCTATCACAGAACACCTGCCGGTGGACATCTGCAGGTGTTCCTCATTCAATGGCAACACATTACTTCAGACCAGTGGGTCTTGTCCATTGTAGAGCAGGGTTACTGCGTCAAAACCAACACCATTGCCACACATTCCCCTCCACAAAAACACCCTTCCAACAGATCACCAGCACCTTCTACGGGAGGAAGTAGACATGCTCTTACTGAAGCAGCACAGAGGTGTACTCATTGTACTTCCTTTTCCACAAGAAAGACGGTTTACTTAGGCCCCTTCTAGGCCTCAGGCCTCTTAACAAGTACATCCTGTCAAAGCACTTCCACATGGTTACGCTCCAGGACGTCACCCCGCTGTTGCAGCAAGATGACTTCTTGATAGTCCTGAACAACGCTTATTTCCACATCCTTATCCACCCGGCACTGCCGCTACCTCAGATTTGTGGTAAGTGGCCAGCATTTTCAGTTCAAGGTTCTGCCCTTTGGAGTAACTACAGCTCCCAGCGTATTAACCAAATGCCTTGTGTTGGTCGCCACTCATCTATGTACAAACAGCATTCACGTCTTTCTGTATCTCGATATCTGAAAGAGACACGTAAGTGATAGATTCCTTACCTTAGAATTACCCCCAGGCATCAGGCTGGATCCGGAAAGTTTTCACCAGCAGTATCCCTGCACGTCGGAAGGTGGCGTCGTGCGGCTCTCCGTCCATCGTGAGCGTCATAATCGCCGGGATGATGTTGCAGCAGCTACTTAAACACCGCCCTCGCAAGCTGACGTCAGTGCTTTCTTTTTCCGCACCAGCAAGCGCATATCCGGAGAAAGCGGTACCCACAGTAAATTTTTTACTGAGTTTTTTGGGGACTTTTGTCTCTGTCTTTTGAGTCTTTTACTTCTGGTGTATAGGGATGCCCAGTTTAAAGTCTTGCTAGGTTTGTCCCCGCACTGCGAGTGTCTCTACTGCCTGGGGCGCGACCACGATCCGTGCCCCGACTGCCGGGCCATGGCTCTGAAAACTTTGTGGGAGCGGTCCTGACATTCGCTTGAGGCCCGGGAGTCGGCTCTGTGCCCTTCAATGTCCCGGTCCCGTGGGAGGTCAAGGGACTGGTCATGGAGCCGCCACCATCGTTCTAAGAAGTCTTCGCACTCGGGGTCAGGTAAGACGAAGCACAAGAAGTCGAAGAAGCGACTTCGCTCTTCGCCTTCCCTTAGCCTGTTCCGCGACACGGCTCAGGGTGCGGGTGGTGCCTCCCCCGCGGAGCCTATGCAGTCACCGTCGGCCTACCCGCCCTTCCCGGGTCCGTCGACGACTCGGGCCCAGCTGCAGGAATTTCTGTCAGCCATGGCCTGCCTCTTTGGCCCGTCGGGCCCTGCCAGCGTGCCTTTGGGCCCGGCCGGCACGCCTTCGGGCTCCACGGGTCCGACTGGGGGTCTTTGGCCTAATTTGTCGGCGCTCCGGCCCCGATGTCATCGATGGTTCAGGCCTCGGCGCCGTGAGACCCTCGTGGATCCATGTAAGGATCCCAGCCGATGTCGGATGACCTTGTACGACCTCCTCGACGTCTACGGCACCGCCACCGGCCGGTCACCTGGCTGATGTCGTCCCCGGCTTCCACCCCGACGTGCAGACGGTGCTGGATCGGTATCGATCGACGCCGCTTCCGACGCCGATGGTGGGTTATGGAGGACGGGGAGGACTGGAAGAGGTCTGAAGACCCTCTCGCAGCCCAATGCCAGTTAGACCCGGACTGGGCAGGGGATTTGGGGGACGCCGGTGATCTGGATTTCTCACCAGAACCTGGCGCACTTTCTCCGTCTACCGTGGCTACGAAGGAGGGTGGTACTTATTCAGTGGTGTTACGTAGAGCAGCAGAGGCTCTCCACCTCGGGCACTCTACAGTGGCCGTCAGGACTAACCTCCTGCCAGAAGTGCTGCGGCCGGCGGCTTCCTCTGCGGATCCGCTGCTGCTCTTCAAGTGATGCACTTTCATATGTTCTTTTTGGGCTCCTGGTCCAGGCCCAACACAGGGGCTCCTGTAGATAGGAACGTGGCCCGACGCCATCGACCGGCCCGGGTGACCCCATTTTCCTCTCCCAACGCCTTACCCCTGAGAGCTTGGTTGTCCAAGCCTCTGCGTCACCAAGCGGATTCCCTTCCGCACCTCCGGACAGGGAATCCAAGAAACTGGAGCAGTTTGAGAAGAAGATTTTCTCTTCTGCCAGTTCAGGTCTGCGGTCTGTGAACACTGCATACCTCTTGGGCCGTTATTCCCACTCTGTGTGGGATACGGTGGCGCAGGTGCTGCCTCAGTGTCCAGAGGAGGCCCGGGCGGTGCTCTCCCAAGCTATTGCTGAGGGGAGAGATGCAGCCAAGTTCACGATTTGTTGTGGCCTTGACACCGCTGACTCGCTGGGCAGAGCAGTTTCACCGACAGTGGCGCTACTCCGTCACGCCTGGCTGAGGATCACTGGCTTTTCAGGGGATGTCCAGAACACTCTGATGGACATGCCCTTTGATGGCACTCGCCTCTTTGGCGACAAGGCAGATAGTGCGTTGGAGCGTTTTAAGGATTCGCTGGCTCCGGCCAAGACTTGGGACTTTCGGGCTCGCGCACTCCTTCGGGGTCTGCTTTTCGCTCCTTTCGTGGCCAAGGAAGGGCACCCAAACACGTTTCAAAGCCACAGGCCTGCGCAGCAACCATCTCAGCGCAGCCGCGGATGTGGGACCTGCCGAGGTGGGTCACGAGCCAGCGTGCGGGTCAGTCCACTGTCTCCAAACCTTCCTAGTCAGGTGTTTCAGGCCCACCAGATGCTAGTGGGCGGCAGGATTCGCCATCACCTCCCCCACTGGCACACCATCACTTCGGACAGGTAGGTTTTACAGATTGTCCGAAGGGGCTACCCCCTCCCCTTCGAGACCACCCCTCCAGCCATGCCACCTCAGTACCACCGCATGTCGGGGGACCATCTTGCGTTTCTTCAGCAGGGAGTCACTGCACTCTTGGCCAAGGGGGCCATCTAGCGCGTTCCGACGCCAGAAGTAGGTCGTGGTTGTTACTCCCATTACTTCCTGGTTCCAAAGAAGAACAAGGGCCTGCGTCCTATCTTAGACCTTCGGAACGTCAAGCGCTTCCTCCCGAAGGAGAAGTCCAAGATGCTCACACTTGCTCAGGTCTTGTCTGCCCTGGACCCGCAAGACTGGATGTTAGCGTTGGACTTGCAGGACGCTTATTTTTATATCCCTGTTCTGCTGGCCCACCGACGCTACCTGCGGTTCACGGTAGGCCACGAGCACTTTCAGTTCACTGTGCTCCCTTTTGGACTTACCAGCTCCCCTCGGGTGTTCACAAAAGTAATGGTGTTGGTCGCAGCTCATCTGCGCAGATCAGGGGTTTCAGTCTTCCCCTATCTAGATGACTGTTTGTTGAAGGCGGACTCGCCCCATGCAGTCGTCTCCCACCTCCAGACTATGGCCGACCTCCTGCATTTGCTGGGGTTCTCCATCAACGTGCCGAAGTCGCACCTGATTCTCAGAAGCTCCTCTTTATCGGAGCGGTTCTGGACACGGCGCAGTTTTGGGTTTATCCTTCTGAATAGCGAGTCCGGTACATTTGGACTATGATTCCGATCTTTCGGGCATTATCCTGGGTTTCGGTCAGGATGACCTTGAGGCTGCTGGGCCTCATGGCCTCCTGCTGACCAATCATGCAAGGTGGCATATGCGGGCACTGCAGTGGGACCTGAAGTTCCAGTGGGCGCAGCATCAAGAGGACCTGTTTGAGTTTGTCCAGATCTCGGAGGACACTGCACAACAGTGGTGACGGATGCTTCCCTTCTGGGATGGGGTGGCCACATGCGAGAGGCGGAGATCAGAGACCTCTCGTCTCTGGCGGAGTCCAGGCTCCACATTAACATTCTTGCACTGAAGGCATTCCTTCCCTCTGTCAAGGGGAGAGTAGTGCAGGTGTTCACAGATAACACCACCGCCATGTGGTACTGCAACAAGCAAGGGCCGTGGACCCTATGTCAGGAGGCTATGCTTCTCTGGACATGGCTGGAACATCAAGGCATTTCCTTGGTGGTTCAACACTTGGCAGGTTCTTCGAACGCCAGGGCGGACAAACTCAGCCGTAGGTGAATGATGGATCACGAATGGCATCTTCACTCGGAGGTGCGCGAGGTCTCTTTCAACAGTGGGGAAAGCCTTGGTTAGATGTATTTGCCACCGAAGAGAAAGCGCAATGTCAGCAGTTCTGTGCGTTGGAATTTCCAAGGCTGCACTCGCTCTGCAACGCTTTTTGTCACGAGTGGAGTTGCGGTCTATTGTACATCTTTCCGCCTATGCCACTTCTACCCAGAGTGCTGAAGATCAGGCGCGACCGGGCCCACGTCTTTCTTGTGGCCCCGGACTGGGCTCGAAGAGTTTGGTATCCCGAGCTACTCAGTATGAGCGTGGATCCCCTGATCCGTCTGCCTCTTCGGGAGGATCTTCTGTCGCAGCAGCAGGGGACGGTCCTACACCCAAACCTATCCAGCCTCCACCTCCTTGCGTGGAGATTGAGCGGCGACAGTTGATTCCATTTGGCTTGCCTCCTGAAGTCTGTGATATCATTGTGGCAGTCAGGCGTCCCTACACTAAATCGGTATACGCCTGCAGGTGGAACATATTTGTGGAATGGTGCACAGCAAAGGCTGTAGATCCCCTTTCTGCCCCTCTTTCAGAAGTCCTTTTGTTCCTTCTTTCTTTGGCCCTGCAGGGCTCTGCTCTGGGCACTATTAAGGGCTACCTTTCAGCAGTTTCTGCCTTTCTTAGGCTCACTGATCAGCCATCTCTTTTCAAGTCCCCTGTCGTAAATAGATTTCTCAAAGGCATTACTCACCTTTTCCCTCCTATTCCATTTGTGATGCCGCACTGGGACTTGAATCTGGTTCTTACTTATTTGATGTGCGCTCCTTTTGAGCCGCTTCACAACTGTCCGCTTCGTTTACTGACTTTAAAGACTGCTTTGCTGGTTGCCATCACCTCCAGTAGGCGTATGAGTGAGCTCCAGGCTCTTTCCTATAAACCTCCATTTCAGTCTGTTCATCAGGACAAGGTTGTGCGCCGCACTCGTCCTTCCTTCTTACCCAAGGTTGTTACTGCCTTCCACATCGGCAAACTATCATCTTGCCCACTATCTTTCTGCCTCCGCACCCCTCCAGAGAGGGTGAGAGGCTCCACCGTCTGGACCCAAAACGTGCGCTCTCATTTTACTTGAATCGCACACAACAGTTCCGGGTGGATGACCAGTTCTTTGTTGGCCACGTAGGCTCCAAGAAAGTCTGGGCTGCACACAAGAGGACTATCTCCCACTGGGTCATCTTGTGTATAAAACCCTGTTATTCCCTGGCTAAAAAGGAACCTCCTGTGGTGCTACGTGCCCATTTTACCAGGGCGACAGCAGCTACTACTGCATTGGGACATGGTGTCCCCCTGCAAGACATCGGTCAGGCAGCCACGTGGGCCTCGCTACACACTTTTACTAAGCATTATTGCCTTGACAGCAAAATCTGGAGAGACAGCTTCTTTGGCTGTTCTGTTCTCCTTGACTCTCTGGTGAGACCCACCACCGAGGTTGGTATTGCTGGAGTATCTATTCTTAGGTAAGGAATCTATCACTAGCGTGTCTCTTTCAGATGCACAAGTTAGTTACCTTCGGTAACGATATATCTGTAAGAGACATTAGTTAGTGATAGATTCCTTACCGCCCCACCCATCCTCCCCGTTCTGCGAACTGATTTCTAGGGTTAAGGTAATCCATTTCAGGGTCCTAGTTTCAGTACACCAGTGGTCAGTATCTTGCATGGCTCTGCGTTCCTGGTGCAGAAAGCCGTGTACAGAACTAACGTCAGCGTGCGAGGGTGGCGGCTAAGTAGCTGCTGCAACGTCATCCCGGTGATCACGACGCCTACGTCGGATGCGGAACCGCACAACACCACCTTCTGATGCGCAGGGGTACTGCTGACGAAAACTTTTCGGATCCAGTCATATGCCTGGGGGTAATTCTAAGGTAAGGAATCGATCACTAACTAATGTCTCTTGCAGATATATCGTTACCGAAGGTAAGTAACTTGTGCGACTAGCTGATAAAGGGTGCATGCAATCAGCAGTGCATGATCCACACTCAGACTACCTTAGATAGTCTCCACAATCTGGGTTTCACCAGCAGTGTGGCTAAGTCCCACCTCCAGCCGCTCCAAATACAACCATTTCTAGGAGAAATCCTAAATACCATCACCAGAAGGGCTTATCCTAGTGGGTCCAAGCCTTCTAGCTATTGCTGCCTCTTTTTAAGCCAAATCATCAACTAACAGTAAGAACAGTGATGCTCCTGCTTGGCATGATAGTCTCCTGCATAGCCATTGTTGATAGTCTCCTACATAGCCATTGTTCCCCATGCCAGGTTACACATGTGTCTGCTCCAAGAGTGCTTGTCAGCTCAATGGTCACAAATGGGCGGTCTATGGGAGGATATAGTGTTGATCTGGGCCAGCACCCATTGCTGTCTGCAGTAGTGGAATAGCAACAATCTGTTGCAGAGCAGGCCCTTTCTACACCCAATCCCACAGGAAACTATTACTCTGGACGCCTCCCTTAGGGATCGGGGGACAAGTCTTCTGGGCATGACTGTTCAGGGCCTGTGAATGCCCCTTCGGCATCCTTCCATATCAACCACTTGGATTGGCTAGCTGCACAATTGGCTCTCAAGGCTTTTTACTGCAGTGTTCATCACCAAACAGTCCAGATCAAAACAGACGGCCTGACTGCTTTGTATTACCTTTGGAAACAGAGGGCACTCTTTCCCCAGCTCTCGAAAAAGGAGCAGAGTATTTGGAGCTGGGCTATCCACAACAGGATTTATCTGCTAGCAGAGTACCTTTTTGGGGGCGGACAACAACTTAACAGACCTGCTCAGCAGGATGCAGCATCAAGTCCATGAGTGGGAACTTCACCCCCATGTCCTGCTGTTGTATTTTCAACATTGGGGGTTTCCCGACCTAGACTTCTTTCCAATGACAGGAAATTCAAAATGCCCAAGCTTTGCCTTCAGCCACCCACGATCCATAGACAATGCACTATGAATGAACTGGTCAGAGACATTTTCCTATGCTTTACTGCCTCTTCCATTCCTTCCCGCACGTGGTCTGGAGCATACAGCAGACCTCCCTCACCCTCACCCTCACCCTGGTGGCTCCCATATGGACCAGACTGTTGTGGTTCACAACCTTCCTCGAGTTGTCAGTAGTCCCACACAAGAAGATTTCCACCAGCCCAGACATTCTCACTCAGCACCAGGGCACATTAAGGCATCCCATCCTCAAGCAGCTCCACCTAGCGATTTGGCCTTTAAGGTCCTAAAATTTGGGTATCTCAATTTACCTGCTGAGTGCATGTTCATACTCAGAGGCTCGGTGTCTAACCACCCAAACCTACTATGCGGCAAAGTGGAAGAGGTTTGTTTATGACTACCCATCCAAACATAGTGGCCCACTTAAGCCTGCAGTACAGGGCATTGTCTGTTATCTACTTCATTTAGAACACTCTGGTCTAGTTTATACTTCCATTCATTTACATTCAACTTCAGGGGCAGCATACCTGCAAAACAGAAAGCACTCTTCATTACCCAGAGTTGCAGTCATTAAGGCCTCTATAGAGGAACTTAGAAGGGTTACCTTCCTCCACCCCAGGTTTCCCTCAGCCGCTTCTTGGAACCTCAGTATAGTCTTCCTTAGACTCATGCAGCACTTCTCTGTGCCCTCTCCAGTTTCTGTCTTGGAAGGTAGTGTTTCTAGTCACTATTACTTCCCTCAGGTGGGTCAGTGAGATTCAGTCCTCACCCTGGAAGAGCCTTACTTCAAGGTTCACACTGACTGGGTAGTCCTCTGGACTAACCCAAAGTTTTTGCCCAAGGCGGTTAGCCCTTTCAAACTCAACCAAACCATTGAACTGCTGGTGTTATTTTCACCCCCTATTCTGTAGCAGAGAGAGCTTCTCACACAGTAGATGTTAAGAGGGCCCTTGTATACTACATTGATGGGACAAAAGTTTTTTGCAAGAATCAGCATCTGTTTGTCGTCTACACTAAGCCACACAGACGTAGGGCTATTTCCAAAGCAGGAGTAGCTTGCTGGTTAGTCAGGTGTAATCAAACATGCTATTCCAAAGCCAAGCGGCAACTCCCTGATTCCGCTAGGCTGCATTCTACTCACATGAAGGCCTCCTGATGGCCTTTCTAGGTAACATCCGGTTTAAAAATTACAATAACATTGCAAACATAGAAGATTGAACAAGCAAGGCAAGAATAATGCATAAATCTGTGAAAGTGTAAACATTCTAACTAAACAGAAAAAAGCCATTTATGTTTTTAGGAGGGGATGAAGGGGGGGAAATAGAAATCTAGTTGCATGAAGATAGGAAAACTGTGCTCATGAACTGTAAACCGATACAGATTACCTGGAAATATTATTAGTAAGCCAATGGTAACATTTAGCGATAATAACATGTAAAAATAAGTAACAACAGAGAGATAAATATTCTTGGTTTGGGGAGAGGAGTTGGCCTAACGGCTAGGGCGGTCGACCTCGAATCTGTGGAACTGGGTTTGTGTCTCGGCAAATCACTTAATCTCCCTGTGCCTAACAAAAATGAATGTGTCCTCATGTAATGCAATTGGTGCTTTGTAAAGCGCACTGATACCCGATTTTGGTCCAGTTTGCGCTATATAAAACTCTTAATAAAAAAATAAAAAAAAAATGGTGGATGGAAATTTTCCGACAGTGTACAAACAGTAGATGACAAACAATTCTTAGTAGTATTAAGAAAAGAGAGGTCAAGGGTAACCCTAAAAAATCAAATTAGGAGGTCATGGCCAACCATTATGGCCGCGCGGACGTGAGCTGGATCGGCTCCGTGTTGAGCCCCACAACTAAGGGATATACAGCGCGACCCATGCCATGAGTTTGGCCCGCAGCCCGAACCCCGGGTATGCTGTTATTAAAGGACGTTTTTCTGCAATGAATTTCGACTGAGGGATCGGCTGCGACGCAGAAGGCCAAGCGGAGCCGAGAAGATGGCGCCTGCGCTCACCGCGCTCTCAACGGCTCGGCCAGGCAGATTTCCCTGGCTGCAGGTGCGGACGGCCCTGCGATCCCTGGCCTGCCGTGTGGTTCTCTCCCCCCACCCCCACCATCGGGGGCCATGAAGAGTTGCCAGATCTTGGCTGCGTTTAGCCCCGAGCTGCGCCTGTGGACGGGCTTCCGCTCCCCGAGTGTCTGTAGCAGAGGAGGCCACGCCGCAAACTGCATTAACCAGGTGGGGATGTGCAAGCAGAAAGCAGACCACAGGTGGTGGGTGGACTCCGGGGTGCTTGCTGTGGCCCCGCTACTGGGCCTTGTGAGAGCAAAGCGGGGGAAAGCCTCCCTGGGAGCACACGGTGGTGCCTGACCCCAAGATGGCACTCAGTAGACGGGCAGTGTGAAGCAAGTCCTGCGTCTGGGGCTGAGTTGACGGAGGCGGTCTTCGAGAGTGCACGCTGCCTGGAATGTCAGGGGTCTAAACTCCTCTAACAAGAGGCAATGCCTATGGAAATTCGTGGGGGACCACCATGCCCATACTGTGGCCCTACAGGAATCTCATCTAGAAAAGGGGTGACGATCTCCGTTTACGCCACAAAACTTAACCCTTGATTTTCAGGTCCTCGGCCTCCACTAAGCAAAATGGAGTCCCTCTCCTGCTTCACTCTTCCATTCAGGCTGAATGAGGTGCATGACGAAGGGCACACTGTCACTCTGCCTACTTACTTGTGCACACGTGAGTGAATCTGAGAACCACTATTTAACGCTGTGTAAACTCTGCCGGCTCCTCCTGCTTAGCTCCCGAGACTGATTACGAGTCTCTCACCAGCATTTTAAAATTGTACTTGCGTCATTTGTTACTGTTTTAAAAACTGATTTCTAGTTTTTAACTCCTGGCATATTTTTTAATATCACTCACCTGCTTACTCGAAGGGCACTCTTCCCGGTCCACCGCAAGAAGTCTAGTTTGTGTGGAGGGAGACCTGGCCCGACACACTTCCGGTGGAACGTGAGTTGGCGGTCTAGTGCCCAACTCACATCCACATAAATTCAGATGCCATTTCAGTCGAGCAGCGGACGCGCGCCTTCGGCGCGCCAAGGACAAGCCCGTCCGCGCCCAAACGGGCCCAGGGGCCATAACCCCTGCTCCCGCACCCCTCCACTGGTACAAGTATTCCAGTACCTTGCTGAAAATTATTAATAAACCGCCAGAGCAACAATGCTCGCATTCTATATCAATCCTAAGCTCCCAAAATAGATGCCCACACTGTCATTATGAGATCCCCTCTCCTCTGGCCCCCCATCTCCGGTCCAACACAATTTACAAACTATTCCTGCTCAACTGCACATCCCTACCAAAACACAGTACCGAAATCATAATGCTGTTAAGCGAAGAGGACCCTGAAGTACTCTTCCTTACAGAAACGTGGCTGACGACCTGGTCAGACCCAGACATACTTCAAGCCCTACCTCCAGGCTACTCCATCCAAAGAGTAGATAGAGAGTCAGGAAAGGGGGAGGAATTGCCATCATATATAAAGACCACCTAACCTGTCGTCTAATTGACAGCCCGCTATCGGACTGTGAAAATGCTCACTTTGTGATCAATTTTACCCCCTCCCTCACACTTACGGGCATTCTTGTCTACCATCCACCAGGAACTCTAGGGCAGTTTGCAAAGTCACTAGTAGAAACAGTCGGTACCCTCGCGAGTCAGACGGCAAACCTCACCCTTCTGGGGATTTTAACCTACACTTTAATGACCCCGCAGCCTCACTCGCCACAGACCTATCCCAGGACTTAGCATCCTTCCAACTTCTTCAAAAGAAATTACTCCCCACCCATGGGAAAGGCCACCTTCTCGACCCAATCTTTTCTACCTTCGGAAATTTGGTTGGGCACAAGCCCTCCCCCCTTCCATGGACTGACCATTTTCTTATCCCTCTTCTCTGGACACACCCCCATACAACACCCTCCCTAACCCCCCCCCGCCGCGCTCTTTAATTCGACCCTGGTCCAAATTACCTGTAGATAAATGGATACAAGAACTGAACAGATCACAACCCAGCCCCACCACGGACCCTACGATAAAGAATAAAATCTTTCACAACTGGATCGAGGGCTCTCTCAACCTGGTGCTCCCTAAAGTCTCAGCCCAAAGGAAAACGGGCTCCCACCACTCCCCATGGTACACACCTAACCTGCGCACCCTAAGGCAGCTCTGCAAAAAAGCAGAGAGAAGATGGAGAAGTGACTTCTCCCCCACAAAAAAATTAGAATACAAATCGACCCTTCGCCACTACAAATCGGAAATTAAAACTGCACAATCTTCCTTCTATGAGGGAAAGATTCCAGCAGCAAGCAACTCCCCCCCGAGAAATGTTCCATTTCTCCACTAAATTAATGAAGAACCTTGGCCCTCCAGTACCCCTGGACTCCTCTAACCATTGATGCACTGAATTGGCAAACTTCTTTCACTCTAAAATCCAGAACATCCTTACTCATCTTCCTCAAAAAGTCCCGATTAACCCTCACGGATACATGAATGAGGACCCGCAACCCGACAAACCAGTACTTAGGTCGTTCCCTCCTGTAACTCCTGACTCCTTCCTCACCCTACTATCCTCATTAAAAAGTGGCTCGCCCCTAGACCCTGCTCCCCCCAATATCCTGTCACTGGCTGGATCCACCATTGCCCCTTTGGCCACTGAACTAATTAATACCTCCCTCAACTCTGGTACGGTTCCCACTGAGTGGAAAAAAGCAATGGTCTGCACCCTCCTTAAAAAACCTAATCTGGACCCCACACATCTGGCCAACTTTCGACCCATTTCTCTACTGCCATGCATCAGCAAAATAACAGAAAAACACACTAACCGCGCCCTTTCCGCATTCCTCGAAAATAATGGCGCCCTCCATCCCTCTCAAACCGGTTTCCGCCCCGGCCAGGGGACGGAAACCGCTATTCTGTTAGTGGTGGAGGAAACAAGGAAGATCCTGGACGCAGGAGGCACAGCCGCAATCATCCTCCTGGACCTTAGCGCTGCATTCAACATGGTCAATCAACCCTCCTGGTCCACCGTCTCAAGAAGGCAGGAGTGTCCGGAACAGCTCTAAAATGGCTGCAGTCCTTTCTTGAGGGCAGGTCCTTCCAGTCTTCCAAGACAACCACACCTCGCACAATTTGCCATTAATGTGTGGAGTGCCACAGGGTTCCTCACTTAGCCCCACCCTTTTTAATGTCTATATGGCCCCCCTGGCAGAGATTGTGTCCCCATTCGGAATCCACGTAGTGACCTATGCTGACGACACACAATTGGTCTTAGCCCTGAGCCTCCCCTGCAACAAGTCAAAGACCTCCAATCTTGCCTGGAGGAAGTAGTAAAAATGGATGAGTCTCTCCCACCTGAAACTTAACGGAGAGAAGACCGAACTCATGATATTAGGCGACCGTTCGAGCATCGACCTAAACTTGCTCTGGCCGCTCTCAATGGGATCACCGCCCACCCCAAAACAGAAATAAAAAGCCTAGGAATATGGCTAGACAAGAAACTCACCTTCAAAACCCAGGCTAGAAAGACAGCTGCCTCATGGTATGGCCTGATCAGAATTATTCGGAAAATCACTCCCCTCCTCCCCCAGCTTGCAAAAAGATTAGTCACTCAGGCCCTCATCCTGTCCAGATTGGATTATGGCAATGCCCTATATTTAGGCGCCCCCAAAGAAGTCACTTCCAAGCTACAAATTATACAGAACTGGGCCGCTAGGCTGATCATTAATACCCCCGCTCGCTGCTCAGCAAAACCAGCTCTACACTCTCTGCATTGGCTACTAGTCCAGCAGAGAATAAACTTTAAAGCCTTCTGCATTGCACACAAATCCCTAAGTAATCATGGACCCCTAATCATCAGAGACACGATTATCTCATACAGAGCCAACAGGTCACATCGTTCCAACGAACTCCACCTTGCAACGATCCCCAGAATAAAAAAGGCCAGAAGCGGAGGTAGGCTCTTCTCACTCAACGTCTCCAAACTATGGAACACCCTCCCACTACACCTACACAGTGAACATTACAATCTGAATTTCCGCAAACAACTGAAGGCCTGGCTGTTTATATAGGCTTTGCCCCCATTTCGCCCTTCGTACTCCTTAAGCGCTTGGACGCCCACGGGTAGCCATGCGCTCTATAAATGCCAAAAATACAGATACTAATACTTTCAACTCCATCACTCAAAGACTGACAAAGCGGGGAGATTCCTCATGGTCAGGGGAGTTCTGATGGGTCGCCCATGCACTATTGCCATGGTTTATGCTCCCCACTCTGGACAGGCAGACTTTCTCCTCACATTCCACTCCATGCTGGAAGGCTTTGCTTCTGGGGACATTCTCCTACTGGGAGATTTTAATCTTCTCTGGGATCCCGCCGTGGACACTACCCAACCACATAGAACAGCGACAGGAGTCTTAAGCAGGACCCTAAATCCTTAATACAACGCTTGGGGCTGATAGACGGTTAGAGGACCCTTTATCCCTCAACAAGGGACTACTCTTTCTTCTCCCATAGATCATACTCTAGGATTGACCACAGTTTTATCAGCCAGGGGCTCCGCCAGACGATAGTGGAAGCACAGCTGCACTCAACATGTCTTTCAGATCACGCTCCCCTGGAAATTGTGCTTGACTGGCCCGCGCCTCACTCCAAACTTTCAAGATGATACTTCCACAACTTCCTGAGTAGCGATCATCTTTTGCGAGACGACTTAAAGTCGATCAAAGATTTCTTTGTTCACAACGATCCCAGAGACACCTCTTACTTGACTAACTGGGACGCCTTTAATGCGAGTCTTCAGGAGTAAATGCATTGCCTTAGCTTTCACCCTGAAGAAACAAGAAGCTGGGCAGCTGTTAGCATTGGAGGGGGAGCTGCAGGTAGCTGAACAATCACACAAAGAGGCCCCTTCTATCCAATCCTTAAGGAAAGTGACTGCTCTGAAGGGGAAGCTTCAGGCAATATATACCAATAGGGCGGAAAAGGACATCTTACATCTTCAAGCCTGAGGGTATGATGGAAATCACAAAATCGGTCCTCTGCTGGCACGTCAACTCAGAGCTAAACAAGAAAAGGAGTATGTAAGACAATTAGGTGATGCCAATGGCACCATACATGACAGTGAGGAGTGGAAGGCGAACGCCTTACGTGACTTTTACAGATCACTGTACATGGCAGACCCTTCACTAAGGCAGGACCAATCGCGCTACCTAGACTCACTTGATCTCCCTGGCCAACAATGAGGCACTTTCTCGGCCCATCTCAAGTGAGGAAGTCCAAAAGGCTATAGACGCTCTTAAACTCTAAAAGGCCATGGGCCCTGACCGGTTCAGCACCCAGTTCTACCTAACATTTGGAGCCGAACTTACCCCACACCTGATGGCGCTTTTCAATGAAATAGTAACCTCTCATCAAGTTTCCTCCTCGATGAGGGAAGCGTTAATCACTTAAATCCCTAAAACAGGTAAAACCCCCCGAGAATGTGCGTCATATAAAGAGATCACGCTCCTGAACCTTGATGCCAATATTTACACCAAGAGTTTGACCAGTAGACTAGAAGATATCCTTCCAAACCTGATTTACCCAGATCAATCTTGTTTCATTAAGGGACACCACACCCATGATAACTTACGAAGGATAATCCATCTCATTGATAAAGTACGGAAGAAACATATCCCAGCGGCCTTCCACTCACTGGATGCAGAGAAGGCCTTCGACCGAGTCGATTGGTCCCTCTTAATGTGCACTCTACGCCGCTTCTGGTTCGGTGAGACCTTCCTGGGCTTCGTGAGGGTCAACTACTGCTCCCCTAGATCTTGTGTTCTGGTTAACGGAGTGGCCTTGGATTTCTTTGACTTATCTCGAGGCACCTGTCAGGTCTGCCCCCTCTCACCCATGCTTTTTGCCCTCTGCATCAAACCCTTAGAGACCAACACTGGCTCCATATGCACCAGCAAATCGCAGGACGAACCATTTGGGACCTGCCCTGGAAACCAAAACAAGACAGGCCGATACACGTTTATCTTAGCATCCCTACAGTCACTACTCTTAAGGCGTGGAATAATTCTACCAGGACATTGCCCCTGACGACCTTTCCGTCCCCCTACACCGCCATCCATTTTAATCCTGCCTTCCCCCCAGCAATAACAGAAGGCCCCTACGACAGATGGAGGGAGGGTGGGTGCCTCATGCTGTCTGATCTCTTCCACAGAGGAGAACTACACTCCTTTACAGACCGTACCACGGCATTCAAACTGCCACCTACCGAAGAATTCCGCTACTGCCAGCTAAAACATTGGGTACAACAACCCCAGATATGCTTGGCAGCAACCAATAGAGAGATTTGTCCAGGCGGGCGGCACGACCCAAGGTTGCACCTCGTTTCTTTACGCCCTCCTTCTCATGTTGGGCCCGTTTCAGGTCCCACGCCATAGAAAATTCTGGGAGGCCCTGCTGCCTTCCCCTCTAGCAGACAAGCAATGGAGTTCCCTCTATAAAGATATTGCCAAGGATACTGGTCCATGTTTCTGAGGGAAGCCCATTACAAAATTATGTTCCATATCTGCATCCTCAGAGGCTACACACACTCTTTCCTAACACCTCAGATAGATGCTGCCGGGGGTGTGGGCTCTTTGGCGACTTCCACCACATATGGTGGGACTGTCCCTCCATTCAATCCCTCTGAAAGGAAATCTTATCTCAAATTAAACACATTCTGGGATACCCCATCCAGGACTCTATGGAGCATGTACTCTTGGGAGTGTGGGACCCGAGCCAGAAGCATCAGAGACACGGGAATTCTCTATAATGTGGTTATGGCAGGGGGCAGCTAAAATGGCAGTTGCCGTGGCCTGGAAGAAGCAGGAGGCCCCCTCTCTCACTCAATGGTATGCCCGACTTTGGCGAACCCTAGCACTGGAATGAATGACAGACATCATACCAACCTGTCGGAAGGCCTCCCGCTCTTTGCCTGTGGCGCTAGATTAAGGGCCCTCCACCACTTCCAAACATAACTGGCCTGGCCTAGTGGTGCTTCCCTTCGGTACAGTGGTTGGTGGAGCCCTTGCAGTCCCCCTCGTGTGTGGCCCCCCACTCCATCCGGACTGGACGGGTTGAGTCCTGGCGACCCCCCTGGCCGTGATACACCCTCCCCACACTCTCCTCAATCACTTCATGGTGAGGTAGATGGAATTCCACAGGATGGTTTATATGTTTCTTATTTGTTGTTTATGTTGATGGCTCTCAATCATAGTGCCTAGGTGCCACAAGAGATTTGTAGATTGTATAATATATACAGGGTGATAATGGGTTGTTGGCGCCTGGAATCGTTAAAGAACTTTGCCAAGCGCTTGTGGAGAAACTGTGCACGGTCTGTAGCTATCCGATGATGCTGGTATGTGCAAGAGCTCGGTGGAGCTTTCAAAGTTGTTAAACTTTTGTTAAAACCAATAAATAGATTTTGACCCCAAAAAATTAAGATTATGAGAAGTAGAGCATTGAGATATATAAGTAGTATCTAATTTATGATGATTACAAACGCAGTCCCACCAAATCTTATATGATAGTTTATATGAACATTTCCAATTAAAAGCAATTTTTGAAAGGCAATTGCTAAAAAAATGTTGAGCAATTTACACTTCGGGAATGCAGGCGAAAACTCACGAGTTAACATTCCTAAAAAGAGATAGAGAATATTAAAGAGTGTTGTATCTTAACGATTTCTATAATTTCAGACCAGACTTTGTGCCAAAAGGAGAGTGTATTGGGACTCCAAAATAACATATGCATAATATCATTTTTGGGACAATCACAACACCAGCATTGGGGACAGTTAGTCGTTGAAAATTGGGAACATAGTAGGGGAGTAAAATAAAGTCTGTTGTAAATAAAAAATAAAGTTTGAGTTATACTAGCAGTTGTAGAGATTTTGTAAATACTCAACCATACCGTATTCCAAACGGCAATAAGTCAGGTCTCCCCTACATCCCTTTCCCAAAGGAGTTCAGCATTGGACTTGGTTTGGATAGGAATTGAGGGTGAAATAAATGTATAAATAATGGATGCCTTAGGAGAGGAGGTTAGGAGATTAGTTAAATCAGAAGTGTGCGGGACTGAGCGTGAAGCATCTGATGAAGCGATAAGAACATCTAAGACAGAATTTATAAACACTGAAAAATGGGTATGAAACAACTGAAGACAATGAAATAAATGTCTCAAGTGAGGAAAGGAGATAGGAGCATCATTTTCAAATAACTGTGCTATCCACATAATGCCCTCGTTCCTCCACGAGCTCCAGAAAATGTGTGTGTTGTGTATTATTGCAAATGTATTATACCATATGGACATGTTTAGAAAAACAGAATGGGGGAGGTAATCAACGTGTAAGTTCTTTTATCAAGGAACAGGTGTGTGTAAAGAGGGGGAAGTGGAAATAGAAGATTTGGAAGAGAAAGAGAGAAGCTCTTTTTTTTATTTATTTTTTTATTTTATTTATCAAGTTTTTCATAAACGCAGACGACAGAAACATGTCATGCTTCAGGCTTAAGCATTATGCCACAGATTTACAAAGTAACACATCTCAGAGCTACAGACTTGCAAACAATATATACCTAAACAGACATTTCATACTTGCACCTTACATATATAATGCAGCGTGTGAATTTGTACAGGCAGAAAGCTAGGGACGGATCCCAGTTGCAGGAGTCTCTTCAAGAGGATCCGGGGCAGTGCGTAGATAGTCAGACAGTGGGCCCCAAATATCAGAAGGTTTAGAGGCAGTCGGCAGTTCCTCCGCATATATCATAAAGTTATCCCTGCAGTAGGCAGCGTCCATCAACCAGTCTTTAATTAGAGGGGAATGTTTACTATCCCAGTGTATAGATAGTCTGCGTTTCGCCAGCAGCAGTAACAAAGCCATGAGTTTCTTGCCTTTCGCTCTTAGTGGGGCGTCCAAGCCCAGCAGGCATACTCTAGGAGTACAGGGAATATCATGATAGCAATGTCGTTAAATGAGCGGTTACATTCTTCCAGTATTGCTGTATTTTCACACAGCACCAGGTTAGGTGTGCAAAGTCTGCTCCATCCATCGCACATTTTTTACATTTGGCATCATCCCGCAGTTTAAGTTTGTACAGTTTTAGGGGAGTGTGATATACCTGATGTAGATATTTATAATGAATTATACGTAGATTCCCGTTAGGGGTGAGGAGTGATGTCAGCGTGCAGGCTTCTGTCCAGTCTTCTTCCGTAAGGGGAGTATCTAGCATTCTGGACCATTTATCTCTCATCGGGACGGTGTCAGCGCCGATTTCATCCTGCGCTTGTCTGTACAGTTTGGACAGAATGTGGGCATGAGTGGGTGAGGTAATTAGCAGTTGTAGAGAGTGGAAGGTGGGAGGCTCCTCGGGGAAGGAGGGGTATAGTTCTCGAGCCGCGGCCCGCAGTCTGTGATACAGGAAACGAAAGAGTGGGGTTTGGTTACTAATATACTACAGATCTTCGTGTGTAATGAAGGAGCCATTGGGGTAAAGGTCCCCCAGGGTCGAAAAGCCTGCCTGTTCCAGTATGGTCATGTTATTCCGCTCCCTCGTGACGGAGAGGTCGGAGTGCCATGCCAATGGGAGACTCGGAGCATAAATAGGAGATTTACATGCTAGCGTACTTAATCGTGTCCATGCGTGAGTGGTGGTGCGGATTGTGTTTATTTCTTTGTCCGCTAGATGTGGTCTAGTGTGCGATAAAATGCTTGTGAGCGGTATTGGGTGTGCGTCTCCTTCTTCAACTGCTAAATGTGGCATATAGCGCACTGGATGATGCCAGTAGTAGGCAAATTGTGCCTGGGCACATAGGTAGTAAAGGTAAGCATCGGGTACCGTGAAGCCACCTGCAGTGTATGGAAGGGTGAGTGTACGGAGACTAATCCTGGCTTGTTTCCCCGCCCAAATTAGCTGTGTGAACGCTGTGCGCAGTCTGGCAAACACCGAGGGGGGTGGGGTGATCGGGATATTAACGAAGAGGCAGAGCAACTTGGGGAGCACTATCATTTTTAGTAGGGAGATTCTATCAGCGAGAGAAAGCGGGAGTGTCTTCCACCTCTGTATCTGCGTTTCGATGTGATCAACCACTGTGCCATAATTGTGTCGAATTACAAGTTCCACATCTCGGTGTACCCATATCCCAAGGTATTTTATGGGGTCATCCTGCCACACGAGGGGGAAGTCTAGTTGTGGAGGTTGTGTGCTTGTGGTTAATGGGATCACTGCGGATTTAGACCAATTTATGGTGAGGCCAGAGTGTCTGCCAAATTTCACATATTCCCGTAGTACAGGGGATAAATTAGTATCCGGGTCGCGAAGGTAGAGGACCATGTCATCCGCATATAGGGAAATGCTGATAGGCCGGAGGCGAAACCCAAGTGCAGTGTGAGCATATTTCTGACGGATTTTACAGGCTAGTGGTTCTAGTATAATCGAGAAGAGTAGAAGGGAGAGTGGGCAGCCCTGCCTGGTGCCTCGCTGTATTGGTATGGCGTCCGAGACAAAACCATTAACCCTGACGCGTGCCGTGGGGTTCATGTATAGGAGTTTGATCCAAGTTAACAGACGCAGGGGCAGGCCAATACGCCCCAGAATCGCAAACATATATGGCCACTCCACCGAGTCGAAGGCCTTGGCTGCATCTAACAGCACCGCCACAGCACGGAGATCCGGCCTCAACTGGTACATTAGTGCAAAGATCGTCCTCAGGTTATGTGTGGTGGATCTGTCAGGGATGAAGCCAGATTGATCTGGTAGTACAATGGTGGGCATCAGTGGTTGCAGTCTCATGGCAATGATTTTCGCGAGTATTTTCACATCCGTATTTATTAACGACAGGGGTCGGTAAGAATCTGCTCTAGTGGCATCTTTGTCGGGTTTGAGAAGTGCGACTATGACAGCCTCCCGTAGTGTCTGTGGTAGAACGCCTTCGGTGTGGGCCTCATCGTACATTTCAAGGAGGGGTGGGATAAGGTCCTCTGCGTATGCTTTATAGAATTCCGCCGTGAACCCATCCGGGCCCAGGGCTTTCCCATTCGGCAAGGATTTGATAGCAGTGAGGGTCTCCTCCTCCGTTATAGGCGAGGCTAAAAAGTCTCGGTGAGAGTCCGATAACCACACCAGTGTCAAATCCTTGATATAGTCGAATATGTCAGATTCAGTGGCCGTGTGTTGTGTGGTGTAGAAGTCACGGTATGTGGAGACAAACGTGTTGAGGATAGTAGGGGTGTCAAAATGCGAATGACCCTGGTCGTCCGTGATGTGTGTGATTAATTGTCGTTTATGTTGCGCGCACACCTTCTGCGCCAGCACCCGGCCAGGGCGAGCCCCCTCACCCAATCTACGCGCTCTGCCCCTCTTGGACGTGTATTTAATTTCATCGTCCGCCAGCGCGTTATACCGTGAGATAGCCTCGCGTATGTCAGCTAACACCCCAGTATCTTGTGTGGAGTCGAACTCTGCTTCTAGCCGACGGATATCTGCCTCGCAGTTCTGCAATTGCGTTCTAATATCTTTCAGGATACCTACAGTTGTGGAGATACATACCCCGCGAAGCGTGGCTTTAAATGCTTCCCAGAGCGTACCTGCACTGTCTACGGATTTACTGTTAATCGAAAAAAATTCCTCTATCGCTTTGTGTATGGTTTCTTTATATAGGGGGTCAATGAGTGCTACGGCATTGAAGCGCCAGGTGAATGGGGGAGGAGTGTGGGATGGAACGGCTAAAGACAGCAATACCGGGTTGTGGTCTGACAGTGTTTTGGGGAGATGTGAGATCTCAGTGGCCCATGTGGATGCTCGCTCCGATAGTAGCCAGTAGTCGAGGCGGGACCAACTAGCATGTGCTGCAGAGGAATGCGTACTTTCTCGCTTTGTGGGGTGGCGGTCTCTCCAGATATCACGTAGGCCAAATTCCTCAATGCCATGGAGGAGAGCGTCCGCTGCGTGCCTATGATGTTCAAATGTGTCTTGTGATCTATCAAAGGCAGAGTCAAGTGCTAGGTTTAAATCCCCACCCCAGATCCATTCCAGCGGGGGATAATCTCGCAATTTGGTGAGTAGAGAGAGATAAAATTCAGGGTCATCAGTGTTTGGTCCGTATATATTAACAACCCCATCTCTAGTGCCACAGAGTGTGCCAGTTACAATGACAAATCTACCATTTTGGTATATGTCTGTGCGTTCTAAGCAGAATGGAGCCCCACGACCTATTAAGATCGATACCCCTCGAGCATAAGAGGAATAAGTGGCAGAGATAGTGTTCAGCCCAGCGGCATCCCAGTGTCTTGGCCTTACCAGGGAGAAGGTGGGTTTCTTGCAAAAGGATCAGATCTATGTGATGACGGTCCAAGTATGCAAATATCTGTCTGATTTTCTTTGGGCTGTTAAGGCCTCTGACATTCCACGTCAGCAACTTTAAGCATCTACCCATTACCATTTGTACATTTCAACAATACATGGAAGTGCAGTGCGTCAGGGAATACAAAGCGTGTATTCCAACAATCAGGAACAGTATTATAGCCGAAGCAAATCATGACATCAGTATCCGTCGTCGAACTCCCCCTCCGCCCACCACCCGCTTCGCCATCCCAATTATGACAAAGCCATAACCCCATGCAGTCATCCCGAAACAACAACAACAACAACAACTGGCAGGCATCCCTAATGACAGGGTGCCTTCGAACTTAACTAGGCAAAAAGTGTGGATTACACAGAGGGGGGCCGGTAGCCGCCCGCACAACTCCCAGCATTTAGACGCTGGGTGATCAAGCCACTCGCAAAAGCGCGAGTCAGTGGTCTGTGGGTTTCAGTGTCCACGGCATGTAGTGGCGGTGCGATAGCTAGCTAGTAACAATGAGGAGCAGCAGCCTAAGCAAGGGTAAAAAAAAAGGAAACCGTTTCATCAAACATGGTCCAGACACACAGTCACAAACCTTCCAGCATATCGGGTACGTTATGTATCAGTCACTCTGCATCTGAAGGAGGGTCTTGGTCCTGGTTCTGTCCGCGTGCCGATTTGCGCCTCAGGACATGCGAATGGTTGGCCTGCAAGTATTTAACTACTTCACGGGGTGTATTGCATATAACGCTGGATCCATCCATAGTAACCTTGAGGCGTGCCGGGTATAGCATTGCATACTGAATACCATTGTCTCTCAGTTTCCGTTTGATGTCCATATATTGCTTTCTGGCCTCCTGCACATGAGAAGTAAAGTCTGGGTATATGGAGATCTTCATGCCCTCATGTGTGAGAGATCCAAGCTCCCGGGATTTCCGGAGCACGGCGTCTCTGTCTCTATAGTTCAAGAGTTTGGCGATGATTGGGCGCAGTTTGTCTCCAACCGCCGGTTTTGGCGCCAAAGTCCGATGCGCTCGTTCCACGATGAAAACCGGTGAAAAAATGTCCTTGCCCAATATGGTCGTCAAAAGGGTCTCTACATATGCTTCCATATTTCTGATTTGAGTTGTCTCTGCAATGCCCAGTATGCGCAGGTTGCAGCGGCGCGAGCGTGCTTCCAAATCTTCTGTTTTGGCCGCGAGGCTTTGCAAGAGAGCGTCCACCTTCTTATGTTTCAGTTCAAGTTGGTTTGTGGCATCTTCAGCGTCCGATATTCGGCGTTCCGCCATGTCCATACGCTCCGTCTGCTTATCTAGGCGTTCCGACATGCGGTCCACTCGATAAGTGAGTGAATCAATTTTCCCATCAATGTTGGTTAGGGTGGATTGAATGGCGGTGAACATCGCCTGCACGTCCAGCGTCGTCTGGGCCGCAGCAGAAGGTGCAGAGTCGCGGGGTGGTGTTTGGCGGTCTGTGGATGGTATGGGCAATTTCCGCTGGTTCTCAAATTGAATTTTTGTCTGTCTTCTCCGGCTTACCCATGGTGGCAGTGGTGTTTGCAGCCCCCCCGGCTGAGATCCGCGTGTTCCAACAGCAAGTTCGTGGCGGTCGGGGGGGAGGGGAGCCTTCGGTGAAGAGGCCCAATTGTGGCGCAGATAGGAGTCGGAGCGTCCCCCAGCAAGGGTCCGGTGTTTAGGATGGGGTGAAGGGTTGTGGACAAAGCCCCAGCCAGGTGTGGTAAGTCCCGTGAGACCCAATCAGGAGCGCGCTTCGGAGAGCGATGGTCCCAGCACCCTCTCAGGCCGATGCGGCCTATCTCACACCAGCGCAGCCTCGGGCTCGCGTAGCTCGAACGTGGTTACGCACAGGTAGGCAGGGCAGAGCTCGGCTCCCGGTCAGATCGATGTCGGTGCGGCAATGTCGGCCGATTTGCACAGGAGTGGTATCAGTCGATAGCTCAGACAGTCCGCTTCGTAGGCAGGTGGGTGTGGGCGAATGTGGTTCGTTGAAACCCAGGATAAGCTGAAGGATTGTGGCTCGATCGGGAGAGCTCGCTTACGGCGCGGCCATTTCCAAGCGCGGCTAGCTCCGCCCCCGAGAAAGAGAGAAGCTCCTTTGGGGAAAAAGGTTGAAGAACTTTCTCGACATCATGCCATAAAGGAGAGAAAGGTGAAGCCGATTCGGCATTTAAAAAACAGACCTGATGTTAACCGAACGCCTTATGATATCGACTAAAATCTGGAAAGTTTATACCACCTTCAGTTTTTTTATTTTTTTAGGAGTGATAGAGAAACCATAGCTTTTGTATTCTTCCACAGAAATTTTGAAAGTATGGAGTCTATTTTCTTAAAGGTACCTTTGGGAATATTTACTGCCATCATAGAAGTGGTATAGCAAAAGTGAAGAAATTATAATTTAATGGTGTCAAGAAAAATATAAAGGATTCCAAGGTTTACAGTAAATGTTGGACTTTAGCAAGGTTATCCTTGAAGTTGATAGTTACAGAATTCTGAACTGAATTTGTAAACCAAATACCAAGGCATTTCATTTTAGAAGAGAACTGAATGTGAGCATCAATAAAGGAAACCTTATTCGTATATTTATTTAAAGGGAGTATCTCAGTCTTATCCCTGTTGACCTCATACCCTGAAACTTCAGAGAGGAAGGAAATTTCACTTAGTAGTGTCAGTAAGGGCTTCTCAGAGCGTGAAAGAAAGAGTAGAACATCATTGTGTATGCTGCTAGTTTTAGCCGTCTCTCTTTATAATGAAAACCAGATAGGGATTCATTGAGTCTAATATGAGAAAAGAAAAGATTGAAAAGAAAAACAAATAATAATGGGGAAAGTAGACACGCCTGTTGTACACTACCTTGGAGAAGAAAATATGGGGAGATTATACGATTAACTAGGACTAATGCTCATGGGGAATGATACAGTAGGGAAAATAGAGCAATGATCTTAGGACCGAAGCCAGGCAAAGGATTTTAACATAAAATACCAGTTTATCCTATTAAATCCTTTTCTGCAGCTTTATTCATTGCTGCAAGTGGAGTTTTAGGTATAGGAGCTTCACTTGGAACATCGAGAAATTATCAGATATTATCTGATACTAACCTTTCTTTTACAAATCCTGACTGTTCCTTTCCAATAACATATGGGAGAAAAGATTCTAAATGGTGAGCTAGACGTTTTGCAAAAATCTTATAATCGACATTTACCAAAGATATAGGTCTATGGTTTTTCCATAGAGCAGGGTCCTTGCCAGTTGTACGCATAAGGTGAATTATGGCTACTTGGAAAGTACCGGAAGATGAACCAGAGTCAATGAAGTGTCAAAATGAGAGAACCAAACGAGGTAGAAGATGATTTGAGTAATGAAGACATAATTCTAAAGTAAAGCCGCCTGGCCAAGGTGATTTCCCTTTCTTCAATGAGTTTAGTGGTTGGAGAACCTAATTTAAAGAGATGTTCGTCTCCAAAGATTCAAAATCTAAATGAGAAGGAATGGATCTAGGAATGTGATGCAAATAATCATCAATAAGGCTAAGTTGCACTTGAGAGTCAGGAGTATATACAGTTTTAAAGAAATGAATAAATTACTCCTAGATATCTTTATCTTCAGTCAAGGAAACTCCCTGCGAGTTGAGTAATGATTCTATATTAAATCACTGTTTCTTCACTTTAAGATAATTAGCCAGTAATTTGCCAGCTTTATTACGTGTTCCATGGTAACGAGCACTACTTTTCTACAAAATTGAAATAGCTTCATTAGTCAAGAGGGTGGTGAAATGTAATTTGGCTTTGAGCAGATTTTGAAGATCACTATTTAGTTTAGAAGAAAAATACTTTTCTTCTGGAGTCTTTATGGGAGATATTAAAGTTTTGTGTTCCATATTTTGGAGTTTCTTTTTCCTTGAACCATAATTGATGATAAAACCATTAGCAGCTGCTTTAAATACGTCCCACACCAAAGTAGGACAATTACTGGGAGAATCATTAAACAAGAAAACTTCAGAAGCAAATGATGTAAAGGACAAAGAAAATTGTAAATCTTGGAAATTAATTATTCAATCTCCTTCTATGAAGATCAGGTTGAGGGGGAATCACTATGGGGCTAATGGAGGATTTCGTTATATGCTCTGACAAAGGTTTTGAAACAAAAATATGACCCAAGCTTGTATGAGTTATTTGTGTAGAAGAATAAAAAGTGCAGTCTTGTTAAGTGGGATTATAGGGTCTCTAAGAGTCAATAAAGGCACTATGAGTAATCGTGGCATGAAATTGTTCGTGCAGTCTATGAGGGGGAGACCTGACTGAGGATTGTCTATCCAAAAAAGGGCCATAATTTGGTTTCAATCACCGCCTAAAATAAAATAAGTGTGGCTACTAGGCATGCGTTTTTGTGCGACTGTGGGCCAAAAGGTGAAATCAGGTTGGGTTGGGGCATAAATATGAAAAACAGTTAAAGGGACGCTGTTGATTACAAGTTTGATATTAATCCATCTGCCAATGTCATCAGTTTCTTGTGAGAGTACAACAAGATACACATTCTTCCTACACAATATTATGACAACATTTTTTATGTTTTAAGTGGGAGACACAAACACAGAGCCTCCCCAAACCGGTTTGAGTTTTAAAACGTCACATTCCTTAAGGTGAGTTTCTTCATGTAGAACAAAATCTGGAGTACATTTAGCCAAGTGGGATAACAGTCTCTGTCGTTGGATAGGATTAATAAATCCTTTTATATTCCATGTGACTACTCTGAATGTTACATTGATGAGAAAAAAAATAGACCACGAGGACTGTCAAATAACATAGTTACAAGGAAGAGATAAAGTATGAACAGGAAGAAAAGTGTAAAAAGTGGTGAAGTATACATTATAAGGGAAAAGAAAGAGTAGAAGATATACCACAGAGAGAAAGTATGTGTCAAGAACTGATGACTGAAAACATATACTTTATACTTGACAAGAAGGAGCTGGGGTGGTGACAACACAGATGAATAAGGCACAGTTGACAATGGACAACGTACCACAGCAGAATAAAACATTAGAACAGGAGAATAAATAAAGCAAGCAATTTTGTATCTGTAAAAAAAAGGAAAGATAAAAATTAACATATGCATAACATCACCAGGAGAAACATTTCATTAAAAATTATCATGGTGAAGAAACAAGCTGACCATTGCATAGGATATTAGCGCATAGAGGGACCAGCAGTGTCCATTTTATCAGTCTTATGAGAGTTAATATATTTCCTGAGTTCCAATGGGTTTTGTTACAAGATGGTAATGTTTTGGTAAGTGAATAATACCCTCACCTATGCACACGCTACAGTGTTCAATGAAAGTTTATCATAAAGTTGGAGCACACATCAAAGATGAGTAAAGTCTCATAAAGTCCTTTCTTTGTCTTTTTATTCAAACAAACGTCCAGCCAACACATGTTTCGTCTTATTGGGAATACCCCTCTACGTCTTCAGGGTTGTTTGGTTCTCTGTGTTTAGTATTCAGTCATCAGACCGCCGGTTGTAATTCCGATCCGGCTGGTCAATTATTCAACTTTCCCATGAAATTCTATTAAAATCTCCAAAGGTTAAAACTGACACCTTAGTATCAAGATTCGGTTTTATGTCCCTTTTGTCCGTGCCGATTAATAAAACCACAGAGTTTGGTAGGCCAAGGTAAACTAACGATCTGAAGTGAGTTAGCTTTCTGTCAGATTCGGCGCCGGGTACGGGTTCTGTGACCTTGAAGCGACACAGATGAAAGAGGCCATAGCGAGCCCCAGAGTGAGTAATGCAGGACGAAGGATGAGAATTTTTTTCCTTCTGTTGGCTGTCGCATTGGAGGGACCTTACAAAATGAAGATCTTTCAGCCCAATCATAAGATTTGTTTTTAGATTTAGCTGCATTCAGTACTTTCAAAAGAGCTGTAAATTCTAAAAAGAAGATAATGACTCTTTGAGGTTTAGTAGGTAGCGCAGAATCCAGTCTAAGTGCTCGCTGTATATTTAGATTCATGGCGGGAGATACATTTACTAATTGTGGTGGAAAGGATACAAAAAGGAGACTGTATCTTCCCCCCTCCCAACCCCAGAAAGACTATAAATACGTACATTATTGCACCTGTTCCTTTTCTCCAAGTCTCTGGGGTGCTTTTTTAACTGAAGAACCTCCTTCTCCAAAAAAGGAATTTTGTTTGTTTCATCATGTAAGCCACTAACCCGCTGCTCCCCCAAAGACACTTGTGACTCCATGATCGACCATTTATCATCAAGACGCTGGATGCATTTATTGGTCTCCTTAAAAAAGGACAAAGGGCTCGAATTTCGACCAATAGAATCTCTAATGATATAGAAAATGGTGTTTTCTCAGGTGAAGGGGAGTTTATTTAAGTCTCTTATTTGTGGAAGAGGGTGAATGAGCTTTCACTGAGGTGCCAGACATAGAGCGAGAAGTAGCTTAGTGCGCCATGTCGATAGGTGAGACAAAAGTATCTCTCAAATGACTCATAGAAGAAGAGTTTATGATTGTTTTAGAGATAGTCTGCACCTTGATATTTAAATGCGATTTCTTTAGTCTTCCCATACAACGGCTGGAAATAAGTCACTTAAATTACTATACCCCTGGTGAAGCTTGTGATATTGTTTATTGAGAGAGTACCAAACTTACAAAGTTATCTTTGAAGAAATGCCAAACATTATAGTAATATTCTGAAAGAGCGCCAACTTTACTGTATTACTATGAAAAATCCGCTGGATTGATGTGAGTGAGCACCACCATACAATGTTGACAATCACGAGAGCGCCAAACCTACACTATTATTTGAAAGAGCTCAATTGTTATAATAATATGATGAAGAGTGTCAAACATATAGTATTCATTTCTAAGAGAGCAATTATTCTCTATAAGAGCGCCAAACTTGCAGGGTAGTTGTGAAAGCAAATTGCATTTAAAATATGAAGAGTGTCACTTGTGCAGCAAAGTTATGGAAAGAGAGCTAAAATGTGTAAGGTTGTTGAAATAAAAGCACTAAATATACATTTTTGATTAGAAAAGCGCCCAGACTGCACTTTCATGGAGAGAAAAACGCCAGGCTAATGTGAAAATATGCAAAATTAGGCAGTGTGGAGCATTCCTGAGAGCAAGCACGCCCATTAGTAGAAGAGTGTAGCATTGAAGTTGAAGCACAATTATTAATTAACATTGCGGCAGCCATTTCCTGAGTGGCAGTATCGTCACACAAAAAACCAAGTTTTAGACTTCACCTGTGCTTTCTTCAGGGACGCATCGGTTCTCCTTGGGACCAATATCATACGGAACTAAGTTTCCCACTTTTATTATATGTTGGTTGCATAACCCAAACGAAGGTTCCAGCGTGTGGAGTAGCTCCACGATCAGGCGGCCATCTTAGGTGGCATCCACGCTATGCCTCCTTTCTAGAGATCTTCCTATTAGCTGATATCTGTAAGGCAGCTACCTGGTTCACACCTCACATGTTTACTAAACACTGCTTCAAGTCCTAGCTCATTAACAACTATAATGGGGTAACCCGGTGTCCCTCAGAACCTGGGTGTTAATGTTAAACAAAACAGTTGGTTCTGCTGGTATTATCAATTACTTTTCAATGTTCAAGAAGCATACAATTTACCTGTAAGCTGTATCAAAGATATTTAAGAAAAGGAGTGTAACACACACAAAGGTCAGATTTAAATCTTATATTTTGATACTATTGAATATATATGGCTGTCACAAACACAATATACATATTTAATTGCAAAAGGAATCAAGTGACTGTGGTGAAAGAGTGACATGTGGTGATAAGTGATATGGACAAAACACTACGTACAAGACAAAAATGGAAGTGCAATAAAAAGAGGAATTTCGGTTTGTCCTTATAATTTTCGCACATATGCTCCAGGGTCCATTGAAGGGTTAAACTATAGTCATGGGCGCTGTGCAGACATATTTAATGTCTCGACTCTTCCCACTGTGCGAGAGACGGATGGACGTGTTCTGCCAGTTCGCGTAAAACAATCGACTGGCCACATCTAAAGACTCCAACCGACGGTTGGAAGTCTGAACCCAAAGAAATCTTTGAAGAAATGATTTGAGGCTACCCCTGGCAGATATATACGGACCACTACCTAAATCAGAAGCCCTTTGCAGACACATTAAAGAATCTGCACTTTGGCTGCATATCCCTCCCCCAGTCTTGAAGAAGACCCACCTTGACGCCTTTCATAAAGTGCGCAGCGCATTGGGTCGAAACGTAACTCTGCAAAACCTTCATCTGACGTCCGCAATGGCTCCCTTTTCGACTTATTGCACCCTGTTCCCCACCAGCACTGTGTAAGCGGTAAAACCAGCTCTCTCATGGCTCATGCTTCAGCGCCAAGAACAGCCAGGACAACTCTGCACCCAGGCTTCTTGAGCCAGGTTAAATTACACTGACTGCCGTAGCTTCGTCCTGGGACCCGCATCACCTTTACCCTCCTTGGGTTCCACGAAACTCGCCCCACAAGTCATTGATTGTCACTAGTGCTTTTTCCCATAGACAGCAATAATAACTTTTTGCTGTACTGTTTTGCACTGATTTTATATTGCTACTAAAATCCATAACTGTGGTTATACTTCTCTGATCTACTTCACTTTGGTGTCTAAAATTATGTTAAACACGTCTTTATTTATATAAATTGGTGTCTGGTTTCTTTCGGGTCGTGTCAATTACTTATGTACTGTTGGTACTCTGAAATGCTCAACACATGCTCCTCTAGTAAAGCCTGATTGCTCTTCGCCACTACCAGGACTGAGCTAAGGGCTTATTATTTTGAATCCAACGACCATCTTTGGGGTTTTGTGAGAGTATTGCATGGTGAAGCCTAACCAGCAACACCACATTGTACTACACTTCCCTAACTACAGCTTTTGCAGTGGCCCAGATGGTTGACCAGGAGACCCCCTCTGTATCAATTTAATGGAAATAATTGTCTAGGGCTTCTAATTTTCTAGGGCTCCAATTTAAGATCTCAGCTTGGGTGCCTTAAGGCAATGCTGTTCATCTGCCTATGAAAGTGTGGGAATATTTTCTTGACGGTTATGTATTATGATAATGTGACCGGTCATGATCTTATAAAAGTTTGATCCCTATTGTGCTGGACATAGCCACTTGAGTTGTTGCTTGTTGTACCAGAAAAATATCTATCCTCCAAGAGGTTCTGTGGGTGTTTAAAGAAATATTAGGTGTGTTATGATTTGAGTGATAAATGTGTCCTCCGGATACAACCAAGTCTAGAGCTTTAATGCCTCTTGTTAGCGAGGGGAGAGGTTCTCAGAAGCAACTATTTAGGCTTGATGAGGCCTCAACAGGATTTAGGGCTATGTTGAAGGTCCATCCTATTATCAGATTGCCTAATGAATGATTAGCAAGAAATGGGAATCATTTATCGGAAAAAAACAATTATCATCCTGCGATTAAACTGAGATTAAAGTCACTGGTTTATCTTCAACTTTGGCATTCATAATTAGAATACATGCCTCTCTATCTTTTTAGACGATATGCGCTAAACCTCATTTTAATTGGGTTTCATTAGGGAGTGACAGCCTTTTGTTTTATGAGCAAGTAGTGTAACTGAGAGTTGTTGTTGTTTTATTAATTGTATTCACCTCTGGAACGACCTTGGGTCCCATAATTGGGGGAGTTTGGAATTGGTTTAATTATAAAATGGATTAGCAACTAAGTTTCTTTTGAAGATCTAGTTCATCCCTGTATCTGAATGTAACGGAAATGGGTTTACAGGTTGGAACATTGTAAACGTTAACTGAACTTACTGATAAAAGTATGACCTGATGGCCAGAAACATAATGAATATCTGTATTGTATTTTGAGGGGCAGTCCCTTGTCCCTGTAGCTTTGTAGTCGTCTTACGTTTTTCCTTGTCTCTTAGACTGTTGGTATGTTCTTCCAGCTGCTGTTCATTTTCTGGGTTGGGGGAAGGGTTGAGGCTCTAAATGAACCTGACCTCTTCCCTTGTCTCTGTTGTGTGGTGTTTAATATTCAACGTGGAAGAAAGGCAACATTTATAGGTTTTTTTCCTTTCAATTTCGCAGGTGTACTGCCACTTCTTTAAATGACCCCATCTGTTGAGAGTATAAGAAGCGGCATTCTGGAATACAGAGAATGTGTTCCCTTCATATTGAATGGAATCTTGTTTCGTAGTAGCTGTGATGCTTTTTTTCTTTAATTCATAAGAAGTGGACTTTAGTTAGGACACCCAGTTTGAGGCTCCTTTTTCCTGTGAAAGTCAAAGTAGCCTTGAGTGTCCTGTCAAGTAGTATTTCAGTATCATCAGGAGCATCAACAGGTTTGCAGGCCAATTTTTAAATGTGGATTCCCAGTGCTGTCTCAGGAATTTCAGTAATCTTGCCTGTAATGTGCAAATTGTTTCAACTTGAACAGTTCTCAGTCATCAATTTTGTCTCACATAGTCTGTTGAGGCTGGTTAAAGGTGCCTGGGGAATATAATCACTGGGGAATCTGTGTCTTCTCATGGGGCTGTTTTGAATTTGATATGGACCTTTCTTTATTTGAGTTTTGTGTTTGAAAGGCACTCTGATTAAGGGTGCCTTGGGAGCTCTATGTTTACTTGAGACATTTTATGTTGTTGGGTGGTTGAAGGTTTGGTAAAACCCTTTTCCACCCTTCCACTTTGGCTGTACAATTATTACTTCTCTGTCTATTTCTTGGCAAATAGGTGGATGTTCCATTTCAATCAGGTCTCCTCCAATCTGCACTCTCCTTTAAGTTGCTTGGTATGACGTGGAGGGGTCTTGAGGTCTATCTCCTTACTAGGGGACCTTCACTTGTTGTCTTTAGTTTATGCACCCTCTTCAGGTGCTCTAAGGAGATTTGGAAGAGTATAAATGCCTGGTTCATTGATTCAGGCAAAAAAATGAATTTGTTACTCAAGCTCCTATTGAGCAGCTTCTGTTTCCTTGGCTTTCGGAGTGGACTCACAGTATTGGTTACACATTATCCCAAAGTCATATTTTTGCTTCTCCCCCATTCTCTCTGTTTAGTTCAACTGTGTACATGTGGATTGTTTTCAATAGTCTTGACATGTACCTTCTCAGTATGCATCCGGAAATGCAGGATTTGCTTCTTTATACGCCCCCAAGCTTTTTGGGTCACAACAGTGATTTTAAGTGTTCCTTCCACTACCACTGTGGGTAAAAGCATGCCCTTCTCGGAGGTCACCTCCACTGATTTCACCATTACTTCTTTGGATTCCCTCCATCTACCCAGTGTATGTGGCCTCTGCCCTCCACTCCAAGCAGGCCTCTTGCTGTGTTTCTTCTCTCAGGCAGCTCACAGGCCTACACTCAAGGATGAGTGTGATGTTCCCTCCCTGTTCGGGCAGTCGCCCCACTCCTCTACTGCTGACGCTGCCCAAAACAAGGCTGCTGCCCATAATGTTCTCAGACGAGGAAGGTTGGCAAGCCTTCCCTGTCTTTGCATGGAATTCTGGCCCCTTCAATCCCAGTTCACGTTACTTTGGTGCCACATAGGTAGTCTATCTCCTTAGCAACTGAAACCCTTGCTGTTCGGGGACTCAGTGGGCATCTTGGTTTCCTGGGGTCAAGGGGTGTAGCTCAGTTAAGTCCCAATCTCATTGCATATTATGTAAAGTTGTCTTTCAGATATTTCATCATGGGAATTGTAGGTGTTCCTTATTTGTCAGTGGTTCAGATAGATCTATAATGTATTTCCTACTCGTCAATGTTTCAGTGACTAAAAGTTTACTTCTTCCACTGTAATATCAAGCAACTGTCACGCCTCAGGAAAAAGTCAGGTCTGCTCAAAACAAAGCTGTAAAGATGCCATCACAACAATAGCAGTTTCTACATGGACAGATTAATTCACATTAGCTTTTGTAGTTTATCTTCTTTCGCAGTATAGATAGTACTGACAAGTGGTGGTCCATTCGGACTTCTCCCCCCCCCCCCGGTGTTAAAGTGATCATCATACTATTTTCCAGTACCTCTTTTTTTAAGCTGGAAAAATCTGAAATGTTCCTTTGTGGACTTGTCTACTTGACCACTGCAGGCAGGGATCTCAGGTCAGCTGTAGGCCTTCTCTGGGTGCCTAGATGCTTAGATGTCAGCTGGTATCCCTCTATTGGTTTACCTTTTTTGTGCTGATTTCCTGGCTAAGGCCCTTGCATCTGAGCCACCATCTATGTTGGAGAATGAAGGGGAGTCCAAAGCCTCCCCGCAGCCTTTCGTCTCTTCTGTTCCAGACACCCATTGGTTAACACATAGGAGCAGTCTGTTAAAGTTAACAAGAAGTGTCACTCTGGGGAGCTAAGAAGGCGCTGCCAGACACCTTATTTTCCTATCCCGCAAGCTCTGGCTGCTGTTCCCATGCTCTAGCTCCTAGGCCTCACTATCTTTGTCTCAGCAGCCAGATCCTTTTTAGAAGTTGCAGTGGTTTGCAGGTGTCAGAGCATGGCGCCAGTCGAATATGGGTATTTTGAGAGAAATATCCAGATTTTTTTAAATCAGGCTATATAGGGAGTTAGATGGGCAACTGGAGGACTCGTGCTGTGTTTTCCAACCCTGCCTAACAAAATATAGTAACCTGCGTAGGCTACCCTAAGAAAAATATAATGCGTAACTTTTAGAAGTTACAATATCTCTTTTGAGCTCAGTTAGTGTTCTCACAATACTCTGACTGTTACTGGACCTAAACTGCCCAATTGAGCCATTGTTCATAATTGAAGTTGCTAGGTGGTGGGAAACAGATAAAGGGTAGTTAACCTGTTGTTATTTTGCAAACTTGGGATACGATTTCCAAAATATTTTGTTTAAAATGTGGAATTTCCAGTTTAAATATCTTAATCTGGTCACACAGAATTGGGTTTTGCTGTTTTTTTCCTGACTGTAAATACAGTTTATGGCTCAAGAAAATCTACAAAAACTGTGGAGTTTCTGTAGTCGCAAGCTTTGGGGTTGGGGTCTTGAAGAAGAGGCAGTTCAGAGACGTGTAGCTTTAGTTGACATGCACAATTCTTTGGACACCTGCAAAGTCAAAATGAAAGGTTTCTTTTGCTAATGTACATGTCCCTGTACTTAATCCTATGGATTGTAGAGGATAATCTGGACAATCCACAAGAATAGCTAAAGGTCAATAACCCTGAGCATATAAATCTACTGGTAGCATCAGTAAAAGTCTGGATATCTCTTCCAAATATTTGTGTGACCATCTAAAATTCAGGAAATAAACACCAAACATGGATCTACATACCTAAATATGGATACAGAACCAAACTGACTTGTGCTCTGCAAATATGAACAACAATAAAATTGTTCCAAGAATTAAATAGAGAAAAGGTCAGTCGCAAGTAAAGACACAGAAGTAACTGGAATAGTGTGCTTTTGTCATGGATGATCTTATAGTCAGTCCAAGTATATCCTGATCCTGTCCATCACCAGTATCTTGATTGAAAACTTAAAGCATTGGGAGACTACAAAAGAATTCAGAGCATTGCCGCTAGACTCCTTCTACATGCAGAGCCACAAGCACACCTCTCACCTGCATTGAGGGTGCTACACTGTTTACCTGTTGCCAGAAGATCCGACTTCAAGCTGCTTTGTATCACCCACAAATCAATAAATGGCAAAGGTTCAGTCTTCATGAAAAAAAGAATTAGCAAATACATCAAGCAAAGTAACCCTCGCTCAATAATGGCTCCCCACCTTATAATTCCTACATACAGGATTACAATAACCATGGGTGGACCAAACTAAGGAATTCCCTTCCCACCACCATAAAATACACAGACAACCATCTCCACTTCAGCAGATTAGTCAAAAACGTCCCCACATGACGACTATACTCACAACTCAAGAACAGCCACTTAGAAAGTGTACATTATTTTTGTGTCGGCACATATTATTGCCCCACCCACAGTTACTTGGACACCGTCGGACTCACTCCCTATACTCACCCCGTACACTATGAGGCTTGTTTGACAACAGTACTTTGAACTATGGCTTCTGTTATAGGAGGACACATTTATATAAGAGGAAATTACATATTGCGCCACAAGACATATGCACATCAGACCATGTCAAAATCATTGCTTCTATGTTCATATAGGTCAATATATAGACGGTTACGTCAGCTTCTAATAACTACACTAAGTGCTGTGTTTATATATATATATATATATATATATATATATATATATATTTTGTGTGTGTGTGCTAATTACAATTGTTTGAAACCATAAAATATGCACCCCGTGATAAACGTTGACAGCTGACCATGTAGATATTGCTACTTCAATGTGCATATGGAGTCTGAATATATCATACGACTTCACAGCAGACACCCCAGTGGCCTCAACCATGATGAGGAGCTCCACGTTCATCTAGGGTAGTGGCCAGGTAGAAAACCCATGGTGGCTTCCTGTTTCTTGGACATAAACCGTCTTTATAATGCGCGACGCAGTAGGGATAGGAAATGAAATCCGGTAGTATATGCCCTTTGTTTTTGACCTTTGTGCTTTATTTTCTATTTTTTTTTTTTTTTTACTTCCTTTGACTTTGCTGATAATGGGCTAAGATACGTGTCATGGAAAACAGGGAGTGACTAGGAGAGGTAGCGACCCCATGTCGGGATGCCACTTGGCATATCCTAATCAGTGGTATTTCAACTTGACATGGAACTATCACACCCGTATATATAACTTGCACGACATTGCTGGCTACCATACTTGTGAAACAATTGAGCTAATATATGTAGAATCATTTAAAATTAAAATTAAGCAGTAACCATGCTTATAAATTTTGCAATTTTGTAAAGATGCATTTAAAAATAATATTGAAAAAAAATTATATTTATTTAAACTGTCATTGAGGCAGTCAGTTTTCTCATGAAATGTATCATGCTCCAGAAAGGTTTTCTTTTGTATCTATCACCAATGCAACAAATTGTTGTTAGAAAATGAAGCACTTCCAGTTTGCAAATTGACTTTGACAAAGACCTTGTTGGTTGAAAGCGTCAGTCATTAAATAATTTTTTCTCCGTATAATCCCGGAGTGCAGCTCTTCTGCAGCAGCGCGAGGGCTTTTGGACATTATACGAGGGACCTGCGCCCGCCGAGCCAGCACCAACCCCATCTGGTGGAGGTGGTCGGGCGAAACGGCAGGAGCTGTTTGCATACATATATATGATAGGTGTGTGGATATTTTGCTATTTAAAAGAAAAAAACATCCTTCCCATCCCTACTCAGTGACTCATCCCAAACCTTCTGACTACTATGAATTCCCAAGCATCCTCTTAATCTTTCACACCTCCGTTTTAGCCATGCCACCCAACTAACAAGTACACACAACCATATATTAGAACATAACTCACTACTTTCCCTTTTCAAATCCACTCCTATCGTAATATCCCTACCCCAGAATAGTTGTAAGCGCCATATAAATACATTTACAATAATATCTCTACAACAACAGCTTGCATCATGAATGACTTTCTCATAGTGCATCCCAGCCGTGCTCATCCACGTCTCTCGTCAGACTAGCCAGGATTACAGTGCTGTGTCTTGCCTGTCGTGTCCAACACAGACCATGGGGTGGTGGTCTTAACTGTCACCCAAGAATTCATCAAGCGACCTGCAGAGTAACCTCCCATCAACCGAGGAATCATTGCGGGATCCATTTTTCTTCCCTCAAGTACACTTTTAAGTCCTGTGACCCAAGGCTGGCTAAGAGCAGCAATCTGTCACTTATACATGACAATAAAAAACTTACCACATATCCTCCACTGCAGTTCTCCACTCTTCGAACTAAGGACTCCCGTCGAGAGTGGGGTGCTAACTGTCCAGTGATGTGCTTCTTTCTACAACTTGTCCAGGGCATAGAGTCAGATACAAATGGGATTGAACATGCAATTACAATTTAGGTTTCTAGTGTATATTCAGGCCACCCCTTTGATTTATCAGATTAAATTTCATGAGCTCGAGTTTAAGACACAGACTTAATTATTTTCTTAAACCGACAACTTAGGCTACATTGAATGACATGAATGCCTCTTTCGTGAAAAAACATTTTATTTCTCGTTTCGTTTTCAATAAGCGTCAAGTTTGAGTTATTCAGATGCTGTAGAGCACATTTTATGAAAGCAACATAGATATTTAAATATTAAGTTATCTTTTTTCCTCTTGCGCCAGATCTGCTTATTATTAAAAGTCAGATTCATTTTTAAAAGTCTGACTCTTGTTCTCTCCAGACCTAGCTGTCTTGTCTTCAATTGGAAGTTTCATCAACACATTGTTATGCTGTTGATAAGCTGTGCGGACTGTATGTGATTGCCTTGTGTGTTTTATAAATGGCGTAGCTGCAATCACTGGGGTAATAGTTTTGTCTCTTATTGAACACAGATTGTGGATGCATTCCATAAGGCGTGCCTGTTTGCCTGGTAACATTTTGTCAAAATATAATTATCCTACAAATGTTAATATTTTCCGTATGCAAGTTTTTGCTCCTGGTGAGTGCCAGTAGCTGTGACAGATGTATATTCCATTCACAGAACGATTTGGGTCATTGTGCTTCTTTTGCTCTTCCACTTTCTGTATGGCAGCCCTGAACAGATGGTGGACTGCCATATGGGAATTTGCAATGCAGGTATGGGAACAATATGTCCTCTCTGTCTATTGAAAGACCCATTACTCTACTCCGAAATGCACTAGCTATGGTGCAGGTACACATATGCAATGATATTAAAAACACTTTAGGGAACCACATGCAAGATACTCCGAAGTGGCTCCCACCAATACCCCATTTTGTTTTGTTCCCCAATTCCCAACTTTCACAAGGCCTCACACAGCTGAGCTATTCCACAAGATACATAAAGCTACAGGCTGTGGATTTAGAGTACTGTACAATAGAGCTATGCCTTAGATGAATCATAAGTTACAGACTCAGAACTCATATTTAGCCTTCATCAACAGATGCTCACTCAACCAGGATCGCTTTTTTGTCATCTCTCGCTGCCTAAGGATAGTGGTGAACCATGTGCTGAAAGAATCCTTGGAAAATGTGTTCAAGCAAGCCGCATATGGTACTGGGTGAGGAGTAGTAGTGAGTCCAACAGTGTCCAAGTAAATGTTGGTGGGTGGGGCAATTATATGTGTCTACACGAAATTCATGTGTAGTTTCTAAGTGGCTGTTTTTTCAGTCTGGATAGGTGATGATCCCTCCATCCAGCCACCCCTAAAAGTAACCTCCTGCCCTCAGTCTAGCAGGGATTTCTGTGTGTTCCATATGGCCAGACCAACGCTGCTGTTAGATGTACTTTGGCATGTGTGACTTTGGCTTGTATGTTTGGTTCCTGATCTGTACTCTGACCCCACCCAGTGCTATTAGTTGGTTGGGCTTCCGTCTGTGAACTGAAGTGCGATCTGTGGGGCGAGATCAAACATCGAGGAATTTGCCCCTGAACTGCAACCTTAGACAGATGAGGACCACGTAAGTGAATTCACCTCACTGGGACCAGAAAAAAAGCGCTAGGACCACATCCCCCCTCCAGCCCCCTGGCTCTCCTGGAGGGGAGTGCTGAACTGACCTTGGAGGGAAAAGCACCGCAACACCTCTGATCACTGCTGGAACTGGTGGCGCAAGCTCTCAGAGAGCCCACACCTGCCGGGTGCTGCTATGCCTCCGGCGTACAGTCTGACTCGACCGAGCAGGACTGTAGCATCTCAAGTGCCCGCTGAGATGCTTACTCGCTGCTGGAGCGTGTTGGACTTCATACAGGCCCCAGGAGATTCGCTGCTATAGGTTCACTTTTGACTACGTTTGTTAGACCTTGCATCCTTGGCGTGGTTCTCCTCTTTTTGCCTCTGGCTTCTGTATTTTTGCTGTGTGCTGGATTTCGTTTGGGCTGTGGATTTACTGTCTGGCTTAGGAGTGAGAAGGGCTGGGGATGTGCATTCACTTTAGACAGCCACTGGGGGGAGGTGAGGGTGATGTGTGTCCTACCTTTCCTGGTTGAGTCAGGACTGGGCTGAAAAGACCTGAGCTGCATTTAGAATAGACGATGAGATTTCCTTGCACCTTAATGGGCCTGGTCTGCCTTACACAATGCTGACTCCACCTCCTGCTGCGAAGCTTGGCAAGAGAGGCCATAACTGGTCTGGACTGAGCACAGGGCCTCTCTGCCACAAGAGAACAAATTAAAATGTTGTATGAATATTGGGAATTGGAAACAACTAGAGAGTATTTATATACAAATGATAACAAAGAACTCTGTCAAAAGAGTGGTCAGGTAGAATCATCACCACACCCTCATCAGTGCTCCATGCACATGCATTCACCATATCACAGACCAAATATAGGAGTACCAGGATGTCAAAAAAGAACCCTCAGGCACCCGCTCAAGGCAGGTAGCCGTTTATCTTCATTGGGTTCCTATGGTTAGTGCGTGTGAAATTATAGCAAACCAAAAATATATACGTGCAGATTAAAATGAGTATAGATCACTCTCTCAACCAACATTTTTAATGGAGAGGTGATTCGAACTCAATTAAAACCAATATGTGCAGACGGACATTCGGAGTTGAGTAAATTTGAACCCCTAGTCCTAGTAAACGGTCGACATGTTTCAGCTATATGGTCATTTATGACCCAGCATTCTTCAGGACCACAATGTATAAAAAACTCACCACACGAGGCAGAACACCCCCTAACGACCCCCTAACGTGTCTACTCACGGTGGATGGATTCTCACATAAACGCTTGCATTACCAACTTGTGTTCTATCTGTTGGTAGGCGTCTTGTGCATGACCTCTATTCTGAGAGGTTTATGGGATCTGTAAAAAAACCATAAACACAATTCAAAACAAAACAGTGTTGTAGCTACTCTATTTTCTCTGGGTTTCACCATGGTTCCTCTTATCCACTCCCACTATTCACCCTGTGGCGTAATGCATCCAACATGTAATTAAATGAAGACACATACTCAAAAAATATATAGTTGTGCCAGAGTGAAGAAAAGGCTATATCATCACCCTCTAGTTCGTTATCCAGGTGTTCAAGGAATTTATGTTATATCCCTTGTGTTACTCATGATTACTAGTAACACTATTCCTGTGTGAACCCGGATAAATTTTAAATCCATGGTCCACTTTCTAAAGTCTATTAAAAAACCAGTTTTCCTTCGAGAAATAGCATATGGGTGAAAAGATAAATACCACATCATGTCAGCATTGACTTTTGCTTATGAAGTCACATTCAGCAGAATGGAAGGCTCTGAAAAATTATTCAAAATTTCATATGCTTGAACTCACTTGTATCCATTCCCAATTAGACTTCATGTAAAATGAAAAAACAGGCACTCTCTTTTAGATCTATTTAAAGAGAAAAGACGAAAGCGCCAGTCAGATGGAACCTGTCCTTATTCCATGGTAACTAAAAAGAAAACAAGTCGTCACTGGGTGGATCATAGGTGAAACCACGCGACCATCTTGGATTCTAACCATGACTTACTTCTCTGTTTTTAAATGCGTAGCTTCATGAGTCCGTGGTGGAGGGGCATCTTCACGGCAGCATCTGATTAGGAACAACCAAAGTCTGCAATTATACCCCACTCAGTTCGCAAACCCACTAGAGTTATATCCTATACAACCGACAAGTAATTAATATCGTGTTGGCGCGCTACCATAAAAAGGACGGCATGCCTCTCTGACTACATTGCCCGGACAAACCGACTTCAATCGATGGTTACCAGATACGTTTTTCAAAAGAATATATATACACACTAATCCCCTTGAACTTTTCAAAGGCTCCGTAAAAAATACATAATCTCGATGGTAGTGTATGTCACGAGAGAAAACGTCTCCCACATTAACACCCTCATTGTACTTACTGGTGTGCTGGCGACTCCCCGCATTTACACCTAATTACGGCTCACCCACGGCTCGGAAGGACAACTTGACCTGCGTAACCCGTAGTCCTTTTCACTTCCGTTACTCGCCGTGACCTGCTTGGATGTGTACCACGTGGTCTAACCAGGCACACCAAGCCATGAAAATTAAAGCGACAGTACCTCATTACGCATTGTGGTTAAGAGTGTTTAACCATTTGTTAACTACTTATTCTACCCTGCAGTATTCCTCTCGCATTCAAGATGGGACCAGGACTGTTCCTTACAGCACACTAAGTCAGCACCTCCTTACTGGACATTCACGGTAAAAGGGGGGGCACACAAACGAAGCTGCCTAACGCCGTGGTTATAATCCGGCGAGTGATTAAAAGGGTACAGCCCTTCTTTGAAAAGATTGTAGAAAAAAAAAGGGGGGGGGGAGGAATATTTAGCAAATACAGGGAGCCATAATATGTCCGACCCTGATTAGTAACCTTATAATCATAGTAATGTCCACATGTGTATTTAAAAGAGGAAAACAAGAAATCATTACATTGTGTAACAAACCATAGATTGTGTGTAAATACCAAACACATGTGAACAATGCTGTTTACAGAAAAAACTCAACGTTTCATCACTGTCCCCCATGGAACATCATCGTTAAGTCCATGTCTATTGGTTGATAGACGGTGAACCCATCTTTGTTCCTTTTCGAACAAAACACTCTCACTGCTGTATTCAAGATGTTCAATAATGGTCCACTTCATATCGTTTGGACCATGTCCCTGCTCCAAGAAGTGTGTTGTCAATTTAGTTGTACTTCTCTGGCATCTGATATTGCTCCGATGCTCTCCTATACGCAGCTTGATTTTACGGGTAGTCATACCCACATAACGTAGGAGACATGGGCAGACTATCAAATACACCACATTACTGGTGTTGCAATTCGTATGGCTCTTCAGCTGCCAGGTTTTTCCTTCTTCTAAATGGAGAGTTTTGGTTGACGTGGTCAAGTGGCAGACGCTACAGCCTCCACACGGATAATGGCCTACCACCGGGGGAAGACCCCAGGTGGCCAATACATTAGAATCCTGTGTTGTATCCGTTTTAGTGACTGGGCGAGTACGCACTAGTGCGTCTTTCAGACTTCTCTCACGCTTGAAGGAAAATAATGGTTTTTGCCAATTAAGACCATTGCTAGTCAAGATCCTCCAATTCTTTGTTATTGTCCGATTTACCACATTAGAGATGTTAGAATATGTGGTTACACATGTCAACGGTGTTTCAGGTTCTCCTTCTTTTATATTTTCTTCCAAAAGGGCTTCACGATTTTGGTTTCTTGCCCGTTTGCAGCTTTGTTTCAAGATTTTGGCCGGATAACCTCTATATGAGAGCTTATTGGTCAAATCGTCAGCCTGCTTCTTAAAATCGGTGATGTTACTGCAGTTTCTACGTATACGTAGATACTGCCCGAATGGGAGATTCTCCCGTAAAGGGCGCGGGTGAAAACTCGTGAAGAATGGACCATTATTGAACATCTTGAATACAGCAGTGAGAGTGTTTTGTTCGAAAAGAAACAAAGATGGGTTCACCGTCTATCAACCAATAGACATGGACTTAACGATGATGTTCCATGGGGGACAGTGATGAAACGTTGAGTTTTTTCTGTAAACAGCATTGTTCACATGTGTTTGGTATTTACACACAATCTATGGTTTGTTACACAATGTAATGATTTCTTGTTTTCCTCTTTTAAATACACATGTGGACATTAATATGATTATAAGGTTACTAATCAGGGTCGGACATATTATGGCTCCCTGTATTTGCTAAATATTCCTCCCCCCCCCCCTTTTTTTTTTTTTTTCTACAATCTTTTCAAAGAAGGGCTGTACCCTTTTAATCACTCGCCGGATTATAACCACGGCGTTAGGCAGCTTCGTTTGTGTGCCCCCCCTTTTACCGTGAATGTCCAGTAAGGAGGTGCTGACTTAGTGTGCTGTAAGGAACAGTCCTAGTCCCATCTTGAATGCGAGAGGAATACTGCAGGGTAGAATAAGTAGTTAACAAATGGTTAAACACTCTTAACCACAATGCGTAATGAGGTACTGTCGCTTTAATTTTCATGGCTTGGTGTGCCTGGTTAGACCACGTGGTACACATCCAAGCAGGTCACGGCGAGTAACGGAAGTGAAAAGGACTGCGGGTTACGCAGGTCAAGTTGTCCTTCCGAGCCGTGGGTGAGCCGTAATTAGGTGTAAATGCGGGGAGTCGCCAGCAGCACACCAGTAAGTACAATGAGGGTGTTAATGTGGGAGACGTTTTCTCTCGTGACATACACTACCATCGAGATTATGTATTTTTTACGGAGCCTTTGAAAAGTTCAAGGGGATTAGTGTGTATATATATTCTTTTGAAAAACGTATCTGGTAACCATCGATTGAAGTCGGTTTGTCCGGGCAATGTAGTCAGAGAGGCATGCCGTCCTTTTTATGGTAGCGCGTCAACACGATATTAATTACTTGTCGGTTGTATAGGATATAACTCTAGTGGGTTTGCGAACTGAGTGGGGTATAATTGCAGACTTTGGTTGTTCCTAATCAGATGCTGCCGTGAAGATGCCCCTCTACCACGGACTCATGAAGCCACGCATTTAAAAACAGAGAAGTAAGTCATGGTTAGAATCCAAGATGGTCGCGTGGTTTCACCTATGATCCACCCAGTGACGACTTGTTTTCTTTTTAGTTACCATGGAATAAGGACAGGTTCCATCTGACTGGCGCTTTCGTCTTTTCTCTTTAAATAGATCTAAAAGAGAGTGCCTGTTTTTTCATTTTACATGAAGTCTAATTGGGAATGGATACAAGTGAGTTCAAGCATATGAAATTTTGAATAATTTTTCAGAGCCTTCCATTCTGCTGAGTGTGACTTCATAAGCAAAAGTCAATGCTGACATGATGTGGTATTTATCTTTTCACCCATATGCTATTTCTCGAAGGAAAACTGTTTTTTTAATAGACTTTAGAAAGTGGACCATGGATTTAAAATTTATCCGGGTTCACACAGGAATAGTGTTACTAGTAATCATGAGTAAAACAAGGGATATAACATAAATTCCTTGAACACCTGGATAACGAACTAGAGGGTGATGATATAGCCTTTTCTTCACTCTGGCACAACTATATATTTTTTGAGTATGTGTCTTCATTTAATTACATGTTAGATGCATTACGCCACAGGGTGAATAGTGGGAGTGGATAAGAGGAACCATGGTGAAACCCAGAGAAAATAGAGTAGCTACAACACTGTTTTGTTTTGAATTGTGTTTATGGTTTTTTTACAGATCCCATAAACCTCTCAAAATAGAGGTCATGCACAAGACGCCTACCAACAGATAGAACACAAGTTGGTAATGCAAGCGTTTATGTGAGAATCCATCCACCGTGAGTAGACACGTTAGGGGGTGTTCTGCCTCGTGTGGTGAGTTTTTTATACATTGTGGTCCTGAAGAATGCTGGGTCATAAATGACCATATAGCTGAAACATGTCGACCGTTTACTAGGACTAGGGGTTCAAATTTACTCAACTCCGAATGTCCGTCTGCACATATTGGTTTTAATTGAGTTCGAATCACCTCTCCATTAAAAATGTTGGTTGAGAGAGTGATCTATACTCATTTTAATCTGCACGTATATATTTTTGGTTTGCTATAATTTCACACGCACTAACCATAGGAACCCAATGAAGATAAACGGCTACCTGCCTTGAGCGGGTGCCTGAGGGTTCTTTTTTGACATCCTGGTACTCCTATATTTGGTCTGTGATATGGTGAATGCATGTGCATGGAGCACTGATGAGGGTGTGGTGATGATTCTACCTGACCACTCTTTTGACAGAGTTCTTTGTTATCATTTGTATATAAATACTCTCTAGTTGTTTCCAATTGTTTATTCCCAGGGGTGGGAGAGTAATTTTTATAGCCCTTTCTCTCTTGTTGTTTATTCACGTATGAATATTGGGGCCAGATCCCAGAACTTTAGATTACTTCTGGACTCAAGAGAGATCTCTGCCAAGGAGAAGAGCTGGGAAAGCTGGAGAATACTGCCCCTTTGCTTTCTACTGTCTAGGGTTGGCCTGCAGCGGCTGTTTCAGGGAAGGAGAGGACATATACTTTTCTGTGTATTATGTAACCTGCTTGAAGATCATCCAAGGGCTTGAAGTAGAGCTTGCCTCCTGTTCTGAAGTCTCAGGAACACAAAGACTTCACCACCAACTCCCCTGAACTCCCATGCTGGGGGGATCTGACTTGCCAGGAGATGCTTTCCCCAATTCTGGGCCTCTGGATGTTGTTCCTGTGACTGGGAGCTGAGACACCTGAAAGAACTGAAGAAAAACTACCCATTGGGTTTTCCCGCACCCGTTTACGACACAACACCGCCGTGCTGGAAAATCTTTCCTTACATCGCTGCCGTGCGGCTGAAGAAACCGATGCAGCGCCCTGCTGTGTGGCTGCGAGAAACGACCCATCGTGGGACAGTAGCTGAAGATATCGATGTAGCGCCTGTGTGCTCCACCGCTTCGAGGACTGTCGCATCCGGATCTCCATGCATCGCTCTGGGACGCCAAGTCTACAACAACGCCAAGGCCACAGTAAGAAACCGACGCATCACCTCCTCCTCTTCAGTAAGGAACTGACGCATCACCTCCACTGGAGCAGGGAACTGACGCATAACCTTCCTTGTGCGAAAGGAACCAACGCATCACGTTCCCTGTGGCTGTTTTTGCTTATGATTTTGACACATCCAAGGTACTTTGTGTTGAAAGTGTTGCATATTAGTTTGCTATGGACAGAACAGATTTTGCCTTTTAAAAGTAATATCTTGATAACTGTATGTCGGATTTTTGTCGTTTTGGTCTTGTTTCATTTAGGTAAAGTTTGCTTATTTTTCTAAACTGGTGTGCTGTTCATTTGTAGTGTATTCACTGTGTTACTGTATGTTTTCACAAATTCTTTACACAGTGCCTCTGAGATGAGCCTGTCTGCTTGTGTCAAGCAACCAAGGGGGTGAGCAGAGGTTTTCTAAGGGGGTAACTCTCTTACCTTGACTAGAAGCAAGGGTTCCTAGTTGGAAAAAGGTGCAGACAATTGCCAACGAGAGACCCCCATTTCTAGCAACTTCCTAAGAGTCAGAGTAGACTCTGGAGTAAGGCCTACTAGTACTTTGATTGCATCGTAGAGATAGAAATAAAATATTGTTTTAATATAAAAATAAGTATCTGACTGGACATTGATTTATTGTCGTTACTGTGTGCTTTTTGAGTTATGAGGCGAGTTTACATACCTGTTTACACTCTCCCAACTGTCGCCCTCTTTCGAGGGAGCCTTGGACTTGTCGACCATAACTACCACTAAGAGTTTTTTTTTTTATTAATAAAATCTCTATTGCGCATTAGTACAAGATCATACATTGTAAAGATTTACAAAAAAAAGGTAAAGCATAACCAAAGGAAACAGACAGGCTAACATACACTTTCACCCCAGTTGGTAAGTTGAAGGTGTGACAAAATAATACAATACAATGCTTCATACATTACTGACACAGTTACAAGCAGAGTACAACATAATATACATCGAGGGGAAATTAATCAATCGGATGGGACTGTAGGTAGAGCATTAATGGTTGCCAATAGTCTCCTGGTTTGGATCTTGATGGAAGCTCTTCTTCATTGGTTTTCAGGGTGTCCCTACAGTACACCATGTCATGTATCCATTGCTTACATGTGGGGTGTTTTTGCCATTCCAGTACATAGACAGTCTACGCTTAGCCAATAATAACGCTATCACACAGAATTTTCGGTTATTGGATTTCAAATTGGACACCAGACCTAGTAGACATATATGGATCGCACAATTGATTTTGGTTCCCAACACGGCACTTAACGTTGTGATTACAGTTTCCCAATAATTACTAATATGCGGACAGTGCCATGCTAGGTGTATAAAATCTGCTTCGTCTGTTCCGCAACGTTTGCAACTCGCGTATGTGCGGAGACCGCATCTGTGTAATTATCCGGTGTGTGGTACGTTTGGTGTAAATATTTATAATGAATAAGACATAAGTTACCATTTGGTGTAAGTAGGTCCGTCAGGGCACAACATTTATTCCATTCTTCTTCAAGAACGGCCGTGTCTAAAACCATCGACCATCTATTTTGTGCTTTGCATGTGTTTTCTGCTATGTCAGTTTGTATTAGGACATATAGTTTGGTCACTAGATGAACATAGTGCGGATCAGTGATGACCATTTGTAATGCTTGAAGAGCAGGTGATTTTGCTGGAAATGAGGGAAAGTGATTTTTAATTGCACCTCGCAACCTTTGATAGGTGAACTTGAAAAGGAGTGTTTGGTTATTAATATATTGAAGGTCATCAGTTTCTATAAATATTCTGCTGTTATATAAATCACCCATCTTGTCTATTCCAACCTGTTGCAGCAGTGACATGCCCACCCTCTCCTGGGTCACCGATTTTGCTGGATGTTGCAGCAAAGGTAACGCTGGCGCCGACAGCAGGAATTTAAGCGCCAATTTTCTCATCCCCTACCATGCCACATTTGTTGTGCGAATAGTGTTTATTTAGTGTTTCGAGACATGCTCTGGGGTGCGGGAATATATGTTGTAGTGGTATTGGGTGGGTGTCTCCGTCTTCGACCGCCTTATGTGGGAGGTGTCTGATTGGACGGTACCAAAAATGTGCAAATTGCACCTGAGCACAGAGGTAGTAAAGCAAAAAGTCAGGGACCTTAAAACTGCCTACAGAGTATGGGAGTGTCAGCGCACGTAGCCCAATGCGGGCTTGCTTGCCAGCCCAAAAAAGGCGAGTTACACTGGATGTTAGCCTTTGGAATACTGCTTTTGGTGGGGTTATCAGAATATTGTTAAATTGATATAAAAATTGTGGTAGTACGACCATCTTTACCACAGCTATTCTGTCTGCCAGGGACAGAGGGAGATGCATCCATCTTTCTACTTTGTCTTCTCGCTTACTGATGACAGTACCGTAGTTAGTTCGAATTACCACCGCTGGGTCTCTGTGATACCAGATGCCCAGCGGACAGGGTCTGTTTGCCACTTCAGTGGAAAGTCTGCCGGGTGTGGTGCAGTAATGTCCATCAGTGGGATGATGGTGGATGTACTCCAATTTATTTGGAGTCCCGATTGCCTGCCGAATTTAATGTATTCCCATAATAAGAGAGCTAGGTTATCTTGCGGATCACGGACATAAAGTAACATATCATCCGCATATAGGGAAATATTTATAGGGCGTTGTAAAAAGCGCAGTGCGGTATGTTGGTGATGTTGCCTAATTTTGCATGGCAATGGTTCAAGAGCAATAGCGAACAGGAGGGGTGATAGTGGGCACCCCTGTCTAGTTCCCTGTGTAATTTGTATTTAGTCTGAAACATATTGATTTATTTTAATACGCGTAGTGGGTTTTCTATATAAGATGTTAATCCACTGCAACAGGATTGGGGGTAAACCCATTTTTTGTAGTACTGTAACTAAGTAGGTCCATTCTACTGAGTCAAATGCTCTGGCAGCATCTAATAGCACCTCCGCCGCCTTAAGCTCTGGGTTAAGTTGATCGGAGGGTGCAAAAAGGGTGCGTATATTGTGTGTCGTAGATCAGTTTGGTATTATCCCCGATTGGTCTGGGAGTATAATGTTGGACATGAGTGGTTGCAAGCGTGTGGCTATAAGTTTGGCTAGTATTTTTGTGTCCGTATTGATTAAAGAAAGTCGGCGGTAAGATTCACAGTTCTCAGGGTCCTTAGCGGGCTTCAGGACGGCTATAATCATGGCTTCTTGGAGCGTGGGAGGCAGGATTTGCTTGTTGTGTTCATCTCCATACATTGCTACAAGGTGAGGTGCCAAAAGGTCTACATAGGCCTTATAAAATTCACTTGTGAACCCGTCCGGGCCAGATGCTTTTCCGTTGGGTAGAGCTTCTATTATTTCCGTGACCTCTTCAACTGTAATTGGTTGTGCTAGGTATTCTCGTTGGTTATCAGATAGCCAAGCTATGGCAATGTCCTCAAGGTACGCTAATATTTCAGGCTGTTTGGCTGTGTTACGTGTAGCATATAGCTCCCCATATTTGGACATAAAGGCTTGCAATATACCTTGAATATCATACTGTAGGTTACCTTGTGAATCTTTAACTTTCGTTACCGCTTGCGGTGTGCGTTCATGACAGATTTTATAGGCTAGTACGCGCCCTGATCTACCTCCCTCCCCATATGTTCTTGCTATTGGTCTCTTCCTCACATATTTAAGTTCACTATCTGCAGAGTTTTGGTATTCGGATTGAGTTTCACGGATAGTGCCCAATAAAGCAGTTTGTGGGTGCGTTCGTATTCCCGCTCTAGGTGTTGGAGTTTGTCTTTGCATTTACTTATTCGATTACGAATGTCTTTTAGAATACCTGCAGTGGTATTGATGCATGCTCCACATATAGTGGCTTTGAATGCTTCCCACACTAAGCTAGGATCATATACAGATTGTTGATTGAATTGGAAAAATTCCTCTATGTCGTGGTGAATGGCAACGTGATATGATTCATCTAATAATGCTTTGGCATTAAAACGCCATATATACAGTGGCGGAGTATAGTTGGGTAGGTCGATGGACAGTAATATTGGGTTATGATCCGATAGTATCTTTGGTAAATGGCGTATTTCACCTATCTAAGTAAATGCTACTGAGGTTGTGAGCCAATAATATATCCGCGACCAACTATTACTTATGGTGGCACTGTGTGTAGCTTGCATAGCAAAAGGATTTTGCAGTCTCCACACATCTACTAAATTGAATTCCCCATATTTTCATGTAGTATTCGTAAGGCCCGAGTGTGCGGTTCTTTAGTGGTACCAGATCTATCAAAGGTCATCATTTAATGCCAGGGTAAAGTCCCCTCCCCATATTGTTTCCATCTCATAGTTTTCGTAGCTGCGCCCGAATATGAGTGAAAAAATCAGGGTCATCGATGTTGGGACCATAAACATTCACTAACTGCAAATAGTGACCTCTAAGTTGACCAGACACAATGATATACTGGCCCACATCATCCGTCTGTGTGTAAGTTACAATAAAGTGTACCCCTTTTTTCACTAGGATTATAACCCCTCTGGAGTAGGAGGAATATGACGATGTGAATGTAGCTTCAGCCCATCTGCGTCCTAGGTGATGATTGGCGCCATTTGTTAGATGAGTTTCTTGCAGAAAGGCAATATCTATATAGTGTCTATCAAGGCAGGCAAATATGTGGCGTATTTTTGGGGGGTTACTTAATGTGTAAATGTAAATGTAGTGTATTTTGTAAAGTGCACAGCTGCCCCAACGGGGCGTCCTGGCGCTGTATAACGCTGTGGAACCCTTCCTGGCTCTCCCTGTGAGATGCCTCTCCTGGGCACCCCCAAGGTGAAGCCAGGCATCCCAGTGTTGTAGGGGCCGTTGTGGAGATTAAGCAAGCTATTGCCCAGAGTTGCAGCATGGGACCCATGATTAGAGTAGGCGCCGATGCGAGAATTATCGAGTCCACGGACATTGAGCCCAAGACCCTGCCGCGTCGGGACTTGAACCCTGGTCCCCGGGCCTGATCTCTGCTTCAGAGTATGCCGCTCTAACCAGTGAGCCACACTTCTCCACTTAACCCTCTGACATTCCAGGTAAGCAATCTAAGTCATGATGGCAGTACCTTACTGCACATTGTAATGGATAAGAAATATCGCAACATGTTGGAGTGTTCCCTGGTTGCATACATGCAGCAGAGCGCATAGTAAATTACAGTGTATTAGCATCATATGTTTAGCAGCCCAAGTGGCTGCCTTGTGTTGCTTTGTGTGATAGCCTGATAAACTAACAGTACCCCAATCCCCCCACCCACTTTAGCATCCCAAATATGCCAAAGACATACCAGAAGAAAAATATGAACATCATACTGTTATGGGGAGCACCCTTGGGGGGGCTGCTAAGTGCACACAGTAGCATCTGCATCTGTGTGGTCGGGTGTTACCTATACAACATGGCCTTTACAGTTCCAGATAAAACATACAATCATTGCGGCAGAGAAAGTCATAATTAGGGATTAACCACTACAAATCTGAAGGTAGCACTTTACAGATTATGAAACTTACAATTTCATGCAGCCTGCAAAAGCAATGGGAAGAGTAGCACAAGTACATACGATATATGGTAGTATGCTAAATGATATGCATCCCACACCCTACCAACTGAGGGTGCTGGAAACACACTGTGCACATCTACAACAACAATGTAATGGGCGCTTCTGCATAGGATTACATTGTGCATGGTGCATGGAGAGTAGCAACAGAAAACCCACCGAAACAAACATTGTGCTGCATCCAGTATGGCCGAATATTGAAAAGCACAGTGGTTACATTACCCAGGATTCTTGCCACATCAGTCTGAGTCTGACGCTGTGGTGGACCTACCTAGCATTTTGTTTTTATTAGCAATCATTTTAATGAAGTCCTGTGCAGCTTTGGGCGTGGTCAGTATCTTAGTGCCTCCTCCATGAGACACACGTAATCTTGCTGGATAAAACAAGCTTCTTCTTCATGGACGCAAATTCCTTGTGAGCAGATTGTACGAACATCGTAAAATCAGGGTAGAACGACACTGCATTGCCTTTATAGTTGATTTGTTGTTTTTCTCTAGGTAAACGCAATATCGTATCCCTGTCCCTGTAATTAAGGATCCGGGCAATAATAGGCCTTGGTCGAGTGCCTGGAATCGGCTTGGAAGTGAGAGTTCTGTGCGCCCTTTCGGCAATGAAAACAGGGGAAAATGCCTCTGTGCCAAAAATCTTGTGCATCATGTCTTCCTCAAATGTCTCCATTCTGCCGGTATTTGTGCTTTCCGGATTTCCCGTAACGTGAACATTGTTGCGTCGCGATCTTGCCTCCAAATCTTCGTTCTTGTTCTTAATAACTTCTAGTATTTTGTCCATCTCTAGGCATTTACGAGCAGTGGAGGTGAATTCGTCTTTAACTGTCGAGAGACGCAGCTCTGCATCGTCCAAACGTTCGCAGTGTTTATCGATTTTGGATGCCATATTATCCACTCTTATTGTAAGGGTGTCAATCTTGTCAGTCTGCAAACTCTGCTCTGTTGGATAGCTTGTAGAGTATCTTCGAGTTTAGAATTTTCAGCATGGTCTGCATCAAGTTCGGTGTCCGAGTGGGTTGACTTTTCTCTGGGTGTGCGGCGGGTGTCTAAAGACAGTTTAGGCTGCTGTTTATCAGGTTTGCCCATAGTTAGCAGATAGAAGAGTAGTCTCTACAATAAGTGTCAGCCAGCGAGGAGATCTGTAGTGTTTGGCCCTGTGGCGACCAATGGCGTCAACCGCATACACCCTTCAGACTGCAGCGGTGCTGACTGCAAGGCTTGGCGTGTAGTAACAGAGCAGGCAGCACTCCTCATGCGAACACGTAGCTGATGGTAGATGATGGAAGGCCGATGTAGCATAAACCAGTGGTACAAGGAGGGGGCTCCTAAGTAGGTATACCACCCTGGCTGTGGTGCAAAAAATCTGAACTAGGGTGGACCCCCTGATCTCAGCACCAACAACCTAGTGGCAGCTCAAGACCAACCCTGAAGCAGGACCAAGCACAGACACAGCTCAATCCAGTTCAGTCTGCAGCCCCAACAAGGCGAAATAATTACGGCTAGTAGCTCATCAATACAGCCTGCAGCAGCTATCCCAAGTGGGGCAGACACAGCAGGGCAAAGCGGCTGTACAATTTTCACAAGTTTTGCATTGATATAGAGCAGGTGGAGTCACGCAGGAGAGAGGGGGCAAATCACGGGGTTCAATACACAGCTGCGCGAGATGATCGTGGCGCCACGCTGTACTCACGGTTACCCCAAGCGTGGCCAGGCAGTTCTAATCGGTTCCCAGCTGATGGTAGTCTCTGCCGCCTCACTGTGTCCGCTGCCCACACGTGCCGGGTAGTTCAATCTGGGCTATGTGTCACGGGTGCGCGGGCCGGCGCTCGTTACTGAGCGGTCTTGCGGGAGAACACACTGCACCGCACAAGGCCCGTCACCGCCCTCTGCTAAGTCTCAGTCAGGCCACGCATGCATCGGGGAGAGCTGAAAGCAATGTCCGGTAACAGCCCCCGCCGCGCGCCAGTGCGTGGGGTGCATAATTCAAGCAGATACTCACACTCCAGGGGCAGTCACAGCGCGCTCCGGTCCATCCGATCGGCAACGCAGGTCGCCGCCATTTTGCGCCGCTCTCAATCTCCAGCAGGCTTCCCTTGTTTCCTCAGTTTGCAGCAGAAATTACTGGCACGTTTGCCTTCAGGACAGCATCTACATGTAGCTGCTGTGTTTTGCCGTAATTTTTGACGAGTTATGATCATCAAGGGCCGGCCAAAACGTTATTTTAATTAAGAATAATAGATCCGACCAGGGGAGCGACACTAACATGCAGCCATTCCGTTGTGCGCCCTCTAGCGCCCCTACCACTAAGAGTTAAGTGCAGAAGAGGTACTTGACCCATTTGCTCAGGATCCACAATAGGTCGGGCCCCGGGACATGAGGAGTAATAGGCCTCAACCACCACAGTTGGCCCCAGTAACGCCTGCGTGCCACATAGCCCTCTGACAGGTGTTCTGACACACAACAACATCCTGGTCCGTGGCGGGCCGTATTCAGTTATAAGTTTGTTCTTTGTGCCTTTCATTCACACAAGCCCCTCATGAACCAGAACTTGCGAGTCATGATCTCAAAAAAATTGACATAAAGTGTCATTCCTTTTGATGATTTCAACATGAATAGTATTTTCCTCTCTAGCAGTGCAGTGCAGTGTTAGACTATTATCTAAACCTTTCTTTTATGGGGAACTTTGTATAATAAACTTTATTGTGGCTTCTTCAGGATCGCCTTAGATGGCACTCATCCACTCCCTTCGACTCACAACTTGCTCATTGTTGTTTATTGGACAAGCATGCAATAACAATATCCTCATCTTCTTCACTCCATTCGCTATTGCAAACGTCAGGGTTACAATGCATTTGAGATAAGAAACCAGCCGTGATGTTTGATTACATGGCATATACTCTATGTTGAACAAATATTTGTGTGATATAGAAGCCTGTTTGGCAATACGTGGCAAAAACTTTCTTAGAATCATTCTTCCAGTATGCTTATTAGAGGTTTGTGGTCAGTTGTAATAAAAAATATCCTTCTCAACAAGAAGCTCTTAAATTTGGTTACTGCCCAAACGCATGCCACAAGTTCCATCTCTATTACATAATATTGTGTTTCATCATGCAAACCTCTTAGATTGCATGATGCACAGTCTGTGAGCAGTTGTTAGATTTGGGGATCTCTAGTTGGCAGAGGTAGGTACCTTTGACCAAATAGAGACATTTGTGTCTAGTCAGGATAAGGGGGTACGCTCCTAAAATAACCCCTGCTCACCCCCTTGGTAGCTTGGCACTAGCAGGCAGGCTGATCTCAGAGGCAGTGTGTAAAGCATTTGTGAACACATACAGTAACCCAGTGACAACACTACAGATGGACACCACAGAAGTTGTAGTATAAAAAGAAGTATTTTTATATAGACTTAACACAAGACCACAATGCTGTACTGGTAGAAATAGCTTAGTTCTCTTTAGATGTAAAATGCAACACTTTAAGTTCAATATACCTTTGGATGCGTAACGCTATACAACGAAAGTGTTGCAGGGAAGGTGTTGCGTTGGTTCCTTACACGCTAGAACGGTGATGCGTCGGGTCCCTTCTGCTGCGTAGGGGATACTCGGTTCTTCTCCGCGTGGGGATGTGATGCGTTGGTTTCTTACTGCGCTTCCATGGCGATGCGACCAGCAGCGACGTGATATGATGAAGATCCGGTCTAATGAAACAAAATGGCGTCTTCTTCTTGATGCGACAACGATGCGTGCACGCCCGATGGCCGTGCCGCGACTCAATGATTCTTCTGAGCCACGACAGGCCCTGCGACACACTTCTCCAGTGATGCGACGGCGACACTCTTCTCCGGTGATGCGAGGCGCTTTGGGTGATGCGATGACAACAGTGGTGGCACGCTTCTCCGGTGATATGATGGCATCTGCTGCGACACTCTTCACCGTTGATGCGACGACAACTGCTGCGGCAGCGACACGCTTCTACGTCTTGAGTCACGCTTCCAGCTCCCAGCGACATGCAGTCTCTCAGAAGGTCCAGCTCAACAGTAGGCACTTCAATTCCCAGCAAGGGAAGGCAGGGGAGCTGGTTGGTGAAGTCTGTTGTCCCTGAGACTTCAGCAGGAGGCAAGCTCTCTCTCAAGCCCTTGGAGATCCTTTACAAGTTGATTTGATTGTAGCATTCTCCTTTATCTGAAAGTCAGTCAACCACTGCAGGCAAATCCCCCGAACAGCACTCAGCTTAGGGATAGTCTCCTCCTCAGTTTATATGGTTCCTCTCCTCAGCAAAGGTTCTTCTTGTTTCCCAAAAGTCATCTTATTCTCTGGAGTCTGGGTCCCCTCTTTAATACACCAAAATCCTTTGTCTCTGGAGGCAGCGTGCGTCTGTACCTAGTCCAAACCAGTATTGTGCAGTCCTGGAGCACTTTGTTGACAAGACTCCTTCTTTCCTTTGACAGTGTGGGCCAGGGACATCAGACGCACCACTGGAGGTGGAGCCAGCATTGTGGAAGGCACGCACAGCCCTTTTCTGGTCCCAGGTGCAACTCTTCCCACACATCTACAGGCAGATAGCTCTATTCAGCCCTGTGCTGACTCACCCAGTCTCCTGGAATGTCCCAGCCCCTGTCACTCAAACTCCAGACACGTAATACACAACCTAGTAGAGGCAGGCTTGGATAGTTAGGCAAGAAAATACCTACTTTCTAAAAGTGATATTTTTAAACACAGAATGTTAAAACCAACTTCATTAAAATATGCATTGTATCATCCTGAGTTCAGGCATTCTAAACTCGAATTTCTACCTAGTTCCCTGAGTCAGTTAGGATTATAAGATGTTATAATCAAACCGCCCATTCTAGCCTTTGGGGAACAGGTAGCCTTGCAATAGTGAAAAAAGAAAATAGCTTTAATTCACTATTAGGACATGCCACACACATCAGGGCATGTCCTACCTTTTACCTACAATGCACCCTGCCCTTGGGCCTACCATAGGGGTGACTAATATGCAGAAAAAGGAATGTTTAGGGACTGTCAAGTGGGTGCACTTGCCCAGTCAACATAGCAGTACCAGACTGCACACAGGCTCGGCAATGGCAGACCTGAGACACACTTTACAGGCTGCTTCTGTGGGTGGCACAACCAGTGCTGCAAGCCCACCGGCAGCATTTGATTTACCAGTCCTGAGAACCCGCAGTTCACTGTACTAGGGTCTGGCAGTAAATTAAATAAGCCAATCATGGAGCCACTAAACCATACATCAATTTACAATAGGGAGAGCATATGCACTTTAGCACTGATCAGCAGTGGTAAAGTGCACAGAGTCATTAAACCAAGAAAAACAGGTCAGTCAAAATACAGTAGGAAGGCAAAAAGTTCAGGGATAACACTGCAAAGTCCAAGTGGAACAGCAGTTCTTCATGTGACTCAGTCTGGCTCAAGACAGCACCTAGATTGCTTAACAGGCATCTACAGTAACAACGGTGTTCAGAGATTTGTAAAATAACTTCAAGAAGTAACCATCTTGAATTTCTCTTTTTAGTTCTTTTTTTCAAAATCCTCTACCCGGTCATAATCTTTATCCTTCTTGATTAAACGTCTCAATACACAGTTTTTACTGCACCTCGAGTAGAACTCCCATAGTCGAAGGAAACAGTCAAGTTTATCTCAGTTACTAGGTTGTTATGACTTGCTTATGGCAGAGACCAAACTTGGTTTGGAGACGACTTTGTTGGCACTAATGTGATGTCCTAAATGTTCCATGCTGGACTGTAAGAATTTGCATGTATCCCTTTTGAGAGTGAAACCACTAACCTGGATTATTATTAGGACCTCATTAAAAGTTGTAAGTTACCCCTTGCGAAAGGTAGAGTAAATTTAGTGCATCATCCTGGAACGCATTGCCACAATCCATGCCTTCAAAAGGTTTGCTCATGGGGTGTGATAGATTCAATAAATCATGTTGTCTTCTTTTGCAAAACAATTTGGTCGTATGTAGCAGTAAAATCAAGCATGGAGAAAATTCTAGCATCACAGAGTGTAGCTACCATTAAGAGGCAGTGGATGACTTTCCGCAAACATCTGGCGGTTTCTTTAGCACAGGTCAATACATCATCCTATTTCTCCACTTTTTTTTTTTTAGCCACAACTGCAGGAGATAACCACTGTGATGCAGAGACAGATTCAATTATGCCATCAGTTTGCCATTTGTATAAAATGTCCTTCTCTTTCCCGCAGACTTAAAGTGGTATCATGCTTACCTTTTATTTCACTGCTATTGCTCCTCCTTTTAGTTTAAACAATGCTGGAACCTTTTGAGTTGACCAAGTTCTTGTTTAAAAACACTACGGTGATCCTGAGAACACCATCAAGAACACCCTTGAGATCACTGAGTAAGTAGGGTGCTTTACACGATTTACAGATTTGACAGCTCTGTCCATCCTAGAGTATTTACACCTTAGTTGACCACATAAACCGTGGTGGAAGTTGACCTACTTTCAAAATATAGGTGCATTCATCTTTGATTTTGTATGCCCCATAAGGACATAGCATAGGGCGACTGTGGTGCAGCCTCTTTAGTTGGTATTTTGTTGTTTGTCTCCATGAAAATGATGATGATCCTCGAACGTGTATGCACAAGGACCTCTACTTTGGACTGGTTGACCTGCAGCACATCTGTGTTTCCTTTATATCTCGCACTTATTTCAAATTGGGAACAAAAAGACGAAGTCTTTTGTGTGCCCCTCAATCGGCGAAGAATGTCTTACGACAGTTTCCCACCTTCCATAAAAGTGATCCTTCGTACCTTATATACAACAGTCTTTTCCTGAGGCAGAACAATTCCTATGTGAGGCTAGATGGTTATTGGCCCTGAAACAGTAGCACCCATTCTTATGAGGTTCTTTGGACTTGGATTTGTTCAAAGTGAATTTGTCTTTGGTTCTGGTAACATAATTTCTGGCTCATTCAAGCTTGACATCAGTAGCCTGCAATTCCGAGTACTGCGACATTTTCATTCCTTTGACTGAACGTTCCACACTCTGATTATACTAATGACTTCGTCCAAGGTTGTTTTTTTGTGACCAACCAGTCTTTTTCTTGCCATTGTACAAGTAATGTACATGACAATTTTATTGCATATAATCTGGATGCTAACATGAGCTGGTTTGCTGCATATGCCTCAATTCACTCTCCTGGAGCTTGATACCTGTAATAAACATTTTGGTATTTCATGTTTATGTTGAGAATGGTATCAAAATGTTCCTCCACACTTTCTCTTCAATGTAAGTGTCTGGCAGCGCCTTTTCTTCAAGTTTCTCCACCGGTGTTACATAGTCATCTGCCTTCAGCTCTTAGACAATTGTACAATAGTACTTGTTTCCTTTGGGTACTATATTCTGTCCCCTCGCTAGCGACTATGTGCTTCTCAAAGGTCTTAATCTATTGTTCCCAGCATTTTCTTGGTGCTTTGGGACTTTCAAGGAAGGTATTTGGCATATGAATGGCGTTCATGACTCCTGCCATGATATGTCAGATAATAATGGAAACACATAAGTTGTGATGGTATTGGTAAAAATATATATCTATATTCTCTATTAGGATGAAAAAGTAAAGGATATGACCTTATATCAAGTAGAAGGAGGTGAGATTGGCTAGTCAGTGCAGTACTGTGATTCCTAACTCGGTGTGAAATCCGATAGGGAAGTGCGTAGTAATACAAAAAATAGTTTACTGAACTACAAATGTGGAGAAAGCATGCAGGCAATGACATATTAACACTGAACCATAAGTAATGATGGGTTGACAGCACAGGTAGCCTCAACAGTCTTCTGAGCCCAAACCGTACCACAGTGTGTGGCTTAATCGAGTAACGCTGGGGGTGTAAGCATCAAAACATGCTGATGAGCACTCTTCCCAATCTCCAAGTAAGTGAAGTACCAGAAAGTGAAGAGGTGGTGCCAGTACTCTTCTAGAACACAAACCACAGCTCAGAGGTTTAATGTAATGAAGAAACACCAGTGATGTGGCCGACGACACACCAGAGCGTTAAGAACAAGACCTGGCTGAAGGGAAGACCTGCTGGATGAGAAGCATGACATAGGTGATGGAGGGGCAGAGCAGCGTTGGCCGCCAGTAGTGGCAAGCAGGAGTGTGTGATGAATGAGCACACAGGGTGCTTACCCACATGAAGGTCATTCATGCTGGAAGGGTCGTCGGAGGGCCAAGAGCAGTGTAGGTATGCCATACTCATCACCAAAATTAACATGTAGTGATGACAGGAGCCGCTTATGGAGAAGGAAAGCACCTTTATTGTCAAGTTCGCGCCAACGTTTGCGCTAAATGTAACTGCAATTGAAAAAAACAATAAAAAATAAAAATGGACTGCTCCCTCACAGTGACTGCTGGCTTAACAACGCAGTCTACATTAATGAAAAGCAATTATCTCAAATTAGGAAATGGGGTGGGTCCGTAAAGCACAGAAGGCTGGACCACTGTTAGTTGTAAATAAAAGGAAGAAACCTCGCCCGTGGGTATTTTTAATTATTACTTTACAGTAAGGAACAAAAACAAGTAATCCTCTTTTGTTGCTTTAACAACCAACATTCAAAAAAATATATTAATAATTTAATTATGCGTATGTTCAATACACAGAGAACACAGACAGTTAAGTTACATATAGTTTAAAAACACAAAATTCAGATGTTCTTAACTAGTATCAACAGAATTCAAAAATCAATACAAAAGCAGATTTCATGTGGAGAAGTAGTTATGTGCCAACACCTTTTTGTGATAATTGGCTAAAATCTGAATGTCACTAGAGTAACTACAAATCCCAGGTCACACTTTTTTTTTTAAACAAGGAAGACGAATAGACCATTTGTATAGGTTGCTGTCTGTCCATTGGGATCTGGAAGAATCGGAGATATTTAATTGGCTTTTATAGTTCTGCAGAGGTCATGGAATTCGTATTGGCTTGTTTTTCAAGAAGGCTCCCTGACGAATCTCAGCACCATCTATTGCCCCTGGTTGTAGGTTTGTCGACCCCAATGATTCAATGAACTGGACTAGCCTTAATGTGTACAAAAGCATCTAATTTGTAAATGAATGAAAGTGCACCCGAGAGCGACCCTCGATGAATGAGCGGGCGTGAGAGCATCCGGGAGTGTGTAATGTCTGAAGACTGGCGCGCTGCGGTCTGTAGTTCACCTTAAACCCTCGAGTTCAGGAGTGACTTCGAAAGCACTTCGTTCGGAGACTGCTTGTTATTATATATACGTATTTGGGGTTATTTGTTTTTAAACTAAACGTACCTTAAAATCGGTGCATGCTTTAGCGTACTAAACGCACCCATAATTACATAAATAATATATTTTTGAAAGTTGTTTGGGAATGCAACACATGAGGATCATTTTCTTTTCATTACTATAATGAACTATTAAAATTACCCACACGCGAAATGTCATCCTCGTTCTACAGTCAAGCAGCCAATGCGCACCAGGCGCACAAGGACACCCCCTGCAGCCCGACTGGGCCAGTCCAGAGCTGGTGAGAGCTGCTTAAAGCATTCTTCAAAGACCAAGCCGTCTTGGTATGCGGTTTGCTGCTGTTTTGGGACTGCCACAGCAGGACGAGATACGAAACTAGGTGAGCAGGGCTCACTGCCACACCCTAACCACCGGGCAGGTCTGCTCACCCCTCCCCTCGAACCACAGGGCCTGCGGGTTCCTGAGTTACACCCCTGCACATATGTTCCGTCCAACCCCTAACTTCGTGGTTGGAATGTAAACGTCAGCATTGTGGCTTCTAGGGCTCGAGCACATCAGTACACTCCCCTGTTCTCAGGCACCTGGTTGACTAACTGAAACAAACATATTGGAAATGCAATATGTCTTGCATTTGTTTGAGTTAGAGCTATTGGCAGTATAAATGGCAATGTCTTTTACCTATGTGTTATGGAGTATATGTATGTGGTGTGTAGTGGAATTATGTGGGTTGATTTGGAAATGTTAGTTTTGGAATTGTGTGGCTTTCAGTGGTGTGGAGTGGATTTGTGGAGTGAAATTACGTGGCATGGTGTGCAGTGGAATTATGTGGATGGTAATTATGTGGCATTGAGTGTACTGGAATTATGTTGAGTGGGATTGTGTGTTATGGAGTGTAATTATGTGGATCAGTATTTTGTGGAGTGGTATATAGTGGAGTTGAATTATCTGAAGTGCTATTGAATTTTGTGGAATTATGTGGTGTCGATTGAATGTATGTGGTGCGTTGTGTAATTGTGTTGAGTTCAATTATGTGGTTTGGTGTTGAATTATGCGGTAGTGGAAATGTGTGGAGCTGAATTTGTGTTGCGTGTAGCTGTGCGGATAGCTTTGCCTATATGTTTTTGTTTTGTTGTTTTTGTGTGGTTGGTATGTGTTATGTGTAAGTAGAGTGTAGTGTTATCGAGAGATGTGTGGTATAGCTTTGTTGATTTGAGATGAGTGGTATGGTGTGTTATGGACTTGCATGTTGTGTTTTGTAATACATGAAGTATAGTGTTGTTTAGTTGAAGGGTGTAGTGTTAATTGCAGTAAATAGTTAGAGTAGAGTAGAGTTTTTGAGTGTATTGGAGCGTTGCCCCAAGAAATGTAATGCATCCTACGACCTTACAGGGAACTCTTATTGAACTCAAAACCTGTGAATACTAACTTGTAAGATATTCTGCAAGGGGCCTGTGCACAGCTGCTGAATTACCCAGGTCCAGGAGTGACCAGCTAGGCCAGTCTGCTTTTTTCTAAATATTCTGTGACATGTAAATGTATTTAACTAATTGTAAAACTAGGACTACAAGTGTCACAATTCTAAAAACAAAACAGGGTCTGGACTAGCTTATCATGCATGCAACTGTGGCGGGTGTGGTATAAATGGATCAAATGGTTATATATTGCTGCTGTCCGTGAGGGAAGCTTCCACTGCTAATTGCTCCTGCTACATGTACTAGAGAAACAAAACTGTTCCTGTGCTTGTGTTAAAGAAACTTGGTACACTAAACAAAAGCAAAAACAATTGCCATTGCCAATGCTTGTTTGTTAATGTGGCGGACACTCCACAACACTTAGGGCTCCTCCCATATCTCCAAGTTTATAATCCATAGCCTGTCTGTACCCTTTTGACAAATCCTGCCAAGGCCTGGACGGCCACCGCACAGCAGGAACTTGTATTCCGAGCTGTACGCCCTCGGTGTCGTTATGTTCTGACGTGGAGTCACCGTGTGACCTTAAGTGTCATTTTTCACTGCTATGTGCATCTTCTATTTTGAAACTTGTAATCTAGTCACACAATAAATAGCTCAAAGTTTGATAGGACGTCCGATGAGTCTTGCGAAAGGAATGTCAACTGTGAATCGCAAGAGCACCGTGCTGTTACTCCGGTGGGGTGGGCGTATATTCTAGGTATTTATTTGCTAGATTTGTATCTCAGTAAGGTTGACATGTAAAGGCTAAGATGTCTTGTAAATAAAATAAATATCGTTATCACAGTCACTGTTTCAAGGTCTGGGCTTTTCACTCACACACAATGACAAAGCAGAGTTCAAACCTAATACAAGCAAGAAATGGCACCCACCTCCTGGTTGGAATAAACATCTATAATTGGAGTGTAATGGGCCCTTCAGCCAACAGGGTCCTGGTGACATTGCTCCTACTGCATCATGGACGGCCCCCACCACCTTTCAAATAATTTCTAGTATGGGCTCTAATCAAATTGGTTTTTAGAAGTCAACAAAGACTATGATTCCCAGAGTGCATTTGGTTGTCACATAAATGCCCAGGAGTGGAGATAGTGTCCGTGATGGCTTTGAGTGAGGTGGTCAACCTTCAACCGACACAGCAGGCGCGTTACTCTTGTACCAGTACATAATCATCTTCACAATGTTTTTTTTTAAGGGAGTACGACTGTATTTCAGCAAGACCGTAAGAATCAAGGGCAATAACAAACCGGCAATGTTCAGAGACACCACTGCAGCAAAGAGCCAGATATAGCGTCAGTGATGCATGCGCCACCTCAAAGTCATAGGGTTGACCCCCTTATTCATCCCTTTTCAGCCTCCCATGTACAGCTGAAACAAGACATCTGGAGCCATGTTTACTTTCTGTTCCTGTGACTGGTTTCAAGTCCCGTGAGACTAGTGCAAGGTTAGGAAAACGCAAGCCAGCAACTGCTAACCCTCTCTATCCCTATTTGACACACATATCACTGACTAATCATTTCAAAGAGATTTGGGGTGCTGCAAGAATATTGTGATGAGAAAAACTGGAAGTTGAAATATTGTTGCTAAAAACATCGTTTTTTACTTCGGTATGTAATAATGTGGGGCATAGTCTATTGTAATATAGTGAGTATGGATATCGCTTGCCTGAATATCCTTGCTGTGTGATTATGTAGTTGTGTTTAGCATTGCGGGATTCCTTGCGGCAGAGTGAAACGTCTTACAACAAATAAACTTGTGGAGTACAGAAAACATCAAAGACACTGGCGGAAAGCAACTGATAGCCCTGTAGTTGCAGGAAGGAGGAGAGAACACATTGGGACGAGAAACATCAAAGAAGCCGACAATCCTAGTCAGAAACAGAAAAAGAAGTGCAAAAACGCAGCAAAGTAGACAGAGGAGGAATAATACTTGTAAGCGGGCAAGTCGCCAGGGACAGGAACCACCCACCAAAAGGAGGGACAAATGCAAAAATTAGCCACTGAAAGGAAGGAAATTTAGACAGGCACTCCAAGGAGCTAATGGGGAGTGAGGGGCGTAATTAATGTCCATAGAGAGGATACAGCATGCCTCGCAGAGCATTGCATGCGCTGCTAGGCTCGACCTAAAATGCGAGTTCACAGAATGTCATTCATTAGGACTGTAATCCTCTGACGCTGACGGAAGGATAACCAACACTAGCTCAGGGTCCTACATGTAGTTGGTAAAAAAGATTTTCTTATCTCCACACTGTACGGAAATAACTGCTCCAGTATTTAAAAACAATGTGTTTTTTAAATGTTTTACATCTTTCTGTCACTGTACTCTGATAGACACTATACTGATTAGCTTGGGCGAGCTACCCTTGAGAGGAAAAAGAGACCAAGGTCGGGATGAAATCCTTTTGACCTTTTTTTAGGCACACGTAGAACACAACAACATGTCAACACAACTTAGAATAGAATTGACTTCCCTGTTGCTTCATGGTCCCTATCTGGCGATCCCAATCAAGAAGTGAATTTATCTACCACAAGGTAATTTGAATGTTTCCTTTTGATTGCACCTTGCATGTAGGCCCGATTCTCAAATTGCATTTTGTACTACTACTTACATACTACAAAATACAATTCACAAACTTTTGGCTGGAGGCCTCCGCCTCTCCTGTCTTTTCTGTGCAGCATTCTTCATCACGTGTGCAGAGATCTCTGTGAATGGCGGTATACATTTTAGAAGTAAATGTAGGAGGTTCAAGGGGGAATTGAATACTTACTAGAAGGAGTTCATGGATATTTCAAGAGGGACTTGGAAGGGACCTGCTAATATAAAACACCCACCCACAAAAGAATAAGGTAATTGCAGTTCACATCGTACACTTCTAAAGTTACTATAGCCCTATGGGGTCAAACCCAGTGTAAACACACTCCAGCTCTGCCTTTGACTAAGTCAAGCACCACACATGGCCAACATTGCCAACCAATAGTACTGCAGAGCACTTCCATAGAAATCAATAGAGGCAGTGGACTAAAATAATCCCCATTGGAATTTATGTTAAATTAATGACATTGGTTCAACATTTAAAGTATTTATATATTTTAAGTGCTTAGACTACATGGCCCCTTTTATTAGCCCTAAGCGGGATTGCGTGATAATAGCTAATATCATAAGATAAGATGAGGCACTGTCCTCTGGATAGTCGTGTAGCAGGATTAAAGGTGACCAGTCTCCATTCTTGTCCATTTTTGCGTATGAAACAAATTCCACTTTCCATATTTTCATGTATGTTCTACATACACCACGTGTATTTACCTCCAAGATAGCGGTTGGTGGGTTACGTTCTAGTGTATTGAGGGACTGCGGTTTATCTACCGTGGTGCCTCCTACTCATCTTTACTCATGGAGATGGACAGGAAGGCCAGTCCATGACTCTGTTTTCTTTTCAAGTAAGTTATCTCGTACATCAGGGAGTATTGTCCTAACTTTTTTATGCCCTTGCATCACTGACTATACTGAAAGCTGTGCATTATACAGGTTTATAAGCCTTTGGATTGTTGATGTTCTACACTACTTGTAGATAGGCTCACTATTCCACTACTCCGTCACTGCTGTTATCTCTGTGCACTCACAATATGAGGTTCTCCTTTTTGTATCTCTGTTTTTGACGGTCATTGGGGCGCTTAGCACGGATTGATATGCTGGTTGATTAACATGGGACCTCACACCACGGATGTTTTGAGTCTACCGCAGAGCAACTTTGGTGGTGCTTTGGAGTTGGTTAATTCAGCTAACAGAGAATTGGTGGGCTCGTTTTGCGTATACATTGTATTGTACTACCTCTCTTGTTGGCCCCAACACCATACTGATTGGTTCTGTGGAGGCTACTGATGTCTCAATAGTTGGGTGTGTTTCTATTAGATGAAGTGAGAATTACCTACAATCATAAGATCTTTGTAGACGCGTTAAGCCCCTTTTTGTTTATTTCCTATATGCCATAGTTAGCCAGATGACTGGTCCCGATCAAACCCATTGACTACATATTTTGTCGAAAAATGTACATAAATCCCTTGGTTTCATTTGATTGTCTCACTAAAGGAATATATGTGAATTGTTTAACGGGTTCTATTAGATTAACATTTTTATGAAGCCAGGGACACAGTTCAGTGTTGTAATCTTCACATTGTATGTAATACGGCTTGACTGCGCACTGTGTCGTCTGCACTATTGTCTCATTTGTTCCATCTTGCATCTATGTTAATGAAATAAATACACTTGCAACAAAGAAAATTGAGGTTGCTTGTATATATTGTTTACAGCATTGATTGGATCATACATGTTTTGATCTGATTTGGTTATGGTTGAACTCAAGTTTACGGTTTCCCCAGTGAAAGCGATCTAGGGGACCTTTGTCTTTTCTAAGTATGTACACCCTGGTCTTGTTGGGAATGTGGTGTGGGTCTTTGTTCAAAATATATCAAGCCAAAAAAAACATTTTTCTGAAGTATCAGAAAGATTCCTATACCGTACCAAAAACTGATTTTAACAGCAAGTAACTGATTAAACATTTACCCATTAATTCATTAACTTGTTCTCCATTATTGTTAGTACTCGACAATTGTTGTTCAATTAAATTTTTTAAGGTACTGTGGTCTACATATGTTATTACTTCTCTTACAGGTTTGTGTAGCTCAGATTTTACGTGTAATACAAGTATTGGGGAACACACCCAAGCTTCGAGGGATCGCATTACGCCTGCTCACTTCCCTGTGGGAAAAACAGGTGAGAAATTAAGTTTAAGAAACTGTTTTTTCTTCTTTTATAGAAGGGAAACATGGTGCTTCCAAAAGTTCTTTGTTATTAGACAAAGCGAGAAGAAAGAAGGTTCTTACCATGGTTCTACCTAATGCCATCCAGTTTTTCGTTTTCAGGTTATTTCATCTTAAGTTGTCACATTTGGATCACTTATACACCAAGCAAAGTGACATATGTGATTTCCAGTGTCCTTGCAACAGATACCCACATAAGAACATGCCAGCCATTTCTGTTTGTGATTATACGTCAGTCACCTCACCCATTTTCTATTTTCTTTTTCTCTTCCAAAAAAAGACCAGCTGGTCTCCCCCTGCATAAATACGAACAATGTGGCTTTGTGCGTGATTGTAGGCTTTACTGGGTAACTGACAGATGTAGGCATCCCAAAGCTTTTTGTCTCCTCACGTTTCTCTAAAAGTACCCTCTTTCAGGGCATCATTGCTGGGCTGAGGTTGGAGAATGTTTAAATACAGCCTTTTGTATTTCACCGCTCCTTTTTCATCAGACCACCAAGTATTCAGTCCCTGTCCAACAGCTATTTCAAAACGTGCATCTGTGTGCCTGCACGTTTCACTCTATCAACAGATGTATTAGTAGGCAGTGTAAACCTTTATATTGTATTGCCACCGAGTCAGAGCTCCCCCAGAAGCCCATGGTGTCATTAAGTGTAGCTGTCAATACTTCATCAAGGTCTCTACATCTTATCTTGAAGCTCCCTACAGTTTACAGTTTGGACCCAGTCACTTCACCAAGCATTTTCAACCGTGGCTCCATGAATGAATGAATTTGTTATTTGTACCGCGCTATATGGAACTTAACCCAATTAAGGGCATCAAGGCGCCTTAAGATGGAAAGGAAGCAAAGTCATACATTGCCAGGTCAGCGGTTCAAAAAGGAATGAAACAGGGTGTAGTAATTAGGTCCACGCTTGAAGGTAGTTCTCAAGTAGATTTATTGAGCAGATAGGTTAAGTCAGGTACAAGCTCAATGGGAGATCTAAGGGGACCTAGGGGAGACCCCACCAGGAGCATCTAACCAGGTGCTCAGCCCATCCAACTGTCACTATCTAGGCAGAGTACCAACATTCTGACTGCTGCACTTATGAACATTCCATAGATGGTAGAAAGGCATCACATTGGGAATAACAGGATATTACATATCCCCTTTTCTTATACAGAAATTAAAAATTAGAAACAGCATATAAGAAACAGAGAAATGAAAACAAGAAAAGTGAGCACAAGAAGGAAAGAACTAGCGAAAGAGGAACACCCGTCAGAAGTAAAACATCAAGAAGAAAGCAACAAGAGAAATAAAGAAACACGCAAGAAATAGGAATTAAACGAAGGAACTAAAGAGAAATTCAGAAGTAAAACATCAAGATGAAAGCAACAAGGAACTAAAGAGAAATCTGGAAATAGGAATAGAAGAAAGGAACTAACCATACAAACCATCCTCTCTTCTTACACAGCAGAAAAGAATAGAAGAAATATGAAAAATAACTCCGACGCACACCTACTGGCCAGAACAGGAATGAATGGAGAATGAAAGAAAATTGAAATTACAGGACACAGAAAAGCAAAAAAATGTATAGTAGAAAAGAATATGAGGAACAAATAGGAAGAAACCTCATTAGAACACTATTGACCTTAAACAAAATACTAATTAGTAATGCAAAGGTAATAGCGTGAGAAAAAATTAATTAAAATACAATAAAACGGAACATATTTAGCAATAAGTGTATGAAAGCACTTAAATAGAACCAAACTCAAGCTAAATATGATAATAACACAAAATCTCATTTGCACAGTGCATGAGAATATGAACAGAACTTACAAGCGTTGCAAGTATCAAGACACAAAACTGTGAAAATACACAGCAGAAATGAGTAGAATTTAAAACAAGAAAAGTAAAAAAAACTTTAAACTTTTCAATAAATTCTATCAAAATAAGCACCAACAAAATCTATGTGAGGTCTATGTGAGGACTAATGTAGTGCTGTTAGAAACTAAAGGACTATAATCCTTAGCAAAACACAGAGAAACAAAAATTTTAGTAATCTGTGTATAGACACTAGATGTGCATAGTCTTGAACTAAAGGGAGTATAACCCTATACAAACCACAGAGAAACTAAAACTAGTGGAATCTGTGTATGAACAACTGACTTGCACAACAGAAAACTAAAGGGACTAAAACCCTACCTAAGACAGATAAAAAACATGCTGTATTATAAGTACAGTCAAAATAGTAAAGAATATACAGCTGTATTTTTAAACAAAGGTTGGATACGAATTCAAATTACACTGATTAAAGTGCAACTAAATTTAAGTCACTGCTACAACAAAACAACTGCCTAGAAGAATAAAAGTTACACTGTGAAAAGGATATACAACAAAGACTAGGCCCATATAAAGAGGGACCAGTGAAAGAGTGTGCGCACCACCCAACACTGAAGATAAACTAGAGTAAGGAGACCAGCTCCTACACACCACTAACTGTGCCCAAACAACACCAAAATGAGACATCTCACATACATACCACAAACACAGGCAGCTAATAGCAGTGAACATTACAAAAGACACATCATCAACCAGAATGATAATAAATAAGAAAAAGAATGCTGTCAAAATGCACATTACTTTTGATAGGTACTTATTATGAATGGCAAGAAACATTAAGCTGTCTCTAAGAAACGGAAACAGGAACCTGGAAGAAAATGGGCAACCTAAAAATCGTGCACACCAAAGTTAAGACATGCCTGTAACAAATTCTGCAACACAAATAAATAAATAAACAACATTAGCTCCGGTGAGCGATCTCTCACCCGGGGTTCCCATAAGATGAGAGGACTGGACTCGTTGTTTTCCCACTCTTCAGTTTTGTTCAAAATGCCATACTTGAGTGATATGAATCCCTGGACTGGGCAGGGACAAAGAATTGTTGTCTTCCTTAAGCTCGTGCTTCCAAAGTCACATACACGAATTCTGTACAACAAGCAATGTGGGAGATCAAGCGCAAAGATATCCATTCCCCAGTCGGCTCCAGACAGGCAGTGCTCAAGTGTGACGAACAGAAATATGACCCCTGAATCAGACGTTTTCCTGACGCACGAAGATGACGTGCTAAGGGGACCAGGAAGGAGCATCAATTGACACTTCAATGACGCATGCAGTACAATCACCGACTCCCCTTGAATGTTCCATTGCGTCATCATAATCTTTAGGAGCCAGCCCGATGAAGAGCTCCCAGAGCAACGAACTTCTCTCCAGGAACAGCATGCGCCAGAGACCAAGACACAGGAGGCAGGTAAGCGCGAGCAACGTCACGTTACAGTTAACTGTCGAAGACAGTGTAAAGCGATAAAATAAAATATTCAAAAACTCACTGTCAATGTAATTTTGAATCCGTACCTTCCGTGTTAGAGCTGAAGACTAAATTAATCATTTGCGTGCTAGTTTCTATAATTCCTGCTGCCAAAAAAAAAACTTCCAGTAGATGGCAGTGACACTGTGCTCACGATAACAAACTGCTTGTGAAGATCGTAGCATGAATATGAAGGTAGAGAAACAGCACACAAAGATCGAAGAAGTGTTGCAGGAGTGGGCAAAACGTTGGCAGTTCAACAACACTTAACTGTTCATTAGTGAGTCACTCGACTGCTTATTTTACAAATAATCAAAGTAAAATAGGATGAAGTATTATGACAAGCTATGTTTAAATCCTTGTAGTCTCATTTGTAAAATAGTCAGACAAAGTGCGGTCAGCCTAAGTGTCACTAGATGTCGTGTGGAGGCTTGACACAGCTCAGGATGAGGAAAGGCTTGTAATTACAAAGCAATTTAGTGGCTTCAGCTTGTTGAGAAAAAAGAATGCCGATTCCAGAATGTGCTCAACTGCACTATACCTTGACTCATAGATGCACAGAAACACTTCAGAAAGGTGAAACACACGCCCTCACGAGACGCTTGAATGATCAAGGGCAAAGGCTTGTAGAGAACGGCTACAGTCAGAGAATTGACTCACCAGACGCTTGTACAACTGGCAGGCTGCTGTGGGCGACCGGTGGCAGGTCACTGGTGGGGTCACGATGCCAGTTAGGGTGCCTTGAATGAAATTCAGAATAACTTGTTCCAGTAACTTGCTTGTAGTACTTGTAGAGGTGAATGAAGTAGGTTCTTTCAGTATCGTCGCCAAAATAATGTAGTAATTAGGTCCACGCTTGAAGGTAGTTCTCAAGTAGATTTATTGAGCAGATAGGTTAAGTCAGGTACAAGCTCAATGGGAGATCTAAGGGGACCTAGGGGAGACCCCACCAGGAGCATCTAACCAGGTGCTCAGCCCATCCAACTGTCACTATCTAGGCAGAGTACCAACATTCTGACTGCTGCACTTATGAACATTCCATAGATGGTAGAAAGGCATCACATTGGGAATAACAGGATATTACACAGGGCTCAGAATGAAAGGTCTAATACGCTAACGAGAACAGCCAAGTTTTAATGAGTTTACGAAAAACGTTTTTGACGGCTGGTTGGCGATTTCTGGGGGGAGTGAATTCCAGAGTTTCGGCCCTAGTAGTGAAAAAGCTCTCCCACCCCATCTCGCTTTCCTGATTCTGGGAACCGTCAGCAGATTTTTGGAAGATGATCTAAGGGATCTACTGGGGGCATAAGGTGTTAGACGTGCTTTGATCTCTTCAGAGCCTGAGTTAAAGACCGCACTGTGAGTCAGACAGAGAATTTTGAATGATATTCTGGCCTGAATGGGTAGCCAGTGCAACTCTCTTCTCGCCGCCGTTGCAGAAGAGCGTCTAGGTAGGTTGAGGACCAACCTGGCCGCCGCGTTCTGTGTCACTTGAAGTCGTTGGATCGCTTTCTTATTAATGCCCCCATAGAGGGTGTTGCAGTAGTCGATCCTGGACAACACCAGGGCGACCGTCGACTGCTTACGGGCCTCAAGGGACAGAAAGGGAGCGATCTTTTTTAAGGTCCGGATAATGGAACAGCAGGTGCCAGTGGTTCTATTCACCTGAAGGTCGAAAGACAGTGTTGAATCCATAATTACTCCTAGATTTCTGGCAGATTTTGCTGGGAAAGGGCATTCGCCCAGGGAGGTAGGCCACCATTCCTCACTCCACTGGTCCCGACTTCCTCCAAAGACCAGTACCTCAGTTTTATCTCCATTAAGCTTGAGGTAGTTCCTGATCATCCAGGAGGATACTGCCTCAATGCAGAGTTTGAATTTTGCCGCGTCGTCATGTCCAGATTGGGTTGAGGAGACAATAATTTGTTTATCGTCAGCGTACGATAACACTTGGAACCCAAAAGTTCTGATGAGTCTGGCCAGGGGGGTCACATAAATGTTGAATAGTACAGGGCTCAATGCCGAGCCCTGTGGGACCCCACACTGCACCGCTTTAGGAGGTGATAGGTAGTCGCCGAGCTTCACTTGTTGTTGTCTTTGGTGCAGAAAGGAGGATAGTAGGCCCAGGGCACTTCCTCCGACCCCTATCTCCCTCAGTCTTTCGACCAGAATCGAGGGGGACAGGGTATCAAAGGCTGCTGTTAAGTCCAACAAGACCAGGAAAATGGTCCGGCCTTTGTCCACCTCCAATCTGATCTTGTCCACTACGATCGGAAGAGCGGTCTCCGTGCTGCGAGCAGCTCGAAATCCATGTTGAGAGAAATCTAGGCAATTCTCTTTCTCCAGGAATACTGTCAAATGACGGTTTAGGTGGGCTTCGAGTATTTTAGCTGGTGCCGGGAGCAGGGATATCGGGCGGAAATTTTTGAGAACCTCCGGGTTCAGTGATGTCTTCTTTAGCAGAGGTTTAACTACCGCACGTTTCCAGATTTGCGGAAAGATTCCTTCCGAGATTGCTCCATTTAGAATCTCCAGGAGAGGAGGTAAAAGAGTATTTCTGCATGCCTTTAAGATCTTTAAAGGACATTGGTCCAGGGGGGAACAGGATTTAATAGAATCAAGAATCCGGTTAAGTTCCTCCAATGATAAATCTGGGAATTCAAGAAGGTGAGGAGTGGGAATACTCATTTCATCGGGATTCGTATCTGGCGACTGGCTTGCTGGCTTCATAGAATTATTGTTCAATTTCTGATTAAGGGTTTCAAGGGAAGAGTGGATATCTGCAATTTTGGTAGAAAAGAAGTCTGCTATGTTATTGCATAGCAGCTGGGTGTCTGTCACAGGGTTAGCAGAGCTGGGGATGGTCAGAGAATTGATGATTTTGAACAGTTCCCTTGATGATTTTAGTTCAGAGGTCATGTTATTAAAATAGGTTATTTTCTCCTCTGTAATGGCTATTTTATATTCTTTCAAAGCAAGTTTGTGTTGGACTTTCTCCTGTGCTTTGGGGTTGGCCATCCAGGCCCTTTCCTTTTGCCTGCAGATCTGTCTCAGTGCCCTGAGTCGCTCAGTGTACCATGGGGCTGAGGGAGTCTTTCTGGCAGAGTAGTGTTTTTTGATAGGTGCTAGAATGTCCATTGCCCTTCCGATGCTATTTGACCAGTTCAGGGCCTCCTTATTCAGGTCAGATCTTAGAAAGGAGGTAGCGCTATGTATCAAGGGGGCTAAGGTGTCATTATTTATGTTTCTGAAATGTCTTCTAGTTCCCCAGGAATTTCCTTTGATTGGGGATATCATAGGCACTGTTAGGTTGAAAGGCACAACTGAATGGTCTGACCAGGTGAGCGGGATCGGGGCTCCTATGCTCAGTCGGTCATAGTTGGTGAAAATGCCATCTAATGTGTGGCCTGCAAGATGAGTGGCGCTCGTGGCTTGCTGAGTAAACCCGTAAGCCTTCATGGCTTCCAGCAGCGCTATAGTATCCTTGTCTTCTGTTTTTTCAAGGTGAACGTTAAAATCACCTAATATGGTGAAGCATGGTCTATTTAGAAAGGATTCTAATAGATGGGAGATGTCCTCCGTGAACGGGGATCGCGGGCCAGGTGGTCTATAGAGTAGTATGCCTGGGAAGGAGATGGTAGGCCTGGGTTGGATCGAGAAGTAAAGAGCCTCCAGTTTTCCTGAGGGCAATGAGAGTGGCTCAATACGGCATATATAGTCCGCTTTGCAGAGGATAGCCAGTCCACCCCCTCTCTGTTTTTCTCGATCCATTCTTGACATGGCATAGCCTGTAGGTATCGCGTCTACTATATCTGGGCCAGCAGTGTCCGAACCCCAGGTCTCCGTAATAAATACCCAGGGGGGATCTTTAGAGGCAACAAACTCTCTGAATGCAATATTGTTTTTGACCAGCGACCTGGCATTAATAAGAAAGCCAGGTTTGGAGAGGGTAACAGGGGGGTGAGTGTTTCCATGAGGAGTGGCATTAATATTTCTCCCTACATTGACGTTGTGGGTATCAAGAGAGGAGGAGCAGCTGCAAGACATATTATCAGGGTGTTTAGTGTGGAAGCATGGTCGTACCTTAGGTTTTAATGTGAGTAGTGTAGCACGGGAATACAACTCACTATTTGGTTCCAAAGTGATACGCGGAGCAGCACATCTGACCCCCTCCGCCTTCTTAGCGCGGACGGGCGCAGACGGGCTGAACTCAGGCGTAACTCTGGCGGGAATCCGGCGATCCCGCTGCGCGATGACGCTGCGCGTAGGCATGACTGATATTTATGCTGTCCTAGCCTCCTAAATGAGGACTAGACCGCTGTCTGGATCACCCCTCACTAAAGATGGCCGCCAACGAGACGGGGCGAGGGACCCGCGAAATGCGGTGAATTGACCAAATTACGGTGCAAGTAGAAGGGTCAAAGGTGCAGGTAAGCGTGGCCAGGCACTCTAAAAACAGGGGGAAATTGTTAAAAGCAAAAATTACTCAGGAGACAAAAACGGGTAATTTTAAAAGCAGTAGGAGCTGCAAAGAAGTGGAGCGCTGCTAGGTAATGCTCCATATGCATCAAGGTCAGCACTGTGCAAATCTGAAAGGCCTGCATCAGTTCCTCAGACATCTGCAATAACTGTTCCATGGATATCACTCCAAGTAACTCCCGTTTCAATTCCTCTTCCTTTCTGACGAGATGTGATAGTCTTGGTCTTCTCCTTGATCGCTGATTGCATGTTATTTATCGGTCACATGAGCAATTGTTCTCTGTTAGTCACTTTCTTTTCACACCAATCCCTCACATCTCATGTTTTCTTTCAGTGAAGTTGAGTGTTGATTAAAAAAGGAGTCTGCCCTAGTCCTCTTCTTCTGGTTATACGCCTTTTCACCATGATCATTTGCACCGTGCTGGCCTAGGACCCTTATTACAGCTGAAAACGTCAGAGTGCATATCTAGCAACTTTCCGCCAGCTAAAGCCAACAGATCCTCACAGGATGAAGTAGCTGTCTCTTACGCAGTATCATTATGCAGGTCATAGGTCCGCCGAAGTACAAGTCCCGCCAACTCTGGTCTGTGTCCTCCTGCCCCCTCTTCTGCCTCCCTCAGACATCACTGCCAGGGCTCAAAATCTTTGGTGGGGCTGAGGTTAAGCTGCAGTCAACATTTGGTGCACTTGTGGCTCTCTGATTACGGCTACACCAGTTCCAGATTACGCTCTCATGGTACAAGCACTGTGGCTGTCAGTGCTATCCTGACCTCTTTAGGAGGGGGGGCAGCAAGACGCTTAATTTACTGGCTGGGGCCTCCCAAACTACTGCCAAACTCTTTGCCACCTCTCTAATCTATGCATCTTGCAAAAGAATGTCCCAGCTCAATGAGCCCCTGCTAGAAGGCAAGTGGGTACTACCTAGCCGCAACGTAGAGTTCCTGAAGAGAGTAGCTATCTTTGAGTCTGTTAACATGCTTCCGTCTTGTGAATGGATGGAGAAAGACACCTCATCAGGAAAGTGAAATATAACAGCAAGAGTCTTGCTAGGGAAATGTCTGGAGATCAGGTGAGTTGTTTGTGTAGTCATAGCCCTTAACATTGGCAGCAAGTTGGTCCTCTTGAATTGTGTCGAAAAAATCTGGAGTGAAACAAGCAGAGTTCTGTATTTTGTATTCTCAGCTTTTTCAGTAATATCCCTGCATCATGTCCACCGCTAAAGCATGGAACTGCAGTAGTTGGGAGTTTAGCTATCTAAGGTCAGGATCAGAGCTATGGTAGCCTAGCCCACCCCGCCCCACCCTGGGACAGGAGAGTGCCAGAACCTGTTCCTTAGCGCCCCGTTGAAGGATTCTGCTATGAAACCTAATACTCTTACAAGCTCCAAGTTGTTAGACAAATGAAATGAGGGTACTAAAACCTTATTCTAGCTCTCTGTCCTCCATATCTTTCTTGCTTTGGCCTTAATATGACAGGAAGGCCATTTTCCATGCTTTTCTCCTGTCTTCTTTGTCTTTACTTATAACACCCTAACATATCCCTACTTTAAACCACAATCAGTCTACACTGAAGCTTCAGATTTTAGGCATGGTTGAGCTTTCCAGGTATAGCGAATCATAAATATTTACTTAATGCATAGATATGAAAGCGCTCAGATTTTCTTGATGTGTGGACACTAAATGCCTTTGACATGTATTTGACATGAAGGTGTATTGAGGCAATTCATCTAGTGATCATTCAACTCATGTCTGGAAGTTACTGACTTAGGCCAAACAAATGGTTTTAGTAACTCCTTGTGGGGTGAAAGCAATGGATTACACTATCCTAATTTCAGATAGGCTTTTTCACCTCAATTGTGTCTCTTAGATTGGGGGAGATGGTGTTTCGTGCTCGGCAGTCAACTGCATCTTTGGCACTATATCTTTCTACACACCTGAGATGGTTGCACCATGAGACCAAGTCCATCTCTGCTGGATCGAGCAAACCTCCTTTTCTGGGGTCCTCTTTGAACTAAAAGTTGGTCTCCTTCCTTTCTAGAGTCCTTTGCTGCAGGGCACCTTTTTCCTACTCTGATGATAATGAGGGATAGTACCATTGAGGCAGGCTAGCCTCCTCTTGAAATGGAAATTCCAAATGTTTTCTCACAAAAGGTCTGTTCTTCTCCAAACTATTGTCTTTGAGTGGTGGATTTCGAACCAAATGCATTGCAAACTCCCCATTAGTTGCTCCTCCTTCAGCAAGAGGTAACACTATGGAGAAACTCTCACACGACGCATCATAAATTGTACCAGAAAGCGCAAGGACCAAAGCCAAAAAAAGAGGCAACTTTGCTCATGTTTTGTCTTCCCTCCTATATTTGATTTTATCATGACTGCCTAGCTGCCTAGCACCTTGCTGAGGGCCACAGGGCCCACATTGAACTTTTATATCCATAGTACTTACCCACTCCAGGCAGGTCCTACTTAGTCCTTTCAGTGCCACAGCCAAGTCTAAATCTATACCCCCCTCTTCCAAAGAAGGGGAGGCTAGTTGATCTAACCATGACACTAATGTGTGTACTGGTACTGCATCCCTCAAATAATGCATTTCCTTTGAGAATCCACCTCTCTATGGCATAAGTAATATCTCTGCAGCCTAAGACCTCTTCAATTATTGGTCAACTTCAGCTTTAGATGACATAGCACTTTTAAAATCATATTGTCAGTCCTCTAAATGCCCCCTCTGCTCTCTGTTATTCTGGTGGTCTGAAAGTGGCATGGGCATGAATATCCACTTATAGTCCAGATCTTAAAGCAATTGACAGGAGAGCCATTAAAAAAATACCAACACCTGGTCCACACTGACTGAACTGAGTACTACTCATCATACATTGAAACTGTCAAGAAATCTACTGGGCAAAATGGTATTCATTGTCAAAACTGTTCTCAATCATGGAGTTTGTTACAACACCATCACCCCATTAAAAAAGTGTTGTGACAATCTATGTGTTTTTTTTCTTGCTAACATTTTAAAAATTGAATCTTCATTTGAAGAATGGCTTAATGTTGACTTACTTGAATTTCCACACCTCTCCAGCTGTGACCTATCAACCGCCAACCTTCAAAACAGACAGTGTTATGCAGTTGGCTTCTCGCTCAAAATCACTAACACCCTTAAATCAGGCTCTTGACTAGATCGCAGCCCACCATATATTCTTTCAGCAGCTGCTGATACAATTTCTCAAATTCTTTTTAAATTGTGAAATCTTTCTTTATCATTCTCAGTATCACCATCCGGCTGGAAACATGCTGTGGTAATCCCCCTTCTGAAGAAACTCTCGGGCAAACCTAATTTGCTCAGCTTTATTGACCCATCTCACTCCTGCCTCTTCCTTCCAAAATTTTAGATATCTGGAGACTGACAATCTCCTAGATGACAGAGTCAGGATTCTGCCCTCATTAAAGTACAGAACACACACCCCTGACAACACCAGGACCACCCTCGACAAAGCTGGATTAGCAGCTTTTTTCCTCTCGGACCTCTCTTCTGTTCTACACCTCTAGTAAAGCACGATCGCGCCGTTACTCCAAGCCCATTATGTCTCTGGTTAACAAGCCAACGCCACTCATACTGCCTTCCTCCAGATACACCCCCCCCCCCCCGGGAACTTTGCGATTCCCTTAGGTTAAGTGAGGTGATTCATATTAGTGCACTAACTCAGTTAAGGGTTATCTGTTGCTTATACATGCCATAGCTTGCAGAGACCAGCGCTATGCCGGGCACACGTCTAGAAGGTCACTAGCTCATCAGTCGTTATATGCAGGGTGTCTGATCTGCCTCCACCAGATAGTTCAGAAAAGGGGGTGGTGATGAACAGAGTGTCTGAATTAAGCAGACCACTCTTACCCAGTCCAAAGATCAGGGCTTGATCCATCACCGTTTTTTAGCTCACTGCACCATCCCAGCTCAGAACCTGGCTACATGCAAATTAGTCTGTTCCTGTCCCAGTGCATGATGGGAACAGGGCAAACCAAACTACCAAGCCAATTCTTATACTGGGAAGGAAACAAGCTACCGGGGACCGGTTTCTGGCATTTCAGCCTCGTCGGCCCGGCTTGCTTTCTGGTGAAGAATTGCTTGGTAGTTTGGTCTGCCCTGTTCCCATGATGCACTGGGCCAGGGACAGACTAATTTGCATATAGCCAGGTTCTGAGCTGGGATGGGGCAGTGAGCTAAATAACGGTGATGGATCAAGCCCTGATCTTTGGACTGGGTAAGAGTGGTCTGCTTAATTCAGATACTCTGTTCATCACCACCCCCTTTTCTGAATTGTTTTTGGCCACTATAGGTGTGGCAGGGTATACTCAGACATGAGTCCCTTGCTCACTGCTCCATCAGGATTCAAGCAAGCCGGGCCGACGAGGCTGAAATGCCAGAAACCGGTCCCCGGTAGCTTGTATCCTTTCTGGTGAAGAATTGGCTTGGTAGTTTGGTCTGCCCTGTTCCCATGATGCACTGGGCCAGGGACAGACTAATTTGCATATAGCCAGGTTCTGAGCTGGGATGGGGCAGTGAGCTAAATAACGGTGATGGATCAAGCCCTGATATTCGGACTGGGTAAGAGTGGTCTACTTAATTCAGACACTCTGTTCATCACCACCCCCTTTTCTGAATCCACCAGATAGTAGCATATGTGGTATCTATTGTGATGATTGCATACCACAGCCCTCACCTCATGTGGAGCTCTAGCTCCACTCCTCATTTCACGAAGGTCTCAAATATAGCAGTGATCCTAGCCATAAGTCTTTTCTGTTCACTGCTCTATTCTTGCGCAGAAGACTCGCAAACAATACATTCCGCCTACACGGCTGCCCTGCATGAGCCCAAAATCTCTCTTCTTTACTGTTTATGCTAATTTATTGACGCCCCAGAATTCCAGCTGGCCCACTGACCTCTAGCTGTGTGTGACAAAAAGATAGAGGGCTGTTACTCCCGAAGAGTCACTCTGTCGCATATCATTATCAGATGCACCAGTCCGGTCCTCACTCCTATTGCATTTTCTCCTGGCACTACATGCCCCTTGACTGCCACGCCATTTGGAGCTGCTCTAAGCCACCATCTGTTCACTTTAAAAGTGAGTCGCCATTCATTCCCGGCCTACCCGGGCTCAGTGACGCACCCTACGTCCAGCAGCGAAGATGCACCAGCACTTGGTCTACCTCGACGCTCTTATCCTCCCTACCAGCTCCACCCTCTGTTCTAGGAGACCTCAGCCCATTACCTGCTTCATGCGAAGGGCTGTATCGGGCATCCCATCACTCTGGCTGCTATCTTGAGTCTTTGTGGAGAGGTCTGTCACCTTGTCAGACCCTTTCTAGGAAATCTACCGGTATATTCAAGCAGAGTTGCCTTCTGCAGCAGGGTCCCATAGGCAACTTGCTCCCCATCGCCGCCAGGTGTCAATGATGTGAAGTGAGATGCAGGAACAAAGTGATATAGCAAGGGCTGGATGAGACATTCTCTGCTACACATCTGCCATTTCAGCTTGCCAAACTCCTTGTTTCAATGTTTCATTTTGGAGTGAAAGTTGTGAGAGAGATCATTTGAAGCGTTTTAATGCCATTGAAAGTCGCAGCTTCTATACAGTATGAAGTCTAAAAACATTTCTATTGCGCGTAAACATCTCTTTTCTTTACAGAAGTTTTAATCCATCTAATCTCAGCCCCAAGTACTATTAATCAGCTAGAGGATTTGATCTCACAGAAAATTTGTTTTACTCTAAGGGTAAATTCATTTACCAGCTGCTTACTTGCATACAGATGGTATGGTAAACCAACTCCTTCAATAGATCATGCAGACTGTTTTCAGCGATGGCTGGAATGATGCTAACACAGAATTATACTACAAGATCCAACATATAGTGCACATCATGTGCTAATTATTCATGTGACTCACTTTGATGCTTGCAAGAGTTTAGCTGGTCACATAGTTCTTTAGGGCTGACCGGGTTGACTGCCAGCTGCTAGTTATTTAACCAGTGAGGCCTCCCTAACTAAAGATGTTTTGATCGTTTCTAAGCAGATTTCAAATCCTAAATCCTACAAGTGTCTTCCAGAACAAAGGCAGTGAAGACTTCATCCTTGTCAATTGGCAGGATTCCAGCTCAAAAGGGACAGTGTAACTCCATTGCAAGCCATAGTCTGTACATACATGGTTCCCTTTTCTGTAGCTCCAAAAGGAAGCACAAAACTCGTTTTTATCTAATACTCTGTGATACGTAGATTACTACTACTTTATTAAACAGTTAATTAAAACTGTAACATACTAGCGACATATTGATACTCAGTGAAGTATTAAAAATAGGTAAAATTAGTAAAAATGATATACACATTTATAGATCTAGAAATGCAGATGCATTTGAAGTCCAAAGGGCAGCATCACAAGTAGACATTTGATCAAGGGAAGATGTATAGTATGAAGAAAGAAGGACAATAACAAAGAGTGTCACAATACTTGTTGCTGAAGGCTTAGCTTCCATCGACATTAATTTAGGCAAAGAGAGAGTGGAGCTTGTCAGTTTCTTAAGACTGGGCGTTGTGCAGTGCAGTTAAAATAATATTAACAAACTTCCCAGCTCTTGCTTGAACTTGGGCTGAATTATTACAAAAGCACAGATCCGATGCTTCCCTGCAATGTCTCAGTGACTTTTCCCGAAAAACTGGAACCAGTAGGCGTCGGCGATGGTTGGCAAGATGGGGGCAACAACATAACAAATGTAGCCAGGATTCGTATGGATAACTGCAGAGCCTACATGTTAGTTGGCCATTCCTCCGAGCCCACAGCGGGTTAAAGTCGAAAATTGGAAGGGCTAGTGACCTCATATAAATGATTTTATTGCGAGTCTGTGATTGAAGGGGATAGTAAAAGTATGGTTGCGGTTTTCCCTTAATATAGGAGTCATTCAAAGCTGCAAGGAGTGGTTTTTTGGGGAGCCGAGCAACATCTCTCTCGAATGACACTAAACTGATTTGATTTTTTATCGTTTTTTCCACATTGACAGGGAAACAATTAGATTGGAAAAGTTAATGATTTCGATCTTCAATGTGGAAATAGCCAAGTGCAGCTGTCTTTGCCAAGGGGAGAGTTCATCCGTAAACAATGATTGCAGTTGCTCTTTCGTGGATTGAGCTGGAGCGCGTAGGATACAGATGTATAATTTAATTAAATCTCCCAAACAATGAAGATCTGCGCTTGCCAGGCCCAGCTCAAGTCTCAGCCTCGCCCTCCTTGCACGCTGGGGAGCCGAAAATATTTTCTTGTAGGCCATTATTTGATAGTTCGCTAAAAATGAATCCATTTTGCCAGGGAAGGCCAAATGGCCATAGGACATTGCCGGAAGTAGTTACTCATGAATATCACTACTCATGGTTCTGTATCTGCTCCCTAGCGGAGTACTATTTCTTTGAGCACACTTTGCTTTTATCTATACAAATATCTGCCATCTGTTATTTAGTCAGTGCCCAAGGCCATCTCTTAATTATTGACAAGACTCTTCAGCTCAGCAACCTTACTTCATGTGGAAATTACTACTACCTTGCACAAACATTCTCAGCAAACTGCCCCAAGACATCTATTCAGCTTTGCAAATAATTCCCTGAACTATCTCCCAAAACTTCCATAGGTATTGGCACCCCCCAGCCTCTGTGCCCAGGCCACATAATTAACCTCATTCCCATTACCCTTAACAGAGCCCCCACTTTCACATATCTCCTTGGTTTTGTACCATCTGATTTTCTTGGTCACCATTAAAAGTGTTTAATTAGTGTGACACTTGAATATCCCCCTATTCTGCTTCCCAAGAGGTTTCAAATGTGCTACAATCCTTCCAATTAATGAGGTAGTACAAATGTCCCTTAGATATCAACGAATCACAAAGTCTTCATTTTATTTTCCGTGCTTCCTCCGACCATGGTTGCATCAAGAAGAAATTGTGGAATTTTAAGAAGTTTAACTGTTTCTCTAATTTTTCCCTAGTAGATCTCAGTAAAGCCACACGTAGGGTGTCATGCGTTTTCAGACATGAAATAAGCACATTTAGTGCGAGGTCGCAACTGCTATTATTAAATGTGTTTTATTTATAGGTCTCCTTGGTATTTTACATACGAGCTTGCACCTGATATAACACTGCTTCTGATAGTGTTGCTAATGAAGCTATTTAGTCAAATTATATTGGTGCTGAATTTTGAAACATCACTTAACTTATTAGAGTGTCTTATTTGTTCTACTAGCCTATCCACCTGATTTCAGATTAATTGAATATAAAAACCCAGTTGTATCTTAATAACTGACTATTGTTTTCCCAATTTACTTACGTTGGATTCCTCTAACTCAACACCACTGATGGACTTCCTGGTAGATGATAAGTATCTTATACATGTGTCATTATCAAGTGTGCTGGTAACTGTTGCATAGCAAGAAGTGTGCCATCTATTCCACTTCCCTGTCTGTCAAGTGGTGCTTAACTTACTTGTGCATATATTCAATATTTCTTGCATATCCTTAAGTTGCTATTGTAACTGTGTAGCAACAAACCTATCCCATCACTAAATCCTTTATTCTTTGTCTTTATGAATGACCAACAGTGAAGCCATTAAATCAGTGACAGTTGTATTCCATTCTCCTCCATATGAAATTCCCATCTTCCGTATCCTGTTCTGCTTATTTCTTAATCAAATATAGCTTGTTCGAGCATCTCTATAATAATCTGGTTCTCCACTACATTCTCTAGTGGTATAATGGGCAATATATAATTTGGTTGTGATGGTGATGCTGCTTTCTGCACATTTTGTTTTATGATCATAACAACAATAAACAGAGTATATTCTTGCCATTCTCATATGCATAAAACGGTTTATATTTGTTTACTTACTTTCTTATGTATGTTACCCTTACTGGGGTATAGGCCATCAACCAGAACTCGCCAGCCATCTCTGTCCTGGCCATTTCTTTCACTCTGACTCCACGTGTAACCCATCTCCTTATAGTCAGCCTCGAGACCTTGGCACAAATATTTCTTTGCCTTTCTCTTTTCCTTTGAGGGTTCCAGGTCTAGGTTTGTTTGGTGGTGTTTGATGTGGGCTTGCGGAGGTTCTGATCTATCCTGCACCAGCATCTTTTCATGAGGTCTTCATGAACATGGAGTTGGAAAGTCTGCTGGCATAGGTCGTTGTTGCTTATGGTGTTTCGCCAGCAGATTTGAAGGATTTTTCTCAGACCGGTATTGATGAAGGTCTGGACTTTGCTGGTTGCGGTCACCGTTGTCCTCCAAGTTTCTGCTCTGTACAGAAAGACTGATTTTATGTTGGCGTTAAACAGCTTTATCTTAGTTTGCAGCATTTGGTTCTTGGAGCTCCATATCTTTTTTAGCTGAATGAAGGCAGCCCTTGCTTTTCTGATCGTTGCCTTGACCTCGGCATCCATGCCTCCCTGCTTGTCTATGATACTCCCCAGGTAGGTGAAGCCTCTTCCAGTGTATCACCGACAAGAGTGTGACTGCAGTTGTGCTGGCCATGTTAGCCTTCAGGATCTTGGTTCTTCCCCTGTGGATGTTGAGGCCAAGTTATGCTAATGTGACTGCCACATTTTTGTTCTTCTATTGCATCTGCAGATGGATATGGGAGAGTAGGACCAGATCATCTGTAAAGAAAGTCCAGGTCTTCCAGCTGTTCCTAAGGTGACCACTGGACCGCATTCCTTCTTGCTGTGGATGTTTTCATGATCTAGTCTACGGCCAGCCAGAAGAGAAAAGTGAGAGCAAACAACCCTGTGGAACTCTGGTCCTCCCTTAGAAGGCTTCCACGAGTTTCCCTCCGTGGACTATCTTTCAGGTCATTCCCTTGTTAGAGTTCCTGATGATTATTATAAGTTTATTTGGCCCACCGTAGAGTCAGAGTAGTTTCTAAAGGGTCTCTCTGTCCTCGCTGTCGAATGCCTTCTCATAGTTCATGAGGTTGACATAGAGGGAGGAGTTCCATTCCATCGACTGCTCAATGATGATACACAGTGTTGCAATCTGGTCTGTGCAGGATCTATCTGTGCGGAAGCTAGTTTGCTGATCTCTCAAATGAATGTCAACTTGTTTTTTCATTCTGTTCAGCATGACTCTGTTTAACTCTTGCCTGAAATTGCTAGAAGAGTTATCCCTCTGTAGTTTGCGTAATTATTCAGGTCACCTTTCTTTGGGATCTTGATGAGATATCCCTCCTTCCAGTTTCTCTTCCCAGATACTTTTAAACATGGGGTAGAGCATGTCTACTGATGTTTCAATGTCTGTCTTCAGTGCTTTTCCAGAAATGTTGCCAGATCCTGCTGCCTTCCCATTTCTCAGATGTTTGATGGCTTGCTGTATTTCTTCCTTGGTTTGTCTGCTGCAGTCGATTGGCAAGTCCTTGTCAGCTGACTGTATGTCTTGTGGAGACTGCGGCACAGGCTGGTTCAGTAGTTCTGCAAAATGCTCCACCCATCTCTGTTGCTGGCCTTCGTTACCCATGATTGCCTTCCCAGCTTCTTATTTAACAGGTCTTTGTGGCTTCCTGTATGTGCCGGAGAGTTTCCTTGTTATGTCATCGAGTTCTTTCAAGTTTCCTTTGCTTGCTTCTTCCTGGGTTTCTGTGGCAAGACCATATATGAATCTTCGCTTGTCTGCTCTTAAGCTTCTCTTTGCTTCCTTGTTGGTTTTAGTGTATTCACCTTTAGCTTTCACTTTATCTACTCTTGTTTGGTTGGTGTTGACTACAGCTATCTTTTCCTTTCTCTCTTGGGTTTTGTGGAGAGTCTTGGTGAGATTCATTTTTTATGTTGCTGTTCCTTTGGACCCAGTTCTTCCTGGCAGGTTGATGTCAATGTTTATTTGATATTCTCCCATTGACTTTCAACTGGGTCTCTGTCATCCTCTATTTCTTGCAGGATATGAAACTTGTTACTGAGGGTGACTAAGTATTCACTCCAATTCTGTGCATCTTTGAGGAGGGCGATGTGTTATAGCTGGTGTTGGTTTGTCGGTTCCATGCATGCTTTCTTCAGCTTTAGTCTGGCCATGACAAGGTGATGGTCTGACGCCACATCCGCTCCTCTCATCACTTCCACATCCTGCAGGGACCTCCAGAACATCTTGGCAATGCAGACATGGTCAATTTGATTCTCTGTTGAATTGTCCGGTGACACCCATGTTGCCTTGTTTTATTCTTTTGTGTGGGAATGCACTACTGCCTATCACCAGACTGTCCAGGGTACAGAGATTTGCGATACTTTTACCATTATTGTTTATGTCACCAAGGCCATGGTAGCCCATGACTTCTTCGTATCCAGTGTTGTCGCTTTCAATCTTGGCATTCATGGTGCTCATCAGTATGGTGATGTCTCTCTTAAGGCATTGCTCCAGGATGAATTGGAGTCTGTTGTAAAAGTTATTCTTTTGCCTCCTCTTTGCTGTCATTTGTAGGTGCATAGCACTGGATAACATTCATGTTGATCCTCCTTTTGTTTTTGCAGAAGGTCGCTGTGATGATTCTGGGACTGTGGACTTCCCATCCAATCAGCTCTGGTGGCTGCTGGTATTAGCATCAGTGCTACTCCCTGAGTATGTGGGGTGTTCTCTTCCTCGTGTCCAGAATACAACAGCATCAGACTGTGTCCATCTGGTCTCGCTATTGCCAGTCAGGACAACGTTGCAATTTTTCAACTCAGTTGCCACTTGGACTCTGTTGACTGTCTCGTACATGGACCTCATGGTCCATTTCCCGATGTTGATGGTCTTGGCCGAAAGCAAGTGGATCATTTTTGTGGCTTCCAGGGATCTCTGACTTTCACCACAAGGCATCATAGCTCTCCTTGAAGGAGATTCCACTCTCTAAGGCCGGGCTGTCTTTTAGTCGTTTGGTTAACCTTGCCGTAACTAGGATTTTTTTACATAGTGGGATAGCTGGCCCCATTCATTACCCTCTTCCTTTCGCAGCTGGGCTTCGGACCAGCCATGGGCAGTTTAGACAACCGGGTTTCTCATAGTGTCAAAATGATTACTTATAAAATGCACTCTTACATGTATTCCAACTAGAAAGCCATCCTTCTCCTCCTCCTTTGGAAGATCATAGATTTGATGAGTCTGCAGTATGATTTTCTACAGCCAATTGTATATATTCTTCTGCTCTTTCCAGACACCCACAATTCATAATCCTTGACATGGTTAGGACCTTTTCATGTTGTGTTTTCTATGAGGCTGGAGAGCCATGTGGGCAGTCCATATTTATCGAAGGTAGCTGTTGAGGCTGCCTGTTGTCGAATTAGGGCGACCAACTGGCATAGGTGCAAATTCAGGACAGTGAGTGTAAAAAATTCAGGACAAAAGGTCAAAATTCAGGACAAAAATTCAGGACAGAAGGTCAAAATTCAGGACAAAACTTTGTGCCAAAAGGTAAGTTTTAAAGACGCATCAGAGGAGATTGCGCAATAATATATAAGTAAATAGACAACCAACATAAGTGCAAGACAAAATAAGTTTATATTAAATATTAGGTAAACAAAAGCTCTAACTTGTACAAATGTGTGGCCGATTGCATATGCTTTTTTCAAAAAAGTAACTGGACAATGTTACTTCCATCTAATTTGTTACACTTTTTTTCTTGCCTTCAGGCCCACCACATGCCTTAATTGCTCAGACTGGCCCATTGTCATTTTGTATGCCACAATCAGCCGGCAGACAGAAGGACAATGGGTCCATCACAGTCTGTGAGAGGCTGGGGACAGGCTGCCTTTGAGCACAGCGAAGTACGAAGCGGCCCCAGCAGGAAGTTCTCAGAAAACTGAGACATTTCAAAGGTGAGCAGTGCAGGTCGCTATAACCCCCAAAATTACAGACAAAAGGCATCCGAAGAGGGATCATCACGGACAATAGACATGACTTCCAAATAACGGACTGTCCGTGAAATTTACGGACAGTTGGTCCTCCTGTGTGGAGGAGTGTGGCTCAATGGTTAGAGCGGCAGACCCTGATGCAGAGTTCTGGCCAGGGGACCAGGGTTCGATTCCCGCCTCGGTGGGTTCTCGGGCTCAATTTCCTCGGACCTGTTAATTCTCGCCTCGGTGCCTATTCTAATCACGGGCCCCACGCTGCAACTCTGGGCAATGGCTTGCTTATCCTCCACACGGCCCCAACAGCGCTAAGGATGCCTGGCTTCGCCCTGGGGGTGCCCAGGAGTGGACACTTCACAGGGAAAGCCAGGAGGGGTTCCACAGCGGTATGAGTATCAGCGCCAGGAAGCCGAATAGGCGACACCGCAAGGTGACCGTCTGGTGACAGTGCGCTCTATAAATACCATGACATTTACATGTACATTTACATTTACCCTATGTCAAATATACCCATATTTGTTGAATGTGGACTACAGATCTACAGATATTCAGATTTATGTAAATTTTTCTAGCCAGCCTCCTCCGCAGACATTCTGTAGGATATAAAGAATTGGTCACATTTCCATGTCCTAGTTTGTTTTGGGTGCATTGAACCACATTTTTTGCTTGTTTCCGTATTGCATTTCTTTATCTGTCAAGTGAGGTCTTTGTAACAACTCATTGTTAATAGATGACTTAAACTGTTGTATGGAAAAAACATGGTATTTTTCCAAAATGGGAACCCCAGTGTTCTCTTAGATGTAGGAATCTGTAGACTTTAATGGTGGACATGTAACAAAGAATTTACTCAAAATATATTTGAGCCTGTTACTGTACATTTTAATTGTATGTTTTCTCACCCACATTCCTAGGTTCATCTTTTCTGTTGAAATCCCTTTTTGATTGTTCAAAGAATGGGTCTAAATTTAGATTAACTGTTTTTGTTATATCATTGCGATTCAAAGTATTTAATACTATCTTCTTTCCGCAAGAATCTAAATCCTTTGCATTGACATTGAAAAGATGTTTCATTCCCGAAGTTCACTCCAAAGTTCATAAATCTGTAGTTTTTCTAAAGAATGCCCTATTCTGTGTTATCAAAGGATTTCTCATAGTGTATGCTTAGAAGTACATGCTATGTTTCCTTCTCTCTAGAGTAGCACATGATGATAACAAAATGCAGAATGTTATTTCTTCTGTAACTTTTAATAATAAATCCAGATTGGTCTTTAGAACCAATATGTTTGAATACTTTGCCCATACCTTGGGGAAGATCGTAGCATAAATATTGCTAAATGAGATCGGTCTATAATTCTTGCAATATAGTAAGTCTATACCTTGATTGGTATTTAATATGAAAGTATATATTTTAAAGCTGTGTGGAAACATTTGAAATCAATATTAGTGTTGTATATTTCCATTAAGACTTGGGTCAGATTCAGTTTGAAGGTTTAATTAGGCTGGTTGGTAAAATCATCTGGTCCCAGTATTTTACAATCTTTTATTGAGGAAATGGTTTTATTTGATTTATATCTTGGGCACAGATCAGAACATACTTCATCATCCCCTGAAAGCTTAGGTATTAGAAGTGAATAATAAAAACATTCCATAATTTGTGTGGAATCTGCTTGTTTTTTAAAATTACACATCAGTATCAATAATGTAAAAGCTTAATTGACTCTGATTTTATTATTTTATATTTTTCCTAAATTATCTTTAATTCAATTTATCCATTTTCTTCTGCCTATAGCCAGGAGTTTACTGACTTTTATTGCCTTCTCCTGGAAGGATTGTTGGATTGCTTAGGAGGTACTTTCTACTTTCTTGTTAAGGAAATTGTTCATCTTGGAGCAGAGTTTTTACTTCCTTCCTGCAGTATCATCTTTTGGATGCAATCTCAGTTTATATTCTCATTTGCTGTGCCTCGCCTAATTTCTCCTATTCTAAGTTTCTAGATTTTTTGTTAGATGCCACCACTTTAATAAATATTCTTCACTGTTTATCTTGCTTTACATCTTTAATAGAACCCAATATTTCCTCTCTATTTTTTTCTAACTCTTCATGCCTGGAGAGAAACAACCTACTGGACCCTTCCCATTCAGGATCCAGAACTAACCACAGCACCTAGACAGCCCTGATTGCCGCAACAGACGACATCCGCATCCTACTCAACAGAGGAAAATCAATCGCCCTTATCCTCCTGGACCTCTCCACACCATCTCCTGCCCCACACTCATTGACAGACTATGACAGATAGGAATCACAGACGATGCACTCAGATGGATGGCATCCTTTTTCACGGGACGCATTTAAAAAGTCCGCCTCCCCCCTTCATTTCGCAACCCAAGCACACCATCTGCGGCGTACCCCAAGGATCATCCCTCAGTCCAACCCTCTTCAACATCTACATGACACCCCTCACCGACATCCCCAGATCGCACAACAGCAACATCTCATACTCCATCGATACCCAGCTCGTCCTCTCGCTCTCAGCAGACCCCATCTCGAAGAAGACCAACTTCCACAACTGTATGAAGAATGTCGCCACTTGGATGAAGTACAACTGCTAGATGCTCAATATGGACAAAACTTAAGTTCTGATCTTCAGCAGCCACACTGCTCTCTGGAATTACTCCTGGAAGCTGGCCGAGCTCGTACCCACTCCCACGCCAACAGACATTGCCCACAACCTCGGCATCATCCTGGACAGTGAATTCTCCATGAAACATCAGGTCAACACCGTTTCCTCAGCCTGCTTCCACTCGCTCGTCATGCCTCACAAAGTCTTCAGAAGGCTCCCCATCAGCACCAGGAAAACGGTGACTGAGGCCACCAGCCGACTAGACTACGGCAACACACTCTTTGCAGGCACCACCGCCGAACTCATGCAAAGACTCCAGACGATCCAGAACGCAGCTGCCAGATTGATCCTCAACCTGCCCAAGAGGACACACATCACCCAGCACCTGAAGAACCTCCACTGGCTCCCTGTCAGGAAGAGATGCCAGTTCAAGCTTCTGACCCACGCCTACAAAGCTCTCTACAACCAAGGAACCATCGCCTGCACTTCCATCGACCAACCAGGAATCTTCGCTCCGCACACCTCGCCCATGCATAGGTACCACATATATGCTGCTTCGAAAGACGAGCCTTCTCCCACCTCGCTGCCAAAGCCTGGAACGCCCTCCCCCTTCACCTCCACACCGCACCCTCGCTGACTCTCTTCAGGAAGTGACTAAAGACCTGGCTCTTCGACTAATACCTGCAGCACACCGCCTGGATACCCTCTAGGGTGATAAGCCTCACTTATACAATTGCTACTTGGTTGATTGATATTGATTGGACTAGATCTCTACTTCTCAAGAGCATTGTATCCAACCTTCTGTGTCTGCTTCCTGTTGCTTCCCCCTCAACGCCCACTCCAAGGTCCATAGACTTTTCAGTTGTTGGATTATCAAGTCGAAAATAGGTATTTCTGGAGAATGAACGATGCGAGGCACAACAGAAAGTGTAATCTCATGCATTCAAATTGACAACCTCCAGGTATCCTTCTATTTCAAGTGTGTTTTGAGGCTCTCCTAACATTGTTGCATCTCTTCCATTCCTTAGTCTTAAAGATTTTACACTTTTATCAAGCTAGAAATTTGACAAAATGTTGTAGTGACATACAACGCATATGTTATTTCCTTGAGCATTTTTGAGCAAAGGAGTGAATAACTGGTGATGAGGTGTTAGTGGGAAGATAAATGTTTTTAAGGATTACTTTTTTCCTCTTCAGTTCGCTAGTACTCTTGCAATAATCCACCTCCTTCCGTATATCTTTGCACATACAGTATTTTAATCTACAATTTTGTTTATGAAATAATATATGTAATTTCCTTAGTTTTATTTGTTGCAGATGTGTGGACTTCATGTCCATCCAGTTTCCTTTGAATTAATATTCTTCTTCATCTTTCAGGTGTGTTTCTTTTACTATTTTGGATTTTACCAAAGTGACTAGTCTTTCCCCTATTGCCTTTCACACCATATTAACACCTCTTTAAAACAATATTGCAATAACTAATTTTATATTCCGAAAACACCCCCAGATAATTCTATAATTATTCTATAATTAGAATAGTTATTTACAAGTAGCTTACAGTTCAGAGGTCAGAAAAAAACAGAAGGTAAGCAAGAAGCTAAGACTAATTCAGCCACATTTCTTTTCCTAATTTTGAAAGGAATTGTGGTGGCAGTAATGTCTTTCAGATCATATTTTAAACTGCAGTCTAGGTCAATGGAGTCTCTTCTGACCTAACCAGTACACTTCATTCACAAGTGTTTTGAAATGTATAGGATATTACACTTTAAGCTTCCTGTTTGATGAATGTCTGCTTAGTTGGGCCTTTGGTTTGAGCTGATTATATTTAAGAAAACATATTTTGAAATGTCTTTAAAATGTATTGTACTGTAGCAATATCTGATTACCAGGTTGTGGAATTCGCACAGGACACCTTGCTAAATTAGCCGTAAAAATGTCTCTTCATAAATCTCACCAAGGGTTAACTTGGTGTAGAAAGTCCAAATGGCACTAGTCCTGAAATATTAAAATATCTATTGGTGTCACCTTCGTATGACATGTGTAAGTGATTGAGGGAGGAGTGGGTTGTTCCAGGCTTTCTGCCTTATGAAATAATGTTTCTGATTCATGGAGGATATTGAGTTGCACCATTCTGATGCCCACCCTAATTGCCACTCTCATGGGTGCATACATGACTCCCTCCACTCATTGTCCCTGTGGGAGGGTGGATTTGATAAACAGGCGAGGAGGCTGTATGAATTTACGAAAAGGTAGTTTTTTTATTGTCAAGAGTAGAAGTGGTAGGTTGTTCAGGTTGTTCTCCTTTCTGTTCTCCTCCCGATGTATCCTGGGTTGAGCTTGATGGGGATCCCGGGGTTGGTGTTCCCAGCTCCTCCTCCTTGTTCCCAAGGTAATCTCCCCGGAGGCTCATAGGATGGAAAAAAGAGGGAGCCGTCAGATAGGGGTTTGATTATGTAAGTTTGTTTTAGACCCGTCACCTCACCTTCTAGTGTTGGGGCTTGCTTCTCTTGGGGTGGGGCGGGGTTGTTATCAAGTGCCTAGGGGTTCTGGTAGTGCTCGGTTCAAAAATGTATTTGATTTGCCAATGCCACACAAAAATTAACAAGAGAAAATACTCAGGGTGCCACTTGTTTGGGATACCTCAGGGCTCAAAACACACGTGCTTTGAAAAGCGAGAATTCCTGCCCCTTACCGGTAACCCGGCCCGTTTTCACCACCTGCTTCCCTTAAGCCTACTCCATGGCCCCTCGAGACACTCTCACTCACCGGCTCCGCCGCAACTCTCCAGAGATGCGGCCACTCCCCAGCATCCTCCGGAGGGCATCACCAATCCTCGCACCACCTCTTGTCCGGTTCCGCATCTTATCCTTTCGCTCCCGCGTCTTCTCCGTCCACGAAGTCCTCGCTCCTGGGTTCTCCTTCGGTTGTTTGCGCACAGGGTCCGTTCTCGTTCTTCCGCTCTCCTGACTTTCTTCCTGTTGCCAGGGCACCACCGGTCTGAGACGCCTCCCCGTTAATTTCGCCTGAGTTAATTGGATTGCGGTAAATACTTCCAAGATCGTTCCCTTCCACTTCCGGGTCTCCGTCGGCGCCTCGCTGTGCATAGACAGGAGAGGGGTATGGTTTTTGTTGTCCTCTGACATTGTCCTGGCCGCTGAAAGAATCCTGTTTTGTAAAGTTCCCCCACATCGACACCCCGGTGAGTCCTTCCTGTGTTTTCTCACAGTCCCCTACGTACTTCTATATCTTTTCCCATTTTCCCCTTTCCTGTTGTTAACTAGAGTCCTACACACAAGGGAAACTGTATGTTTATGCAGCAAAGTGAGGAGCTCTTTATATCACAGTAGAGACTCCTCTTGAATTTCTTGTGTTTGTAGGGAGTGTTTTTGAAGTATATGTTTAATTTTGAGAGATCTATTGCTGTGAGTCGAGCAGTTCCTGTTCCTCTGCTGGTTCTCTAAAGATTTAAGTCCCTGCAGTCCCCAAATGTCACTCAGTTTTGAGATGCCATTTAGGTCCCATTTGTAGAAGCCCTCACAATTCAGCTCAATGAGCATCTCTGATTCCCACTCAGTGGCATTTCTAGTGTAATCATGCCTTCCACTCCATTCTGCAGTTTGCCATTCACCAGATTTCAGTCGCGGTGTCTATGTGATGTGCCATGAAATGGGAGTTCTACCACCAAACAGTGCCCCCAGATACCCCTTGTTCCCATTGCCCATCTATCTTCCACAAAATCAAGTGATTTATTCTTGTCCCACAGTGGGCATTTGGCGATATCACCTGTTTGATCTGTCATTTCCAATAGGCAGGATTCAAAGATCACTGTTGATTTCCTCTCACTCTTTCATGATAGCATATTGTGCAAAAGCTTGTCTCTTAATATTATATAATAGGATATTCAATTGGCATTCTTTCCAGGAGGAATTAATGGTCGTTGCACCACAGCTAACGTGGTATCTGTGGCCAATTAGGGCAGCCTCTAGCCTCTTCCATGCTCATGACGGCTCCCGGCCGTCATGAGTCACGGTGGGCGTGTGCTGATGACGGCCGGGAGCCGTCATGACCACGCCCGCGATAAGAATGTTCAGCACTGCGGCGGAATTCGTGCTGCAGTGATGAGGCTAATTAAGCTTTCTAAACAACCCTGCACACCATACAGTGGTAATTTTCAATTTGACCAAGCTATTCTTCACGCCATGTTCAGGTAAACGTGGAATTGTGTTCTAGCTCCACAGGGAAACTGGAGACAGGAGAATGGTAGACTGTAGAATGAAGAATACAAAAAACCTTACTTCTGTGGTTATTCCAGTGCTCCTAATCCATGCGTCCTCTCCTTATACTATCCAATCCCCGCTTACTACCCACTCTCCTTTGCCACCTCTTAATTGCTTAGCAGCCCCTTTGCTGACCAACTTCTTGTCTGCCATCTCAGGTGATGTAAGGATTTTGCAGATGATTAAGCTACCAATGAAAATTTCTTGGGCATGGATCCTTTTGTGCAACATTTTAGTTGTTTTATTTTTTTATTTTTTAACGAAGCATGCATTAATTATCAATGACTGCTAATGGGGGGAAGCACATTCTCCCATAGTAACATGAACTGTGGAAGGGGAGAGTGTTGAGTTGTTGCATAGGTATTGGATTTTCTGAATAAAGTTCACTCTTTATTTTTCATTTTCGATTGATTTTTGATAGGATCGGGTCTACCCTGAGCTCCAGAAGTTCATGGCCCGGTCAGATATTCCATCTACCTCTGTCGGGAAAGATATCCTGTGGGAAAAGACCATTGCAAAAGCTGCTTCGATTCGGGATATCTGCAAGCAAAGGTAAAGAATGACGGTGTAGTGTTTTTTTCTCATTAACAGACTCCATCTGTAGATTCAGAGCTTTAAACAGCATTTTTTGTCTATTGGATTAGTGTGTGGGATGCAAATTTCAATCTGGGAATGGGCTTAATGTGAATAAACAACAATGCCACTGCCTGCAGCAGAACAGAGTAGAACACAGAGCTTGTGTTCATATTGAATATGGTATGTTACAGCTATCGTAGCTTATGGTAAACTTTGAGAGGTGATGTGTCTGTCTTTAATTTTCAATGTTCTTACTATTTTGCAGTCACTTGTAAGCACTTTAATCATATATCCTACCTCACTTTTCATTGTACATACATTGCGTTGGCACTTTGCTGTTTAGTCTGATTTTTGTTTTGTTCAGGGGGCGGTAACATTTCGGGTTTAAGGCCTCCGTAGTCCCTGCTCGCTCCCCATCCTGCGGTGGCCGGCATTGCTTTTCGACAGAGGTAGCTGCTGAACTTGCAGCTCCCTATGTCTAAAAGTAATTATGCTCCGCTTCGTGCATGCTAGAGCATTTTACATCCTATTGCTTGCACGAAGCAGAGCAGAGTTTGATATGGCTTGGCGGAAGCTGTGCTCCAGCCAAGCCATAGCAAACTGCAATGTCCTGGGGGTGGGCACCCCGAAACATTCCAGGAGCTGGCCCTGCTGGTCCCTAAGGCCATTATTGGCTTCAGGAAGGGGGCTGTGTGGCCTTATTCCATTGTTTGATTTAGCCCCGGGAAAGTAGGGGTCTCCGGGGCTCTGGGGTGGGCTGTGTGGCCCTCCAACAATTGTTTGGTTAAAGCTCTGGGGAGGTGGCGGTCCCCAGAGCTAGGGGGGGGGTCCAAGAGGTCCCCCCCGTTATAATTAAAGAAGCCCCGGGAAGGAGAAGGTCCCCGGGGCAATATTCAGCCCAGGAGAGGGGGCCCGTATGCCCCCTCCATTATTAAGAAATGCCCCTGGCCCACCCGGGAGGATGAAAACATTTTTGGATTTTAATTTTCAGCCGGATTCGCGGATCCCGCCGAAAATGTAAAGAGAAAATGCCTTTTTTTGGCCCCCCCACTCCTCCAAAGGCCTAGGGCGTCAAGTTGTTTCTACCTCGGCACCTTTTCTTTTTTTCTTTTTTTCAATTTTTTGTGGGACTCGGTTAAACCGAGTCCCTAGATGGCTGCCAACACTTCCTGGTTGAAGTGTTGGCAACCAATCAAATTTCAGTAGGATTTTGGGCTACCAGATATCTAAATTTATTAAACTTAAATATGCCTGAAACTACAGAACGGATATACACCAAATCACAAAAGCACGCTTTCTGGACCAACATCTAGCTTTCTGCCAAATTTGGTGTAATTCCGTTCAGTGGTTCGGTCTGTAGTCGTGTTCAATAAATGAAAAATTCTCGTATACCTAACATGGGGAAATCATTTTGGAACCACCCTTTTTTCTCTGCCCTTGCTTGAAGGATCACCCAGAAACTTTCAACACAACAAAAAGGGAACGTTTTTTGAAAATTTTGTGAAGATTCGTCAATCAAAGCCAAAGTAATTGGCAAAACAAAAAACCCTTTTCCTATAGAAACTTTTGCCCTAACTAGAACTACCTACTGGCTATTGCCAGAAGGTATTATATATATTACCTAGTGGCAGTCACCACTAGGTAGTTATAGTTAGGATTGCTTTTCCATCGGAAAACGTTTTTTGTGTTGCTCATAACTTTGGCTCCGTTTGATGACTCTCCACGAAACTTTCTGAAAAGCTGCTACTTCTTGACTAGGTATTCCCACACTCTGTGGGACCTGGTTGTGCAAGTGCTGCCACAGGTCCCCGAAGGAGATCTGAGCTGTACTCTCTCAGAGTGTTGCCAACAGAAGAGACTCATTATAAACAATGGGGTATTCCCAAATGGTCCCTGGACCTGGGTATCGGTTATTATAAAGAAACAATGGTCCTGGACCAATTATTCAAGGAAGAGTTAGATTAACAGAATTATCAACGTATTTGAGCTTACATTAATCAGCTCACAAACGCCTGTAAATCGTGAAAATAATTAAACCAAACAGATGTGCCGAAAAACCACTAAGTATTATTACAATATATTTATTTAATCATTTAAAGGAACAATTATTAGAGGGTCAGGAAGGTAGGAGATCCTCTAGTGGACGTGTAAGAAAGAGTGTTCAAGTTGCATATATAGGAGTCATGAGAGCTCAAAGTGTGTAGAAAAGTAAAGGGCATATATTTACAAGACTGTACAAAACTGATATCCAATAAACAGTTAGATGAAACCTGACCACATGCAAATTATTCATTTGAATGATATTTTCTAAAGTTGTAAGGAGAGTTTCCTTAAGGCTGTAAACAGGGGTAATGGGGACGGGGAAATTGGTCCAGGTGCGGTAGAGGGTATCGTTGACGTTTCGATCCGGCTTATCGGCAACCGAGGGACTTTAATACCTGAGCCATGCGGATCTTGATCTTCAGGACAAGGAGACAGATGAAGTGATCCTCATCAATCTTGCAATGCTCAATTGGAGTCCAAAACCTGGCCCGTAAAGGGGCAACGGCCAACTAAAGACAAATCCCGTTATTCAGTAGATATAAACCATGACGGTGGTGCCCAGACCTTCCATGGAACGTAATATTCAGGCCCGTATGTGTGGCAAGAGTTTGATGAATGAATCAGGCAATCCGGGTCACAGCGTAATTTATATGACTGGAGATGATCTGATAGCCGTCCTTACTCCATAGTAAGTCCTTAGTTGGCCCTTGCCACTTTACGGCCATTGGTGTAACCAGGTTTTGGACTCCAATTGAGCATTGCAAGATTGATGAGGGTCTCTTCACCTGTCCCCTTGTCCTGAGGAAGATCCGCATGGTTGAGGTACTAAAAGTCCCTCGGTTGCCGATAAGCCGGATAGGAACGTCGACTCTACCCCCTACTGCACCTGGACCAATTTCCCCGTCCCCATTACCCCTGTTTACAGCCTTAAGGAAACTCTCCTTACAACTTTAGAAAATATAATTCAAATGAATAATTTGCATGTGGCCAGGTTGCATCTAACTGTTTATTGGATATAAGTTTTGTACAGTCTTGTAAATATATGCCCTTTACTTTTCTACACATTTTGAGCTCTCTTGACTCCTATATATACACTTTAGCACTCTTTCTTACACGTTCCCTAGAACATTCTCCTACCTTCCTGACCCTCTAATGATTGTTCCTTTAAATGACTAAATAAATATATTGTAATAATACTTAGTGGTTTTTCTGCACATCTGTTTGCTTTATTTTCACGATTTACAGACGTTTGTGAGCTGATTAATGTAAGCTCAAATGAGTTGATAATTCTGTTGATCTAACTCTTCCTTGAATAATTGGTCCAGGACCATTGTTTCTTAATAATAACAGAAGAGACTCAGCAAAGTTCACAGTTCCTTGTGGATTGGGCATGACCGATTCACTGGGCAGAGCGGTTTCATCAACGGTGGCTCTGAGGTGCCGCGACTGGTTGAGAATGACTGGATTGCTGGGGGACGTCCAAGCTTCCCTTTATGAACATGCCCTTTGAGGGCACCCGTCTCTTTGGAGACAAGGCAGACTCAGCGCTAGAGCGCTTTAATGCATCCTAGGCTACGGCCAAGTCCTTTGGCCACTTGACTGCCCCACGTCACCCCCAGTCTGCCTTTCGCGGCTATGGAAGGGGCTTCCAACTGTGTCAATACCTTACCAGCCACCAAACTGTGCATGCTCCACAGCCTCTGTTTGGAAGATGGCACGGTACCCACAGACCTCATGGGTTAGGTAGCCTATAGTCTGGTCCGTACACCCCCTCCCGCCAGCAGCTGCAGTCTCCAAGCCCTCCTAGATTGGCCCTTTATGATCGTGGCCATCCAGTGGGTGGCAGAATCTGCCATCACCTGCCCCACTGGCAGTCCATGACATCGGACAGGTGACTCTTGCAGATTATCCAAAGGAACTACTCCTTCCCCTTCAAGACTTTCCATTTCTCCATGCCACCATCTCACGACTGGCTGATGGCAGATCATTTCTCCTTGCCTTGCAAAGAAGTAATGGCTCTTTGACCAAGGAGCCACAGAGAAGATTCTGGGGCCAGAAGTTGGCAGTGGTTGCTATTCCTGCTACATTCTGGTCCCCAGAAAGGGCAAGGGCCTTTGTCTTATTCTAGACCTCTGAGCCCTCAATTTCTTTGTCAAAAAGAAGAAATTCAAGATGCTCTCGCTACCTCAGGTCTTGTCTGCCCTCTACCCAGTAGACTGATTGGTAGCCTTGGACTTGCAGGACACTTTCCACATTCCCGTTCTGCCTGCCCCCCAAAGTTATCTGCAGTTCATGGTGGGCCACAAACACATTCAGTTCACTGTGCTCCCTTTTGGCCTTACCAATGCCCCAGGGATGTTCACAAAAGTTATGGTGGTGGTTGCAGCTCATCTGCGGAGATTAGGGGTTTCGGTCTTCCCCTATCTCGACGACTGGCTTTTAAAGGCGGGCTCGCCCCAGGCTGTCTTCTCCCACCACCAGACTACGGCAAACCTCCTGTACTTGTTGGGGTTCACTATCAACATGCCGAAGTCACACCAGACTTCCTCTCAGACGCTGCTTTTCATCAGGGCTGCTTTGGACAGAGTGCAGTTTCAGTATTATCCTCCCTAGCGGCAAGTCCAGGATATTTAGGCTATGATACCGATATTTCAGCCTCTATCCTGGATTTCAGAGAGGCAGCCCTGAAGCAGTTGAGTTTCGTGGCCTCCTGCATCCTGTTGGTAACGCATGCCTAGTGGCATATGTGGCTTCTGCAGTGGGACTTGAAATTTCAATGGGCACAGCATCAGGGGAACCTCTCCGACATGTTCAGTAGTGGTGTCTAACGAACGGTGATTGGGCCTGGAGCTGACCCCTCTTCCTTCTCCAACCAGATCTCACAGTAGTGACAGATGCTTCACTCCTGAGATGGGACTTACCGCTGCTTATTGCCTATAGTTCTTGATGGCAGAGCTCCACCGCTACATGGTGTGGTCGATTGAACTGTGTCTTTGCCAGCAACACAAATCCTCATATACCAGTTATTGTTGGTCCCAGGCGGGAAACATTCTTAATCTGTTGCTCCTCTTCTCCTCTTTGCTTCTCCTTGTTATTCTGTCTCTACACTTACACTTACCTATTACTGCCTTGTGTAGTTCAGGCTGGCTTAACTTCATCTCAATCAAGTCCGACATTGCCTGACTGCACATGCACAAATGATGATTTTTATACTAAACCTTAATGTTAGAGGCCTTAATCTCCCGGTAAAATGCCTGGCACTCCTCTCCTTCCTTAGAGATGCCAAATGTGACGTCTGTTTTTAGGTTTCGCATCGCCGAAAGCTGCGCAGCAGACTTTCGCGCAGGCGAAATCTTATGAGTTACAGTATGGATGTTTGTGCCGCCTCTCTGTTCCATTGGCTAGCTCCATAAATTGAGGCTAGCCATTGGAACAGAGATCTGTCCGTCATGGCCGGACCAGATTCGTGGGCGTTCCCGACAGTTTTTCGCATTTTGCCCACGTCATGCGGCTGTGGACCTTTTTTTTTTTACACCGATGTTTGTGTTCATTTTTAACCTTGTCCCTGTCCCGCTGGCTGTTTCCTGACCACCTTCCCGCTGTCCGTCCCCCTCCCGCTACCTCCCTCCCGCTGTCCGTGTGCCCGTTAACCCGCCCCCCTCCCGCTGTCCATGAGCCCGTTCACCCGCCCCCCCTCCTGCTGTCCGTGAGCCCGTTCACCCGCTCCCCCCTCCCGCTGTCCATGAGCCCGTTAACCCTCCCACTGTCCGTGTGCCCGCCCCCCTCCCACTGTACGTGTGCCCGCCCCCCCTCCCGCTGTCCCCCTCAAGCGGACACTAAACACCCCCTTCCCCGCCAAGCAAGACATATTGCTTTCGATGGCTCTCTTTTCCTTCGCTGGCCTCGCGCCTGAGAGGGTGGGTGGCCGGGGCTGGCACGGGGCAGCCTGAATGCGCGCTGATGAGGTAGCTGAGCGGGTTAAGGTTTTCCTGGAGAGATCTGCTTATCACTTGGTCGAATCGCTGGGAAAATGTGTCCGGGAGGCAATATAATTAGCGTTTTGTTAGTCGGCTTATTGTAGCCATTGTTGTTAATAGAGTTTAGAGGCACGGTGACAGCTTTACATATGGTGTGTTTGCATATTGATAAATCTTCAGAAATATACACGCGCCTCTTTCTGCACCCTTCCACGCCGTAACTTCCTTTGTGGCACCCATAAGCTGGTGTCCCTTCTGACTGGATCTACCCAGGTGGAGTTGGGTGTTTACGAATGTTTTGCCTGGTGGGGCGGAGTAAAACTCGTCATCTCCCCCGCACTCCTTTCCGCCTCTCTTGTAAGCTTACACTTCGCCAACAGTTTATTCTTACCCCAGTGGCCTCTGTTCATTAATCTCGTCCCCTCCCTTTACTGTCCTCTTCTTTCCCTGGTGATCTCATCCTTTCCTGCCTGTCTTCACTCCGTCCCCATCCTCTGCCCGCCGTTGGCTCTCTTCTCTCGTCCTCTTTCCTATCTGTCCCTCACGTCTTCTTCACCCATAAGACTCCCTCCCCAGCTCCTCCCCCATTCATCAGTCCCGTTCACACTTTTTTAAATGTCCCCCTACCTTCCCTCTCTTCTGCCCTCACTCACCTCTCTGCCTCAGCCGTCCCCTCTCGCGTTTCCCCTCTATTTCCTCGTTGGTTCCTCGCTCTGCCTTTCCCTCTCTTTCTTCTCCACGCACCCTGACCAGCTCAACCTCCTCCATTCGCCCTCCCTCCTGCCCGCTCACCATTGTCCTCACACACCCCTCTCCATTTAGGATGCCCCCTCCTTTCCTTTCTCCCTCCCATCCTCCATTGATACATTGTACTCGCCCTATCTTTCTTTTGCTTTCCTCTTCCAAATCTACCTCTTGCCCTCTCGGCTCATTCCATGACCCGCCGCTACCCCTTTACTCCGTCCCCTTTCTCTCTCTCTCTCTCCCTCTCTCTTGTGCTTTCTCCACATCTTTCCCTCTCAGCTTTCTTTCTTCCCTCTTACAGTTTTGGTTTCTCTCGTTCTCTCACTCTCTCTCCCCTCCTGCCGTCTCTTTTCCTCTCACCCCTCCTCTTTCCTCGCTCAATCTGTGCTCCTCGTGTCTGCTCTCTCTGGTCACCAGAAGAGACAGCGCCTCCCACCGCCGCAAAAACGCCCACCATAGAAAGAGCGCAAGGGACAGGAAACAAATAAACAAGGGAAGGAAAGACACACAACCAAGAGTGGAACACGTAAAGCTGCTCCAGAGAGGGGGAGCCGAGCAGGTCCGCCTGGAAATGTACATATGTAAAGACACTTCCCCGGGAAGGCCCCCTCCGGCTCTGTGTGGGTGTGGGTGGCTCTGTGTGTGTGTGTGGGTGGCTCTCTGTGTGCGTGTGGGTGCAAATGCAATAGGTCTCGCATTTGCGAGAGATTAAGCTATTGGCATTGTAAATGACAATGCCATTTATTTATCTGTTTTCAAACCCAACACATAAATAAAAAAATTGTCATTTACAATGACAATAGCTCTAACTTTTACAAAGGCGAAACCGTTGCATTGTAAATGTTTGTTTTGCAGGAGACCCACTTGCTTCGGGTGGACTGGCGACCGATGCACTAGCGCTGGTTTGACCGCCAGTATTTTTCATCTGGGGTTGTCAAGAAGGCGGGGGTCGCAGTTCTCCTGGCAACACACTTTCTGGGACGGGTGACACAGGTTTATACCTATTTAACTGGCAGGTTTTTGCTTTGCGTATATGCCAGAGAGGGCATGGGTTCACTCTAGCAACTATTCATGCTCCCAATGACATTCAAGAAGCATTTATTAAGGCTGCCCTGAGCCAAGTGCTAACTACAACGAATGTGGATTTTTTTTTAGGGTGGAGACTTTAACATAGTAATGAATGTGCAGAGGCATACGTCCACACCTAGGATGGGTCAAGTTGGAGGCCTTACCCTGGCTGCTAGACATTGGCTGATGATTGTGGGTCTCACGGACATATGGAGGCATACCCACCCAACAAATAGAGATTATCTTTTTTTTCTCTGCTGCACACCAAACATACGCATCAATTTTTTTCGAACCTCTCCATGTATTATACAGGAGGTGTCGTCAGTGGACATTTGGGCTGCAGCACTTTCTAATCATTCTCCGATAGTGCTTAATACACCCCCCCCAACGGCCAGCCAGCCCCCAAGATCCGGTGACTCAATGTGAAGATTCTCACATACGACCACATACTGACAGACATCTCAACAGCTATTGCCTCATTCTTACAGCTCAACGATACACCAGGCACCTCTGTTTCAACTCTGTGGAAAACCTTACAGGTGGTTACACATGGCTACTTTATTGCTGTGGCCACATGTTACAATAGGGGCAAGTGTGACAAGCGGCTCCAATTAGAAAACAAGGATAAAGACCTAGAAATCTCCCATATGCAATCCAGTTAGCTGGCGACTCATTATCAGCTGACTGCAGCACAAAAAATGTTAAAGTCATTGGACATGGGTAAGGCAGAATACGAACTACTCAGGGTGAAACAGCAATACTACTCTGGGGGTAAAATGACTGGCCGCATGCTGGCACATTGCCTCCGAGCACAAGCAGTGGGCTGTAAAATCACTGAACTGGTGGGGCAGTATTGCTCCCCGCCGTCTCGGGACGAAGACAGTACCCATGATTTTGAGAACTTTTGTGTCACCTTATACACGGCGGAAGCTCTGTCTATGGCCGATATTGCTGCCTACCACAGCAATATAGATATCACTACAACAGAGGTCCTTCTGGCAATAATGCATTTGAAGCCGGGTAAAACTCCTGGGCACGATAGTTATGATGCTGAATTTTATAAATCTTTCGGTGCAGAGCTGCTGCCCTTATTAGCACACCTCTTCAATGTGTTCAGCACCTATGGCGCTTTTTTGAAATCGATGTGCTTGGCCACTTTCATTGTGATCCCTAAGGCCGGTAAGGACCATAGGCAATGTGCTTCGTATCGTCCGATCTTGCTTTTGAATGTTTTTTTTTTATTTATTTTTTTTGAAGACCTTTATTTGCATCATTAGGATAAACATGTACGGGCCTACAACCAATCCGGCCGGCCACAAATCAAAGACAATCAAGAGGCAAAAGAGGCAACACGAGGCCAGGTGGCAGGCAAGCAAACATAATCGAACAATGCTAGAAATGGGATAAGCAGCAATAACGGCCCAACATCAGGATCAATGAGGTCTATTTTATAATGAGGGGACAAGGCTCATGGCTGACTCACAAATACGGAAAAACCCAGAAACAGGATTATACCCATGCCAGAACGAGAGGAGATGGGGGGGGGGGGGGGAAGAGGATGTAAGGGCATGATACGACCATAGCACAAAACAGACGCAAAATGTAGTGGAGAAGCATACAAGTGCTACCAAGATCTAATGACCCCCACCCAATAACACGCTAACGGAGGCAAGGGGAACGGAAAAATATACGAATCAAGCCCACTTCTCACAATACGAGCCTGGGAAAAAGGGGGAAAGGGGGGGGGGGGAAGGGGGGGGGGAGAAGGGAAGGGGGGGAAAAATAGGAAGGAAACTAGGGGGAGGAAAGCAAAAAAGGACAGAAAAAGGGGAGGGAAAGGAAGGGAGAAGAACAAAATAAAGAAAAATAAAAGTGAAACACAATCATGCGAGACGGGCGCCACCCCGGGCCAAGCAACCCGTGGCTAATAGTACAGAAGAAAGTGGTAGCTGGCGAAAAGAAGGGTATGGCAATTGCAACGAAACATCGAAACCGAGAAAAGTGGCAAAGCAATAGACCCCAACCCACCCAAGCCTGAGAAGCGAGGACAGAAGCGGCACCGCTATAAAGGGATAGAAAAGGGCCATAGAACCAAAAGAAAACATCTGAAAGACCCCACCCACCCGTCCCACCCCGCACCCCTGCAGAAGGCTACGGCCTACCCTCCAAACAGCGTGCCTGTCGCCCTAATCCGAAACCCGAAATATAGTGAAAGAAAAGTAAAGGAAGAAGACAAAAAAAGAAGGAGATGAAATACAAAACAAAAAATAAAGTGTGAGGGAGGAGCCAGAGGATATGAACAAACACATTCGGCCACGACCCTCCCCGGCCAACAAATGAATAAATATCAAATCAGTACTACACCTTCACATACAGTAAGAACCACAGGGAGGGGGAGGAGGGAGAGATCGTAACGTTTCCCCGTGTCGGGAATACAGACATCAATGCAACGGGCCGGTAGACCAGCAAACTATCATGTCGTGCAACTCACCCCCAACCCTTCCTGATCACGAAACCAACCCATTCAAGGATAATGTGGAGCGGACCACCCAGCAAAAAATAATCATAGCGTAGTCCAGAGTCACGATAATGATATAAATCAGGTAGAGCTTTCGTACGGAGGGAATACAAAAAGTCAATTAAGCAAGTCAATTGTAGCAGTAACGACAAGGCAAGCAAAGGCAAGCCGGAGTCCAGGTGCGCAGATCAACAGTACAAAGGTATCCCTCCAGAACAAAAGTTCGAATCCAACAAAGCGGGAGCAAACAGCGGCCCACCATGAGTCCCAGGCACCCGGGAAGGAGCAGATCTCCGCGGCGTGTGGAAGTCCTCGGAATCCAGGCGACAAGGAAGCAGAGGGTCAAAAGTCACCGGCCCATCCAGCGGCCGAAGAACAACAACAGCAACTCCTGGCGCAGCCGAAGGGGGTGAAGCAATGGCGGCATCAGGACGATAGGGGTGCATGAAAGAGCGGCGGCCCAAAATGGCGGCGAGCCACACGGGGTCAGCAGAGGCACCGGGGGCCAAGACAGCATACAATGACATCAAGGCGTCCAGGACATCTCCGGGCGTGGGCGCTCGAGTACACACCCAGGCCTCTGCACAATCCGGCCGGCAAGGAGCATCGGTGCAGAGCGGAGTGTCCCCCACGTTGTCGGCAGCCATCTTGTGAGTTTCGCCGCCCCACACTCCACCGTGGGCCCCCAAACAGTTCCCAAATGTAGGACTTTACAGACCCCCGGAGGCTCCCAACAACGGCCTCACCGGCACAGGATGGGAGAGCGCCCGATGGGGGGGATCCTCTCCGAACAGCGGCAGGCCCCACAGGCGAGAGCCAGGCGCGGGGTCCAGGACCGCCGGACAGGACAAAGGCGAAGGGACCCCTTCACACGGTCAGCCCCCAACACAGCTCGTCCCCCTCCAGCTGCACGGCCCAGTCATCGGGCCGGTTCAGGATCTCCGGGGCACACGCACAACGGTTCCCATCAGTGGCTCACTTTCGCGGCCGGGGCCGGCAATCTCTTCTCCGCCGGTCGGGTCCCGCAGGAATCTCTTCTCCGCCGGTCGGGTCCCGCAGGCGAGGTCCCGGTCCCGAGCGCCCGGAGGCCCCAATCTCTCCGAGAGCACAGCGGCGGATCCACAGCACCCAGGGACCTCCGGATCAGACGGTGAGTAAGAGTGGGTGTTCAAAGTTCGAATTCTGTATGGAAGTAGCGTCGCAGTGCAGGATATATGACAGGATAGTCGAAGTTAGCCGGAGGGTCGACGGAGCCGAGCTAAAAGGCGGCCATTACGTCCGCGAGCTAGGCTCCTCCCCTTGCTTTTGAATGTTGATGTGAAAATGTTCACAACAATTTTTGTATGTAAATTAGCTCCTTATGTGCCGGCGTTAGCAGACCCTGATCAAACTGGTTTTGTTCCAGAGCGGGATGTAGTGACAACACAAAATGGGTCTGTCACCTACTGAATAAAGTACAGCATTCCCAGGTGCCGGCCCTCTTCCTGTCAATTGATGTGGAAAACGCCTTTGACCGGGTTCATTGTCCTTCCGCCACATGGTTCTTTAACGTCTGGGCCTGCAATTTCATCAATGGGTCCATTGCTGCCACAGCTCCTCCAGAGCTAGAGTGCGTGTAAATGGGCTGCTATCTGTTCCATTTGCAATTGCTCTTGTGACTAGGCAGGGCTGCCCCTATTGCCCCTAGTCCTTTGGAGCCTTTTGCAGAACGGGTACGTGGCCTTTTCCCAAATTGCAGGCATTGGAATGGGAGATAGGGAGCATAAAATTATGCTGTATGTGGATGATGTTCTCCTGACTCTAACTGCCCCCTACACTCGTTAGGTGTAGTAATGGAAGAATTGGAGGCATTTGGTGGAACATCTGGTTTTGAACCAACTTACAGAAATCCTCCATTCTCAATTTGCCCATCCCCGCCACGATACAAGCCCAACTTGCCTCCCAGTTCACCTTCAGGTGGGCGGAGCAAGGGCTAACATATCTAGGTCTGCAGCTATAGTCAACACTCGAAAGTACAGTGGCACATAATTATAATTATAGCAGCAGCCTTTTGGCGACTTCACAAACGGATTTTTCCTGGTAGAAGTGCCTTGCCCTTTCTTGACTGGGTCGCCTGGCAGCAGTCAAGATGACCCTCCTGCCTAAAATCCTTTATTTAATGCAAGCGCTGCCCCTACAACCTCTCCCATGAATATTGGACACACTGCAATTCCTTATTTGGGATAGTAAGCGTGCACTGATGTAACTAACTGCAGTAGCCTCACACACCCTTCCCCTGTTTGACCAAATGTGGTAGCCTTGTATCCACTATCTTTTGGAGGAATTTAGTGAGTTGTCTTGTCCACTTTATTTACGATCCTCCGACAGACCTCCCCAAATGACCCTCCCTCATAGTGGTCATCACTGCATCAGCCGTTTCCCTCCACTCCAGCCAACATCTGCTCTGAATGGTATTGTACTCTTACAACACTTTTCATTATATGTTATTTTAATGTCTTCTATTTTCCGCTGGTTTTGCCGAACCTACTCTGCTGCAATGCCCAAGCTTTATAGTTGAATAGATCACCACTGGCCGATGGATGTAGGTGGGCTGCATGCCTCTTTTATTACAAATAAAAAGATCTCAACCCTAAAAAGGAAACTTTAGGCTTGGCAAAAGGCTTATTTTGCCAGGTCGAAATGGCAGTTTATTACTGCACTACAGGCTGCAGTGGCAGGTCTGACATATTTTAAAAGGCTACTTTAGTGGGTGACACAATTAATGCTGAAGACCCACTAGTAGCATTTAGTTTACAGGTCCTGGCTACATGTAGTACGATTTACTTGGGTCTTACACATAAATTAAATGTGTCAATTAGATTTAGGCCAATTGTGCCATGTTTTAGGGAACGCGTAAATGCGCTGTAGCACTGGTTAGTAGTGGTAAAATGCACAGAGTCCTAAAGCCAACTAAAAGTAATTCAGCAAAACAGGAGGGGGGAAGGCAAACCTTTAGGGGGACTACCACTCAAGTCTGTCTGGCCTAGCAACATCCTATACATTTGAAGACATTATTTTAAGATAGAACACAGCAATCGGAGAATGCAGTGCTCTGCAGTTATGGTTGTATCCATGTACAGATGTTTTTTTTTCTTTGTCTTCTTAGGTCATATCAGCATGGAGCAGATATGTTGGCGGCTATTTCTCAAGTACTGAATGAATGCACAAAGCCTGACCAAGCTACGCCCGCGGTGTTGGTTTTGCAAGGTCTACATGCCCTTTGCCAAGCTGAGGTTAGTAATATTTATTTTGGGATATTGTCAATTTACATCTGTGCCAACCGCTGAGCTGAATGATTTAGGCACAAAGTTTCCTAACATGTGCCTCCTGTTTATCACAGATGTTTTCTTTAAAACAAAGTCTTCAAGTTTATTGTATGAAAATTAAGAAAAACATAGTTTTTTTTAAAGTTCAGTATCATTATAAAAAAGAGACCGCATTTTAAAAAAAGTGAAATGTTAAGACTCTATTTGCATACTTAACAACTACAATCTTTTCTTAATTTGAAGTGTCACCAATCATTGCCCCAATAGAAGCTCATTATATGATTTAAAAAGACACAAGGACATCCAAAATATATATGGATAAACTAAAGGTTGTATACACTGTTCTTTGCACCATTATTTAGCTTCCTTTTTAGGAGGATAAATATAATGGAAAAGATGCTCATTCATAGATGGTGAAGTTGGCGGAGGGCTGTTTGACCTCCAAGCTCGCAATTGAGATGTCGCTGGACATGGTGAAGATGGGAGTGCATCACACATGCTTTGTGCAGGTCTTCTTCTGGTTCCTACCTGGAAAAGCAGGCAGGATGCTAGAGATGCCTTTCAATGGTAAAGCAGTTTTCGGCAATGAAGTTGATGAGGCTTTCTCCTCCGTCAAGGCTGACACGAGAGTTCTAACAACAGCCCTCCTTCACTCTTAAATTTGACTATCATTACCAGTTCCCACAGAAAAGCCAACAGAGGTTTGGGCCATAGCGGCACCCTAGAAGAGGGTGATAGCAGACCTGAGACGCTGCCCATGAGAACTTTTGAAGGCTAAGACAATAAAAAGATGGCCCTGCGTGGCTGAGCAGTTCTCATTTGTTGCAGGGAGACTGAATCCAGTGGAAAAATGCCAGTACAGGTTAAAGATGTCAGTGGGGTATCCTGAAAATAGACCTTTTTTTATGACTGCGAGCAGCAGCAAATGCTCTGCCTGGGAATCAGCATTGCTGGTGGGGGTGGGGGAGGGAACAGGATCTCCAAAGACTGGAAAGGTGAATTTCCCCAGTAGGTCTTCTGAACTGGATTATGTGGAAAATGTGGTGATGCCAGATTGGGGAAGGTTTACATGATGCCATTATTTTTTCCATATTTAATACTTCCACAGCTCAAATTTTACCTTACCAAGGTATTGCTACTGACACATACAAAGTTCATATCAGAGATAGGTGTATGCTTCAGCTCCACCACACTGGCCTTTTGGATGTTCCTAGATTGTCAATGTTTAGAATGAGGTGAGTGCTGTATGCGCTGAATGTAAAAAGAGCATTCAACCACTATATCAATAGGACTGAAGTCCTAACTGTCCCTCTCATAAACCAGAAGACATTGATTACTTTTATTAGCTTGAATTTATTGAAGATTTGTCTTGATACATAATATATTGGATGATTGTTGTCATGTAATCAATGTCACTCCTTGCATCTAAGTAGCAGTGTGTCTCAATAACTGTAATGCACCTCTAGAAAGACTCATAGGTGTGACAGCTCCCCTACCAGAACTGGCAATTCCACAGTTCAAAGGCGGTAGATGGGGTGTTAATTGTAAATGTTGCTTTCCATGAGACTCTTAACTCTCAAAGTTGGAAAGAAATGTAATTGCCCTTATCGATTGTCCTGGAAATTACCACAGATATAAAAGGAAGGTATAGTAGTTATGGAGGACTAGGATAAAAGGCAGACTGGTGATTATTTGGTTAACTCAAAAGGGTAGGATTGGGCGTGAGGGAAAGAAAGTGGGAAAAGTCTCAACGAGATTGGGCGTGTCAGTCTTGTTTATTAGGCAAATTGATGGTTTGGGCATTTTGTATAGGAGATCCCAGTATGTTTTTTTCTATTCAAACGATGACCCTTTAGCCTCCTGTGCGTGTTCCTGGTCACTTTTGCTCTATTTGCCTTAAGATAGCTCACACTTCTGAGAACATGTGAATGAGGTACAGATTTGTGATAAGTTACGCAGTACAAACATTTACGTTTTGCCTTCAGTGGCTGTAATATATGAGGAGTAGCACTTTGGTCTGTACCATATGAGCCACAAACTATGCTTTATTCCTAGTTGCTTGTTGCCTGGTATGTACCAGGGAAGAACTGAATAGGACAGTCCCCTTGCTAATTGTACTACGCCTCTTGGCTGCTGTTGACATCCAGTCCTGTGCCTCATCACCATTATTTTCGGGCCTATATTCTCTTTCCTATTGGAATTTTGCTGTTTTTAACCTGTATCATTTAAGAATACCTTTGAGGATGTTTTTCACTAAGTCTCTAAACAATTGTAATAGAAAATGCACCTTCCTCATCTTAACAAACTTCCAGAATGTTAAAGTTTACAGCTCTATGTTTATGTTAAAAATTTGTAAGCCTTTTTGTCACAACGTGTTACGAGGGAAACCTCTTCCCCTTGCTATTCCTGGATGTTTACTTTTGAAACAATAAATACATTTTTAATTGCTGTTTTTAATACTTTTCTTCTGCTGTGACAGATTAAAAGATTATGTAGGGGGTTAGCTTTTTACTCCTCAACATTCCAGGATGGCCAACCTGTTAACTTGAGAAGGCTTTTCACTATTTTTAGGCAGGTGACAATCTATCCTCGTCTGCAATATCGGCAATGCTGCTACCCCTCAGACTTCTCTTCCATCTATCTGAGCAGTCTTTGCAAGTTTTACTAGTCCTCTTGTTCTCTCTGCCACTCCAGCTCATCAATTTTTGATCGATATTTCTGATCGCAGGTTCCTCACCTATAGAATATTTCTCGGTTGCCTAACTGGATCTGGAAGTTTTTCTTAACAGTGCTTCCACTCAGCTCTGCTTTGGCTTTGTTCCACCACAGAAGTGATAGAGCGGCATATAAGTGACACCCATGCACATCAGCGTCAGTTCCTTCTTTCCATAACTTCAAATGTGGATCTTGAGCTCTGCCCCCTCCTTCATCCGTCTTTGTGACTCTTAAATGAAAACTAGCATGCAAGGGAACAATGTCCCAGCCTAAAACTACAGGTTTCAAACTGTGTCGCAACCGCAGAAAACAGATGTCGGTAACAGACCTGCTCAAGGTGTACCTTTGGTGTTTGCGCTCAGGGGACAAATTAAAGTCATGTGATGCATGCTCCCACATGCACCAGAAGATGATCTGGGACCATGAAGCAAAGCTTATGTCGCTGAATACAGGAAGAAGCCACAGACCTTGTGTAAGTCACGCTCTAAGTTGAGGGAGCACACCCGCTCCCATACCTGAGGTCTTTCCTGCGAGAGGTCTCTGTCATACTTGAAGTCATCTGCTGAACCAAAGTCCAAGAGGATATATAGGAAACAAGGCAGGACTCCACCCCATCTTCCATCTCTCTGCTGAAAAAGAAGTAACTAGGGTATCAACGTGTCACTCTCTCTTGCTCCTGATCTCTTGTTAAGGAGCCAATCCTGAGTTTCCCGGGTCAATAGCGACAGCGCAGCCGGTCAAGGCTTGCCATCAGAACCCAAGGATCTGCGGGCACCTACAGTCTTACATTACCGAAAGCGGATCCATCATCTGTGCTGTCTGAGCCCCTATAAGCTGTCTGGTTCTGCACTCACTCCGGAGCCAACTTCTACTCCAGCTCCAAGACCTGCAGCACTCCCTCTTTCATCGACGCTGCCTGCCCTGGAGGAGGATCCGGTGCTAACTTAATTGTTTGACCCCAAACCAACTTCATCTAGACCCCAACCAAGGTCGCATTCTGCGCTTTCTGAATCCCCTACAATTCACCTGGTTCCCATACAACTGGATCCGCATTCTGTGCTTTACTACTGTGGAGCCTTTCTCAGAGGCTCCATTATCTTTTTGCTCTGACTCTGACCAGAGCGTGTCCCCCCCACCCATAGTGAGGGGGGAACTTTTCACCCCCCTCACTATGATGATGACCGTCTTCACGTGGACCTACAGGATGCCACTGGGCTTGATACTTCCCCTGATGTAGGGTTAATTTAACTTTTTGGGCCATCTGCAGCAGAAAGTGCTTAATTTGCTATGGCAATTCAACATGCTGCTGAGATCCCGGACCTACTAATTCCTTCTGTTGACATTAGATACATTTCCTTACAGAAGTTTTGCAAACATAGCTTGCATCCTCTGAGCCCTTACTGACATTCAGTGAGGCCCTCCACAACACTTTGATGGTCACTTGGTCTAAGCCTTGCTTGTGGCCACCGGTGAATTGTCAGGTGGCCAGACATCACAAACTGGCACCTGGCAATCCTTTATTTCTTTACACAGTTTCCTTCGTTTGCGAATCTGCTGGTACAGGCTTCCAACAGTGAGGTGAACCCTAATTCATTTCCTTTGACCCCCACTCTGGACAGGGAGTCAAAGAGGATTAAGTTATTTAGAAAATCAATATAATATTCTCTTCTGCTACCCTAGCCTTGAGGTTGGATAATGCGGTTTGCCTATTAGGCTGCTATATGCACACTCTCTGGGACATGGCCAGCAAGATCTTGTCTGCACTCCTGGAAGAATGTATAGCCCCTTTGGCTCTAACCATTCTGGATGGTCAAGATGGGGTCAAATATGTGAACCGTACTGTCCTGTATACTACGTATTGACTCTGGTGGGCAGTCAGCACTAGTGTTGTGCCTCATCACAATGTGTGAATGCGATCCACAGGGGTTTTCCGGGATGTACAAGCATACCTTATGGATATGCTTTTCGATGACTCATGCCTATTCGGCGAAAAAGCTGATTCTGCCTTAGAGCATGAAGAAGAGTCTGGCCATGGTACTCTTCTTGGGCCTTTCTGCTCCTACCAGACAACTTCCTCAACAGTTTCGTCCTTCTCGACATTACTCCTGTGAGCGGGGGTGTTTGCATGGAGACCGCATTAGTCTCTCCAACATCAATGCAGTCATTTCAGCCCTTTTGTGGCTGCATATATGGATCTGCCATGCAACTTGCAGGTCACCAAAGGCATTGGTCCTCCCAGTTCCCTTCTCAACGCAACAGCCTCCACACCATGTTATTTTACCCTTAGCGGCGCACATCCACTCTGGGAGAAAGGATCCTCTACTTCCTTCCAAGGTGCCGATCCATCATTACTGATAAATGGGTACTCCTTGATCGTTCAACCTGGCTATGCCCTCCCATTTCTTTCCACCCTGTCACACCTTCCTCCCATATCAGAGAGGCTTTGAAAGGATACCTATCCGTTCTCCTGCAAGAAATGCCAGGTCTGCTTTCCAATGGAGCCATCAACAGGCTTCTAGACTTAGAAGTTGGGATGGGCTGTTACACTCATGATTTCCTCATGCCAAAGAAGGGTGAAGTACTTTGGCTTATCCTAGATCTTTGCCATCTGAATTACTTCCTAAGGAAGGACACATTTAACATGTTTGTGTTAGCCCAGGTTCTGTCTGCCCTGGATCCAGACAATGGCATAGTGGCCTTGTACCAACAGGACATGCATTTTCAGATATCCTTCCTGAAGTCCCACAGGCATTACTTGCAGTCCATGCTGTAGGCCAAGAACATTTTCAATTTTCCGTGCTCTTCTTCGGCCCCACCAGTGCTACTTGAATATTCACGAATGGGATGATTTTGGTCACTGTCAATCTTCGGCGATTGGTGGTACCAGTTTCCCCTTTCTAGCTGACTGGCTGTTGAAGGCAAGCTCACCACAGTCAGTCCAAGACCACCTTCAGAAGACAGCAAAGCTCTTGACATTGTTGGGTTCTTGATCAACAAGCCGAAGTTGCATCTAACTCCTTTTCAGAGGCTTCCCTTTGTAGAAGGTGTCTTGGTCATGGTGTTATTCAGGACATTTCCACCATCACAATAAGCTCAGGGTATTAGGGCTATGATCCTAATGTTTCAGCCTTGACCCTGGATCTCTGTCATAGCTGTTCTGAGGCTTCTATGCCTGTTAGCCTCCTACTTATTAACTATGCCAGGCAGCATATGCAAGCTCTACAGTGGAATCTGAAGTCTCAGTGGGCCCAGCACCAAAGAAAGCTGTTGGATGCTATACAGGTTTCGGAGGAGACTGCACGCAGTCTGTAGTGGTGGCTGCTTGACCACAGTTGGACCAACAGCAGACCCCTTTGCCTTCCCCACCTGGAGCTGATGGTGGTGATGGATGCATCACTGCTTGGTTGAGGAGGTCATCTGGGGGAGGTGGAGATTGGAGGACTGGTGCTCTCTGACGTAAAGCTAGTTCCATATCAATCTGTTTTTGTTGGCCATTTGTCCCCCTCTGAAGGCCTTCCTGTACATCGAAGGGAAGTTGGAACAAGTTGTCACAGACAACACTTCCACAGTGTGGCACTGCAACAAGCTAGGCCAAGTGAGATCCTTCATCCTGTGCCAAGAGGCTCTGCACCTGTGGAGTTTGCTCAAGCTATTGGCATCCCCCTTATCATAAACCACCTGTTGGGAGCTTTGAAAGGCAGGGCAGAGGAGCCCAGCTGATCCCACCTGGTGGATTACAGATGGTGTTTGCATACCACTGCATCTTTCATCAGTGAGGGAAACCCTTGCTAGATCTGTTTGCTACAATTCAGAACACAAATTGTCAGGATTTTTGCACTTTCGCGGTCCTGCACAAATTCTCCCCAGAAGACACATTCTGGCTGGAGTGGAACCCTGGACTCCTGTAAACCTTTTCGCGTCTCTGTCAACTTCTGCAGAAGTTCAGGAATGACCAGCCCAATTCAATCCTTGTGGTTCCATAATGAGCCAGGAAAGTATGGTACCTGGAACATCTTGGTATAAGCAACTGTCCTCCGCTCAGGCTACTACTTTGGGAGGATCTTCTGTTTCAGCAGCAGGGCAAGGTTCTGCACCTATAACTACAATCTACACCTCGATGCGTGGAGATTGAGAGGCAGCAGTTGACTGCAATCAGTCTTTCACCTAAGGTAGTGAAAGTCATCCATGCTGCCAGGTGTCCTTCTACTGAGTGCATTAACACAAGGGAATAGATCAAATCTGTAGCCTGTTATGGAGTCCGTAAGACAGACCTCTTGCAAACAGAACTGTTGGATGCTTTATTGGCTGATTTGTGGTTGGCCCAGCAAGACCTTGCAGTGATCATTATTAGAGGTTGTCAGCCATTGCGACCTTTTTGCGTTTGCCAGACCGTCCTTCCTTAAATCATCTACTTTTGATTCAGGTTTGACACACGTTTCCTCCCAAACCATTGTGATGCCACAGTGGGACCTTAACATGGTACTGAAATTTCTCAAGCGTACTTCTTTTGATCTGATGCCCATATTCTGACCTTAAAAACTGTCAACCTCTTTGCGATCCCTTCAGCTTGTCAAGTGAGTGAACTCGGGCTCTATTAGTACAACTGCCCTAACGTAACTTTATTCAAGACAAACTGGTGCTTAGGACTCCACCTGCCTTCTTGGCGAAAGTTGTGCCTTATTTCCATGTTGGGCATTCCACCACTCTCCCAGCATTATTTGCCCCACCTCACCCCTCAAAAAAGAAGGCGAGGCTCTATCAGTTGAACACTAAAAAGGTTTGAGCTTTTACATTGATCGTACCAAGGAACATCAGGTGGACAATCAGATTTTTGTGGTGTTCTCTGGGTCGAAGAAAGGGTTGTTACTGCAGAAAATAACTCAGTTGAGGTGGATAGTTCTCTGCATTGATTGGCCAAAGTGCAGCTCCTGAAGGTCTTAGAGTCACTTTGTCCTACCACCACTGCATTGGCAAGTGAAGTGCCTGTCCTTGACATCTGTCGGGCTGGGATGTCGGCTTCTGTGCATATGTTCACATAGCATTACTTCCTTGCCAACCAGGTCCGACGGAAAACTGGTTGCTTGACTTGGCCTTTGGAGTAGCGTGCAGGGATATCGTTCGTCAATGGAAGTCCTCCTATGACCCACTTCATAGTAGATGGTGGGCTGACGTGCAAACTTTGGCAACGGCTGAATGGGATTTGCTACGTGCTGAAGATTACTGAGGGATATGCAACGGCTGTTGGCTGACTTGTAGGGTGAGGTGGGCAGTAGTTTTATTTAGAACAGGGCCAGTAGCATGAACCCCACCGAGACGGGTGGCTTCTTACGCTGTTTAGTGATAGCGGTAGCAACGCCTATGACGTGGGGACTGACTGGGGGGGTATGCTCGAAGGAATGATTGCACCAGTTAGCCACTGGAGGAGTTGCTGGGTGGACCGCTGATGTCCCCCGCTGTACCTGTGCCTCCCAAGTTCTGGCCCCTTGCTCTCAGGAACATTATAGACAGCAGAGTATGTGGAGATTAATGATTGGCACTTAGACCTTACTGGGTAGAGTTTAGATCATAGTTATAACGATTTTTTGCTCTTTATGCAGTTGTGACAAACTAAGCCTGCGCTGCCAGGCAATGTACTGGTACAGGTGTATAATGCTTCTTTGGAACTGCACATTGTTCTTGCTCAATTGGCTGTCTATAAAGTGCCTTATTGACGCTGCGGGAATGTATCCAAACCAACAAATATAATTTAAAAAAAATTAAAATGGGTCCGATGGGAAGGGCATTTTGCCCATTCATTGTCTTTTTGATCGGAACTCACTCCACAGAACCTCCATTTTGGGGGATTTCTGCTTTGGGATCTGTTCTAAAGGGAAGGAGGTTCTGGTTAGAAATATCCATCAAAAGAACAAGTTACTTACCATCAGTAACACTCTTTCTTGTGGATACTCTGTGTAACAGCAGATTTCTCACTGCCTTCCTAACTCCCCACTCTGTTGTGTGGTCTCCTTTTACTATCTAAAAGTATCCCAAATTAAAGATATGCACACTGGTACTTCTAATTGTGTTGTGCTCCGCGTCCGAGGTACGGAAAGAGTCAAGCAAGAAACTGGCAACGACACAGTGGGGTTTATCCACAGCATGGAACCTTTATAACACCTGGGGAATATTCTAAAGATGAGGAATGTGCGGTTAGATTGAATATCCATCAGAAATAGGGTGACTGGAGCTATATAACTTCTTTGTCTCAGTTCACCGCTCCTGTAGGCCTTGTACTCCTGCTCTCACCTCCCAGTTGTGAAGGTACCTATTGACTGTCACGGTTGCTGCCTGTTTAGATCTGGCACAGACCACATTTTGGGCTAGATGTACGACCACTTGGAATTGCGACTCGCAAATGGCGAAAAATAGCGAGTTGCAATTCCAAATGTACAACAGTGTCAGAGACACGGTTAGCGATTCCCAATTGGGTCGCAAAATGCGAGGCTCATCAATATTCATGAGGCACTCGCATTTTGCGACCCCATTGAGAATGGCTTGCCCTCCCAGGGATGGTGGCCTGCTGGGCTCAGCAGACCACCATGTCTGGGACTGCTTTTAAATAAAGCAGCTTTTTTTTTAATGCAGCCCGTTTTCCTTAAAGGAAAACGGGATGCATTGTAAAAAAAATGAATGAGACGTTTTCGTTTACTGCTTGCCCTTAAAAAATATTTTCGCATGCATTTGCAAAAGGGAAGGCATCCCCTGGGGACCCTTCCTATTTGCGACTGCATTACCACCTACTTGAAGTAGGTGGTAAATTGCGACTGTTTTGCGACCGCAATTGCGGTTGCAAAACAGTCATACATAGGGCTCAGAGTCGCAATTAGGAAGGGATGCCCTTGAAACGCCCCTTCCTAATTGCGAGTCACAAATGCTATTTAGCGAATCGCAAATAATTAATGTGACTCGCTAAATAGCTTTTGTACATGGCCCTGTAGGGTTTTTGCATGCACAAACGGGTCGTACATCTGACCCTTTGATTGGTATTTCCCCAGTGTCTCTTCACTTGCCTTCTGTTGCCTTTTTTCCCCTCTGTTTAGACATTTTTTGAAGGGGTGGATTGTTATTGTTCATGGTGAAATTAGTTTATAGTCATAAACAAGTTTTGGAGTATTGTGGGGTTGCAGCGTCCAGGTTTCAGTCTTGGAGATTCAATTCCAATAATTTAGTAAAAACAAATCCCATTAGTCTCACTCATGTCAATCCAAAGGAGTTCCCATAGCACTTCGGAGATATGCCCCCAACATGTTTTCTGTCAAAAAGGTATTGTTGAGTGCTCTGCACCACACAACAGAGGCACAATGTGGTGTGAGGTTTCTGTGCATGGCTGTCATCAGCCAACTGAAGGAGTTATTTGGGAAAGACAAAAGGCCAGGCCTCGCTTGAATGTTTCCCCACCTCTGCACAACAGTGTGCCGTTCCACTCCTCTCTCCTACCATCTACCATTTGGCAGTGTTCAAATTAAAAAAAATATTTTCTGGTTTGATTTTATGCCAAACAAGCAATACTAATATAATTTACGAAAAACATAATGCCTATAAAAATGCATACGATGAATCGATGTTACATAGCCCTTATCCTGAAAACTTTTACACAATATTTACCTAAATTATAACATAAAGGCTTCTAAATACAGGAAGCAATAGTTTCCGCCTAATCAGTTGTGGGAGTTGGCAAAGCATTGATTTAAGCACCCATCTCCCCTTTCCTTGAATTAATTTTCTTTATATATGTTGTAGTTGGCCATACTGTTTTGTGTTGATTAAATTGCAGTAATAAGGAAGTTCCATTAGCAACTCCTTCCTAGCAAAAGACCAGTTGAATTTCAAGAGTAGCCCTGTCTTCACTCCCCTCACTTCAGTATTTAGGACTCCTCCGTCCAGGAATATCAGCAATACACTCCCACTCTCTTGGAAAACAATATCACCTCTATCTTGCGCGGATTTGAGGCCTGGAGTATCCAAAATGGATCCCACAGACTCCATCACTTTGGATCACAGACAAACAACATGCATGTAACACACGAGCCATACACATAAACACTCACAAAATGCACTCAGAATGTTACCACTAAGAGCTGGAACAGTGTATATGAATTGACTTTACATTTACGTCACATAACCCTACCATCCTAGCACTATCCAACTACATAAATATTGATTCTCCGCCACTGACCGATTGTCATCCAGAGATGTCAGAATGAACATGTTACATTAAAAAAATAGAAAACAGTTGTGTGTGACTGCAATGCAGTGTGTTAGCAGGAAGAGCCTTGGAAAGTAGCAAAAAACTTCCATTGTGGTTTATTCGAAAACAATATGCCATACTAAATTAAACAGTTCGCTTTCTGCTATGTGTGGGGCCGAGTGATAAACATACAATAAACATGAAATGACAGCCATATTTACAAGGTTTTTAAATTCTAAGCCAGAAAAACTGATTAAAACACATCATAACAATTTTGTTTTGATTGCAATAGCTCCATGTTAATACACATTACATAATTCAAATGTGGAACAAATTACTCACCAGTGTGGATTCACAAAACAGGATACTCTGCCACCGCCGCTCTATGTGCTAAACTCATGATCGAAACAGTTGTCCACTGTTATTCCATGAGGGCTCGCTTGGTGCACACCTCCTGCTCACAGAACAAGTTCAGAACCTTGCTTATGTAAATACCTCTCTGAACAGGTACACTTATGCTTTTCACCTTTTCAGAAGTGGGTGCTTTGATTATTTGTCAATGGCCAGCAGGGTAAGTCGAATGTGAGCTGTCTCTCTTTAATTTGTTCCTAAAGATGCCGCCTGTAGCCCCTTAAAACAACAATTATTTACAATGCAATCGATCTAGCTCTGACAAATATTTTGAGCTATTGATATTGTAAATGACTTTTTTTTGTTTTTCTTTTGTAAAACAAAAATAAAATGCATTGTAATTTAATATGGCAATTGCTAAAAAAAGTTTAAATGCGAAATCTATTGCATTTACACTAGTGTGAGGTATTGGCATTGTAAATGGTACTTACTGACTTTCATTAATGTGATTGATTTTTAACAACATAAATATAATGCATTTCCAATGCTAATAGCACCCTCCCTGCGTGTTCCGTGACAGCTCCACCCTGGGAAGACATTAAAGAGTAGTGCAGGAGGGGGCGGGTGATTGTATGTTATATATGGACTGAACAAAACCGTATTCGATGGGTATCAATCCCTTTGTTAAAATAAAAAATTGACTCTATATTAACTACATTGACAGAACTACTACATTAGAGGTGGACACCATACAATACTAAATCAGATACGGGTTTATAACCCAAGAAGAGTATCACAGTGTTCGATTGTATTTGGCACTGCCCACCCTAGCATTCATCAAGGACTTATTTTGATTGATCTGTTACACATTCATAATTTATTTAAATAGTATAAATGAATGGTTATATGTAGTAGGAAATCTATTGTAAATGAAAAATGGTGCCATTGTCTCCCGCACATACCAATTGCGGTCTGTGCGTTATACTGTAAATAAGTTTTAATTGTATATAGTGAAATTGTTTCTTAATTTCAGCCCCAAGGAAGTTCCAACTGACCAATTTCTACTTTGTATAGGTCAACTCTAACCGTATAGTTAATGAATTTAAATTAACTGATACAGCTGCCTTCTGAAAAGTTAAAACAAAGCATTTGGGTTAACGTGGACCAGACTGAAACCTGTCCTTACTAATTATCACCCCCACCTCCCAAGCATTCTACAATGCAGGGACCTGGTTAGACCAACTGGCAGCCTTTTACATCATTTAAGAATCAAACCTTTGAGAGGCTGTTCCTACAACTGTCAATTGTATCTAGATCAACGACCTCCTTCGCAGACCCAAGATAAAGCACTTTTAGGGAAACATTAAGCTAATTATAGGAAATAAAACAAATTGCGATTGTGAAGACACAGACTCAAACTATGGTTATCCCGCTCGTTGGAGAGAAAAAAGTAATGGTCGAGGAACGCATTTGTTATTCTTAGGGGCAATGCCCACATTAACCTCACAAATGGGCCATTGTATTCATCACGTCAGTATGTGGCAAGACAGCGGGTGGTCAATCACCCGCAGAACTTCAGTGGAACATTATTAGATAAGAGTGTCGGACTATCAAGTCTGCCCTGCCAAATATGAAGATCAGCAGCACAATAATGACATCCGCAACCATGCCGCCTATCCAATAATTCTTTTTGTTATTTGCTCATTTCCTTAATCAAAAAATTATAAACATTTATATATTTGTGTTCCCTCACCTCCCACCGGACTAAAGGATCCAGGTTAAAAACCGTTGGTGGTGCAGTTTGTGTTTGAATTAGGATCTGCCCAGCAAAGTCACGTGACCTGACAAATCCGGGTTTGCGAGTCTGAGCAGCAGAGCTGCAAACGGAGGGACGAATCTAGCTCACACACTGGGAAAGATACAGAAATGGGACGCGGGTCCACCATTAACAGCGACGACAACCAGCAGAGGGCGGGAGAACTGACAGTACCAACCATGAAATCCAGTCTCAGGCATCACCTCACCTCCCCCTATACGAACACAAGCAGGAACCCTGATAACCTCCCCATGCAGATGTATACCACTCACGTCAACCATTATTCAAGTCAGAAACATCCCTCCAGCAGGTGGTTTCCCTGCATAACCAAACGTGCCCATCACTAATCAAAGCCACCTAACCCATGACCCTACTCTTCATTACCTTGTCCACGGCTACTATCCACCAGCACTACCACAGCACAGTATTCAAATGTATGTCTTTACGCTGGCGTTGCTCGAGAACCCCCACTATCCAGACAGAACCACCTCCCCACTACTGCTTCCAACACAAGTAGCATTCCCCGCCAATAGGCCGGGTGGCCTAGTGAGGCCTCTTCCGTGTCGCACACCACTCGCTCAAGTCCCAGATCAAGGGAAAAAATGCCGGAACGGGACTTTGGCCCAGAGCTAGTTGGCTGCCTCCCGCACAATATGACTACGGCTGCGTACCTCCAAGTTGCAGCCTTTGTTCTTGAAATTCTTGAGGCTCTGGTTGTCTAGTTTCTCGCTGTCGGCCATGGTGAGTTAGGGACTCCGGGCGTCGCTGCTCTGACCATCGGGTGGGAGAGACGGAGGGCGGCGGGACTCACAGCTGATTCTCTGCGCGGTGTGCACGGCAGTCGGAACGTTTGGTTTCCTTATGTGTTGCTTGGGCGGAATGCCAGCACAGAAGGGGGAAGCCTCGCTCAGGGAGGTGTCGGCGTGCCGCGCCCATTACCAGCAGACTGCCGTCTCTGATTGGCCGACGAGCAGACCTGATTGCAGTGAGGTACCGGCACAGACTAACTTCGTAAACATGATCCGTGATTACACGCCCCCTATAGATAAGAAATACCGCCACGACAGCCGTCAAGCAAAGGATCCAGTCCAGATGGGCCTTCCCAGAAGGAGACAGGGCAGTAACAAACAAGCCTCATTTTCAATCGTAGACCACCGTTTAGCATAAACGATGACGCCAGCCAATGAAAATGATGGGCGGGGATTCAAGTCCCCTTCTAAAATCTCCTCTACCACAATATGTCTCGCAGAGCGAGCAGCGCATGCGCACTGCAACGCTAGGCGAGACCTAAACAGTGGACCTGGAAACTATGCAAGCATTTAGTGAGGGATAAAAAGGAGGGGTCTTATTTCTCTGACTGAGACACAATTACGACACACAGAACAAAAGAAACATGATTTGGAGGACTTAATTCATAAATTTGAGTGATAGCATAAACATGGCTGCCTCCAAAAGACATATAGGATCTTCTGAAAGTCTAGAAATGAGCTTGAACAATTACTCTTAGGCGCGGCAACATTCAAAATGTTCTATACTAAACAATAGTATTATGAGCAAGGTGACATGGTCGTCCGATTATTGGCTTATAAATTCAAAAAGATACAGTTGCATAATTATATTATGATGATAGGGGTCTCCCCTGAAACACAGAAGTAGAAATTTGCAAAACATTTCACTAATATTACAAATCCCTAAACACTTTCCATGGACTGGACGTCTCCCTTTTGTATCACGATGATGATTCCAGAGCCCAGCTAGCGACTCCTTTAGACTGCTCCGGAATCAGAGTGGCAATACAAAGCCTACCCCATTAGTGGTTTCCTGGCTTCACAGATACTTTATAGAATTCTTCTCAGCACCTCCTGATTGATCCCATGGCAAGACAAAAGCGTTCAAGTATTTTCTACACACGAAACAAGTGACGAAAACAATGATTGAGTCAGTACTGACTTTAATCTCAAAACCAGATAAAGTTTGTTGGATCGGGGCTCCTGCAGGCCCCTGCAGTACTACTTATCAATGACTTTATAATATCTACCAGAATCTTAGGCTCACATCTAAATCTTTTCTAACCTACTCTAATATCACTGGGGATTCATTAGGGAAAGACTAACCTGAGATAGTTTCGCTTTTCCGTCAATTTATTACATACAACTGAGCATGACTTAATACTCCTTTCTTAAGATGCCATTTGTCTGAGTTGAATAGCTATTTCTGATCCGCATTCTCAACAAAACATACCTTGGCCAAAACAGGAAAACATATATCATGTTCTAATATGTATGGAAATAGACGAAAAATAAAATAAATGTTGTGCTTACTGAGGGTATCCACTTAACTAGGGAAAATAAACGGAATATTGCATGTTACTACGCATGCTGTCACATCGCGTTCCTTTACAACGCGGTAGTTACAACAACCGCACTGTTAGAACGCGATACCATTACAAATCAAGTCATTAGATCGACTTGCTGTAGGAGGCGCTCTAGACTTGTGGTGTCGGGTTCTATCAGGTCTACATACTTGCAGAAACACTCGCACACCATAAAACAGAAGTTGGCACGGAAACTGAAAATGCAAAGAGACAAATTTATTAGGATCCCATGGGGTGGTGGTACATTCATACAGCACCCTTCGGCAATGCAAGAAGTATCACCCCGAACATCGGTGTGCGACCTCTTTTATACATTTTAAAGGTAATAAAAAGGTAGGCGGTATACTTTAGAACAGTTTTAGGTACATATAAGGGCATTTTTGGAACACAGCCAACATGAAGGAGGGGTTTAATACCACTGGTCAGTTGGGAGGAACATTCCTAAGGAGTGACCACTCTCTAGTCCAAAGATCAGACGTACGCATGCGCGAGACTGACCATTGCTAAAAATAGTCTGTTGCTGGGTAGGGTAAAGGTTCATTGGCATGAAGAAAGGACGAAAGGGCATGCTGACCACGAGGCCGCATGTTCATAGGCAATGGAAGCCACCGAATACAAAATGGCCCCCACACGTTTAGTCAAGTTATCAGAAATGTTCGTGTAGCTGAGCTTAACGCTAACTCAGGTATTGCCAAATTACGACAGACGCCCCTTTTAGCGTTTAGCTGAAGCTACCTCATAATGGAAGTAATCTGAATGTTCATCATTAATGTCAATCATCATTATTTGCTTCACTTCGGCATTACTCATCTGTACATTTTTAGCAATAGCTCGTTTGGATGGGATACAGGCCGTAATACATACAGTACATAAAGTAGGACCACATTGAATACATAGGCAACAGAAGGAAAATATCCCAATAATCACACATAGAACAGTTAACAGTTTCCAACCCCATGTACTAAGCAGAGTCCAAAACCAGCTAGAAAAAGTCCAAGTACCGTTGTCAGTGTGAATTTCAGAGGCAATTTTGTGCAACCTAGAGATAGCATCATATACAGATGGTGAATTATCTGGCACATAAACACAACAACTACTTCCAATGATGCGGCATGCACCCCCACGATCAGCTAACACTACGTCCAGAACCATCCGGTTCTGAAGCGTAACTATTCTTGTAATCTGAAGCTCTTCAGTTAAATTCCCTAAAGCAGAAGCAGTCTCATTAGCACCTGCCTCCACAACACGCGTTAACCGTCTAATTTTCCTGCTGTTTAGGGCAGCACCTACAAAAGAGAACAACCCTAAATTAAAATCCACATATTGTTGTAGTGAGGTGTCAGTTTGGTCCACTTCATCAATATCCAATGTTCTCTTAACTCTATTCAATAGAAAATCGTGATACAATACATAATCATTATGGTACATAGGTGGGGCAATAAACACAGGGGGGTAATACAAAAGATATATAACATGTACCTAACCATCCAAGAGGAAGACGATGATAACCTTTATTTCCGCAAATAAAGTAAGTGTTTCGTGAGGCCACAAATGAAACACCATTTGGTGCATCAAAGGCAAGAGTAACATTGCATTCACTTTTCCCCACCGGAATTGTTCCCTTATTCCTAATACAAAGGTCTGCTTTTGTATCAATAACGGTAATTACATGTAAACTGGTCATATTTGTAAGTCTCTGATTGGTGAAGATACGGGGCGTAGATACATTGTCCGGTCGATATTCTTCCCACTCGAATTTAGTTCCTTCTGCCTGTGGATAGCCGTCTCGATCGTTATAGCAAACTTTGTTCAATCGAAAAAGTAGTCCACCTTTTGTTGGCCATCTCAATGTAAAGAGAAGAGTGTATCAAGCATTACATGACCCATTGTGAGAAAAAGGAAGAGGAATAAGTGGGGTTCCTCCCTTCTTCTGATGCCCAGGTAACATCCCACATACCCAACAATTGGAAATGTTGGTCATATTATGCGTGTGGTGCAATATCTGAATGAAACAATTATTCAAATAGGTCTGTCTATGTCTTTCTTCGTGATAGGGCAAAGTAAAATGGAAATGTTCAGATGGAATTGGAGTGGTAGGCAGTAAATAGTCCCGTGCAGGAAATAGTCTTTCTATAGTCCAAGCTATTACTGCTATTACCACTATTGTCGCAACAAAGAGAACCGCACCCAGAATTCTTCTGTTTTTCAATGTCATAGGTGCCATGGTACAATGAACAAAAAGTCTCAATAAACAAACTAAAAAATAAAAATATGGTGCTGAGAACCAAGGCTGCCGTTGAGTTTTTCTCCGAGATTCAAGACGGGTGTCGCTACACTGAACAGAACTGATCCCCCCCCCTTGATATTCCCGGCTTCCGTTTCACAAACCTCGGAACGGTTCCCAACCAGTCATAAAAAGTACAAAAAAAATTATTTCCTTGGTCGTAGATTGTACTTCACTCCGCCAGAAATGGTGTGGTCCGGGAAGGCTCCCTCCGACTCGGGAGGCGTAACAGCTGGGCTTTTCTCCGCATCCAAGATATCTCGGTAATCAGACAGGACAGTAGGGTTCATTAGATCCGGAGAAACACGTCGACAGTGCGTTGAATGTATCCACCGCTTCTTATTCGTGACTCGCACAGCCGTTTGCGTTGCCAGCAGCACTTGCTCAGGGCCACGCCACCTCGGCTCCAAACTGCTGGATCTCTCAAACACCCGGATCATGACATGGTCGCCAGGACGAAGATTGTGAGCCTCTCCAATGGATTTGTCGGGGAGTGCTTCTCGAACCTGTTGATGAATAGAAAGTAAATCATTTGTTAATCGTGCCAAATAATCGTTCATCATTATACAAGGCACATCATGTACCAAACGAGGCTTTGGGACTCCCCAGATATTCATGGGCCTTCCAAACACCACTTCATAGGGTGTGAGGCCAGTTCGGGAGTGTGGCACTGATCTAATAGACAATAATGCCAATGGCAAAGCATCCGGCCATTTCAAAGACGTGGATGCCACAATCTTCGCTAGCTTCAGCTTCAGAGTCGCATTATACCTTTCTACTAGACCTGCTGACTGCGGGTGGAATACAGTGTGGAATTTTTGTCTGATTCCCAATCCTTTCAGGACATGCTCTACTATCTTCCCAACGAAATGAGGACCATTATCATTCCACAAAAATTTACAAACACCATAACATGGGAAGTACTCTTTTAGTAGTACCTTAGCTGTTGTTAATGCTGTATTGTCCTTTGTGGGGTAGGCTTCAACCCATTTACTAAAGGCACACACCACCACTAGGACATATTTAAGGTTATTACAACGCTCCAGTTGGATATAATCCATTTGCAGTACTTCGAATGGTGCAGTAGGTGGAACGAACCCTCCTTTAGGAGTAGAGGTTCCTTTTGCAGGATTGTACTGTAGGCATATCAGACAGGTCTGTACTATTCTCCTAGCCGTGCTGGTAATCTCAGGATGCTCCCAAACTCGTGTAAGCGATTTAGTAATCGCACGAGCTCCAATATGTACCAACCCATGTGTCATTTGAACCATTGCCTGCAAGTAAGCAGCAGGTAATTTCCATCTCTTCATGTCTTTGCTTCTCCAGCAACCCTCATCATCCAACACTCCCTCTATTGCCCATGCTGCAAGCTCCGGTTCAGACGCTGATTTCTGTATGTCTAAAACTTCCTCTCTAGCATCATGCCATCGCTCGGCTTGCGATCTCACCACATACATAGGGGAGTCATTTTGCAACATGGCAGTCTCTCTCGCTACGCGGTCTGCAAAAGCGTTTCCTTGCCCTATTTTGTCCGTCACCTTTTTATGTGCGCTACATTTTATTATCGCCACCTTCCTTGGGCATAATAGTGCATTCAGGAGGTCGCATACCAACTCTCCATACATGATGTGCGTTCCCTGTGAGATCATAAACCCTCGTTCCCTCCAGAGTAGGCCAAAATCGTGCGCTACTCCAAAGGCGTAACGACTATCGGTGTAGATATTCACACATAATCCAGCACTTAGCTCACATGCTTTCGTTAAGGCTATCAATTCAGCCGCTTGAGCAGATTTTTGTGGTATTCGTGCTGTTTCTACCACTGTCTTAAGTGTCGTGATCGCATAGGCTGCGGAAGCCGTACCATCTGGCAATCTCACACACGATCCATCAACCCACAGTTCCCCATCTACATCAGGAAGTGGCGTGTCCTGTAAATCGACACGACCCTTTGTTTGTTCGTCAGTCAGAAAAACACAATCATGTTGTTCTTCCTCCTGGGTCTCAGTAACAGGATATGGCAATAAAGTAGCGGGATTCAAAGTGGCGCACCTCTTCAATGTAATGTGTGGCGCCAGCAATGTTAACTCGTATCCTGTTAAACGGGCACTGGTTCGGTGCTGCGTTTTCGTTTGGTTCAATAGCGCATCTACTGCATGGGGAACTAGCACCAACAATTTGTGTGACAGAACTATTCCCTCACTCTGCCGTATAGCTACTGCTGTTGCTGCAACTGCTCGAAGGCATCCAGCCAGTCCTCGAGCCACAGGATCGAGTACCGCTGAAAAGTATGTGCAAGGCCTCTGTTTGTCTCCGTGTAACTGTACCAAGACTGACAATGCGCACCCATCCTTCTCATGTACATACAGTGTAAAGAGCTTTGTATAATCTGGTGTACCTAACACTGGCGCAGAACAAAGAGCTTGTCTCAGTTGTTCAAAAGCATTTTGACATTCGTCCGTCCATTCGAGGGGGAGTGATGCAGTTTTGGACAGCAATGCTAACAAGGGTTTTACAATGTACGAAAATCCTAGTATCCATTGCCTACAGAAGGACGTCAACCCTATGAAAGCACGAACATCCTTCTGCGTGCAAGGGACTGGTGTATCTAAGATTGCTTGGATTCGGTCTGATGTTAATGCACGTCCCTCCTTAGACAAAAGATGACCAATATATGTCACCTTTGGTCTACAATATTGTAGCTTCTTCCGCGAAACCTTGTGATTGTGTTCCGCAAGGAAAGAAAGCAGGGAGAGTGTACTCTCCTCGCATTGCTCCTGTGTGTCGGCTGCAAGCAGAATGTCATCAACATATTGTATGAGTGCCACCCCAGACTGCAAATCAAATAAATCAAGTTGTCTTTTCAAAGCCTGACTGTAAATGCTAGGACTTTCGGTGTAACCTTGAGGAACTCGACAAAACTATACGATTTATTATTTAATGTAAAGCCGAACAAATATCGGCTATCAGGATGGATAGGGATTTGTAAAAGGTCAGGCTACCAACCAGATTAAAAGATCCTTAAGTATTGCCCGGCGGTGTCGCCTCCTAAACCCACAAGATATTAATCAACGTAGAGGCAGGCGCTGGAGACTGGAAGGCAGGAAACAAGGGTTTTTATTCAGAATCTCTCCGGAGGAGAACACATCAGTTCGGACAGCAAGTATCGTCACGAGGTGCTCTAACCGCATCTCTGAGGCCTGGCCTCTTATACACAGCTTTATTGCTTTATTACATATAACATATTCATGGCAAATGCTTTGATGTACGGAAAGACATTCTCGGAATCCCCGCTCCAAGCCCGTTCCCACACACATATACAGCAGAAGTCCCCACCCCGGTCACGACAGGTGATGATTATCGCGCAGCTGGACATTCCGCCGGTTCACGGAATGTGGGGGTTTGATCGGATCTCATAGGGTGGGGGCATTGATCAACTCGTGGGTCCTTTGATGAGGGAAGCTTTCTACTGTATGGGGAGGGGCAATAAACAGTATCGGCAGAGCTAGGTGTCGGCCTGGGAACGAGGAAGACAAACGGGCACACAGGAAAAGGGGTTTTGTATCAAAAAAGGGCCTGGGACCATAAAAGGAATGAAGGGAAGTGTCGCGCTGGGAACAGGATGGGGTTCCGAGGCAGAGCCGCGCTGAAGAGGGGTTTATGACCCAAGACATGTGAGAGTGGAGGGGGGGTTGTCAGCGCGCGGGGGGTTGCCTGCGAGGTCGAGAGAGAGAGAGAGACGCTGGCTATCGGCGAGGGGCAGGGAGGCCATGGTGTACAAAATGGCTGCCGCTTACGCGCACGAATGGGCCCAAGGAGAGCAAGATGGTGCCGATAATGTTGACATTCTCAATCTAACTTTTAACAGTCCTCCCTTTTCAACATATCTAGCCAACTTGCCTACTCAATGTCAATCTTCATCAAATTCCCAACCTCGGCATCATATAATGCTCCCATGCGTTCGTTTCCAAAGTCCACGGCCTTAGGGCAAATACAGTTTGCACATAATGAACACAGGGGTGGCAGACATTGAATTCCTAAGCATAGGCCACATATTACTACTACAGGAATTAGGATAATGGTGAACAGTCTCCAGCCTCAGTTCTTAACGGTGTTCCAGAACCATCCACCAAGCGACCATTCTTCCTGTTCCTGGTGGACTTCCGAAGAGAGTCTGTGAAGATGTTCGATAGCTTTGTACACTGAGGGCGAGTTGTCCGGTATGTATGTACAGCAGCTGGACCCAATAATGCGGCATGCTCCACCACGGTCCGCAAGAACCACATCTAGGACAAGGCGGTTCTGTAGGGCCACCAAGCGGACCGCTTGGAGTTCGGCGGTGTTGTTGGCAAAGATACCAGCTGTGATATTCATTGTTGTCTCAACTGCCTGAGTCAAATGTCGGATGGCCCGGCTGTTTGCCATCGGGCCCCAAAGAGGAACAAGTCCCTTCATAGCATCGAGGAACTGTGCTCCTGTTGAGTCGGCTTGCTCAATGTCCTTGGCTCGTTTTTGCCTATGATGATTCGCTGGGGCCACATAAGTCGGAGGAAGGACGAAGGAGATGAAACAAGTGCCCCCCCAGCCTTTGGGGAGCCAGGTTTAGGCCTTTGTGCCGCAGACGGAATACATGTTTGGGGACGACACAAAGGAAGGTGGATCCGCAGTGTCCAAAGTTCGGGTAAATCGGCACGCGCTGCGGCCCACCAGCTGTGTCCCATGTCCTTCTATGCACATGTGGCCTGTGACGTTGATGACTGATAGGGCCACAGTCAGAGTGGCAGCCGTTCGTTTCCGCAGGTAGGAGAAGGTGGGTCTGGTTGGATTGTTGAACACCTGCATTTCAATTCGTTCTTTAGCAGGGATGTCCATGTGGATGGAGTCGTTGGAGGTCTGTGGGCAGAAGTGCGTCTTTGTTTTGTTTCGCCGGACCCCGTGGGAGAAAGGCGTTACGGTTTTGCTGGAGGTGGCATTGTCCTTATAGCTTTCTTGCAGGAGGATCAGCCAAGCAAGGCAGGAGCCATGAACCGAGAAGGGTGAGGGGATGAAGGGTATCGAGTGTCCAGTGGCGTGGGGTAGCAACCCACAGATCCAACAGTTGGTGGCATTGGTGGCGAGATTGTGCTGGTGAAGGAGCTGTACGAAAGAGTTATTCCAAAACTCCTTTCGCCTCTCTCTGAGTTGGGGAGAGAGCGAAATCAGATAATGTTCCTTCGTGGTGATAGGCTGAGCAGTGGTCAGGAATGTCTCATGAGCAGGTGCATTTTCTTCCACGATCCAGAGTGTGGTCATGAGGAGAAAGCAAAAAAGGATTGCGATGAAGAGTGCAATTGTCTTTGAGCTGTGGAGTCTGTCTGTTCTTGGGTTTCTGTAGTGGGTATTTCCTGTTGTCCCCATCATCTTCTTATTTGGCGCTTCCATCATCTTCTTATCTGGCGCTTCCATCATCTTCATTCTCAAGGTGCTCGGTAGTGGGCAGAACCACAGACTTAGTTTAGCCTCTCTCTAGGCAACCCTTGATTGCTTTGGGTCACCGTTTTGAGATTCAACTTAGTTTGTGGTCTACTTAGCCGAAGCTCCCTCCTTTCGACGCAGGAAATACCCTTCTCTGGATGGCACAGTGGGATCAGAGAATTTGGAAAGTTCAAGTGCTTCGGTGTCAGGATAGCAGGTTAGTGACGGTCGGTCCTTGTTCAGGAGCTCTTCTTGGTCGCCGATGTTTTCTGCCGTGGCCAGGGTCGGGGAGACCTTCTTACAGTGGTGCGCGTGCAGCCAATGCCTTTTCCCCTCCACACGAAGAGCCGTCCGGGTGGTGATTAACACTTGCCAGGGGCCCGTCCACCGGGGTTCCAAATTTTTCGTCCGCTGAAAGTTTCGGATCAGCACGAAATCCCCGGGTTGGATGGCGTGACCCGGACCCCTGGAAGCATCGGGGATGGCCTGCTGCACCTGCTGATGAATGACAGACAGTGTTTTAGTCAATTTATACAGATAATCAGACATTAGGACGTCCGGGACGTCATGAAAGGAAGTTGGCTTTGGTGCAGACCAGATACTCATGGGTCGGCCGAAAACAACTTCATAAGAGGTTAAGTGATGTCTGGTGGGGGTGGAACGCATCGATAGCAATGCTAGTGGGAGGGCGTCTGGCCATTTCAGACCCGTGGTAGCTACTATCTTGGACAGTTTAAGCTTTAGTGTGGCATTGTGTCGCTCAACAAGTCCAGCGGACTGGGGGTGAAAGACTGCATGAAATTTCTGCTTGATGCCCAACCCCTTTAAGATGAACTGGATGACTTCGGCTATGAAGTGGGGGCCATTATCGCTCCATAAAATACGACAAAGGCCGTAACAAGGGAAAAACTCCTTTAACAGTACTTTTGCGGTGGCCATAGCAGTGTTGTCACGGGTTGGGTATGCTTCCACCCATTTGCTAAAGGCGCACACCACGACAAGTACATATTTCAGGCCTTGGCACCTGTCCAGCTGGATGTAGTCCATTTGCAGGACCTCAAATGGGTGGTTTGGGACCCCAAATCCTCCCCGGGGCACTACAGTTCCTTTCCCGGGGTTGTGTTGCAGGCATATCAAGCATTGTTGGACCAGACGTTTGGCGGAGTCTGTGATTTTATCATTGTGCCAAACTCTGGAGACAAGTTCAATCATGGGGGCTGATCCTATGTGGGCAGGGGAGTGTGCCATAGCCAGTATGGGAATCAGGTATGAATCAGGTAGCAACCGTTTGTTTGTGTCTCTTGTCCGCCAGCAGCCTTCGTCGTCTTTTAATCCCACCCGTGTCCATTCAGTCAACTCGTGTTGTGTGCTAGCCGTTTGAATGTCCCTAATAGTGTCTCTAGCGTCAGTCCATTTTTCTGCTTGTGACCTGGTCACGTACATATGTGTTGTCGTCCTATTTTCAGCTGTCGTTCGGGCAGTGATGTCGGCTAGCGCATTTCCCTGCCCAATGATGTCTGTCACCTTTTTGTGTGCCTGGCATTTGACGACTGCAAGCTTTTTGGGGAGAAGGACAGCTTCGATCAAGGCGGAGACTAGATCCCCGTGCAAAATGGGGGTGCCGTGTGAGGTCAATAATCCCCTTTCCCTCCAAAGGAGCCCAAAATGGTGAACCACCCCAAAGGCAAACTGGCTGTCGGTGTAAATGTTCGCCGTAGTTCCTGTTGCCAGGATGCAGGCTCGGGTCAGGGCAATCAGTTCCGCCGCCTGGGCAGATCGTTGCGTGATACGGGCTGTCTCAACTACAGTTCGGGCCGTGGTGACTGCATAGGCAGCGGAAGTGGTGCCATCGGGGAGTTTGATGCAAGAACCGTCCACCCACAGCTCTCCGTCAGGGTCAGGGAAAGCCGTGTCTCTAAGGTCAACCCTACTTCTAGTCTGTTCGTCCGTAAGAGTCACGCAGTCATGTACAGGGTGCACGTTGGGATCGTTCTCTGGCAAGGGTAACAGAGTTGCCGGGTTCAGTGTGGTGCATCTTTTCAGGGCGATATGGGGTGCAAGCAAAGTCAGTTCGTATCCAGTCAGTCGTGCACTCGTCAGATGTTGCGTTTTGGTTTGGTTCAGGAGGGTGTCGACTGCATGGGGTACCAGTACCGTGAGGGAATTCGAGAGTACGATCCCCTCACTCTGTCGGATAGAGATCGCAGCAGCAGCTACGGCTCGAAGGCAGGCAGGCAAGGCTCTGGCTACAGGGTCAAGAGTGGCAGAGAAGTAAGCGCACGGTCGTTGCTTAGGGCCAATGGCCTGGGTCAAGACAGATAAAGCGCACCCCTCCCTTTCGTGAGTGTAAAGGGAGAAGGGCTTTTTGTAATCAGGGGTACCTAGGACGGGGGCTGACCAAAGGGCATCTCGTAGTTTCGTGAAGGAGGTTTGACACTCAGGGGTCCAAGGGAGTGGGAAAGGGACGTCTTTACCTAGCAGAGAAAGCAGTGGTTTCACAACGAGGCTAAAGTTTGGTAACCACTGTCGGCAGAAGGAGGTGAGGCCTAATAGGGAGCGAACCTGCTTCTGGGTCTTAGGGACAGGAGTATCTAGAATGGTTTGGATTCGATCAGGAGTGAGTTTTCTTCCTTCTTTGGACAAAAGGTGGCCTAGGTAAGTGACCTGGGGTTGGCAGAATTGCAACTTCTTCTTGGAGACCTTGTGGCCATTTTCCGCAAGGAAGTGCAGGAGTTGAATGGTGGCTGTGACTGCTAATGGAGTGGTGTCGGCCGCTAAGAGGATGTCATCGACATATTGCACTAACACCACTCCGTCGGGTAACTGGACTTGATCTAGTTGTCTCTTGAGGGCCTGGCTGTAGATGCTAGGGCTTTCTGTGTAGGCCTGGGGTGCTCGGCAGAACCTATATGAGCGGTTTTTTAGGGTGAAGCCGAAGAGGTATCGGCTGTCTGGGTGGATGGGGATGGAAAAGAATGCATTTTTGAGGTCAATGACAGTGAAGGTGGTGGCAGTAGAAGGAATCAAAGTCAGGATGGTGGTGATGTCCGAGACCACAGGGTACTGGGGTACCACCACTTTGTTGATCTCTCGAAGGTCAATGATAAAACGGTATGCTTTCTCATCTCACTCTCCCTGTTTCTTGATGATGGGCAAGATAGGGCTGTTGCAAACGTTGCTAACTACTTCCTCCACCACTGCGGCGTCGACTAGCGACTGAATAATTTTTACCAATGCCTTCTCGCCTTCGGGCGATATCCGATATTGTGGAAGTTTTGGGAGAGTTGCGTCTGGTCGGACAGTAATGTGCACTGGGTCGATCAACATGCGCCCTACGTCCGAATCCGTCTTGGCCCATAGATATGGAGGCAGAGTGTCAAGTAGGGATGTGTCAGTGTCGGTGATGGAAAACATGCGTCGGGGAGGGCAATGTCTAAGCAGGACAGGGTTGTCGTAAAGAAAAACTCGAACTCCGTCTTGAGAACATCTAATCGTCGCTCGGAAGTGTTTCAATAGGTCAAGTCCCATAATGGCGTCAGGGCTATTGGAGGAAAGCAAAAACGTGGTGTCAGTGGTGTTGTTTTCTACGTCAAAGAGGATCGGGGCGGACAAAGGGTTAGTGGAGGGCGTTCCATCGAAACCTGTCGATGTTATAAGTGAGCCAGACAAGGGTGCCCCCGGAATCAGTCGTTTAGATAACGCACTACGTGTTGCGCCAGTGTCTACCAGAAATGGAGACTTGGTACCCAGGACCTTAGCAGTGACGTAAGGGCCTTGCTGGTCAACATAGAGCTCGACTGGATCCCTCCCTTGCCCTTGGCAGTCCTATGCAAAGTTGTGGGTGTCGTCATAGTCAGATTGCTGGTATTGGTTCTGCCTGGGTCGATCAAATGTATTTGGTCTACCTGATCTGTCGTTAGTCGTGTCATTTGGGGGCCCTCGCTGTTGTCCCTTATTTCTCGGCCCATTTGCTATGTCCTTGGGGTCTTTGTTTCTGACCATGTCCAGAAGAACTGGGCACTGGGATTTCCAATGGCCAGTCCCTTTACAGAAAGCACACTGGTCCTCTCTAATGTCCGTACGTCCACTGTGGGGAGTCGAAGTACGGTCTTGGGACTTAGGGGCGTTCGTCTGATAGTTTCCCCGGTATTGGTCTCGTCCTATAGTCACCCCTTGCAGCTGGGCTATCATCACCCTCTCTTTCAGATCCTTCTTCTTTCTCTCGGTTGCCCTATCGTTTTCATTTTTCTGGTGTTCATAATATTGGGCCATCTGGAGGATAGCCGTAGGTTTGGAGGCTGCCCAACTACTCTCGCTAGCCTGCAGTTTCTGGGAGACCTCGGATGACAGACCCTTAACATAATTCTGGACAAACAGATGGTGTCCGGTTGCGGTGGTCATGTCCTGGCCGCTGTAATCGGAGAACACCGTTTCGAACCGGGAGAAGTATTCCGATGCATCCTCCTGGGGTTTCTGGCGACAGGCCGTTACTATCGACCAGTCCACTTTCTTTTCTGGAATCAGGGTTTTTAATTTCTGTACGATTTTATCCGGGAGGTCTAAAATGGATTTCAAAGGCTTTTGTCCCGGTCCCCGTTGTTTGTCAATTTCCTCGAGTTGTGTCCAGGTATGTCCGAGCAGCTCAAGGTGGTTGACTTTCCGGATTTGCTTCCACACATCAGCTGGTAGACATAACCCAAAAAACAAGTCGATGTCAGCCAGGGTCATAATCGTTGAACCTAGGGCTGTACCCAATTCAGTATAGAAGGCAGTGGGGTTTTTACGTAGGTCAGGCAGAGATTTTCGGAATGTCAGAATCTCTTGTCGGTCCCATGGCTGGTAGACCCAGTTGTACACTACTCTTCCTTTTGCATCTTGGTGGTTTGCATCATCGTGAGTCCCTGCACCTCGTGGAGGAACCCAGTAAGGGGCAGCCTCTCGTATTGGCATCATGGTGCTAGGTTGCTCAGTTTGTGGTTCGGTCGCCACGGATGTCGTGGGTTTAGTTCCCGATTCTCGTTCAGTGAGGTGGCGGAAAACCTCAAGCGTGCGCGTAAGGAGGTCCGTCACATCACACTCGCCCTCATCCCCGATATCGACCTTCCGGTACAGAGTCGTTAGGCTCTCGGGACCTTTGTCTCGATATCGGTCCTCGTATGCGTTCAAGACATGGTAACACAGTCGTACAGTAAAGTGCCGTCTGTGACTCCCCGTATATGATTTAAACATATCCGTGATGTACTCTTCGCCTTCCTTCCTTTCTACCAGTGTCCTTGCTATCTTATCGATCCCTGTTCGCTCATCTTTCCTTAGTCTGTTTATTCTTGCGGAACCGGCCCCTCGGGTCTCAGGGTCGCCCAACGTTGTTGTTTGCGGAGTATTTGGTACAAGGGGTTCGGCCGGCACAGAGACCATGGGGGCCGAAGCTGTGGCACTACCCTCATTTGCACCTGGGGGTGGTGGGTGTTGTGCTAAGGGTTGGGAAGGGGCATATGGAGGGGGCATGTAGATGGCCGGAGGGCCTAACAGCAGATCATCGCTCGCTCGTTTTTGTCTCGAGGATAAATCAGGGTAGAGCATGGAGGGCGTTCTAACCGGGCACTGGCTTGATGTTTCCATTTCTAGTTTCTGTTTGGCTTTCTCTCTTTCCTTTATCTCTCCTTCTAGCTTCTGAGCAGCTAGGTGGGCTGCTTTTCGCAGCTCTTTTTCCAACCTACTCTCAATTTTCCTTTTATGTTGTTCAGTTTCTTTGCGCCACATGCCGAAACTATCAAGCATAGTGGGCGTTGTTTTATTTTTACCTAGGGCTGTTTCTAGCGCGTTTATTTTGTCATCATCGAAGGATCCTATCAGTGGCCACTGACTTTCTCCATTCTTTTTCGTATATTTATGCCACAGTTTGTTATAGGCTATAGCGATCAATCCATGCTTCATGAACATGTCCTTATTAGGGGTGCCTTCCGGTGGAGCCGGATGGTTCATCTCTAATAAGCGGTCCGGGCTAAACAGGCTACCGATCAGTGGGGAGAAGACAGACATGACGGCTCGCAACGAGGGACAAAAAGTCAGCACTGCCTATCTTATCACTGCGTGCAAAGACTGGACAGAATATTTCTATTCTACGTTGTTTGCAGGCAGTGAATACCTCATGAACCAATATCAAAAAAATAAAAAAACAATTCAGTGGGGAGAATAAGTAGGCTCGCAAAGGTCTGCGTTACCTACCCTTTCACTATCTGTAAAAAGGGGGGGGGGGGAGAGGGGCTCTTTCCTGTTTGCAGACAGAGAATCTCCAGAAAACAGTCTGTGAACAATAGTTCAGTTTCAAGTAATTAATCAGTGGGGGAGAAAGATAGACACGACAGTTGCATTACCTATCCTCCACTGTTTGCAAAGGGAGAGCCTGTTGTTTCTCCGTTTGCAGACAGAGGATCTCCAAATAAATTAACAAAGAGTAATACTAGTATTTTCTGGACAATTCAAATAACCATTTCGCAATTCGTCGTGTTCACACGACCTTACCCGGACCGCATGGACAGTTTCTTGTCTTCCGAATCCAGCGCCCGATCGTCCTCTTTTCCTTGTATTCCTCGCGGCACTCCTGATGGTTCCCAGTCAGGACCGTAGATCACTCGAGAGAGGTCTGTTCGGAACCAGTGAAGTTCGGATGATCGGCTGTCAGACGAGGGTCTATCGGACAGGCGCGCTCCCGATCGTTGCAGTCGTTCACTCTGTCGTCAGGACCTCTCCCACTGGATCCATGAGTCACTGATGGGCCCCACGTTTGGGACGCCAATTGTAAAAGGTCAGGCTACCAACCAGATTAAAAGATCCTTAAGTATTGCCCGGCGGTGTCGCCTCCTAAACCCACAAGATATTAATCAACGAAGAGGCAGGCGCTGGAGACTGGAAGGCAGGAAACAAGGGTTTTTATTCAGAATCTCTCCGGAGGAGAACACATCAGTTCGGACAGCAAGTATCGTCACGAGGTGCTCTAACCGCATCTCTGAGGCCTGGCCTCTTATACACAGCTTTATTGCTTTATTACATATAACATATTCATGGCAAATGCTTTGATGTACGGAAAGACATTCTCGGAATCCCCGCTCCAAGCCCGTTCCCACACACATATACAGCAGAAGTCCCCACCCCGGTCACGACAGGTGATGATTATCGCGCAGCTGGACATTCCGCCGGTTCACGGAATGTGGGGGTTTGATCGGATCTCATAGGGTGGGGGCATTGATCAACTCGTGGGTCCTTTGATGAGGGAAGCTTTCTACTGTACGGGGAGGGGCAATAAACAGTATCGGCAGAGCTAGGTGTCGGCCTGGGAACGAGGAAGACAAACGGGCACACAGGAAAAGGGGTTTTGTATCAAAAAAGGGCCTGGGACCATAAAAGGAATGAAGGAAAGTGTCGCGCTGGGAACAGGATGGGGTTCCGAGGCAGAGCCGCGCTGAAGAGGGGTTTATGACCCAAGACATGTGAGAGTGGAGGGGGGGTTGTCAGCGCGCGGGGGGTTGCCTGCGAGGTCGAGAGAGAGAGAGAGACGCTGGCTATCGGCGAGGGGCAGGGAGGCCATGGTGTACAAAATGGCTGCCGCTTACGCGCACGAATGGGCCCAAGGAGAGCAAGATGGTGCCGATAATGTTGACATTCTCAATCTAACTTTTAACAGTTTGAAAAGAAAGCGTTTTTCAAATCAATCACTGTAAATGTAGTAGCCGTGGGTGGAACCAAAGTAAGTAAAGTGGTAATGTCAGATACTACTGGATACTGCGGTACAACTATCTTATTAATTTCCCTCAAATCAATAATAAAACGATAGATCTTAGTATCTGTGTCTTTCTTTAGGATCGGAAGAATTGGACTATTGCAAACATTATAGGGAACTTCCTCCACCACCCCTGCCGTTATCAAGTCATTCACAATATGTATCAAAGCTATTTCGCCTTCTCTAGAGATCTTGTACTGAGGAACACGAGGTAAAACCGCTCCCTCCTTCACAGTAATGCGCACAGGAGGAATAATCATTTGACCCACATCAGTATCGGAAGTAGCCCATAACGTACTTGGAAGGGAAGCTAATGCGTCGGCCTCTTGCATGAGGCACGATCTCTCAATTTCTGGGTAGTTTTCATTCAAAATGACCCGCACCCCTTCAGGGGCACAGCGAATTGTTGCACGAAAATGCTTTAGCATATCAAGTCCCATAATATTATCTGGTGTATTTGGAGATAATAAAAACGGACATGGGGCAGTGAATTTATCAACATGAAATGTAAGGGGTTGAGACAATGGGCTTAGTGAAGGTGTTCCATCGAACCCTATTGCTGTAATCGTTTCGCCAGACAGGGGAGCCCTTGGAACCAAGTGTTTAGACAGAGCACTTCGAGTAGCTCCTGTGTCGACCAGAAACTGATCAGTAGAACCCAAAACATGTGCTGATATATATGGACCCCTTTGATCGACTGGTACTTCAACCGATTCCACACCCCATCCTACGCAACCCTATGCATAATTTTTATCCTGAGACTCAGTATACTCTCCTTCTGCTATCTGATACTGATTCCGTCGATCAAAAGTATTATGTTCAACCTGACCACGACCCTTCTCTTCACCCCACCGCGATCATTCGCTCCACCTCTTGGTCCTGAATAACTATTCCGTGACCTTCCACTTCCTCGACCCCTCTGACTACGCTGTTCACGAAGCACCGGACAATCTGCGAGCCAATGTCCAAACTGCTTACAGTATGCACACTGATCCTCAGAAATGTCGGAACGAGGGGGAGACGTAACGTACGATCCTCGTCTACCCCTATCGTTCCCTCTCGATTGCGTAGCACAAACCTGTGCCAACATCACTTTCGTCTTTAAGTCCTTCGCTTTCTTATCACTACTCTCTTTAGCCTCTAGTTCCTGACGTTCATAATACTGAGCCATAGTTAATAAGGAGGCAGGCGTTGCCGTGGTCAATGAACTTTCACTAGCCTTCAATCGCTTAGCAATCTCCGGTAGGAGATTAGCCACATACTTATCTACGAATAATGCCTGCCCGTGTCCTCTGTTAATGATTGACCACTGTAATCATGGAATGCTTCCTCAAAACGTGAAAAGAAATCAGAAACCGATTCGTCTGGCTTCTGCTTACACGACGCTAACACTGTCCAATCTATTTTCTTAGGAGGGACAAGCGTTTTTAATTTATTCAAGATAGCTGTTGGCAAATCTAAAATCAACTGACACGGTTTACACGCAGGTTCCCTATCTGAATCAGCTCTCACTATGTCCTTCCAATCTGCGCCTAATATCGTTCGATCGTCAAACTTACGAATCACCCTCCACATATCAGGAGGCAATATCAGCCCAAAGAAAAGATCAATATCAACTAACGTCATAATACACGAAGAAATAGCACCCTCCACACCTTCATAGAAAGCTGCTGGATTTTTACGGGGGTCAGGCAAAGCATTCTTAAGTGCCATAACATCTGCTCTATTCCATGGCGTATAAACTCAATTATACACAAAATAGCCCTTTGAATCTTTAGACGTCTTATCATCATCCGTACCGTCCCCTTTAGGAGGGACATACAAAGGTGCAGCTTCCCGCATAGGCAAAACATTAATTGCAACACTCTTATCTGATCCATAAATAGGGCACACTCGGGAATTTTCCGTCGATCCAGACGCTGATTGCTCTGATGTTTTGTTCGCCGCTCGCAATCGCGTCGCCTCATCTCGTAACTGAACCAACCGCCGGAAGAATTCGTCCGCATCTGAAAGAGCAAAAAGACCTTTACGAAAATTCTCACAACCAACTGATATATCTTTAGGTTCCAACTTGTGATGTATTCCTATAGGTTCTGTATCGATCCCCCTATTCCTGACCCTATTCTGGTTAACGAGTTAACTAGCAGCCATCCCATGATGCAGAAACCGTTATCTGATTATGCCAGACCACGGCACAGGAGCGCGTTATCTGATTAGGTCATAACGCTTGCCATCTAATTAGGCAAGCAATATTCCTCCAGCCCCTGATAAGGCATACGGAGTTCTCAAAACAAATCAAACCTATGACAACCTGGGAAAAACCCTGCGGCCATTGTTTTGATTTCACCGAGAACTTCAGTAAAAGAATGCGCTAACGACCAGCTTGTATGACATCCTTATTGACGTATCTATGTCCATCCTTACGTCAATCTCGGCACCTTACAGGTATAAATATTACCGATATTGCCTTAAGCAAACACACGCGGTGGTGACGAGATCGGAGCAGCGAGACTTCCCGAAGCCCAGCAGAGAGCGAAGCCCACTAGCTGCCCCGCCTTCCTGACGCGCTGAGAACGAGACGCTGCCTTTCTCCTGCCGAGAAATCCAGCTCCGGCGCTTCCGAGCAGCCCTTGCAGGCAGCTTGGAATATCGAGACCTCAGACGAGAGATACTATCCCTCAACCATCCTAGACCTCAGGTACGGAACTGAATAACCCCTTGCAGAGAATTCTTGAATCAGTCACTTGGCAAAACAAACTTAACTTAGACTGCTACTTTCTATCCCCGCCCACGTATTAGGCTTAGGTCAGGTACACTGGGGTAGGCGTGGTTAGAAGCACCAGTTGAGTACGATTAGTCAAATGTTTATATGTATGTATCTATTTTATCCATTTTAAACCACCATATGGCTTAGAAACCATATAAATGTTTTTACAGTATTATTTTATACTTCTGCTTTTATTGTATGCACTTTACTTAACCATAAGTATTGCAATAATATCGATTCATTTCTCTTGTACGAGAAAAGAGACTGATCAATAAATAACATCTTTTATTGAACACGCCCGTCTCTTCTTTTTCTCTACAATCTGGTGAAACTAAGAATGCACGTACTGACTGAGTAAAATAAGTTGTCTTTTGTTTTCACACGACTCTAGAGATACACTCTTGATTAGGGGAGAGCAAAGTTGTCATGTTCTATGGTTGTCAGAAACTAAATCCCTTCTTGTCTATCCAGGGAGGTTCAACTCCTCCTTGTCTATTCGAGAAAGTTTCTAGTGAACTCTGAGCTAGCTGGCAAACCCAAAACTTTAAGTCTAATATCAACAGTAGAAGACCTAGTTAACGTCTGGTCTAGGTCTATACTATTGGAGGTATTATTCCAATGCGCAGAGCCTATTGGGATAATAGGAACTACACTACATGGCGCCCAACGTGTTTGGATAGGCGATAAAACTAACGCAAGACTTTAGAGTAACTCAGTCGTGCTTTTTCACTCAGACCCCTTTTTCCCATAATACTCCAAAGACGTCTGGAGTGGGTGAGAGGTAAAATCCGCCAAACCTCGCAGGAGGGAACTCCTATGTATGGTTCTTGGTTTAATCAACGTTGAAGGATACACTGTTCCAAAATATTGTGCATCTCATCTTTGTTTCCATAAGAAACCTGATCTGCAAACAAACAGAATAACCATCCTGACAGTAAAATGCCAGACAGTGATGATGAAAGAGAGAGAGCTAGAGTAGCAGCTGAAGTAATAGCAGCTGATAATACTATGCAAGAAGCAGACCCGGATATAATACTCATCCCGGTCAACATAAGAAGATCTATAACGTTAAAACTTATAGAAAATGGACTGACACCAAGAGGTGGTACAGTCATATTCGTAATTGAGGCACACGAATATCGGCAGACAGAGGTATTCTATTCATGGATAAACTTTCCAGCAGCAAATGCTGTAACAAAGGAGTTCCACTGTTATAAAATAGAGGAACCTCCGGATACCTACACTCCTTTCGAGGAAGTGGAAGTACCACTCAAATTCCAAGAGCATCTGCTCTTGTTTAATGGCGCCCTAAAACATAATAATCACATCACCAGGCTCGGTCCACTAGGTAGACCAGGAGCAACGTGGCCGGTCCTAGCCGGATACACACCACATCCAGACATCGAAAGAATGTCTGCAGCAGATGTTTTAGTACAACTAAAACAATTAATTAAAATATATAGACAACTAGTCCAATATGTAATGCGGACTTCAACCATCCAACCTGTAGTTAAAATCCCACAGCTGACCCCTCATCAGGGGAACACAAATAAAATTACACCACAGAACATACAGTCCTGCCTAGGTAAAGTACCAGCTAAACGGGAACAAATACCATTCTGGTTAGCACAAAAAATCACCCAAATAGAGGCGGTGTTTCCAGACACCACCCCTGTGGATAAACACAGGATTCTGACTATCTGTCTTCCAATGGGAATCGCACCACACGTGGAGGACTGTGACACTTGGGGTACAGTCTTTGCTTCCATTTACACAAAAACACATGGAGTTCCATCCATGTCAGTAATACCAGATGTGCTAAAACAAATTCAAGACGAATACGGTCCAGAACCCGCTTTAACTCTTGGTATGAAATTACTAAAAGACTTCAAGCAGGTCTCGACAATATTACTAGCCAACATAAAAGGAGAAGCAGCGAATGTGGCGATCCGCCAGAGGTTAAAAGAGACAGATATAGCAGACCAACCAGCTGAAATTGCCAGAATTATAGAAAAATCCTATGAAGAACTAGGTAGAGATAGTTTGGGTGGAATACCAGTAAAGCCCCAACTAATTGAAAGTCCTGAAAAAATATTCATTAAAAATAATCTAAACAGTCAAAAGAAGAACTGGGATGGAAACAAACAAGCCAATCCAAAAGAAAAGAGATTCCAGTCCAGAGGAAGGTCTCCTCGGCGGAGAGAAAGATCTCCGGACCAAGGACCCAAATCTCCCCAAAGGGAGCCCTCTGTGAAAAAATACACCCTTAGAAATAGGGATAACATAAAGAAACCGGATAGATATCAAGATTTTGATACACGTCCCTCTCAATCTTTTCAGACTTCCTCGCAGAAATCGGAAAGAAGAGGACGATCGGAACCCAGGGAAGGGCACGTCAAGTCCAAAGACAAGGAACCTGCTCATCCAAATAAAAAATTACAGTTTCCAAAAAAGAAGGTAGCCAGTATTAAAGTATTCAACAATGCCGAGAATACTGAGGACACAGCTGAAAAACGGAGAGTGGGCTCAGACAATGCTAGACAGCGCAGCAGAAGTGAGCATAGCACGCAAAGTCCTTCTGAATCATCTGGAGACAGTGGACACGAATGAATACATTCAGGTGGAAACTGCAGACACCAGAGTTAGCAAACCTCACAAAATATATGAAATAACTTTACGTATAGAAGGGGATAAGACTAGGAAAATAAGGGGCCTTTTTTGGGATAATCTCTCCAAGGGCTATGACATCTTTCTAGCTGAAAAAGATTGGCCACCAGAGTTCGTCAGGGAGTGCCCACATGGCGAAGAAATAATTATGCCTGCCTTCTCAAATCATATTCCAATTCATAAAAAATATACACTTGCAAGAAAGTGGGCAGTAGCTCAAGCTCCTGCTTTATATAAAAATCATGTAGGATGGGATGAGGACTCTCCTCCTCACAAAATCCAGTTAAAATCACAACCTACTGCACAAAGGCAGTATCCAATCAAGCAAGAAGCTAAAAAACAGGTAAAAGAAATTCTAGATCAACTAGAATACCAGGGGGTGATTGAAACTTGCACCTCACAAATGAACAACCCTTTGTTTCCTGTCTCCAAACCAGACAATTCATATTGTCTAGTTTTGGATTACAGACACCTTAACTCGTGTTGCAAAACTTTTGCAGTACAAAACTCGCATAGTGCTGCACTAATGAATAACATAGTGCGCAAAAAATATAAAACAACATTAGACATCTCTAATGGATTCTTTTGTCAAAATATAGCACCAGAGAGCAGATACTTATCAGCGTTCTCAATAAATGGCGCTCAAAAAGAATTCTGTCGGTTACCCCAGGGGTACAAGAACAGCCCAGGAGTATTCTCAGCGAGGGTAATACCTAACAGATGATGACTTGGATATTCACTTGAAGAGAGTGAACACCATAATACTTGGGTTCGCAGCAGAGGGTTACAAATTCAACTTTAAAAAATCTAGAATTGCCCATCTAACAGTCCTGTTCTTAGGATATGAATTATCAAGTGAAGGCAAAAGCCTGGCTGACAATATCCTAGAGAAATGTGCCGTACTCCAAGCACCTAGAACACTAAAAAACCTACAGTCAATTCTAGGCTTCCTAAATTTCGGAAGAACATACATTGCAAATTACGCAGAAAGGGTCAAACCCCTTTATGATCTAATAAAACCAGATTTTAAAACATCAAATTGGACTCAAAAACATACAGAAATTCTGAGATCCTTACAAACAGATATGTTAATTAAAACAAAATTAGAAACACGTGATAACACACGCAACCTTGTGATTCGAGTCATCCCAGGAAGATGCGGATTCACATACCTGACCTCTAATGAGGGAGAAAAGGTACCAATTGCATTCAAATCACACTTGTACACAGAAGCTGAAAAGAAATTCAGCATTAAAGAAAACATTGTTTATGCAGTTCAAACCGCAATAGCTAGAGAAAAAGATAAAGCTGACGGTAGACACATCACAGTCAGAACAGCAGAATCAGCCTTTGAGGCATTAACAACACCGTGTAATTTACCAACAACAGCATTGAATCCGGAATGGATACAATGGGTGAATTCCATTACAATGGACAAAGTAAAATACTACTTTGATCCAGAACTAGAGGAACTAAAATATCTAGAATATGAAAGAATATTCCCTCTGCCAATCGACATTCTGCCATTACGACAGTACGCTTGTGTAATCTATACAGACGGACATGCTCAACCATCCGTTTGGGGGGAACAAGCATACAACCCCACATGTGAGATTACAAAAGAAGTGTGGCGCGGAGGTATACTAAGACCTCTATTAACAAAAACACACTCAGTAGAAACTAATTCAGAACAACAGACTGAAATAATAGCATTGAAAATGGCGCTAGATAATGCAGATCGCGAATTCCCGACACTCATAGTGTCCGATTCGTATTACTGCGTCAAATCATATAACAGCGATTTGCAGAAATGGATTCAAAACGGTTACAAAGATGGCACAGGTGCAACAATAAAACAAAAACTGCTTTGGGAACAAATAGTTCTGTTAAAAAAAGAACTACCAAAGACTCACGTGATACACTCACTGAGTCATCAGCGTGATGGCGTTCACGTTGCAGGGAATTCATTGGCTGAGAAAGCCACAGCGGTAGCAACTGAATCGGCTTCCGTAGCTAGAAAAAAGCGTGCAGTAAAATACATTGACGGTGAAACAATGCTGGCGGTGAAAACATCATCAAAAGGCGACTGCTCAGCGTTACCGATCAGTTACCCACTCAAATATACATACATAATCGATGCGAACTCCGTTCCTTTTGCTCGAATCCCTGGAGTGGGGGATAGAGTAATTCCAAACAAGGACAGGAGAACTTTGTTAATAGCAGACGCACATATGGGCGAGGGTCTCAGACACCTCAAACTAAAAGATTCTCTGGAAGAACTACAATCAGTGTACTGGTGGCCAGGCATGAGCCTGCATCATCACATCTTTGTAAAAAAAATGCCCGGGCTGCAACAGAGATCGCAGCGGCGAGAGGAACGGGGTAATACCATGGCGTTTCACTCAATAAGGGCTAAACAATAATCAGTGAAACAAGTGTAAATAATGCGTCCCATTAACAAATAAAGACTAGTTTCCACTTATAAATGTAGACCCCAGCACTCGGCTGACGTCGGGACTGTTATACAAGATTTGCGAGTCTAAATGGCATATACGCTAGGAGCATGCTACGTTTGACCAATGTTTTCACTTTAGCCCTCAAGCTTGTGGGAAAGCACGGCCAAATGAGCATAGCGAAGCGGGATTCTTCTCACTTCCTTCCTGAGGGATACGGGACGGTGTAAAGGAAAAACCAAGACATAAAGCAATCTATAACAGCAAAGGTATTAGGTTCGGGAGCTGGGTGGGTCAAACATCTAATAAGTGTCCAACGTAGTCTAAACAACTTGCCAAGAAATTCTCTGAGGGGATTCAGTCCGTACGAATTACTGTTTGGAACTAGGATGCTAGTCTTAGATCTTGACAGTCAGACTTCAGTGGTAAAAGAAAAAAGCTTTGATATCAAAGATCGTTTGGCTATTTTACAGGACTTAAACGAAACAAGAAAAGACCTGAGCAACATAAAGTTGAAACAGCAGCCAACAACCACTGAAGAACCACCACCTGTCCCAGCAAGACCTGTCTGGATTCCAAAAGTCGGGAATCTAGTCAGAGAAAAGATCGCGGTAAAGAAGGAATTTGGGCCTTCTTACAGAAAAGCAGTTCCTGTCTTGTCCATCAACGGGACAAGATCAGTTGTACTACCGCCGCTTGCTGGTAAAAAGGAGAACCGAGTTGTATCCATCGACCTGGTAAAACCACAATCATGTGGCCGATAACAAACAGTAGGCCAAGTGGACTCCCGATAAGTAGTAGAACACCAAGGTTTGCTACAAGTACAGAGGTGCTAACTAAAAGGCTAATCACATTCGAAACGCCTACAGAACAACGACAAGGACTATGCAACAATGCAATGGAACTCACACCTCTGAAAACCCAAATAAAAACATTTAGTAGAGACACACCAACCTACAATGAAGTAACAAATGAATATGCTGAAGCTGCAAGAAACAGTAATCCTGAAGCAATTGGAACAATAGACAGAACGGCATCCGGCTACTTCATCAACTTTGAAGATTCTTCTGAAGATCTAAGTGAATCAAAGACACAGCCATCAACAAAAACTTTTAAAGATAAAGCTAAGGAACTTTTGAAACAGCTGAAAGAAACCTATCTGATTTCTCCGTGGATTGAATTTTGGGTGTCATTTGGTGTATTTATCCTGATACTTTGGCTCATCATGATACTATGTTTGGGACGCTTCATTGAGGGAAAATATGCTAAAATGGACACAGCAAGCCAGAAAATCAACTTGATCCTCAAGCCACACACGTCTTCACACGTCAAGAAAAGAGAACTTTCTTCAGTCAATTTCACAGCCAATCCTATACCGGGTGGGGTAGCATGGGACAATACTGACTATGAAATTTATGGTCCGGTAGAGATCCTCAAATATCCACACCAAATCAAGATCTCGTTGAGTGACTTTGTAAAACCAAACTCATTTGATGATGATTGGGACTTTGAAAGTATTAATAACATGATGTCTGATCTAGTGATGTCTGCTAAATTTACCAAACATGATTATTTGCAGGGTTCGTCTAATTATGATAGTATGTACTGCTACAACCACTATGGTAACCATTTTTTACATAAATCAGCACAACCTAGAAATGTTTTAAATTATAATCAATGGGAACATTGTGCAACCCCTCCAAAAGGAAGCTCAAGAACTTTTTATGACAAATATTCATACTTTTCAGGGTTCAATACAAGTAATGCTGAAACATTTTATTTCAAATTGTCAAATAAGACAGGAACAAAAACCATGCTTACAAACACAAAATTGATATATTCTGACTAATTTTTTGAACAAATGAATACATTTGGTTTTGATTATTGGGACAAAAATGTTGAAGTAAAAAGTGTTTGGGGTACAAAAGAATGGCAAGTACAATGTATAGAATCATTGTTTAGAGCCTGCATGATCCCAGAACAAATTATATTCTTGAATGAAACTATTCAACAAACTACCTGTCTTGGATTAGCCAAAATCAAAGAATTAAATAAACCGTCTATTCCAAAACCAACAATGAACAGCAATAACTCTGCAGATGAAGAAATAGACGTAAACTATGTATTAAACCAAAACAGAACAAATCCTGATTGGAAACAGTGGTTGATCTGGCCCACAGATACTAATAACTGTCAAGACAGATTCCTGAACAAAACACAGGGGTTCACATTGACCAGGCCAGACCCTAGATATTCCCAAAGACAACACCCAGGGATAATCACCACCTACAGTGTGGGCAAACTATGCCTTCATTGGCTAAAAACTTCCACACTGACAGAAATTAAGCAACACCTAACTTTACTTACTGATGGTGCTGACTTGCGTGATTTCATTATGGGACCACGCAAACAGCGTCAAAAACGCTTCATAGCAGCCTCTATATATGCAGCTTACAACGAGGCCTGGAAGATAACTCAAATTGAGACAGCAGAAAGTATACGGGAAATTGACCGTATTAATTTGGAAAAATCGCTTTCTGTAGTGGACAATGGGTTAATGACTCTGTCCTCCAGAATCTTTTCATTGGACAGCATTGTGTCATCAGCAATCGACATAATATCGCAAGACTTACTGTTGTTACAACACGGTCAGTCTCAATTGCGTTCTATTGTACAGCTTGGCTGGACGTTACAAAACCTGCGTTCAGGCTATGTGCCTTGGCGTTTAATCAACACAACGTCACTATTCACTATCTTTAACCTTACTGATAAACAGATCAGTATGGCACAAAAGGGTGCTGATTATACAATCCTGAGCATTGAGAAACTCGAGAGATTACCATTGACAATGTCAGAACGACCTGTCATTGAATGGATAATACATGGGATAATTAATATTCCGATATCTACTTTCAGGTTTCAATACTGCCAAAAATATATACAGGCTGGCATGTACGAAAAATTGGGAAAAGGGTACATTAGGACAACATGGAACTTGCCCTATTCACATGCATGTGTCAGTAATAAAGGACAGAAAGTGTTTCTTAGTGGCAATAATTGTTCGATGTCACTAAGCGGTACACTTCTGTGTAATGGAATTAGTTTGCATGGAGCCTGTGAAGGGAACTCAAATAACCTTTCATGTCACCAGCTAGGCACACCTGCAACAGAGATAGAACCATTCTTTAAAAGACTCTATAACGGGAGTTACATTCTAATTGTGGATCGCAGATGTTGTAGTCTACTGCCCGGGGTTCCTTATCTCGTTAGTACGACTGCGAAGGTCATGTGCTGTGGACGCTTATTGTTCCCCAGCTCCTTTCCAGACAGGGAGGCAAGGACATGGCCTCACTTGAAAATTACTTCTATTCGAGTTGATACTTTAAGCAGAATGAAAACAGTGCTTCTTCAGACGCCGACCAGGCTCACGTCATCAAAAGAAAGGTATGATCTCCTAGTCGCAAGGACGACTGCAGAGATTCACTCATTGTTATCAACTAATTCCCCCATACATTTCGCAGATATCCTGAATGAAATCTTAAATATTTCTGATACCAGTGGAGTCTCAAATGTATTTAAGACAGTATTTTCGATGGCATTAACACCATTCAAAGCCATACTGGGTATTTTTCCAGACTTCGTCCATTCGATTTTTGGAGGAGTTCCCCTCATTTTGGGACTAATTGCAGGAATCTTATTCTTAGTCCTTATATTTCGTTATGGCAAACCGTGTCACAGACAAAACACCTGCGACAAGGGAAGAAACAATCCGAGCCATTGGATACCGGGACCGGATATCTAAAATCCTGGGACTAACCCGGCTTAGAGACCTGAACATGACTTGGTTTCTTTCATTTCGGCCGATATGGCAAAGATGTGTTTTACCTGTATTAAGGTGCATGCTGTGCGGAGAAGAATGCGTGTTGGACACCTGTCTGACGCTACAATCGGATGCGCCAATGGATGCAGAAACATTGTTGGGTCCGGTAAAGGCTCATGCATTGTGCTGCCCTCAACGGCTGCCAATCCTGATGACGGCATTCGTGGAAACTTCACCACTACGATTAAGGGGTAGTGAAGATCAAGATGAAAGCAGCATCGATCAGGTACAACCTTCTGTCAGCAATACTAATCAAAACGTCAATGGAGACAATCATGCACATGAATGCATGGTTACATCCTTTTCCGAGTTAGTGGAACTCTCACAGGAAGCTGTTGACAGCTTTTTCAGCAGTCTCAACGATATGATGTTCTCACCAGAGCAGAAATAATGACTCTTGAACAAGCTAGCACACGGCGTTCCCGACACCTTGAATTTGGCCTTCAACTTTAATAATAAAGTAGCAAGATCGACTTTTCCTCCAGTTCACGGACAGCAATTTTTTAGCAGCCCCAAAATATTTTTGTTAAATTTTACGGGACACTTTTCTTCTGCTTAAAGTAAGAACTATTCTTAGAGAACTAATTTCTATTTTTAGAAACTTCATAGACATTAGCTGCCCGCTGGTATGTTTATAAATATTTTTGAACTGTGATGAAGTGGTCTCGAACTTTTCTTCTGTATTAAGAGCCATTTCATGTGTAATTCTAATGTTCAATTACTAATAATGTATACATATGCGTGATTATTTTAGCATTATTCTACTGCTTGAGTGCATATAGTACATATGACTATTTTTTTCCCGTATGTTACATAATTTCAAAATGCATTATGTGTATTTTGGGGTGGTAAGGTATACACGATACTCTACAGTATGTTTTACTATGCCTAGATTCGTAAATATGGCCATAGTTAGCGTGGAGTGGGTGTGATGTATTCCTATAGGTTCTGTATCGATCCCCCTATTCCTGACCCTATTCTGGTTAACGAGTTAACTAGCAGCCATCCCATGATGCAGACACCGTTATCTGATTACGCCAGACCACGGCACAGGAGCGCGTTATCTGATTAGGTCATAACGCTTGCCATCTAATTAGGCAAGCAATATTCCTCCAGCCCCTGATAAGGCATACGGAGTTCTCAAAACAAATCAAACCTATGACAACCTGGAAAAAACCCTGCGGCCATTGTTTTGATTTCACCGAGAACTTCAGTAAAAGAATGCGCTAACGACCAGCTCGTATGACATCCTTATTGACGTATCTATGTCCATCCTTATGTCAATCTCGGCACCTTACAGGTATAAATATTACCGATATTGCCTTAAGCAAACACACGCGGTGGTGACGAGATCGGAGCAGCGAGACTTCCCGAAGCCCAGCAGAGAGCGAAGCCCACTAGCTGCCCCGCCTTCCTGACGCGCTGAGAACGAGACGCTGCCTTTCTCCTGCCGAGAAATCCAGCTCCGGCGATTCCGAGCAGCCCTTGCAGGCAGCTTGGAATATCGAGACCTCAGACGAGAGATACTATCCCTCAACCATCCTAGACCTCAGGTACGGAACTGAATAACCCCTTGCAGAGAATTCTTGAATCAGTCACTTGGCAAAACAAACTTAACTTAGACTGCTACTTTCTATCCCCGCCCACGTATTAGGCTTAGGTCAGGTACACTGGGGTAGGCGTGGTTAGAAGCACCAGTTGAGTACGATTAGTCAAATGTTTATATGTATGTATCTATTTTATCCATTTTAAACCACCATATGGCTTAGAAACCATATAAATGTTTTTACAGTATTATTTTATACTTCTGCTTTTATTGTATGCACTTTACTTAACCATAAGTATTGCAATAATATCGATTCATTTCTCTTGTACGAGAAAAGAGACTGATCAATAAATAACATCTTTTATTGAACACGCCCGTCTCTTCTTTTTCTCTACAATCTGGTGAAACTAAGAATGCACGTACTGACTGAGTAAAATAAGTTGTCTTTTGTTTTCACACGACTCTAGAGATACACTCTTGATTAGGGGAGAGCAAAGTTGTCATGTTCTATGGTTGTCAGAAACTAAATCCCTTCTTGTCTATCCAGGGAGGTTCAACTCCTCCTTGTCTATTCGAGAAAGTTTCTAGTGAACTCTGAGCTAGCTGGCAAACCCAAAACTTTAAGTCTAATATCGACAGTAGAAGACCTAGTTAACGTCTGGTCTAGGTCTATACTATTGGAGGTATTATTCCAATGCGCAGAGCCTATTGGGATAATAGGAACTACACTACAAACTCAGGAGAGTGTTTTCTAAACCGCTCAACAACTTCACCTGCAAGATGATCTAAAAAATACAATCGTTCCTTGTCGGACCATTTGCTCATAAAATCATCAACCTCTGAAACAGTTATAGAATTTACATTAAGTTTACGGGCAATCGAACGCAATTCCGTCATACGCTCGACCTGTAACCTGGTACGTTGTTTGTCCTGATTATCCTCGTCCGATTCCACATCTGGAGCCGTAGGCTGAACATACGGGGGCGGGCAACGATCTAACAATGAAAAATCATCTAATTCATTAGTAAGGACAGGATAAAGAGGACGTCTAATAGGAAACTGACCATTAACCTGCAGGTTACGTTCTCGACTCTCTTTCTCTTTCTGTTCCTGCAATTCCTTCTCCTGTAGCTGTAAAGCTTTATCCCGAGCAGCCTTTCGCTGCTCTTTGTCCGCCAAGGCTTCTGCACGCTTCATTCGTTCACGCACCGCTTTCTCCCACATACGCACACAATCAAACATATCCTGCCTAGACCTGCGCTGAAACAAACACTGTTCTACATACTGGACTTTTCGCAAATCGAATGACCCATGTAGTGGCCATTGCAATTCACGATCAGGTTTAGTGTATTTGTGCCATAACGTGGTATACATTATGGGAGGAAGGCCAAATTTTATGTACATTTCGCGATTAGGAGTCCCCTCTGGGGGAGCCGGCTGAGATTCATTTAATCGATAAGTGGTACCATTTCCAAAGCAGCACATTCCTCGGAGTGTGCTGAGGACAGGCATGTTCAAAATATCACGGAAAAATGCGATACTACATAAAATGGCACTTAAGGGTACTTATGCACAATGTGCCGTTCAAACAAATTCAAAAGCAGAGAAATATCCCTCCATGCCTGCCTATGTGAGGTGCACTCCACATATAATTCAAATCATAGGTCCAAACGTTAGCTAACTCATACAAATTCAAATTCAAATTCAAAAAGCCACAGTAAGTGTCAATAGACTACCTTACCAAACATAAGCTCACCAAATATCTTCAAAGGTGTCCAGATTCCAACTGCCAAGTTCCGTAGCCGAATCAGCCAAAACAGGCACTACACGACAAGCCAAACGATCAGAACCTCAGTCGAGGACCGGCGCCACCTGGAAGGTCAGATCAGAAGGAAAGGAAAAAACACCGTGGGTGCCAAGACTCGGGTCACTCAGTGGCAGCGTACGCGTCCATAGCGAGTTTCTAATCATTCGTCGTGACCTCTCCTTCGGGCATCCGAGTCGCCGATGAGGTCCCTTCGTGGTCGCCAATTGTGGTGTCGGGTTCTATCTGGTCTACATACCTGCAGAAACACTCGCACACCATAAAACAGAAGTTGGCACGGAAACTGAAAATGCAAAGAGACAAGTTTATTAGGACCCCATGGGGTGGTGGTACATTCATACAGCACCCTTCGGCAATGCAAGAAGTATCACCCCGAACATCGGTGTGCGACCTCTTTTATACATTTTAAAGGTAATAAAAAGGTAGGCGGTATACTTTAGAACAGTTTTAGGTACATATAAGGGCATTTTTGGAACACAGCCAACATGAAGGAGGGGTTTAATACCACTGGTCAGTTGGGAGGAACATTCCTAAGGAGTGACCACTCTCTAGTCCAAAGATCAGACGTACGCATGCGCGAGACTGACCATTGCTAAAAATAGTCTCTTGCTGGGTAGGGTAAAGGTTCATTTGCATGAAGGAAGGACGAAAGGGCATGCTGACCACGAGGCCGCATGTTCATAGGCAATGGAAGCCACCGAATACAAAATGGCCCCCACACGTTTAGTCAAGTTAACAGAAATGTTCGTGTAGCTGAGCTTAACGCTAACTCAGGTATTGCCAAATTACGACAGACTTAGGAAAAGTATAATTTACTATTCCAACTCCAGCCTGCGCAACAGTAGGGAAGGTGTTGAAATAGTAAACTATACTATTCCTTATGTTAGAGCGCCCCTATTGCAAGTCAATCTAATTACTTGCATTATAACGGCATAGCAGTTCTAAAAACGTGGTCATTGTAACAACCGCATTGTAAAGGAACTGCAATGTGATGACTGCGTTGTAAACGCTGTCTCCCATCTAAACTGTCTTGACAGCTTCCTCACCCCCACCCCGCCCCCACTTTTCACCTTGACAGTCCGCAGTTACACACAGCAGAATAAAGATGTGTAATACTAAGCTGCGTGTGTGATGTGGTCATTAGCGGGTACCCAGGCTGGGAAGCCACTATAATAACGAATAACGGGCATCGTCCATTTGCAGTTTCAGCAGACAATATACCCTGGTTAGGTCTCGCCTATTATATCCCGCAGGGATAAATAGGCGAGATTATAGTAAGCGGAAAAGAAAAGTCTACCTAGCCTGCGCATCGCGTACAGTTCATGTGAGCTATGCGCGTGCACAGAGCCAGCCACATCACACACCACCATTTGTCTGTGCCTCGGCATCAGACTTCAAAGGCTGCCGCTCCCCCGCTGCCCGCGTGCACATCGTACACCATCATTTGTCTGAGCCTTGGCATCAGACTTCAAAGGAATGCGCTCCCTCTCCCCCGCCCTGCCCTCCCCCCCCGCCAAGGCTGAGAGCTTGGTTTTTTTTGCATCCATTTTGCGGGGAAGCCGTGTTTTGTTCGGCGTTCTCTGCAGCTTTTTCGGGGTTTTTTTCTGGACGACAGTGAAAGCCTACCGTGCTTGTTTACAGTAGCCTTGCTCCTCAAATGCTGTTGCGGGATTGCCATCTCTCTAGGGACACTCCGCTTGAAAACACTCGACTTGCTAGCTGCAATGCTACATCTGCTATGCTTTGCCTCTAGACACGTTGATCCCTCATAGACTGTGCTGACTCTGCCCCTCCTGATTCTGAAACTGACCAACGCAGTCACAACGCAGTCTTTTCTCTTTGTCTTATGATGTCTGCCCTGCCACCATTTACTTCGGACGCTCACCCTCACACCTCCTCACCCTCACACACCTCACACCCTCTCACCCACCCTCACTCACCCTCACACACACACCCTCACTCACCCTCACACCCTCACCTTCACACCCTCACCCCCTCTCACCCCCACACACCCTCACACCCCCTCACCCACCTCCTCACACTCACACCCCTTCACTCATACCCCATCACCCTCACACACCCTCACCCTCACTCACCCTCTCACCCTCACACACCCTCTCACCCTCACAAGCCCTCTCACCCTCACACACCCTCTCACCCTCACACCCCCTCACCCTCACATCCCCTCACCCTCACAACCCATCACCCTCCCTCACACCCTCACCCCCCCTCACCTCCCTTCACCCTCTCACCCTCACTCACCCACCCTCTCACCCTCACCCACCCTCTTACCCTCACCCACCCTTTCACTCTCACACACCCTCACCCTCTCACCCACCCTCACTCCCCCTCACCCCCACACCCCTCACCCACCCTCACCCTCACACACACCCTCAACCTTACACCCCCTCACTCTCACACCACCACACACCCTCACACCCACCCCCTCACACCCCTCACCCTCACACCCCCTCACCCTCACACACCCTCACGCTCACACCCCCTCACTCACCCTAACCCTCACTCACCCTATCACCCTCACACACCCTCTCACCCCCTCACACCCCCTCACTCACCCTCAGACCCCCTCACTCACCTCACACACCCTCTCACCCTCACACACTCTCTCACCCTCAGACCCTCTCACCCTCACACACCCTCTCACCCTCACACACCCTCACCCTCACACACACCCACCCTCACACCCCCTCACCCTCACACCCCCTCACCCCCGTCACACCCTCACACACCCCCTCACACACCCTCTCACACACCCTCACCCACCCTCACCCTCACACCCCATCACCCTCACACACCCTCACCCTCCCTCACCCCATCACCCTCGTCACCCTCACCCTCACCCTTCCACCCTCACAACCCCACACCCTCCCCCTCAAACCCCCTCACACCCCCACAACCCCACACCCTCCCCCTCAAACCCCCTCACACCCCCTCACACCCACACCCCCTCACCCCCACACCCCTCACCCTCACACACACCCTCACCCTTACACCCCCTCACCCTCACACCCCCTCACCCTCACACCCCCTCACCCTCACACCCCCTCACCCTCACACACCCTCACCCTCACACACCCTCACACCTTCTCACCCTCACACACCCTCACCCTCACACACCCTCAGACCCCCTCACCCTCACACCCCCTCACCCTCACACACCCTCACCCTCACCCACCCTCCCTCACCCACCCTCACCCCCTCTCACCCTCTCACCCTCACACCCCCTCACACCCCTCACCCTCACACCCTCACCCCCTCACCCTCACACACCCTCACTCACATACCCTCACCTTCACACCCCCACAGCCTCACCCTCACACCCCCTCATCCTCACACCCCCTCACCCACCCTCACTCACCCTCACACACACTCACACACCCTCACCAGCATAGCATAACAAAACATAGCATAGCATAACAAAACAAAGCATAGGATAGCAAAACAAAACATAGCATAACAAAACAAAACATAGCATAGCAAAACACAACAAAGCATAGCATAACATAACAAAGCATAGCAAAACAAAACATAGCATAGTAGAACAAAACATAGCATAGCATAACAAAACACAACATAGCATAGCATAACAAAACAAAGCTTAGCATAGCATAACAAAACATAGCATAACAAAGCATAACAAAACAGCATAACAAAACATAGCATAGCAAAACAAAGCATAGCATAATAAAACACAACAAAACATAGCATAGCATAACAAAACATAGCATAGCCAAACTACAGAAAAGACTCCAGCGCATTCAGAACGCCTCCGCACGACTTATCCTGGACATCCCTCGCCGCAGCCACATCTCTACCCACCTGAGAGACCTGCACTGGCTCCCCGTCAACAAGAGGATCACGTTTCGACTCCTCACCCACGCACACAAGGCTCTCCACGACATGGGCCCGAAGTACCTCAACAGCCGCCTCACTTTCTACACACTCACCCGCCAGCTACGATCGGCCAGCCTCGCCCTCGCCGCCATGCCACGCATTCGCAGAGCCACCGCCGGGGGAAGATCCTTCTCCTACCTGGCGGCCATGACATGGAACTCCCTCCCCACCCACCTACGACGGACCCAGGACCACTTCTCCTTCAGGAAACAACTCAAGACCTGGCTTTTCGAGCAGTAACGAACCCCTCCCCCCAGCGCCTTGAGACCCTTCTGGGTGAGTAGCGCGCTATACAAATTATGTTGAATTGAATTGAATTGAGCATAACAAAGCATAGCATAGCAAAACACAACAAAACATAGCATAACAAAACACAACAACACATAGCATAGCTTAACAAAACACAACAAAACATAGCATAGCTTAACAAAACACAACAAAACATAGCATAGCAAAACAAAACATATAATAGCATAGCAAAGCATAGCATACCAAACACAACAAAACAGCATAGCAGAGCAAAACAAAGCATAGCATAATACAACACAACAAAACATAGCATAGCATAACAAAACATAGCATAGCATAACAAAGCATAGCATAGCAAAACATAGCATAGCATAACAAAATATAGCATAGCATAACAAAACAGCATAGCATAACATAACAAATCAAAGCATAGGATAGGATAGCAAAACATAGCATAACAAAACATAGGATAGCAAAACAAAACATAGCATAGCATACAGCAACACTCCGCACCACCACAGCATCACTCAGGGGCCCCACAACATCACTATGTGCTACCACAGCATCACTGAACGCCACAGCATCACTCGTTCGCCATCTCAACATCACTCAGCGCCACCACAGCATCAATCTGTGCAACCATTCAACAACACCTGGTTCAAATATGTTCTCTCAATGTTTCAAGCTTTATTACAAATGTAACAAAAAGATGTTAATATTTCACTTCTGTTCTTGGATTTTTGTCTCAATAAAATACACTGAACATAATCTTCCAAAAGTTATTTACAAAACTTTAAGCTATTACCATTATAAATTACAATAACTTTTATTTAAGTATTAATTATTAAAAAACATTAAAAGGCATTGTTATTTGTAATATCAATACATGTAAGTCACGTAAATACAACACATATTACATTACAAATGCTATAGGTGTCACATTTGCGAAAGTTATAACTATTGGCATTGTAAATGACAAAGCTATTCATTTCGCTATTTTCAAAAACAAAAAAAACATAAATAAAAAATGTGTCATTTACAATACCAATAGCTCAAACTTTCCTAATGCGAGATCTATTGCATTGCAAATGCTTGTTTTTTTATATGAACCAGAGGACTCACTTCCTCAAGACACCGTCACGACAAAAATGGGTAAATTACATACACATTATCCTGGCTGTGAGGTTATCTCTCGCACGTTTCGGGAGGTGCTACACAATGCCCTCACTGTGGTAATGGAGACCACATTTTGAAATGTTTATTCTATGGAAACGTTGGCAGTGAATATGCTTAGTAAATTTGAGAGGGTGGGGGCTCCATTTGTCAATTATCTAAGAAATTACCCCGCGTCTCATGCAGCAGCTCTGTTTGTAAATGATGTTATGAGGCGAATATGTACGTTTACCCCGCAGTCTTTCCCCCCGCAGGGAATCCCAACGCGTCGTTACCACAACCGCGTTGTGATTACGCATACCATTACTCCGCAAGTTGGAACAACGACGGTTATGTTTGTCCCATCACCCTTGAGGTCAAAGACACAACATTACTTTTATGGCCTTCTCCCAAAAAGGGGATAGTGGCAAACTTTGTTAAATGTTGCGAATAGTGTTATCTGTGAAACCCAATAATGCTAGCCGATATGTATACTGCTATCGAATGAAATGTGACACTTATTATTCCTGACGCTAATAACGTTGTTTAAAAAAAATCATGTTTTACTATGAAGTGCCGTACAATTAAATGTTTCTATTACTGTTCTTGGTTCACCTGTTTTTTAATTTAAAAAATTGTTGCAGGCAAATGGCTGCCACGTTTAGATAACATAATTATTATTTTTTTCTTTTTGTAGCTCATCATTAGAATAAAAATAGGTAAAGCAAAAATAAAATAACACAAGCTTGCTAGCAGAACTACTGGCGTTGTCAGTGTTTTTTTTTTCTTGTAGTATTTCTTTTCTAATATGTGGATCGATGCATTAGAACAACAAAAAAACTAGTGGTTCCTCTGTGAAATTCTGTAAACTAAAACTTTCTTCTGTTACGTGTAAAGATCCGGTACCTGCTTGGGTGGGGTGCATGATAATTTCACTTGTGTAGCTAAAGCTTTGAGTTGTTTACGAAGGCAGGTGGTCTGCGTAATATGTGTGGCCTCCTGTTGATTCTTGCAAGATAGCCATAATTACGATACAGCGCACTGCTCGGAGTTCTGTGCCCGGTGCCACTGCACCTGATTCACCAGAGAAAGTACACAGACTGTGGTCATAGATCCTTGTCACTGTCAACAGAGTCAATATTCTCTCTGTGTTCACACCCTCACTCTCACCCTACCCCTACCCCTAAGTGAGAATCGCAACACTACAGGTGGTGAAACGGTGAAAAACAAACCAAAGAAGCAAAAAACAAAGACGCCGATGTTAATAAAGGCAACCCAGTGTGTAATATTTTATTTATTTTTTTCTTCTCGTTTTTTCGCTATTAAACTCTTTCCTCGTGCTCGACTATGAGCTTTTCCTGTCAGGCTATTCGCAGCTGCCTTATATCACCTGTCAGTCACAAATTGTACTCAGAAAGAAATTGGTCTGCGTTGTCGCAGTGCGTGACCCCACATGTCTGAGAACTAGCAACTCTTTGAGGTTGAAGGGATCTGAAGAAATATTTGGAATTTCCTGGCACCATACCCCTAATGTAATGCACACATTGTGGAGCCGAAAAAAAGCTCAAAACTATTCTGATGAAAAGCATACGTGTACACAGAGGTTTGCAGGATAGATGGGTGGGTGTGTGTTTTTCACTTGTGGTAATTATACCTGTCAGTAGCATTGGGCCTGGGCAAGCTTCGGTGGGCTCAATCACACTTCACCGGCAATGACCTTGGTTTAAATGCCTCTGCAACAGCACGTTTTAGCAGATGCAAAGCATCTCTCACCTACCCTGAGCCAAAAAAATGTTTGCCATTATTAGGATCACCTGCGAAGTCCAGATTCCATGCTCTTTCCAAGACAAAAAGGTGTTCGTATTTTAGTCCCACAGCCTGATCACCTCTAGGGTGTGAAATCTTGGCTGCATTTAAGAAGCTGTGAGTAGAACCAGGTGTTCTGCTATGAAGTGTGGCAAATATCTGAAGGCTCTGATGTGAATTGTGCCTCAAACACAAGATAAAAGTGGTCTGTTCTCTGCTCTAATTGAGTGCTAGCTCTGTGGGACGTATCCCTGAAGTTAGAAACCGTTCTCGCGCCACTCTAAGGAACATAGCGCACTCGTCATTTGCTTGTGATTTTGGAGGGAGGTGGGTCTTAAAGTTAGCAAATGAGTATATTCCAGTGGATCTCGCGTTGATAACATTTTATCCTTATTATAGTGCGGATTAGATTGTAAACTGTTGATATAATGATTTAGTTTGTTTTTTCTTTTTCCATAATTTGAAGTTAGTTGTCCGTATTGATTTTAAAAGACTTTATTAAAAATAGATGCTTTACTGTCGCAGTTGAATATGAACTCTTGGTGTGTGATGCTTTGCATGTGAAGCACTTTAATATCCCTTGGCAGTCCTGCCAGATCAACATCCCTGTCCCTTTAACCTGCTAAATGGTCCAGAGGCTTGCCAGATTCTAGCCTGTCCAGAGTCCTTGATGTTCTCGGCTAAGACTGCATTTAATAAATTAATACCTTATGTCGACTGCCTTGGCTGCAAGGACTTGTACCTCCTCGGGGAGAGGATGTAGCCTAACGGCTGGGTGGTCGACCTCAAATCTGGGGAACCAGGTTCGAGTCTCGGCAACAACGTTCAACATCTTGTGATTCTGGGCGAATCACTTAATGCCTGCCTAACAAAAATGAATGTGTCCTTATGTAACGCAACTAGTGCTCATGTAAAGCACTCTGATACCTTCAGGTCAAGTTTGCGCTATATAAAACGTGGATTTAAAAAAATACACTTTCTGCCCCTCATCAACCTACTCATCGCAATGATCTTTTCTCATCTTTGACATCCGTGAACTTAAACCACTGTCTAGATATTGTGCAAAACTCTTTAAGGATTTACTTTTCTGTTTTTTCTTGCAAAAAAATCTAGACTATACAGAGTCTCAACGGTACTTAGTATTAACTTAAGCCAAATGTTTAGTGTTACAGTGTTATCATTACTATTTAAGTGCACTGTGCTGTCCTTTCTTCAATATAAAAATGTCACCGGCAATAAGTATTGTGGGTTAAGACGTTATTCTTGAATGCCATTGTTCAAGTTTGGTGACAATAATTTTTTTATAATAATATCAGAGTACCTGGTGTACATTTTAGCCATCTAGTGTTCTTGGATACGTTTAACTGTGTGAGAGTTGGCTTGTAGCATGCGTCTGCCCACTCCCAGTATGGCAATCACAGCCTGCACCGGTTTTTCTACATCAACTTGTGGGCATTCATTGCTTTGTTGTACTTGCTTTCAATGGAATTGTCATTTTTTATTTCATTAGTTTAATTGAGTTTTTAGGTCTCGCCTGTCGATGCGCATGCGCATCGAGCTTGCGAGCCTATTGCGGCTTAAACAACCTTTAACTACGAAGCAAGGAATCGTGGCGATTCCTTGCAGTGCCCGTGACTTTTAAGCTCAATGCGCATGTGCATTGAGCTTAAAAGCGCGTGCACATCAGTTCCCTCAGCCGCCGCATTCCTCCGACACCTTTTGAAGTGAAGCTTAGCTTCACTTCAAAGGCCCGGCTTCTTCACACCCACATGCCGCTCTCCCCCGCTCCGCCCCCTCCCCTGCCCGCCGTGTGCATTTCTTTTCTCCGGCCTGCGTGCTTCCCACAGGGGGCCGGGCTAATTTTTCAGTCAATTCTTCACACCCACATGCCGCTCTCCCCCGCTCCGCCCCCTCCCCTGCCCGCCGTGTGCATTTCTTTTCTCCGGCCTGCGTGCTTCCCACAGGGGGCCGGGCTAATTTTTCAGTCAATTTGCAGAAGGTCTGCCTTTGTTCTGCAAGTGCATCCCTTTCGCAACCGACCATGCTTTTAACACCGAACAACTCTCCCGCAAACTCACCTTCCTCAGCTCGCTAGTACGGTCCCTCATGTTGCAGCTACCCCAGGTCAAGCGGATCCGCAGCTAATAGTGCCAGGCCTTGCCATGGGAAGCAAATCCGCCCGAGTGAAACACGCATGCGCATCGAAGGCAATGAATGCTTTTTTTCATGGCGTCCATCTTCAAACGGTATTATTGCCAGCGCAACCAACGTTTTCGTCACTACAAAAGCCCAACCGATCGACATAGAAAACAGACAAGACTTCTACTTCCCGTCTGTGTGTGCCCATCCTCGCGTGTGCGCACGCGTTTTATAATAGGCATGCGTACTATGTAATTTGTCTCAGAACAGATATTTCTAAGCTCCCCGGTGTTCTGCCGTTTTAGTGCGTATAAGTAGGTTACAATTTGTTATCGTAGATGTATTTTGAAGCTTCCTGTGGCCGCAGTTCAATTCCCATTCTTCCCTGAATACTAATTTCTTTTTTTATTATTGCGTTTCAAAAGAGGAAATATACTCTACAATACCACCATGCAAGGCGGCCTTGCACATTACTCACCCAATCTAAAATTAAAAACATCGAATTATAACAAACAAACACAATGAATATCCTTAACAATTATGATTGTACAGTCGACTTGGCAGATACTGTCTCTGCAGATATGCTGCGTCTTCATTATGCCGGATGTTTCAATTATTAGAAAAACAACAAGATGCCGACCCTACCAATATTCAACTGCTCTCATTCCGAGCGAACAAATCAGACACACGCAACGCCACTCACACACGCAACGCCACTCACACACGCAACGCCACTCACACACGCAACGCCACTCACACACGCAACGCCACTCACACACGCAACGCCACTCACACACACAACACCACTCACACACGCAACGCCACTCACTCAAAGCCACTCACACCCACGCAGTGCCACTTTCACCCACACTGTGCAGTGCACAATAGGCCTCGCAGTAGGAAAGTTGGAGCTATTGGTTTTGTAAATGACAAAGCCCTTTATGTTTTTAAAATGAAAACAAAAATAAAAGGCATTGTTATTTGCAATTGTAATAGCTCCAACTTTACTACTGCGAGACCTATTGGCAACGCCAGTGCTTGTTATTAAAAATAAGTCTCCCCTCCCCCGAACTCCCCCCTCCGAATTCAGATGTTATATTCCTTTCCCTTGCAATCGCCACAATCAGCGAGTTGCCAGCCAAGATATTAGCCTCTGAATAATCAGTCAGAACAGTTGCAAACTACCCTTTACCGAGCCTCTCAAACCGATAACTATCTTTTCTTATATATTGTAGTTTTAATGGAAAGTCTAAACCTGGCTCCCTTTTGCGCATTCCAATTCAGCCTGGCTCTTTTTATTGCCAGCTCCAAGATTGGTTCTTGCTGTCCAAGGGAAGCCTCTTGTCCAAGCTCTCGTACCTTCTAAGAGCAATGTGCAGTTATGTGGCCAGCGCTCTGAGCTTCATACAGACAAAAGTAAACTTGCAGCATGGCAGTTTCAGTGGATTCCTTCTGATTCCCGATCACATGACCAGACTGCAAGTCATCCTGGTATTCCTTCACATTCAGTCCCAGTGAATCCCTTGATTTCCTTGGATTCAGACTAGAACTTCTTACAGCTCTTACTATAATTGTGAATCATCAGTTATCGTGGTTGAGAGATCTCTGCCAGTTCACTGGCACCCTCGCTTGATATTGATAGACAAAACTATTTTTAGCTATTCAGTACCACTTGTTAACTCAACAAGAGTGAGGAGATACAAGAAGGGGCGTGGTCTTCATTACGTGCTTAGGTTACTTTATCTGCGGCTTTTGGTCTATCAACCAGTAATCCACTGTACCTAACTGGTTGCTTTCATTGTTCAGTGAGTGGTACAAGGTATTTGCAGCGGAGCAGCGTTGAGGGGAAGGCAGGCATTCGGTCCTTGCAGTCATCGTTGCTGACTGGGCAATGATGAGTGATACCCCCAATACTACGCTAAGGCTCATGGGGCCATCCGCATTTTGAACTTAAATATTTCATACGCCAATTGGGCGCAACGAGCATACCATCACTTAAAACATTGATAGGTACATTACACATTGTTTTTATAAAATATTTTTTTGAACACTTTCACATTCCATGTGAGTAAGGTGGGGATCATAGTGCATATCCTCGTCCTGAAAAAGGAGTCTTGTACTCCGAAACATGTTGACACTGTTGTTGGTTGATATACCCTAGCACGTATTTTTTCAACCAGTCTTTGCACTTTTTACTAATACCAGCCAGGGACTGAATACAATTTTCTCTTTTCCTTAGTGCCAGGTATTTTTTATTCACTTCTTCACCTCACCTCACTCACATCACGTAAATACACTCCCTCACATAGTTCACTGCCAAGTGCTCCTGCGTAGTCGTTCTGTCGTAGCACGCCGCATCCCGTAGAGGGGTGCGAAGGCCCCGATGATGAAGCATGACACCAAGGGGCCTGTTGGTGTGTGAGGGGCATTTAAAAAACACGGTGTGCTCACCATCCCTTAGGGACCACTGAACAACCACCCTGTGGATTCTATTTTGTTTATTCATTTGCAGTACATGCACTGGTGCTTGCTCTCTGAGCTCCTCTCCTTGTGCTGCCCTGCAAGCTGAACTCGCCTACAGCTGTGTGGCTACAGAGCTCATACCTACTGTGTGAGCCCATTGTCTCAGATCCCTCTGGCTGCCTGATTGGCTGTTCTTGAAGGGATATTATGGCTTTGGACTCTGCCTTTTGTTATACATTCTGGTACAAATGTGCTGGTAAACCTTATGTTTACCAGTAAGAGTTCCGCCTTACAAGACTCAAATCATGGGTGTCTCCTACTTGTCAGGCCCAGTAATCTTATGTAAGCCAGTTAGATTGTTCATTGAGTTAAGTATGTAGTGCCGTGTGTATCATTTTTGGAAATACCGATTACCTAATTGCCATTCTCTGCGAATCACACTTTGGTACTCGCTATTCCTAATGTATGAAACTCCATGAGTGGGTCGCAGGTCAACCTACCTCATGAATATTAATGAGATAGGTCGCAATTTGCGAACCGTTAGGAGTTGCTAAAATCACAGGGATGGTGGTTTGCTGGGGTGAGCAGACCACCATGTCCATGATAACTTGTAAATAAAGCAATAATTTTGTTTTTGTTTAAATACAGGCCTTTTTACCTTAAAGGAAAACGGGTTGCACTTAAAAAAGAAAATTGAAAAATGTTCTTTTCATTTTTTTTTTTAAGAGCAGGCCATGGTCGGTAAGACCACTGCCTGCCCTGAAAAAAAAATTTCACTTCCATTCTCAAATCGGGGCCCCTTCCCAATTGTTAATGGGTTACCACCTACTTGAAGAATGGGAATTTTATGCTACCCATTTTGTTTGCAAAACATTCTTACATAACGCTGCAATTCGGTATTAGGAAGAGACCCTTCCTAAAACCGAATTGCTATGTATTCGCAGTTCCAAAGTGCGATTCAGTAACAACATGTTACCGAATCACTAATTGGAATTTGTACAACCAAAATGCATTTTACCCCATTGCAAACGGTTTGCGACCGATAAAATGCATGATACATATGGCCCATAATGCTGACATTTCTGTGTGACATGCATAGTTTTTGTGTTCTTAAACGATATCTGTCATCCCCTTCCAGGTCCCATACTGATGTCCCATCTAATGCTGTGCTTTAGTAGCCAGCGCTGCCACTGTTTCAGTTATAATTTAGCATCTCTTATCAAGAAAAACAAACCTTCACTGTGGTGTTTATTGCAAAACAGCATGCAACTTGAAAGACTTGGTGCAGAAGTAAGGGCTCGGCCAACTGACCCTTACTTTCACGCTGTTACTTACCTCGTAGTTGTTTGGGGTTTAAACAATGCCGGCTGTTTATTGCACGCCTCCGCAATTACGTGCCTGAACCGCAGACATTGATTGGCCCTTAGGGAGGGAAAAGTAATTAACCAGATTTATTTTCTACTAAGTTGTGCAGGCCTTAAGGCCATCAGTAGCTCTCTCCTTGGCCACGGACAGTGTGGCTGTGGAGGGAGCACACATTTTCTTTCATGTGCAGCCCTTGCTTCTCTTCAGGTGCTGCTGCTGAAAGAAAAGCCGAGCTGCCTCCCTGCTAGTGGCTGCCGGCGCCCCTGCTTCCTTTGTTACAGTCCACCGCAGAAGTAGAGAAAACATGTTTGTTTACTTTTCTCGGTGTGTGGTTGCGAGTCAGAGACGGCTTCCTAGAAAGCAGACAGGATTTTCTTTCCGTGTCCGCACCTGGCGAGAGACATGAGCTGTGCAGATGAGAAAAGCCGTGCCTCTTCAGCACAGCATTAAGGCAGGCTCCACCACGCGACCCCATGGGGTGATCAGTCATTGGGTAGCCAAGCCTAAGCCCCCAGGTCAAGGTTCAACCTCATCGGAAGGACGTTGTAAGCTAGCAGCCACAAAATGATATCTTAGCTTAAGGTGCTGGCTGATGCCCGCTGCTTGTTCAATATTGGGTTCCATAATGCTTGTACTGCTAGTTTTCATCAGATTTTTTATAATGCTCTTCTTTCCATCCTTTCCATTGGGAGTTCCATATTCGTTTTTGAGTGGAACATGTTTATTCAAATGGTGTACCAGTTGTAATGATTTGATCATCTGTATTCTTTATTAATTATCTGGAGTTGTTGGAAGATCTGTGGTGGTAACAGGCATCGTTGTCCACCATTAAATATACTTTTATCTTAAGGTGTTGACAGTGGCGCATGTCTGTCACCTGAAGAGTTGTATTGGTGCAATTGAATTATCAATAAGTCTTCATCGCCTGAAACACTATCAATCAAGGATTTGTAAAGCTTGGCAAATCACCTGTGGGGGTCCCAAGGCGCTGGGTTGCTTGCTGCATCGTGGTCATCTGATCATTCGAAAAGCCAGGTCTTGAGTTGTTTCCTGAATTGCTGGAACGATGAAGCAGTCCTGAGGCGCAGGGGAATGTTGTTCCAAGCTTTGTCTGCCAGGTGTAAGAAGGAGCATCCTCCACTGTTGCTTCAGTGGATTTGGGTGGTATCTGCGAGGAAGAGGGAGGTGTATCGTAGGTGTCTGGTCAGTTCGGGGAAATTCATGCATATGTTGGTCCTTCGTTGTGCAGGGCTTTGTATGTGTGGATCAACACCTTGAACTGGCATCTCTTCTGGATCGGGAGCCAGTGTTGCTTCTTGAGGTGGGGTGTGATGTGGGTCCATCTCGGGAGGTCAAGGATGATTTTTGCAGCGGAATTTTGTATTGTCTGTAGTCTCTCAGGAGGCGTGCAGTAATTCCTACGTAGAGGGTGAGAGGGTGTTCCCATAGTCCAGCCTGCTGGTGACGAGGGCCTGCGTGACGGTCCTTCTGGTGTTGAGTGGGTGCCACCTGAAGACCTTGCGGAGCATGTGTTGGGTGTGAAAGCAGGAGGATGAAACTGCATTTACCTGTTTGCTCATAGATTGCTTGCTTTCCAAGATGATGCAGAGGCTGCAGGCGTGGTCTGTCAGGGCATGCAATGGGCTGAGTTTATCAGGCCACCATGTGTTTTTCCATGGCAAGGTGATGTTCCCATAGATAAGGACTTCCGTCTTGTTCGAGTTGAGCTTGAGACAGTGTCCTTCATCCTGTCGGCGACACTCATCATACAGCTGTAGAAGTTGGTTCTGGTGGTGTATGGACCTTTTGTCAGCGAAAGGATGAGCTGGATGTCGTCGGCTTAGGAGATGTTTAGTCTGTGCATTCTGATGGTGTCGGCTAACGGGGTCATGTACGTGTTGAAGAGGGTGGGCCTCAGGGATGATCTTTGAGAGATGCCGCAGATTATCCTCTTCGGTTTCGAGGTGCACAGTGGGAGACAGATTCTCTCGGTTCATCCAGGGAGGTATGAGGCGATCCATTTAAGGGCATCTCCCTGAATTCTGATGTGGTGGAGTCTGTTGATCAAGATGTGATGGGAGATGGTGTTGAAGGTGGCTGACCAGAAGGATGAGAGCTGCCGGTTTGCTGCAGTTTAAGAGGGCTCTGATGTCGGTGCCTGCGATCAGTACTGTCTCTGTGCTGTGGTCGGCTTGAAATATGGATTGGGAGAGGTCCACAAGATTTTTGTGTTCCAGGTATTCGGTGAACTGCTGGTTGATTGCCTTTTCTAAAACTTTCACTGGAAACAAGAGCAGGGAGATGGGCTGGTATTTCTTTGGTTCTGCAGAGTTGGTGGATGTTCTTGTTCAGGAGGTGCCTCACTTAAGGGTGTTTCCAGTCCTTGAGAGAAGGAGGCTGAGATGATGCTGGTGTTCAGGACCTTCTTGAGCACCTCGCCAATCATCTGGCTCCAAAAGTTGATAACATGGTAAGGACAGGGGTCCGTGGGCACTCCCAATTACACAGAGTTCATGATGGAGATTGTGGCTTGAGTTATGAAGGGGTCCCAGTGGGTGATATGGTGATCTGGGCTAGTGTTTATGGGTGTGAGAAAGCTAATGCTGTTGGTGGCAGTAGGTTAGGTTTTGAAGTTTTCAATGTTGACAGATCTTGTTGTGAAAGAAGTCTGCCAGGCTGTCACACAGTTCTTGGGAGGGGGTGATGTCCTTGCTGTCGTTCGTGCTGGCTTCAATGCTATCAGGTAGGGCTTTCTTCTTCGTTTCTTTCAGGTGGGGTGGTACTGGTTGAGTGCCATCTTGTAGGTGAAATGATCTTGTGTCTCTTTGCTGGTGCACCATTTCCTTTCTGGTTGCTGGCAGCAACTTTTAATGGATTTCAGCTCTGCAGTGAACCAGCTAGTTCATCTGGTGGTTCCTTTGAATTTGGCTGGCTTGGCAGAGCGGTTGTCCTGGCACATTCTGTGATCCACTGAGAGAAGTTCTTCACGGCCTGGTCTGGGTTGGATGTTGTGTCTGGGATGTAGGAGTTTCGAGCATTGCTCCACTGGTCTTCTGATATCTTTTTCCAGTTTTTGCGTGTAGACCTTGGGGGTATGGTGCTGATGTTGGTAGGTCCTGAGATGGTGAAGTGGACGATGTAGTGTTCCGTCCAGGTGAGTTGTGAGATGTGGTTGTACTTGACTCTGTTACTGGATGTAAAAATGGGGTTGAGCATTTGTCCCGGGATGTGGGTAGGGTCAGTGACAAGTTGCTTGAGGCAGATGTTGCTCATGCTTTCCAGGAAGTCGCTTGTGCTGGTGTTGCTGGGTTCGTCAAGATGGAAGTTAAGATCCCCTAGGATGATGTAGTGCTCGGAGTTGATGGCGATTGGGGCAATGAGGTCAGAGATGTTGTTACCGAAACTGGGCCTGGTGATCTGTAGGCAAGGGTGCCTCTGATGTTGTTTATTCTGTCTATGTGGAGTTGGAAGATGAGATACTCCATTATTAGGGTTGAGTCGTCTGAGGAGGTCTTGCATCTGGTGGTGTCCTTGTAGATGATGGCAATTCCACCACCATGTTTGTTGGTTCAGTCCTGGTGTGTTATCTTGTAGCATTTGAGGGTGGCGATGGCGATGTCTGGCACGGAGGCGGAATTCAGCCATGTCTCTGTGAGGAAGATGACTTCCGGGGCAATATGTCCCATGTCCCAGATCTCTGTGATGTGTTTGCTGAGTGATTGAGTTTTGAGAAGAATGTACTGGAGTTGTGTCGTGGTGGTTTCAGTCGGTGTGAGGAACCCAGTTGTGTTTTCGTTGTATCCTGTGCTGTTGGTTGCTTTGGTGTTACAGATGGAGCAGCAGTGCTGACTGGAGAATGGTCCTCCGGTGGTGCATGGGGATATGTGGGGATATCGATTCGCCTGGGGTCCAGGGCTTGGATGTCTGCAACAGTGTAACTGCGTGGGCTGGAAGAGCCAGGGTACCTGGCGCTGGGATTGGGCCAGGCATGGACGTGTGCAGATGGGCTTGCCTTCGGCGTTCCGGCAGTGAGGCCACTACGCATGTCCCCACTGTGGCCCCATATGTAGTCCTGGGAGCTGGGCAGGGCTGGCGGGAGGCCAAGGAGGGGAAGAAAGCAGTAGGTGCTACAAAATAATCTTAGCACAAAGTAAAACAGCAGTGAAAAAAGAAAGATCTAAATATGCAAAAACATAAATGAATGGAGAAAACAGCGAGTTAATGGGATTGGGGGCTTCAGGCAGACACAGGAGTCAGCTGGTGTTTAGCTGCAGCGGGGAGAGCGGCACATTGACTCAGAGGTCGAGAGGAGCACAACTGAATTGGAATTTCTACTGCTTTTTTCCTGCTTGATCTTCTCTTTCTGTTCAATAGTGGTTGTCTGAAGGATGTTTGTTCCTCCATATTCCTCATGTGCTCTCTTTCCATGCACCAAATGGATCCATACTTTTTAGTAGCAATATCTGGTCACTAGTGCTAGGTGGCGCTGTGTGGCTTAAATCATGGATCCATGAGATTCAAAGGGAAGTGTTGTAGTGGTTCTGCATGCCCGATTGACATTAGTTGTTTTTTTACACCCCTCATGAGCCAACACCTTTTTGCAATGTTGGATTTTACATATTGTTCTTTGCATTAAGAAACTCAGGTGGTATAGCATTATTATCGTGCAAGCAGACAAGATGTTAACACGGCGGTATCCAAAAACCCATATTAAGTGGGTATGTTCCTTGCTTGTCACCAGTTTTTATGTTCGTACAGAGGAGAGAACAATAATTAACATGTGAATTTAAATGTACATCCCAAATATAGCGCTAAATCTATTAAAAACGTTTTCTTTTTATTTACAGGTTGTTGACATTCGCTCAACGTGGAATGCACTGTCTCCGAAGCTGAGCTGCGACTCACGACCACTTATTTTGAAAACACTTCATGAGCTATTTGCCCTGGTTCCTTCGTTGTCAGTGAATGCGGCTGAATACGAGGTGAGTTCCACTTTTTCATGTAAAGAGTACGTTTCTGGCTAGACTCAAACGCCCTCGTTATTAGTTTCCTATGAAAATAAGCTCAAAATTTCTGACTAGGAAAAACGAATGTAATGGGGATTTTGATCTTTAGAATAGCATACATGTCAAGATTTTGAAAAGAATAAGATGCAGATTTCTAAAATTAAGTTGAGAGATATTTTGTAGTGTGTATGGAATAGGGAATAAATGCTAGAATCTGCAATTCTGCACTAGGTACATACAAGGAAACATTTTAGAAGGGGAAAATGGAAGATTAAAAAAAAAAAATCGGGAGAATTATAAAACTTTATAAATAAATAAATAAAATGAATTCCTCCCATTGACTTCTGTTGAGGCTGGAATTGGGTCTATTGTCATGTACTGGGACTAAATGAAAATATAATACTTTTTTCCCCTTACCTGTCAAGAGCACGGAGAACGTGCTATGGCAAGCTTACTTTGAGTATTGGGGATCTGTAAATACAAGGTAAGTATGACTTTTTATACTTTGCAATAAAATTCTCTTTTCTTCATACAACACGGCTCAACACTTAAGACAATTTTTAGGCCCAAAATCTCTTTACATGGGTTCTTATAGGGAAAAAGTGTTAGCGGTTTCACAGGTAAGTAAACAACTTATGATTGTTAGTTTTGTGGGTTAGGACCAAGGTTTCCCACGGTCTAGATGGGCACGCGAGTTACACCAGCAGCAGCACTGTGGTGGCTGGGTGCAGAGTGCAGGGGCCCAATGTTATCCAATAGAGCTAAGGGGGCCTTCAGTTAGGGACTGCTGACAAGCAGGCCACTTGGCTGTGGGAGCAAAGCTCCTGGGGTTAAGGTCAGAACTGCATGGGCCAACGACCTGCACAGGAGCGGCACCTCCAGCGGCACTGGGGCGGCCAGGTGCGGGGTTCAAAACTGACGTCAGGGACTCTGTGTTTTCCAATAGAGTCCTTTGGTTTTGAAATGATGCTGCAGGCTCAGACAGAGAGGCTTCCTGAAAGGGACCACCGGCTCGAGAGGTAAGTTGGGATCTGGGAGGATACCTGGACACTGGTGGTTACGCCACCCAAGGCCAGGGGGAGTTGGGTGCTGGTGTGCCTTCTGGTGTCAGATTTTCTTAATGGCTCGGATCTCAGTCCGGTCAGGTGGACCCTTCAGGTTGAGTCTGCAGGCATCATCTGGCGGCTTGAGGGAGGTCGGGGATCACCAGTTCCCAGGTCAGGATCGCTGGGGAGACCTCCATGGGGTGTTGGGCCATTCGAACTTGGGCCGTGGGCGTCGAGTGCAGAGTTGTGCAGAATCGTGGAGTCGCCAGAATCCGGATTCTGGAGCTGAGTGTTTGCTTGAGTAAATCCGGTGCTCACGGGAGCCAGAGTCTGTAGGAAGGTCACAGGGCATGTACTCTGGGCTCTGGGCATTGCTGGCTGCTGGTCTCGCTGGGGTTCTTGCTGTAGGCAGGTCGTAGACGGGACAGGCTGGTAGGGCTATGGCCAAGTCAATTGCTGTCCTCTTCTCCTTCCAGGGTCAGCATGGTTCTTCGGTCCTTCTTCTTCCTTCCTTGAATCTGAGGAGGCAAGGTTCATTGTCACCCCTAAATACTAAATCTAGGGGGGTTTAAAAGGGTGTGCAGGGAGGGGGCAATGGTTCCCTTCCTTGGGCTGGATACACTCCCTATTATGCCATCTTACAGTGGGAGGGAGCATGAGACTCTTCCTAATTGGCTGAGTCCCCTCATTGTCAAGATGGAGGGGACTGAGATGTGTGCTTCACCTCGTCTTCCCTACCTGAGGGGTGGGGTTCGCAAAGGTGGGCACACCTCTCTTCGTAGCATTGATTTCCAACTGATTCTCCCGCCCAAAGTGGGGGCCAGAACTTGTGGGAGCCAGTTGCTGGTGCCAGCAAAAGGCCGGAACGGCGTCCAAAGGTGGCAGGCCTTTTGAAGCTTCCCCTTTCATAGACCCAGCCCTTCCTGGGGAACGAAGCATGACACCTCTGCCCAGGATGGGCTTTGTTTCTGGACCCAGAGAGCAGAGGCTCGCTACCCAGGGGTCCATACACCTTTCTGGTGGTGGCAAATAGCGGGTAGCATTTCAGGAACCACACCAGGGCTGGGCGATTATCAGTGGGCATCTCTAAAATGCCCTCTGGGTGCATGTTACCGTAAATCCCACGCTGGCGTCAGTGTGGGTTTAATGTGCTGAGAAGTTTGCTACCAACCGTCCCACTTTTTAGTAAAGCTATTGTGGAACTGTGGAGTTCATAATAACCAACTCCCAGGCCATATACTCTTTATGGCTTTACTACACTTACAATGTCTAAGAATGGACTTAGACATTGTAGTGGTACAGGTCTCATGCCTCTCTACCCTCACCTTAGGGCTAGTGTAACCTGCTAGTGGGGTGACTTACCTAGGCCTCAGGCAGTGTATTGCAGGCATGGCACACAGGGATGTGTGTTATGTCGACTCTTCACTTTTCTCTGCACCAAAACACACAGCCGGCAGTTTGTGTGTGTTAAAGTGCAGGACCTTTAATGGATGTAGTCCTTAGAGGCCTTCCCTTGTCACAGTGTCCTCCGTACCCATGGAACTTACCTGTGGCCAGGGATGTACCAATTGTGGATACAGAGGTACAGTCTTAGGAAAGAACACAGGCCCCTGGAACCGGATGGGCAAGGACCCAGTGCACATCAAGTCAGATTGCATTTGAGGTCAGGTTAAAAGGGGGGGGGGGTTACCATGCAGAAGGGGCACTTTCCGAAAGCCTATCTCTCTGGGACCTGGCCGGCTGTCGGGCAGCTGACAGTAGCATTACAAACACTGCCCATACCTGATAGTGCTTGCAGTTTATATATAAAACAGTTGCATAGACATTCATTTCATGTGAGCATCTCTCTATGGCATTGTTTGCATATGCATTATACCAACAAAATACTAACTGTGATAAATTGGATTGTGAATACAGCCTTTTTAACAGCCTGGTATATTGTAGCAACATTAATTGAACTTTTATTGCCTGCTGTTTACCACTTCGGGCACCTTATAGCTGTCAGCACGTTATATCTAATGGCGTACCAGTTACTGGACATTATGCAGATTTAAACATGATGTCTATCGCACTTGCCACGTTATTATTGTTTTTATTTTACACTAAGTACCGTTAAGGTCGAGGATGGTACCCAGAGCAAAAGTGTACCAGTAGTATTTTATGGGCACCGAGTACCTCTATAAGCTTTTCATTCTGTGGTGTACACTATTAACGTAGGATGTACCAGTGATAATCTGTCTGGTTTGCGAAATATCTGTTCTCCATGTATCCCAATTTGAAATTGTGTACTACACGAAAAAAATAATATATATATATATATATATATATATATATATATATATATATATATATATATATATATATATATATATATATATATATATATATATATGGTTTTTAACTTGTTTATTATTCTCTCCTGCTTTATATTGACTGAATTAGCCATTTCATATCAGGCACTCTCTTGAAGGAATGCTTCGATTTTATCTTCCTTTCTGCATGGTGAACTTTATAAATGATATACCTATGAAACCCAGTATGAAATATTTATATAGGTTATGTCATGAAAGAATATTTTTTGTTATGAAGATATTTGTAAGGCTTTTTATGTTGCTACAATAAAACTAACTTAATTGAGTATGCGTACATTGCAGCCCAATTATGATGTTTGTGGGGAATGTGTTGCTTTTACTTTTCATAATAAGTCAGTGACTGTTTTCATGGTAACCCGGTCTATCTCGGTAAAGTTTATTGAATTCTTTCTAGACTAATTTGAAAGAATGGTTGTCTCTGTCATAAATCATACATACCTGTTTTCATCCCTTTATCAGCTAGTGAAGTAATAAAAAGCCAGTCTTCTCTCAGACTGTTGCCTGTCAAATGTGTTTTTCATTCTAGTCTCGTAACAAACATCAATCACTTAGCACCTGAGCCATACATTGGTTTTTGGATTGTCTTGTAGGTTTAGTCTTTACTATTGCTCATTCTTGATAACCAACTTTTATTGATTTTGAATTTATGAGAGACCAATAAAAGAGAACAATAGACCAGCAATTTGCACAAATATCAGCGCAAAGCAGAAATATGATGACATTACACCAGCATACACGACCCTGACATGCAGGGGAAAGACAGAGTAGTACCCGCTCCAGTCCTCGGTTGTTCAACAAAAGTGTCAATCTTCTATCATCCCAACCCACTTGCCCCACATTCTGCGGAACTTCTTCGGGCATCCTCTTGCCTCCCCAAGTTTCCAGTCATGATCTGGGCTTCGGGCAGGCTGTATGCGGGTGAGGAGGTGCCCTCTGGGATATGAGAGTGAAGAGCGTGGCGCAGCTGCAGGTAACGATAAAACTGGGAAGTGTGGAGGGAGTACCAGTTTTGCAGGTCTTGAAAGGTGCGCATGTGGTCTCCACCCCAGACATCCCCCAATTGTGAAATCCCTATGAATTCCCATGCTCTAAAACCAGAGAGGTTGTCGACCTCCCGGAGCCAAGCACCCCGCCATAGTGGGGTATATTGAGTCAATTTGTCTGACCAGCGGGTGTGGTGCAGAGAAGCCCGCCAGGCTAAAAGCACCCTACTGTTGACCTTCCCATACAGCAACCCCTGGATGTTCTACAAACCCAGGGTGTGTTGTTCCAATCGATATGATGGATCTGACCAACCACCATTAAACCAGTTGTGCAATATGAGGAGCCGAGTAGCTAAGTAATAAAGAAACAGATTTGTCAGCCCCAAGCCGCCATCAAAGGGTGGGATCCGGCACTGGGCAAAGCCCAGCCAGGGCCTCCGACCCCCCCCTCAGGAACTTGGTGGCCAAGCTGCCCATCTCCCGGAACCACGACCGTGCGAAGGATAGGGGGGTATTGTGAAGCATGGAGAGGAACCTGGGCAGAATCATCATTTTAAATAAGGCTATTCTGCCCATAGGGTTCAGCCGCAGTGCCTGCCATTTGAGGAGATCAGCACAGGCCTTTTTCACCAGCTGGGTTTCATTGAGTTACCATGCAAGGTCTGGGAGGAGGGCAAACCAGATCCCCACGTATTTGAAGGACTGTCCTCGAAGAGGTATCGATGACTACCAATCAAAGCACTCCTGCGAGAGATGAAGGGGGACCAGGACGGATTTAGCAGCGATCAGTCGAAGGCCATAGATTAGCTCGAAGAGACTTAGCGCCCGGAGACACAGAGGTCCCGATTGTGCTTGGTCCGCTAAAAATAGCAGAACGTCGTCTGCGTAAAGGGCGATTTTGTCCTCTTCCAGGCCGGGCCATCTCCATCCTGTGAAGTGTTTATTAGATCGGATAAGACAGGCAAAGGGCTCCATCGCCAAATCAAAGAGGAGGGGCAAGAGGGGGCACCCCTGCCTTGTGCCCCTCCTGATGGGAAACGGCCACAACAGAGCTCCACTAATCAGTACGTGGCCCACGGTTCACAATATAGCGTCATACCCAGGTTACCGAAGGGGGCTCTAAATCCCATTTTTTTCAACACCGCTTCCTGGTACCCCCAGTCCACTGAATCAAACGCTTTCTCAAAATCAACGAGAAAAAGGGACAAGTAAGGGGTCAGCTCTTGCCGGTTCACCAGAGCAAGGTGGAGACGTCTAAGGCAGTGTCTGGTTCCCCGAGAGGGCATGAAACCGCACTGGTCGGGGTGGACCAGCTTGGCCAGGTACGTTAGTATGCGGTTAGCTAGGATAGAGACAAAAACTTTGAGCTACGAATTAAGGAAAGAGATAGGGCGGTAGTAGGAGCAGTGCTGCGAGGGAGGCTGAGACTTGGGGATCACCATGATGGTGGCCATGTCAGTTTCGGAGCGGAATGAGCCTTCATCGGTCACCTCTTGATACATCTCCAAAAGGTGGGGAACCACCGTGTCACGGTAGGTCGCATAAAACTCCTACGGGAGTCCGTCTGGCCCGGTGTCTTACCAGAGGCCATGCGTGTTATGGCGCCGTTGACCTCCGGGGAGATGCTGAGTCGTGCGGTTAGCTAGGACAGAGGCAAATACTTTGAGCTCCGAATTAGGGAAAGAGATGGGGCGGTAGTCGGAGCAGTGCTGTGAGGGAGGCTGAGACTTGGGGATCACCACGATGGTGGCCATGCCAGTTTCGGAGCGGAATGAGCCTTCATCGGTCGCCTCTTGATACAGCTCCAGAAGGTGGGGAACCAGCGTGTCACGGTAGGTCGCATAAAACTCCTGCGGGAGTCCGTCTGTCTTACCAGAGGCCATGTGTGTTATGGCGCCGTTGACCTCCGGGGTGATGGGGAGGTGCTGAGTCGTGGAATAGAGATCCGTTTGCGCTGGAGTAGTTCAGAGAGTAAGAGGTTGGGGGGCTGCGCAGAGTAAAGGGTGGCATAGTATGTGGCGAAGCAGTGGGCCACCACCACTAATAATTTATTAAGCTACAGTAAGAATTTGGATTTTTAAAATCCCATTTCTTCTGCTGTCCCCAACTCAGACATGTAATCATGCCATACTTAAACATTATAGATGTCATTTCAGAATATTGCCCCATAGCAGCCAAAACGACCCCCCCCATTGCTTAACAAGAAGATATTGCAAATTTACAAAACACTGGTAATCCACGTGTCAGATTCATGCCCACTTTTGAGAGGTGACTGGGTGGAGTACCTTGGGGATGCTGGAGGATGGTGAGTGGCCGTAGGCCATTATGCCATTGTAGAATGGTTTTAGCTTGTACAGCTCAAATTTCTACACTGTGATTATTGGACCTGTCAGTGATTATAGAAAATAGGGTGGAACTCAAAGCCTCCATGTCTGCGGTGTATTGAAATCAACTGTGATTTAACACTTGATGTGGGGATTTAGAATAGTACAACGATACTTGCATAAGGTGGCAGATGTTCTTTCAGAGGTAATGCAAGTTAAGGTGGTCCCTTCTGAAATGCCAATGGCTTAAAGGCACATAGATATTTTAAATGTGTAATCAGTCTTGGTCTATTGGTTGCTAAAAGGACTAGCGCAGATGTGGGGAACGTCCAGCGCACAGAGTATTGTTAAGTGGAAAGTGGTCCCAGATCGATGCAAAATTCTGGAGCAACTGGTATACAAGGTTTGTTACTGCCCACAGAAACGTAAAAGGATATGGACTAGTTGGCAAGATTATTATGGTGTGATGGAGCCCATGGTCATCAATCCCTAATTATCTGTGAGAAGTTAACCCTCATGCAAGTATCTTTTGTGTCATTTGCTGCTGCTCACCATAGATAATTACATAATTGCATTATATTGCATTGTATTTGGTCTTTTGACAAACATGCAAATAAAGATTACTATTTAAACAAGCATTTGCAATGCAATAGGTCTCGCAGCATTAAAGTTTGAGTTATTGGCATTGTATATGACAATGTGTTGCATTACATTTTTAGCAAAGTCTGTATTGGTGTATAAAGATGATTTGCAAGATGATAGCTGTTGCAAAATATTAAGCAATGTTGGCAATAATATTATATTATAATAATATTGTAAGTTACTGTTGTACTTATAAGCATTTTGGTAGCGCATAGTGATGTTGTGGTGCCCCTGAGTGATGCTGTGGTGGTGCAGAGTCATGCTGTGGTGATAGGATAGATAGCGAGGGCGATAGATAGATAGAGGGAGGCCGAGAGAGAGATAGAGGGAGGCCGAGAGAGAGATAGAGGGAGGGTGAGAGAGATAGAGGGAGGGCGAGAGAGAGATAGAGGGAGGGCAAGAGAGAGATAGAGGGTGTGCGAGGGATGGAGTGTGGGGCAAGGGATGGAGTGTGGGGCGATAGATAGATAGAGGGAGGCCGAGAGAGAGATAGAGGGAGGCCGAGATAGAGGGAGGGCGAGAGAGAGATAGAGGGAGGGCGAGAGAGAGATAGAGGGTGTGCGAGGGATTGAGTGTGGGCGATGGATGGAGTGTGGGGCGATGGATGGAGTGTGGGGCGAGGGATGGCGTGTGGGGCGAGGGATGGCGTGTGGGGCGAGGGATGGCGTGTGGGGCGAGGGATGGCGTGTGGGGCGAGGGATGGCGTGTGGGGCGAGGGATGGCGTGTGGGGCGAGGGATGGCGTGTGGGGCGAGGGATGGAGTGTGGGGCGAGGGATGGAGTGTGGGGCGAGGGATGGAGTGTGGGGCGAGGGATGGAGTGTGGTGCGAGACTGTCCCATTGTTTGGGTGCTCGAGGCGAGTTTGGACGATGAAAATGAGCCACAAGCCGCTCAAAGTCACCTACCTACATGTCCATCAGATGGACTGCAAACATGGCAGGAAGCACCACATCTGCTGACACTCGTATAGCCACCATGACCACCATCGCTGCTGCAACACCTGTGGTCACCACATCCACACCCTCTGCTTCAACACTTGTAATCATCACATCAACCACTTGTGCTATAACATCTCCTTCTGTCATTTACCATTGCAGGCACTACTACTGCTGGGCACACAACTGCTAAAAGCAGAGAAACAGCCCAACACAAGTGCCATATGTCAAAGTTGCTATTACCCCTGCCTCAGATGCCACCCCATCCCGAGTGAGTACATCTACTCTCACCAATCTGCTTTTGACAGCCCAAGTCATAGGCTCCCATCCGCCCGGGACTGACGAAGAAAGGTTAAGTGACACCCAGGCTAGGGTTTCGCATTAAAGACGCCTTACTGCTTTTAAAATGTTCCTGTATTAACTTGGCCTCTTGCTTTCAATTTAGTGCCTGTGCGCGCGCGGGTTCAGAGCTCCGCTGGGTAATGGCGGCGGGCTTCGGCGTCTCAGAAGGGCGGGCAGTCACAGCGCCGTGAGGAATGTTGAAGCTGAAAGATAGACTCTATCAAAGAGTGTCACTTTGTTCTCTCGAGATGGCCAACTGAGCTGTCAAAACCTGGATTTGTCACATTTTTCTATTTAAAAACTATTTGTGTTTCTACTAGTCTCATGGTGCAATTTTGCTCATGGCATTACAATGGAAATCAACAGCTTGAACGGTAAATAAACGTGGAATGGAATGGATTTCTTCACGGCTCTGAACCGGTTACATTCATTCACCGGAGCAGAGTTCCGCCAGCAGTAAAAACATCGCGAGACCGGCCTGTCAATGTTCTCGTCGATCAAAGCTATACACTGAATGGGACCACAGAGCTTTTCATCCTCTCTGCATCCCTGTATGAAATCCGACCTGTTCACAGTGGCATAGCAAGTGTGTCATTGGTCCTAATGCAAGTACTGAAAACAGACCCATTCCCTATGGCTGGGTAGAAAAAGGCACCCATAAATGTGGTGCAGTGCACCAGTACGCCTGTCGGCCCGGTGCCACTGCTCCTGCTGCACAACCGATAGCCACTCCTCTGCCTGGTCAGACGGGATCGGAACGCTCTCCCTCCAGGCGGTCCGACGGATGGTTATTACAGCCTGGTCATAATATAGCCCAGTTGGAAATAAATTGATCTGTCCCCCAATAAAGCCATTAAATGCAAATTGGATGTAATTCTTCTTTTAAAGCCCAGATTGCCCAGTTACAACACTTGCCTTTGTTCTTCAGCAGGGGGGAAAGCTTTGACCTTATCAAGTATTTCCAGGCCCGCAGTAGATGGAGGGGGCGGTGCTCACCGCTAGGGTGTCCCTGCTGTAGGTAAGAGGTCATGCTATGGGTCCGCACTTGTAAACAGTTGATGAATTGCACTAGCAGAAACCCTTACATCACCAGGGCTGAAGGGTTGTCTGCTTGCAGACTGCCTTTATAGGCTGGAAGAAACCACTCAGAAATATAGCTGAATGTCCGACTTTAATAACTATATATATATTACAAAGTGTTTGTGCAAAAGAGGTTTCGGCAGTTGACACTCCCGCACTTATTTCTTTTGAAGGGGGTATATTTCTTTTTTCCCTTCTGAATAGGCTGGTACATTACTTTTGTTTTTGACATGCCGATTTGGGGTGGGGCTTGGCAGCGACCAAATGTGAATGAAAGGTCAAGGGAAGGCGAATAAACTGGGAACCGTAAGAGCCCGTCTGGCGCCGTTGTGGAGGCCCTGGTCACTCCCTGATGGGGTGGCCTCAGGCCCGATTGGCGTGAAATGTTCGTTTTTTAGCCCACAAGGTGACCCGTCCCATCTTTCAGGCCCGAGTACAGGCAATGGGGCTGTCTGAAGCGAGGTGTCACCTCTTGAATGGACTCCTTTGAAGTCTCTTGGGCGCTGGTTTTGAAGCTTGGACTCTCGTCCAGTGCTTTCACGCTTGTAAGCAGCTTGCTGTCAGCACAGCCGAGCCGCAGATGTGAAAACAGAGCGTCCAGGTCTGTTAGGGCAGCTTGGGTGCGCACCAGCATTATGGGACTGAACTTTCGGGATTTTATCGAAATCTAGCCCTTCATTTTTATTGTTCTCACATGGGAATGTTGTACACTGTGTGACCGTGCTCGTGTTAGGTTGAAGCAGTCATTTCTGAGCACAGAATCCTCTGCAGGCGGATGAGTCCAATAATGAAAACAAGCATACACACACCAACACACACTCTCCTTGAACACACACATGCATACGTCATGTCAGTGTACGCACACACCAATGCCAAATGCACACACACCCAGATAAGGTGTAGAACTCACACTCTGTGCATGAAACACAGGCAACAATCACCCGGAGAGACACAAATCTTTGCATATATGCGCACACAGAAGCACCTCACACCGCAAAAAAAAACGAGCTGACAGGGCAGTATCTCTCGGTTAATGCCCTCGCACGGCCACCAAGCCCATCAAAAACTCTGGAAATATAAAGGGAATGCGGGGCGCAAACAGGAGGGCGGGGGCTGCCCACGCATGCGCGGCATTTCTAACTTTTATTCTGAAGAGCCCCAGTTACAAATGCCGCGCATGCGCGGGCAGCCCCCGCCCTCCCAAGTCCGGCAGCTGAAGTCCCGGGTCCCAGGAGGGGGCCCGGGTGAAGAACATCCGGAAGCCCGGTGAGGTAAGAGGGGGAGGGGGGGTGTAGCTGTGTGTGTGCGCGTGTGTAGCTGTGCGTGTGTATGTATATGTGTGACTGTGTGTCTGTTAGCTGTGCGTGTGTATATGTGGGTCTGTGTGCCTGCGTGGGTGTATGTGTGTGCGCATGCGTGAGTGTGGCTGTGTGTGCGCGTGGGTGAGAGCCTGTCTTGCTGTGAATCTGAGGCAGGGGCTGGGCGTGCGCGCCCACGAGGTGAAGTCGACGCTCGTGCCCGGCCCCTGTCTCAGATTCCCAGGAGACGGACGGCTATAGTAGTCGAGCAGGACTCCAGCATGCTTCGCATGCTTTCTCCTAGCTCGACCTAAAAAGTAGCAGTGAATGTCGGGGGGATCTACTTGCATCTGTGACACTTATGGTATTTCAGACTAATTTAATGTTTCTTGCTTATCGAAACAAATTGCCAAATTGGTAAGTTAAACAAATTAATGCATTTATTTTACTGTAAATTGTGCTGTACGCTGTTTTTTTCAAATTGTGAATGATCGGCTAACTACAGCTTTTGCACGTGTAGAGCGTGGGCATTGACATACGTGATCTTACTTAAAATGATGTTATAAAGAAAACCTATAATGGCTGATGCAGATTTCAGAATAAGTGTTTGGATTCACCTGTGACAACATTCGGGTTAGTTGAGTTGAGCCTAGAGGAAATGTTACCACTGGTATTTCTGAATCAGCGCCTAAGTCTTTGAAAACTAGTGCTTACTTTGGTATACTGGTCATATTCATTTGTAGCTGAAAAATATATTTACATATATACTAACGGTCTTGAATTTAAATTATTTTTCAGAAATTTAAAGTCCATATTGTCAGCTTATTATGGAGCCACACTCGGAGTTCGGTAAGAACATCATAAATGCTTGTGATAACACGATCTATTGCATTTTCTGAGGGTACAAGATATTAATTGCCTCCTTGCCTTTACTGTACCCCACTGTTGCTGAGTTGAAACCAAAGAAGCTGGTTTGTCTGTTAAGTAATGACAATTATACCAATGGTTTTGGATACAGGTGGCTTGAGGGTGACTTTTACTTGTATACACGGGTGTAGATATTAATAGTACATCAGGAGCAGTGGCACAGAGGCCTGGGGGTTGGAGGAGCCCACTGCACCACATTGAAAGCTTTTTATTTTACCTACCAAACAAGGTCATGGGGGCTCCATTTTCCTTGCTGTTGCTAACTATAACTTGCGCCCTGCCATGCACTGCTTATGACCTCACATACTACTTCACTCTCTTGCACATGACAGGTGTGCATAGTGGGGTGTGTTCATAGGCTGGTCTCTCCTGTGAGACCTCTCTCTCAAGTGACGGCTGTGTGTCGATGGACTGGCCTCTCCTTTCAGACCTGTCTCTCATATGTTGGGTGTGCGTAGTAGAGTGTGTGGTTGTACTAACCTCTCCTTTGAGACCTCTCTCTAAGATGACAGGTGTCTGTAGGGTGTGCGGAGGAACCTGCCTCTCCACTGAGACCCCTGTATTGTATGGCGGCTGTGCGTTGTAGGGTGTGGGAAGAGATGACAGGTGTCTGTAGGGTGTGCGGAGGAACCTGCCTCTCCACTGAGACCCCTGTATTGTATGGCGGCTGTGCGTTGTAGGGTGTGGGAAGAGTCTTAACTCTCTGCTCAGAACTCTTCCCAAGCTGATGGGCATGAATAGTAGACTCTGATAAACACCATATCCAGTAATACTCCTTCTTACAGTAACAAGTCTGCAACGATCACCTACTCTTTCTTATTTTTCATGTTCCCTCAAGAGTCTTGCAAGATCGGAACATTTAAAAAAAAAAAATTAAGCTTCTACTCATCACAGTGCTCATCTCTTACACACTTCCTCTCGATAAAAGGGGGCACAATGTGCATTTCAACTAATAGACTGTATTGAGAACTCTCTTCTCCTTTTTATTATTCACAATCCCGAGCGAGACCTGCGAGATCGTAATAAAAAAAAACAATGTACATTTATTTTTATCACAGTAGCTATCCCTTAGAGATCTTCTCTCTAAAGGCCAGGTGTAGGTAGCCTAATACCGGTCGGTAACGGCCGAAATTACCGAATTTCAGCCGTTACCGACCGGTATTAGGCTTTAGAGATGTAGGTGGCCAATTTACAGATTCGGTTATTTACCGAATCGGTATTTTAAGGAATCGGTAAAATACCAATTCCTTAAAATACCGAATCGGTAAATTACCGAATCTGCAATGTAGGGAGCACTCAAATGAGTGAATTGCATAGTTAAGGATTCGGTATTTACCAACAACTAAAAGTTGGTGGTAAATATCGAAAACCTTTGGCTACGCATTTTTTGTGCATCTCCAAAAGTGCCATGTGGCAGACATACATGTCCTTAGGGCATGTATGTGTGCCACATGTGCACACATGCACGATTCAGGGGTGCAACAGGTTGTCAATGTGACACCCTGCCACTCTTGAATGTGTTCCCCCATTCCCCAATAGGAATGAATGGGAATTACCGAATTGGTAAATACCGAATCGTACCGATGCGGTAATACTTAACAAATTTTTTCCTTCATAGCATTTACCGATTCTAAAATACCGAATCGTTAAAATTCTGTATTTTAGAACCGGTAAATTAGGATTACCTACATCTGGCCCTAAATCTTTTAATTTCTCAAAAACTACTGAATGGATTTACACTAAATCGCAGAAGCACAATCTGTGTACCAACATCTAGCTTCCTGCCAAATTTGGTGTAATTACGTTCAGTAGTTTGTGCTGTAGCCTGTCTTAAAGAAGAAATCTATGGCAAATGCTTGTGGATTTTGCATTTTGGGACTCTCCTTTTTTTCTTGGCCCCTGATTGACAGCTCACCCCAAAGCTCACCATGCATAAATTAGCCCAAAAGTTGCACAGTTTTGGGAAGTTTTGTGGAGAGTCGTTAAACGGGGTCAAAGTAATTAGCCACACAAAAAAAAAAAATTCTATTGGTATTTTAGACACGACTACAGACCAAACGGCTGGACTGAATTTCACCAAATTTGGCAGAAAGGTAGCTTTTGGTCCAGAAAGTGTCCTTTATGTGAATTGGTGTAAATCCGTCCAGTAATTTTTGAGATATTATTGAAAATCCATATTTGTATGGATAGGGACGGGAGGGCTTCGCAAATCTTCCCAATCTCGTGCTGAGATCTGATTGGTTGCCAAAACTTCAACCAGGAAGTGTTGGCAGCCATTTTGAGACTCTGCTTAAGCTGAGTCCCACAAAAAACGTTTTACAAAAAGAAAAGGGGGTGTCCTGGCCATGGGGTCCCAGGGGGACCCTGACAGAGGCAAAAAGCACTTTAAAAAAAATTGCTGTGAAAATGCAACAGAACCGCGATCCGCAGCAAAATAAATTTTAAAAAAAGCGTGTGATCCTGTGCCTGTTTTGAATAGAGACCCCGGGTGGAACAGGTCCTGTGGGCATTTAAAACATAAAAAGCAGGGGGGCACATGGGGCACTCGCCTGAGGCTCTTTGAACCCCGGGACTACCACCTCCCTGTGGATATAGAAAGGTTAATGGAGGGTCTGTGCTGCCCCCCCCCCCACCACCTCCCCAGGGCTAAATAACACCCACAAGCAAGTCACCCACAGCGGGATTGCTGAGACCTCGTAGGAGGCCCTGTCCCCTTTCTCAACCGCTCTGCAAAGGGGCCTCCTGGTGCTCTACTAGTTGATGGCTGAAGTCCCCTTGACTGCTGATGGTCATTGGGGGTCAAGAACCTCTGTTGTTGCCAGAGGTAAGTCCCGTCACTGCAGGATTGCTGAGACTTCATTGGAGGGCCCGCCCCCTTTCTCAACCACTCTGCAAAGGATCCTTCTGGCGTACTACTGGTTGGGGGATGAAGTCCCCTTCGCTGCTGATGGCCGTTGGGGTCCAAGAACCCCTATTGTTGCCACAAGTAAGTCCCCCACAGAAGTATTGCTCATCCCTGTCGGAGGCCCTGGCCCCTTTCTCAACCACTCTTGAAAGGGGCCTTCTGGCGCACTGCTGTTTCGAGGATGAAGTCTAGTCGTGAGTGTGCCAGTAAACTCTGCTCCGCTGGCACTTGGTTTTTGCTGAACTCCACGTTCCAAGCGGAGCACGGAATGGCAAAACTCTGCAAACTCTATCAGCTGAGCGGAGTTTAATGCCCACCCCTATCAGAGACTCACACACCCACTCACAGACCGAGTCAGACACGCATATACCCACTTCCAGCCCCACTCATACTCTCACACCCACATACAAACCTACTCAGACACTCGTACACCCACTGAGACACTCATGCACTCACTCACACCCTTAGTGTCAAAGGTTAGTGGTTACAATTAGGAAATAACATTTTTTTAAAATTTAAAAATTCACTTAAGAAAACAAAGGTTACAGGGTCATAATATATAGGAAATAGAATTAGAAAAAACTGTAGAAGTTCACTGAAAAAAAACGAAAGGTTACAGGGACGTTCTAGTTAGGAAATAGAATTTAAGAACAGTAGAAATTCACTGAAAAATCCAGAGGTTACAGGGACGTTACAGTTAGGAAATAGAATATAAAAAAAACATAGAAATTCACTGAAGGAACTACATGGACGTTAAAGTTAGGCTCAGATTTCACTCATACAAAACCATTGAAATTCAGCAGTTAAAGTTACCTGAGCTTACTATAACTAACGCCCGCAATGCACTGCTCATGATTCACATATTTCATCACTCATGACGTGGCCAGTGACTGATTAAATCATCTACAGAACCACTCGCAAAACCACTTGCACCCCCATATAACCTCTCATACGCCCACTCACACACCCACTGAAATACCCATTCACAGATCCATACCAGTACTTACACAACCACTCACTTATCCAGCTGTACTGTAGTTTAGCAGTGGTAAAATGTGCAGAGTGGTAAATACAGCAAAATGCAACAGGAAAAATTAGGGGAAAATGACAAAATGCCATCCCTCACACTAGTCTTCTACAATTCGTCCTTGAGTATCTATTTGGCATAATGCTCCATTGGTCTTGATGTGTCGTATATGTCTCTTTTACAGTATGCAGGCCAGTATTTTACCAGCCTTATCACCAGTATCACAAGGGTGTTGCTCTGTTTTAGAAAAATGGGCCCTAGCATTTTCTGCCAGGGGTAATAGTCCTCCTGTGTTGGCAGTATTCACCATTGCATGGGAACATTTTCACCCTTACTCCGAGCGTGTTCCATGAGGATCAGCTCCTTTTGCCTGACTTTTTTTATTCTTTCTTTTCTGTTACTGATTTTGAATGATCTCCTCAGCTCTGTCTTAAAAGCTTCACCACAGGACTGTATTCAAGTGCTCCAATGAAGCATTCGCCAAATAATAATACTCTGCGGTCTCCATATGTTGTTTCACCGTCTTACGATCTTGAAGTTTCCATCCATCAAAATGCCATCATAAGTTATCTACTCTGGTCACCCAGTGGCATATCCAAAAGGGCACAGTTGAATATATCCGAAACTAGATAGGAGATATTTGGACATCTGACCAGATTTCCTTGGCCAAAACCATTGTCTTGAGTAAAAGTGATGAGCGTCAGAATAATAAGAGTAGCACTCTTGCTGCTCATGTTTGCTTCTCTATAAGTATACCAAACACATTACACGTACAAACTCACTCAGGCTAGTGAGTTGTTGTTGGTCTATTTTAGTAGAGTTCTGTCTGTTCTGTCTCTCAACCATTACCAAATTACAGTCATTACACCCTGTGCCTGTAATATAGGGCCGAACGGGCCGTAGCGGTTTTCGGGCGTTTCCATGGGAGGCTGGTCGGGTGGGGGGACGGTTTTGTAACTGGGGTGGTTTTGCAGCAGTGCATGCAATATCGTCCCGAGTAACAAATGCAGCAGTCCTGGGGGGCGGATTAGTTGAGCAGCAGTGCTTCACACTTGCACCCTTACCCACCCCCCTCTCCGGGGGCTGGTTTGTTAAAATTGCCAGGGCTGATTTGTGTTCTCAGTCCGGCCCTGCTGTACTATTAGTGCACCCACTTTTTCTAGTATCCCTCTTTATAGTCTGGATAGCAGATGTAAAGTGTTGACCATTTTACTGTCTCTTCCACAAGCTTGCCATTGCCGCAAAGTATCCCTGTGTCCAAGTCTCGCCAATCTTAATCACATCAAAAAATCAGCTTCTTCTAGTCGTGCATATTTCCCCCACCTATAAAAGCACATATATTAGTTCTTATAGGAGCCACAATGGGCTTGTATCTCATCTGCATCTCAAACGCCACTTCGCTTTTAACTCTATTCCCCTAGCCCGTTAGTATTCCACTTCAAAAATTTGAGTTTGTGAAAATATATGGTTGCCATGTAAAACGTTTGTCAAGAGATTGGGATAGAGCAAGGGATGAGCTACATATGACCTCAGTACTGAGAATTTTGGAAATGGGTGGAAAGCTGAAGTAAGGCCTTTTCACCTAATGTCTTAAGACCCTGTAACAAACATTGGATTTTAGAAATAAATGTAAGACCTAATGTAAATACCAGATCCAACAATGCCTTAATATTAAATGATTTAATGTGATTTTGTGCTTTGTATCTCAAAAACCCTTAGAGTGTTGACAATATTTGAGATTCCTCTTACTTCACAGTATTTGAGGTCTTAGTTGTTAATAGATGTCTGACCAGATTACTTTCCTTAATCACTAAACAGGGAATTATTACTACTTTGCACACCCTCATTGGTTGACCATTACAAATCCGAAAAGGAAAGGTCCAGGGAAGAATTCTAAAACTCCCTTTTAATAATTTTATTTGGTCTCAAAACAGAATCTGAAATGTGTCACTTGAAGCAAAAAGAGATAAACTGTCAATCAGAAGAGGATTTTTTCAGAAACTCATGAACTCTAATCAACAGCGGTCCTTATCCGCACTGTGGAGGATGCTGCAGCATTTATGTCATCAGCAGCATGTAGTTACGGAAGTGAAAGCCCTATGTCGCCTCCCCGCCTCCCCCCCCAATATTATCTGAAGAAGACGTAAGCAACTCCACAAATTAAAATACCACATTATTCAGATTTTACTACGTTATCGTATTTACTTTTGCTATTGAATGAGAGTAAATATATCTGAAAGTGTGTTTTATAGACCTGCCCTGTTAATGGAAAAATCCAATCCCTACATCAGTATGTAGGACAGCATTTGTTTCCCTTTCTGTACACCATCGCCACCTTTAGGGGATTGAGAAGTAATGTATCTTTTCACCCAAGAGGATGAAAATACATGCTATTATAGATATCTTAATTCAAGCCAGACTAGCCAGCAATGAATGTCTTAGTCCTTCCCAAGCAATCAGTTTTCTGTTACTCTTAAATAACTTGAGGATTTTTTCTAAAATTAAGAAGACCACCAGTATCAGCACCAAGTCTTACTGTTTTTAAAGTTGCTCTTCCTTCTCATCTAAAAACATTGCCTGCTTTCTAGAACTTGACGGAATAACATTGTTGCCTGTGTTATTTTTGTTTTAGTGATGAATGCAGATATTTATATAAAGGGAAGTAACCGTGGTGAATAAAGTTCAAACTCCTCTTCGTGTCTCCTTAATCAGAGATTCAATGGGCCCAGCATTGCCTCTTTATCAGTGGTTCATAACCTTTTGACTTCTGTGGACCCCCTCTGATTCTTTAATGTAACCCGAGGACCCCCAGCGAATTATTGGAATTCGGAGACCCACACTGAGTTATTACTGGAAGCTGGTGACCTCGGCCTGTGCATTTTGAATGATCTGAACTGCAAAACAATAATCAAAATACAGAAACAAGCATTCATCAAACAAGTCTACAAATGATGAAATGTTTTAGTTAATTCACAAAAGGTTTTATAAATGTATATTTAATTGGTAGGTTGGAGCTTTTCTAAATACAATTAAGGTCACTCATTGTCCATACAATATTTGTTTTTTGCACTTGCTCTTTAGTACTAAGGAGTCTAATATCGTTTTCTCAAAATGCTAGTGGTCAGTGATGATTTTGGGTTCACATCAACCTGCAAAAGTATTGAGACCAATTTAGCATGTTGCTACTGGGAAGACAGAAGACAGCAGGCACTTAGTGTGGGTGGTCTTGTTGAATAATTTACATGCCTTCCGTAATATCTTCTCTGGTAGAGACTCTATCTAGCCGCAGATTATTTACCCTAGAATATTCCCCAGGTGTCAGACTGGTTTTGTAAAATCTTGAGCAGTACTCCTGTGCGCAGGAAGGTGGCATTGAACGGCTCCACTTCATTGTCGTAAGCGCTGGATGTGATTTGCCTATAAAGGCGCTACTCCAGTACGTGGACAGTTTCTTTTTGTAACGCATCAGAAGGCTGATCCACCAGTGTGCAGATTCTAAGGGCCTACTTGGAGCTTTTTAGGCAGAAAAGTCCGGTTTGCAGAACCGGGAGGATGGGGTGAGTTATAGGGATTCTGCAGCGAGAAAGTCTGTATCGGATAAGGCATTACCGAAAGTAAGTACCTTGTTCATCTGAGAGAGACTTCTTGTCACAAATTCTTTACCTTAGACTAGATACCGGGGTGTGCCGCTGACCCAATCCCTGTCTGCTAGCCATTACTCAGGTCTTTCACAGTCTCCTTTGAAATCTGGGCTACATCAGAGAGACACCCCTGGTCTTGCATCTACTGTAGACACTTCATATGTGCCATCAAGCGTGCTTCACCTGCAGGAGGCCATCGGACTCAGCATTCTCAGAGTCAGTCTCATCGAAATCCATGACTGAGGTTGAAACATTGGGATCATAGGCCAAATGTCCTGGACTCTCCGTTCTGAAGAGTAGGCGCAGAATTACACTGTGTCCAGAATAGCTCTGATGAGAGGGAGCGTCGGAAAAGGAGTCAGCAAATGCAGGAGGTTCGCTGCAGTATGGCTGTGGGTAAAGCCGATGAGCTTGCAGGACAGAGATATGAAAATAGGCAGCCTGCAGGGCCAACTCTACCATCTAGTCTCCAGGGTGTACGGTAGACTGAACATGAACTAGTGTTAGCATCTTGAATTTCGCCTTCCTCAGTAAGGCGTTGAGAGGGAACAGCTCTAAGATTGGGTGGTGGGCTCCGTCCTTCTTTTGCACCAGAAAGTAGCAGGAATAGCAACCAAGACCTACTTCTGATGCCGGCACCCTCTCCACGGCTCCTTTGGCCGAAATAGCCTGCTGTTCCTGGTGCAACAAGGAGAGTTGGTCCTCTTTCAGCCGATCTGAGGACGGTGGCAGGGGCACTGAGGTTCCTAGCTGTGGAAGGGCGTAACCCCTCGTCCGAAGTTCTGGTTTACCATTGGGGCAGGTGGTACCTGATCCTTCCTCCAACAGAGAGCCCATGCTCTTGCAGGGGCATACTAAAAGGATGTGTCGGCTGCTAGGGGGTACAGGACTGGGCAGAGCTCTGGCCTTGGCCCCCATGGGACTTGTGAAAGCCATGTCTGTGGCCACGAAAAGGCTGGGAAGCCTGTTGGCCATGGTTCTGCTGGGAAGGAGATGGCTGGTAGCCCCTACCGTAGCCATGAAAGGAGCAAAAGAAAGAGTGAGGATGGCGTGGGGCCATTGCCAGTCCCAACTTCCAGGCAGTGACCCTATTCTCCTTGAAGTGCTCAGTAATTTTGCCGTACAGGCGAAAACCATCACGGGCATGTTTATATTGATTGCCTGGACATCCCCCAGAAAGTCAGATGATCTCAGCTAGGCATGGCAGCGGAATGCCACCATTGAAGCAACGGCCCTGTCAGTCTGTCGATTCCAGCCCACATCTGATGGCGAACTTTGCTGCATCCCTCCCATCGGCAAAGCCTGGTTCAGGATGGCTCTGGTCTCCTTTAAGACTGTAGGCAACTCTTGCGCCACCGAGTGCCACAGAGTGTAGTTATATCTATCCAAGAGACATGCAGTGTTCACCAAGTACATTGCAAGGCTGGAGGAAGAGAAAATCTTCATCCCAAAAGTATCCAGCCTCTTAGATAATGCACTGCTACTCAGAGGCTGTCCCGGCACTTTTAGGCTACTGAAGATGGAGCAAAGCAGAGAACCACCAGCATCATGTCTCCGGTTTATTTTGAATTAGAGTATTTTCAGCTCCTTACTAAATTTGGAAATCAACCAATGGAGTAGTAGGGAACACACCAGTATCAACTCTGGATGTTGAGGCCTGCACCACCAGGCCCTCAGGGGTGGGGCGTTGGTTGAGGAAGGCTAGATCCCCAGGAGCAGTGAGGTGGTGACGTGCATTTCTCTTATGCATGGGTTGTCTTTGTAGGGCTTAGCCCAGGCCCCGAACAAGACGTCAGAGAAGGCTTCATTGAAGGGCTATAGGGGTTCTCTGTGAAATTACCCTGTGTAAAGCGCCTCCATCTTGACATCGGTTTTGACCTCCAGAAAGGGCAGATCGAGGACTAGGAACCCAGATGGCCTCCTCACCGCCATAGCAGAGGAAGCCTTTTCCTCCGTAGCCACACTAGGAGATTTCAGGTTAGTGTCTGGTGAAGTGTCCAGGAAACTGGCATCCACCAGCTCCTCATACCAGTTGGCCTCATTCAGTTGGATCACAGGATCTTCATGAGAATCAGGGTAACCATAAGGATCCTCAGATTCACCCCACTCAAACTCCCCACATGGCATGTCAAGAAAACGAGGCACTGTCTATGAGCCGGGAAATCGTTGGGATACTGGCTGCACCATTGTCGACATTGACATTGAACGACACTGCCACCGCTCCATATCAGAGTTGGGAATCATTATGAGCTTGTAAGTTGGTGGTACCATAAATAGCACCATGGGACTGAACCCAAGTAAAGGTCATGGATTTGCGAGTGGTGTTGGCCCAGGTCTAGGAACGGTTCCATAGGGCCCGACAGGCACTGAGGGTAAACCTGCCGACAAGAGTCCAGTCAGGACACCTCCCAGATCCTTGGGGCCTGAAGGCGCTCTAGAGAGTTCTGCACACCCAAATATGAGGTGCCTAGCCTTATAAAACTTCTTGAATGGGGTGGGGGACACTCCAGCTCCAGGAAATTAAGGGAGGCACAGCATTAGACTTTGCTAGTGAGGCCTCGACTTGTGGCATCGTTCCCGTGGAGTTGCGTAGCACAGAAAGTCACCTACCTGTCAGAATTCCCTGTCAGAGTTAGACCCCGCTGCACCTCTGTCTCTACCAAGTGGCATCACATTGTTCTTGTTTTTTCATTCATTCAATCTGTTTTTTTAGGTCTTGCCTGAGCCAGCGCATGCGGTGCGAGACATTTTGTAACTGGGCTTTTAAAAGTGCTACCACACACACTTTTGCTGGCCTAGCGCCGGCGGTTTACGCACGCGTGCATGCGCGCAGCCACCAGCTTTCAGCACCCAATCTGGCTTACCTCTCGCGTGTCCGCCCCTCCCCCACCACACAGCGTGTATTGCGGCCGCACGTCTTCTTTTATTTCCTTTTCGCGTTTTTTTAAATTTCCTTTTAGCACGTCTTGTTTTTATTTTATTTTTGATTGCGTGCACGCACGCAACTCCCGGTCGCGGCCGCACGTCTTGTGACGATGTTACAGAGGGTCCCGAAACTTTACAGCACCACCAAAAGCATTTGGCAGAGCCGGTAGGTTCCTTAATTCGCAAGCGCCTCTCCTGCTCGGGCAGCCATTTCATCTCCATGCCCCAATCGCCGCGCTCATTCTCCCCATCCTGTTGATGTTTTCACGTTTCCCCTTCTGTTCATGCTCTACTCCCTATTTTTTTGCAGATTTATATAGCGTGAATTAGGCCCGAAGCTAGTGGAGTGTTTACGTGAGCACCGGTCACGTTACACAAGGACTCCTTTCCTTGTTTCCTCCTCAATATCCCCTCCGTCTCTCCCTTTGTCCCTTTACCCCTTACCCCTTACTCTCTCATACCCAAGCCTTCACAACCTTCTTTCTCTCTCTTTCTCCCCCCACTCCCTCCGTGCCCTCCTTACCCTCTCTGATTCTCTATGCCTCCCCGGAGCTCAGGAGACCTCCCCACCTCTGGTTTCACGCTGCCCCCGGGGCTTGCTCCCCAGCCCTGTCTCCTGGATGTGTTTTGTTTCCTGCTGTCTGTATTTGCGGAGTCGGGACGGGACTCCTTTCACAGCAGTTTTTGCCCAAGACCATTCAGATGTCACTTCATACAATTTTAGTGCAGTGCAGAGTTCAGGATTTACATTTTGTCAGTGTGCTTCTGAGTGTTGGTTCACAGATTTGTGTCTGGAGGTTGGTAGTTTGCCCTGTGGCAAGAACTGCGCCCCAGTGTGTGATCTTGCACCCTTCCACAATGTACGTGAGTGTGCACAGTGCATACTGGAGTGTGAGACAGTTAACGTCCCTTACAAGCGGTGCGCAGCTGGGCAAAGATGTAAAATGCCTTCCACTTATCACAGCCTGTCACTTAACGATTGAGCTTGACCCCAGCAGAGAAGCCTCAAGTTATCCTACTTGCCTTGTGCCAGTAGCCGAGCCAACCTTTTCCCGCCCTTGGCTCCTTGTCCCTTTAGAAGCTTTTCCTTAAACACCAGGGCCCCGAGGCAGTGCAAAGCAGGATTTAGAAGTCTGAATGCCCTAGAAACAGATGTCCCTACAAGGAATTAAGGAAACGAGAGGAAGTCTATCTGACTGCCAGAAGACACGGCCGTGACGTCAGCAGCACGCACAAAGATGATCTGCAGATGGGGAAGGACGAAGGTTCGCCTTTCGAAAACAACCTGTTGCAGCATTCATCCTGGGCGGGAGGTCTGGGCCTTGCACACTGCTTGTGACTACAGGGACAATCCCCCAGTCGTGGAAGTCCTTACATTGTCATGCAAACTTTAAGAAAAGTCACTACTTTTTTCACGAGGATACAAGTGAAATGTGTGACAAGTGAGATAAAATATATATATGAGGTTTAATGTAGGGTTGTCGCATTAAGCCAATAATTCTGCAGACTGCATGAAACCACAAAGAGAGACAGAAGGCAGACAGAGAACGCCTATAGGCAGAAACCAGGCAACAAGTTAAAAGCTTCCTCAAATAGATATGGATGCTCATATTTTTAGCTTTTTTTATTAGGTCTGGCTTATCAGTGCATCCGTGTCAACCTGCTCTTACTATTTAAAAAAATTAACTCAGAGTGCACTTTGGCTCAGTCAGTCTCTTAACTGATGCTATTGGCTGTTTGGTGTATCAGTCCTCGGAGTGCTTCGTGAATGAGGGACTATTTTTTTTTATTTTTTTATTTTTATTTTTTGTTAACAACTTTTATTGAGCAACAAAAACATGTGTACAGAGATGGGCCCACAACCGCACAGGCCGGCCGCTAGGATCAGAGCGTAATATGAGATAAAACAGTGATCGCCACTCCGGCAGTCAGGCACAAACTGAACACAAAATGTCGCCCACATCATGGAACAGGATGAGACAATTTTCTTATTTTAAAACACACCAAAACAACAAACATAAACACCAAGGCGAAGGAGTAATACACAGAGAGTCAGCCCTGGAGGGGTGGGAAACCCACTAATCAGGAACATGAAGGTACAATCAATAGGACAAGTTAAGGCGGGGGAACAGCGTGGAGGTGAGGGACTATTTTAAATCTGAAAAAAAAGGCTTTCCATCATCACACTTTTTTTTACAATCAATTCCTTATTACCCATATTCTATAGAAAACGCAATCCTTTTTTGATGCTTTTTTTGTTTTTCCAGTGTTCGCAAAGACATTATGTCTGGCTTATGCATGTGGTGTGAGACCCTGGCTTTGAGTGAAACTCAGTTTCTGTCATGAAAAACAATGCCCTGAAGTGTAGTGGTATGTGGCATATATACAAGACTTCTTTTTAATGCCACTGCAGAGAGTACATGAAAAATGCTAAGTTACTATATAGAAATATTTGGTGCGTTGTGAGCACATTTTAGGAGCGTAAAAGCGCGATGATGTCTATGATGTCACGCCCATCACCAATGACAAAAAGCATTGGCATAGCCAATAGGTCTCGCATTTGGGACCTTATAAGTGCTTAGCCATGCAACAGTTGATGTTGTTGCACCAAGGATATTGTGCTGCATAACTAAATACTTATAAGGTCCCAAAAGCGAGACCTATTGGCTATGCCAATGCTTGTTATTCTGGCAGTCACTCTGCCCAGCATCTGTCTGTGGCCCTACTGCTCTGCACACTGCCATGTGCGTACTGGTCTTTCTTTTTCACTTTATGGTATGGATTAGAACTCTTCCTCTTACGCGGGGAGCAATAGGGGAGGGGCACTAGAGACTGTACTTAACAGTTTAGGTTGGCAGCTGCTGTGCATGCAATTCTGGGCTCCCTCTCTGCCTTCTTTACTATACCTTTTATGAACAGATGAGATGTAGGGTGCGTCATCCATGACCTGCTTGTTTCTCTCAGGGTGCGATGTCCATTTACCTTTGTAGTGCACCTGTGTGTAGAAGGTAAGTGGGGGAATAGTTAGGACAAAAATACTGCCAGTGTCTTTCTACACCTGGAGACCTTAATGGGAAGTTCATCATTAGAACAGGAAGAGTTCCTTAAAAATAGTAAATCAATTTCATATGAAAGCTATCCAATTAGCAACGGTCCCACTCAATAATAACTGTACCAAGGCAAAATATTTTAGCACATCTTTGGTACTGCACTTTACTTATTATTCAAATATTTTTCTACTGCATTCTTTGTTTATGTGTATCGTACAATTAACATTTAGTAACACTCTTCTCTCTTTGACTTTTTAGGATTTTGTCGTTGCATCCTCTGCATATAAATCGCTTTGTGAATTTCGTTCTGAAGAACATACAATCCTTCATCTTCCTGAGCAGGTGAGCACGATATCTACCATTTTATGCATTCATTCTGAAATATTGTTTCAGTGCTGCGTTTCTTATTTTCTGTGCCATGTTATTCAATAGTTTGAATGCCTGTTTAATTTACTATGTTTTTACTTTTGTGCATTTTGAGAGTTAGACCAGGACCTGTATTCATAAAGATACAACAATGAAATATCACAATTTACACAGCTTTCTCCCTGTAAATATATAGTTATTTTTTGTGACAGTCTAATTTGTAATAAGCCTGGGTGGAGTTTGCAGAGTTCCACTATGCGGAACTCCTAGAAGTGACCCAAAAACTCTGCCACTCGGAGTCAACCAAGCGGCAGAATGTGCTTGATCACACCTGTTCGCGTTGATTTTCAGCGCCAAGTGTTTGTCCTGTGCTGGAAAATCAACTCAAACGGCACCATGCACAACTTAAGAGGGTGCTGCTTCTTTTCTGCTGCTCTTGTAGATTTTCTACTCGAGCTGCAACTTTCTCTACGCGAACAGAAGGTTTCTCTACCCGAGCAGTGGCAGCCGCCCACATTGATAAATCCGAATGCTGGCATTGTGAAATATCGCAGTGAGGTGATTTTACTTGCTCATGGTCGCCAACTTGATGTTGGGGAGTGTGAGTGAGGAAAAAACAGTTTTTCGGAACTCTGCATGCTCTCCGGAGTGTGGAAAACTCAGCGAACTGAGCGGCGTTCACCTCCCGGGCTTAATTTGTAACTATAGTTACTATGCAGCACTGGTGAGGAAGCTTGTCCCAAGTTCTCAAGTTGATCCATTCCCTTCTAAGAAAGCTGTACCTGTGAGGGCTCAAAGAGTTTATGTAGATATTCAGATCCAGGAATTGAGAGGTATGCTGCTTCAATCACTAGGGCTCTAACCCCATTTCAAGGCAGGCTAGTACATTTGATGTTAAAAAAGGAAAGAACTTTTGAAGATTGATTTCAGTTTTTTCTTTAAAGCAACATAATTTGGTTGGGATTTTAGATCTGGGGCAATCCATTCTAGAGCTGAGCCCCTACAATATGCATGTTTGAGGAGGCTATTTAAGTTTCAATTCAGAGGATATGCCTGCAATTTGGCAACTAGGGGCCGACTATGCTCGATCTTGTGAATTTCTTACATTGAGGTTAGGCAGTACAATTGGCTAACAAAATTGCACTCAAATACTCATTCATCAAAGAGTTTGGGACAGAGCACTTTTTTCTTGCGTTAGAGGTGAGCTATTTATCTGACCCTAGGGCAATTGATATCACTCTTAGAAAGTTAATAGGTGGATGAGTGGGAGTGATACAACTTCATATTTCGACAATGAGACGATCAAAATGAGGCACTGTTTCAAAAGAAAATGATATACAGCTTCATCTTTCTAACTTCATATACACTTTAAATATAAACTTGAAGTACAGATGATGTTATTAGTATGTTCAATAATTCGAAAATCTGATCAGATGCAATTCCAAAGAATCAGGGGTATGTAATACTTAAGAGATTCTTAAATAAGTCAGGACTTGGAAAGATGTTTACATGTTGATAAAAGGAACAGTCTACCAGTAACAGTAAACCTGCTTAGGAAGGTCCTTCGGCTACAATTGCACGATTACTTGTGATAAATGTAGGATCTTGATCCCCTTTTCACAGGACTCCTGCAACACTATTTTGCAGATCTCCAAGAGCTATGTCTTGGAACACAAAGGATGCAGAACAAAGCAGCAAAGCTTGAACCTCATGAAACAACACCATACAACACTTGCCCTGCAAACAATCCTGGTAGGTCAAATAATTTGATTTCAAGTCCTTGTGCACCAAGCACAAGGTCTCAGAGGAAGCAATCCTCAAATAACATTAGAATCTGGCACCCAGATACATGTTGTCTAAAGCCGTCCGGTCCAGCCAATTCCTCCAGAACCTCCAGTAGTTTCTGAGAAGGATATAACATCATTAAAGAAAACTGAAAATAAATAGAACATAGCAAATGTGATAACCAATACCAAGATCAAACCGCCTCTTGGGTTTCTGGCTACAGATAAAGACTGAATTTCAAAGAAAGTGTTCAGTTAGGAAATCTGATAGAGTACTCCAGCCCTTACTCTGATATAGTCAAAGATATCCATGTTAAAAGTGTTGTAAAAACATAAATACTCCCACTTCAGCAGTACACCACACACAGGTGCAAATCTACATGATTTTCATGTCAGCCACCAAATGCCACAGAGAAACTGACATTGCTATGTTACCCCAAGGAATTTCAGACAACTCGCCACTTCTCCTGTACCCAAGCAAAGCAAAGAGGTTAAAAAATAGGTGAAGAACTCCGCCAATACTTCCTTATTAATCTACATTCAGTTCCTTCCCCGAGCACCCTCTGGGAGGCAAGTAAAGTCACCATCCATAGCCAAGGGTCCGCTCCGGGCACAATGACTGTCCCAGAACGACAGACTGGCCCTTCTCGAAGCATGGGCTGTAGAATGGATCAACTGAGGTTTACTCCAGTATTGGAATTTTCATAGATTCCCATAGCTTGTATCATTCTCCGTCGTCGGAATGGGAGACAGGCAACTCGCGAGCATACGCAAAGAGATTAAACAAATCTAGCTAGAATCTGCCAAGTTGCCATGGTTTTCCTCTGTCGCCCAAGTATATGGTTGGAGTAACAAGAATGGGAAATTGTTACACAGACTGGCGTCATACCCCCGGCGAACCAAATTGTTCCTGAGGTCTGAGACCCCTCTGGGGCCACCCAGCATACATCACCTGCAATAGCACAAACGTTCGCTGACTAACTCATAGGCCTAAAGCCTCCCTTCTGGATCTGATTAACCAGAGAGATGCTCGTCTCCCCCGCCTAACTGAGAGCAAGGCGGCCGGCCTGGGCCTCTCCTTTACCCCAGAAAAAATAAGTAACTCTATCTCCTTGTTAGTGTCTGGGAAAACATTGGGCCCTGACGGCTTCCCGCAAGAATACTATGCTGCCTACCGAGACTTTCTGACCCCCCACATCCCCAAACTATTCCAATACATCGCAGAGGTAGGGGCATTCCCCCCGAGATGAACGTGGCGACCATCATGGTTATCCCTAAGACTCACCCACCCGCTTCGGCCAGTACAGACTACCGCCTGATCTTACTAATTAATACGGAGGTAAAGATATATGCTACGATCCTGGCCCAACGCCTACATCCATTCCTTAATAAACTGGCCCACCTGGACAATTGCGGCTTGATGCCGGTGCGTAGTACCAGACACTGCCTGCGATGCCTACACCTGGCCCTCGCCAACCGCCAGTCACTTACCCCCTACCTAGCGCTCCTTCTTGTCGACTTTGAAAAGGCCTTCAACACCGTCGATTGGCTTTACCTAGAAGACGTACTAACAATAATGGGCCTGGGTCAGCACTTCTGTCGCTTCGTCCGAGTCCTGTATTCCAAACCCAGAGCTAGAGTACTTATCAATGGGGCCCTCTCGAAGGCATTCCCAATTAGAAGGGGTCCCAGACAAGGCTGTCCCCTCTCGCCCATCCTATTCGCTGTGGAGATGGAACCCTTGCGTGCCTCATTCGGACCGACAACCTGATCTAGGGCTGTACTTGGGGGAGCCATCGCATCGACAAAATTGCTCTGTATGCAGATGACGTACTGCTCTTTCTGGCACATCCAGCCCGTTCCGGACCCAGATGTTTCCAGGTTCTCCAGACCTTTGAGCAGGTCTCAGGCCTACGCTTCAACCCGTCAAAATCGACCTTGGTACCCCTTCATCTCTCCAGGGAATGTTTTGATTGGCAATCGACCATCCCCATTAGGCAACAGTCATTTAATACTTGGGAATATGGATAGCCTTACTTCTCGAACTAGAATGGGCGCTTAATTTTACCCCACTTGTCAAGTAGGCTAAAGAAGATCTCAAACGCTGGCAAACCCTACTACTAAACCCATTAGGTAGGGTGGCTCTTTTCAAAATGATGATCCTCCGTAGCTTCCTGTACATTATTCAAAACACCCTTTTCCACCTCCCATGGAACTGGTTTAAAGATCTAGATAGCATTACTATAAAGTTTCTGTGGGGAGCCACGAGACTACGCATAGCCCTTGCTCCATGCCGGATCCCACCTTTCGACTGAGGTATGGGCATGACTGACCTTTATCTGTATTAGACAGCCTTGTATATTCAAGTACCTGTGCCCATTCCCTATCAGTGAAGGCACTGGACACCTCCGTCTCCCATCTTTGACGTAATCCAAAGGTCGGAGGCTCCCCTTGATCTAATACCCTGTACCTACGCACATAATGTGAATTCGCTGCGTGCGTTAAAAATAATGTAGGAGGAGCCGAATAGGTTTGTACAAATTCTGCATGCGGCATTAAGGTTCCATCCAGGAACAAGTCCACCACATTTGTTACACCAGAGTCCGCCCATCCCTGCAGGCTAGTGTCAGACAAAACTCCCCGGGCTGTGGGTAAGCCACATAAAGGTATATTCGGGGCATATGGCACTGATAACTTAGTATATTTCAGCGCCAATTTCCAATAGTGGAGCGCGATCTGTAAAAGAAATGGAGGGTCTTTCATTTTAGTCACTCCAGGGCATAGTAAGGATTGGATCGTTCCAGCACGTAAGCGAGCAGGCGAATAACCTGTTTCAAATAGATTATGACTAGCCAGTTAATAAGCGAACCATTGTAATTGGGCCACTCAAGAGTATGCTTTAAAAACTGGCGCACCCATTCCCCCCTCAGTACTAGGTAGTTGTAATTTGGCAAGGGCTAGTCTGTGACGGCCTGTCCCCAAATTAAAGAAGTTAGCATCTGGTCTAGGGCTTTATAAATCCAAGTGGGAATTGCTACTGGATGATTTGCAAATTGATACAGTAGTTTAGGGAGTATAGCCATTTTAGAGAGAGCTACACGACCTGCAGTAGTTAAAGGCAAAGTATTACAAAACGCCACACCTAGTTTGCTGTTCCATTGCTGCCAATAGATCAGAGCACTCTAAACCCTCCTGGATGGCCAGAGCAAGTTTATCAAAATCCTGCACTAGGGATTGCAAATGCCATTGTCATACTAGAGTCCACTTTCCCATGCCTTAGGGCATGTATGTGCGTCACATGTGCACACATGCATATTCCAGGGGTGCAACAGGGTGACCATTTGGCACCCTTGATATTGCATGCGCAATTTATGAGTACCTATTGTGTACTCGCAAATTACGCATGCAATTCCCATTCATTCCTATGAAGCCATGCCTTATTTGCTCCTCGCAATTTGAGCGTTGCAACTAAGGAATATGTTGGAATCGCAATTATCATTGCAAAACCTACATACATTGCATTTTGCGATTCCATAATAGCGAATCGGTAAAATTTGCTGTTATGGAATCGCAAAATTCAATATTGATACATCTGGCCCATAGAAAGAAAACCATGGCCAAGCAGAAGGAAATGTTATGTGTCTCTGTAGGTTAGTTAAACCGCAGTGTGATTGTAAGGTCGGACATCACTCTGTCCTTTCACCACTGGCCCAGGGTTCCTGCTCATGGATTAGCTAGGTGCAGGAACACCAGACCTGATGGAACCATCTGGAAAATCTAACCAGTAAAATCATGAGATTCAGGCTGCAAGAGCACTACATTCATTCCTGATGCATTCCTGTTGCATCGGAGGAGAATGCTATGTTCTTCCTGCCGCAAAACACACAAGATGATGGACGGAATGTTGCACAATGGCAAAACATTCACCCCCAGTCACAGATCTGGGTTTAATCCATCGTTATTTTGCTCAACAAGCCACCCCAGTTCAGACATGACCATATGCAAATCAGTCTTGACCCTGTGCCTCAGGGGAACAGTCCAGCCTGAACTGCCAAGCCATGTCTTCCCTGGACCGGAATCAAGCATCCTAGGACCGGTTTCTGGCTATCAGCCGTTATCAGCCAGGTTAGCTTGACTCCAGTGGCCTAGTGAGCACCGGAGCCACATCTGGGCATACCCTTCCCACATAGGGTGAATAGCAAAACACACTTCCTGCCAGCCCACCCTCTTCCATGTCCCCTGTCACCTTCTCTTTACCCCTCGAAGCAGGTGGTAAATGGGCGTATCAATCTGCATATATTAGGGAATTCTATGTGGAATTTCACCTGCAAAAACTAGATCTAGTTGGTCATTGCCCATTCCATGTAGATTCATTTGTGCAGGACGTATATGAAAGATGGATTTAAATAGTGATACCCAGTGGCTAGTTTGATTTTGATTTGAATAATTTGTAGGTCTACTCAAATATTTTGATTAAATAAGTAAAAAATTAAATGAGCATGGGGAGGGGTTTGGAAAAAAGGCATGTAGACAAAAAAATGCAAAAAAGGGATAGAAAGGGGCAATTGAAAACTGGGGTTAGGGTACAGCCATAGAAAGAAGCATAGATGAATGAAAGGCTTTAAAAGGTGGAGCTGTGGGCACCCACTTCAGTTAGAAAAGAATAAAGCACAGCAGTGGGAAATATATTCAAAAGGCAGAGAAAAAAAGAAAGGGAATTAAGTGGTTAATTAGGAGGAATAAGGAGGAAATCTGACCTTAACACCCATATCCCAACCATTATATTTTTCAATGCCAAAGAATACTGTCCCCACATTTTATTGGAACCAGATCTAATTCATACCAAAGTGTGAACTAAGTACACTGGCCATTCACTGCTGCATTAGCTAAATAATATATGTGTATACATCTGCATGTTGTTCTTCTGTAGCATAAATATATACCCTAAACTTTTACATTCATTTTTCTACATGCACATGCCTCTGAAATCGATTCCGTGTTTACATTTAAAAGTTTCTGTTACCCTATTGTGCCTCAAATTATAAGCATAAGTGCTATTTATCGCACTTCATAAATAACGATACCACAGGGTTTGGTATTTATCAGGTGCTTTACATAGCACCTAATACAAGTTTATGGGTAATCTTCCAGGTTCTTAAGAAGGATAGCGGTCTGTATCCGATCTGCACCTGATGATCTTGAACTTTTACTTCTGCACCGAGAAGTTCCAGATGCTGTCTTTGGCTCAGGTGCTAGAGTGCTGGAAGCGGCAGACTGGATGATATCCCTCGACTTGCAAGACATACTTTCACACAGTGATCTTGCAGTCTTACAGGAGGCACCTACAATTTATGTTGGGTTCCACCTCCTACCAGTTGTGGGTAATAATATGCGGATTTTGGTGTTTAACTCACCAAAATCCGTATGTTAAGGTAAATACCTTATGCTTTTCGCCCATTACATTTTGGCAACTTTGACTTGCTAAAATGTAACCAGGTTTGAGGTATTTAACACAGCTCAGCTGTTTATTTTAGGCTTGTCCGTCAACTTGCTCAAGTCGCACCTAGAGCCCTCTCATAAGTGCAGTACTGGACAGAGAATCTTTATGTGCTTTCCCTCCCCCCAGTGGAACCGTGACATTCAGGATAGAATTCTGGTGTTTCGGCATCCTACGTGTCATGCCGGCACATGAAATCTCTCCACTGGTGCCTCCGTCTTCAGTGGTTCCAACACTGTTCGATTTGAAGGACATCACTAGGATCGCACCCGCACAGTTAATTGGATCTGGTCTGATGGTTGATAGAGGAGAACCTTACAAAAGGAAAGCCCTTTTATCGACCATCAGCATTGGCCAAAGTAGTGACAGATGCCTCCATCATAGGGTAGGGTTAGCATTTGCAGGAACTGGAAATCAGAAGCCTTTGGTCTCCCGACGCACAGAGATTACATCAGTTTGCTTAGTTGAGGGCAATTGCCTGGCCCTTGAAACCCTAATTTAAGGAATTTGAAAGGTGATCTTACATGGTGTGAGGCAAAACGAGTACGTCTGTGATATTTGTTCTAATAGATTTCACCATTAGTAAGAAAAAACGTAAAGCTATATAAGCATTTAAAGAGAGAAGCTATTGCAAAGGACGGAGATCATTTGGTGAAAAATATTTTGTTATTCTATGAAAATATGCAGTATCTGTTATTTATGTTGAATTCAGCTAAGTTCCTTTAGATCCACTTTGTGAAAGGTACACTTTATTCCCTAAACATCTGAAGGATATGAACTCTCAGGAAATACATTTCTGATAGTGACTTCTAACTGCCTATTCCTCCCATTTTGAATATTCCCCATGCATCAGAATGGACTTTTGAAACTTTTGAACAGGTTTTGTGCACTATTAGGCGGTGCCATGCGGCTTCACCCTGACACCACTCTGCTCCGGAAATGATGTGTAGGGTCAATCTAGGCACCACTCCAAAGCGCAGACATCTGTTCCTTTGTTTCCGCACCACCAGACATGGATCAAGATCTACATATAGTTTCTTAGAGAATATTTACATCAGAAACTTTGCAGTGTGCAGGGAAAATGTTACCTCCCAAAACGACAGGTTTTAAATTGGGTTTTTGGCAGTCACAATCAAATGGCTGTGACAGGTTTCCTTCAAGGTTGCCTGTGATGCCGGGGGTCAAGTCACGTCTCTAAAGCCTGCTGTGACCACGCATTTATAAACCTGCGGGCTATACAGGACAGCGTGGTGAAATTCTACTTCAAAAAGCAACCGAAGCCTCCATGTCGAGACCATTCCAAGTCCCAGGGTCAGCCTCGGTCCAGAAATGGCAGTAGTCGATCCCAAGGTTGATTGTTGTCACGCTCCAAATCTTCGGGTAAGTAGAAGAAAAAACATAAAAAATCCTCAAGATACCCGGCCCTGTCCCACCACTCTTGTACTTCATTACCTCTTGATCCTGCAGTCGGTTGACGTCGGAGCCCATCCCACAACCTGTGTCGCCACAACCCAAGTTTCTGGCCGTCTGTGACACAAAAGCCAATGCAAGGGTTCTGTGAGACATGATTTTAATCTTTGAATCCCTCTGGCATGCCTGTGGCTCCCCAGGAGCTGCGAGCCTTTCCACCTGGGATACCTTCACTGGGTTCGTACTCAACGCCAGGTGGACCCTCCAAATTTATCACTGTGCCTCTCTTGGTTCTCATACCGACTCCAACTTCGCCTCCAGCTCCACAATTGACATTAGTTCCCAGAGCATCAAGGCCAATTCCACCAACACCAGAGGACAAAATGTCCATTATGCCCTCCAACCTAGAGTTGGCGTCACTCCAACCTCAACTGAGTCTGTGCTTGGTTTCTTTCGAACTGCAGCCCTATCCATCTGATCAGCTTGGTGCCCCACCTCTTCAAGGCAGATCTCATACACTACAATACTTGTTCAGGACGAATTCCAATAATGACTACGATGCAGTAGATGAAATTGCCCAACCCTACCATGAAGAAAACTGGTATCATGACTTCCAAGATGGCAGTTGTCTTCACACCTCTCCTGATTCAGACCTAATCTCACCCCACGGTCCAGCCACTGAAGAAAGTGCTGCCTTTGCAGTGGTCATGTGTAGGGTGGCCTAAATCCTTGACCTCCAGTGCCCCACCTTAGAGGTCAAAACCACTGTACTGACCAAAGTACATCAGCTGAGGCAAACTCCTAATGAGCTGCTAATACCTTTCAATGAAGCGCTCACTGATGCCTCCTTGGCCCCTGAGCCAAATCTTGCTCTGATCCCCCAGTAAATAGCTAAATTATGAGGCGCCACCGACCTGTCCCCTGCTACCGCACCATTTTGTCTAACCACCCCTCCCCAGACAGCTTGGTGGGGCAGGCATCCATCAGTTGGACAAATCCAAATACTTACGACTACTCCCTCAGGAAGTCCAAATGAGTGGAGACCTTTGGAAAGAGAGTGTTTTTCCACTAGTTTGACCTTCACGTCAGTCAACTGCCAACAGGCATGTAATTCCCATGATATCTGTGGTTCGGTTACTCAAATCCTGCCAGGTGTCCCGGAATACCTTTGCCCCTTTCTAACCCAAGCCATAAGAGACAGTCATGACTTGCCAAATTTACAATCTGTTGGGCCTGGAATTCATCTGGTGAGCCATTGGCACTATGGTTGCTATTCGTCAACTTGCCTGGTTGCAGTCAACAGGCTTTTCAAGTATGTCCAGTCATCCGTTTTGGACATGCCCTTTGATCGGACTTGCCTCTTTGAGGACAAGGAGGTTCTACATTGTAGTGCTTCAAAGCCAGCAGGGCCACAGCACGCTTCCTTGGATTATCTGCCCTGCCTTGCAATCCGCATCAATCCTACTGTTTCTTTAGCAGTTTTGTCAGTGGTACCCCTTGCAGCCACTTCAGCCTCAGAAAGGGCGTACCATTCATGGACCCTACAGCCAGACACAGTGTGGTTCCGTGAATTCTGAACCCGTTTTATAAATGGCATGGTTTCGTTACGAATTTGATATTAGCGAAACGTAACTAGTTAGTGCGGCAAGTATGAGTGTTTTCGTCATGTTAGACCGATGGATTCACTACGTATTTAGGGATTTCGTTCTGAACCCTTGGGTTCCATTTTGTGTATGGCAGCCATTTTGTGGTTGCCCTCACATAGGCTGATGACTGTGGCTGAACTAGTCTTTTTAAGGACATGTATACCTTAGCTCCAGTTCGTGCTGACTCCTGTTTGACCTGAGTGAACTGACCTTGTTGCCTGAAGCTGACCTCGTTAAACCAGTTCCTGCCCTTTAGCTGATCTAGATTAAGGATCAGAGCACAGGACATCGTAAAGTTTTACTGCACACAAATATGCTTTATCTTACTCTCACCTGTTTCTGCTCCTTTCTTTATGGTCTATTTATGATTGGGTTGTGGCCTGTTTTATTATGGGTTCGTTCGACCTGTCTAAAGAAGAATGTTGGGTTTGACCGATGATTGATCATGGGCTGGGCAACTGAAAAGTGGGTTTTACCGTCATGCAATACTTTTGTTGTAGAATCATGTGATTGGTTAAACTGTAAACAAGGAATGTTTGCCTGAAGCATAATGTTTGGCATAAAAAGGGCTGACTTGCTTTGTAAAGTTGAGCAGTTTCTTGAGTTGTACACCGTGTTGTATTGCTGGGATTTCTGCTACTAGCTGCAGCTAATAAATTTGATCTCTGACGCCACCTAGAAGTATTCCGTGTCTCTGTATACCAAGGCAAGGGAATCCAGACGACTTCGGGCGTGTCCCTGGCGCCGCTGGGTACTTGAGAGCCCAGTTCTTCAGTTGGCGCGGCCAACTTGGGGCGACTTCAGTGGTACCGGTCCAAGCCCGAAGATTGCGAGGAGCCACGTGAGGAAACTCTGGAGGAGGGCCCCCACTTCATCGACCCCTGCATGTCGACGTGGACCGAAGGTCTTTTCTGCGAGGCTTCCCGCTTTCCAACGGCTACGAAGGACTGCTGCCCTGACTGTCGCCTTGTCTTGGACCCTCCGATTGATGTTTGTAAAGCGAGACGATAGACGGTCTTCTGGTGGCGTGACAGATATTTGGTTAAGTATAAGTGGGTCGCTCCCACGACTTTGTTTGGTTCCTTGGTTTTGATTTGGTTGCTGCAGTACCCAAAGCCGAAGGGCTTGTATATTTACGAGTGTATCATTTTTTGATTCCCTTTGAAGTTTGAAACCAGACTAGTGAGCAAGATGCCTGGTCTTGGTAAATTTGGTAATTGGTTTGTTTGTGGTTGTAACAGGGATTCCCGATTGGAGGATTCATGTCCGATACCTCCGGTTGGAACTCCGACTTATGAGCTCTATTCTAAACACGGAGTGGGCCCTATTACTTATAACGAAGTATGGGTCCGCTACAAGAAAAAAGATGGTGTTTTACAATGGCCCCCATATGGTAGTTTTGAAACAGAGATTTTAGACAATCTAGAAGTTAGGCTATTTAGGAAGAAAGCCCGGCCGGCAATGTTTGACTCTTTCCGCCTTTGGCGAAAGGAAGCCAAACAGAGAGAAATTAAACAAGCTAAGAGAAATAAGAAAGATAAGAATATGTCAGTACTACAAGCTGCTAGGCAGTATAGGGATGATGGAGAGGAGCGAGCGAGTGAAGTTTTAGATAGGCAGCGTTGCATGGCCATAGATAAATGTTATCCGGCCTTGCCGTCTCCTTCTCCGAAAACGATTAAAGACCTTGAAAAAGATCCTTTGATCTCTCATCTACTGAGATTACCACCTCCTTATGTGCAGGGTGCTACTGCACCTCTATTACCCCCGTTGCTCCACCCTTTGTTGTTCAACCTCCTGCTATTGTTCAGCCACCCGGTACTCCACAGATGGTTTTACCTGCTCCTGCGCAACCCGCTCTAGGGTCGCCAACTTTGCTACCAGCCTTGCCTCAAACTCCTTTGCCTTCTACTTCTGCATCTGAGACTCCTACTGTTCTTATTCCTACACCTTCTTTGCCTCAGAATACTTATTCTCCTGTTCTTATGTCTGCTTCTTCTCCTTCTGTTCGAAAACGAATGAAAGAAACTGTTTCTAATTTGTTGTCTCCATTGTTTGGGTCACTGAATATGACCCCTGTTTCGGAACGTAAGCAGAGTCATAGTCAGCTTCCTAGTTCCGAGGAACGGGCAGTGTTGGATTTGTTGGCTCGTAAATGGATTATAAATGCCTCAAAGTATAGTTTGCCAGCAGTTACGGATGTTTTCTTTCAGTGGGAACCGCCTAAGCAAAGGTATGTTTTTGATGTGATGTGTATGTTTCTGCGTCAGGAATGGGAAGATAATGATTTGGGTTTGATCCCGCAGGAACTACTTAATGTTCAGTCGGATTTTGCTAAAGGGATGATAGTGGAATCTGATATTACAGATGCCGTAGAGACGATACTGGCTTTTAGGTCTAGACTTCCGCCTCAGACATTGTACTAACCTGATCCCTCTGTTAGGAGGAAAGTGAGACAGTATCCCATGAGAGAGGTTCCTCCACTTTGGAAAGAAGGAGACGCAACTGCTAATCCGCCTTTTTTGCCACATTTTCAGCGAGTATGGGTACATGTTCCTTGGAAGAGAGCAGAGGTCTTGGCTCTTAAGCAGACCTTACCTGACCCTCGTAAGAATCCTGCTGGTTATTACAAGGAGTTGTCTCAGACAGTAGAAGCATGTATCATGAATTTAGCTGACATAGATATGTTGATTGGTAATGTAGTTCCGCAACCTTTGTGGGCGAAGATTCGTCATGAGAATCATGCAGCAGAATTAGGAGATACTTGGGCGAATATTGTCGCTGCAGATGGTAGACAAGTAGGAGGTGCTAAACCTGAACCTTTGGTTTCAGAATTACCAGGTAGAATTATTACTTTGATGAAAACGATGATGCCTGCGTTACGAGTGAATTGGGATAAGTTAGCAGCATGTAAGCAGGAGAAAGACGAGAGTGTGTCTGATTTCTTCACTAGGTTTGTAGAGACGTTTATTGATCACAGTGGTCAGGATATGAGTACGGAAGGTGGTCAAAGGTTGTTCGTGGATACATTTGTCTTTAATTTGCTTCCCGAACTTTCTAATAAGTTGAAAGACTCTGAGAGTTCATGGGCTGTTTCTTCGTCGGCCCAGATATTGGCTACTGCCCAATATTACGAGAATAGGGATAAAGATGAGAAGGATAAAGCAGAGAAGAAAACGAAAGATTTAAAGACGAAAGTTCTTTTGCAGCAAGCTTATCCGCCTCGTCAGAATCAGCCTCAGTTTCAGCAACCTCTGCAATTTCAGAGATTGTTACAGAAGCCTGTGCCATATGTTCAGCGATTCTTTCCTGGCCCTAATCAGTGTGCTTATTGTAGAGAGGAAGGTCATTTCAAGAATAGTGTCCCGGCTTTGTTACAACGTGCGAATGGTGCACCTGGTCAGAGAGGTCGTGGTGGTTTTCAGCAAGCGCCTAGAGGAAGAGGTTGTGGTGTGATCCCCCAGAATGAGCGTTCCTCTTCCCTACAGAATTCTGCGAATTATTTTGACAGGCAGAATGCTCCGAGTGGACAGTCTGCCCAGTATTATGTTGAGGATTACTATGTCGAAGGTGAGAGTTCTGGTTATAATGATAGCTAGGACAGCCATGGGCAAAGAGAGGGGGTAGTGTCAGTTCCAGTAGATCAGAGTGGACCGTATGTTGAAGTGATTACATCAGGTGTAGTAGAGCCTTTTCTTTTGGATACTGGTGCGTCAAAGAGTTCTATTATGCATTCTAAACTCCCTGGCGCACCTTTGTCTGGCTTAACCAATGTTTCCGTAGGATTTTCAGGCGCCCCAGTTCGTAATCCGATTTCTAGTCCTTTGTCCCTTTCTTTTGGCCCTTGTGAATTGGAAGCTCCACTTATTCTAACAACTGGTTGTAATGAGAATCTGTTGGGATTAGACTTACTGAAAAGATTGTATGCGACATTGCATTGTTCTCCTTCGGGAGTACAGCTTACCCTTGGTAAGAACGTGATTTCTCCAATGTATTTGTCGAAAGATTGTTTGCCACTGGAATTGCGTTCGCTTCCTGATACGCTTTGGGCTACGGGTCCAAATGATGTTGGCCTTTTGCAGATTCCACCGTATGTTGTTACGCTCAAATCGAATGCTAGATTGCCTCGTATTCCCCAATATGAAATCTCAAGTGATGGCGAGAGAGCTCTTTTGGCGATCATTTATGATTTGATTGAGAAGGGTGTAATTGAAGAAACGAGAGGTAATGTGTGTAACAGTCCTGTTTTGCCTGTCCTTAAGCGTAGTGATGCTTCTCAGCCACCTGTGTATCGGTTTGTGATCGATCTTCGAGAAGTGAATAAGATTGTTGTGCCACAGTTTCCTGTTGTCCCTGATATCACTGCTTTGTTGACTCTGATTCCTGCTTCGGCAGCTTGGTTTTCTGTTATTGACCTGAAGAATGCTTTCTTCAGTATTCCGATTGCTGAGAAGAGTAGAGATATTTTTGGCTTCTCTTTAGGAGGACGAAGCTTCCGGTTTAAGAGAGCTCCCCAAGGTTATTGTGAAAGTCCTTCAATCTATAGTCAGGCGTTGAAGACACAGCTTGATGGTTTTGTGTTGGTGCTACTCTTGTTCAGTACGTTGATGATTTGTTGATTACTTCTGATGATGAAAAGATTTGTAAAGAGGCTACTCTTTCGTTGTTGCGGTATTTGGCTGACCTTCATCATAAAGTGTCACCTTCGAAGTTACAGTATTGCCGCCAAGAAGTAACCTACTTAGGTCATCTCTTGTCGAAGGAGGGAAGGTGATTGACCCCAGAAAGAATTCAAGCGATTGCACAAATGAGTGTGCCATCCACACAGAGAGAAGTTCGTGCTTTTTTGGGTATTACATCGTATTGTAGGCAATGGATCCCCAATTTTTCACTGTTGGCGAAACCTCTGTTAGCATTGACTACGAAAGATACTCCGTATCCTCTTCCTTGGTCTGATGAATGCCAGAAAAGTTTTTCTGAATTACGTGATGCATTGTGTTCGGCTCCTGTGTTGGGTACTCCAGAGTATAGCAAGCCTTTTACGTTGTACGTGCACGAGAGAGAAGGTTGTGCGTTGTCAGTGTTGACACAATCTTTTGGGGACAAGCAGCGTCCATGCGCGTATTTTTCGGTAACGTTAGACCCAGTTGCAATGCATTGCCGAGTTGTTTGAGAGCTACAGCCGCAGCTGCTGTTTCTATCCGACAGTCTGCTGGTTTGGTATTGGATTATACGCTGATTGTGATGGTTCCGCATGCAGTGGATACTTTATTAAACAGGACTAAGACACAGCACCTTACTAGTGCACGTCTTTCAGGTTACGAGTTGACACTGTTGGCTAGCCGTGTTCATATTAAGAGATGTAACGTGTTGAATCCAGCAACGTTGTTACCGATCTCTACAGAGACGGATGCTCAAGAACAGCATGATTGTTTTCTTCGTACAGAGGAAGAAACAAAAGCTAGAGTGGACCTTAAGGACACTCCTTTTGATAATGTTGATGGTACGCTGTGGGTTGATGGTTCGTGTTTCAAGCTTCCAAATGGTAAAACGACTGCAGCGTATGCTATCACAACTTTAAATACAGTTGTTGAGACAGCACGCATACCACAGAATTCTGCGCAAGCAGCAGAGCTGATTGCATTGACTAGAGCGTGTGTGTTGTCGGAAGGAAAGCGAGTGAATGTTTACACTGATAGTCAGTATGCGTTTGGTGTTGCTCACAGTTTTGGGCGTTTGTGGAGAGAGCGTGGGTTCCTTACTTGCCATGGAACTAAAATTCAGCATGGGCAGTTAGTGAATGAACTTTTGGAATCTCTCACTCTCCCAAAGCAGATTGCCATAGTGAAGTGCAGTGCGCATAAGAAAGTTGTGGACGATATTGGTCGAGGGAATTCGTTTGCGGATGAAGTTGCGAAGGAAACAGCGAAAGATATGATGAGCCGTATGTATGTTGCAGGCCCAGCTATTTGGGTTATGGCTGGTGGAATGTGTGAAGACACGATAGAAAGTGTGAAGATGATTCAGGCTGAAGCTACAGAAAAGGAAATGAATGTTTGGAGAGAGAGTACGGGTATGTTGGATTCTACAGGTTGTTGGATTGAGTTGTCGGAACACCAGCGATGGTTGTTGCCAGACGCGTATGTGCTCCCAGTGGTTACAATGGCTCATGGATTGGCTCATATAAGTTCGAAAGGGATATGCAAGTTGTTGGCTCCAGTTTGGCAGAATGCTGGAATCCCGAAATGTGCAGAGAACGTGGTGAAACATTGTATGATTTGTCTGCAATATAATCCTGGTAAGGGAATCCCAACTCCAGCTGGTCATTTTGCTCCTCCGACGTAACCGTTTGAGGTGATACAGTTAGATTATATTCACATGGAGAGATGCAACAACCTAAAATACGTTCTTGTGGTTGTGTGCGCCTTTTCTAGATGGATAGAGGCTTACCCCCTAAAAGATAATACTGCCTTGTCTACAGCCAAGGTTTTGTTGAGAGAGTATTTCCCTAGGTATGGTTTGCCGAGAATTGTGTGGTCGGACAATGGGAGTGAATTTGTGGGTCAGATCATGAAGAAAGTATGTTCTGGATTAGGAATTAACCAAAAGTTCCACGCAGCGAATCACCCCCAGTCTGCTGGACTTGTTGAATGTTACAATGGTACGCTTAATCTAAAATTGGCTAAGGTACAAGCAAGCACTGGTCTTACATGGCCAGATGCCTTGCCGTTGGCTCTTTTGTCAACAATGACGACTGTGCATTCTAGAGTGAGATTGTGTTTGGTCGTCCAGCGAATGTTTGGAGTGTGCCTCGTCCGAAAGAATACAGCAGTATTGAATACCCTATGTTGGTGGATTACTTACATGACTTGACTGCTAAATTACGTGTTCTCCACCAACAGGTCTATGACACTCTGCCGACAGCCACTACAGATCCAGGCCACGTACTTGAACCTGGACAGTACGTTCTTGTGAAGAATTTCCAGCGTACCAAGAACTTACAGCCTAGATGGACCGGCCCCTATCTGATTTTGCTGGTTACTAGAACCGCTGTTAGAGTAGCAGGCAAAAAGAACTGGGTGCATGCCACCCACTGTAAAAAAGTTCCTTTGCCTTTGCCATATGATCAGTGGGTAAGGGATGGTAAAGCTGATTTTGATTGTAAGGTCCCTAGATTCATTCCATTTAGTGATGCTCATTTGACATGGACACGGTCTGAACGTGAGGATGATGAAGTTCTACAAGCTGCTGTGCCTCCGCATTTGAGATTGGACACCACTGAACCTGAACTATTATTCCAAAGTCAAACGAAGCCTGGAAAAGACCGTTATAATCTACGACCTAGGGACAATGAACTAATAAAGTGAATAATTCCTTTTTGATTTTTGGAACTGAACTCTCTCAGCCAAGAAACGTTTTTGGTATATTTTTGTGAACCACCATCCGGGTTCGGCTGTACGGTGACGGTGTAAAGACTAAAGAGTGCAGCCGAAGACGCAAGGTCGACGGTTCTGGTTGGTTTAAGGGAGTTCCCTGGGCTGACAGAAGCATTCTTTAGCAGAAGAAAATCAACCGCCGTGAACAGCATCGGTTAGAGGATGGAGTTTTTTGAGATTGAGAGAATTGTTGAGAAAATGAACTTTAAGAAGAAACTGTGTAGAATTATGAATGGCAAATGTTTTCTGGTAACATGTGTTTTGATGTTTTTAAGCATGACGTTAGCATTGGTGGGTTGGATCGTTTTCACTACCCAATTGACTTCTGCACCCACCTCCCAACCTATGTCTTTTCCTACTACTACTTCTTTACATTCTTTTCATACTTTACCTGAACACGAGCAAATTAGAAGGTCGGAATTTGTGAATAATTCTTTTGTACAGCTTCTGCATCAACACCAGTTAGTAGTGAACACCACTAATTGTTGGGTGTGTGGTCTTATGCCGCATACTATGGATAGAGGTATTCCTTATCTGGTTCTGCCATTCAGTTACAATGGGTCCGTATGGGCATATCAGACGATGTTTGTTTATGCCATCGAAGTCTATCCCCTGCGTTCCATGAGAGATAACTCAAGTAATAAAGCCTTGGTGAAGGGAATTACAGATATGAGTAGAGATATCGAAACGTATAAGACTATTCCCAAGGATGAGTTACTAGCATATGTTGGTTGGAATGCAACCGGATATAGTATTAGTCTGGGTGAGAAGCAGAGACGAAAAAGGTCACCTCCGATTTGGATTGTACCCCATCGTGGTCATTTTTGTCTGCAAGGGAAAGGCAAGAATCCGAGAGCTCAGTTAGGGAAGAGTGTTTGTACTCAGACGTATGTCTTTGCGTCCCAAACTTCCTAACCGTTTTTAGCAGCTAAGGGCACGTATTTTGTCTGCTATGATAGAGCATATACATGGTTGCCCCCTGATTTTTCGGGCACATGTTATGTTGCATATTTGTTGCCTCCTACGTATACTGCTGCTGTAGATTACCACAGAACGAGGGTTGTTAGGGGTGTCTTCAGTGAGGAAGATACTACGGGACAAGAAGTGGGAGACTTTTTCAAGGGTTTCCTGCCGTTTTGGGGACCTATGGCAAACAGTAGAAACCTACGACAATTGACGAGAGTGGTTGAATCCACCATAAATGAAACTGCCGGTGCCCTTAGTAATCTGACCGCTGAGCTTCAAGCGGATCACCTTATGACATTACAGAATCGAATGGTTTTGGACGTCATACTTGCAGACCGAGGAGGGGTATGTAAAGTGATCCAATCGAGTTGCTGCGTTTTCATTCCAGATAATGCTCCTACAGTATACGAGGCCATTTTCAGACTAAATAAGATCTCATAGTCTATACATGTGGATAAAGGAGATTGGTCGGTGACTGGATGGTTTTGGGGATTGTTATCCACTTGGGGATGGAAGATTCTGATGATCATTGGGATGGTTTTCGCGATTCTCTTCTCATGTTGTCTCTGTGTACAGTGTGGCCCTGCCATATGTGGCCTTTGTACTACTACGTGTGTGAGAAGACCTGTCTCGAGAGAAGTCCTGAGTAATAGGATGATGCTCCAGCAGCATCTTGATGATCTGATGTATATTGACATCGACTCAGACGCAGACTGAGTGATTGCCTATGTACGGGCAAAAGGAGGGGCTGTGGTTCCGTGAATTCTGAACCCGTTTTTATAAATGGCATGGTTTCGTTACAAATTTGATATTAGCGAAACGTAACTAGTTAGTGCGGCAAGTATGAGTGTTTTCGTCATGTTAGACCGATGGATTCACTACGTATTTAGGGATTTCGTTCTGAACCCTTGGGTTCCATTTTGTGTATGGCAGCCATTTTGTGGTTGCCCTCACATAGGCTGATGACTGTGGCTGAACTTGTCTTTTTAAGGACATGTATACCTTAGCTCCAGTTCGTGCTGACTCCTGTTTGACCTGAGTAAACTGACCCTGTTGCCTGAAGCTGACCTCGTTAAACCAGTTCCTGCCCTTTAGCTGATCTAGATTAAGGATCAGAGCACAGGACATCGTAAAGTTTTACTGCACACAAATATGCTTTATCTTACTCTCACCTGTTTCTGCTCCTTTCTTCATGGTCTATTTATGATTGGGTTGTGGCCTTTTTTATTATGGGTTCGTTCGACCTGTCTAAAGAAGAATGTTGGGTTTGACCGATGATTGATCATGGGCTGGGCAACTGAAAAGTGGATTTTACCGTCATGCAATACTTTTGTTGTAGAAACATGTGATTGGTAAACTGTAAACAAGGAATGTTTGCCTGAAGCATAATGTTTGGCATAAAAAGGGCTGACTTGCTTTGTAAAGTTGAGCAGTTTCTTGAGTTGTACACCGTGTTGTATTGCTGGGATTTCTGCTACTAGCTGCAGCTAATAAATTTGATCTCTGACGCCACCTAGAAGTATTCCGTGTCTCTGTATACCAAGGCAAGGGAATCCAGAGGACTTCGGGCGTGTCCCTGGCGCCGCTGGGTACTTGAGAGCCCAGTTCTTCAGTAGTGGGTAGGTCAGTCTACTGCTCCCGCCTGCAACCCCACTTGCCAAACCCCCTTAGCATGTGCTTCGTGGAGCACAGCCACCGGTTGGAGGCAAGATCCATTTCTAACCTGGTTGTCAGGCCAAAACATTGGACAGGTGGGGCCTGCAGATTGTCCAGACGGGGTATGCCTACTCTTCATAGCCACTCTGTGGCATCTCCCACCACCCCAAAACCGGATGTTGTAGGACCACCTGTCTCACTTACGGCAGGAAGTGGTACCACTATTGGCCAAAGAAGCTATTGTGAGGTTACTTGTACCAGAAGTGTTTCATGGTTGTTATTCTTGCTACTTTCTGATGCTGAAGAGGGACCGTGATCTTCATCTTATTTGGTGGTGGCCAGAGGAAATGGGGACCCCCCTGTGCCGGTGGCGAAGGTCAAAAACCTGGGGGTACTAATGGACGACTCTCTGTCCTTCAAGCCACAAATTAACGCACTGTCCTCAGCAACCCACTTTGTGCTAAAAACCACTCGGAAAGTCTTGCCGTTTCTGGCGGACGAACACAGGAAAACAGTCGTAACAGGACTGGTGATGTCCCGACTGGATTACTGCAACAGTCTCCTGCTGAATGCCCAACAGGGGCTGTTGAACAAACTCCAAATTTTACAGAACGCAGCAGCCCGCCTGATCATGGGGACACCCAAGTTTGCTTCTGTAGCACAGGATCTGGTTAAGCTACACTGGCTTCCAGTACGTAAAAGAATATTTTTTAAAGCACTCTGCGTGATCTTTAAGGCACTGCATGGCCTAGGCCCTCATTGTATGAAGCAACTCTTCCAGCAGTACTTGCCTGCAAGATCCTTAAGGTCGGCTGAGCAGGGGCTGGTGGTAGTCCCTAGAGTCAGGAAAGCTCGCTGGGGGGGCAGGAGCTTCTCCCTGGGTGCAGCAAAGTCCTGGAACGCGCTGCCGCTGAGCCTCAGACAGACTTCTGATCTGCTGTCATTTAGGAGAGCCCTTAAGACGTGGCTCTTTACACACTAAGTTACAAAGTCCTCAACACACGCATACTAGTGATCACCCAGCGCCAGGACACCTTTGGGTAACAGTGCGCTTTAAAAATGTCTAAAATAAATAAATAAATAAATTTGAAACCTGCAAACTCACGCCGCCTTTGACCAGAAGGACAGTTTTAAAGTGCTCACCTTAGCCTAGGTTATTTCTTTTTTCTCTAAATCTGTTTTATTTGAATTTTTTGTCTTGACATTTAGGTGAACCCAAGTTACCAAAAAAAGACATCCCCCTTTTCCCACATACTGCTGCACCATTGGTCTGCATTCATATACATTATCCCCCTCAACACCCTTTCAGTGCGTTATTCCCCTTTTGCAGAACTCACTGTTCAGCTGAGTCCAGATTGGCCATTGGTCCCCTCATCCTCCCGTCCCTCACCCTGGCCCAAGTTCTGTCTGCCCTCAACTCTGGAGACTGGATGGTGATGTTGGCTATAGAGGAGGCCTATTTTCTCATACCCGTCCTGCAGGCACAAAGCTGCTGCATTCGGTTCGTGGTGGGACAGGAGCAATTTCAGTTTGCTGTGCTTCACTTTAGCCTCACCAGTGCCCCTTGGGTTTTCACAACCATGATGATGGTGTTAGAAATGCACCTTTGGAGGTCGGGTGTCCCAGTCTTCCACTTCTCCACGAATGGCTGTTAAAGGTTGGATGCCGTCAACCACCACCTCCAGGCTACAACCAGCCTCATCTCATCTTTGGGGGTTCTTTTAAATGTGTTGATGTCACGCCTGACCCCCATCTCAGGGACTCCCTTTCAGAGGAGCCATTCTAAACACGGTTTAGATTCATGGCTCTCCCCCGGAAAGAAAGGTCCAGGACATTCAGGATATGATTCCGATCTTTCAACCTCTGTCCTGGATGTCAGTAAGAATGACTCAAAGGCTGCTGGGCATGATGGCCTCCTGCAACATGCTAGTCAAACATGCCAGGTGGCATTTGCAGGCACTGCAGTAATATCTGAAATCTCACTGGGTCCAACATCAAGGGGACCTCTCAGACCACATCCAGATTTCAGAGGAGACTGACACTGATCTGTTGTAGTAGTGACTGGAACGTGATGGGTTCAGCAGCAGACCCCGCTACCTACCCACCCAGAGCCAACAATAGTGGTGACTGATGCATCACTCTTGGTTGCGGTGGCCACCTAGGAGAGGTGGAGATCAGAGGCCTCTGGTCTCTGGCGGAGTCGGGCTCCATATCAACATTCTAGAGCTGAGGGCAATTGCTTGGCATTGAAAACCTTCCTTTCATCTATCATAGGCAGGCTGATACAGTTACTTACGGACAGCATCACTGCCATGTTGTATTGCAGGGTTGGATGGGGTCCTGGATCCTATGCCAGGAGGCAGTGCACCTCTGGAATTTCAGAGAAGACTGCCACAGATCTGAAATAGTGGTGACTGGACTGTGATTGGTTCAGTGGCAGACCCCTTTACCCACCCCACCCAGAGCAGACAATAGTTGTGATTGATGCCTCACTCTTTGGTTGCAGTGGTCACCTAGGAGAGGTGGAAATCAGAGGCCTCTGGTCTCTGACGGAGTCAGGCCCCATATCAACTTTCTAGAGCTGAGGGCAATCGCTTGGGATTGAAAACATTCCTTTCATTTATCAAGGGACAGTTACTTACAGACAACTTCACTGCCATGTTGTATTGCAACAAACAGTGTTGGTTGGGGTCCTGGAGCCTGTGCCAGGAGGCAGTGCGCCTCTGGAAATGGCTGGACCATCAAGAAATTTTCATTGTGGTGAATCACCTGGCAGGATCTTTGAATGACTGGGTATAGGAGGCCAGCTGTCGACGCCCAGCAGATCACGAATAGCAGTTGCATCCGTAGGTGGGGCAAGGTCTCTCCTGCGAGTGGGGAGAAATTTGGCTTGATCGATTTGGAACCATCGAGAATGTGCAATATCAACATTGTTGCTAGTTGGAGTTTACAAGGTGAGATTCGCTTGGAGACGCATTCCGCCTAGGATGGAATTCGGGACTCCTTTATGTCTGTCCATTAGTACCTGTTCTGCCCTGAGCTCCGAAGAAGATCAGGACTGACCAGGCTTGAGTCATCCTACTGGCCTGGAATTGGGCATGGAGAGTGTAATATCCAGAACTTCTGGGCTTGAATATCTGTCCTCGATCAGGTTGCCCTCCTGAGAGGACCTAATGATGCAGCAAAGGAGCACTGTTCTGCATCTGGGTCTCTACTAGCTCCACCTTCATGTGTGGGCTTTATGCGGCAACAGCTGAATGCCTTTGACCTTCCTCCAGGCCTGGTCATCTTGCCAGCCAGGTGAACTCTCGTCAAAGACAGTATCTGCCAAGTTGTTGGGACAGATATGTGCGTTGGTGCGGCACATGCCAGATCGACCCACTCCAAGCACAGGTATATGATATTCTGTTGTTTGTCTTGTCCCTTGCACAGAAAGGACTTTGCTCTAGGAAGAGTTAAAGGGTACATTCTGCTCTTTTGGTCTTTTTACAGTTGCTGCATCAACCTGCATTGTTTCAGTCCCCTGTTGTGATGCATTATTTGGAAGGCCCACAACATCTGTATCCTTCTTCGCAATGCCACAGTGGAATCTTAACTTGATCCTCACACATTTCATGTGCACTCCCATTGAGCCGCTTATAGCTGTCCTTTAGACCTTCTCACTCTTAAGACAGTGTACTTGTCATTGCATTGGTGAGCTGGGAGTGTGAGCTCCAAGCTCTCTGTGTTAAATCGCTGTACACCACCACCTTCCCAAACAAACTGGTCCTGCGGACACCAGCATCCTTCTTGGCAAAAGTTGTGACGGCATTCCACGCCGATCAGAATATCATCTTACCGGCATTCTTTGCTCTGCCTCACCCCTTTTAGGAGTAGGAGCTACTCCATTGCTTTGACCCCAAAAGAGCAATGAACTTTTCCATCAGCCGTACCTGAGAAGACCGGGTGGGCCATCAGCACTTTGTGGAGTTCGCTTGAGCGAAAAAGGCAGGGCTGTGCAGAAAGTACCATCTCTCACTACATTGTGATTTGCATTAAAATCCGCTATGCATTAGCAAAAAACGCAGCCTCTGGAAGGACTGTTAGCTCGATTCCCATGGGCCAAAGCTGCTACCACAATTTTGACCTGCATAATTCCTGTCCTGGACATCTGCCACATAGCTTTGTGAGCATTACCCCATACGTTCAGGAAGAACTACTGTCTGGTGCCAGGATCACAGAGACTGGCATTTTACCCTCTCGGTCCTACAGGACTTTGTGGTTTGAGTCCATTTAAGGACCCACCTCCAAATATGTACTGCTTTGGTATCTATTTAAAAAGTGAGGAATCTGCAAATTACTTACCTTTGGTAACGCTCTTTCTAGTAGTGACTCTAACTGCAGATTCCTCGTCGACTCTCTTATCCTCCCCATTCTGTGAAATGGATTCTATCAGATATTGAGAATCCAAGTATAGTTATCTGCACACTGGTTAAAGTCAATTTGCTGTTGAGGCCGTGCGTCCTATGCCACAGACAGTCTCGAAAATAAACTGATGTCCGCTCCTGGAGTAGCCTCAAAATTGGCCCTGCATGTCATTTCCGGAGCTAGGCTGCATCAGTGCATAGCCATCTACTGGTGCACATAGATACTCTTCAGAACGTTTTTTGATTCAGTTTGACTCCAGGGGGATATTTAAAATGTGCGGAATCTTAAGTAAAATAGAGTCTCTACCAGAAATAGTGTGACCAAAGGTAAGCAACTTGTTAGTAGTCACAGTTTCCTCTCACCGCCAACTTCTGTCATGAAAACTACCCTTTCCTCTAGTGGGATATGCAGAACCTTTAGGTAGACCAACATTTTACATTTAGGAATGAGCAAAAGAAATGGAGACAGGAATCATACACTTCAATCGAGAAAGTTCTTCACTCCCATTAAAATTCAGTGTAGGGGTCCCAACGAGTTCCCCATTACCACTGGTTTTATTTGTAAATTATGAAACTGTTCCTACTGCTGTTTTTTAGTTGTGGCTATAGGTATTATGCCAACAATACAAATCTGTCTCGGAGTTGATGAGGCTCTAAAAATCGTAACCTGAGAGAATTTAGAATTTTGATGGATAGTACCTTGAATTAGTTATAGCTTATCATCTTGGTCTGCTTATAAGGTGCATGTTCTGCCATATTGGTCACTTCGGTGATTAGATGCTAGAAAGTTGTTTATTGCCAAGTGTTGTGCTACACTTCCTTTTACAAGATTGCGTGCAAACATTACGTTTAACTCAGCATATATGTTCCTCATCACCATACTCTTAATTATGTCAAAACTATCTGGATTGAAAATTCATTAGGTACATAAATCATCAATAAAGTAAATTACAGCTTATCCACTCTACAGGTGTTTTGTTCACCATGCGTTCCAAATCAATGCATCACCAATGCCAGGAGAAGAATCTATTGGCCTTCATGAACATGGAGAGCATTTAATCATTTTCATATTATAAAAGAGATTTGTAACTTAGATAATTTTGATTTTGAATCTGCTGGTGGACATTTGCTGATCATGTCTCATCTACAGCGTTGTCTACAGTCAGACATATGGTTTCCACTCCATAGCATATAGTTAGAGTGGGTGAACTTCTTGCTAATGGCTGGATGACTTTGTTGTCTCTATCCTGTTTGTTCTTCATTCAAAGCTTTCCTCCCTATTCTTTTGTTTGCCCTGCCCAGTAGCATTTCGGTCTCACATAACTTCTGATTGGATGGGTTTTATCCTTCCATTGTAGCCTTGAGGTGGCTCTTTTTTTCGTTATCTACAGTTCTCCAAGGGAGTGCATGTGCTTCTTTGATCTTTGCCACCCTTCTCTTTTGTGTCAGCACTCCATGGGAGTGTATGCATTTCTTTGCCTCTCAGTAGGCTTTCTTTTTACTCTATTTCTTCCTTGTCCCATTTCCTTCCTGTCCCGCTGAATGTCTTCATGTTTTAATATTATACTACTGTTTATTTATGACAACCAGGCACATGAAACGTGCTGCCAAGCCACTTGTTTCCATTCTTTTGCGATGTTGCTCATTTGTAGGTCTCGCCTGGTGTTAGCAGCGCGCATGCGCTGCTCTCGCCATGCGTGGGCTTCTTGGAATCAATACGATTCCAGAAGCTCGCTTGGTGCTCCGCCCGTGTTTTGCATTGGTGCGCGCCATTTTGAGTCACCAATTATGCAAAAATGGGTGTTACCATTGTCCAGGAGGCTTTTTAGTCCCTCCTGGTTACCACCCTGTCCACTTTTGGCCCTACCCACCGGGATTGGGTCTTTCACTTGCGTCGGGAGACAGTGTCTCTTAATTAGCTGCTAAACACTTTTTTTTCTTTTCTTTGTGAGCCACTCTCACTGCAGGCACGATGTATTTTTTTTTTTATTAACGGAGCATTGCGCTTTAATACGCTTTAAATTTTAAATGCAGTACTAGGCTGTACAGAGCCCTCATTGCTGCACGTGCCCTACATGAACGGATATTTGTTTGTTGTGTAGTGTGCAGTACTGGGCTGGTCAGAGCCCTCATTGTTGTGCGTGCGTTACATGATCGGATATAATAGGCTCTTGCTCTACAAGGTCTGCTGGCTGTTTGTTCAGCAAATTCATACAGCGCAAACTGAACTCAAGAGAAGCAGAGACCTTTACAAGACACCCAGTTACATTACACAAGAGCACATTCACACAGGAACACATTGCCTTTTAGAAGGCACAGGAGATTAACTATTTTGCCCAGAATCACACATTGGTAAGCCAACGCCGTGACTCGAACAACACCAGCTTCGTACGAAATCATCATGCTTGATTAATCAATTAATCGCACGCGATCACCATGCGTGATTAATCAATTAATCTCTCCATGGTCCCCGTGTTTCCTAAAAACAGGGTGCTAAGGAACATTCACATGCGCTATAAGAAGGGTCCACCCTGTTAAATCTATTTCGTGTTCTATCTACTCGCTGTTTTTTGTTTCTAATATTCGGCCTCTTTCTGCTCTCCCATGTGCCCCCTTCCAGATCCACCGCTCCTTCCGCATTCTGCCAGCACCCCCTACCCAATAGTCGTCCACCACCACCATGTCCACCACCACTACGTCCACAACCATGTCCACCACCACGTCCACCACGTCCACCATGTCCACCACCACCATGTCCACCCCTACCACGTCCACCACCACCACGTCCACCACCACATCCATCACCACGTCCGCCACCACGTCTACCACCATGTCCACCACCACCATGTCCACCACCATGTCCACCACCATGTCCACCACCTCGTCCACCACCACCACATCCACCATCACCACCACGTCCACCACCGCCACATCTGCCACCAGCACCACCACAATGTCCACCACCACAACGTCCACCACCACCATGTCCACCACCACCACCATGTCCACCACCATTATGACCACCACGTCCACCACCACATCCACCACCACGTCCTCCACCACCATGTCCATCACCAACTCCACCACGTCCACCACAACCACCATGTCCACCACCAACATGTCCACCACCACATCCACCATCACGTCCACCACCACCACGTCCACCAGCACCACCACCACGTCCACCACCACCACCACATCCTCCACCACCACATCCACCACGTCCACCACGACCATGTCCACCACCACCATGTCCACCACATCCACCACTACCACCACGTCCACCACTACGTCCATGTCAAACACCACCATGTCCACCACTACCACGTACCCCACCACGTCCACCACCACATCCACCACCACCACGTCCACCACCACCATGTCCACCACCAACACCACCATGTCCACCACCACGTCCACCACCACCACGTCCACCACCATGTCCACCACCACCATGTCCACCACCACATCCACCACCACCACGTCCACCACATCCACCACCACCACCATCATGTCCACCACTACCACGTCCAATACCACCACGTCCCCCACCACATCCACCACCACCACGTCCACCACGTCCACCACCACATCCACCACCACCACGACCACCACCACCACGTTCACCACCACCACATCCACCACCACATCCACCACCACCACATCGACCACCACGTCCACCACATCCACCAGCATGTCCACCATCACCACCATGTCCACCACCACCACCATGTCCACCACCACCACGTCCACCACTGCCACGTCCGCCACCAACACCACCACCACGTCCACCACCACTACGTCCACCACCACGTCCACCACCACCACCACATCCACCACCACCACATCTGCCACCATGTCCACCACCACCATGTCCACCTCCACGTCCACCACGAACACATCCACCACCAACACATCCACCACCAACACCACCACCATGTCCACCACCACCACGTCCACCACCACCACGTCCACCACCACGTCCACCACAACCACATCCACCACCACCACGTCCACCACCACATCCACCACGTCCATGTCCACCACCATCATGTCCACCATCACCACGTCCACCATCACCATGTCCACCATCACCACGTCCACCACCACCACGCCCACCACCACCACGCCCACCACCACCACGCCCACCACCACCACGCCCACCACCACCACGTCCACTACCACCACATCCTCCACCACCACGACCGCCGCCACCACCACCACGTCCACCACCACCACCCGTGACGGGTAAAGTGTCACTGGAGGACAGGGGTAATAGGAGTGTCAACCCGAGCTGTACATGGGACATTTAAGCATGCATTTGGTGCGAGAACACGGGAATAGGGGCTAGAAGTATTACATCAGACCCAAGATACATTTTGAAGAGGCGCAATATCACAGGGGCTCCTGTAAAAGCATTCGCAGCATCACTACCTCACAGTGGCATACCTGCACGAGCCACTCACTCAAAACAAGCATTGGCATAGCCAATAGGTCTCACCTTTGGGACCTTATAAGTGTTTAGCCTTACAACAATTGATGTTGTTGCTCCAAGGATATTGTGCTGGATAACTAAACACTTATAAGGTCCCAAAGGCGAGACCTATTGGCTATGCCAATGCTTGTTTTTTCCCCCTGTTATTTTTCATTCACCTTTTTACCTTGGTCTCAGGCATCAGGGAGCAGTAATGTAAAAATGTCCCACCTTTGTGTGCTGATATCAGTTTCTTTCCGTGCCGTGCGATGCGTATCTGGATTAATTGGAATCCTATGAACTTGATAGAAATTCTTTTGTCAAATGTTGTCCAGTGTGCAAGGGGCATGTCCCTGTCAAAATCACAGGGTTCAAACCATCTAGCGACATCCATAGCCAGATGTCGGTGAAGGACACCCACCAGTTCTGTCTCTGGTGTCTCGACTCCAAGCACAACATGTCATGACTGCTGTGCAAAAATGAAACACAAGGCCATCAGCGACCGTGAAGCAAAATTCACCATTGCAGAACTCTGAAGGACTATAAGGAAGGCCTGGTCTTGGTTGAAGTCAAGGGCGCAGACACACTCCTGAGGCCGAACTTACAACCGCTCATCTTCGAAGTCACAAAGCTCAGGTAAGTAAAAAATGCTCAAGAAATTTAAGAGATCCAAACGCAGCTCCCCCTATCATCCAATCATTCCCACGATCCAGATTCCTACGACGCCGCGAGTACCTTCAGGCCACGTAGTTATTCCCCGTTTTTGGAACCGATTCTAGTGGTGCTCTCGATGTGCCACCATACTATAACAAATTAAAGAATTCAAAATGGTTCTTGATAAATAGTTGGTGCACCTTCGGATTCCTCTGCATGCCTATGGGGCTCCAAGCATGTGAGGCAACCTCCAGTTGGGTTTCTGCTGGCAGAATTGCAATAGACACTGACTATCCTGCTAGACCTTGATCCAAGGTCAGCCCCTTCTCCGAACTCGGCTCTAGCGCAACGTCCGACACCACCTTTGGCGCGCCACCTCAACTCTGCCAGCCTGGATCTCGACTCTGGTAACAGAGGTGATAGTTTTATTGGACTCAGTCTCTCAACTGCAACCAACCTGCCTTTACTCACATTCGTGCCCCTAAACCTCACAGCTACAGATGGCAATGATGCTAATGATGACACCCCATATGATTATGAGAACCTATTTTTGGACTTGCCGGATGCCAATGGCCTGGATTCCTCCCCAGACATTTGTTTATTCTCTCGTGACACAGCTATGACAACAGAGAAGTCTGCCTCCTGCACTACATTGGAAGACAGTAGAGGTTTCAGATCTCACCTTTACCTCAATGAAGGTCAAGCCAAAAGTACTTTCTGAGGTCCTTAATTCAGGAAAAACAAGCCAAGAACCCTCTCCTGCCTTTTAATGAGGCACTACGTGATGTACTAGTGGGCTTCTTGGCCAAACCGGGTTCTTGACCTCCATTTAATAGACCGGTTCAAAGGCAGCATAGGCCTGTTCCGGGTAATCTGGATTTCCTCCTGTAACATCCCACTCTGGAAATTCTGGTGATGCAAGCATCAGCAAGTTGTCTCAACCCCAATGCGTTTCTGATCACCCCACCAGACAGAGTCTAAAACTAATGGAGACACTCGCCAAGCAGATGTTTTCATGTGGCAGCTATGCCCTTGGGTCGGTCAATACCAGCTGCCTCCTGAGAAGATAACTGCATACATTGTGGGACAGAGTTTTGGACTTCTTGCTAGCTGTTCCAGATGACATCAGGACTACACTGCAGCTGCGTATCCAAGACAGCAAGGATGCAGCAACCTACTCCATTTGTTCATACTCGAACACTGCTGACTGTCTGGGTGGGGCAGTTGGAACCAGTTTGATACTTCCGTGCCATGCCTGGATTCACTCAACAGGCTTTTCTAATGATGTCCAACAGTCGGTAATGGACATGCCCTTTGATGGCTCTCACCTTTTTTGGAGAGTGTTTTAAAGATAGCAAGACTATAACACTCTAGGCCCGCCTCCGCCTGTTCGGCTGTTCCCCCAGCAATGCTGTCCTTTTGCAGGTTCCGGCAGGGGATACCAGCAAAGGCAACACAGGGTCATACCTCAACAAGAAGGCTCTCAGTCCTATTGAGATAGCGGCAGGGATACAGGGCGACAATATCTAAGCCCTCGGGGGAAATGACTATCCAGAACCCAGACTCCCATCCTGCAGCTGCCGCAATACTGCTTTAAATTACCCTGGGCAGCACACAATAGCTCGTTGGGAGATCACCTCCCATTTCACATGCCTGGGCGGGGTAGCATTACATCTGCTCCCTTAATGTTACAGATCATGAACTCCCTACCCTTCTTATTCCAACTTCCAGATATGCCACCCACAGGGCAACCCCTCCTGAAGGATCATGCATGGTGCCGTTGGATTTGCAGGGTGCCTATTTTCACACTACTGTCCTGCAATCCCACAGATGTTAACTGTGGTTTCAGGTAGGCCAAGAGCACTTTCAGCTCTCCATGCTCCCCTGTGGCCTTACCAGTGCACCTTGTGTGTTCACGAAGGTGATGGTCGTGGTCATAGCCCATCTGCAGAGGTTGGGAATGCCAGTCTTCCCACACCTCTACAACTAGCTGCTTGCAGGTGGATGCACCACAAGCTGTCTTAAGCCACTTCCAAGTAATAGCTGACTTGTTGAAATATTTTGGGAATTTTTCATCAATGTACCAAAGTCACACCTGACCCCTTCACAACAGCTCCCTTTTATCTGACCCATCTGGACATTTTCCTCTTCAAAGCCTTCCATCTCAATAAAACCAGCACATGTATAACACTGATTCAACCATTGACCTAGGTCTCAGTGAGAGCAGTGCTGAGACTCCTTGACCTTCTGCATTCTACTCACGGATCACACCAGATGGCAAATGCTGGTTCTGTAGTGGGATCTTAAATGTCAGTGGGCTCAGCACCAAGGGAATCAATCAGAGTCTATCCAGATGTCAGAGAAGACTGCAAAAGACCTACCGAGGTTGCTGCTCATTTCAGTTGGACCGACAGCAGACCCTTCCCCCTGCCCCACCATGTGCTACGGTCATGACTAATGCATAATTATTCCGTTAGGGAGGTCATCAAGGAGAGGTTGAGATCAGAGGACTATGATCTCTGGTGAATACTTGCTTCCACATCAACTTGCTGAAATAGAGATTGATTTGCTTGGCATTGAAGGCATTCCTTCCATCCATCAGAGAAAACAGGGTACACGTTCTCATGGACAACACAGGCGCCATATGATATTGCAGCAAACAGGGTGGTGTGGGGTCTTGGGCCTTGTGCCAATAGGCTGTAGGTCTCTAGAAGTGGCTGAGCACTCAGAGTATCTCACTGGTTACACAGCACCTAGCAGATGTGTAAATGCCAGGGCGGATAAGGTCAGCTCATGTTGCATAATGGATCACGAATGGCAGTTACACTTGGAGGTTGCACAGGGCATCTTCCAGCAATTTGTGGAACCATGGTTCAATCTATTTGCCACTGCAGAGAATATACAGTGTCCAAACTTTGCATGTTGGATTTCCCAAGGCAGTTCGCTCCTGGAGAGGCCTTACTCCTGGATTGGGACTCTGGACTCCTGTACGCCTTTTCTGCCCTACTTGTGCTGCCCGGAGTGCTGACAAAGGTCAAAAAAGACTTGTACCAAGTCATCATAATGGCTCGAGACGTGGAGAGGAGAGTGTGGTCCTTGGAACTTCTTGCCATGGGCCATATGCTCTCTGATTCTAATGCCTCTTCAGGGCGACCTCCTATCACAGAAGGAGAACAGGGTCCTACCCTCAAGCCTTCCCAATCTATACCTCCATGGTTGGAGATTGAGCAGCAATAGTTGATGGCCTTTGATATTTCTCCCGAAGTAGGAGTTTGCATCCTGGCAGGTTGACATCCTCCCACCAAAACTATATATGCAGGTCGCTGGGAGAAGATTGTAGTCTGGTGTTCCACCTGTGACAACCAGCCTTTATAGGCAACAATATCTTACATTCTACTGTTTTCTCTTTCTTTAGCCCATCAAGGCCGTGTGGCCATTTCAGCCTTTCCACCATTTCCCAATCAGCTATCCATTTTTAAAGCGTTTCTTAACCCCTTCAGCGCTAATGACAAAGCGAGCTCGTCATGGGCGTTACCTGCGCTACGCGGATGACGAGTTGGCTTTGTCATAAACAAGCCATTTTTAAAATTTCAGCGCACAGCGGGAAAACGCGGTAGCGCGGTAGGGGTTAAAAAGGACTGGTTCATATGGTCTCACCAGTTCCTTTTGTGATGCCGCAGTGGGACTTTAATTTGATTCTCACCTTTTTGATGTGCATACTATCTATACCAATTTACAGCTGCTTGCTATGTCTGCCGACAATATAAATGGTGCCCTTAATCACCATTACTTTGGCTTGGTGAGTGAGCTTAATGCCTTGTTCAGCCAAACCCATCTTTCTTCCTGGACAAAAAAGTTATCTGGTAAAAAGCATCATTCTTACCAAAAGTGATCATGCCTTTCTACACAGGGCAATCTATCAATTTGGCATTTTTATATGCTCTGCTTCATCCCTCCAAGGAGAAAGAAAGACTTCACCATCTTGACCATAAGAGGGAATGTAGTTTCCACATTGATCGAACCAGAGACCACTGCTTGAACAAACAGTTTTTCGTGGACTTCTCTGGAGCAAAGAAGGGAAAATCAGTGCAAAAGAAAAACATCTCCCGAAGGATTGATTTAAGTATTAAGATCTGCTAAGGGCTATCCAGGAAACTGCAACCAAAAGCTTCAGCTGGTATGTTTGTTTGTTTGTTTTTTTGGATTTATATAGCGCTTATAACCCAGGGGTCTCTAAGCGCTTGCCTTGGGAACCCGTCCTGGCTTTTCCCTGTGAGATAGCCCCTACAGGGCATCCCCAAGGTGAAAGCCAGGCATCCCGCCGCAGGGGGCCGTTGTGGAGATTAAGCAAGCTTAATGCCCAGAGTTGCAGAGTGTGACCCCATGATTAGGTCAGGCACCGAAGCGAGAATTATCGAGTCCGTGGACATTTGAGCTCAAGACCCTGCCGCGTCGGGAATTGAACCCTGGTCCCGGGTCTGACCTCTGCTTCAGGGTCTGCCTGCTCTAACCAGTGAGCCACACTTCTCCACTCTCCAGTCTCGGACATCTGCCAGGCTGCAACGTGGGTGTCTATCCACACATTCACAAAGTACTACTGCCTGCATAGTCCGGTCCGGCGGGACAGGCATTTTGCCCAATCTGTCCTGCAGGAATTCCTGGTCGGAGCCACTTCAAGGACCCACCACCTGGGGAGATGCTGTTTTAGTATTTATTCACATGTCTGGAATCTGCGGTTAGAAGTCTCTATCAGAAGAACAAGTTAACTTTGCTTCAGTAATACCTTTTCTGGTAGAGATTCTATCTAATAACAGATTCCTGCCCAAAACACCATTCTCCCCTTTCTGTGGAATGAACTCTTAAGATCCATTTATAAGATCCATCTATCAATCAGCGCACTGACATATCTGATTTGTACATGCTCTGCGCCCTGTGGTACAGACAGAGATCAGAAAGAAACTGACATCAGCACATGGAGGTGGTGCAGATACAATGGCCCCAACACCACGTTCAGAGTGGGACAAACCCAACGCGGAGTCGCACCACACCATCAACTGCTGCAGAAGAGAATCGCTGTTGGAAATTCTCAGATCAGTCTGGCACCTGAGGTACTCACTAGGTGAGGCTTCTGCGGTTAGATAGTCTCTAGCAGAAAAGATGTTACCAAAGATTAATAACTTGCTCGTTCAGTTTAATAAATGGAGTATTATAAGGAAATTCCTGACTTGGCCACTGTGAAGAAAACAAAATATTCAAATAAATAAATACGTTCATTAAAAAAAATGAATTTGCTACATTGCACATACTAACTTATTTTCACAGTGTCTTGATTGTTGGGTTTCATTTCGTTCTTGTGTGGTTTGTGCCACAGGCAAGACCAGAAATACCACCGCCAGAGGAAGGTGACCCCCCTGAAGAAGAGGAGGAAAAGGAGGTAGATCTGTCTGTTCCAGGCGCTTCCTATATTAAACTGATGAAACTCACACCCTCTCCGATTCTGCCTGGTAAGTTCAGTAAAACTGCACCAGAATTTTGGTACGTATATCAACCTGTTCAAAGTTTCCTCTTTTTGCCATGTATGAGGCTATTTTTCATTCCATGTTTTTGTGCGAATAAGAGATGCTTTTCTGTCGTGTTTGCACATGGTTTAGTGAGGCATATAAGCAAGATTGGAAAACTATGTATATTAGACTGCATGCCACAGGGAATTTTTGGATCTTTATTAGCACTAGATATATTTACGATGTATTGCCTCTGGGCACCTAGCCACAAAATAATATTGATGCCTGTGCTACATTTATAGTACAAGTAGCCCAGAGTCTTCACCAGAACAGATATTATGATCGTGTTTTCATGTTATCTAATTAGTCATCAGATTTCCTAATATGTATTTTTTACGTGTGATAGAGTTTCTCCTCTACCAGGTCAAGAAGACTAAAATGCAAAAAACGTAATTGAAACGGACACTGAGTACAGCATAAATGTATACAAAGTATAAATGCCCATTGTTTGATTTTGGGATGGAAAATAGTTTATACGGAAGAAAACCCTGAACCATCAGAGAAATGGCAAAGTGCATTTTTTTGTCATCGTATTTAAGAATGTTGATAAACAATGTCTTAGACCAACTAATCGATCTACTGTTCTGTAAAACCTGGTACTGAGTGCCAAGCAAAAGGAGCATTGACATGCATCAACTCAGAGGACTATGACCAACTACCATTAGCAAACCCTGTAGTTCTGCCATTGCCTGATAGGCTTGTGCCGGTGCTTATCTTGTATTGTATTGTATTGTATTGTATTGTAATTGCATTTATATAGCGCTTACTACCCCTGACGAGGCGTCGAAGCGCTTTTTCGGCGGGTAGCACACTACTCCGGGACCCACAGAGGATTAGTGTTGAATTAGTATAGTGAAACATGCAAGTACATTTTAAGTGGTGGATAGGTTAGTCAGTTATTTGGATTTGGAATGATAGCAGAAGGATAGAGTAGGACAAAGGTTTGTATTTATTTATCGCTCGCTTGTTGACGCATAATATTCAGGAAGCCTATAAAGGATTAGTGGTGAATTAATATGGTGAAATATGAGGTAATTTCAGTGGTGGATATTAGTCTGTTACTTGGAGTGAGAAGGATAGCGGATGGATAAAAGGGGAAGAAAGATTTGCATTCATCTAGCACTTGTTACCCCTGATGGGTGTTAAAGCGATTTTTTGGCGAGTACACGCCACTCCAGAACCCATAAAGGATTAGTGTTGAAAATTAGTATAGTATACATATGAAGTAATTTGAGTAGTAGATATGTTATTCAGTTATTTGGGCAGTATATTAGTATAGTTGAATATGGAATATGGAATTTGAGAAGTGAACATGTTAGTCTGTTCATTTTGATTGAAAGAGGGATAAAAGAGTGAAGGATTTTTTTTAAGTCAACTGATGGAAGGATCATTATATATTTGTTAGTGATAAAAAGGTGGACTGTTATGTGTAATTACAGCAGGGAGAGTGTGTCTGAGTGGGATGTAGTTATTTTTAGTGTTGATTGGCGTTGTGTTAGTAATGAGTGTATTGGTTAGTGGTATAGGATAGAGTTGTGTGCTGTTTGTGGGTGATGGTGGATATATGTGGTAGTTGGGATAGTAGGGTGTGTAGATGTGGTTTGGTTGGGTTGACGGTGCTTGCTGGTACATTAATCTGTGCATAGTGTTGTGCGTGGTGTATATTTGGTGTGAGTGTGTTGCTCTGTTTGTGGTTGTGGATGGTGTGGGCTGGGTATTGTTAAATGAGAAAAAGGGCAGCATTTCTGGCCCTAGTCCCGACCAATCTCGAACAGGCAACTACCCTTGTCCTCTCCGCCCTTAACAGGTTCAAACAGGCAACTACCCTTGTCCTCTCCGCCCTTAACAGGCCCAAACAGGCAACTACCCTTGTCCTCTCCGCCCTTAACAGGCCCAAACAGGCAACTACCCTTGTCCTCTCCGCCCTTAACAGGCCCAAACAGGCAACTACCCTTGTCCTCTCCACCCTTAGCCTCGACGCCCGGGCTGAGACGCCCTAAGCCTGGGCTTTTTTGTAGCCCTAGTAATCAGGTGACCCCTTCAGCCAATGGGAAACCTAGCCCTAACACTATCCAATCACAACACTAGCCCTAACATCTAGAACTAATAGGAGACCAGGACCTTGGAGCCAATCTTAACCCTAGTCCAAGCACCTAATCAGTTCAAAAACCCTGATCTCTACGTCCAATAAAGGCCTTAGCCCTACCACTAGTCCGAACCCAAGTCCAAGCAGCCAATGGTACAGGTAGCCCTAGTCCCTACTTCCATTAGAAAGCCTAACCCTACTCTTAGTCCCACATCTGGTCCAACAACCATTCACACAAGAAGCCCTAAATAGCTACTTCCAATTAAAGGTCTAACCCTAGCCCTAGTCCCACCCTACTCCCAATAACATAGGAAGCCCTAGTCCCTACTTCCAATAGAAATCCTAATGCTAGCCCTAGTCCCAACCCTGCAATGATTGAATCACAGACCGAGAAACCAATCAGAACCCTCAAATACCCAACCAATGAGGACATTAACCCTAACCCAATAGAAACACCAGATACAACCACCAATCAGTGTACACATGTGCCAACCACTAGCACACCATATAAGGTCCCAGCAACCTCAGACAAGGTTTGCTGGCCAGGGAGTTGGAAGCTGCTTGCTCTTGTTCAGAATCTCCTAGGAGACAGACAGGCTCAATCCACAACTTTGGACTTCAGCTGGTAAAGGATTCACTAACTCGAAATCTAACAATACTGTTTGAATAAAGCTTTACTCCCCCTGCTGGCCAAAAAACGAAGTGCACAGGCCCCAGTAAATACAGTTTAAACAGCTCATAGAAGCACCCTCTGATGTAGAAAATCCCTGTTGCTGGGGGGGGGGAGGCAGGGGGCTGGCCTCACTGGCTTGTGAACACAAAATGGTGGCTGGGGTGCACTGTTTGAGCACACAGGCCTAAGCACAGAGCAAAGGAGAAATTTGGAGGGAAAACAGATTTGTCACCAAGGAATGAGAGGGACAAACTACAGAGGTTGGACTGCAAATCCCACGATTCAACACACTAAATGAAGGCAATCATGGGCAGGGAAAACCACACATTTACAACACAACACAGGTGATAAAATATGCAATTACAGGCAGGCTAAAACTACAATTTTTAACTGTAACAACCACAGGCATAGACAGTAAACACAGAAAGTGAAAATCGTTTTTTAAACACCTTTTTGACTTGGGAAGAGACAGCACTAGTCTGTTTCCTTACCACTTCCTGGACTCTGCTCACCGCAATCTAGGGCACATGTGGGCTGCAACTCACGAGATGGAGGAGAATGATTTGGCGTGCACCCAGCAAGGCCTTAAGGGGCCTGGGCAGGTGTGAGAGGAGGGCTCAGACTTGCCTGGTAGCTGAATAGCCAATGGTCTGCTGGCCTGGGGGTGGGGTGTGGGCAGCTGCTTGCTCCTGTTCAGAATCTCCTAGGAGACAGACAGGCTCAATCCACAACTTTGGACTTCAGGAGGTAAAGGCTTCGCTAACTCGAAATCTAACAATACTGTTTGAATAAAGCTTTACTCCCCCTGCTGGCCAAAAAACAAAGTGCACAGGCCCCAGTAAATACAGTTTAAACAGCTCACAGAAGTACCCTCTGATGTAGAAAATCCCTGTTGCTGGGGGGGGGGGGGGGTGGCAGGGGGGCTGGCCTCACTGGCTTGTGAACACAAAATGGTGGCTGGGGGTGCACTGTTTGAGCACACAGGTCTAAGCACAGAGCAAAGGAGACATTTGGAGGGAAAACAGATTTGTAACCAAGGAATGAGAGGGACAAACTACAGAGGTTGGACTGCAAATCCCACAATTCAACACACTAAATGAAGGCAATCATGGGCAGGGAAAACCACACATTTAAAACACAACACAGGTGATAAAATATGCAATTACAGGCAGGCTAAAACTACAATTTTTAACTGTAACAACCACAGGCAGACAGTAAACACAGAAAGTGAAAATCGTTTTTTAAACAACTTTTTGTCTTGGGAAGAGAGAGCACTAGTCTGTCTCCTTACCATTTCCGGGACTCTGCTCACTGCAATCTGGGGCACATTTGGGCTGCAACTCACAAGATGGAGGAGAATGATTTGGGGTGCACCCAGCAAGGCCTTAAGGGGCCTGGGCAGGTGTGAGAGGAGGGCTCAGACTTGCCTGGTAGCTGAATAGCCAAGGGTCTGCTGGCCTGGGGGTGGGGTCTGGGCAGCTGCTTGCTCCTGTTCAGAATCTCCTAGGAGACTGACAGGCTCAATCCACAACTTTGGACTTCAGCAGGTAAAGGCTTCACTAACTCGAAATCTAACAATACTGTTTGAATAAAGCTTTACTTCCCCTGCTGGCCAAAAAACGAAGTGCACAGGCCCCACTCAAAGTGAAATTAGCCAATGGCTGAAGTTGCTTGACCATATTCCCCATGTGTAGGCCAGTGTTTCCCAAACTGTGGTCCGCGGACCCCCAGGGGTCCTTGACACATTCCCAGGGTGTCCGCAGGCAGCAGTTTTGAAAGCACTGGAAAGTTTCTTGTATAATTAGCTGATTTAGAGCAACAATAAGTGTCAAGATAACACCAGTGATTAATGTACCTGCTGGAGAGAGATGAGTTTTCTCCAGTGGCAACTTTAACTTATCTAATGTAGCACAGAGGGTTAATATGCCTACTGCAAAGAACGTGTACCATGCATTTAAAAAAAAAAAAAGAATTTTATGTGCATAGGTCAGTGGGTTACTGCTTTTGTCAGTAACTTATTTTTCTTCCCAGATTGTCGTACCCTGGTGCATAGTAAGGTCTTCATATACTACTCTTTTAAAGCTAATAAAATTCAATATGTAATGATAAATGTGTTGTAGCCTGCACCATTGTTTCCCAAAAACTTTTGGTGGAGAGCCTTCCAAAGCCCCCTCTGTAGTGGCCAGAGTCACTCACAGCACTTGGTATGCACCATATGGGAACTAGTCTGAAAACATTTTCTAGGGCTACTTTTGGTTTCCAGTCTGGCCCTGGCAAGAGCTAGAGCCTCGTACTGTAAAATAAAACCAGCTATTTAAAAGTGAGTCACTGGGATGCAGCACCAATCTTCCTATCAAATTATTTTGTTTTTTGCAATATAAAATATTAAGAGGGATATTTACAACAGAAGTGGAGGAGCGTGTTGTTAGCCTCCTTGGCTAGCGACACGCTCCGCCACCTCTGAAACGCAGGGCTGCACCATATTTACAAGAATATAATGCAGCCCTGCGTTTCCCCCTGCACTGGCGCTACCCTAAGCAGGGTAGCGCCAATACAGGCACCCTTGCACCATAGTGCAAGTGTGTCTACGTGTAGGTAAAGATTGTTTATGTACAGGAAGGTCCTCCTTCCTGCACATAAACAACTTTCAAATGCTGTTTTGTCACTTATATGTGTTCTTCTTAATGCAGCACACATGGAAGTTACAAAACATTTTCAAGATTGTTTACGTGCAAGAAGGGTCACCTTCCTGAACATAAACAATCCAAGGCGTTTTGCTTTTTCCATGTGTACTGCATAAGGCAGCACACATGGAAAAAGCAAAATGGAATAGCAATAAAGCATTTCTCCTTGTTTCGCCAAGTTAAGACCAGGTGTTTCCTGTTCTTTAGTTTGGCGCAGCCTCCTATTTACACTGCCCTTGTAAATAGGAGGTAGCGTCAAAATCAATGGGTGTTGCAGTGGAATGCCAACCGCAACACCCACTGCCCACCTATTTCACGCTAAGTATTGCATGAAAGGGTGCCTTATTTGCATGGCAGCGTTAAGCCATGGTAGGTGGCTCAACGCTGCCTTGTAAATAAGGCGAAGACCCTATCGCCACGGGAACATCGCAAAAAGTGACGTTCCCATGGGGATAAGGGCTTGTAAATATGCCCCTAAAATCCTTAGTAATTCAAGTTTTTCTTTTGTGTGCACATGTGTGTTTATTGTGTTCGAATTACTGTTTTAATGTTTGAAATTTAAATCCTACAAATTACTTGGGGGTCCCCGTCTTCCAGTGGTGACTCAATGGGGGTCCACAGGAGTCAAAAGTTTGGGAACCACTGGTGTAGGCTATAGTGAGCCGAAACAAAATGTGAATGACTCACCAACTGACCAATGGATGAAGATGCCTGGCTGAAATCCACTTTAAGAATGAAAAGACCTGCCTAAGAATAGTGCAACTGCTGCTCTGTGATTATTTTCCAGCTTTAGTCAGTCCCTGGTGTATTTACCCACTCTTTGTACTGCCCAGGAATGTTAAAATGATGTTTGTACCGCACTGCGGTGTGCTTTGGATAAATGTAGACCTAAATGTACAAGTGTAAAAATTCCACCAGGTTGGTGGAATGTCCATAGTCACAAATCCTGTCTTCCATCCTTGTTTCTTTGAATCTTGTGGTTGCCCTACTTAAATGCATCCGTTTGCTTGCCTTTATTTAACCTCCTGTGTGTAACAGATTCTTTGTGATTCCGGCCCAGAAAGCGAGATCACAAACTTGAAACAGTAACAGTGTGTAAAGTAATAACGACGTATTCCATGTTGTTGTCCAGCTCCAAGGGCCGTGGCCAGGTACAGAGAAGAACATAGACGACATGTTCGGCCTGGCAAGCCCGTCGAGTGACAAGTTGGCTCCGAGAGTTAAACGTTCACTGTTGTCAGTTTTTAATCCGTCCAGGACAACTGCGCATTCCAAGTATTCTGAAGTTGTTAAATTAGATTGGGTAATACCGTAGAGACGTCATAAATTGGTTATGAAGCGTTATACATAAAATACCTTGGCGCACATTCTCTTAATAATAATCCCAATTACTCTTTCCATAGAGAAAAAAAAACAATGAATGAGTGACGATCGGAGATGCCCGTTTATTTTTTTATTTTTTTTATTTTAGTAACTGTTCTTTCTATCAGTAGACGCGAAACAAGAACAACGCACATTTTAGCTTCGAAAGCATCTCTTTTAACAAATCACATGCAGCCATTTTATGGCGATTTGAGAATGTTGACGAAATCAGAACACACTGCGCAATATATGCATCAGATTCGATCAATCTTGCATTGAGTAGCTAAGTTTGCTACTGTTGCAGATCTGAGCAGTGATTTTGACTCTGACGAGTACCCAATGTAAGACTTTCTCAGTAAATACGAGGACCTGTACAGAAAATGACAAATTCAAAGTATATTTATATATTTCGTATGATAGAAAAGGTAAAAAGTTAAATGTGGGGTCTTCGTTTTTATATAAAGGAAATTCAACTCCCGTACTAAAGCAGCACAAAAAACAGGTTTCTCGTCCCTTTGCCTTGGTGTGTGCTTTTGTGGGGCCTCGCGGTTTGCTCAGAGACGGTTCTCTGTCGAGGTTTACCCGCACCACGGTTCTGTGGCGAGCGTCGCCATTGGTGGATTCACACGCCACACAAAGAGCACATTGACCGAAAGTCAGTGGAGCCAGTTGGGGTTGTTTATCTTTTAACATTCGCCATCTGACAGCGGTTACACAAAGCTTCCTGTGATTAAGTCTGAGAGGAGGTGAGTGCTGCCAGGAAGATATGTCGACATAATAGCCCTGACCTCGGAAGCGGCGTATTGCGTTGCATTGTAACTCATACCGCTCGCGCGCCTGCATTCATCAAGGCATCCCTCGGCCAAGTGCCATGTGCTCCGTCGCCGCTGTCATTGGCTACAAAAAAACGGGGGTTTTGAGAGGAACAACATTTATGTTTAAAATAAAAAAGTGGAAAATGTCCAAAGAACCATCAAGAGGTATGTGACAAATGTCGCAAACGGCAAAGAGGCCTTTTTTCCGGCTGTAATATCTGCCTGCAAGGGAGTAGCCAGAAAATTAGCCCCCACTTTGAACTAAAGGCCTGATACTACCAACCTGGGGAAGTCAGTCAGCAAAACTCTCCTTAGAACAGCTTCTTTGCCTCGTTCATCGATGCATCTATCCGGCCATTCTTTCACCCTTCCATCCACCTGCTGACATCCACTATTTAACCTTTACATTCTTTGAGCCATTATTCTTTCATCCATCATCCAGTCTTTCCCCATTCATCCATTCTTCCATTCATCCATCCACTCTGTCACCCATCAATCCATCCACTCTGTCATCCATCAATCCATCCACGCATCCACTCTGCTATCCATGTATCCATGCTGCGATCCATCCATCCAAGCCGCGATCCATCCATCTAGGCACTTTGCCATCCATCCACCCACCCATCCCTGTGCTAAGCCATCCATCCATCCATCCATCCTGACATTCATCCATCCATCTATCCATCTATCCATCCACTCTGCCCTCCATCATCCCCTCCGCCATTCAGCCATTAGTCCATCAACTCTGCTATCCATCCATTCATCCACTTTGCCATTCATCAGTCCACTCTGGCCACTATCCATCATCCTTCTATCCATCTTTCCACTCTGCAATCATCCATCTATCCACCCTGCCATCCATCCATCCAATCTGCCATTTATCCACTCTGCATCCATCCCCTCTGCCATTCATCAAACAACTCTGTCATCCATCCATCATTCTATCCATCCATCCTTTCTATTGTCCATTTATTCACTCTGCCCGCACACTGTATCCACCAATCCACTTTGCCCTTCATCCATTCATCTGTATGTTTATCGATCCATCTACTCTGCCATCCTTCCACCCATCCACTCTGCCATCCATCATCTCTTCTGCTGTTCATCCATTAAGACTGCAATCCATCCATAATCTGTCCATCCATCCATCCATCCACTCTGCCATCTATCCCCTCTGCCATCCATCCATTCATCCACTATGCCATCCATCTATTCACTCTGCCCTCCACTTGTCCATCCACCCACTCTGTATCCACCTGTCCACTCTGCCATTTATCCATCCATCTGTCCGTCCATTCTGCTATCCATCCATAAACCCATCCATCCATCTACCAATTCACTCTGCCATCCATTCGTCCATCCCAGCTGCAATTCATCCATCAGTCCGTCAACTCTGCGATCCATGCATCCACTCTGCCATCCATGCATCTACTGTGCGATCCATCCACCCAATCCGAGACCCATCCATCTAGGCACTCTGCCATCCATCCATCCCTGCACTAAGCCATCCATCCATCTATTCTGACATGCATCATTCCATCTATCCATCTATTCTGTCATCCATCCACTCTTCCCTCCATCATCCCTCCTGCCATTCATCCATTAGTCCATCAACTCTGCTGTCATCCATTCATCCACTTTGCCACCCTTCTGTCAACTCTGCCATTCATCCATCCACTCTGCCATTCATTCATCCATCCACTCTGCCATCCATCAATCCATCCGCTCTGCCACCCATGCATCCACTCTGCCACATATACATCCACTCTGCCATCCATCCATCCACTCTGCCATCCATCCAATCTGCAATCCATCCATCAAGGCACTCTGCCATCCATCCATCCATTCATCCATCCCTACGCTCAGCCATCCATCCATCTATTCTGACATTCATCCTTCCATCTATCCATCCACTATGCCATCCACCCCTGCCATTCATCCATTAATCCATAAACTCTGCTATCCATCCATCATCCACTTTGCCATCTATCAATCCACTTCGCCAACCATCCATCACACATGCAGGTATCCTGCTTATGGAAACAGCTTTGTGGGGGGCACTCTGTTTTTAAACTTTAGTAATTGTTGTGTTTTAAATACTCTGCATTGCGCCCACATGCACATTATTCTTGCCTGACTTTCAAAAGGTTCTTGTTCCCGCCATGCACCCCGGTCCACCGTGGTCTTTACCGTTTGTGTGGCGGGTGTAGGCGGCTCCATTGCTCCTCTGCCCACTGGCGAGGGGCGGAGACAGGGGGACTAGCACTCTAGTGAGCCTAACCTACTTAAACAGCATGTCCCTCCCTCCGCGCAGCGGACACGCTCAGCGGTCATGCCAAAGCCGCGCCAAAGGCAAGCCCGTCTGCGCCCATCCTCGCCAGGACGGGGCTAGGGGCCAGAACCCCTGTCCAATCCCTCTCAGATGACCATTGCTATAACAGGGAGAAGCTCCTCGATATTTGAGGTGAGATGAGGAATAAGTGTGCGCATACTATGTCACTGGAAGAGGGAAATATTTCCTGCCCTCTTTGTAATGTTAATTTTAAGCTGTTTTATACCCCCCCCCCTCGAAGATGGCAAAGGTAACTCTATATCAATGCTTCTTCTCAATTGTCGATCCCTCCTTAAACACTCCAGCCAAATTAATCTACTTCTAGAAGAGAGGAACCCTGATGCTCTCTTCTTGACAGAAACCTGGACCAGCAAGGATTCCGACTCGGATGTGGTTCAGGCTCTTCCCCCTAACTACGCCATTTTTAGACAAGATCGTGACAGTGGACATGGTGGGGGTATTGCCATTATATATAAAAATCTTTATAGATGTAGATCTACTATCTGCCCTTTATCAGATTGTGAGAGTCTATCCTTTGGTATTAGCTTTTCACCCACTAGCACTTTCTCAGGAATTCTTTTGTACTGTCCAACAGGAGCATTTGGCAATTGTTGTAATGATCTCCCAGACATAGCCACTAACGGGGCAAGTCTTATACCCAGTTTTTCGATCCTGGGTGACTTTAACATACATTTAGATGATCCTGACTCCTCCCCTTCGCAGAACCTTACTTGGAAACGTTTGAATTTAAGCAAATTGTGACTGGGCCGACCCACAAATTAGGCCATTTGCTTGACCCTTTTTTTTTTTTTTTTTTTACAAATCTCACAAGCATTACCTTGGTTGAGACCATTGTAGTACCCTGGTCTGACCATTTTTCATTATTATTCAGTTGGACTCCCCGAGATTTGTTACAACCATCTGTTAGGACTAAAAAGTTTGGCCTACATGGTCCAAACTCTTGGTTCAAAGCTGGGCAACTAATCTTATAAACTCCATCCCTGTATCTCTCCCGAATCCTACGATGGCTAATGACAATTTCAACAGCTGGCTGCAGTCCTCCTTGGACTCTGCTCTCCGAAAGAAAGAATTATGCCATCGAGTCGGGCCTAATAAGAAAGCGTGGTACTCCCACAAACTCAGACAGCTCAAACAATCTTGCTAACAATTTGAAAGGAAATAGAGGAAGGATTTTACAGAGACTAGCAAGAGCAATTATAGAGAAGCACTTAAGCTTTATAAAAATGAAATAAAGGGTGCTCAAACTAGCTACTATCATGAAAAAATTGCTTCTGCTTCCAATTCCCCTAGGTAAAATTTTTAAATTATGAAATCCCTGATCACTCCTCCTAGTCCTCCTATTGAATCGGTGGGTGCTCAAAAGCGTTGTGATGAAATAGCAAATTTTTTCGCTACAAAAGTCTACAACATCTATTCAATGTTCCAATAAAAGAATCTGGACATAAATATACCAGCGCCTACTCAACAAGTCAGGCTGGAGGAATTTGCTTCGCTGACCCTACCGTCCCTGCAGAATCTTCTGAGGGAGCTTAAATCGGGATCTCCGCCAGACCCACCCCCCCTCCGTCCATTCTCAATCTGGTCTCAGAGATCGTCTCTCCAGTTATTTTGGACATAATAAATTCCTCTCTTGTAACGGGGTTGGTCCCACTTCTCTGGAAACAAGCAAGAGTCAAAGCTCTTCTGAAAAAAGTCCAATTTAGATCCTGACGACTGGGCCAATTATCGCCCCATTTCTCTGCTGCCGGGAATTAGTAAACTTGCAGAAGAAAATGCTAACTCCATATTGGCAGATTTTGTGGAGAAAAAAAAATGCCTCCATCCCACTCAGACTGGCTTCAGACGCCATCAGGGCACAGAGACCGCCCTGCTCCCCCGTGGTTGAAGAATCCAGAAAATCTTGGACAATGGAGGCTGCGCTGTGATCATCTTGTTATATCTCAGTGCAGCCTTTGATACTGTAAACCTTCAAATTTTGACCCAAAGACTCAGGGAGGTGGGAGTAGCAGGGACTGCCCTTAAATGGTTGCAGTCCTTCCTCTCAGACAGATCATTTGAGGTCTTTGAAGAGGATGTTCTCTCGAAGCAGATTCCCTTGCAGTATGGAGTCCCACAGGGATCTTCGCTGAGTCCCACCATGTTTAACATCTACATGAGGTCCCTTACGGATGTGGTGCTCCCCTGGGGGATCCAGACGGTCACGTACGCTGACGACACCCAGTTGGGGGTGTCCCTTAGCCAGCAAGATAAAGCTGAACTGGGTCTAACTTCTTGCCTTTTGAAGGTTTCTGAGTGGATGGATCTGTCTTTTCTTAAATTGAACGGTGCCAAGACAGAAATTATGATACTAGGCCATGCAGCCCCAATTAATTTAGATCCCAATTGGCCTAGCTGTCTTGGCCCCCTCCTGTTCTAAAGAAACAAATAAAGAGTTTGGGCTTATGGTTTGACTCCAACCTCAACTTCACAGTTCAAGCATGTAAAGTTGCCGCTAACTACTATGGTCTGCTTAGATCGATAAGGAAGATTCTTCCTCTTCTTCCGTTTGAAGCTAGGCGTATGCTGGTCCAAGCCCTTATTTTATCGCGGCTGGACTATGCGAATGCAGGTTATTTGGGTGCACCACAAGGAACCACTAAGATCTTACAGACTGTCCAGAACTGTGCGGCCCGCCTTTCACTGAATGTCCCAAAACGTAACTCTGCTAAGTTAGCGCTTAGGCTTCCCGTTCAGGAAAAAATTTGGTTTAAGGCAATGTGTATTGTCCATAAGTCCATTACTGGTAATGGCCACCCTTTGATTCAGTCCATGGTGCACTTATATCGCACCAATCGGACTCTTAGATCTAACAATAAACAACTTTTTGCAGTCCCCAGGATTAAACGGTCACAGACGGGAGGTCGACGGTTCCCCTACAACGCGGCCAAATTCTGGAACCAGCTTCCGGACCATATTCGTCTTGAACATAACTATCTCAGGTTCAGGAAGCAGTTGAAGACTTTTCTCTTTCCATGAGCAGTGGTGAATGATAACGTGTCACAAGAAGCACTGGGATGCCCTTGGGTAGCCATGCGCTATACAAGTGTGTATTCATTCATTCATTCTTCATCCTTCCATCCATCTTTCCACTCTGCCATCCATCCAGTCTACTTCCCATCTATCCACTCTGCAATAATCCATCTATCCACTCTGCCACCCATCCACCCAACCATCTGTCCATCGCCTTTGCCATTCATCCATCAATATTGTAATCCATTCATCAACTCTACCATCCATCAATCCATTCTGCCATTCATCCATCCACCCTGCCATCCATCTAATCTGTATTTATCCACTCTGCCGTCCATCCATCCATACACTATTCCATGCATTAATCCACTCGACCATCCATCCTTTCTATCATCCTTTTATTCACTCTGCCCCCACTCTGTATCCACCAATCCACTCTGCCATTCATCCATTCATCTGTACGTTTATCTCTCCATCCATCTACTCTGCCATCCATCCATCCACACTTCTATTCTGCCATCCATCCATGCATCCACTCTGCCATCCATCCATTCACTCTGCCATTCAGCCATCCACTCTGCAATCATCCATCAACACTGCCAGCCATCCATCATCTGTCCATCCATCCACTCTGCCACTCATCCTCTCTGCCATCCATTCACTCTGCATCCATCCATCCCCTCTGCCATTCATCCATCAACTCTGCCATCCATCCATCCACTATGCCATCCACCAATCCACTATGCCATCCATCCTTTCTGCCATCCATCCATTTACTCTGCCCTCCACTTGTCCGTCCATCCATTCACTCTGTATCTACCAATTCACTCTGCCATTTATCCATCCATCTGTCTGTCCATTCTGCTATCTACCCATCAACCCACCCATCTACCCATTCACTCTGCCATCCATTCGTCCATCCCATCTGTAATTCATCCATCAGTCCATTCACTCTGCCATCCATCCATCTATCAATCCACTCTACCATCTATTCAATCTATTCATCCACTCTGCCATCCATCCAGCTATCCACTCTGCCAGCCATCCACTCTGATCTCCCCTCTGCCATCTACTTGTCAGTTCATCCACTCTGCCATCCATGAACACTCTACCATCTATCCATTACCATCCTCCCATCTACTCTGCCATCTATCCATACATCCACTTAGCCAGCCATCCAGTCTACCATCCGTCCACCTATCTACTCTACCCGCCACTCATCCAGCGTCTGCCTGACCTAGCTGTTGTCTCCCAGAGGCAAGGATGGTAACCTGCGTACCTGGATGCATTTATACTGGCCTCCTAGGCTAGTAGTCCTAAAAGCTGTCTTTGTGTGGGATAAGTACACAGGTAACACAAAGTGATCGCTTATTCTTCCTACTTTTGACTCCCATTAAACACATGCACCGCTGAAGTGTGCCTGGAGGTAAATATGTATGAAACACCTAAGAGGTGATGGGAGTAATGCTAGCCCAGTCGTGGGTCCCAAGGTCACTGTGCCCCTGGAACCAAGCTATACCCTAATGGAGAGCCCCAATCGGAGCGAAACTGTACTTGTGTTGCCATTCATGGAGGACCTGGCCTGGAAGTTTGGACTGGATTATTCCTACTGCAGCAGTATCAAGAATGATTTAGATATGACTGGGTCTAAACTGTGGTGGCATGGTGAGCAAAAGAACAACAGGTTGGGATGCTACCCTGAGCAGTTACCAGAGGTTATATGTATTGCAAGCATTCCTCCCATCACTTTTGAGTTTGAGGTTAATGTGCATGGTCTGTTGTACTATATGCAGTGCTTAATTTATGACAGTAGTTGCAGATGATGGTCACTGGTGCTCAGTTCAGGGGACTGGGTACTCTGGGTGCTGGGACTCGATCTCTCAGCTACACCAGCAGAGTCCAGAGCAAACTGGTCAGTTTGGCACAGTGCAGGGCGTATTAAGCTTGTGTGTCCCTAAAGCTTAACAGGAGGTTTGACAACTAGTCCTTGTTGTCCACTCACTGGCCTATGACACAAATAATAGCAGGCCCAGCCCTTGGGGGTTCTCTCCACGGGTTTAACAGCAGAAGCATACCCACTCATTTAGAAGGTCTGTCTTGGCTCAGTTGGTGCAGCAGGTGCAGTCTTCCTTTCAGAGGTCCACAGGCTCAGCATGTGTAATCCTTCTTCTGTACTTTTCGAGTCCATCGGTGTTCTGAGGCTGGAAGCTAGGAATGCCATTTTTATGCCAATTTCAAGTTTGTGTAAGCAGTTTGTAAGTGGTGCACACACCTGGAGGACTTGGTAGCCCTCTGCCAGATAGTGTTGCACATGTTTTCAGTCTCTAGGTCTCTTTTGTCATATAGGTGTGTGTCTTGTAAGGGCATAGTTCCTGAATGTATTTGTAGAGTAATGAGATGCCCTTGCATCTCATGCTGTTACTGAAAAGGGATTCTATGTGCGTCTCCTCTCTGCACAGCTTATCTCAGAGCTGCCTCTATCTTTCCCAGTGAAGAGCTTGTATCAGCCTAAAGTCCTCTTCTGCCCAACCAGAGCTTTTGGACCACAACATCCCATGACTGTAAGTCACCATCGTCGAAACATTATTTTAGAAGTGGGTGATTTCCTGGTTCCAGGTTAGAAATCCTGGATCTGACATTGCAGACGGAAAGTCAGGGTTGTTGAGTAACGATGTAAAGGGGAAGGGGTAGGTAAGAAAGACTTTTTTGCAATGGATCAATAGCCAGTGATCTAATAGATTCTTTGTAGTAGGAAGAAGGGCTTTGGATCTTGTTCAAGTTGAGGATGGGAGTCATTGTACATTTCAGAGCAGAATGGTAGAAAATCCCAGTTCGACCTATATGCATGGGGAATGGCCCTAGTTGTAACTCCAGTTAAAGTCTGGGCATATCTGCGCTGCACCGACATAAGCGATAGCATCCAGAAAACCCAGACGTCCCTCTGCTATGGGTCGTTAAAGAGTCACAAGCTCGACTCTTGGGGATTCTCCCTTCCATACGAACTCTAGCATCTAGCATCTTTTGCCTGATTAGTTTGTGTTGATCTGGGTATCGGTAGAGAGATTGTCAGTAAGGTGTAGAGCACGCAAGACATAACATCATTTATAGGCTATTTAGCCTGCCCATCCATTAAATTTCACGTTTGTGCCAAGGTTTTTAAAGAGTACAGAATGCAGGTGGGATGTTGGTGTCGTATAGTGTCTCTGTGCATGTGGTTCTACCTAGCAGGCACCAGTTGTTATTCCATGGATCCCCTTCTAGTTCTGATTTCAGGCAGATCCTGACATTAATGTATTCTTCCAAAAGTAGTCAAAAATACTTTTGACTATTGGTGTCAGCAGAAACGAGGACTTGGTCTGTGTATTCTCACAACAAAGGCACAAGAGAGAGATCTTCCTCACTCAGATGTCTTTTAACTTGAGCTGCGTTAGTCCATCTTGCAACAAAGGCTTCCCTTCTGTCTCAGGAAGCAATTTTCAGTTTTTGTTGGTCTAAATCACCACCGTGTATTATATCAACAAGCAAGCCAGTGTTTGATCATGGACCCTATGTTGGGAGGTAGTTTGCCTGTAGAAGTGGGAACTTCAATATGGAATCTTCCCAATATCAGATATCGGTGTCCTGCTATCTGTAAGGATGCATCGTCTCTGTTGTCTGTGCGAGAGTATCATAGCGGGAACTGCACCCCGATGTGGCAGAGGTGTTCGCCAATTTGGTGTTTCCATTCATTGATATTTACCATGTCCCAGAGCTGGAAGTGTCCTAGGCTTTGTGGTGAGCACTTTGCTCTGAATGGTTCCTTGCGGGACGTCTAAACATTAAACTGCTTTCAGAACCTGCTGCATGTGCTCTGCCGATCTTGCTTATATCATAAAATACTGCAGAAGGACCTAGAGGACCCAGCACAGCTGATTCTAATCTGTCCACACTGGGTGCTGAGGATCTGATATACCAATCTATTGCCCCACTGTATCCTTTCCTTTGCAAGGGCAGAGCATTCCTGCTCTCGCAGTAGGATGGGTGGGCCTCCAACACAGTTCCAAAACTCTTTAACTGCTCATACGGGTATTAGATACCCTTTGCCTTCTTGATGGGGTTGCAGATGTCCTTTTGGCAGCCAAGTAGCCTGTTTCTAAACTTGTCTATGTAGGTTACTGAGCTTAGTCGTTCATTTATGCGAGGTATCAACTGTTTTAAGTCTTTCTGACATCTTGCAATTCACGTTGTCCTTTGTAAGCAGGGACTTGCAGCGGCTACATTTAAGAGCCACCATGAGATCCTGCCTGCATTTATGAGCCTGCCGTCTGAACTTTCTCTCTTTAGATCACCGCATATGTCAATGTTTTATTCAAGGTTTCCTTTCCTAGTTTCTCTTACTTAGGTTATTGCTCCCCTGTAGGATTTGAATCGCTTTTTGATTTTCCTGATGGTTTCTCGGGTATAGCTGTTGCACAGTTGTCCGGCTTTACTCTAAAAAGAATTCTGCTGGTGAAATAAATTCAGCTTGTAGGTTTGGAGACTTCAGGCCCTATCAGGTTGCCCATCTTTTACAATTTTCTTCTGGTGTAATTTTTTTTTCTTCTTACGCAAGGGGGTATCTGTATTACACATGGAACAGTCTATTACTCCTCCATCTTACTTCCCTCGGCCACATCCAGCTCGGGAGGAGAAGTGACTGTGGATCCTAAAGTCATCTTAAGGTTTTGTTGGACCTCTGTTTCAAACATCTTTTAATTTTTTTCTCAGTTTTATGCTAAGTCATGGCCGCATGTCAAACAATATTGAATTACCAGTTAAACTTTCAGAAACAGTGTCGGACAAACACTGTTAGAATGTGTCCTGCTCTGCATTGCCAAAAAATTGTTTAAAGGACAGAGTGAACAGAAGCAGAGTAAGAGGTTGAAGTAGGCAGAGAAAAATCGACAGTGGTGAGCTAGAGAAAAAGTTCACTTTTCCAGTGGGCCCTTGGTAGTTTGTTACACTGGGTGTGTGCCAACTTTGCCCATGCTTTAAACATCTCTGCATAGACTTTAACCCAGGCATTTGTTTTTTTACTACATCAAGCACACTTAGGATTAAGCCTCGGCGGAGTTCCGCTACGCAGAACTCCGCAAACTGCAAAAAAAGCCTGCCGCTCCACGCGGAGCTCCGCAAGCAGCGGAGTGCATTAGATAAATACAGTTCGCTGTGATTTTCAGTGCCATGCTCTTGTCCGCACTGTGCAATCATCGCGAACGGCACCATGCACAGCGCAAGCAGGCGCTTCTTCCTTTCTGCCGCTCGAGTAGATTTTTACTCGAGTGGCAGCTTTCTCAACGCGAACGGACGGTTTCTCAATGCAAGCGGTCGCGAGCATACGCGACCATTCACAATGAGAAATCTGACCACTTGCATTGACAAATCTCGCCAGGAGGTTGATTTTCCACGCTCGCCATCTTGATGTTGATGAATGCAAACGAGGAAAAATCTTGCCGGCAGGAGGATTTTCCTCGCTCGCCAACTTGACGTTGACTTGACAATAACCTCTGCTCTGCCTATTTTCGGAACTCCGTGTAACGAGAAGTGCGGGAAAACTCCGCGAACGGAGCAGAGTTCACCGCCCAGACTTAGGGTAAGCCTAAGAATGTACAAGATGGTGACGATGCGCACCATTTTGTGCTGGGCCAACCTCTGTATAAAGATCTGCTATGCCATGGCCAATAAGGACCCTCCAGAAGGCATTTATAGTTCATTCCACTGGAGCTGTGGCTTGCTGCCTGCATGGCTCACTCCAGAGGTTTCTTAGTTGCTGATATCCATCAGGCGAACACATGATCAGCTTTTATAATCTTACCAAGCACCACTGCCTCACATCTCTGGTATAGGGCCTCATGTGACCTGCAGGTCATAGATTTATAGGCTGTGTTTCTTGCTTAACAGGCGCTAATCCTTCCTACCGTTCATAGAGGTATTGCTTTGGGAGTCATTATTAAAGTGACAGATACGTTGAAGATTTATCTGTCTGAACAAATAGTTACCTTTGGTAACAATATTTCCGGTGACTACATAGCCTTCCCACAAACTCCTCCCTGCATCCCCTCCTCCCCTGAGGAGTTAGTGCCTTAAGATCCCAAGCTATACAAACATTATGTGCTGCATTTGTCAGAGTCGTTGCTCCTACGGTTCATCTCTGCTGGGTCCGATGGCCTAAAGAAAAAGTCAGGCTCTGATGCCAGCATGCTGGTTGGTGCTTTACCTCTTCCGTGCTCGTGACGGAACCACGCCGTCATGAGACACGGCCGGCGTGTGCTCATGGCGGCGTGGTTCCGTCATGCTGCGGCCGCTCCGCCCACGCGGCATTAATTCCCCGCCTGTGCGGGCAAAAAAATGAGCGGGCGGGGCCGTGACGGAACCACACCGTCAGGAGCACACACCACCCGTGTCTCATGACGGCGCAGTTCCGTCACGAGGATGGAAGCGATGGAAGCGCCGCGCTCACCCCCCAGCGCCGTGGCGGAATTCGCGCTGCAGTGAAGGGGTTAACGTAGTCCGGCGTGGGGGGCACGTCTGGAGCCACGGGCTGCACGTGCCACGCTAGAGCCCTTTTGCTGAGGAAAAGCTAGTCTAAGCCAGTGTGAAGCCTGGAAGGATAATTCTTAAGGCGAAGGAATATTATGCATCCACCAGGTACTTCTTTACTGAAGGGAACTTTTTCTTTCTGTTAATTAACTTTTAGCGACTTTCTGTATATTTTGTGTCAAGGAGAGAAGATGTCTGATGTAAATAACTAGTCTAGTTGAATTGTTTTTTTGCATTTTTAACCATACAGCTAGCTGACTGCGATGGGCAGCACAAGGTTCGAATTCAGCATTCTAATATGAAAGAAGAATGTAATTGTGAAGGTGCATATTTTTTTAATCCTTATGGTTGATATAAATTGTCCGTAATTGTAGCATTTATTTTTTCTATTTATTTTAATAATATATTGTCGTCCAGCTTGGAGAGAAGCGTGCTCGAGTCATAAATTTTGATGTGCCTTCGTTCTATGGTGGGAAAATTGTATCCCCCTAAGCATCTCATAGCTGAAGAAAACCACACATCAGTAATAAAAACTTGGCTCATGGCGGTAAATGGGATGTAACTGAGAGATTCTTAGGACAGTAATGACCGTGTTCAGTGGCCGGTTGATTACATTCAGCTGACTTCAAAGGATATGCCTGGTGGTAGAAGACATGTGAGGTGTACTGGCGTGAGCAGGCTTATTTTGCAAACTGCTTGCAGGTGCGACAACAAGGGAATGTGCAAACGATGGTTCCTTTTATCTCTTCACCGTAGAAAGTGGTACCAAATGGAGTAGGTGGGAAATAACCGGCACTACTTAGTGTTGAAGATGAAGCAAGCAACATATTACAGCCAGCAAAGGGCAGTGATAAAAGGATAATTTGACTTAAGGGAGCCATTTTGAGATGCAGGAGGCATCACAGTCATCTCAGCAACTTTGAAAACATGAGGGCCTACTGGTAGTAGTATACAAGGAATGAATCCATGCTATAGTTTCAGGATAGCTACAAGGGTTGCATTTATATATAGTTCTTATATGTGAATCTTATAGAGTCACTGATCTTTAGGTAACTCTCCCTTCGATCACACTCCCGCGGACCAGCGACGACCTTTCCACTTTTTTTTATTTAAAGCCAAAACGTTACGGACCCAGACAACATTATGTGGCATGCTTATTTGTATTGACATCTGCCTAGTTCAATCCCTCAGACTACTTTCATTCCTTTTCAGTGAACTATGTACAGATCAATGTGTGACATTTCTATCACGTTAGCAGGTGATAATGAGTACAATACAAGCGTTCCAGGAGGCTGTAACTGAACCTTAATTTGGCAAAATAAATGGGGAAAAACTTATCAAAAATGAATTCGCGGCTTGCAATAGTCTTGCTTTGCCATTCCCTGCACCGTTTTTTCACGCTTTTTTGAGTACATTAAGGACTGACCTGGAGTCCGCACGTTAAATCACTTCTGAGTCTGTGTTTTGCAAGTTTTAGTATGATTAATTCACCATAAAGAGAAACAAAATGTTTCTTACGACACGTTAAGACAAGCGTTTACCTAGACGGACTCATTGTACAGATTTTTTAAAGCGCTTCCTGATAAATTTGTTATATCACGCCTTTCATTGAAACACCTGTGGTGGCGGTTAAGGGACTGTTCTTTTTTTTTTTTCGGGGGTGGTGGGGTTAATGATATCTTGTTTTTAGAGCATCAGTTTAGATGTAGTAATGATAAGCATCTTGGAAACTGTTCAGCTAACCCAGCTTTTTTTCAAAAGGATACAATTCAGAACACAACAAGTGTCGCCTGACAGTAACCACAGAAAGCTGCATGTCTGCTACTTAGGGTGGTTGTTGTGTGCGAATGGATGCTGGTTAGCACCTGCTGCACTTTGCTCTACCCTTGTAAAACGCGTTTCTAAATTCTACTAAATAAACTGGATAAAAACTGGTGCAGCGAGAGAGTCAGGATGCCTGGCTACGTGTGTTTTGAAGTTGCCTATAAGGAACCTGCTCCACCAGCTGCGTATAAAACGGCAGTGGCAAAGCCAATAGGTTTCACGCTTGGACTCGGGAGCTGACAAAGCTAAGAAAAGGCCTTTTGCAGTGCAAAACAATAAAAAAAGAATGCTTTTTGTATACAGTGTGTGGATAAGAAAGAAATACATGTGTGATGACAGATGTAAAATAGTCCCTGATGCGGATGTAAAATAGTCCCTGATGTATTCCGGTGGAAACAGGAGGATAGGCTCAAAGAGCCAATAGTAAGAAGGCAGGACTACCATAACCCTGTAGGTTTATCCAGGAAGTAATTGACCGTGTCTGAAGCCAGTGGGTAAAGAGTCCTGACCCAAGGAATTTAGTGACTGAAGGAGGCTGAACCAAGGACACTTAGAGTATGTGTGAAATACAGTAAGATCTCTCTGAATGGTGCACGCATCGTTATATGTCAAACCGAATACAATGATGTTGGGCGCAATGGGCTGCTCATGCAAATGGCTGTATTATTAAAACAGAGTCCATTTTCTATTTTAACCTGCAAGTACCAGCTGTAATGCTTCGATCGAAGCAATTCTATTTTATTTATGTATGTGTTTGGAGTGGCAAGACGCTGGATCAGGGGCGGCCTTAGGCATGTGCAAGCTGTGCACCTGCACTGGGCCGCCAAACCCCAGGGGCCGTCACGCCAATATATATCCTTAATATAATAATCCTCTGAGGATGGATACATATTTGCGTGGCGGCCCCTGGCAGGTATTTGGCGGCCTCCGGCTCTGTTCCACTTCCAAACACCCTGACCCCCCCCCCCCCCCGCCCCCCTTCACTGGCCTCTGCGCCTGCGTTCCTCCTGGTTCCTGATTGGCTTCTTTTTTTTCCTACCCACTGTTGGCCCGCTGGTACAGGTGTATATAACATTGCAAGCAAAATGAAGAGAATTCGAGTACACAAATCTGGTTATTCGAAACGAAAGATAAAGACGGCTCAGCAGGCTTTCGTAGCGTCACAGGTAGGAGCAATCCTGAACTTTATCACCCAAGGGAAACCTAAAGATGGAGAATCCTCCGGCCAGAGTACTGCTGATGCGCTAGGTAAAACAGGCACTGACGACCATAAACCAGAACAAAAAAATTAAGATATCCATGAGCAGAATGATACTCACGAGCAGACCAATGAAAATGAAAAAGGTGACACTGAAATTGATATAAACATGCAGCAATTACCAACTCAGGATGAGGATAATTACAAAAGACCCTTATCAATATTAATGTTTCCGGGTAAAGAGGCCACCAATTCTTTCTCTGTGGGGGGCTGTGGGTGGGGGGCCCCTGTCATGGCCCCGGCACTGCAGCCGCCTGTTCCAGTCCCTCACGTTGTGTGTCCCAATACCCTCCTCCTCCTAAATGTTATCGTTCTGAGACGAATTCGGAAGGGTAGGAGCAGCCGCAGGTACTGGTCATCTAATGCCTTTTCTGGACGTTTTATTAAAACACCTTCATGAGCTCCGGGGGGGCTCCGCCCCGCCCGGACCCCCTCTTCCGGGGCCCCCTACCTACGCTCCCTGCCCAGGGCCGCCATGAGCCTAGAGCCCCCCCCCCCTGGCTGGATGTAGAGCATTTATGAGTCATCGTAAGCATACAGCATTGAAATAAAACTAGGGGTCTTATGCTGCATGAACAGTCACAGCGTTCTTGACTTCGAGTTTAAGTCGCAACACTTTTACTTGGAGTTTATTTCACATATAACTGTTACTGGATTGTTTATTAATGTTATCTGTGGCCCATATCCTTGCTGTACATATTCAACACAAGAGATGGCTTAGCAGTGAGTACAGCTTTTGATACTATTTAAGTGCACACATTTAGCTTGGGGACAGTTTCAGACAAACTTGCTATCCCCACACGCCTCTTACGTGCAAGTAAAGGTAAAGCCATGCATTCTCCAGCTGGATAAATCCCCTTCCCGACACTTCCCCCGTTTGTAATGGGAGGTGCATGTGCAGGGGTGGATTGAAAATATGTGATAGACCCCTGCTCTGGCAGACAAGATAGACACTCTGTATCTGACCTTCTTACATGCACCTTATATTGCAGTGGGTGTTGGTGAAAGCCTGGAGCCAGCTCATGTAACCATTTTCTTCACCCAAAACCCCTTGCAATGGTAGGTGCTGATTCAGTAGCCTATTGTGTACACAATATTGAGCTGCAAGATATGAATATCATTTGCTGTGAAAGTGCAACCTTTGAGCAACCTGTAGCCAATCTCTTTGCTGTCATCAGTGAAATAGTTTACTATTGCTGCCTATCATGTAAATAGGGAATTTAGGGCAGATGACTCTCATTGCCCTACTGTTGAGCTCTCCCTCTAAAAACTAGTAAGGGTATTACGGTATTCTGTGCCACAGTTGTTGGTGACTACGTGTCTCCTAAGGATGCCTACCTGTTTGTTTAAAGATCTACAAATACATCGCTCTTTAGTTGAGACTTGTGCACATTCAGTGTCAAAAGCAAGATTACTTTTATTGTTTTTATACATATCCTACAGGAGGCCATGACGTGAATGGGGCTATGGGGGTATGGTTGGGTCATGGTACCCCACTCTTGTCTTTAATCAGCCCCCTATCCTGCTGCTCACTGGGTATATGCCAGTAGAAGAATGACTCTTTTTTCCCTCGGTGTGACCCGCCCTCCAATACAAAAAAAAAAGATGAAGAGTGAAAAAGAAGCAAAAGAGAAATTACCTACATTAGCACATAAAGACAGAACAAAAATGATGAATATCTCCTACTTACTGTCAGGATATCCAGGAAGAACCAAAGTATGGATCCAAGTGTTCACTGTCCCAGCCTAGGCATGTGCTCTCTAACCAGAAGTAGAAGAGCGATGCACTAAAACGATGTGGTTTATTGCATCAGTGACATTATGCCTAGGTGCTCAGCAGATGACTTACTTTGTCTTGAGGGTTTGGGAGTAATTTGTATCCTTTAAAACATTTTTGTTTCGTTTTTCAGCATTTGCCAAATTTGTAACGTCCCTTGTGCAGCAAGAAATGGCCAGCATGCCACGCGGTGTGTATCACTCTGCATTAAGGGGAGGAGCCCTTCGTTCTGACCAGGGCAAGACCATTGCTGGGATACCAAACTTCATGCTGAAGATGTATGAGAAGAATAAGCAACCTGGCCTGAAACCGGGCCTGGCAGGTGAGTCTCATCTTCTAGTAATAGTAAAGCTGTGCAGGGATATCTCTTCTACAGCTATTGGTACATCTTAGTAAATGTGAATATTATTAGGCGCATAAAATTGTTGCTACTCGACAGCTTTCACTCTTTAAATGAACCCAGATTTTGAAGGGTTTGTATGTTATTGCTTTTTGCCCTTTTCTTTTTCTAGATGATCAGATCAGCTTTGAGCCTTTTCAGTCTAATCAATCTCCCCACTCACCATATCCCTACCATGTTAGTGACCTACAAAATGGCGTGCTGGTTGTATATCCACGCAATACAGAGCCATTTTGAAAAGAATATATTTCCGTCCTTCTGACTGGACTCTGGTTTTAAATAAAATTGTATTTTCAGAAAATGGCAAGGCGATGTTTAATGAAAGTGAGTTATTTTACTATGAATGACAAGCTGTTATTTCACTGGGATCTTAGCTTATTTTTATTTACAAATTATACCGAGGTTAGTTTATTCTCTTCCTAATAAAAGTTTTAAGATGACATCTGTTTCTTTTCTGGAGCTCATTCATTGACTGTGACTTCTGCCCAGAAGGCACCACAGCTGCATCTGTTGCTTGGATGCTATTCTTGCATGCGTACTACTTACAAATAAACTACAGACGTCATATTGCCCAAGACAAACCTCGAATTTGTCCCTTAAAAAAAAAACTCTACTGCCATATTGACTAGTTTTTTATGTTCTTGTTTAATTATTTCATTATAAGTTTGGTTCATTGCCTTGTAACACATACCTGTTAGCAGCAAATCAGGGCGCTAGCTCAAGGCCTCTTGCTGTAGACGTGAACGTGTGTTGATAGGTGGTATGTGTTTCTTACATTTTATGAAACCAATCTGTTTATTCCTCACGATCCATAGCAATAGTTACACAGCTGAGTGCCTACAACCAGTGGCTGGCAGCGATTGAGCAGGGTTGCAATTCTACACAGCTTTTGTGCCTACAATCCGGGGACTGGCAGCGTTAGAATTATCATGTTACTCCAGGAGATAAACAATACAACCCAGAGGAACAATAGAACTACCCCCTTTGAAAAAAAGGAAAAAAATAAATAAATCCCCCATTCCACCCACCACCCTTTCCTGCACCTATCATGCACTCCTCTAGGTTTTGTATGTATTGGAGTTAGACTAGTGCCTTTATTGTTCTGCGGGAGCGGATGCTACATCTGGCCTAGCCCCAGCCTTGGTTCCTGGGAGGAGATGCAAAATCTGTAAGTATTTTGGACATGTGACCTCTCGCAGTTCCTTCAAGAGAATCTGGAGAAAGAGGTCCCAGAGCTCGGCATAGGTTTCCAGTTTATGTTCTACTGCCAAGGACATGTGTTCCATGGCTAACATAAACCAAAGTTTGTGTAGTTATGCTGTGTGGTCTGGGATATTAGAAGAGGCCCATCAGGCTTGGATACTGTAGTGCTAATGCAATCTGTCTCCCCTTCAGAGAGCGTAGGGGGAAAGTCAGGGGATTTGGTAGCCCCAGAAGGGTATATGCTGGGAAGCGAGGTGTTGTATATGCTGGGAAGCGAGGTGTTGAATGCTTTGTCTATATTGTCTAAGACCAGCTCCCAAAAGTGAACCAGCCTTGGGCAATGCCAGTGTAAGTGTATCAAAGAGCCCGCCAGGCCGCATCACCCCCAGCATCGCTCTGAACGATTCTTATCCCAGTAGTGAATGCGGGCTGGGGTGTAATACCAGTATGATATCACTTTTTAGGCAGATTCCGTCCCTGCAGTGTTATATGCTGTGCTGTGCAGTGTATGTCTGCCCATTCTTTATCTGAGAGTACTCTGCCTCAGTTGTTTCGTAAAATACGCTTGAAATTGTTCTTCATGGAAAGGCAAGACTTCACACCAGATTCCCATACAGGACTCCAACCACCATCGACTTTCTACCCTAACAATGGCATGATACCACCTGAACTCCTAACATTTGAGAAACTAGTACAGGAATAGAGACTTTCAAAAACAACAAAAAATACATCCCATACAATATTGGTCTAGAAGAATGTAAAGCTCTATAGAGTCTAAAAAAAGACCAATCCATCATATTGAAGCCGGCTGACAAAGGGGGAGGAATTGTTGTCCAAAATCGAGAAGACTACGACTCAGAGATTAACAAACAAATAGGAGAAGAGAAACATTACAAAAAACTAGAATGTAATTCACAGACAGCGATAGCTCAGGAGATTTTACACATCATAACAGAAGGAAAGGAACAAGGCTTTCTCACCATGAAGAAATTTGAATTCCTTAATGCAGAGCATCCTAGAACTCCTGTCCTATATACCATCCCCAAAATTCACAAAAGTACCACAAATCCTCCAGAACGCCCCATCCTCTCTGGGTGTGGGTCAGTCCTAGAACCTATTTTGAAATATATAGATTCTTTATCAAGGACTATGTTCCACTGCAAGATACATACGTTAGACTCTATGCACATGATTAATCTCGTAGAAAACAGACCATGCAACATTGAGACAGATTGGCTAGCTACATTGGACATTTCCTCTCTCTACACTAACATACCACAACAGGAGGCTATCTCGGTGATAACCAGCCTTCTAGACACAAGACCAAGGCCCACACAGTGCCCACTGATTTTATTGTCTCACTACTACGTGTTGCATTAACACATAATTACTTTGTCTCAAATGATACTTTTTATCAACAGTGCTCTGGTAAAAGTATGGGAGCAATTTTTGCTCCAAATTTGGCAAATACATACATGCATTATGTAGAACATCAATTTGCCCTCAGCGACGCCAACATATATCGCCCCAGTATACAGTGCTGGAGGCGGTACATTGATGATATTTTTCTAATATGGTCGGGACGTGAATTGAGCTTCAATGAGTTTGTAGTATATCTGAACACAATACAAAGACATCTCACCTTTACCTCCGCTACACATAAATCCAATATTGCCTTTCAAGACCTGAATATATAATATGAAGGGGGGGACACTGTACACATCTCGCCTTGATGCCCTTCTGTGTTAAGTTTGCGCATTACAAGACACCTATTCATTCATTCATTCATCTCTACATAGGAAACCAACAGAGAGAAATACACTACTCGCTTACAAGCCAACACCTACGAGCACTAAGGGATGGCCTACCCTTCGGGCAGTTTCTTCGACTGCGCCGTAATTGTACTTAAAAAGAGGACAATATGAGGGAAGCAAACACATTGAGAATTAAACTACTGGCTAGGGGCTATCTGAACAGGTTACTAAGAAAATCTCTCAAACGGGCCTGGTTCTGCCCGAGGGAGACGCCACTAGTTCCCAAAGAAAAATCTGTCAACAACAAACTGATCTGTGTCCCAACATTTTGGGGTACATACCCAACAAATCCGCAAATTGATCACAAAAAAACTGGCATATCATTAAAAGCATTGATCCCAGCATTGAGACTCCCATATTTGCCTATAAACGGGGCAAAAATATTAAAGATCACTTGATTCGGTCCTCACTAGAAGACTCCACTTCCAAGTTCAAATCACTACAAACCGCTTGGAGCCCACCAGAAATAAATGGTCTTTTTAAATGTGGTAATTGTGTGGCATGTGCATTCACCATGAACACAAAAACATTTGAATACGGGAATGTTAAACACACGCTGGAATGTTTTGCTAATTGCAAAACGAGAAATGTGGTATATTGCATAACATGTCCATGTGGGTTACTATATATCGGCCAAACCCAAAAACATATCAAAGCAAGGATAGGGCAACATCGCAGCCAGATTCGACACTCAGTGGCCAATGCCCCATTGGTAAACCATACACTAGTAAAAATCACACAGCCGATGACATAAAGTGGCAAGTAATTGACAAAGCAGCCACCCCAAAGAGAGGAGGAAATCTCACACAGATACTAGAACGGCTAGAATGTAGGTGGATAGAACGCACGGACTCGATTAACCGAGTGCTAAATTCGGCAGAAGAGTGGTGTGGATTTGTGACAACACTAAGGGTCTGATTCTGTAGCTAACGGTTCTAAATCTGCCACAAAGACTATACTGTCACCATCTAGTTTATTGCCATCGATAGCGGACCTAAGAACTAGGAATGTATGAGTTACATGTAACGAACTGGTACATCATAGCACCGCGATTGCCAGTCACTCTCATACCTTAGCATCGCACCATCAGTGGCGGGAGAGCACGTCCACTATGTGCATCAGACCTTATCTTACCCTTGAGTACGTCACAAGTCAAACCACACATGTGTACAAGCATGGATAATTGTTATACCTATAGCATTCTATATGAAACTATGTTATTTCCAAATAACTATACTACAGTAAATGTACTGTGCTTTAATGTAAATCTTAGAATGCATGTTTCATTGAAGTATTAGTGGTTTGCCACGATGTATACCTGCAAGGACATTTTTTTATCTTTATTTTTTTATTTTTTTTATCTTATTTTCATGTAAAATATTAGATACGTAATTTTTGAAAAATGAAACGTGCTGATGCTGCCGGAAATAAAATTTATAACTAGTGCTGTATATATGTAAATAGTGCTGTATATATTCAAATGGTTGCACATTTACATGTGGATACGTTGCCATGAATGTAATGGTTAAATATTGAGAATACGAGAATATATATGTCCCGGGACAACGTTGCATAGTTCATGCTGTGACTAATTGCATTTTCACGTGCCACGGTCTCTGACTGTTTACTACATCCACACGGCCCCCCCTACACAGTCTGTCCTCTATCCAGCGCCGGACTGGCAATAGCGGGCACCGGACAATCCCCCGGTGCACCACACGGGTGGGGGCCGGTTTTGGGAGCCCTGGGGGCCGTTTTTGTTACAAAATCGGCCCTGTACCAAAATCGGCCGAAAACCGGCCCCAGGTAAAGAGCTCGGGGGCACCTCCAACCCCTCAGTGGGGAGGGGGGGCCGGCCGAGCACTTTGCCAGGGCCGGTTGTGGTTCCCAGTCCAGCCCTGCCCCTATCTCCTTTTCCTGGCGCACGATTCACGCAGCCTAGACTGCTCTAGAACTCGATGTTCTACGGGCCAAAAAGCTGTCCTTAAAACGCCTTAGAAACCACTCAGCCCCTGTCATTGTACTTAGCTACGTGATTCACATCCGTACGCTCTCTGTCATCGCGGGAGACCACAGGAGCAGACTATTAATTTGACGGGTGAGATACGTGGACTACACATCATGAGTCCTCGTACGGTTACCCAACTGCAAAAGATCTCCTAAACTAGTTGTCATCCTTCCTGAAACTTCCAGTACACGAACAACTGACGGTGTTCTTTTTCTCTCGCTGTACTTTCTGGCGCCCACACGCACCCGATCGGGTAAGTGGGCCTGGGATTGGCGCTTAAATGCCATTGTTTGTTAAACAGTATGAAGTTCTCACGGCTACATTTTTTTATCACACACCGCCCTCACCTGTCCATAGCATATAACAGATAAACTTCAGAAGTGCCATCCGCCGCAAGCATTGTCTACCATTACCCTCACATGGGGTAAGTTCTGGTTTAATTACATTACCAGTGGTTTAATCAAGCTATACATTAACCAATGGTCTAATGAGCCTTATTTCTCTATCACACAGTGCGACAGGATCACGTCATCGGCATAAAGACTGTTTTATGGGAGCTCTTTCGGAATTTAATATTCTCAATTCTTGGGTTGTCTCGAATCTTTTGCGCTAGGGGCTCCAAGTAGAGAGCAAAAAGAAGAGGAGACAGGGGACAACCCTGTCTCGTACCACGGGCAATTGGGAATGAGTCCAAAGATGTCCCGTTAATTCGAACGAAAGCCCGGGGAGCGTAGTAAATGCAGCTAACTCACCTTATGAAGCCATCTCTGAACCCAAAGTGACACAGTGTCTCAAAAAAGTATTTCCAGCAGAACCTGCCAAATGCTTTTTCAGCGTCTATTGACAGAAAGAGTGCTTCTTGGCGTGATTTGTGGATCCCATCCATGAGGTGGAGGAGTCGTTTGGTGTTGCCCCCCCCTGCCGTGTGGGAATTAAGCCTGCTTGGTCTGGGTCACCCTGCAAGTATTTTTCTTCACCTTAACGCAATGAAACTTCTCACATTAGACAGTTCATAACATCTATCAGGTATTTCACCCCAAACACTACTCCTTTACATTCCAGTGTCATTGTCGTTCAATAGCCCAGTACTGACACTATTCCTTCGTCTTGTAGGTGTCCCTACCATTGTAGGTCCTGAAGAGACCCTTTATCTGCACACAGGGTCGAAACGCCGTTGACTATTAGAAAAGCGAACCATTACACAACCCTTGTTTATTATTAGAAGTGTTGACTGCATTATGTATACTTGATAATGGTCGCTTTTGTTTTAAAGGAAACCATGTACATATTTCACAAAATATGTCACTTTTTGCTATAGGTTCCTTACACTTTCATGGGGACACCATTCACCATTGTGATTTGCTTTCTATTTGTATGTTATTTCATTTTTGGGCTATGGCTATATATATAAAATAACAGAAATTGTTTACCGCAGATGTGTATTTTGTGGCTCTCTCTCAGGTTTTCTTTGCTAGCTCGTACCATTGCCATTGTCCATCTTGTTATTATTATTAATTAGTCACGTGTGCACGGGAGCCCTTGTTTCTGAATCTAACACTTTACTTACCCTAAGCTCCATGTGAGTAGGGTTCCTTGACCAACAGTTCTTCCTCCCAGCGCAGCCTCTTGGAATGCCGGTGAGGTGACCGAATGTCACACCTGCATGTAGTGAAAAGAGTCAGTTTGTGGGAGAGCGTACTCCTGTCGAAGTTGTTCAAAGGGAATAATCCCACCACGATCGAATAAGGAGCCCACCCGTTTACATACTAATTCTCTCCTCCTGTGAAATACCTCTGAACCCTGGCCTGAGGGGAAGTCATGATTATCTATTATCAGGGACATTGGGCAGGGGAATGTTGGTAGGCCCCTCTTCCAAGCTACCTTATGCCATACTTTCATTCTGGGCGAGGTCACCGGGGAGGAGTATAGTCCCCATGCCCTCTGTTTACGTGGGAGCCACTCGCCATATGTTTCTACCCGCCAGTGTTTGGTCCACAAAGGACCAATATTTCTCAGAGAGCTGGTGAATCCATTCGACTATATAGCGAAGGTGTGCTGCTAGCAGGTACCAATGGATCAGTGGAAGCCTCAGACCTCCCTCCCACCTGAGCTGTGTCATCTGAGTCAACGGGAGTCGCGGTCTCCTCCTCCCCAAATAAATCAATCAATCAATCAATCATAACACTTGTATAGCGCACTACTCACCCGGAAGGGTCTCAAGGCGCTTGGGGGAAGGGGTCCGCTACTGCTCGAACAGCCAGGTCTCCAGTTGTCTCCTGAAGGCGAGATGGTCCTGGGTCAGCCGAAGGTGGATGGGGAGGGAGTTCCATGTCTTGGCCGCCAGGTAGGAGAAGGATCTGCCTCCGGCGGTGGCTCTTCGGATGCGTGGTACGGCGGCGAGGGCGAGGCTAGTAGATCGTAGCTGGCGGGTGGGTGTGTAGAAGGTCAGGCGGTCGTTGAGGTACTTGGGGCCCAGGTCGTGGAGAGACTTGTGTGTGTGGGTGAGGAGCCTGAACGTGATCCTCTTGCTGACGGGGAGCCAGTGCAGGTCCTTCAGGTGGCCGGAGATGTGGCTGCGTCGGGGGATGTCCAGGATGATTCGGGCGGAGGCGTTCTGGATGCGTTAAAGTCTTTTCTGTAGCTTGGCTGTGGTTCCGGCGTAGAGGGTGTTTCCGTAGTCCAGTCGGCTGGTGACGAGTGTCTGAGTGACCGTCTTCCTGGTTTCGGTCGGGATCCATCGGAAGATCTTGCGGAGCATGCGAAGGGTGTGAAAGCATGATGAGGAGACGGCGTTGACTTGTCTGGTCATCGAGAGGGAGGAGTCCAGGATGAAGCCCAGGTTGCGTGCGTGGTCTGTTGGCTTGGGAGTGGTGCCCAGGGCGGGGGGCCACCAGGAGTCATCCCAGGCGGAGGGCGATGGTCCCAGGATGAGGACTTCCGTCTTGCCTGAGTTCAGTTTCAGGCGGCTGTTCTTCATCCATTCGGCGACGTCTTTCATCCCTTCGTGTAGGCTAGTTCTGGCGGTGTCGGGGTCTCTGGTGAGGGAGAGGATCAGCTGGGTGTCGTCGGCGTAGGAGATGATGTTGAGGTTGTGTTGGCGTGCGATGGCTGCAAGAGGTCTCATGTAGACGTTGAAGAGGGTGGGGCTGAGTGATGATCCTTGCGGAATGCCACAGATGACTTCGGTGGCTTCGGAACGAAACGGGGGGAGGCGGACTCTCTGTGTTCTTCCGACGAGGAACGAGATGATCCACTCCAGTGCCTTCTCTTGGATGCCGATGTTGCTGAGGCGTTGTACTAGGGTACGGTGGCAGACAGTGTCGAACGCTGCAGAGAGGTCCAGGAGGATGAGTGCCGCTGTTTCCCCGTTGTCGAGCAGGGCTCGGATGTCGTTGGTGGCTGCGATGAGGGCGGTCTCGGTGCTGTGGTTGGCTCTGAAACCGGACTGCGAGGGGTCGAGGGATCCGTTCGTCTCGAGGAAGGCGGCAAGCTGTCTGTTGACGATCTTCTCGATGACTTTGGCAGGAAAAGGGAGGAGCGAGATGGGGTGGAAGTTCTTGAGGTCGGTGGGGTCCGCTGTTGGTTTCTTCAGGAGGGCGCTGAGCTCGGCATGCTTCCAGCTGTCCGGGAAGGTGGCGGTGTTGAAGGAGGTGTTGATGATGTTCCGGAGTTGGGGTGCAATGGTGGAGTCGGCCTTGTTGAAGACGTGGTGGGGGCAGGGGTCGGTTGGAGATCCGGAGTGGATGGTGTTCATCGTGCGGGCTGTATCGTCGGTGGTCACCGTGGTCCAGGTGCGGAGGGTGGCGGTGGGGGGCGTTGGTTCGACGATTGGGTGCGTGGATGGTGCGCCGAAGCTGTTGTGGATGTCGGCGATCTTGCGGTGGAAGAACGTGACGAGAGAGTCGCAGAGATCTTGTGAAGGAGTGATGTCGTTGTTGCCGGTGCTGGGGTTGGAGAACTCCTTGACGATGCTGAAGAGTTCCTTGCTGTCGTGGGCGCTGTTGTCTAGTCGTTCCTTCAGTGATTTCTTCTTGGTGGTGCGGATAAGCTGGTGGTGCTTGCGGGTGGCGTGCTTGAGGGCGGTCATGTTGTCAGTGGTCTTGTCGAGGTGCCAGGCTTTCTCGAGGGTGCGGCAGGTCTTCTTGGAGTCCTTGAGTTCGTCGATAAATGTATTTATCGCTAGTTGCAATGTGTGAAGTGCTCTCGGCGGTGGTGTCAACTGCAGGGTTTGAAAGGTGTATAGAATGCGGGGGAGCACTGTCATCTTAACAGCAGCGATGCGCCTGGGCCACGCCAGTTTCAAGCGGGACCATCCATCTAGGGCCTTAGTAGTCTGTTCTATAAGTACCACATAATTAAGTGCTAATGTCTTAGGAATAGTAGGAGCCAGAGTAATGCTCCGATAGGGTATCGAGTTTTCTGACAAACTCTATGGAAACCTGGCCCTAAGTGTCTCCTCCTGATCCAAGTGAACCAAAAGATTTAGGATTTGAGATTTTTTAACATTGACTTTAAAGCCAGAGGTTTCCCTGAAATCAGCCAGCTCTTCAAGTAAGGTCGGGAGGGAAAACATCAGGTTGGTCTGCGACAGGATCACGTCATCGGCATAAAGACTGGTTTTATGGGAGCTCTTTCGGAATTTAATACTCTCAATTCTTGGGTTGTCTCGAATCTTTTGCGCTAGGGGCTCCAAGTAGAGAGCAAAAAGAAGAGGAGACAGGGGACAACCCTGTCTCGTACCACGGGCAATTGGGAATGAGTCCGAAGATGTCCCGTTAATTCGAACGAAAGCCCGGGGAGCGTAGTAAATGCAGCTACCCCCCACCTTATGAAGCCATCTTCGAACCCAAAGTGACGCAGTGTCTCAAAAAGGTATTTCCAGCAGAACCTGTCAAATGCTTTTTCAGCGTCTATTGACAGAAAGAGTGCCTCTTGGCGTGATTTGTGGATCCCATCCATGAGGTGGAGGAGTCATTTGGTGTTGCCCCCCCCTGCCGTGTGGGAATAAAGCCTGCTTGGTCTGGGTCTACAAGCCCAGCCATCACAGATTTAGCCAAGCCTCTAGGATTCCGGCGAACAGTTTCACGTTGATGTTAAGTAAAGAGGTAGGCTGATAGGGTCCACGCTTACGAGGGTCTTTAGCAGGCTTGAGAATTACTGATATTGAGGCTTCGAACATGGAGTCTGTAAGCGTGCCTGTTTCCAGGAACAAGTTGAACAGTCGCTTCCGCAGAGGTGCTAGTTCCTGACTGAATGTTTTGTAGAAGTGCGCCGGGAAGCCGTCCGGGCCCGGGGCCTTCTGGACCTTGAGGTGAGCTATAGCTGAAATGACTTCCTCTATTTGTATCGGTTGGTAAAGTAGGGCTGCGATTGATTCCGGGAGGCAGGTTACTGGGCATGCTTGGAGGTATGTATGGGTCTGTTGGTCAGGAGGATCTATGTCTGAATATAGAGTTTGATAAAAAAAACTTTTAAATGTCTCTACTATCTGCGCATCTGAGTATACTTTCTCCCCGTTATGCTGCTTTATGGAAGTGATAGCGTTCGCCATCGCTTTAGCCCTGAGTCTTTGTGCTAGAAGTCTTCCACACCGGTGAGGTACTGGGTTTTTAGGAACCGGTACCGAACCGGTAACCCAGCGGTGCCAGGGGATCAACACACCAAAGACCTCGGGTTCTCCTGAGTCAGACCCACAGAAACTTCAGAGTCTTCCAGGTGAAGTCAAAGATTAGTTTATTGGCTGCAACCAAGGTGACAGGGTCCTAGAAGTACGATACAAGTATATTCAGGAGACTGCACACTTTCATGAAGTCAGGCTTCTCTTCTTATACCTAATATTCACCCTTTGGCGAAACATTCCTTGGGTGCGCGGTATTTCATTTATGGTTACTGATTACAAAAAGAAAAGCAGAGTCATGATGACATGTACATATTTCACGTCGTGCTGCCCATAACAAATCATCCGGCAAGGCCCAACATTTCATCAGATATCGCTGGACCCCTAATAAAAATGGTCACCTCCCCACCATAAAATAAGTGAGGAGAAAGGAGTGAAAAAAGATGTGAGCGAGATATGGCAGGTGTGCGTGCTGAAATGGTTTTATGGCCGGTTGGGCCTCTAGATACTATCTTGCTTGGCCACTGGGAGGGAACTGACCTAACGAGCTCGGCCTGGGGCAATGGTTCTAACTTGTACTGGGGTCAGGAAGAAGTCGATTAAGGAGTACGTGTCCTTGTGGAATCAAATTCGACTGGATTAAGGCCTATGTAGAGGGCAACATGCAACTGAGGGTTCAGAAGGTAAATGACGATTTCGAGGCGCAATTGTCACTCGAATATACTGAAAATATACGTGCTTGATGTACTCGTCATTTCCGGTCTTTTGATACCAAATTCGTCCTATTTCGACGAAGTTTTTATTCTCGAGTCCGGTACTATTACGGATCCATATTTTTCAGAACCACAGACCCTCCTTTTGCCCTTACATAGACAATTAATCTATTCTCATGTTAATCTGAGTCCAGATCTATATTCCTAAAGTCATTGAGGTGTTGCTGCAACATCATTCTAGTGCTGAGTTCGTGTCTTGACACAGGCTTCCTTACACATGATGTAGCACAGAGGCCACATATTGCAGGAGCACACTGTATGCATAGACAGAACAGGAAAAGAATGGCTAAGACCATCCCAATGACCATCAGAATTTTCCATCCCCAGGCAGATCAGCCCCCAGAACCATCCCATTAATGACCAATCTCCTTTATCCACATGAATAGATTCGGAAATCTTATGTAGTTTGGAGATGGCCCTGTATACTGTTGGAGCATTATCTGGAATAAAGATGCAACAACTGGACTGGATCAATTTGCATACTCCACCCCGGTCCGCAAGTATTACATCCAAAGCGACCCGGTTCTGAAGGGTCATCAGTCGATCCGACTGGAGCTCAGCAGTCAGGTTACTAAGGGCACCGGCAGTCTCAATCACGGTGGATTCAACTACCCTCGTCAATTGCCTTATGTTTCTGCTGTTAACCATGGCTCCCCAGAACGGCAGAATACCCATTGCGAAGTCACCAAATTCTTGACCCGCAGTGTCTTCTTTACTCAGAACACCTCTAACTACCCTTGTCCGATGGTAGTCCGCCGCTGCTGTGTAGGTGGGGGGTAACAGGAATGAAACAAAACATGAGCCCGAGAAGTCAGGGGGCAACCACGTATAGGCTCTATCGTGGCAGATGAAATAAGTACCCTTTGCGGCTAAAAAGGCAGGGGAAGTCTGAGATCCAAAAACGTACGTTTCTGTGCAGACACTCTTCCCTAGCTGAGCTCTGGGATTCCTACCAATACCTTGCAGACACAGGTGACCTTGATGGGGTACGATCCAGATAGGGGACGATCTCTTGGCTTGCTGTTTCTCACTCAATGTAGCGCCATATCCGGTCACATTCCAACCTACATATGCAAGTATCTCATCGTCCGGGGTATCTTCGTAAGAAGTCACTTCCTTGATCATGTCAACTATACCCTTCACTAGGGCGCTAGTCTTGAGGTTGTCTTTTACAGAACGTAGGGGTTGGATTTCTCGTGCATATATGAACATTGTCCTATATGCCCATACTGACCCATTGTGACTAAATGGCAGGACCAAATAGGGGATACCTCTATCCGTGGTGTGGGGCATGAGACCACACACCCAACAGTTGGTTGTGTTCATTACAAGTTGGTGTTGGTGTAATAGCTGAACGAAGGAGTTATTAATGAACTCTAATCTCCTATTTGATTCGTGGTCAGGCAAAGAGTGGAAAGAATGAGAGGAAACAGTAGGGGGAGGTATGGGCGATGTAGTAGGCGTGAATGTCATATGAGAAGAGACTAAAACATAGCTTATCAAAAACACCATTACGCTAAATATCATAAAAATACACATCATTATAAAAATTTTCTTTCTCATTGTTTTCAAAAGCCTCTGCTTAAAGTTCATTTGTCTGGCAGTTCTCTCCACATCAGGAAACTCCATCCTCTCTAAGGTGCTGCCCGCGGCGGTAGGTTGTTTCTGCTAAAGGATGCTTCCGTCAGTCTAGGGTGGCTCCCTTCGACCAACTGGAACCAGCAACCTATTGTTGTCAGCTGCACCCAAAAGTCTTTAATCAACCGCGACCCTAGCAGCGGAACCCGGATGGCGGTTCGAAAAAACAAAAATAAGCAAGTTACCTAGATGGGAGAATCTGCATTTTCAAAATAGCACTTTGGAAGGAAAAACTTATTATTTTATTAGTCCACAGGTTTTTCTCTCGGATCAAAGAGTAAATCACTTTTACTTTAGTCTGTTTTTCTCGGTCGTAGATTATAGCGTCTTTTCCCGGGTGCTGTCTGGTCCGGAAATAGTAGCTCAGGTTCCACAGAGTTCAATTGTTCTGATGGCGGCGTAGTTTCTTGAAAAATGTCCTTACTGTCACAATCGCGTTTAGCTTCTTTTACGCGTTCATCAGTTGTGCGCTTTGAGTCAGGGCCTCCTGTTCGGACCCATTGGTCATGTGGCAGAGGGAAAGGTATTCTCTTACAGTGGATCCCGTGGACCCAATTGGCCTTCCCCTCCACTTTAACAGTCGACCTTGTAGACAGGAGGACGAGGTGAGGTCCGGTCCATCTGGGCTGGTCGTTTCTTGTCCTCTGGAAATTCTTGACCAGAACCCAGGAGCCAGGGTCAATGGAGTGACCCGGTGTCTCGGAAACCGGAGGCAAGGTGTTGTGGACCTGTTGATATAAAACACGCAATTTAGCCGTCAATTCATACAGATAGTCGAGCAAAATGGGGTGTTGCAGCTCGCTAAACTTCGTGGGCCTAGGCACTCCCCATATGTTGGCTGGCCGACCAAAGACTATTTCATAGGGGCTGAGTTTCATTCGCGAATGCACAGTCATTCTGGTGGACAGGAGTGCTAAGGGTAGAGCGTCGGGCCATTTAAGACCCGTGCTCGCTTGGATTTTGGCCAATTTAAGTTTAAGCGTGCCATTGTAACATTCCACTAATCCAGCTGATTGGGGGTGATTTGCAGCGTGGAACTTCTGATTAATGCCTAGCCCTTCACACACTCGTTTCATCACACAACCCACAAATTCACTTCCGTTGTCCGACCAGACCATTCTAGGCATTCCGAACCTGGGGAAGAACTCTTTCACAAGGGCTTTCGCTGTGGACAAGGCAGTATTGTCCCTTAGGGGATAGGCTTCTACCCACCTTGAGAAGGCGCAAACAACCACGAGCACATATTTTAAGTTGTTGCACCTCTCCATGTGTATGAAATCTAGCTGCAAAACCTCGAACGGATACGTAGGAGGTGCAAAATGACCAGCTGGAGTTGGGGTTCCCCTACCAGGATTGTGTTTCAGACATACCATGCAATTCTTGACAACATTCTCTGCACACTTGGGAATCCCTGAATTCTTCCACACTGGGGCCAACGACTCGCAAATCCCTTTCGCGCTGATATGGGCCATCCCATGAGCCATTGTAACCACTGCAGGCACGTATGCATCGGGTAACATCCATCTTTGTTGCTCTGTCGATTCAATCCAACAACCATTTACATCCATTCTCCCTGTACTTTCTTTCCACATGCTTAACTCTTTCTCCGTGGCCTCAGCTTGGATGGACTTCACACTTTCTATCGTGTCTTCACATATTCCAACATCACCAGTCCATCTTTCTGGGCTCGCAACATACATTCGGCTCATCACATTCTTTGCCGTTTCTTTAGCAGTTTCATCAGCAAATGCATTTCCACGACCAACATCATCGATCACTTTCTTGTGTGCACTACATTTTACAACTGCTACTTTCAGGGGCAACGTCAGTGATTCAAGAAGCTCATTCACCAACTGACCATGCTGAATCTTAGCTCCATGCGAAGTCAGGAACCCACGTTCTCTCCACAGTCGTCCAAAACTGTGAGCCACTCCAAAAGCATACTGACTGTCGGTATAGACAGTCACTTTCATTCCTTTTGATAACACACATGCTCTCGTCAACGCCACGAGTTCGGCGGCTTGAGCCGAACCATGTGGTATTCGCGCAGTTTCAACGATTGTGTGCAGAGTTGTGACAGCATATGCTGTAGTCACATTACCATTTGGGAGTTTAAAGCATGACCCATCCACCCATAATGTACCATCACATTCGGCGAGAGGAGTATCGAATAGATCAACTCTCCCTTTGGTCTCCTCCTCCGTTCTGAGGAAACAATCGTGCTGTTCTGAAGCATCCGATTCCTCAGCAATTGGTAACAATGTGGCTATGTTCAGGGTACTGCATCTTTTGATGTGCACATGGCTTGCTAGTAGCGTCAATTCATAACTGGACAGTCGAGCACTAGTTAAGTGCTGTGTCTTGGTCCTATTTAACAATGTATCTACTGCATGCGGGACCATCACGATTAGTGTATTATTCATTACTAGACCTGCAGACTGTCGAATAGAAACAGCTGCTGCTGCTGTGGCCCTTAGACAACTTGGCAATGCTCGTGCTACCGGATCCAAAGTTGACGAAAAATAGGCGCATGGCCTTTGTCTATCTCCGTATAACTGAGTCAGCACAGACAATGCACAGCCCTCCTTCTCGTGGACATATAATGTGAAAGGCTTACTGTAGTTGGGGTTACCTAACACAGGGGCCGAACATAATGCTGTGCGTAATTCGAGAAAATTTTTCTGACACTCATTAGACCAAGGAATGGGATTGGGTGTATTTGTACACGTTAGTGCCAATAAGGGTTTGGCTAATAACGAAAAATTTGGAATCCACTGTCTACAGTACGATGTAATGCCCAAGAAAGCGCGTACTTCTCTCTGCGTTCTTGGCACATTTAATTTTGCTATTGCCTGAATTCTTTCTGGGGTCAGTTTCCTTCCCTCCTTCGATAAGAGATGACCTAAGTAGGTCACTTCTTGTCGGCAATATTGGAGCTTGGAAAGTGACACCTTGTGATGTAGATCACATAGATGACGCAGTAGTGCCAATGTGGCCATTTTACATATTTTCTCAGTATCCGCGGCTATGAGCAAATCGTCCACGTACTGTACTAGAGTGGAACCTTCGGGCAAAACCATTGCGTCAAGCTGACTTTTCAGAGCTTGACTGTATATTGAGGGGCTTTCACAGTAGCCTTGAGGAGCGCGTTTAAAGCGGAAACTGCGACCACCTAAACTAAAGGAAAAAATATCCCTGCTTTCCTCAGCAATCGGGATACTGAAGAAAGCATTCTTCAGGTCAATCACCGAAAACCAGGATGCAGATGCTGGAATCATAGTCAATAATGTTGTAATGTCGGGGACAACTGGGAATTGTGGCACCACTATCTTATTTACTTCCCTAAGATCAATCACAAATCTATACACAGGTGGCTGAGAAGGGTCAGTTCGTTTTAAAACAGGCAGAACAGGACTATTGCAAACATTGCCTCGTGTTTCCTCAATTACGTCTTTCTCAATTAACTCGTAAACAATCGCTAGCAAAGCTTTTTCACCCTCATTGGATATTCTGTATTGGGGAATTCGTGGCATTTTGACATTCGACTTCAATGTTACAACATACGGTGGAATTTCTAAAAGACCTACATCATTCGGACCAGTAGCCCAAAGAATATCCGGAAGAAGTGTCAATTCTGTTGGAAGCGTATTCCTCGACAAATACATGGGAGAAACCACTTTCTTACCTAAAGTCAGTTGTACTCCTGAGGGAGAACAGTACAAAGTCGCATACAATCTTTTTAGCAAATCTAATCCTAGCAAATTTTCACCACAACCTGTTGTCAAAATAAGGGGTGCTTCGAATTCACAAGGACCAACAGAAAGAGATAAAGGGTCAGAAATCGGATTTCTAACCGGGGCGCCAGAAAAACCTACGGAAACGTTCATTTCGCCAGACAAAGGTGCGCCAGGGAGTTTGGAGTGCATAATAGAACTCTTTGTAGCACCAGTATCCAACAGAAAAGGTTCTGACACACCCGATGTAATCACCTCAACGTAAGGTCCACTCTGATCTACTGGAACTGAAACAACTCCCTCTCTTCGTCTAAGGCTGTCCTAGCAATCGTTATTCTCCCACTGCTCATTTTCTGGGTAATACTCATCGACGTAGTATTGAGCTGTCCTGTCAGATACGTTATTTTGCTGGTCAAACCTGTTCATAGAGTTTTGTGGTGGAAGGGGACGTGTGTCCTGAGGGGTGTTTCCACGCCCTCTACCTCTGGGCGCTTGCTGACTACCACGATCTCGTACACCAGAAAACTCATTTGTACGTTGCGGCAGGGCAGGACAGTCATATTTGTAATGACCTTCTTGTTTGCAGTATAAACACTGGTTGGGACCTACGCGGTTTTGATGGTAATCGAATCTCTGCAAGTTTCTCTGCGGCTGCTGAAAAGTGTTCCGGTAGTGATTCGGACCATTATTATTTTTATTACCACCACCACGTGGAGGATAAGCTTGCTGTAGCAAAACCTTCGTTTTGAGTTCTCTAGTTTTCTTCTCTACTTTATCTTTCTCATCCTTGTCTCTATTCTCGTAGTACTGTGCAGTAGCTAATATCTGGGCTGAAGATGAGACTGCCCAAGAACTTTCTGAATCTTTCAATTTTCTACACAAGTCTGGAAGCAGATTGTGTACAAATTTATCGACGAACAATCTCTGACCACCTTCTGTGGTCATATCTTGACCGCTGTGGTCAATGAATGTTTCTTCAAATCTGGTGAAGAAATCTGACACAGTTTCTTCTTTCTTTTGCTTGCATGCAGATAACTTATCCCAATTTACACGTATCGCAGGCATTATTGTCTTCATGTAATCTACTATCCTACCAGGTAGTTCCGCTATCAGGGGTTCAGGCTTCGCACCACCAACTTGTCGTGCATCTGCAACAGTAATATTAGCCCACGTGTCACCTAATTCCTGGTCATGATCTTCATGACGAATTTTTCCCCATAAAGGCTGTGGAACGACGTTCCCGAATAACATATCGATATCGGCTAAATTCATAATACATGACCCAGCAGTTTGTGATAATTCTTTATAGTACCCTGCAGGATTTTTACGCGGATCTGGTAGTGTTTGTTTGAGTGCTAAAACTTCAGCTCGTTTCCATGGAACATGTACCCATACTCGGTGAAAGTGGGGCAGGACAGGTGGGACAGCTGTCGCGTCACCCTCTCTCCACTGTGGGGGAACTTCTCTCATAGGGTATTGTCGTGCCTTTTTCCTACTAGATGCACTAGATTCTGATGGTGACCCAGAACTACTTCCCTTACTTCGATGTGATAATAGCATTTCAATTGCTTCTTCTACATCGGGACCTACAATCATACCCAGACTAAACTTAAACCTTATACGACACATCTCTTGTGGGAGGCAATCCTGATCATTGTCTTCTAAATCTTCGCACAGAAAAACACACATCTGTTCGAACACATATCTCTGTGTCGCTGTTTCCCATTGGTGGAAAACTTCCATGACAGACTGTAAATCATATTTTGCAGTGTCCATGACCCATTTCCGAGCTAAATTATTCAGGGAATCTCTCTCTTGATAATCGGGCAGTTGACTTCGCAACTGTCTTCTTCCTATGTTAGGGGTCGTAGCAGGCGACCCGAAAAGTGGTAAAAGAAGATTAGTAACAGTACTGGCCATTTTCTGCCGAAGGGAAGGTGAAACGGAAGAACAAACAGATGAAGGAACGGGGTGAGGTAAAGCGGATGCAGAGATGGCAGAAGAGGTATGAGGAATAATAGATGTGGTGCTAGGCAAAATCATAGAAGGGGCATTTGTAGAAAGTACAGTAGGCAAGATCGTAGAAAACACAGGAGAAACAGAAGTGGTCGGTGGGCCTGGAGGAGGCTGCACCGAAGAAGTAGGAGCCAGCTGAAGAACAGCTGGTGGGTGCTGTGGAAAAGCCAGAGGCACAGCTTGTGCAACAAGAGGTTGCGGGGGTGCTGTAGCATTCTGCGCATAGGGGGGTGGCGAAGTTAACAATTGCGACATTGGAGGAGCTTGGCGGGCATCCGAGATGGCCGCTTGAGCACAGCGCTCTCCGGACCCTCGCCGCCCCCGGCATTTTATCCTGACTGAATCCTGATTTCTTACAAGAATCCGTGTGGAGGACGTTTGGCTGATCAGCCTGGCACCTTTCAGAAATTGATTTGGATCTCTTATTCCTGAGATATGATGGTCTGAACTTTTGGACTCCGCCCTCGAGGTGCGCCCGGGACGGGGTGCGGTTCTGTAGCCGTCCTGGAATTGAACAACAACGGCAGGAGATCTGGCCTTGTGGGTCCCCCTTCCTAAGTTTCGGTTTCGATTCTGTTCCGACTTGGGCCACGGGTGTGACTATCGAGTTGCGGCTGAGACCTGGAGGCGGATCGGCTGTTGGGTTTACCTGCGGACTATTTGCTGGCTTGGCGACCTCTACCCGAGTTGTGCCCCTCATTTTTGTGTACTTTTGATCCTGTGCTTTGGGTGTCGGGCCCGTCGGCCCTGGTGGCTTGTCCTGTGACGCATCTTCAAAATGGCGGGCAGAGGGGACAGAGAGACGCGCAAGACGAAAGCACCACTGCGCGGAGCCCCGGTTCAATCAAATGTCATGGACCGCTATACTCATTCTAAGGGGTCCCCCGGAGCTGCCCTGCCTGGTTCTAGTACAGCGTCCGAACGAGTTTTGGAAGAGTCGGCGGAGCCCTCCCTACAGGACATCATGGGCGCCATCTCGGGCGTGAGGGAATCCACCGGCCTACAGTACGAGGCCTTGGCCCATAAACTTGACACCGTGGCTATTGAGGTTAATCTTATTCGTGCTGATCTCGGCAAGACGAATGAAAGGGTGCAATCGTTGGACATTAAATCGTCCAGCCTCACAAAGGACGTCTCGGAGCTCCAGACAGAAATCGGCAATCTCCGTCGGGTGCACGACTTCATGACCCGACGTCTGGAGGATTTTGAAAATAGGGCACGTCGCTGCAATGTTCGCCTGGTTGGTGTACCGGAGAACCCTGAACCCCACTCGGTGGATCTCCTGGTTGAGGATCTGGTCTTGAACCATCTTGCCCCTTCCGGCCTTACGAAGTTCTTCACGGTGGAACGCGCACATCGTGTTCCAGGGGGCAGGGTTCGGCCGGGAGCCCCGCCGAGACCCATTGTAGCGAAACTTTTTCACTATAGAGACCGGGACGCTATCCTGCAGGCCTCACGGGTGAAGGGCCCGGTGGCCTTTGAGAATGCTACGGTGAACTTTTACCCGGACTTTTCCCAACAAGTTCAGAAACAACGGATGGAGTTTCGTGGGGCCAAGAAACGTCTTCGGGATCGGGGCTTACGTTATGCTATGCTCTATCCCACCAGACTTCGGATCGAGTATAATGAGCGTACCCTTTTCTTTGATCGCCCAGATGCTGTTAATGACTGGCTAGACTCCTTGCCTGACCGTGCTCCTGAGACTGAATCCGCCGCTCACCCTGGTGGTGCCGAGGGTGGTGTGGAGATCTGACTGTTTGGCTCACATGTTTTATTTTGAACACATTTTCAGGATTGTTGACCGGCGTTCCCCTGCAGTGTGATTATTTCATCTTTCTTTTGTTACTTTTCGTTCTTGATGTTTGTCAGGGGCGGGTGGAACGGAGACCTTTCCTCCTCCGGGGTCTTTGTGTAGACTAGGGGTTATGGGGCGACAGGCACACTGCAGGTTGGGGTGGCTCTTTAGCTTTTTGCAGGGGTGCAGGGTGGGGGGTGTTTCCTTTCAGTTTGGGGGAGGGGGGCTGGGAAGTTCTTTCTTTTTTGTGTGTTGTTTTCAAGGCGAATTGCTCCTGTGTCAGTTTCTGTTTCTGGTGTCTTGCTCGTGGATGAGGGGTCTTGGCTCGGGTGGTTGGGATGGGGGGTAGGGGGTTGAAATTTGTTTCCTGGAACGTTAATGGCCTGGGAGATCGTATTAAGCGCAGTGTGGTCTTGAATTGTATACGACGTTTGTCGCCAGATATTGTTTTCATGCAGGAAACCCATTTGATTGGTAATGTTTGTAATGCGATGAATAGATGGGGCTACCGCCTTGTGGCGCACTCGGGGTTTACCTCCGGATCTAGGGGTGTGGGTATCCTTGTTCGAACCTCCCTCCCCCTGGCGATTGACGAGGTGATTCAGGATGACCGTGGGAGGTATACTGTCTTGGTGGGTAGATGTGAGGGCCGCACCCTATCTCTCTTTAATGTTTATGTTCCCCCGGGTTTACAGACTTCTACTTTCACTGATTTGGGCCGTGTTTTGTTAGATCTCCCTGAAAGTACTCTCTTCCTGGCCGGAGATTTTAATTCGGTGCTTTCCGGCCTTCACGATCGCCATCCCCCTAGGGATACTCCGCAGGCTCAGCAGTGGTTGGGTGGGTTTCTAGATACCTTTGGCCTTGTGGACTGCTGGCGACTTTTGCACCCCACTCAGCTCCAATACACTTTCCATTCTGGGGCTCATGGCAGTCTGTCTCGGCTGGATTATTTCCTGATGCCCGCGGCCCAGTCGTCAGCGGTTCGCGAGATTTTGCATTTGCCAAGGGGTATTTCTGACCACTCGCCGCTTTGGCTTTGGAACGAGGGGTCGGTCCCTTCGGCTGTGTCCCTGTGGGAAGCCTTTAAAACTGTGATTCGTGGACAGGCCCTCTCCTTGATTGTTGAAGCCAAGAAAGCCGGGAGGAGGGAGGTGGTGGACCTTGAGGGGGAGATCTCTGCTTTGGAGGATGAGTTGGAATCTGGTGTCACGCCTGAGAAGCTCCATGCCCTGGGTCTAAAACAGTTTGCATATAAATCCCTGGTCACAGACGCTGCTAAGGTGATGTTTCGTGAGCAACAAGGCAGATTGTACGATGTGGGTGATAAGGCGGGCAAACTCCTAGCGTGGTTGGACAAGAAGGAAAGAGTTAATCGTGTGGTGCCTGTGATTCAGTCTGCGAGTGGTGAGAATGTGACTGATCCGATTGCCATTGTTGATCGTTTTGCGGAATATTTCCGTGTTGTGTATGCTCCCGTGTCTGAGAGGGACGTGGCTGACTCCCGCTTACTCTTGCGCGATATCACTTTGCCCTGTGTCACCGACCTGGACCGTATTGCTTTGGACTCCCCTTTTACGAATGATGAGATAGCGACTGCTATCCGTTCGCTCCGTTCGGGCAAAGCGTTGGGCCCGAACGGGTTGCCCATTGAGTTGTACAAGCTACGCCCCGATAAGATGGCGCCGTATCTTCGCGCCATGTTTCTAGAATCTCGTGAACGTAACATCCTTCCCTATGATCAGCGCCTGGCGACAATTGTCGTCATCCCTAAAGATGGTAAACCACGTGACCTCTGTTCCTCATATAGACCCATATCCCTGTTAAATGTTGAACCCAAGGTTTTGGCAAAACTTTTGGCGACTCGTCTACTTTCGGTTCTCGGGGATTTGGTCCATCCGGATCAGTCTGGCTTTATCCCGCATCGCAACACTGCTTTGAATCTGCGACACCTTCACGGCGTGTTGGCGAGGGCGGGGCTTCTGACTGAGCCGGCCATTTTGGCGTCCCTGGATGCCTCTATGGCCTTTGATACTGTGGAGTGGCCCTATCTATGGGCGACTCTTGAGAAATTCGGATTCGGGTGCGAGTTTATTAGCTGGATTCAGTTGTTGTATGCGGAACCTCTGGCACAAGTTGTGGTAAACGGTAGAGTGTCGGCTCCCTTCTCCTTGGGCAGGGGTACCCGTCAGGGTTGCCCCCTGTCCCCGTTGTTGTTTGCGCTCGCTCTTGAACCATTGGCGGCCTGGCTCCGGTGGGAACCGTCCCTTAAAGGGATTCGCTGGGCCCCGGACTTCGAAGACCGCGTCTCGCTTTATGCGGACGACATCCTTTTGTACCTTACTTCCCCTCGCAAGTCTTTAACTGTTTTATTTGACGTTCTTGTGTCCTTTGGCGCTAACTCAGGCCTCGTCATCAATTGGACTAAATCCTGTGTGTATGTTTTGTCTGGTGTCTTGCCTCCGTTGCCGAGCAGACTTCCTCTTCAGGTGGCCAGGGATGGCTTCAAATACTTGGGGGTTTTTGTTACCTTGGACTCGTCCCTTCGTTTTGATCGTAATCTCCTTCCCCCGTTACTTAGGCTACGTTTGGACGTTGCCCGTTGGCGCAGACTTCCCCTGTCTCCCCTGGGTCGGGCGGCCCTGTTTAAGATGATGTCATTGCCGCGGTTTCTCTATGCTCTCCAGAATTATTTTGATCCTATCCCTAAGTCCTATTTTTGGGAGATTGAGAGCCTTCAGAGGCAGCTTATTTGGGATGGGCGTCCGCGCATTGCTCTCGCGAAACTTTCCATCCCGTGGTATGATGGGGGCATGGCGCTCCCCGATATTAAGAGATATTACTGGGCTTCCCATCTGTCCGCTATCAATCACGCTATGTTTTCGCCAGGTCGTAATCCGGCGTTTGAAATGGATAAACTTCAGCTTCCGGGAGGTGACTTTAACAGAGTGCTTTATTCTCGCTCCGCTGGGCGCCATCTTGTGGGACCTACATTGACTGCTTTGATGGTGTGGCGTGCCGCGAATGTGAGCTTGGGCTGGGAGGATCGCTTGACGTTGGCGACGCCGCTTTATGCTTCAGAACGTCTGGGCGGTCTTTGGTCTTCCAAGGGTTTCGACCGTTGGGACATGATTGGGATTTCCAAGGTGGGGGATGTGTACTCTAAGGGTTCTGTGCGTTCGTTTCAGGCCCTCCAGGCTGACTATGGCCTGAGTGGTCGGGAATTCTTTCGCTATTTACAGCTCAGGCACGCCCTGGCTTCGGTGTTTGCTCCTGGTGAGATTCCACCTGACTCTTCCCCCCTTGAGGACCGTATCCTTGATGGACATCTTCCTGATAGCACTATTTCCCTGATCTATAAAAAGTTGATTAACAATCGGTCCGACGTATTGGCCCGACTTCGGGAATTGTGGATGGGAGATGGGTTGGAACTTGATGATGAGGATTGGCAATCAGCCCTCTCCTCCCCGAAGGAGGTGGCTATTCCGGCTCGTCTCCGTCTGGTTCAATTGAAGATCCTTCATCGGGTGTACGTGACGGGACCGCGACTGGTGGTGATGGGCTTTTCCTCCGATGGACTGTGTAAGCGTGGGTGTGGATTGCGTGCTACTTTCCTACATATTCTCTGGGAGTGCCCGATGGTGGCTGCTTATTGGGCGGCCGTGCTTGAAGTGATGGCTGTGGTGACAGGTGTGTCCTTGTGTCCGGAACCTCGTCGATGTCTTTTGAATGTTTGGGAGCCCACGGACTATTCGGTGGCGCAGACTAGATGGGCCACCCTGGGATATATGGTTGCGAAGCGAGACATTGCACAACTCTGGGGGGCCTCCAGGCCCCCTGACCTCTCGAAATGGGAGGATAACATGGATTGGTCCATGTTCCGTGAGAAAACTGTCTATGTGGCCAGGGGCAGACCCAGGGCATGGGTGAAGATGTGGGGTCACTGGAACGACTACCGTGGCGACATTTGTACTCCTCCCCTTGTGGGCACTGTTGGGCTTGCCCTGTCTCCATAGGCAAGCGTTCTTGGAACCTTTCATATAGGGGTTGTGCTGGTGTCTCCGGCCCTCCCCCTTCCCTTTTTTGTACTGACTTCTGGGTCCCTTCCCCCCCCCCTCCCTCCGAGCTCCTCAGTGCTTGGTGTTTTGCTACTGTACTTCTGTTGCTGTCCCCCCCCTTACATCCATTGAGCTGACCTTCGGTACTATACTTTCGCCTTTTGTGTGTGTTTGTTCTTCATATAAATAAAATCTGTTTTTGTCCTGTAAATAGAGCTGAGTATTGCATTGTTGATTGACTTTTACCTCTGCGGGCATATATGATATGTGTCCACTCCTCTTTTAGCGGCCGGCCCGTGTGGTTGTAGGCCCATCCTTGTACTTTTTTGCTTACTCAAATAAAAGTTTTTCAAAAAAAAAAAAAAAAAAAAAAAAAAACAATTGCGACATTAATTGGTCTTTTTCACGCTCTTTTTCTGTCCCTTGCTGAAGAGACGGCAAAACTGGATAGCACTTATCTATTGCCATTTTACGTTGCCTGTGCAATTGCTCATTTATCTGCTCTTCCTCATTATCTTTAAACTGCACGGCAGCTTGCATTACTGAAAGTCCTTCTTCTCTCTTATTTTTCTTAGCTAATTTAATTTCTTTTTGTTTGGCTTCTTTGCGCCATATGCGGAAAGAGTCAAACATCGCCGGCCGGGCTTTCTTTTTGAAGAGTTTAACTTCAAGGTTGTCTAAAATTTCAGAATCAAAGCTACCATATTGGGGCCATTTTAAAACACCGTCTTTCCTAGTGTATTTAATCCATACCTCGTTGTAAACGATGGGGCCTACCCCATGTTTAACGTACAGCTCGTAAGTCGGAGTTCCAACTGGAGGAACCGGACATGAGTCCTCCAATCGGGAGTCCCTATTATTATTACCAAGACAAAACAAATTCCCGAGTCTAAGACTAGGCATCCTTTCTCTCTAGTCTAGTTCCAAAACTTCAAAGGAGTTATCGATTACGATATTGCTCGTGAAAACACGAGTCCTTCGGTTATGGTACTTGCAAGAACCAATAAAAACCTTTATGTATCTCTAAGATATCACAAAGTAAGTCCAACTAAGGACTAGGAGACGCTCCACTTATACTTAACTGAAAATTATCGATGGCTTCACCAGAAGACTCGTCTCAGCGTTTCGCTCTACCGAAAATGTCAAGGGTCCAACATCAGGGCGATAGCCAGGGCAGCAGTCCTTGTAGCCGTCGGGAAGCGGGGAACCTCGTAGTAAAGACCTTCGGACCACGTCGACATGCAGGGGTCGATGAGGTGGTGGGCCCTCCTCCGGAATTTTCACACGAAGCTCCTCACGATCTTCAGGCTGATTGGTACCACTGGAATCGCCCCAACGCTGGGCGCCAAATGAGGTACTGGGTTTTTAGGAACCGGTACCGAACCGGTAACCCAGCGGTGCCAGGGGATCAACACACCAAAGACCTCGGGTTCTCCTGAGTCAGACCCACAGAAACTTCAGAGTCTTCCAGGTGAAGTCAAAGATTAGTTTATTGGCTGCAACCAAGGTGACAGGGTCCTAGAAGTACGATACAAGTATATTCAGGAGACTGCACACTTTCATGAAGTCAGGCTTCTCTTCTTATACCTAATATTCACCCTTTGGCGAAACATTCCTTGGGTGCGCGGTATTTCATTTATGGTTACTGATTACAAAAAGAAAAGCAGAGTCATGATGACATGTACATATTTCACGTCGTGCTGCCCATAACAAATCATCCGGCAAGGCCCAACATTTCATCAGATATCGCTGGACCCCTAATAAAAATGGTCACCTCCCCACCATAAAATAAGTGAGGAGAAAGGAGTGAAAAAAGATGTGAGCGAGATATGGCAGGTGTGCGTGCTGAAATGGTTTTATGGCCGGTTGGGCCTCTAGATACTATCTTGCTTGGCCACTGGGAGGGAACTGACCTAACGAGCTCGGCCTGGGGCAATGGTTCTAACTTGTACTGGGGTCAGGAAGAAGTCGATTAAGGAGTACGTGTCCTTGTGGAATCAAATTCGACTGGATTAAGGCCTATGTAGAGGGCAACATGCAACTGAGGGTTCAGAAGGTAAATGACGATTTCGAGGCGCAATTGTCACTCGAATATACTGAAAATATACGTGCTTGATGTACTCGTCATTTCCGGTCTTTTGATACCAAATTCGTCCTATTTCGACGAAGTTTTTATTCTCGAGTCCGGTACTATTACGGATCCATATTTTTCAGAACCACACCGGTCACCACTCAGATAAAATATATGCCTTAGCCTGAGTTGGGCATACTCCGCCTATCTAGATCCAGGCGTTTTAGCAGGAACCTCTTCTTTTCCAGTTGCCTCCAAATTCTCAGCGGCCTGGTCCGTTTGTGGATGGATTCCATCTCCGGCGCTTGCGATTTTCGGCTGTCGATACTGCGATCAATTCCCCTATCATCACCGTTTTCAGTGCCTCCCTCACTGCAACAAGGGAAGTTTCCCCCACATTGTTTATTTGAAAGTAGTCTACTATCTTCGCATGTATCTCTGAGAGAATCTTTGGGGAATGTAGAAGGCTCTCTCTCAATTTCCATCGAGAGGGAGCCGAGCAGTCAAAGACTGCCTCGATCGTTGCCATGATTATCGCGTGGTTCAATATTGACCTCAGCTCAATGGTTTTCAGATTAGGCAATAGTGCAGCGTAGGCGAAGAAGTGATCTAGGCACGCGTACGTTTTGTGGGCTGTTGAATAGAAGGAGTAATCTCAAGAGTCTGGGTGTTGTTGTCTCCACGCATCGTGTAAGCCATTGTCCGCTAGCCAGCGCTTGCTTTCAGCCAAGAATGCACCAGCCTGCCCAAATTGCGCCCAGACCTATCTAGGTTCATTTCCATTACCAGGTTGAAGTCTCCTTCCACCAGGATTGCGGGTCAGGAGATGCGAGTATGTTTGAGGGGGCCTTTATGAGAAAGTGTTCTTGTTGAGTGTTTGGAGCATAGATATTAGCTAATGTGAAGTATGTGGGCCACCATTGTACTCTAATTGCAAACATGTGCCCGTCACCTATAGAGACGTTGTGACTACTTTGCCCTTGAGTTTTGCTCCCAGGGGGATAGCGACTCCGTTCTTTTTGGAAGGACCTGAGGACGAATATTGCAGAGGGAAGCGCCAGGACCGCATGCATATTGTCTCCCTTGATAACAAGTGTGTTTCTTGAAGAAGGCATAAATTCACACCAGAATTCTCCAGACGGGAAAGGATTGCAGCTCGTTTCACATGGTGGTTAAGGCCCCTAATGGCCTGAGGCTGACTGAGGGCCTTCCCACTGTATGCCATCTGGGGAGTCTGACTCTAGAGCTTTCGGGCGATCCCGCCTGTCGTCTTGGGTATTGAGTTCCGGCAGTCAGTCCCAGGAGATCATCTGCCTCTTTCAGCGAGCAGAGTTGTCTCATCTGGTCTTCATAACGGAAGATGACCAGCAAGGGGTACCCCCATAAATAAGCAATCCCTTACTCTCTGAGATGGTTCATGATTGATCGGAATTCCCTCCTGTTGTAGAGTGTTGTCACGGACAGGTCTTGGAAGAGGATTGCTGTGTGCCCTTGGAATGTACCAGTGTGCTTCTCTTGCGTGGCGAAAGATTGTTTCTTTAGTTTGGAAGTCGTGGACGCACACCAAGATATCTGCCAGGGGGGCCCTGCTGCTCCTTGGTCTCCCTGTGTGGTGTACACGGTCAATTTTGAGGTCGGGGATTGTCGTCGCCCAGGAGCTAGCAGAAGAGGGCTAAGGTGTAGTCATGAATGTTCTCGCCCTCCGTGTTCGTTGGTACACCCCTAATGCTGATGTTGTTGCGCCGGGAACGATTTTTGAGGTCCGCCGCGAGGGCCTGCAGCTCTGTGTGTTGGTCTTTCAGTTTGATAAGTTCTTGCTGCATCATTTCGAGCTCCTCGTCTCTCCCGGTTTCGTGTTCCTCTAGGTGCCCAACCCAGTCCACGTCTTCTAGGTCACATCTCAACCTCTTTAAGTCAGCCGACAAGTGCCTCTTCAGTTCTAGTAAGTCTTCACGCAGGGATGAAAACATTGCTGTCATGGATACCTTCGTAGCGGGGGCGTCTGCGTACTCTGTTCATTCTTGATTGGTCTCCCCCCCCCAGAGGAATCCCCCGCAGTGTTCCCAGATAAGGGCAGCTTCAACAGAACTTCTTTTACGGATTGTTCTTTCTTGGCCAGGGCTTCCGTCATTTTGCCTGCTGCGTGTTGTGTGTCTAGGGAGGGCCTCCGGCCCCAGCTTCGGCACGGCTGGCGTAGTTGTGTCAGACGGGACCTGCCATTGAATGTGCTTTAGCTAGCTTCCTTCTTATTCTGTGCTATGATCTATGTTTTGCCCTTTCAAGATTGAAACCCTCTACCTCCATCAAATATTTGTGGGTGTGCTGGACTGCCTGTTTGCTGCTAGGGGGCCGGAGCTGAGCGGCCCGGGTGCTGGAGCATCTTCTCGAGGCAGTGAGTTCTCTTTTATCTTTGGGTATATGATATGTCTGGGTCTCCTTTAGCAGGGGGTTGTGACAGTAAGGGCCCTCAGACTCCCTATGCCTGACTCAGCTGTGCCGGATACTCCTCTACCTGCTATTCTCCCTCGGGGGAGGGGGGCAACGGAGTGTCTCGGATTAGGTAAGTTCCCGGCCCCGGGCAGTGCCCTTGATTCTCAAGCAGGGACCTGCACGCTCTGACAGTGCACGTTAGGCCTCAGCTGTCAACCTTCCTGGGTAGAACTATGCCGCTAATAGAGGGCCCTCTGCTCCACAAGGCTCGCGGAAAAGGCTAGCTGTGGGGCAGGAGAATGCCTCAGGCTGTGTCAGGTCATCCCTGCACCTTCAGTCTATGCACTTCCAGCGCCGGGAGCCCTCCACGGGCGCTGAAGTTGTTCCCCCGCTCAGCCCCAGACGGCTCCCTCCGGACCACTCCACACCGCAGCCTTGTTAGATGCCGGGGCCGACCCTGCCGCCTCCGGGCTTGTCTATGGCCACCGCCAGGCCCACTCGCGTCCAGCACTTACCGTGTGGGCCAGGTTTTGTCAGATTTACCCCAGTGCCTCTGGTGTTTCGGGCGTCTGCTCCAACCTCTCCGGGGTCGATGCAGGTCCCGGAAGGCCTCCACAGCCCAATTTGTTTGTCCGCTACTCCGCCACTTATGCTGTGGGGCCAGGTCACCTGTCTCCGCCTCTTACGTTTTAGCAGATATATTTAAAGCCTTAACCGCGGCAGGAATTCCGCTGCGGTGTGGGCGTCCTAAAAGGTGGGCGGGGCTGCGACTGCCGTTGGCTGTTCGCAGCATGGAAGGGCTTAAGTAGCACAATAGATTAAATAAATTTCATTTGTGAACTAAATTCCCAGCAATGGGGATATATGCTGATTGAATATTGCTGGCAACTGAACAAGCAGTCTTCTGCTTAGGTAATTCAGTTCTCCCAAGTCTATATGGACTTCCAGATAGAGTATTACATTTATATGCCACTTTTGGGACTTGATATAGAAGACCGGATTGGAGCTAGTGGAAAGAAATGTGAAAGTAGCAAGTACACTTCGTACCTCAACAAGAGTCCTTTTTGCTTAAGAACTCCTTTATTGCCATGTTTGATGCTAATCAGAACCAAAAGGCCAAAGTGGGTATTGGCATGGTACAAGAATCGCTTCCCTCCTGTGCTTTTAATCTCGTTAGTCAAGAGTTGAAATATTTAATTGCTGCTTCCATGTATACTAGCAGAAGGAGGGGAGGATGGGAACCAGGGTTAGACAAGCATTGGCAAAGTCAATAGGTTTCACCTATACAACTTGGCTTTGGCAATGTCTTTTAGCCAAATTGTACAGCAGCATAAAGAAGGGTGAAGTAGAGTGACATGGCGTAGATTGATGAAAAGTAGAGTGAACTAGCATAGAGTAGATTGGTGTAGAGGGCATCAGCGTTGAGTGAGCTGACATAAAGCAAAATGGAGTGGGGTAGACTACAGTGACTTAGAGTGAAGTGGAGTGGCGTGGAGTGGCATGGCATGTGTGGAGTAGGGTGGCATAGAGTGGTCAGGAGTGGCGTAGAGTGAATTGGGGTTGAGTGAAGAGAGCAGAAAGATGTAGAGTGGAATTGTGTGCAGTGGAGTAAAGTTTCACTGTGTTGAGTGGAGTTAGAGGGTGTAGAGTTGAGTGGCATGGAGTGAACTGGCGTTGAGTGAAGTGACGTAGAGTGCAGTGGCCTAGAGTAGAGTGGTGTAGAACAAAGTGCAATGGTGTAGAGTGCAATGGGGAAGAGTGGTGCAAAGTAGAGTGCAATGGTGCAGGGTAAAGTGCAGTGGCATAGAGTGGTGCTGAGTAAGGTTGTGTAGAGCGCTGTGGCACAGAGTAGAGTGGTGCAGATTGGATTAGAATAGAGTGCAGTGGTGTTGAGTGGTGAATAGAGTGCAGTGGCGTTGAGTGGTGAATAGAGTGCAGTGGCGTAGAGTGATGCAGAGTAGTGTGTGCTGGTGCAGAGTAGAGTAGCATTGAGTGCAGTGGCATAGAGTTCTGTAGATTGGATTGGTGCAGAGTAGAGTGGCACAGAGTGCAATTGTGCAGAGTACCATAGCACATAATAGAGTGCAGTGGCCTAGAAAATAGTGATGTGGCATAAAGGGCAGTGAGTGGTGCAGAGTAGAGTGCGGAGGTGTAGAGTGGTGCAGAGAGGTGTCGTAAAGTGCAGTGGTGTAACGTGGAGTGGTGTAGAGTGCAGTGGCTTAGAGTGTAGTGGTGAAGAGTGGTACAGATTAGTGTTGTAGCATGCAATGGCATACAGTGAAGTGGTGCAGAGTAGAATGGCATAGAGTGCATTGGCCTAGAGTAGAGTGGAGCAGGTTAGAGTGCAGTGGTGCAGACTGGAGTGTCATAGAGTGCAGTGGCTTATGCAGTGAAGTGATTCTGCACACAGTGCTGTGGCATTGAGTGCAGTGGCCTAGGGTAGAATGGTGCAGACTAGAGGGTCATAGAGTGCAGTGGCGTAAAGTGCAGTGGGGTGAAGTGGTGCAGAGTAGAATGACCTGGAATGCAGTGGTGATGAGTAGAGTGCAGTGGGGCAGAGTAGAGTGGCATAAAGTTCAGTAGCATGGAGTGGTGTAGAGTGCAGTAGAGTAGAGTGGTGCAAAGAAAAGTAGAGTGGCGTAGAATGCAGTGGCCTAGAGTAGAGTGGTGCAGAGTAGAGTGCTTTGTCATAAAGTGCAGTGGCGTAAAGTGGTGTTGTGTGCAGTGGCTTAGAAAAGAGAGATTTGGTATGAAGGGCAGTGACGAAGAGTGGTGCAAAGTAGAGTGTTGAGGGGTACAGTGGCATTAAGTGCAGTGGAGTGGTGCACTGTAGTGTCGTTTTGTATAGTGACGTAAAGGATAGTGGCATAGAGTGGTGCAGAGAAGAATGACATAGTGTGTAGGGGTCTAGAGTAGAGTGGTGCAGTTTAGATTGCAGGTGTGTAGAGTGTCGTAGAGTGCAGTGGCGTAAAGTGCTGTGAAGCAGAGTGGAGTGCAGTGATGTAGAGTAAAGTGGTGTAGAGGGCAGTGACCTTGGGTAGAGTGGTGCAGACTAGAGTGTTAGAGTGCAGTGGCATGAAGTGGTGCTGAGTAGAATAACGCAGAGTACAGTGCCCTAGAATAGAGTGCTGCATATTAGAGTGCAGTAGCGTAGAGTACAATGGTGTAGTGGCATAAAGTGTCATAGAGTCCAGTGCCATAAAATGCAGTGGCATAGAGTGGTTCTGATGAGTTCAGCGGTGTAGAGGTGAAGAGTAGAATGGCGTAAAGTGCAGTGGGGTATAGTGGTCAAGAGTAAAGTGTCGTAGAGTGTAGTGTCATATTTATTTTTATTTATTTTATTTTGAAAGTTTTATATAGCGCGAACAAGATCTTTGCAGATATCAGAGCGCTTTACACAGAAGGGGTATATTAGGGAACATAGTCAAACCAGTAAATCAGAGGAGCTTACAGTACAAATAAATGAGGGCAAAGCCAATCATGTAAATCAGTAAATCAATAATACAAGTAATGCAAATATGCAGCGGGGTCAAACAAGTAATACAGTTCGTTGCATAATCTTAAGGAGACCGAATTAATAGTTCAGGTGCATTTTGCCATGAGGATAGCTTTCACTTCTTTCTTAAAGAGTGTAGTGGAAGAGATGAGCCTAGTTTCGGGGGGGGAGTGAGTTCCAGATTCTGGGTGCCATTCCTGAGAAGGAGCGTTTATATGTTTTTTCCTTCCGGAATCTGCGGGGTTTCAGCAGAAGATTGTTTGTGCCTCTAGTGTTTCTAGCGCCGCCAGAGATTGTCAACTTCTGAGTGAGGTAGCCGGGAGAGTTCAGGTGTACCGCCTTGTGAGTCATGCAGGCTATTTTCAGATGTATTCTGGCTTCAAAAGGCAGCCAGTTCAGGGATTTCAGGTCAGGGGAAATATGAGAGTGCTTTTTTGACCCAGTGATGAGCCTCGCTGCAGCATTTAGAGAGGCTCTTAGGGGTGCAGTAGTAGTTAGAGGGAGTCCGCAGAGGGCGGCGCTGCCATATTCTATTCGAGGGATGACTAGTGCTTGTACTGCGGTTTGGAAGTCATTGGCTGGTAGGAACGGTTTAAGTTTCCTCAGTGTATTTATTTGGAAATTCGCTCCCTTAGTTGCCTTGCTGATGTGTTGCTGCATGTTGAGATTGGTGTAGAGAGTTATGCCTAGAGATTTTGCTGAATCCACTATGGTGGGTTGGACATTGAGTGCCGCTAGGTGTTTGAGCCAACTTTGAGTGGTGGAGATCTTCGCTGGAGGTGAGATCAGAAGGAACTCTGTTTTCAGAGCATTGAGTTTGAGATGATTATCGGCAAGCCAAGATTGGGTGCTTCTGATCGTTGAGTTCAGGAGCAAAATGTCTTTGGGGGATTGTAGTTTGAGATATAGTTGGGTGTCATCGGCGTACATGTGAAAGTGTAAATTGGATGCTTGTAGCAAGGTGGTGAGAGGTTCCATAACTAGGTTGAACAGAGTTGGGGATAGGGAGGATCCTTGGGGGACGCCCAGTGTTACAGGTATTGGCAAGGACATCAGGTTGTTGCTCTTGAGTGTCATAAAGTGCAGTTGCCTAAAGTGAGGCAGAGTATAGTGGCATGGCATAGTATGCTGTGGCCTAGAGTAGACTGCTGCAGATAAGAGTGTAGTGGCGTAGAGTGCAGTGGCTTAGTATGGTGCAGAGCAGAGAGCAGTGGCATACTGGTGCAGAGTACAGTCGTGTAGAGTAGTGCAGAGAAGAGTAGAGTGCAGGGGTGTAGAAAACAGAGGCATGGAGTGGCTTAGAGCATAGTGGTATAGAGTGCAATGGTGCAGAGAGTGCAGTAGCATACAGTAGAGCGGTGTAGGGTAGAGTGCAGTGGCGTATAGTGCAGTGTGGTAGAGTAGTGCAAAGTAGAGTGGCATAAAGTGCAATGGTGTACAGTACATTGGGGTAAAATATGGGTTCAGGTTGGGAAAGAAAAGAAGCAACATGGAAGGGGGATGTGTGGGAGGGAATAGAAGCTACATGTGTGCTACAGAGAGTGGGAGCCGGACTCAAAACACAAGCACTCACACCAGGAAAAATGTAGCTCCAAAAATGGAAGCAGTAGTTGACACAAGTACTTGGCCCATGCTCCAGGGAAGGGCCAAACACAAGTAGAGGACATGACGACTGCATGCTGTAACAAACTGGGATGCAGGAAATAAGAGCAACACTGAAGCTAAAAGATGGTAAGCTATAGGCAGGCTGTAAACCAACTGGATGTAAACATGTCTCACAGAGACACCACTTTGTATAGCGCTAGCTAGACCCGACAGTATCAGAGCGCTTTATATGTTATGTGTGTAAGTTTACAAGAAGTACATGTGAGGATTTGTACAGGTCACAGTCAGAGAGTCACGAAAAGTATATGACAATACAGCATTAAGGTAATGGCGTCAGTTACTTGCGCTGTCTAAGCGAAACCTAAAAATATGAGACGGGTACGCACTTTTATTTACCACCGTCACTGCTGGGAGCATCTTTTAGCTTTAGTGATTTCACAAGTGCTTAATCACCCTAGTTGAAAATGGTGTGTAATTCTCCTTACATAAAACATTGATTGATCACCAATGCACTTTGGCAGTAACTGTGATATTTTCATTGGGAGTCTCACTTTTGTACTGTGTGTTGCCACTCCGTTGCTTGTAATGTGTTAACAAAGAACATTGTGAATAATATAAATCAAATAATTTAATTCGGAGATAATACACACATGATGCATGCTACCAAAGTGGGGCAGATTTAGACTCATTTAGTTGAAGGTGAGGAGACCCAGCATTAATGCAGACAAACGTATCGAGAATGTAGACTTCCACTCGCACAAGCCAATGGAGAGCATAATGGTACGACAGGAACTGTTACAGAACATTTCTCAATTTCCTTTTGTGAATGGTCCCAGCTACAGTAGATAATTTGAGAGTGGGAGCCTGGCGAAGACAAAATGTTACTCCCACAATAACAATGCCTTATTCTGAAAGAAATACCACCTGTATTAAGTTACAACTCCACCAACCTGGTATTTTACCACAGGTGGTAGCCCAGGGAGAACATTGTTTTGTGCTTTTCAGCAGTGGTATTTTCTCCTACTTGTAGTAACTATTTATCCCGGATATAAACAAACAGAGAAATCCCACCGGACAGAAATATAAGTGTAAATTGAAGTGACCGGAACCATATAGCAAAATAGCATTTCAGCGTCATTAACTGTGCATTGAATGCTCATTACTTTTTTGATACTCCAGGTAGTTCAGACATTAATAAATACTATCTTTGTGCTAGTCTTATTTTATTGTAATTAATTCTCAATACATTTACCATCATGGTGATTTTGCCACCAACGCTAGTATAGAGAGAGGAGAAGTTATCACCAGCCGGTCATACTTAACTGTTCTGGAAAAGGAGTTGTACCAATGGTAGCATTTTCCATTTATCACCTTGTCAACATTGAATGAGGGACGATGGTCAGAGTGTTCCTAGAATGAAGATCACAGTGTTTTATTTATTTTAGTTATAACCCAAATATAAGGGTTCCGACCTAATGGCATAAGGACTGCCATGAAATGTGTGACTGATCGACCCAGCAACAACAGACTTTAAGGAAATCCTGCCATAGTTATCTGCAATGTAAATAACTACATTGCATGCACTTGTTGACTGCCACGTCACCACAAGCAACGCAATTGTTTTTGCCCAAGCTAAGAAAAAACATCCTGAAAAAAACAAGCCTCTCTAATTTGACTTTATACTTATGCAGATTTCTGTGGTTTGCTTTTACAGTATGAAATATTTAAATTTAGGAATAGAATGTCACATGCTTATTTTTATTGACTGTACAAATCATGGTTTATTGTACATATGCTTTAAATATTTTATTTGCATTTTTTTCATTGGTAGCTGGAATGCTGCTTTGCTATGACTTGCCAATTCAAACCGACAAAGATGGCAGACCAATTAATCGATTTCTGGCCAGCAGGGGACGAAGTTATCAGCAGATTTTGACGGCTCTTATCCACGAGGTTTGTATTTCTGTCAGTTGGAATTGTTACCTTCATTTTTGTATAAGATTGTTGCCTTCAACTTCCATTTTGTGCTGCTGTCTAGTGACATTCTACTGCCTGATGGCTTCTAATTCAGCATGGATAATCAAATGCTGATTTGAAGTATTTAGCAGTCATTTGTGAATACTCCAGTAGATGGAAGCAGTAAACCCCCCCCCCCCCCCCAACCCCCCCCCCCCCAAACGCCAAGAAAGGTATGTTTCCTTTGAGGATAATAGTGACCTCCTGTACCCACTGTCCAAAAGATAACCCCTGCTCACCTCCTTGGGAGATTGGCACGAGTCAGGATTATCTCGAAGGCAAAGTGTAAAGCACTTGTACAGCTACACACAGTAAAACAGTGAAAACACTACAAAAGGCACCACACCAGTTTAGAAAATAACCATTATTTATCTGAATCAAACAAGACCAAAACGACAAAAATCCAACATACACAAGCAAAGATATCACTTTTAAAAGGTTTAAGATAGTTCAGTCCATAGGAAACTTTGAATGCGTTACTTTTGTCATTACATTCCTGGAATGCATCAAAATCCAAAATGAAAACACGTACAGAAGATACGAGGCATCGGAATAGCAAAGCAATGAGTTGATTCCTTACTCCCATGGGAGGTGATGTGTCAGTTCCTTACTGCCATGGGAGGTGATTCGTCGAGTCCTTACTGCAGCGCAGGAGAGGTGATGTGTCGGGTCCTTACTGTCAGGGGAGGTGATGTGTCAATTCCTTACTGCGAGGAGAGGTATCTGAAAGTGACACGTTAGTGATAGATTCCTTACCTTAGAATATCCCCAGGCGTCAGACTGCATCCGGAAAATTTTGCGTAGCAATACCCCTGCGCGCCGGCAGGCATCGTCCACGGCTCCGCGGCCGTCGTCAGCGTCATTAGTGCCGGAATGACGTCGTCGGAGTACTTAGACGCCGCCCTCGTGCGCTGACGTCAGTTCTTCTTTTTTCCGCGCCAGCTAGCGCAGATCCAGAGAAGCTCTTCCCCTTAGTCATTTTTTGACTAAACTTTTTGATCTTTTTGATCATTTTTCTACTCGAGTCTTCGACTCCTACGGTGCCGGTAGGGATGCCCGGGTTCAAACCCTGCTCCAAGTGCAGCCGACTGATGTCGGTTACCGACCCCCATCGCCGGTGTCTTCAATGTCTAGGCCTCGACCACGACGACCGCACCTGCTCCGACTGCCGGGCCCTGACGTCTAAGGCTAGGCGGGAGCGGTCCCGCAAGCGACTGGAGCTCCGGCAGTCGGCCCCACGCCGTTTCAGGTCCCGGTCCCACAGGAGGTCGAGGGACCGGTCGCGGGGTCGGAGCCCTCGTAGCTCCGAGAGTCGGCATCGGTCTTCATGATCCAGGTCCTCAGGTAAGAGGCATGAGAGGTCGGAGAGACGTCATCGTTCTTCCGACCCACCCCGACGCTCGCCCGACGCGGCCGGGGGTTCGGGTGACACCACCCACGCGGCTCCGACGGAGTCGCGGACGTCGCCACCTGCCCCACACCTTCCGGTCCCTGGGCACGGTGCGACGCAAGAGGAGGTAGAGCGGTACCTCATGGCCATGAGGTCCGTCCCTCTTCCGCCAGGTCCCGTGGCGCCTACGGGCCCAACGGTCCCGGCTGGAGGGCCTGGCGGGTCGGGTGCTTCGGCTCCGACGCCGCCGGCGACTTCGGTCCCGGCGCTGCAGGCCCCCACTGGATCCGGTTCCGGATCCGGGTCGTCGCCGGTCGACCTCACGACCTTACCGGCGCCGGCCCTGCGGGTGTCGCCCCCGGCACCGCCTACTGGCGCCGTCCTCGATCCTACCCTCGATTCGGTTCCGGCGCGGGAGCGGCGCCGCTGGGCGCCGCTCTCGACATCATACGGAGATTTCTATTTCCACGAACCGGCCCCATCTGTTGATCTTGAATTGCAGGAGATAGGTGACGAGGGTGATTGGGAGGGGTCTGTGGACCCTCTGGCACAGGAGTGACAGTCTCAACAGGACTGGACATATGAGCTTGGGGAGGCCAGTGGAATTGACACTTCGCAAGACACTGGATTTGTCTCCCCTCCCACCGTGGCAACGGAGGAGGGGGCTGCCTACAGTGTAGTGTTGACGCGGGCGGCCAAGGCCTTGGGCCTGACGCTCCCCGTCGCGGCCGTGAGGACTAACCTCCTCACTGAGGTCCTTAAACCACAAGCATGCTCCAATGAGCCTCTGCTGCCGTTTAATGAGACCTTGTGTGACGTTCTTGTGGGCACTTGGTCCAAGCCCGCCACAGGTCAGCCTGTGGATAGGAACATGGCCAGACGCTACCGCCCGGCCCCGGGCGACTCTTGCTTTTTGTCCACCCTTCCCACTCCCGAGAGCCTGGTCATCCAAGCCTCCACTTCCCAGACCGCATTCCCGATGGCTCTGCCCGATCGGGAATCCAAGAGGTACGAACAATTCGGAAAGAAAGTGGTTTCGTCCCTGAGCTTGGGACTGCGGTCAGCCAATACCGCATGCCTCTTGGGCCGCTACACCCACACCCTGTGAGACACGGTTGCGGACATGCTGCCACAATGTCCGGAGGAGGCCCGGGCTAAACTCGCCCAAGCCCTTGCGGAGGGTCGAGATGCAGCGCTCTATTCCATCCGGTGTGGGCTGGATACCACGGACTCACTGGGCAGAGCGATGGCAACGACGGTGGCTGTTCGACGCCACGCCTGATTGAGGTCCGCCAACTTTTCGGCCGATGTCCAGGCCACACTCCTGGACATGCCGTTTGATGGCCGTCGCCTATTCGGCGACAAGGCAGACCATGCGCTTGAGCGTTTTAAGGACTCCAGGGCTACGGCCAAGTCCTTGGGCCTCTCGGCCCCACGCCAGCAAACGGGTGCCTTTCGCTCCTTTTGTGGCCAAGGAAGGGGCGGTCCCACACGTGCTGCCAGCCACGCACCGCAGACTGCTACACAGCGTGGTGGCGGCCGTGGAAACCGCCGTGGCGGCGGTCGGGGACAACGGCGAGGCCAGTCCACACCTTCCCCTGCAGCCCCCGCCTCAAAACCCTCCTAGTCCGTGCTTTCAGGCCCATGTGACGCCAGTGGGGGGCAGGGTTTGCCATCACCTCTTCCACTGGCGCACTCTCACGTCGGACAGGTGGGTGCTGCAAATCGTCCGAAGGGGCTACTCCCTCCCCTTCGAGACGACCCCTCCAGCCATGCCACCGCAATTCCACCGTGTGTCGGGGGATCACTTGCAACTTCTGCAAGAGGAAGTTATGGCCTTCTTGGCCAAGGGGGCCATCGAGCGCGTTCCTGGGCCAGAAGTAGGGTGTGGTTGTTACTCCCACTACTTTCTGGTACCCAAGAAGGGCAAAGGGGGCCTACGCACTATCTTGGACCTACGGAACGTCAACGGCTTCCTCCGGAAGGAGAAATTCAAGATCCGGACTTTGGCTCAGGTCTTAGTTGCCCTGGACCCCGGAGACTGGATAGTAGCGTTGGACTTGCAGGACGCTTATTTTCACATCCCCGTCCTGCCGGCCCACCGGTGTTACCTGTGGTTCACAGTAGGCCTCAAGCACTTTCAGTTTACCGTGCTCCCATTCGGCCTTACCAGCGCCCCACGGATGTTCACGAAAGTGATGGCGGTGGTCGCAGCTCATCTGCGCAGGTTAGGGGTTTCAGTCTTCCCGTATGTCGACGACTGGTTGTTGAAGGCGGGCTCGCCCCAGACAGTCGTCAGCCACCTCCAGACTACGGCCGATCTCCCGCACCTGCTGGGGTTCTCCATCAATGTGCCGAAGTCACACCTGTGTCCCTCTCAGAAGCTCCTCTTCATCGGAGCGGTTCTAGACTCAGCGCAGTTTCAGGTTTATCCTCCCTAACAGCGGGTTTGGGATATTCAGGCTCTTTTTCCGATCTTTCAGCCTTTATCCCGTGTCTCGGTCAGGTTGACGCTGCGGCTTCTGGGACTGATGGCCTCCTGCATCCTTCTGGTGCATCACGCCCGGTGGCGGATGCGGGCTCTGCAGAGGGACCTGAAGTTTCAGTGGGCCCAGCATCAGGGCAACTTGTCCGACCATGTCTTGATCTCGGAGGGCACTGCAAGACAGTTGCAGTGGTGGCTCACGGACCGCGATTGAGTCAGTGGTAGATCCCTCTCCCTACCCCAACCGGAGCACGTAGTTGTGACGGTCGCGTCCATCCAGGGCTGGGGGGGCCACATGGGAGAGGCGGAGATCAGAGGCCTCTGGTCTCCGGCGGAGTCCCAGCTCCACATAAACCTTCTGGAGCTGCGGGCGATCCAACTTGCACTGAAGGCATTCCTCCCCTCTGTCCGGGGGAGTGTAGTGCAGGTGTTCACGGACAACACCACCGCCATGTGGTACTGCAACAAACAGGAGGAGTGGGGTCGTGGATACTATGCCAGGAGGCTCTGCGTCTCTGGCAGTGGCTGGAACATCAGGGCATGACCCTGGTGGTTCAACACCTGGCAGGTTCTCTGAATACCAGGGCGGACTAACTCAGCCGTCGGTGCATGATGGATCACGAATGGCGTCTGAACTCGGACGTGGCGCAAGGTCTCTTTCAGCAGTGGGGAGGGCCTTGGTTAGATCTATTCGCCACAGAAGAGAACGCGCAATGTCATCAGTTCTGCGCGTTGGAATTTCCAAGGCGGCACTCGCTCGGAGATGCTTTTCGTCGCGAGTGGAGCTGCGGTCTATTGTACGCCTTTCCGCCTATACCACTTCTGCCCAGAGTGCTGAAGAAGATCAGGCAGCGAGACCGGGCCCAGGTTATCCTTGTGGCTCCGGACTGGGCACGAAGATATTGGTATCCAGAGCTACTCAGCATGTCTGTCGATCCCCCGATTCGTCTGCCTCTTCAGGAGGACCTTCTGTCACAGCAGCAGGGGACGGTCCTCCACCCAAACCTGTCCAGTCTCCACCTACAAGCTTGGAGATTGAGCGGTGACAGTTGAGGCCATTTGACTTGCCTCCTGAAGTCTGTAATGTCATTCTGGTAGCCAGGCGTCCCTCCACAAAGTCGGTATACGCCTGCAGGTGAAACAGATTTGTGGCATGTTGCACAGCAAAGGCTGTGGATCCACTCGCTGCCCCCCTTTCTGAGGTTCTCCTCTTCCTTCTTTCTCTTGCCCAGCAGGGCTCTGCTCTGGGCTATCAAGGGCTACCTTTCTGCCCTTCTTAAGGCTACCTGATCAGCCATCTTTGTTCAAGTCCCCAATTGTAAATAGGTTTTTGAAGGGCATCACACACATGTTTCCTCCAGTTCCTTTCGTGATGCCCCAGTGGGACTTGAACCTTGTACTTACTTACCTAATGTGTGCTCTCTTTGAGCCGCTCCATAACTGTCCTCTCCGTCTTCTTACTTTGAAAACTGCTTTCCTGGTTGCCATCACCTCTGCCAGGAGAGGGAGTGAGCTCCAGGCTCTTTCTGCCACACCTCCTTTCCTCTCTGTCCATCTGGACAAGGTTGTGTTGCGGACGAGACCCTCTTTCCTGCCCAAGGTTGTCACGGCCTTCCACATTGGGCAGTCCATCACCTTGCCCACCTTCTTTCCGCCTCCGCATCCCTCGAAAGAGGAAGAGAGGCTCCACCGTCTGGACCCAAAACGTGCGCTCTCTTACTATCTGGATCGCACACGCCAGTTCCGGGTGGATGACCAACTCTTTGTTGGTTACGTGGGTGCTAAGAAGGGACGGGCGGTGCACAAGCGGACCATCTCTCGGTGGATCATCTTGTGCATCCAGGCGTGTTACTCCTTGGCTAAGAAGGAACCCCCTGTTGGGCTGAGGGCTCATTCCACTCTGGCCACGGCGACTACGACTGCACTGGGCCGAGGAGTGCCCTTGCAGGACATTTGTCAGGCAGCTACGTGGGCCTCTCTGCACACGTTTGCGAGACACTACTGCCTGGACAGCCAAGTCCGGAGGGATGGCTTCTTTGGCCGTTCCGTCCTCCAGGACTTTCTGGTGTGATTAATATTTATTTTTTTATTTTTTTGAAAAACCTTTATTATAGCATTCAAGAAAAATACAAGCATGGGCCTACAACCGCAGGGGCCGGCCGCTAAACAAAATTAGACCACCTATATCACAGTACGACACAGCTCATCAGCCGACAACCCTGAGGTCCGGCAGCGATTCAGGATAGAACTTGTATTAGAATGCACAACTGAGTCCCAGTATGAGACAGAGGTTCCATTTTCTATTATTTAAGAAAGGATCAGATGCCATACAATCAAACAGAAGAATACGGGGGACAGGGCAAGAGACAGGTTATGCACGTAAGAACTGCTATAATGGAACATTGGCGCCAAAGCATATGGATCGGTGCAAACGACAATACAATATACATTCAATGTTGAGCGCCAGTTCTCAGGGCCTGCCCACCCGGGAATCAGGATATCATAAAAAGCATAAGCACTAAATACAAGTACACGATAAGAATCCGAATGATTCGCAAGCTATACTGATCCTTTAAGGAAGAGAAAGGGAAGGAAAGAAAAAGGCCATAGAAATAAAAAAAGGCAAAATAAAAAACCCTTTCCAACCCCCCACCCTGCACCCCTGCAAATGGCTACAGCCTAACCCCACTAGCAGCGTGCCTGTCACCCCTAATAACTAAAACCCTAAAAGTAGGAAAAAAGAATGGAGGAGGGCTTATCCGTTTGGGCTCCCAGCCCCTTCAGTCCCCCCGCCAGAAACAGACACCACCTATCACTAAAAGACCAACGTATGACAACACTTATAGAAGAAATTAGGGGGCACCGCAATACACCGCCCAGCCTTTTAGATCAAACAGTTGCAGGTCGAACACCCGTAAAAGCCACTCCAACCCGTCCCGACCTAGTTGATCTTAACCTTGGCCCTTCCGAGCCAGCACACAAACCCCCCCAGCGAGACACAAAGGCACACAAAGGAGTAATAGAGGAGAAGGGAGTCATCAAGAATCAATCTATGGCGACTCGTAGGCAGTGAGTCCACAAGAACGTCAGACGCAGAATAACTCTCCCTCCTAGATGGACAGTCCCAATGTATCTTGCCCAGGAGTCGTAAAGTCACCAAGAAAGGAGAAGACGACCACAAAATGAATGGAAAGTCAAGAACAAAAATCTCCGGGAGGGGAACGCCTTTCGATACCTCCAAAGTCGATAGTGGTGGAAGGTTCGGCAATACACTGACGACCTCGGGAACACCTTCCTCCAGGGCACCATCCGATGGTTTCAATACTTGCTTCCTCATGGGGTTCTCGCACGGAGTCAAAATGGCCGTGGTTTGAATGGCTGCAGATTGCTGTTCCAACAGTAAGGCTGGGTCCGGTTTCACCAGGAGCATCTCAGATAGGCGCGTGTCCAATTTGCACAATAAGACATCCACATGTGAATGAAACGCCCTAATTTCTGCCAATATTGACCTCAGCGATGGCTCAAGCACCGTTCGATCCATAATCTCACGCCCGACACCAATCACAATCACCTCCCCGGGTGTATCTGGCATCCTCAGTGGGACAAACAGGATCGCGAACGTGCAGATGCGGAGGGCGACCAGTCTTTATTCGCAGCCACGGTCAACCCGGTTAAGGCCGCAGGTCAGAGACCCCGACCCACCGACCCCCGCGGGCCCAATACCGGGTCCGCGGGACGGGGACCCCCACCCGCAGCCAACTGCGAGCAGAGTCACTCCTCCATCGATGCTGAGCAATAGAAATGATCGCCGCCAAATTCGGGCTTAAACAAAGCCTCCACTCCGATTGACCGGACCCAGCCTGGGTCCCCCGGCCGATGTTGTTGCACTGCAGCCCGGCTGTGAAAGTACTCGAGGCCCCGGCTTCACCGCTGGAGTAGGCCACAATCTTCAACTCGATGGAACTTCGTCAAACCAGCCGATAAAAGTTCCCGGATTTCACCATCGGAGTGCGGAATAGTTCATGCACACAGAGGCTAGGCGTAAAATCAGGATAATGTACTGGATATTGTGGCGGGATACGGAGGTCGGCAGAGCCGGGAGCCTAAGCAGTCATCTTGTTTGCTGACGTAGCTCCTCCCCCCTCTGGTGTGATTATTGGTTCTCAGATCCACCACCGGGGTTGGTATTGCTGGGGTATTTATTCTAAGGTAGGGAATCTATCACTAACGTGTCTCTTTCAGATGCACAAGTTACTACTTGTGTAACGATATATCTGTAAGAGACATTAATTAGTGATAGATTCCTTACCGACCCACCCATCCTCCCCGTTCTGCGAACCAATATCTAGGGTTAAGGTCATCCCCTTTCAGGGCCCTAGTTGCATGGCACCAGTGTTGGTTCTATCATGGCTCTGCGTTGGTTTTTCAGCTGCACGGCGCTGCACCATCAGGAAAAACAGGCACTAAATGTTGATGCTTGGATTTTCTTCAGTCCTTTGCAGCAAAGCCACTTCCAAAGGTTAATAAGTGGATTTGGCACCACTTAGCAGGTCAGATATCCCAGCTGAGGCGTTCAGGGGCTGCAGGTGAGGTATTTGATGGCCCTGTGATTTCTTAACAGGAGGCAAGCGCACACAAGCCCTTGGAGAACCTTGGCAAGCAGGATGTAGAAAGCAAAGTTGAGTCATTTCTCTGCCAAAGACAGAAGCAGCAGGCCAACACTGCAAAGCACACAGCAAAGTTGTAGTCCCTCCTGACAGCTTCTCCAGCTCTTCTTCTTGGCAGAATGTCCTCTTAGTCCCGAAGTATTCACAGCTCCAGTACTTATACTATTTTCTGCCTTTGAAGTAGGCAAACTTCAAAGGAAAGTCTCTGTAGTGCACAAGACCCTGCCTTTTTCTGACCTGGCACCAGACATACTAGAGGGGAGTGGAGACAGATTTGTGTGAGGACAGACACTGCCCTGTTCAGGTGTCAGCGACATCTCCTCCCATCACTCTAGCTTAGGAGGGCCCATCTGCCTGATGATGGCTCATCAGGATATGCAAGGCACACCACAGCTCCCTTTGTGTGACTATCTAGAGTGAATGCACAAACAGCCCAACTGTCACCCCCCTACCTCCACCCACCCCACAACCCCAGACGTGGATTCCACTGTCAGGCAGAGGCACAGAATGGTAAAGGAAGAAAGTGCCCACTTTCTAAAAGTGGCATTTTGAAACACGCAATTTAAAAACCAACTTCGCTAATAGATGTATTTTTAAATTGTACGTTTAGGGACCCCAAACGCCAAATCTCTATCTCTTCCCAATTGGAAGTTACACTTGTAAGATGTCACAAGGCTGCTCCAATTCTATAACCTGTGGGAGAAATAGTCATTACAATAATGAAAAACAAAATTAGCAGTATTTCACTATCAGGACATGTAAAACACACAGTACTTGTCCTACCTTTTAAATACACTGCACCCTGCACATGGGGCTTACTTGGGCCTACCTTAGAGGTGCCTTACATGTAGTATAAGGGAAGGTCTGGGCCTGGCAAGTAAGCGCACTTGCCAGGTCAACATGGCAGTTTAAAACTGCGCTCACAGACTGTGCTGTGACAGGCCTGAGACATGGTTGCAGGGCTACTTGTGTGGGTGTCACAATCAGTGCTCCAGGCCCACTAGTAGCATTTGAATTACAGGCCCTGGGCAAACATAGTGCACTTTACTAGGTACTTACCAGTAAATCAAATATGCCAGTCATGGATAAACAATCGCAATTTACTCAGGTAGCACTTGCAGTTTCACTGATCAGCAGTGGTAAAGTGCCCAGAGTTCTAAAACCAGCAAAAACGAAATGCAGCACACAGTCAAAAACAGGAGGTCAGAAGCAATCACCACCGGGTAGTTATAGTTAGGACCATGTTTCCTTAGGAAAAGCATTTTTTAGGTTGCTTTAGCACCATTTGATAAATCGCCAAATTGTGATTCCTACTGGCACATCGCTCTGTGCTAGAAGCCAGTGATGGGATGAGCATGTACTCTAAACACCTTTATGACCCAGTGACATTCACTGTCTGAAATTCACACTGCCTTCATCCTCAGGTCCTCAATTGCGCCCCGTCATGAACACTCACCCATAAACTTAACTCACCCTGGCATCTATATGCGACTTAGTTCTCAGAATGTACTATACAAGAAGAGTTGTATGTTCCATGAAATAATACTACAAAAACACAACTTTTGGAAATACCAAATACTCAATGCAAAACGAAGTAAAACGTGAAATTTCACCTAGGACTGCATTGATGATATGACTTAACTTAAGATTTTTACAGTCATTCTTGATCAAAAGATCAGGTGTTTTTGCCAGTAAGGTTATGGACATGAACATAGGTCCTAATAGGCACCCGTTTCACAGTCCGTTTTTAATTTTCTGGGTCTGAGACCCAGCATGACCCACCCAACTTAAACCTGTGCGTAAAAAAGCAGACCTACTCTGCCATCCTCTATTTGTTTGGTCTACTTTAACAGACTATTTGTGCAAACTCTAGAGATGCGATGGTCTTCTTTTATAGAAATGTCTGAATTTACCAGGGTGCTAGTGGATTTTGCGGGAGAGACCTACTTGGTGCTTTGAATATTTTTTTTAATCTCAGATCACTTCCACAAGGGTCATGCTAGGCCTAAGAATAGGAAGAAGGGTTTCCCACATCACCTGGAGGCTTTTGACAGGTCCTCCTTGATAGGCCTAGTGAACAGGCTGGGGCTTGTCTTTGCTGCCTGCTATAATTTCAGCTGGAATCCCCCGCTGGCCAAGGGTTGGCTGTGTTGATTGTGGATCCAGGCAGGGTGGTGGTGAAGACACCATGGAATAATAGTCTCTCTATAACGAGCACTTATGTCACCACACTTGTTTGTGTCAGCAAAAGTAAAAACCAAATTAAGAGGCTTTTTTCACTTGTGGCATCCCAATAAATGCTGGTGGTTAATGAGCTGTCTCTGATCTACGTTTTCTGAAAAATGGAATATCAAATTAAACATGTTAAGAAGTAAGTGCTGGTTTTCCTTGAATATTGAGTAGAAAACATAAGCTTTTCTATTGGGTAAACGGGCTGTGGCAGTGGGGAGCAGAGTCCATTTTACTTGCAGTCCTTACCTGCGATGTCAGCAGATGGTCTGAGGATGATGATAATGGAGCTTCTGAGAATCAAAAGATCTTGCCAAGAAAAGGTCAAGACAGTCACCTCCTTTATCCTTGTTGTCTTCTCCTTCATTCTATTGAACCAAGTACAACAAAAAGGGGACATAGCTAGTGTAACTGGACCCCAAGAGGAAGGTGGTGCATAATCAAGATCTGGATGTAGTGGTGAGTTACTTGAATTCTATCCTGGATCTCCTGGAAAGAGAATACGGATTTCAGTACTTCTTGGTACTGTTGCAACACTTTAAATATCCCATAACTCAAAAACAAATGTTGCACAAAATAGTTAAGGAACTGATCATGCATGAATGGTTCGATATGAGGAAGATGTTTGTTCACAGGTTTGTTATAAGAATGCGGTGAATGAGGTTATCTTATCAACTGAAGGTTGGACTGGGCCATATGAAAGACATTCACTGGCAGGATGTTTACAAGGGGATGTTATGTCATTATCAGTTGCACTACAGGAGCATTCAGACTCTTCTGCCCTCCTGAGCAAGAGGAAGCTCTAGGCTTCATTTTTGGTCTGCACACGTTTTGATGGACTGAGTGCTTCCACCATTGTAAATGTGCTCCAATGGTGGCTTGTTCACACAGATTCCCTTTAGTACAAAGCTTCCATAGAAGTATTACTTTCCTCACTCACTTTCCTAACTTTTTTGCTTATCATCAAGTTTAATAGATGAACTATTTATCTTGCCGAATCACATCTATTATGTTCGTTTTCTAATGATAAACTCAATTCTATGTATAAATTGAAGTTGGATGGGAGCACACTGCCTCACATTCCATCACTCAATTTGCCCCAATGCATCATGGTAGATGCAGGGCATGATAACACATCAGTAGTAGTCTTTACGTTTTTACCCTTGTTTGTGCAGCCTGTGCAGTGTAACTTTAGACACGTGTTTCTGGATTAATTCCTTAATCAGTAGAGAGCAATAAGTCATTTTTGGGGTGCTGGATATGCTGCCTTAAGTCTTCTCAGTTCTCTTGAGCTAATGAGCTGATGAGCTCTGGCTGATGCACCTGCACCCAAAGACCTGAGAAGACTTTGGGTAGAATTCCCAGCACCCCCAGAACAATATGTTGCTCTCTGCTGAAGAAGGACAACTATCCTGAAACACATATCTAGAGATACACAGGGTCAAAAACTGTCACTGAAGTACATTTTATAATGTACTGCATGCATTGGGGCGAACGGAGAGCTGGGATGTGAGGCAGTGTACTCCCACATTCTTTTTGCTATGTATAAACTAAAGATGCATGTGCGGAACCCAATGAACATAAGTGATCTGATTCTGCATGACATACTTGACAAAACTTCAGATGATGGGCAAAGAATTGAGAGAGGAAAGCAAAGCTTCCATTGAAGTACAAACACGAAAGAGGCAACTTGGATAAAAGCAATAAACACATTTATGGAATAAATATAGTAAATACATTTATCCTTATGATCCACTATCTAGGATGATCATTGATAAACCCAAGCTTAGGTGGGGTTAAGGAGCTAATACACCCAGTTTGCACATACCAACATCACCATTTATACTCATTAAAATGCAATACCATCTTATGGCTGTACCGCAATTTGTGTTGAGCACTTACGCATATATTCCTCTATCACTTTTATATTTTCTGTGTAATTTATGTGAATTTCAAAAATACTAAAGTTTGTGTTTTTTTCTAATTACTGATTTGAGTCGTATCATATATTTAATTTTAAAAAAGATTTGTGTTTACACACTAATTTGGTAATGTAATTTAAACTAGAGACCGAGTGAGTCTGGTCATTTTTCAAAATTCTAAATCCGTTCATAATGATTGATCAAAATGGCACCACTGGTGTTTGATAATATGTTTGTTCCTGAGTTGTTCATCCAGTAAGGTGTGAACGCATCTCCTTATTTTCAGGTAATAGCAAGTTGAGGAAATCCCAGCATTAACTTGACAGTCCAAAGACAACCTGCTGCCATATATAGTTTTATCTGTCTTCTTCAAGGCAATAACTTCTCCACTTTTTTTGGGTCTCGCCTACGTAGCGCGCATGCGCTGCATAGGACAGACCTGTAGCCATCGCCACAGCTTCGCGTTGCATAGGTGAGACCTAAAAACGTGCACGCGTTGCATTGCACCATTTGGTCGCACGCTCCCGCAAGGGAATCGTGCAGGCCCCATCCCCCTACTGGCGCGAGGCGTGCGCTTAAAAAAATGTAGATGATCGCGTTCACGGCCGCGCTGCTTTACTGCCGCGTGGCCAATGCTTGTTTTCCTTGAGCAAAGGGAGAGTTGCCTGATCTCACAGGATGGTGAGCGGAAGCCGAATTGGAACCTGGCTCTCCGTTTTATATGGCTGGAGCTGTAGCCACTGAGTCACATCGCCTCCAGTGAAACCTTGGCTGGAGGTTAGAAGAGCCCCTCGAGCTGAGCCCGGCATCTAACTCGAGCAGCCCCAGTAGCTCGCCCACAGCAGGAGTGGGACAAAAGGAGGTGTAATAGTGGCTTGGAAATACCTTCCTCCTCCCGCTTGTCATCTCATCCTTCCAGAGGCTGCCTCGGCTCCTGCCTGCAAGACTCTCACCGCCGCAGCCATCATGTGAAACTTAGCAGCCAGGCTCGGCCAGACTGTCAACAGTTCCTGGGGCACATCACTTCTGGTCTCACCCTAGACGTCTACTAAACATATCTTCCGGTCGCTTGTGAGAGGCGGTGTGTGAGTTTCCAGATTTACTTATTTCCCAAACAAATGGGCGATATTCCCATTCTGAGAAAAAATATTCAGTTAGCCGGTGCCTATTTTTGGTTTAATTTAGCCCGCACATGGGGCGGCGCCTTAGCGTCAGGCTGCAGTTATTGTCCTTGAGCTGCTAGGCTTCTTAATGGTAAAGTGACATTGACATTAATGGAAGATTTATTTATTTATTAATTTATTTAGTGCAGTTTTATATACCACGAACTTTAGCGCCGAGACGCCCAAGCGAATTTTTTGCGCTTTACAAATTTCAAAAATAAATAAATACCCAAAGGTGTCAGAGCCACTTTACAATAGAACCAATTAAGTTACACAGGGGATTATCAAACAAGCATTTGCAATGCAATAGGTCTCGCATTTACGAGAGTTTGAACTAATGGCATTGTAAATGACAATGCCTTTTTTATTCATGTGTTGGTTTTTACAAACCGATAAATAAAAGGCATTGTCATTTACAATGCCATTAGCTCAAACTCTCGCAAATGCGAGACCTATTGCATTGCAAATGCTTGTTTAAAGTGGCTAGTGTTACTTTATCAGTTTCCCTGGGGGTGTCTGGACTAACCAACAAAAACTTCTTACGGCTGAGTTTTAGCATCCAACCAATTCTGCATGGTGCAGAGGAACTCTGCTGTTATATTAGAACCAATTACACCTGTTTCTGGCACGTTTTAGACACTACCTGAAGTTTGTACTCCTGAATATACAAGTATAGTTTTACTACTTGTTACTTCACGTTTCTGTATTATGGCAGTATATATTTTGTCAAGGTACATATATGTGGAGCTAGATATAGAAAATCTATACATACCTTTGGATATTTGTCCCTCAATATTCTGTCTACGTTACTAGTATTCTTGGTGATGTGGCACCGTACGTATAAGGTGTCATCCCTGGATAGTGGGCACTCCTTAGGTTCTTGTGAAACAAGACTCCAGTGTGATTTAAATTGTTCGTTTATTTTACATCATCATTGTGTTTCATGATAACTTTTCATGGTGTCAAACGATGTTTCAATCATTCATAAGGGTATTTAAATCCAGTTGCTCCAATGCATTTCGGGCAAAAGTTTCTATGCGTGAGCGTCGTTAAAGGAAGATCACTTCCTTTAACGACGCTCACGCAGAGAAACTGACACCCACGACCGAAGCAGAAGCCAGTAACACACCGAAAGCTCCCAGATGAAGGGCACGCTTTGCCCGAAATGCATTGGAGCAACTGGATTTAAATACCCTTATGAATGATTGAAACATCGTTTGACACCATGAAAAGTTATCATGAAACACAATGATGATGTAAAATAAACGAACAATTTAAATCACAAGAACCTAAGGAGTGCCCACTATCCAGGGATGACACCGTATACGTACGGTGCCACATCACCAAGAATTATCTAAAGACGTGCCTAGGACGGACACGTCACTTGGCGGAGCACCCGACCTGCTTACCTTCCAAAAGTAAAACCACGCTTAAAATTTAAAAATACAAACCCCTAAGCTGTGCGCCATCCACCTTTATTTAGTCATACGTTACTAGTATCCCACAATATTCTGTAGTCTATATTCAAATTCAGGATCCACTCCCACCTCATTGTCATTGACATAGTTATCCAACCAGGATTTGCTTGCCAACAAAAAAAATCAGACAGAGGTTTGACTTATTTGTTGAACAAAAATGGAGACTAGCAGGGATTCCTGTAGAACTCCAAATACAATGGCTTTGGGTGATGGTATATAACCAAGGTATGTGTAGACTGCTTTATCTGACAGAAAGGATCATAACCACTTTTTGGCTGTCCCAAGTCCCCCACCAACTCTGAAAACCAGGATATCCTGATCCATGGTATTGATGGCCACAGAGTCGTCAAATAACATAAGGAACACTGTTTCTCCTTTGTGTAGGAAATCTAGTATGGCTGTCTCCATTCCTCTGCTCGATCTGAAGCCTTGACAGCCCCCTCAACTGTCAGATCGCAGCCATGCCATGAGCGCTCGGTTTAAACTAAATCTAAACTCTGTGGTTTCAGGCAGCTTATCCTAGAACAGGACTTCAAATTAGTTGTACAGGTGTGGGTTCCTTTCAGGCTTGACTATGGGATCTCACTCCTATCTGGCATCCCCAGAGTTTAATTAGGTCCACTCAGAACAGTTACGCATGCTGTGGCCCACTTTGTTACCCATCACAAGAAATTTGACCACATCACTCCTATACTGCTATCCCTCTACTGGCTGCCTGTAGGTGCGAGAGCCCAATTTAAAACTACCTGCATTACACATAAGACTCTGCACTCCTGTGTACCTAACTGAAAAATGTAACAGTTTGTCTGCAAAACAAGGTTCAAGAAATGCTAATCCCTTCTCTTGAACCCTCCCACCTTCAAACATGAGTGATTCACAAGCCAGCCAATCTCCACAAGCGCCTCAAGAATTTTGAACTCTCTCCCTCCGATTGTCTGTATGACCTCAGGCCATGCTACCTTAAAACAAATCTTTGAACCCTTCTCTTTTTTTAAACATCTTTTAAAACATTTTTTATGGATCCTTAATCCTCCTCATTCTTCCCCCAAATGTAACAACTGTGCACACCACGGCACACGGCGAGCACTACATTACATACACAGATTTTCAGCACATCTCTGTGAGACTTATGGTCTGAGAATTTACTATTCAGAGTCTGCAGCGCAGACATGGTGAGTCTTGTGTTTGGTAGAGCCCAACATTGGCCCGACAGTTTCCAGATCTTTCCACCAGTAGCACCAAATCTTTGCATGTTTTTGGAGGCAACCCATGAACCTATAGACCAAGTCTTCAGCAGTAGGGCAATATTCTATACTCCTCAGCGATTCAAAGAACTGGGGGGCCTTAACAGAGCACCAGTGTTGTGTTATATCCCTTTGGCTACCATCCATCCAAGTCCAATGTACATGCTTGTGTTCTGTTTTGCCATGCTATCCTGGGTATAGCTCCAAGTGCCAGTCTCTGTCAAAGGGAAAGCCAACCACTGCCTCCAATGTAGAAAACCTTTGAGCCAAGTATCTCTGAATAATCATACACCCCCAGCTATATGTAGGAAGGTGCCTTTATCCATTTTGCAGTGTCAGCAAGTGTGGTTGGGGGTTTAAGCCCATGCTCCATAATGTCTCCGGGGTAAAGTAAACCCTATGGAAATACTTGAACTGGATGAGGTGCAATCAGACGGGGATTATTAGGGTCCTGGCTGCCATGCGTGCCCCATTCCATTCATCAGGCTATCCTTCCCCCGTCCAAATCACGCCCCCACTTTACCTTCAACCTCCTGTAGGGGTCTGGTATGTTGAAATTCTCTTTTCTAGTATGGGTTCCATTGTGATTTTGCATTCTAGAGGGCTGAAATCTGAAAGCCTGTTCCTGTAAACATCTAGTGCAGGCCTAAATTCTAAATAAAGAAAGAAATGCGATTTATGGAGCCCAAATTCCTCTGTCAGTTGCGCATATGACAGCATGTCATCAGAAGCCCAAACATATCCAATATTGGAGATCCCAATGTTATCCCAAACCCTTAATCCCTGTAGCCCCGAGACCTCTTGGGCCAGGTTCCATACCATACAGGCGTTTCCTTCTTTGGTTTTCCCTCCCATCTAATCTGTCTCAGAGCAAGGTGCCAGCACTCCAGGTGGACAGCCATCACTGGAGGTAGCACGTGGAAAACACTAGACCCATACAGTATGGATCAACATCCGCAGGTATCAAGAGTATCAATGTCCAGCTGGGTTGCTGGATCTGGTTTCCAAAGATCCAGTCATAAATGGGAACCATTGATAAGCCTAATAGTATAATTTCACATCCACTCTACCCATTCCCCGATAAAACATTGATTTTATGCATTTCTTGTGGTAAACTCTAGGAGGGCCTTTTGCGCATATGTAGTTGTTCAAGAGAGTTTGCATGGTGGAGAACCAGTCCCCTGCAAGCCGCAGCCTTCAAACCCTCCTAGTCGGCCCACTTATCATCATGGGCACCCAGTCGGTGGCAGGATTCGCTATCATCTGCTCACTGGCAGTTCATAACATCGGACAGGTGGGGTTTGCAGATTGCCCAAAGGGGCTTCTCCCTCCTCTTTGAGACTACCCCTTCCTCCACGTAACCCACTTACAACGGGCTGACGGAGGACCACCTATCTCTTCTCTGCCAGGAAGTGACAGCTGTTTTGGTCAAATGGGCCATAGAGATAGTGTTGATGCCAGAAGTAGGTTGTGTTTGCTCTTCTAGCTACTTTCTGGTGCCAACGAAGGACGGAGGCCTTCCTCTTTTCTTTCGATCTGAGCTCTCTCAAATTCTTCCTCAAGAAGGAGGAATTAAAGATGCTCACTCTAGCTCAGGTCCTGTCTGCCCTGGACCCTAGAGATTGTATAGTGGTGTTGGACTTGCATGATGTTTATTTCTACATTCCCTTCCTGCCTGCCCACAGGTGTTTCTTGCAGTTAATGGTGGGCCACAAACATTTTCCTTTTGCTGTGCTGCTTTCTGGCCTCACCAGTGCCCCTCGATTGTTCACTAAGTGGATGCCGCTGGTTGTAGCTCATCTGCTGAGGTCAGAGGTGCCAGGCTTCCCCTATCTCGAGGACTGGCTGTTGAAGGCAGGCTCGCCCTTGGCTGTCGTCCCCCACCTCCAGACTACGGTGGACCTCCTGCATTTGCTGGGGTGTACTATCAACGTACCAAAGTCACACCTTACTCCCTCTCAGACTCTCCCTTTCATCGAAGCTGTTTTGTACACAGTGCAGTTTCTAGCCTATCCTCCCAAACGGCGATTCCAGGATATTCAGGCTATGATACCGATGTTTCAGACTCTATCCTGGATTTCGAGGAGACTGACTCTGAGACTCCTGGATCTCATGGCTTCCTGCATCCTGCTTGTTACACATGCCTGTTGGCATATGTAGGATCTGCAGCGCGATCTGAAGTTCCAGTGGGCACAGCATCAGGGGAATCTCTCCGACATGGTCCAGATCTCGGAGGGAACTGCAAAGGGCCTGCAGTGGTGGCTTACGAAACGCGATTGGGCCTGTGACAGACTCCTCTCCCTTCCCCAGCCAGATCTGACAGTAGTGACAGATGCGTCACTCCTGGTATGGGGCAACCATCTGGGAGAGGTGGCGATCAGAGGACTCTGGTATCTGGTGGAATCCGGACTCCACATCAATCTGTTAGTGCTCCGAGTGATCCGATTGGCATTGAAAGCCTTTCTACCCTCCTTCAAGGGAAGACCAGTGCAAGTGTTCATGGACAACATCCCCGCAATGTGGTAATGCAACAAGCAGGGTGTGGTGGGGTTGTGGACCCTTTGTCATGGTGGCCTGTTTGTTTCGACATGGCTGCAACAGCAGGGCATATCCCTGGTGGTTCAATATCTGGCGGGTTCTCTAAACTTCAGATCAAACTAACTCAGCCGAAGGTGCCTAGCAGATCACGAATGGCGTCTCCATCTCGAGGTGGTGCAAGGTCTCTTTCAGCAGTGGAGAGAGCCTTGGTTAGATCTGCGCGCCATCGCTGAGAACATGCAGTGTGAGCAGTTCTGTGTGCTGGAGTTTCTAAGGCTGCTTTCAGTCGGAGACGTGTTTCATCTTGAGTGGAGCTCAGGCCTCCTTTCTGCTCATACCTCTCCTGCCCAGAGTTCTCAAGAAAATCAGAAACGACCGGGCCCAAGTCATCCTTGTGGCTCTGGACTGGGCACAGAGAATCTGGTATCCTGAGCTTGGTGAGCATGGCCATCGGTTCTCCGATCAGGTTGCTCCTTCGGGTGGATCTTCTATCCCAGCATTACAGGAGGGTTCTCCACCGAATCTGTCAACTCTCTGCCTTCTTGAGTGGAGATTGAACGGCGACAGTTGACAGCTTTCTATCTTCCGCCCAAACTCTAATGTTATCTTGGCAGCCAAGTATCCCTCCACCAAGATGGTTTATGCCTGCCATTGGACTAAATCTGTGGCTTGGTGTTCAGAAAGACACATTGATCCCCTTTCTCCCTCCTTTCTCAGGTGTTCCTGTTTGTTCTTTCACTTGCCCAGCAGTGCTCAGCTCTGGGCGCTGTTAAGGGATACCTGTCTGCAATTTCAGCTTTTCTTCGGTTGCACGACCAACCTTCCCTTTTCCATTCCCCTATTGCACTTAGGTTTTTGAAAGGTTTGCAACATATGTTCCCTCCCACTCACTTTGTTATGCTCCAGTGGGATCTCAATCTTGTCCGCACCTTCCTTATGTGCACTGTCTTTGAGCCTCTGTACAGTTGTCCATTCAGGTTCCTTACTATCAAGACAGCCTTTCTCGTGGTGATAGCATCTGCCTGAAGGGTCAGTGGTCTTCAGGCCTTGTCATCCAAGCCTCCTTATCCTAACATCTACCCAGACAAACTGGTGCTTCGTACAGGAGCTTACTTTCTTCCGAAAGTGATCACTCAATTTGAAGTAGGCCAAACCATTAGTCTGCCTACTTTTTACGCTCCCCCTCATCCTTCTAAGGAAGAAGAGCGACATCACCAACTGGACCCAAAAAGGGCATTGTCATTCTACTTTGACTGCACAAAAGAGTTCTGGGTGGATGTCCAACTCTTCATGAGTATGTCGGAGCGAAGAAGAGACGGGCTGTGCAGAGTTGGACCCAGTGAATCGTGCTCTGCTAGGCATTGGCCAAAAAGCAACCCCCTGAGGGTTTACGTGCTCATTCCACCAAAGCTAAAGCTGCAACCACTGCTTTAGGTTGTGGAGTTCCAGTCCTTGATATCTGCCTGGCAGCAACGTGGGCCTCATTGCACACGTTCACCAAACATTACTGTCTGAACAGTGAGGTCCATACAGATGGCCATTTTGCCCGTTCGGTCACGCAGGACTTCCTCGTGTGAAATTGGTTTGCAGACCCACCTCCAGGGAGGTATTGCTTGGGTATCTATTCTAAGATAAGGAATCTGCAGCTAGAAGTCTCTACCAGATGAGCAAGTTATTTACCTTCTGCAATGCCTTATCTGGTTGAGACTATCTAGCCGCCAATTCCTTACTGACCTACCCATCCTCACCGCTGTGCAATCAAATTTCTATGAACAGTGCTTTCCTTTTTCAGGGCCCTAGTTTTCCACACAAATGGTCAGTGTACTCTGTGGCTCTGCGCTTCTGGCATGGAAAGTCGCGAAAAGTAAATGATGTCAGCTCACCTGGGTGGTGCCTATATAGGCATTGCGAAGGTCATTTCCGGCAGGGGACAATGCCAACAACGCCATGCTGAACTGAACGAGGCCACCTACCAGCGCGCAGTGGTACTGCTCATGAAAGATTCCGGATAACTGGGGATAATTCTAAGGTAAGGAATGTGCAGCTAGTTAGAGTCTCTACCATATAAGGCATTACCGGAGGTAAGTATCTTGTTCTTCGGAGTTCAAGTTGAAGCTAAATGGGCCGTGTAGATCAGCGTTGAACCTGGCACTGCCTTCTCCCAAGCCCACATTCGCCCCCTACGAATCCATGAAAAGCGAAAATTGACCTTTGATGAGGATTTGCCCTTTGAGCCACATACTCCTCTTGGACCCAGAAAGCTTTGTGTCAGTACTACTGCTTCCTCCTGCCCGTAGGCATTCCCCCTCACCACTGCCTCACTTTCCACAATATCATCATGAATCTCCTCACAAGGATTCTCATCTCGTTAGTACTTACAACCACTATGACCCGTACTTTTAGCCCTTAGCACCCAGCGAAGAGAATGACCTGTGGGATGACTACAGTGTGGATCTCACTGACAAACCTGCCTCAGTGGGACCTAAACCTGGTACTCACCTTTCTGATGTGTGCTCATTTTGAGCCACTGCATAACTGTCCTTTCAGGCTCCTTACCATCAAGACGGTCTCAGTAGTGGCAATAGGTTTTGCCCGGAGGGTCAGTGACCTCCATGCTTTGTCATCTAAGGCTCCATACCTAAACATCTTCCCAGATGGTTCTTCGCACTAGAGCTTTCTTCCTGGCAAAAGTTGTCACTCCCTATCATGTTGGCTAGTCCATCAAATTGCCTACATTTTACGCTTCACCGCATCCCTCTAAGGAAGAGGGGCACTCTACCGACTAGACCCAAAAAGATCATTGTCATTCTACCTTGAGTGCACAAAAGAGTTATGGGTGGACAACCAACTCTTCATGGGTTATGTCAGAGTGAGGAAGGGGAAGGTTGTGCAGAAACAGTCCATCTCAAGATGGATCGTGCTCTGCATTAAAATCTGCTATGCACTGACCAAGAAGCAACCCCATGCGGCTTTGCATGCTCATTCCACCAGAGCTAAGGCTGCGACCACTTCGTTAGCATGCAGAGTTCTGGTTCTGGAACTCTGCCAGACAGCAACGCAGGCTTCTATGCACACGTTCACCAAGCACTACTGGCTGGATAGTCAGGTCCGTTGAGAAGGACACTTTGCTTGTTAGGTCCAGCAGGACTTTAGGGTGAAACAGTTTTGAAGACCCAGCTCCGGGGAGGTATTGCTTGGGTATCTATTCTAAGGTAAGGAATCTGTGGCTAGAAGTCTCTATCAGATGAATAAGTTACTTACCTTCGCTAACGACTTATCTGTTGGAGACTCTATCTAGCTGCAAATTCCTTACCTACCTACCCACCCATCCTCCCCACTCTGTGAAGGGATTTCTAGGGACAGGGTATTTCTGATTCAGGGCCCTATTTTTCCACAACAGTGGTCATTGTACTTAGTGGCTCTGCACTTCTGGCATGGAAAGTTCCAAAACGTAACTGACAAAAACGAACTTGGGTGGCCCCTGTATAGGCACCGCAAACATCACTTCTGGCGCAGGTGGCGCCAACAAAGCCACGCAGAGCTGAGCAATGACGCCTATCTGTGCTTAGGGGTACCGCTCACTAAAAATTTCAGGATCCAGTCTGGTACCTTGGGATAATTCTAAAGTAAGGAATCAGCAGCTAGATAGAGTCTCTACCAGATAATGCATTACCTAAGATAAGTAACTTGTACTTCAGCCCCCTCATTCCAGCTCATCCCCCATACTTTTGTGTCCCCCCTGATCGATTCTACCAGCAACTCAATGGTCAGGGCGAATATGGAGAGGACAGAGGGCAACCCTGGCGGGTCCCCCATGCTAATGAGATTGGTCGTAATTTACAACAAGGGGTGGTGAGGGACAGAGTCTCTGAATTAAGCAGAATACTCTCACCCAGTCCAAAGATCAGGGCTAGATCCAACACCGTTTTTTAGCTCATTGCACCATCCCAGTTTCAGAACCTGGCTGTATGCAAATTAGTCTGTTCCTGTCCCAGTGCATGATGGGAACAGGGCAAACCAAACTACAAAAGCCAATTCTTACACTGGGAAGGAAACAAGCTTCCGGGGACCGGTTTCTGGCATTACAGCCGTCTTCGGCCCGGCTTGCTTGAATCCTGATGGTGCAATGAGCAAGGGACTCATGTCTGAGTATACCCTTCCACGCTTAGGGTGGACAAAATAATTTACAACAAGGGGTGGTGAGGGACAGAGTCTCTGAATTAAGCAGAATACTCTCACCCAGTCCAAAGATCAGGGCTAGATCCAACACCGTTTTTTAGCTCATTGCACCATCCCAGTTTCAGAACCTGGCTGTATGCAAATTAGTCTGTTCCTGTCCCAGTGCATGATGGGAACAGGGCAAACCAAACTACAAAAGCCAATTCTTACACTGGGAAGGAAACAAGCTTCCGGGGACCGGTTTCTGGCATTACAGCCGTCTTCGGCCCGGCTTGCTTGAATCCTGATGGTGCAATGAGCAAGGGACTCATGTCTGAGTATACCCTTCCACGCTTAGGGTGGACAAAATAATTTACAACAAGGGGTGGTGAGGGACAGAGTCTCTGAATTAAGCAGAATACTCTCACCCAGTCCAAAGATCAGGGCTAGATCCAACACCGTTTTTTAGCTCATTGCACCATCCCAGTTTCAGAACCTGGCTGTATGCAAATTAGTCTGTTCCTGTCCCAGTGCATGATGGGAACAGGGCAAACCAAACTACAAAAGCCAATTCTTACACTGGGAAGGAAACAAGCTTCCGGGGACCGGTTTCTGGCATTACAGCCTTCTTCGGCCCGGCTTGCTTAAATCCTGATGGTGCAATGAGCAAGGGACTCATGTCTGAGTATACCCTTCCACGCTTAGGGTGGACACAATAATTTACAACAAGGGGTGGTGAGGGACAGAGTCTCTGAATTAAGCAGAATACTCTCACCCAGTCCAAAGATCAGGGCTAGATCCAACACCGTTTTTTAGCTCATTGCACCATCCCAGTTTCAGAACCTGGCTGTAGGCAAATTAGTCTGTTCCTGTCCCAGTGCATGATGGGAACAGGGCAAACCAAACTACAAAAGCCAATTCTTACACTGGGAAGGAAACAAGCTTCCGGGGACCGGTTTCTGGCATTACAGCCGTCTTCGGCCCGGCTTGCTTGAATCCTGATGGTGCAATGAGCAAGGGACTCATGTCTGAGTATACCCTTCCACGCTTAGGGTGGACAAAATAATTTACAACAAGGGGTGGTGAGGGACAGAGTCTCTGAATTAAGCAGAATACTCTCACCCAGTCCAAAGATCAGGGCTAGATCCAACACCGTTTTTTAGCTCATTGCACCATCCCAGTTTCAGAACCTGGCTGTATGCAAATTAGTCTGTTCCTGTCCCAGTGCATGATGGGAACAGGGCAAACCAAACTACAAAAGCCAATTCTTACACTGGGAAGGAAACAAGCTTCCGGGGACCGGTTTCTGGCATTACAGCCGTCTTCGGCCCGGCTTGCTTGAATCCTGATGGTGCAATGAGCAAGGGACTCATGTCTGAGTATACCCTTCCACGCTTAGGGTGGACAAAATAATTTACAACAAGGGGTGGTGAGGGACAGAGTCTCTGAATTAAGCAGAATACTCTCACTCAGTCCAAAGATCAGGGCTAGATCCAACACCGTTTTTTAGCTCATTGCACCATCCCAGTTTCAGAACCTGGCTGTATGCAAATTAGTCTGTTCCTGTCCCAGTGCATGATGGGAACAGGGCAAACCAAACTACAAAAGCCAATTCTTACACTGGGAAGGAAACAAGCTTCCGGGGACCGGTTTCTGGCATTACAGCCGTCTTCGGCCCGGCTTGCTTGAATCCTGATGGTGCAATGAGCAAGGGACTCATGTCTGAGTATACCCTTCCACGCTTAGGGTGGACAAAATAATTTACAACAAGGGGTGGTGAGGGACAGAGTCTCTGAATTAAGCAGAATACTCTCACCCAGTCCAAAGATCAGGGCTAGATCCAACACCGTTTTTTAGCTCATTGCACCATCCCAGTTTCAGAACCTGGCTGTATGCAAATTAGTCTGTTCCTGTCCCAGTGCATGATGGGAACAGGGCAAACCAAACTACAAAAGCCAATTGAGATTGGTCGTGACAGTGTGTCATTTGCATGTACCCTCGCCCAAGGGGAACAGTAGAGTATCTTTACATAATCTCGGAAATAGGGTCCAAAGCCCATTTTTTCCACAACCTAGTCGCGAAATGACCACTAGACCAAATTGAAGGCCTTTTCAAAGTCCAGCAATGCTTATGCTGTTCGTTTTCTCAGCTTGTCAGAATGGGCCATCGCCACCTGCAGGCAGCAGATACAATGTTGAGTTCCCCGTCGGGGTATGAATTGGTTCTTTCCTCGTTGATTAGGGAACTTATCACCTTGATGAACCTGTTGGCCAAGGCTAAGGACACTATTTTTATTTCTACATTAATTAGGGACTTGGCCTATAGGAGGCAGCGCCTGTTGGTGATTTGTCTGGCTATGGGATGACAGTGAAAGTGGCCCTGCACAGGTCCCGGGGCAGTGCATTTGTCCTCAGGGCCTCATTGAACATAGACATCAGGCATGGGATCAGACGGGAAGCACCAGCTTTCCTAAATTCCAAGGGAAAACAGTTTGGTTCCGGTGTCTTTCCTGTAGGCATTCCCTGCATGGCCTCTATTAGTTCTTCCTCAGACTTAGGGCAGTCCAACTCCGCTCTGTCAGAGGCATACAGTTTTGAGGATATAAGATCCCGCTCTATCGAGTGCTGGAGTCTCACATTCCTGGGTGGTCAGGACCTATAGAATGTTTCATGTTTGAAAATCTTTATTTAAATGAAATGAATTACAAAAGAGAGCCATACAGATTATCGTAAAGGTAGTAACAACAGATATGAAAGGCAAAATTAAGCAGAGTTGAAAGCGGTTTACAATTTTACATATTTAGAGGGAGGGAGGGGATAAAGAGTATAATATAATTCAGGAACTGAAGATCGAGTAATATTACATATTAGTGATAAATGAAGAAGAGATTAACATATCAAAAAGTAGTATAATAAAGGAATAATCTAAAGTATAAAGGTAGAGAAACAGCAATTTACGGAGGTTTAACATTTTCAGAACTTTTAGAAGAACCAACTTCCTGTTAACAGTTGGATTATAGGAGGAGGCAAAAGCAATATCTAGTCGATTATGATGACAAACATCATTCCACCATGGCTTGACTGAGAGTTTAGTTGAACATTTCCAGTTAGATGTAATTTGTTGAAAAGATAAAGCTAACATAAGATCAAATTGGCCTTTCTCATGTGAGGGTAAGCGTAAAGAATCTGATAAACTACCTGCAAAAATTATATTATTAGCCAGGGGTATGTGTATATTAAAGATTTTGGATATGAGACCATACATCTAACCAAAAGGAGGCTATATTGGGACAGGAAAATAAAAGATGCAACAAATCAGCTGAAGCGGATTTACAGACCAGCAAGAGTTATCTTCATTGTGTGAAAACTTGGCTATTGATAGGGAAGTGAAATACAATCTATGATAAAGAAAAAACATAGATTGTGTAGTAGAAGCAGATCTAGAATTTGTTTTATGATTTTGCCCAAATTTTATTCCAGAATTCAATGTTCCATACACAACCCAAATCTGCTTCCCAAGCAAGCTCTAGTTTTGTTTTAGAACGAACAGGATCTGGAGTGGAAAGGAATTTATATATCAAGGAGGCCTTTGGAAATAAGTGCAAATTCTAAAAAGAGTGTCCGTTGTAGGTGGGGGAGCATCAGAGGGGAAAGAGTAAAAGACATCTAGGATTATCTCCATGAGAGTTGAGATTCTTTGCCAGAAAGAATGTGGACAATTAAAAGTAGCTTGAAAATGAGAAGAAGAACAAGGGGTCACGACATCAAATATATCACGGACCCAAATGACACCTCGAAGTCTTCAAGACTTCCACTATAAAGGTCTATTTTTAATAGTAATAAGACGATCATACCAAAGAGAATATTGTAGGAAGTCCTCTCTGGTAGAAATGATTGGTTGACAATGAGGTCTTAATAAAGAACACGTGTGACGAAATAGCGGAAGAGACGTAATGTTTGTCTTTGTAGTAAAGGAGAGAATCTCCTTACTAGAAAAAGGAGCAACAAGAGATTGTTCCTTTGTAACCCATAAAGGTGTATAAGGTGTAATGCCTGGAAGAAGCCATTTGGATGCTTGCTTCAGGGAAAAAGCTTTATGGTAGAGTCGAAAATCAGGACATTTTACTCCTCCATTAGATTTGGGTTCTTTAAGAAGTTTCGAAGAAATTCTAGGTATTTTATTGTGTCATAAGAATATAGAGAGAAGGGAATCAATTTTTTTTAAATATATAAAGGGAATACGGATAGGTATCATGGAAAGAATGTATAATAAAATAAGAGTAATCATCATCTTTATAGAATCAAGACGACACCACCATGAAAAAAAAAGAGGATTCCAAGATGCAAGAACTTTAGAAATCGGGTCAAGGGCTTCCCTCATGTTGAGTTTAACCGAGTTTAAAATGGAATTGTTAAACCGGATGCCGAAGTATTTAATTTTAGAATTATTCCAACGAAAGCCAGTCAAGTCAAAATGGTGTTTAAGACAGAATTTGGTGAAGGGCAAAATTTCTGTTTTATCTGGATTTATTTTATAGCCAGAAGTCAAAGGAAAATCTGAAAATTCTTGTAATAGAGAGGGAATAGAAGTCTCTGGATCGAAAATAAAAAGCAAAATATCATCTGCATAAGCAGATAATTTTAAATGAGACGCTTCATAAGTAAATTTAGAGATACAAGAATAGGAGATAAAAAAGGTTCAATAGTTTCAATTGAAACAGAGGCAGTACAAGATGAATAAAGTAGAGAAATAAGAGAAATAAATTTGGGGCCAAAGCCATGCCAATTTAGGGTTTTGAATAAGAAAGACCAATTGACTCTATCGAAAGCCTTCTCCGCATCACAGATACTGCAGCTAGGGAATAAGAAAGAGTGAAGGCTTTATTCAGAAGATTGAAAAACATTTGAGGATTATCAGAAGTTAATCTGCCTTTAACAAAGCCGCATTGTTCTGGACAGATTAGGATAGGCAACCGGGGTTCAAGACATAAAGCAAGTAATTTAGCAAAAATGTTATAATCCACGTTTAGAAGGGATATAGGACAATAATTCTTACAAAGCTTTGGATCATGACCTTCCTTATGAATCAAGCAAATTGTAGCTTCTTAAAAAGAACCTTCTGTCTTACCAGTGTTACAAAAATAATGGAAAAGATGTAAAAGTTTAGGAAGTAAGAAATTTGAGAAGTGTAAATAAAATTATACTGTAAATCCGTCCAGCCCTGGAGTTTTCTGTTTTTTAAGTGAATTTAGAGATCTAGAAATTTCTATGCTTGAAATTTCTAACTCAAGAGTGTTAAAATCAAGATCTCTGGAGATAGGAGGGGGAACTTGGGCAAGATACCCATCAATCAATGAAGCTGAAGCAGGGGATTCCAGTGTATAGAAGGATTTATAAAAAGTAACAAATTCATCTAAGTTCTTTAAAAGTATGTTTTCCCTCAGAAGTTTGAATGGAATCTATTAAGACACGTTCTTTACGAGTTTTGCGTTAATTGCCCAAAGCTTGCCGGCTTTATTCCGTCCAGCATAATAACGGGCACTACTACGAAGAAGAATAGATGAAGCATTATCAGTGGTCTATTTGTTGAAGTCTAATTTAGCACGAATCAGCTCTTGCATATTAGAGCCAGAGGAGGAAGAATAAAATTGATGCGCTAATCGTTTATTGTTAGCTAATAAGCACTTATGCTGAGCACAAGATTTCTTCTTTTTCTTAGACACAAAATTTTTAATGAAACCGCGAGCAGCAGCCTTTAATGTGTCCCAAATCAATGAAGCGGAGGAATTTGGGTCATCATTCAAGAGAAAGAATTCTTCAGCAAAAGAAGTAAAGGAAGAAGAAAGTTGTTGAACCTCCATCTAGCGGATCTGGGTTGCGACCGAAGCAAATCAAAGTCTGCAATAACGGCATGATCAGAAATTACAATAGGTTCAATTGTAGAGGAAATGAGATTCTGAAATAGATGTTTAGAGAGAAAGATGTAATCTAATCGTGTGAGAGCCATGAGGAGGGTGGAAAAGGGTATATTCTGTAACAGCTGGGTTACATAAACGCCAGGCATCTATAAGGTTTGTCTGAGAGATTGTGTTGTGAAATTGCTTATGAGCTTCATGAGGGATGAATCGAATCTGGGATTTGCGGTCTATAAATGGTTCCACAATCTGGTTGCAATCACCTCCTAAGACAAAAAATTCATCTTTATATTGGATAAATTTTTTGGTAATATTAGGCCAAAAGGAATAGTCCGGTTAAGTCGGACCGTAAACATTAAGTACAGTCAGAGAAATAGTGTTAATAAGTAACTTAGCTAATAACCATCTACCTTCTAAGTCTATTTCGTGAGAAACAACAGAACAATGTAACCTTTTATGACATAGAATAATGACACCATTTTTTTTATTGGAGGTAGGAGAAACCAGGACTAAACCAATCCAACTCCGTTTAAGCTTTAAAACCTCCAATTCTGTCAAATGAGTCTCTTGTAGCAAAACTAAATCTGGATTATAGGAGGCTAAATGAGAAAGAATTCTCTGCCTTTTTATGGGATTAATAAAACCTTTCACATTCCAGGATACAACTCTGAATGTGGATAAACTCAACAATGTATAAAGCAACACGATCAACAGTAATAAACAAGAAGAAATGAAATACTAAGAAAGGAAAGGAGAATAGAAAAAAGAAGAGATGTAAAGGAGTTAAAGAAAGAGAGGAAAAGGGTCAAAGAAAGAACGTTAAGAGAAGACAGTACATGTCAACCATGAAAAGAATAAATGATTACAAATAAAGTAAAAAAGATGACTGACGACTGTAATACATACCTTCAGAAGAGAACATGAAGAGGATACAAGGTGTGGCGTCACACAGGTGAAGATGACACATCCAAGCAAGGAGAACGCACCACAATGGGGAACAGTAAAACACAGGCGTGAAACTGATATACAAGAAATCTCAAAAAGATAGTCTGCATAAATATGAGGAAAGAGAGAAAAATAAAGAGACAAAGTCAACATATTATGAGACAAATATTAAAGGCAACTTGCAAAGAGACTATCTGCAAAGAGAAAATATAACATGTTATGAAGCAAAAATTAGGAACACCTGCAAGAGAAAAAATTAACAATATGCATTATCAGAGATCAAACATAACATAATGAGGAAGAAATAAGTCAGGGTACCGAAGCCATAGAAGAAGGACCAGCAGTATCCATCAATGTTGTGGAGTGCGAGTGAATACTTTTCCTCAGGTCTACCGGATCTTCAGAAGTAGAGGTTCTGTTTTGAAAGGTAACTTTAAACAGGCATGGATGGAACAGCCCATATCATGCGCCCAGAGTGTGTAGGGCAGGACGAAGATCAAGGAATTTCTTCAGGCGTTTGGCTGTTGCTGAGGAGATGTCTTGTGAGATAAATAGTTTAGAGCCAGACCATACAAGTTGTTTTTTGAGTTTAGCTGCATTCAGGATTTGTAAAAGGTCAGTAAATTTAAAACATAGAAGAATCACACCTCGTGGCTTAGCAGAGGATAGACGAGGACCCAATCTATGAGCACACTGGATACTTAGGTTTGAAGTTGCAGAAAGGTCAAGAAGCATTGGAAAAAAAGTAGTGAAATAGTTAACCGGATCATCTCCTTCCAAACCTTACGGAAAACCATATAAGCAAAGGTTATTGCGCCTATTCCTGTTTTCAAGATCTTCAGCAGATTTCTTTAGCAGGAGAACCTCCTTCTCTAAGGTAACAACCATGGTAGATATGTCCTGTACCTCTCCAACATAATGTTCCACCACAGATATACAGGCTTCCATAGATGAACATTTAGTATCCAGGTCTTGGAGACGCGTATTTGTTTCCTCGATAAATGGACGTAGACCACGAATCTCTTCCAGAACAGTGTCCAAAGATATAGGATCGGCGGAGAAGGAGGATCCTGCTTGAGACGCTTATTACCTGAAGATGGAGTTTGCCGTTTGATAGAGGAGGATGGCGAGGCCACTGTTCGTGAAGAATTTGATTGTACCATCTTGTTAGTGTTGATTAGAGAAGAATTAGAAGTAGTATGAAATGAAGAAGTCTCAGAAGTATGACTGTAGACTTTTGCCAATAAAAAGCATATTTTTACTCCTACCCGTATGTTGAAAAAAAACAGGGAAATTTGTAATGTTAAAGGAGTTAAGAAGCAACTAGAATATCAGTCCTGCTCTGAGAAAGGCTGCACAGCACAACAGTCACAAGTTACACTTGCATCAAATCCGTAAAATTAAACAACCACTGCCCCTCACTGGATAGAAAATTGAGGGAGAAGGCAAAAACCAACCCCTATAAAAGCTGGAGAAAACAGGGTTTATAAAACATGCAGAAAGTCACTTCAAAATAATGTCTCTGAAGAGAGAAACGTCATTTCAGTCGCAGGGAGAATAAACAAAATGGCGGCCGTATGTGATGAATATTGAAACCTCAAATTTCTCACAGCAGAGGAGGAGAAAAAGCCATACCAATATATTTATCCACTCACTGTATATTCCGACGTATGGAGGAATCCGTTTCAAGGAGAAATGTGAGCTGGGACCGCAAAAAACATAGCTGTAATCCCCGTTGCTCTACGGTGCTCCGTACTAGGCGGCCATCCTGAAATGCGCTGCGCACGACCCTATAGAGTGTTTCAAAGTAGTCGGCGAACATGTCCGCAATCTCCTGGGACTCATATAACACGTCCCCTTTGAAACTATGTATTTTAGGTACGAGTCTGGCCTCCATATCTTTATTTGGTAGGCAATAGAGCAGTTTTCTGTTTTCATCACCATATTCGTAAAGTCTGTGCTGTGAAGCGGTCCAAGCCATCTTTGCTGCATCCAGTAACTGTGGATTCAAGCACGCCTTAGCCGCTGCCAGCTGATGCCTAGTCTCCTCACTCAGGGATCAGATGTTCAGCCGCTCAAGGTGGGCTATTTGATGATCCAGTCTTTTGTTTTCCATTTCTTGATCCTTTTTTCAGCCTGCAAGGCTTTTAGGGTCTCACAGAAGGCTACACCAGATGTTTCTGGACTAGAATCGACTATTCTAACTAGAACTGATAACAAAATCTCAGATTTCTGTCCAAAAGCAAATTTTGTGTTGAAGAATCAAGAGTCCAATTCATAATTCAAGATGCTTGAATTACATGACTCAAAGTTAAATGTGAACAGCATTTGCCATGGTGCTTGAATAATGACACTTGCTAATGACCTGATTTAACTTTGTGGATACACAGGCATCTTGAACTAAGATGTGCTTTTAGACAGAAATCTGAAAGTTTGTTATTAAGCTGTTAAGACCTATGAATAGCCCTGAAGATTTTCTTTTTGACTAGAGCAAAATGCGTTGGTTGGTTTAGGGCTCGAAAAATCAAAAATGTGTTACTAGGCCTGCAGGTCTAGTAACTTCAAAAATCTACTCGACCTAACTGTAATGCACTTAACCTCTGTGAGCAAATGTGACAAGTGAACAAGATTTAAAGGCATTTGTTTTGCTCATTTACATTGTGAGCAATAGAGATGCCTTTAAATCTTGCTATCTTGTCACATTTGCCCTGCAGTCAGAGACAGAGGTCAGAAGTCAGTTTGTCTTCCTACTCATCAGAAAGGACGAGTAGGACCAAAAAATAACTCGTCCTAATTAAATCTGGCTAGCAAATGCGAGTGGATTTTTCGAGCCCTGTGGTAGTTTGATTGATGTCTTGGATTATGATTGATTATTAAAGAATACTGTCTCATATGAAATAGCACATTGAGAACTTTTTTGTGATACTACTCAAAAGAAATTGATTAAATCTAAACTAGTATTATTATTATTATTAAATAACTTGAAAGGAGTGGCTGGGGCCAACCTGCTTTTGGAGGTGGGCACAACATAAACCTAGATGGGGAAGTTTTTGATTGTGCGGTACATAGACATTTAGTTGTCCAGCGATAGTTCTTGGGTATTTTGAAGGAGGGGACACAGACATCCTATGGGACAAGCTGTCTACATGGAGCATTCCCACTGATAGGTACTAAATCGGTGCTGTTTACTTCCACCTCTCTTTTTTAACTTTTGTGGCTTGGAAACAATAAAGCCAAAAACATTCCACCTAAATTGGGCTTCCCACACCTATGTATTCTACAGTACACAAATGATGAAATTATGCTGTCAATACTATTTCCTTCGCCTTGCACACCATCACAGAATTGTTCTCTTTTCCACAGCCTTTGCAGAGCTACCCAATTGCGGGACATTTACCTTTGTGTGGAAATGAAAACCCCACTTGAAACACAACTTCTTTTTCTGTGGAGAATTCACTCTGGGTATCTCTCCTTGTTCTCTGGCTTACTTTTCTCATTCATGACTGACTCATTCTGGGCACCTCCTGCCTCCATATCAGCAGCTTGTCGATCAGTACTCTCTGCAGCTCTGGCAGCCATGAGAACTCTGTCCAGGATCAGAGTTTCTCTCAGCATTCTTCGTTTGAAGGAATCTGACAAGCTTCAGTTAATTACTCTGAGGCATATAGCTTCCTCATCATTACATGTATTGAAATTACAGTGCTTGATGAGCATATCCAGTCTCGCAGCACATTTTTTTATGGTCTTCGCAGTAATGCCTGCCATGAGCAGTTGTACATCTTTGGTGTAAATCCCCTTCTTCCATTGTTAATAGACCGGGATTTGCATCAAAACCTTCGGGTGGTTGCAAAGGAACGCTCATGTACCACCCATGTAACGTTCCCTTGATGCACTTTGGCCGAATTTCCAACGCAAATCCTGGTTTGTGTTGGAAAGTACAAACCACCACAACATTGTGTGCTGGGTTTTCATTACGCAATTAACACAAACCCACATCAAAGTGTTAGTAAATCTAGGCTCATGTCCTTGTTCTTAGTTGTTGGTTTGCAGTCCTGCAATGGAGAAGAAGTTCATGATTCTCTGTTGAGCAGCAGCGTCTCCACAGGGCACAAAGTCGCTGAGCTTCAGCGCATGCTCCCTGAGTTTGCTGTGCTGTGACACTGCCTTTGATCTAAAACTAATTTAGCATGATCACTTTTATCTCCGTTCAGAGGGCAGTGTATACAACAAGAACTTTAGAGGCAGATATCTTTGCTGGTGAGAGGCAGTCTAAGCAAGAGCTGAGTACAAATTCAGACCACAACCTTTTGCTAAATCACATCCAATTTTATCTGTGTTCACTGTGACTAGAAATAGGAAGACAGTCAGCCATTTCTAGGTGGGGTATTTGGTGCCGGAGTGAGGTGGTAAAGAGGTTTGTATAAGAAGGCCTTGAGCAGCATGTCCTTGAGATACTGTGAGAATGTGGAAATATCAGTCGAAAAAGAAGGGTGTATATCCTTAGCATCGTACCTGTTATAATGCTTAAGCAAAGTACAGCATGTATACTTTTGAATTTTGTAGACTCCTGCAGAGCTGGTAAAAGATAAAACCCCACAGAGATTTTTATGTCAAATGATATGATGCTGGTTAAAACTACAAATAAGAGATCGGGTAAGGCAGGCTGTTTGTAAACGTAGGAAAAGTAATTGTGACCTGGGAAGTGAAATACTGAGGAAGAATTGCCTTCATGGATACCAGACTATATACATTTATGATGAACTAACATCAGCACCACCTAAAACCTCAGACCAATATTATCATGGTTCTAAAATCAACCTAGTTATTTCTGGTTCTGGCAAAGGGGTGGAGAAAGTTGATCAGCTTATCTTTTTGTTTTTTTCTTTTCCGAAAAGTTTGCTAATACTGTTGATGGGAATGCAAAAATAACTTGGCATCTGAATGGCACATAAGTATTTAGGACAATCTGTAAAAAATGCATTTCTAATAAAATGTGATGAGTATTCATTAGCTTACTATTTGTATTTGATTGGTGATCCTCGTAGAAACCCAATAGTTTGATGAAATATTCAGTTATTAAGAAAACTGCACTTTCTCTTTAGTTGTTAAATCTCTTTTGTGCTCCTCTAGGTTTTAAATATTTATTACTTACGATGCACAGCAACTCATGTGCATCCTGGACATGAAAGGGCTGAATTGTTCTTTACATGAACCTTCTTCCATAGTTATTACAAAGCAAAGTCTCTTTGCAGAATTCTAGAGCTACGATTAAAAAAAAGATACATTGTTAGTGTTCTGAATGCTTGCTTGTGCATTTTCATGCTGCAAATATCTTTGGATTGACTAATGTATTCTTTTTACCTCGTAGGTTAATATCCAGCCTTCAGAATGGCACCGCTCCATCCTCTTGCCACAGTCCTGGCTTGGGTTCATGGGCAGAACATACCATGCTCTTCTGCAGGTACTGTGAATTTGACGTCCGGCACTGTTTTCTTTATGGTATGTGGTAGAAAAAACACTGTTGCCCCAGAATGACCTGCTTTTGCCTACTAATTACTGTTTCTCAAGATGCCCAAACAATCCTTCCATTATTTTCTGTCACTTTGTATATGTCACTTTGAGAATTTCTGCACCCTCTCAAGTGTAACTCCTGATTCAGAATCTTATTTATAGTTCTGTTGTACCGCCTTTCTTACTCATCAGTTTAAACCCTATATATATATTTTTTTTACAGCGTTTTATATAGAACAAACTTGACCCAAAGGTATCGAGTATCAGAGTGCTTTACATAGCACCAGTTGTGTTACATGAGGACACATTCATTTTTCATTAGGCATGGGGAGATTAAGTGATTTGCCCAGAATCATAGGATGGTCCGCATAATTGCCAAGACTCAAACCTGTTTCCCCAGATTCGAGGCTGACCGCCCTTGCCGTTAGGCCAACTCCTCTCCCATCCCATATATAGTGTTTTGACAAGTCCTGACTCCTGCCACTCTTCTCTTCCAATGCCTGATTCACACCACACTCGGACAGAGACCTGCAACCTAATGCAGTTCCTTGGAATATTGCAGACTTTATGTTTTTGAATCAGACACCGGATCCTGATTCCTTTCACTACTGAGTGCATAATAAATATTGAAGAGTAATTCTCCACAGTTGTCCTAATCCTGCTTAATATTAGGCATCTCAAATTTCCTTGATCCTGTCATACATTTTAATGTGTTAATAACCTACTTCTCATCTACTATTAGTGATAGTTCACACCTTTGGCTTTTTTGATCTCTGTTTGAACTTTAATGGCCAGTCTAGCCTCATTCAGTGCCTTTGATAGGCATTGCAGAACAATATGCCAAAGGATTTTTTTGTAGTCTTAGTCCTTGCAGGCCTTTTGGATAAACCACCTCACAGGAAAAGGGCAGCAAATAGCACTTTTCATCATTATGCATCCTAGCATCTGAAGATGGGGTTTGCCAGCTGCTGCCAAGGGCCAATTAAGAACGTCCCCAACACACTGAAAAGCTGTGAAAGTTAAGCTGTTAATATCTGCCATGCTTAGTTTAAGTCCCATTCCCACCAGCTTTTATCTCACAGTCATAAACATAAATATGTTCCTCCCTTTAGAGAGAATTGCTGAGTGTTTGTGGTTGCCATGACACAGGTATGTGTCACTGTTAAAAGTGTCAAGAGTATTCCTATTTATGCTCCTTTTAAATGGATTCTATGGTAGTGTTAAGAACTGCCTTGAAGAGGGTGCAATTACAGGTAGCATCATATAGCCATAGGATGGTGCCTAGCTAGGGGAGAGCTTGGTTATTAGTATACATAATACAAATGTATGTAATAGATTAATGTCTTTATTTTTTGATATTGCAGGGAAGACAGGCAGAACTGGAAATGCAGTTGAAACATGGCAGGGATGATCCTCAAGAGGTGCAGTACAAAAAGTATACTGCGTGGCTCTGGTGAGTGCGTGATAATTTGCTTTTTGTTACTGGGCATTGGTGTAAAGAAATGCTAAAATGTGTCACAGGCAGAATATGACGTGTTTTTAACTGTAGTGTGAGAGGAAAATTAACAGAAATGACCTTTACTATCAGTGGTTCAATGGGAACAGGGTAAAAGGACAAAGATTGTTTTGCTTCTTATTTTTATCTACAAGTGCTAAGCCCCAGCTGGGGCACCAGATTACCCGCCAAAACACATTAAATATTAGCTGATTGCAAGGTGGTTGTATCCAGCAACATCACCATAGACTGTAGATAACCTATGGTTTCTCCAGCCCTCCTAATATCCTGCTACAACTCATGTTTGTGTTGTGCCATGTGATACATTCATGCAGCAGATACATCGCACTACACAAGAGCATACTAGCGTTGTGCATTAAAAGAGGAGATGTTCTCGTCATACTCCTCCTTGAGGGAAATGGATTATTTTGTTTAGCAGCATACCATGTAGGGCACAGTGCCAGGATACAGAGGTATAGTATTTGATGATTTGTGGTGCCTAGTGGCTAAGGGTCTACGTTTCTTGAATGTTTACGCCCAAAATGTTGTGGGTACGCCTAAAATCCCATCTCGCTGAAGTCTAGTTGGAGGCGTTACTGCTCTGGTTGGGCACTCCTATGATGTGAGCAGGAGATTTCAAATGTATGATGTCTGGATACTCTATAGACACCCCTCTTTACAAGTCTCCGAACACAAACTAACAACACATCAGATTTATTTGGTACTCTGATATATTGATGGTTGGAGGGAAAGCAAAATGTGCTTTCCTTTTAGTCCCCCCAGGACAAATAGTAGGTTGGACACATTTTTTGTGAGGTCCAACTCGTGTCATGACTTAAACACTCAGAACCTTGTTCTCATGCCAACGCTCCCCTCAAGATAACAACCTTCTCAGGGGCTCCTGGGAGTACCCATGCCAGTGCTTCCCTCATAACCCTAACCTCCACATGTGCTCCAGCTTCCATTTCCCAAGTTTCAGGAGATTCTTACTGTCTCTCTGCCTTCTGCTGTGGACCTTGAATGTGTCTTGAAAGCCAATTCATTTGCTGCAGAGGTGGAACAAGCTCCAGCGAGAATTGAGAGTCTGGTGGGAATCTGGTAACTCTGGGGTAAATGGCAGCCATGTTGTTGTGGCTTTACTACAGGGCAGACAAACTTGGCCATTGATGCCAAGCAGATCACGAATGGTAGTTACTCCCGTAGGTGGTACATGTCTCTTCCATGCATAGGGAGAGCATTGGCTTGATCGCTTTGCCACTGCTTAGAATGCACAATATCAGCAGTTCTCTGTGTTGGCGTTCCCAGGGTGCTTCATCTTTAAATCGTGTTCTACCTACGATGGGACTCAGGCTCTTGTATGCCTTCCCTCCGATACCTCTCCTGCCCGAGTTCTGAAGAATATCAGGCCAGTATAGGCACAAGTCATCTTAGTAGCACCAGTTTGGGTGCGGAGAGTATGGTGTCTAGAGCTCCTGGGCATCAAGAACTGTCCTCCAATCTGGCTGCCCATCTGGAATGTTATGCTGGTGCAGCAATGGGGCAGTGTCCTGCACTCAGACCTCCAAAATCTACACCTTCAAACTTGTAGATTTAGTGGTGACAGCTGAACACCTTCACCCTGCCACCAGACGTGGTTGATGACATCTCGGCAGCCAGGATCCCTCGACGAAAACTGTATGCACCTGTTGTTGGAATTAATTTGTGGGTTTGTGTGCCACACAGCAGTTAGGCCCCATCCGGGTCAGGTTATCTCATGTTCTGTTGTTTTTTTTGTCCTCGCCCGGCAAGGCCTTGTTTTGTGCACAGTTAAAGGGTATCTTTCTACTGTTTTGGCATTCTTACAGATGGCAAACCAGCCTTTGTTATTCAAATCACCTGTTGTGATGCATTTTTACAGGACTCCTACATTTGTTTCCTCCTCCTCCATTTGTTATGCTGCAGTGGGAGGGATCTTAAACACACAAAAGGTGATGTAGGAATGCTTGCAATTTTTCAAACCACTGGTACTCGCTTTGGGTAGCATCCCAACCCATCATTCTTTTGCTCACAATGCCACGTAGTTTGGACCCTACCACATGTAAATCAGTCTCGACTCTGGTCCTCATGTGAACAGTTCAGCCCAAATTGCCAAACCAGGTTTTCACTGAACCGGAACACAACAAACCTAGGACTGGTCTCACTCTGATAAGAGTTCTTCAGCCAGGGATAACTTGGTTCCTGTGGCTCAGTAAGCACAGACACACATCTGTGCATACCCTTGCCACTTAGGTTGGTACATCAAACACACAGTAGGTGATGGGAGGCTCAGACTGATTTTCATATGGCTGGGTCTAAACTGAGATGGCATGGTGAGCAAAAGAACTATTGGTTGGGATGTTACTCCGAGTCACTGTCAGTGGTTAGACAAATTGCACGCATTTCTCCCAAAACCTTTTGTGTGTTTGATGTAGTGGGATCTTAGCCTGGCTCTCACATATTTGTTATGTACTCCCTTTGAGCTGCTGCACAGCTGCCCTTTGCGGCTTCTCACCCTCAAGGCAATGTTCCTTGTTGCCAAAACATCAGTTCAGCTGGTGAGTGAGCTTCAAGCTCTTTGTATCGACCCACCATACACATTGTCTTCTCAGACAAACTGGTTCTGCAAGCTTGGGCATTCTTCCTTCCAAAAGTAGTGAGGCCAATCCATTTCAGTCAAACCATCACCTCCTCATCTAAGGAGTAGGAGAGACTTTCTTAGACCCCAAAAGAGCGCTGAACTTCTACATCGATCATCCCAGAGAACATTGAGTGGACGATTAGCTCTATGTGGACTTCACAGGAGTGAAGAAGGGCAAAGCTATGCAGAAAAGGACCATCTCTCACTAGACCATGCCCAGCATCAAGGGCTGCTAAGCATTAGTAAAAAAACAGCCCTCGAGGGTTAAGGGCTCATTCCACCAGAGCCAAAGCTGCTACCATTGAGTTCCTTCCTTTACATCTGTCAGGTGGCCACATGGGAGTCTCGCCATGATTTAATGAAGCACTACTGTCTCGACAGCTAGGTTCGCCGAGAAGGCCATTTCACCCGGTTGATCCTACAGGCCTTTTTGGTTTGAGTCAATTCACAGACCCACCCACGCATAGGTATTTCTTTGGGATCTATTAAAAAGGGGAGGAATCTGCAGTTTGAAGTCTCTATCAATAGAACAAGATATTTCACATAGAGATTCTATCGAACTACAGATTCCTCATAGACCTTCCTATCCTGCCTGCCCTGTGAATCGAGCTGTGTCCATTTAAAAAGAAACCACGTTTAAGAATCTGCTTACTGGTAGAAGCCAAGTGGATGTAGGGTCTCTGCTTCCGGAGGCATGAACAGGCTCGAAAGCAACTGTTGTCAGCACGCAAGAATGTAAAACCAACAGTTGATGGACAGAATGCAGAACAATGTCATACCTTCAGCCCAGTGCAGAGATCTGGGCCTAAATCCATCGTTTTTTTGCACTCCACACCACCCCAGTTCAGACATGGCCATATGCCAATCAGCCTTGACCCTGTGCCTCATGGGAACAGTCCAGCCCGAACTGCCAAGCCATGTCTTTCCTGGACCGGAATCAAGCATCCTAGAACCGGTTTCTGGCTATCAGCCGTCTTCAGCCAGGATAGCTTGACTCCAGTGGTGTGGAGAGCATGAGACTCACGTCTGAGCATACCCATCCCACTCGGGGTGACAAATGCAAAACCAACAGTTGATGTACAGAATGCAGAACAATGTCATACATTCACCCCAGTACAGAGATCTGGGCCTAAATCCATTGTTTTTTTGCACTCCACACCACCCCAGTTCAGACATGGCAATATGCAAATCAGCCTTGACCCTGTGCCTCATGGGAACAGTCCAGCCCGAACTGCCAATGGACCGGAATCAAGCATCCTAGGACCGGTTTCTGACTATCAGCCGTCTTCAGCTAGGATAGCTTGACTCCAGTGGTGTGGAGAGCATGGGACTCATGTCTGAGCATACCAATCCCACTCGGGGTGACAAATGCAAAACCAACAGTTGATGGACAGAATGCAGAACAATGTCATACAGGAATGGCACCTACATCTGCTTCGCATGTCATTTCTGGAGCGGAATGGAATGGCATCAGGGCGGAGCAACACGGTGCCACCTGACGAGGAGTAGAGGTACTGCTATAATTTTTCTGGATCTAGTTTGATGCCTGGGGAAGTATTCTAAAGATGAGGAATCTGTGGGTTAGGTAGTGTGTTGCCGAATGTAAGTAATTTATTCTTCACTCCACTACTAGCTCCCATGTGTAAACTTTAAATGTCCTGGACACCTCATGTCCATAATTTCCTTGTGCGGCAAGCCGATCCTGTTCCCCATTGCGATGGCCCCTAATCTTTATAAGTGCACAGTAAATTTTTCCCATTGTAGTCCAAAAGCTCTCCACTTTTTTCTTCCCATGTGTGGGAATTAAGAAATTCCCACCGCTCTGAACTCTGTTCATACTGTATTCATTATTTGCCCTTACAGTGCACAAATGTCTTACTCCAAGTTAATCCATTCCTAGAACCACCTCCTTCCCATCTTATTAGTTTTGCTCTTACATAAGTACCACATTTCCAACCTTTTCTGCACCTATATCATCTATTATTTTTCAGTTTATTCACAGCCCTAAAGTTAAATAACACTAAAGACCATTTTAGGTAGAATTTTCACTAATTTGGAAGAACACACTGGCCTGGCTGCCTCTTTCATTCTCAGAATATTAGCTGTCATTGGCATGGCATTATCCGCAGACCTCCTCTTCACATATGGTGAACTTTCTTTTACCCTCTTGCCCATCTCACTTTCCAGAAGGTTCTTATTCTCAGAAAAGATTTCATTAGAAAGCAAGATTGTCTTACTGCACAGTATCATGGAAGGAGCCAAGTCCTTCTCCACAAAAACCAGTGTATGTTACCACCTTGTTATCCCTGTATACCAGATCATAATTACACTACCCCCACTTTTTCCTTCCACTTATCTGAAACATCTGTCTCTATATTTTAATGTTGTCGAGGCTTGGAATCCCTCAGTAAGTTCCAATGCCTTCACTTGCCTAACAGCCAAAGTTCCTCTGTATTTGGGGTTGCCCTCTCTTCTGCTTCCAGAGCCAACCCATGCACTCCTGACCACTGTGAACACACATTGCAAGATGTTTTGATATTTCGCCAAATAGTGTTGTAAATGAGGAGTTGCAAACCACTCTTAATTACTGCAGTTCTATTAATGTACTCCCATAGAGGACATTTTCCACTTTGGTGCTTAATCCCTTAATGAGCAACGAAGTACTATTTCTTCCCTTGCTGAATCTTTTTGATACCCAACATGAAAAAAACTGGTTTGGTACGTGTGACTTAAAGGTCAGTGCTTAGAAAGAATAAGCCATGGGCAGGACATTTCTTTCATCACATTTTCTCTTTTTTAATTTGAAATGTAATTCACTACTTATAGTAAAAGTTGTTTTGGGAGGACAGGAGGATGCCTCCTTAGGAAAACTAGAAAGAACAGGAGTCTCGGGGATCTAAGAAAAGTATTGGGCTCACATGGAGGGTGGAAGAAAGAAGCTAACACGAGACAGGCTGATCCTCACTAACACTCTCAGGGCAGCAGTCGGCCAATCCCTTCATCTCCCACCCTTGCATGTACCAATCTGGCTGGGGTCTGAGTCACAACCAGACTAGGGCTCGCTCGACTGGTGGCCATCTGCCTTTGAGAGCCTTCTGTAGTTTGAGAGGGGCTTGGGGCATGAGACCCTGGTCTAAATGTTGTCTTCATATTCGTGATAGATGAAAAAAGTGCTATTTAAAGTTTTTGTAGTTTCTACTCTAGTTGCCATCTTTGACAGTTCAGGGTTTTTCTTCCTCCTTTGTGGGGAGTGTATTTATTCAGCATTAGGCAGTATCTGCCTAAGTAAATAAATAATACATAAAATGGTGCAAGGCTATTACTGATGTTACAAATTCCTATCCTTTCCCTTTTAGTATCCTTTTTGTCATTTAACAGCATCTCTTCCACGTGCATATAGCCATACGAATTACTGACCCTTCTCTGATTACACCCCCATTTTGATCTACAGCCACATAGTATGTAGCTTCCCGTGTGACTAAGCTGGTTAGTTCTTATTATAATTTGCATGTCTATCTCTCACATAATCTCAACCTTCAGAATGCCAGGTGCTGCATCCCATGATACCATATCCATACCACAGTGTTCATTATGCACAGCATAAAAACACTTCCCATACAGACTCTAAGCAAAAACGCCCTCACAATCACATGCCCCACATGGTGTAGTTTGTTATCTGGGTGGTTAAAGGCTTCAGTTTCCCACACAGGGTAGCAAACAACATACACATTCAATAAAACACTACTACAAGTGAAAAATGGCTGCTCTTCTAAAGGGCAGACTGGCTGGCCAGAGCTGGCATTCAGAGTGGCTTGAATTAGGAGTTCTGACAAATGCACAAATTGATGCCCATGCCACCAAGACATTTCTGGTAAAAGCAAGGGATGAGTGAAGTTACTACTGGGCATGGCCCAGTGTACGTCATCTTCAAATGCTAATAGCGCCAGGTTGTAGGCGAAATCTCTGCATATTAGGGTTCAGCAGGACTAGAACAAGTGCCCAGGAATGCGCTTGGTTTGCGTGCAACGCTGCAAGCATCCTTAAGTAGGTAGGATGTATTTCTATGTTCCTGGCTGGCAGGACCCGGCATACTTTCATCTTCTAATGCCAGTTAAGATAGATTGCAGTCCATGTCTCTCAATTGGAAGAGTTAGCAAAACGGGACCAATTGCCAAGGATTCAGCAAGGCTAGCCGAGAAATTGAGACCAGCCTTAATGTTGTTGACAGTAGTTTGATTTTTGCTGGCTGGCAAGGCTCATCATACTTTCATTTTCTGACGATGGTAAAGGCAGATCAAGGGTCATATTTTTGCAATGTGAAGGGTCAGCTGTATTTGGCCAAGTGCCAAGAATCAATGAGGCTAACCAGAGACATTGAGACCAACCTTAAAGTACTAAGGGGGGCCAGAGTTTGTGGTTGAAGAGAAGGCAGGCAAAGGCTCTGTTGTCTGAGGGCAGGCCTAAGCTGAAGTATCCAATACATTCAATCAACACACTCTCCTGGCTGGAGCTGCCATTCAGTTGGTTGAATTAGGAATTGTCCAGTACAGGAAATACACCTTTCGGCTACTATTGTTTTAGTTCAAAGGCTGCATGCTAGAGCTGACAGCAAGTTTAAGGAGGGTGAGTCGGTAATGGAGGGTCGAGTGGGAAGGGATTAGACGTAGGAGATCGGAATTAAAGTTAACTTGTGGAGACATACAAACAGTGTTTTCACAAAGCTAAGTCTCCTTTCACCACTTTGTTTATTATTTTACTTTGAGATGTTCTTTGCTACTAATAGTGAAAGTGGAAATTGTTCTGGAAGGAAATTCTAAAAGAACAGGGGTTTCTGGGATCCAAGAAAAGTATTGGGTTTGCTTGGAGGGGTGAGGACAGCAGGGTAACATATGATGCGGGTTGATTTGCTCTTGTCAGGACAGCAATCTACCAGGCCCTTCATCTCTCACCTTAGAATATGCAGAATGCCAGTCTGACTGGGGTCTGAGTTATAACCCTACTAGAGCTTGCATGACTGGTGCTCATCTGACCTTGCTACGGGTTTGGAGCGTGAAGCCAAGTGAAAATTATGGCTTACTTAGGCCAAGCAGGAGTACGTGGATTCTGGGCATTTTAAAGTTGATGTTGTTTCTTCTCAGGTTGCCAGTTTTGATTGTTCTTCCATTTCCCTACTCCTTCATGTTGTGTATTTATACAGTAGTAGGCAATAGCCATGTCTTTAAAAAACAAATAAGAATAAATAAACAAATAAATCAAATAGTGCACAGCTACTGCTTATGTCATCAATTGCAATTCTTGCCCTTTTGCTTTCCTTTTAGTCTTTCAGCAACATCTCTACCAGCTGCTTGTTGCTGTATGGATAACTGGTCCTTCTCTGATAATTACCCCCGTTTTTTGATGTACAGACAAACAGTTTCCCAGTATCCCTGTGGCTAAACTGGTTAGTCCTTATTATAATTATAAATTCACATCTGTCCCTCAGATACCCTAACCCATTACACCAGCAGACACTGAAGCCCATAAAACTATTACAGCACTTGGGTGGTCAACACACTGGACATAAACACTTCCCTTTTAGGTTTGATCCAGGGGAAAGCAATACATTTCTACACCTCTAATACTTTTATTTTCTTAGTAATGTTCAATCTATTCCCTCGCAAGAGAACATGTGGCAAATCCTTATGAGGACCTGGAATTAGAAAATGCCAAATTCATGCATACCCTAAAATATCTCGGGTAACCTTATTAAACCAATTATCGACTAAAGATTTCACTTTAAGAATGACTCAAAACGATGAAATTGCTCATGGATATCATTTATCTAAGCCTCAATTTGAATGTTCAAGAAACACAAATTTCATTTAAGTTTTTGTATTTAGAATCCATTTAGTACAATTAGGCACACAATGCCATACATATTCATTAGAATAAACATATGCTGATTAGCCAGGGGATAAAAGGGAGAGAGTACATAGGAGAATCAAGTTCGGCATTTAGGTAATACAAACCAATTATGCAGAGGTGAAACGTAAGGAGTCACAGGATTGAGTCCATAACTCTCTAGCCGAAGAGTTATACCTGCATACTTTACCAGCCGGTAAAGTACAGGTTAAGTCAGTTCGGAAGTTCAGTTCAAAATTAGATTGGCGTAAGTAATCACAGTTCCTTCCAACAGCATGCCAGGCAGGGAAATTGAAAACAATAGCAAGCCCAATTCCTCTTCCGTGGGGGCAATTATACTTCCAAAGTTCTCAGGTTAGGCCCACAAAGTATCAGTTTAATCATGCGTTATGATTTCCATTGGCTGTCTTCATTCGGCTGCTCATGGTGTGATCAATACTTCACTAAGAAATCAGGAAAAATTAAGTAATCCTTTTGTTTAATCATCAATTTAAACAACTTTATAATTTGCATCCTTTCCTCAGAAGTTAAGTAATTTATTTTATGCACTGTCTGTTCCCAGACACTTTCTCTGGGTTTGCAACTGTATTGATACATTTCTGTCAAAAGTGTTGCTAAAACAGAAAAGGCCCACTGTTCATAAGCAAGAAAAGAAACACTCAGAAAAGTTCTCATAACATCTAAAATGACTGCTTCAGCTAGATTCTGCTTTTTAAAGGAAAAGAAGCAATCGAGGCCTACATGAAAACTCATCAAAATAATTACTATATTAAATTAATATAAATCACTCATCTGAAAGAAACAGTTAATTATAGATTCCGTACCTTAGAATTACCCCAGGCGTCAAACTGGACCCGGAAAGTTTTTCGTCACAGTACTCCTGCGCGTCGGAAGGTGGCGTCAGTCGACTCCGCTTTCGTCGTCGGCATCGTGGTCGCCAGGATGACGACGCGGTAGCTACATAGATGCTGCCCTCACGAGCTGACGTCAGTTCTTTCTTTTTCCGCGCCAGCTACTACAAATCTGGAGAGAGCGGTACCTCCAGTCACTTTTTGACTGACTTTTTCTCGACTTTTGTCGACATCGTTTTCGAGTCCATCAACCCCTGGTGCATGAGGGATGCCCGGGTTCAAGGTTTGCGGTTCCTGTAACCGACTGATGTCGGTGACGGATCCTCACTGAGTGTGCCTCTTCTGCCTGGGGCGCGACCACGGCCCCAAGTCGTGCCGACTGCTGGACCATGAATCCGAAGTCTTTGTGGGCGTGGTCCCAAAAGCTTCTCGACAGTCAGCTCCGCACCGCTCGAGGTCCCGGTCGCATATGAGGTCGAGGGACTCGTCGCGAGCCACCATCATTCTTCTTCCAAGTCTTCGCGCTCGGGGTCAGGTAAGTCGAAGCACAAGAATAAGTCGAAGAAGCATTGTCGCTCTTTGACTTCTCCTCGTCCGTCGGCCGACATGACAAGGGATGCGGGTGGTGCCTCTCCTGCGGCTCCGCGTGCGGAGCCTGAGGGGTCGACTCCGGCTCCCCCCCCTTTCTGGGACCCAGAGTGACCCATGCCCAGCTTCGTCAATTTAACGAAGCGATGCATGCCATCTTTGGGCAGCCCGACTCCGCTGGCTCGCCTTTAGGCCTCGCAGACTCGGCTGCGGGCCCGGGCCTTTGGCGGCCCCAACACCCCACCCCTGAGAGCTTGGTGGTCCAAGCCTCCACCTCCAAGGGCGCATTCCCTACCGCTCCACCTGATAGGGAATCCAAAAAGCTGGACCATCTTGGGAAGAAGATGTTTTCTTCCTCCAGCTTGGGACTGCAGTCAGTAAACACTGCATGTCTTTTGGGCTGTTACACCCACTCCGTGTGGGATGCGGTTGCGCAAGTGCTGCCTCAGTGCCCGGAGGAGGCCCGGGCCGTACTCTGTCGAGCAGTTGCCAAAGGGAGAGACGTAGCAAAGTTTACCATCGCTGTGGACTGGATTTCACCGACTCACTAGGCAGAACGATTTCCACGTCGGTATCCCTTCGACGCTACACCTGGTTGAGGTTGACTGTTTTTTCCCGGGATGTCCAATCTACCGTTATGGACATGCCCTTTGATGGCCGTTGCCTATTCGGTGACAAAGCCGACAGCGCGATAGAGAGCTTTAAGGAGTCTCGGGCTACGGCCAGTTCCTTGGGCCTCTCCGCCACCCGCCCTGCGCAGTCTGCTTTTCACCCCTTTCATGGCTACGGAAGGGGTGCCGCGCCACGTCCCTCCCAGAGCCACAGGCCAGCGCAAGCTGTTCAGCTCCTGCGCGGTCGGGGACGTGGGAACCAGCGCCGGGGTTCTGGGGGCTAGCGGGCTGGAGAGTCCACCACAGCCCCCTCTGCAGCAGCCTCCAAACCCTCCTAGTCCGACCTTTCGGGCCACAAATCGCCAGTGGGTGGCAGGATTCGCCATCACCTTCCCCACTGGTGCACCATCACGTCGGACAGCTGGGTTTTGCAAATAGTCCACTGGGGCTACTCCCTCTCCTTCGAGACTACCCCTCCATCCATGCCACCTCAGTACCATCGCATATCAGAGGATCATCTGGCCCTTCTCCAACAGGAAGTTTCAGCACTCCTGGCCAAGGGTGCCATCAAGAAAGTTCCGTTCCCAGAAGTAAGTTGTGGTTGCTAGTCTCACTACTTTCTGGTGCCCAAGAAGGACAAACGCCTGCAGCCTGTCTTGGATCTCAGGGACATCAACTGCTTCCTCAGAAGTTCAGAATGTTGACACTGGCTCAGGTCCTGTCTGCCCTCGACTGGATGGTAGCGTTGGACTTGCAGTACGCTTACATTCATATCCCCGTCGTGCCGGCCCACGGGTGTTACCTACGGTTCACGGTAGGCCACAAGCACTTTCAGTTTACCATGCTCCCCTTTGGCCTTAGCAGCACCCCTTGGGTGTTCACGAAAGTGATGGCTGTGGTTGCAGCTCATCTGCGCAGATCAGTGGAGAAGTGTGGCTCACTGGTTAGAGGAGGCAGACCTGGAAGCAGAGGTCAGCCCGGGACCAGGGTTCAATTCCCGGCTCAGCGGGGTCTTGAGTCCTAAAAGAAAAAATGTCCATGGACTCGACAATTCTCGCTCCGGTGCCTACTCGATTCACGGGTTCACACTCTGCGACTCTGGGCAATAGCTTGCTTAATCTCCACAACGGCCCCTCGCGGCGGGATGCCTGGCTTTCACCTTGCGGATACCCTGCCGGGGTTATCTCACAGGGGAATATCAGGACGGGTTCCCTAAGCAAGCGCTTAGAAACCGCTCGGTGATTTGCGCTATATAAATTCCTGTACATTTACATTTACATCAGGGGTTCCAATCTTCCCACTATTTCGACGACTGGCTGTTGAAGGCTGGATTGCCCCAGGCTGTCGTCTCCCACCTCCAGACTACGTCCGACCTCCTGCATTCACTGGGGTTCTCCATCAACGTGCCGAAGTCACACCTGACTCCCTCTCAGAAGCTCCTCTTCATTGGAGCGGTTCTGGACACAACACAGTTTCGGGTCTATCCTCCCGAATACTGAGTCTGGGATATTCAGGCAATGATTCCGATCTTTCAGCCTCTATACCGGGTTTCGGTCAGGATGACCCTGAGACAGCTGGGCCTCATGGCCTCCTGCTTCCTGCTGGTAGATCATGCCAGGTGGCATATGCGGGCTCTGCAGTGGGACCTGAAGTACCAGTGGGCGCAGCATCAGGGAATCTGTCCGATTGCATCCAGATCTCGGAGGGCACTGCACGACAATTGAAGCAGTGGCTAACGAACCAGGATTGGGTCACATTCAGAACCCTCTCCCAACCAGAATACACAGTGGTTATGGACGCATCCCTTCTGGGATGGGGTGGCCACATGGGAGAGGCGTAGATCAGAGGCCTCTGGTCTCAGGCGGAGTTCGTGCTCCACATCAACCTTCTGGAGCTTCTGGCGATCCGTCTTGCACTCAATGCATTCCTTCCCTCTGTCCGGGGAAGAGTAGTGCAGGTGTTCACGAACAACACCACTGCCATGTGGTACTGTAACAAACAGGGTGGGTGGGGTCGTGAAGCCTATGTCAAGAGGCCCTCCGCCTCTGGACATGGCTGGAGCATTAGGGCATATCCCTGGTGGGTCAACACCTGACAGGTTCACTGAATGCCAGGGCAGACAAACTCAGCCGCCGGTGCATGATGGATCACAAATGGCGTCTTCACTCTGTGGTGGTGCAAGGTCTCTTTCAGCAGTGAGAACGAGCAATGTCAGCAATTCTGCGCGTTGGATTTTCCAGGGCAGCACTCACTAGATAACGCTTTTCGAGTGGAGTTGCGGTCTTCTATACGCCTTTCTACCTATACCACTTCTGTCCAGAGTGCTGAAGAAGATCAAGCTTGACCGGTCCCAAGTCATTCTTGTGGCTCTGGATTGGGCACGAAGAGTCTGGTATCCCGAGCTGCTACACATGGCCATTGATCCTCCGATTAAACTGCCTCTTCGGAAGGATCTTGTATCGCAGCAGCAGGGGACGATCCTCCACCCGAACCTGTCCAGCCTCCACCTCCTTGCGTGGAGATTGAGTGCCGGCAGTTGACATTGTTTCGCCTGCCTCCCAAAGTCTGTGATGTAATCTTGGCAGCCAGGCATACCTCCCGTCAGACTGTATACGTCTGCAAATGGATCAAATTTGTGGCATGGTACACAGGAAAGGCTGTGGATCCCCTTTCCACCCCTCTTTCTAAGGTTCTCTTGTTCCTTCTTTCTTTGGCCCAGCCGGGCTCTGCTCTGGGCACTCTAAAGGTCTATCTCTTGGCCAATTCAGCCTTCTTTAGGCTTCCTGATCAGCCTTCTCTTTTAAAGTACCCTGCATTCAGTGTTGGTCTTCTGCAAAAGGTTATAGTGATCTCAGGGCTTCCGAGCCTATCTACTTCGGAGTCAGTAAATCCTTGTAGGAATGGGTCTGGAGAGGCATTCAGTGTTCGCCTCAAAAACGTTTTAGGGTCATATAGTGACAAGGCTAACGGTATGCCTATAGAAAAACTTGTTTTGAATGTAAGAAGGTCTCTGATATGCCCTTTCAAAGAACTGTGGCGTGTCCAAAGGCTCGGAGCGATCCTGACGATCTGGTGGTGACCCTTTTGCAGAAGCCAACACTGAATGCCTCTTGTGACCCATTCTTACAAGGAGTAATTGACTCAAATGTAGATAGGCTCAGAAGCACAGAGATTACTATACCAGGTTCTTTTAACACTGACTGGTCATCCGTTCATTCTTTCCTGAAACATTAGGAATCAACCAAGAAATAAGGAGCAGCAAAACCCACTCATGGACCTTGGCAGCAATTGAACCTACACTTGCATACAGCATAAGAAATAAGCTTTGAGAAAGTTACATACAGTAACGAAACGCATGTCGGCTGTTTTTGACTGCTCTTCAACTGCCATCATTGGGAAGGCCCCAGGATTTGGACCGTCATTCTGGCTTATGTGATTGTTCACAGCGTTTTAAGTGAAGAACTGTCTAATATACTGCTAATCATTTACATCCTGTATAAAATCACAAATTTCATGTTTTGTATTTATACTTCATGTACTGTTTTGAGAGATAAATGGGTAAAACATCATTAACAAAGAATATTAAACCATATAGTTAACATATTTACCTTATGTTCTCTTCTCTTGAAATGATATATCTTTATGCTGGGGGAACAACACTCTGAAAACTTTAACAAAAGTTGGGGTGCTTCAAATGGGCCATTTGCTCTGAGCAGATTACTATAAAAACTGTCCTTTGTAAAATATTAGAGTGCCGAGGTACATCTGTGTTTTAAACAAATGCAATAACGGGTTTCTTAGGAATACTTGTTAAGCTGGCATCCGTGGTAGTGGGATGTCTTTGGTACCTTGAGGGGCACCGTAACTTGGAAGAAATGACATATATACAACAATAACCACCAGATTTTGATGTGCGACTGTCTAAACCAGCACTACCTTTGTATGATATTGCTTACTTCTTTCCACATTGGCCAAACCATCACTTTGCCCACCTTCTTTCCGCCTCCGCATCCTTCAAAAGAGGAAGAGAGGCTCCACCGTCTGGATCCAATATGTGTGCTTTCCTTCTACTTAGATCGTTCCTAACAATTCCAGGTGGATGACCAGCTCTTTGTTGGTTATATGGGTGCTAAGAAAAGTAGGGCAGTGCACAAATGGACCATATTCAGGTGGATTGTTCTGTGCATCAAAGTTTGCTATTCTTTCGCAAAGAAGGAGCCTCCAGTGGAGCTGCGCGCTCATTCCACCAGGGTGACGGCAGCTACTACTGCTTTGGGACGGGGAGCACCTCTTAATGACCTCTGTCAGGCAGCTACGTGGGCATCACTGCACATGTTCACCAAGCATTACTGCCTGGACAGCCAAGTTCGGAGAGACAGCTTCTTTGGCCATTCTGTTCTCCAGGACTTTCTGGTGTGAACTTAGTTCGCAGACCCACCTCTGGGGTTGGTATTGCTTGGGTATCTATTCTAAGGTAGCAATCTATAACTAGCTGTTTCTTTCAGATGAACAAGTTATTTACCTCGGTAACGATATATCTGTAAGAAACATAGGTTAGTTATAGATTCCTTACTGCCCCACCCATCCTCCCCGTTCTGCGAACTGACTTCTAGGGTTAAGGACTTCCTTTCAGGACCCTAGTTTTCTGCACGAGTGGTCAGTGTCTTGCATGGTTTTGCGCTTCTGGCATGGAAAGTCATGTACAGAACTGACGTCAGTGCGGCATATATGTAGCTACCGCAACGTCATCCCGGCGAGCACGACGCCGACGATGAACGCGGAGTCGACCGACGCGCAGGGGTACTGGTGATCAAAAACTTTCCGGATCTAGTCTGACGCCTGGGGGTAATTCTAAGATAAGGAATCTATAACTAACCTATTTTTCTTACAGATATATCGTTACCGAAGGTAAGTAACTTGTTCATTAGCATGATTAGTTAAATTTACTTATTATATTCACTCATTATTCTTTTCTTCAAAGATTAGTTATCAATATTAGGCACTATTAAACGAAATACGCTTCACACGTTCTATTTTCCAATCAGATTAATATGTAGATCATGTTTGTCATTTAAATTACATTTCATACATTACTAATAAAATGCAGCAAAACTCGAACTATTAAGCAACTCTAACCTAAAATATGAATTAATTTTCATGTATTTCATTATGTAAGCATTTTTCATTAAATCACGTTGGGTAATCAGCAGCCCATTTCTAAATTAACCACGTTTTATTTTCCAAACACGTGTCTACATTTCGTTGAGCATTATATTTATTTCTCTTCTCTCTTTATTTTCATATTTTCTTTTTTACATTTCAGAACATTTTTCTGCATGCTTTTATGATGCAGTTAAGAATCTCATGTTTTCGTTATCATTCCATTTTGCACACTTTGTTAAAATTAGTTCTGTAAATCTCATCTAATAGAGAGACTTGATGAAGGCAAATGTCTTTAAACTTTCACGCTCCGCCAGGTTCAAAATGAAAAAAACACTTTCGACCACATGGCTTACACCGTGTAGCTTACAATCTATGTTGGTAAGTGCTTCAGCATCCCACACAGGGGTAGTAAACGTTATACAACTGCTATGATACAATGCAATACAGTGTCTTATTCCCCCAGGTGGCACACTAGGAGTTCATTTACCCAACTCCTGGGAAATTTCAAATGCATACACAACCTTGCCATGTTATGGGTTCAAAGGCTTAATGTTATACTACAAATTTACACTGCAAAATAAATAAAACACTATGGGCCAGATGTAGGTGTCTCATTACCGGTCAGTAACGGCCGAAATTAACGAATTTCGGCCGTTACCGACCTATAATGGGCTTTTCTTATGTAAGAGGCCGAAATTAAAGATTCGGTAATTTACCGAATTGGTAATTACCGATTTCTTAAATACCGATTCGGTAAATTACCGAATTCCTAATGTAGGGAGCACTTAAATGAGTGCTTATCCCATGTTAGGATTCGTTATTTACCACCAACTACAAGTTGGTGGTAAATAACGAAACCCCTCAAAAAGCAATTTAATGCAAATTGCTTCAGTGCCATGTTGCTGACATACATGCCCTTAGGGCATGTATGTCTGCAACATAGGCACCCATAAACAATTGAGGGGTGCAACAGGGTGTCAAAGTGACACCCTGCCACCCTTCAATGTTTTCCCCCTTTTACCGAATCGGTATTTACCGATTCGGTAATTGACATTCATTCCTATGGGCCTTAATGATTCGGTCATTTTTACCGATTTTTTAGCTACATAGCATTTACCGATTCGTAAATACCGAATCAGTAAAATTCGGTATTTACGAATCGGTAAATACTATTTACCTACATGAGGCCCTATGTGAATTGTGAAAAAGAGCAGTGTACCCATTCAGAAACCTAAAGTCTCTTGTCGCTCAAAACTCTAATTTTAAGCTTTTGAATGAGTGTCTGAGTGCAACGTTTTCACTACACTGCAGTGTTTCTTACATTTTTTAAAAAAAAATTCTTAAAACTCATTAAAGAAAAAGGTTTAAACTTTGTAGCACTTTCAAATGACGTGTCCCAGTGTAAGAAAAATGATGTAAGTAGGGGGCACATCAAATGCTATTGGTTTTAGACATGGCCTGAGCTTGATCCGTCCACCAACCCCTTGTAATCAAGAAAAATAACAATACATAAAAGATTAATACTTGTTTTTAAAGGGGCGTTATTAGACTCCTACAACCCTTACTAAGTTGGATGGTCATTAGAACATGTATGTATGCTGAATTTTCAGAAGTGTAGCAGCAGGAGAATAATATTCCATTCTGACAGTCAGAAGCACAAGGTCCAGAGATCCCCAACATCACCATTCCTCACTATCCAGTAAAAAGTAGATTCCGATAATTTGGGTTCTTTGGACACCGTGCTTCTTACTGTAGGAAATAAATATCCTTCTTTTATTATGCATTGGTAAATTCAGCATAAATAAATGTCACAGTGGAGAGTTCATCGTTCACTGTCCTAATGAAGGCCCTGTTCAAATAAGCCAATAGGGTCAAAACTTTAATGATCTATCAGGTCTTGGATTGCCATTTGACACTATATGTGGTTCTAGTAGAATTTATATGTGAAATGCTCTGATTTAACTATAGAAATCTGAACCCAAGACCCAATGGACATCTTTGGGACGTCAAAGCTATGGTTCAGGAAAACCTGTGGAAGTAACTACGCCTCTGAGAAATGGGCTTCAGGTAGACAGGTGAATGCTGACTTTTGGCGGAGGCCCAGTGTTCTGGTTAGAGTATGAGAAAGTAGGGTTTACAAAGCCCCCAGAGAAAGGTGAATGGAGACCTAAGGAGGTGATTGGGGTCTGTATAAACAATGTGGTGTAGTGTCATGTGCAGCAGCAGTTATTTGTCTGCACCTTCAGAGGTTGCTCACAGTATTTTAATGAGGCTGACAATGATGACTCTTTCTTGTTTAACCATGCTTCGATTTCTTTTCAAACATTTGAGGTTAAACATTTGAATTCCAAAATAAAAAAAATAAAAAGCAAAGAATGGTATAGTTAGAGTAGAGAAATGCAAATTTTCTTTCTGTCATCAAAGTATTCTTTTAGAGAAGAAGGATAGAGTGGATACTTCTACCTCATGTTTCCTCACCTTTAGACTATCCTCCGGGCACCAGACTGGATCTGGAAGTTTTCACTGCAGAGCTCCTATGTGCTGCTAGGTGATGCTCTGCTCTTCCATATTGGTCTTTTGTACTCACCGAGAGTAAAGGAGTGGAGCCACATATAAGCGCCAGAGTCACTTAGTTTCTTTCTGCACCTTTGAACTCTGATCTGAAGCACTGCTCCCTTTTTTGTTGGTTTAACAAGTTTTTAAAACTGAATTCCAGTGTGCAAAGGTGTCTCCAACCAAGGCTACAGGGGTCAAACTGTGCTGTGACTGTCATAAACAGATGCCAGTGATGGACACACGTGAGGTGTGCCTCTGGTGTTTGTACTCAGCAGCATGACTCTAAATCGTGTGCCCTCATGCACCCTAAGGTGGTCTTAGACCATGAAGTGAAGCTGTATGTTGGTAAACATGGAAGAAAGCCAAGCAAGTCCTGCTCCTGCACTATGTCGAGGAAGTGGACCCTTGGACGATCCAGCAACAGGTTCTCTTTGACTTACCTGATGACATAGACCGTGAAGTCTAAATCGAAGTGGAAAGACACAGTGAAGTGGGGCTCGACCCCCATCCACCCATTCTCCAGCTAAACAGAACTCGTGAGGGTATCAAAGTGCCACTTCATCTCGCTCCTAATCTCCAGTCGAAAAGCTGATTTCACATATGATCCAGATGCGCCCTACAGTTCCCTGGGCCATCAGCGGGACTGCAGCAGGTTAAAGCCTTTAGGGAGCCTGTGCTGCATATTTGTAGCACTCTTCAGGCTCCCTATGATGCTCCTTCGGGGGCCCCAAGGATAAGCAGGGGCCTCCAGACTGGCTTCTGCAGACGGCTTCAGCCTCTGTACCATTTTAGCACCTAAAACCTGCCTAAGGTTCCACACTGACTTTGGTTCTGACTTCTATTGCGGCTCCAAGACCTTTTCCAGACCCTTTCCTGTGGATACTGGAACCAATTTGCCCGGTGCTCGAGGTGTATCCTCTGCTGATCCCATTGTCCGACCCCAAGCCAAATCCACTTCAACCCAACATTCCCATACATTATGATTCAGACAAAAGCCTCCCTCTACCATGAAGCCGTCCTCAGTTGCACCATTTTCTTTTCGGTTCTGACTCTAACCAAAGTTTGTTGCCACTTGGAAATGACAATGGAGATGATGGGGATTATTTTCTCCCACATAAAGATGATGACAATTTGTATGTTGATGTACAAAAGGCCAGTGGACTTGATAATTCCCGTAAATAGGGTTTGTTTCTCCCCTTGGGTCTCAAAAGGAAGAGAGTGCCACCTTTGTGGTAGTCAACAGACCTGCAGCTTCGATCCTGGATCTACAAATTCCCTCTGTTGAGGTTAATACAAATGTGTTTACGGAAGTTCTTCAGCTTGGGCCTACTTCTTCTGAACCTTTATTGCCGTTGGTTGAAGCCCTAACTGACCCCCTTATGGCTGAGAGTTTGGTGATCCGATTTCCCACCAGCAAGGTTTTTTTTTTTAAAGTTCCAAAAACCTTTATTGAAACAAAAGATTGTGCTGTACATCAGTGCAATAATAGATCTGCGCATCAAGAATTACATTGTAGTACACAGAAGTGGCACCTTCCTGCAACAATTCGTGAAGAACATCAACTGCCCACCCCCCCTCTCGAGTGCCCATTATATTGGTCGAGTATTCTTGCATCTCAGTCCATTCCGTATTAGAGAAGCATGTCGTCGTTTGGTGCGGGCCAATAAAATTCATGCATGGTACAGTTCAGAGAGAGCAATTCACAGAAGCATATATGTCCCTCAGCCTCCCCCATCAACCCCGGCTCCTATCACCACCCGCACAGCAGCACAGACCTCCATTCCAAAATAGTGTCTGCTACCCCCCTGACATGAGCATGCAGCATATATATCCCAAACAGTCCCATCTGTTCAGTCGAGGATTCAATCACAGGTACAGCCCCGCGACTTGCCCCTTGTTCTGCAGAGTCTGCCTCACCTTCATGCTCCACCTCCTGCGTGAGCAAGTAGGAGGTGAGTAGGCCCCAGATCTCCTTCGAACATGATTTAGCGGGTAATAGTTCTGCATAATACCTCATATGCTCTTGGCAAGTAGACATTGTGTGCACCCAGTCCTTGAATTTGGGAGCACAGCCTCTCCCCAACCAGCATGCCACCTGTCTCTTCGCCAGAAGGACCCTCATAGCTAGGAATTTTTTATGTTGACGTTGTGGGATAGTCCCAACAGTGCCACCAATAGACATGGCGTCAACTGGATCCCCAACATGGCAAAGAGGCCGCCAAACACCTGTGCCCAAAAAATCGCCACTTGGGAGCAACTCCACGCCACGTGCAAGAAGTCCGCCCCCTCCCCGCCACATCGAGCGCACCTATTATCATCCCTGAGATGAAACCTATGGATCCTGTCCGGGGTATGGTATAATCTGTGTAAAAATTAAAAATGAATAAGTCGCAATCTACTATTCCCTGGATTGGCAATCGTCTGCCCACAGCTCACCAGTAAGGTTAATATCTTAATTAGTTCATTGCTACACCCCCCCCCTAAAGGAGTCGGACTGAGGTGATTGAGAAACGTTTGTTCTCCTGGGCAGCCTAGCCATGATGCCAGATCAGTGCGGGTTGCCTAAAGAGCTATCATATCAAAACCCTCTGGGACATGGTCAGTTAAATTGTGCTGACGGTATCTAGGGTCTTTAGGGCCTCCTTGTCTCAAGCCATTGAAGATGGTCAGGGTGCAGTTAAATATGTGATTTGTACTGGTCTGGAAACCACAGATCGTTTGTGGTGAGCAGTTGGCACTAGTGTGATGCTGCATCACCACACATGGATGAGATTCACAGGCTTCTCTTGCCTTATGATGGATCCCGCCTGTTTGGAGAAGTTGATTCCGACTTGTGCGCTTCAAGGAAAGTCAGGCCATGACATGTTCTTTGGGCCTTTTGACCCCTGCTGGTGAATTCCCTTATCAGTTTTGCTCCTTCCTATGCTTCTCCACATGTTTGGCATATAGACAATGCCAGGCCCACCTCACCCCGCTGCAGTCACCTCAGCCCTTTTGTGCCTGGGGATGGGATAAGGCAGACAATGTGCAAGCTTTAATGGGCACAAATCTTCCAAGTCTGCCTCTCAGCAACAGCCGCTTTAGTTTTCCCTTAGCGGTGCAGAATCACATTGTGGGAAGAGTGATCCAACATTTACTTCCAGAGTGACAGACCATCACATCTGACATATGGATCCTCCAGATCGTCCAGCAGGGCCATGCCCTTCAATTTCTGTCCGACCTTTTACAGCTTCTGCACACATTAAAGTGGTTCCCAGAGGAGCACCAATCCATCTTATAGCAAGAGGTGCAAAGTGACCATTATGAAGGTGCTGGCCTCAGAAATGGGGACTGGATGTTAATCCCACTATTTCCTCTTGCTGAAGAAGGACAGAGGCCTTCATCCTTTTTTCATTTTCACCCTTTGAATGCCTTCCTGCAGAAGGGCAAATTCAAACTGCTCACATTGGTCCACATTCTGTCTGCCCTGCATCCGGGCAACTGGATAGTAGCACTGGAACTGCAGGACGCATACTTTCATGTTCCTATCCTGCAGTCTAAAAGACGTTACCTGTGGTTCAAGGACAGGTAGATGCCTTTTAAGTTTGCTGTCTTACCCGTCGGATGTTCACGAAACTGATGGTGGTGGTCTTCACCCATCTTCTGAGGTTTTCCCATACTTCAGTGACTTTCTGTTGAAGGGGGGCTGGTAACAGTCAATCTTAGATCAAGTCCAGCCCATGGTGAACCTCTTGACATCCTTTGGGTTCTCAATCAATGAGTCAAAGCTACACATGATTACTTCTCTATGGTTTCCTTTTATAGGAGTTGTTCTAGATACGGTGCAGTTTTCAGCCTTTCCCCTGTCTCAACACACCCAGGACATTTGAGGTAAGATCCTGATGTTTCAGCCTCGGTCCTGGATCTCGGTTTGAGCAGTTCTATGACTTGCTTGGCCTGCTGGCCTCGTCATCCTGCTTGTCCTATGCTGGCTCTGCAGTGAGATGTGAAGTCTCAGTAGCTCAGAACCAAGGGAACCTTGTGAATTTCATCCAGATTGCACAAGATCTGCAGTGGTGGCTGCTCGATTGCAACTTGACCCATGGCACCCCTCTCTCTTCCCCACTCAAAGCTAACAGTGGTAATGTTTGTGTCACTGCTAGGTTGGGGAGGCCATCTGAGTGAAGTGGAGATAAGACAATTTCGCTCTCTGGCCACTGTCTGGCTCCACATAAATCTGTTAGAGCTGCATGCCTTCTCTTGAAGTTGAGGGCCTTCCTGTGTTCATCAGGCTAAGGCTGGTGCAGGGCGATACAAAAGGGGATGATGGACGGAGCGTTTGAGCAAATCAAACACTCACCCCCAGTCAACTGATCTGGGTTTAATCCATCACCATTCTTTAGCTCACTCGGCCACCCCAGTTCAGACATGGCTATATGCAAATCAGTCTGACCCTATGCCTCATGGGAACAGTCCAGTCCGAACTGCCAAGCCATGTCTTCCCTGGACTGGAAACAAGCATCCTGGGACCGGTTTCGGATTCATAATCCTCATCAGCCAGGCTATCTTGAATCCAGTGGCCAAGTGAGCAAGGGACTCACGTCTGAGCATACCCTGCCACACTTAGGGCGAACAAAGCGAAACAAAAGGGGATGATGGACGGAGCGTTTGAGCAAATCAAACACTCACCCCCAGTCAACTGATCTGGGTTTAATCCATCACCATTCTTTAGCTCACTCGGCCACCCCAGTTCAGACATGGCTATATGCAAATCAGTCTGACCCTATGCCTCATGGGAACAGTCCAGCCCGAACTGCCAAGCCATGGCTTCCCTGGACCGGAAACAAGCATCCTGGGACCGGTTTCGGATTCATAATCCTCATCAGCCAGGCTATCTTGAATCCAGTGGCCAAGTGAGCAAGGGACTCACGTCTGAGCATACCCTGCCATACTTAGGGCGAACAAAGCGATACAAAAGGGGATGATGGACGGAGCGTTTGAGCAAATCAAACACTCACCCCCAGTCAACTGATCTGGGTTTAATCCATCACCATTCTTTAGTTCACTCGGCCACCCCAGTTCAGACATGGCTATATGCAAATCAGTTTGACCCTATGCCTCATGGGAACAGTCCAGCCCGAACTGCCAAGCCATGTCTTCCCTGGACCGGAAACAAGCATCCTGGGACCGGTTTCGGATTCATAATCCTCATCAGCCAGGCTATCTTGAATCCAGTGGCCAAGTGAGCAAGGGACTCATGTCTGAGCATACCCTGCCACACTTAGGGCGAACAAAGCGATACAAAAGGGGATGATGGACGGAGGAGCGTTTGAGCAAATCAAACACTCACCCCCAGTCAACTGATCTGGGTTTAATCCACAACCATTCTTTAGCTCACTCGGCCACCCCAGTTCAGACATGGCTATATGCAAATCAGTCTGACCCTATGCCTCATGGGAACAGTCCAGCCCGAACTGCCAAGCCATGTCTTCCCTGGCCCGGAAACAAGCATCCTGGGACCGGTTTCAGATTCATAATCCTCATCAGCCAGGCTATCTTGAATCCAGTGGCCAAGTGAGCAAGGGACTCACGTCTGAGCATACCCTGCCACACTTAGGGCGAACAAAGCGATACAAAAGGGGATGATGGACGGAGCGTTTGAGCAAATCAAACACTCACCCCCAGTCAACTGATCTGGGTTTAATCCATCACCATTCTTTAGCTCACTCGGCCACCCCAGTTCAAACATGGCTATATGCAAATCAGTCTGACCCTATGCCTCATGGGAACAGTCCAGCCCGAACTGCCAAGCCATGTCTTCCCTGGACCGGAAACAAGCATCCTGGGTCCGGTTTCGGATTCATAATCCTCATCAGCCAGGCTATCTTGAATCCAGTGGCCAAGTGAGCAAGGGACTCACGTCTGAGCATACCCTGCCACACTTAGGGCGAACAAAGCGATACAAAAGGGGATGATGGACGGAGCGTTTGAGCAAATCAAACACTCACCCCCAGTCAACTGATCTGGGTTTAAACCATCACCATTCTTTAGCTCACTCGGCCACCCCAGTTCAGACATGGCTATATGCAAATCAGTCTGACCCTATGCCTCATGGGAACAGTCCAGCCCGAACTGCCAAGCCATGTCTTCCCTGGACCGGAAACAAGCATCCTGGGACCGGTTTCGGATTCATAATCCTCATCAGCCAGGCTATCTTGAATCCAGTGGCCAAGTGAGCAAGGGACTCACGTCTGAGCATACCCTGCCACACTTAGGGCGAACAAAGCGATACAAAAGGGGATGATGGACGGAGCGTTTGAGCAAATCAAACACTCACCCCCAGTCAACTGATCTGGGTTTAATCCATCACCATTCTTTAGCTCACTCGGCCACCCCAGTTCAGACATGGCTATATGCAAATCAGTCTGACCCTATGCCTCATGGGAACAGTCCAGCCTGAACTGCCAAGCCATGTCTTCCCTGGACCGGAAACAAGCATCCTGGGACCGGTTTCGGATTCATAATCCTCATCAGCCAGGCTATCTTGAATCCAGTGGCCAAGTGAGCAAGGGACTCACGTCTGAGCATACCCTGCCACACTTAGGGCGAACAAAGCGATACAAAAGGGGATGATGGACGGAGCGTTTGAGCAAATCAAACACTCACCCCCAGTCAACTGATCTGGGTTTAATCCATCACCATTCTTTAGCTCACTCGGCCACCCCAGTTCAGACATGGCTATATGCAAATCAGTCTGACCCTATGCCTCATGGGAACAGTCCAGCCCGAACTGCCAAGCCATGTCTTCCCTGGACCGGAAACAAGCATCCTGGTGCAGGTTCTCACAAACAACACAGTCGCCATATGGTACAGCAGCAAACATGGCGGAGTTGGGTCCAGGGTGTTGTGCCAAGAGATGCTGCACCTCTGGAGTTTACTGGAGCACCAGGGCATTTCCATGATTGTGAACCACATGATGAGATCTTCAAACACCAGGACGGGCAAGCTTAGCCAGCGACGCCTGGCAATTAATTTGGTCCTGATATTCCTCATAGGCACCCCTTTCGAACCAGGGCATAGGTACTTGTGTCTTTGGACTCTCAAAACTGTCTTCCTCACCATGATCACTTCAGCTCATCTCATGATTAAGCTCCAGGCTCTATCGGTACATCCGCCGACACCACGTTTTTCCTGGACTAGTATTAAGGACCAAGACGCCCTTTGGCAAAAGTTGTGACTCCTTTTCACTTTGGGCAGCCCGTAACCCTACTAACGTTCTTTGCTCCGCCTCATCTCTTGAAAGAAGATAAGAGACTCCAGTCTGGACCCCAAAAGAGTCTTAAGCTTTTACATCGATCACACCAAAGACCATTGGGTGGACAGTCAACATTGTTTGTCATCATTCGGTAGGGCAAAAAAAAGGTAAGGCAGTGCAGTAAAAGACTTTGTCAAGGTGAATAAGCCTCTGCATTAAAATCTGCTGCCCATTGTTCTGGAACCAGTCTCTGAAAAGTATGAGAGCTCACCCTACCAGGGCAAAGGCTGCTACCACTGCTTTTAAATTCAGGCTGCAATGTGGATGTCAATGCACATGTTCATGAAACTGCCAGCCAAGTCTGACAACATTTTAGCCTCCACAGACCCTCCACTTTAGGGAGGTACCGCTTTGTTATTTATTCTGAAGGTGAGGAATCTGTGGTTAGAAGTAATATTCAGAAGAACAAATTACTTAGCTTTGGTAATGCTCTTTCTGTTCAAAATTCTATCTAATTTCAGATTCTCAATGTCCTTCCACTTTCACATCCTGGGAAATTGCCTTTTTTATCATCTTAAGATTCCCATAGTCGAGATCTGCACACTGGTTCCCCAATCATTTTTTGCTCGGTGTCTGAGGAGGTTGATAGCGTGGCCTTTTTTCTCATCTCAAAAAGGTCACAAATTAGAAAACTTCATGTTTGTTCCTCGAGTCATTTTTAGGTCTCTCTGATCTAACGCGTATGCGTTGATCTGCGAGAGTTTTGTAAGGGACTTTTAAAAATGCTCCCAAACTCTGCAGGCGGATCAGGCACAGTGCATGTGCGCCAGGCGCACGCACCATTTGTCCGCCTGCAGCATTGGGAGCAATTTCGCGGCCACTTTGATGTTCTCAGTGAGCCGCGTGGCCACTGAGAACATCAAAGCGGCCGCTAAATGCTCACCATTTGCCTCTTAGTCTCCCTTGTAGTTCATGACAGTCTGTAGCTTGCTATTTTTTTATTGCCAAAACCCCGTTCATCAGCCTACAATCTCCTGCCTTGCGCGCTTGCCCAACTGCTTCAGGACTGTGAGGCTTCTTCGTTTGCCCACCGAGGGTACCTCCAGACACCCGGCCAGCACCAGAGCTGACGTGCTGTCTTGTGAACAGACTTTGTGGCTTTATTAACTCTCATTGTTAAAGCTGTTTTTATGTAGCCACCATCTAATCCCTACATTTCCCTTCTCCGCCTGAAAAATTGCAACCATCGTTAGGGACAGTGCAGCTTGCCTGTAAAAGACACACCCTGAAGAACATAAAGACCCCCCTGCTTGTCACTCGTGGTATAGGCTCACACGGGGAAAATTATGTGATAAATCCTGGGAACATGTTTTCCCATTCCTCCTCTTCCTGTGGTGCGGCACTTGTACTGATTCGTCACTAGATGTCACAATAGCAGCATAAGTGCAGAAAAATACATTTTTGTTTTGTTTTAACCAATAACCTGAAACTCTAATAATAACACGTCATTTAACAACCCGGTATTCACCAGTGGGAGGCCGCGGGTGAATGACGTGAAGAAATGTGCACGCACCGAGCGGCTGCACTCCTCGTGCACATTCGCGATGCTGTATACTGCAGGCATTACCGCGGCTCATTCTCTCCCGAGACTCGGAGAAGCGAGGCCGCATTAGAAGGTGTGTGACATCCACACACACAAGCATAGCGCGATCCTTCAACCTTTGTAATAATCGTAGTAAAGTTTTAATCCATCGCCATTAGTAGGCTAGTGCAACACATGGGCCAAGGGCGATTCCCTTACATCCTTTTCAATAAGCGCAGTGAGGTTATAAAAGACGTACTTCCCTTATGGCTTTCTTTCTGTAAATTACTCTTCTGACACTCAGAGGCCATTTTTTAAATTTTTTACTAACAGGAGTTGCCAGCTCAGTCAGTCTGCCTTTTCTTTCCAATCCCGCTCACGCCCCAACCTCAATAACTAAGTGCGATGTTTGTACTGTACACGAGTGTACCCGTCTTCTCACGTTTTTAGTATTTTTTTTAGAACTGTCTGCATCAATGATAGCACGCAAGATCCACAGTTTAAACAAGATGCACAATCTCAGCTAATAGAATTAGTTAAATTATGTGTTTTCACTTGTCTCCTGGGGCACTTCACTTCAGTAACTGTTTATAAGTAATCAGTTCCCTCAGAGCTCTGCCAACGCACCTCGATTGATAACCTCAAAATGTTACCGTATTGGGATTGCTATGCTCCGCCAATGCACCTCACTAATGGCTCCTGCTGTTTATATGCTAGGACCGCACACTGGTCATAGAAAGAAATTCACGTTGGTGCTTACACTAGACTCTACACCGTCTGGGAATTTCATTCTGGCTCTGGAAAATCTATACTGCACCCTTTCTAAGGATGAACATTTATGCACACTCCACCTCACTGCTGATCAATAATGCAGATCACACTTTACATGAATCCAGTTGAGTGGATACAGCCGTGAAGAATTCCTTCTGCAAACTTGCAATCCAACCAAACGACACCCAGGTTAGAATGTACTCAGATGATGTGTCCAGGCCCTGCTCCCTAGAAAAGTAAGTTGAAGGATATGTTCACTACCTTAATGTTCTTTCCCAAACCCACCTCTGCGCTTCAAGACCGGGATTTTGTGGGCCTACCGTGTGTAATGAAAGGACCCATATCTGCAAAAATGTCTGTGAAGTTTCAGCATGTGTTTATCTATCTATCTATCTATCTATCGCCCTCACTCTATCTATCGCCCTCACTCTATCTATCGCCCTCACTCTATCTATCTATCTATCGCCCTCCCTCTATCTATCTAGCTATCTATCTATCTATCGCCCTCACACTATCTATCTATCGCCCTCATTCTATCTATCTATCTATCTAATGCCCTCACTCTATCTATCGCCCATTCTCTATCTATCTATCTATCTATCTATCTATCTATCTATCTATCTATCTATCTATCTATCTATCTATCTCCCTCACTCTATCTATCTATCGCCCTCACTCTATCTATCGCCCTCTACCTATCTATCTATCTATCTAATGCCCTCACTCTATCTATCGCCATCACTCTATCTAACTCTCGCCATCACTCTATCTATATATCTATCGCCCTCACTCTATCTATCTATCTATCTATCGCCCTTACTCTATCTATCTATCGCCTCACTCTATCTATCAATCTATCAGCCTCACTCTATCTATCTATCCATCTATCTATCTATCGCCCTCACTCTATCTATTGCCCTCACTCTATCTATCTATCCATCGCCCTCACTCTATCTATCAATCGCCCTCACTCTATCTATTGCCCTCACTCTATCTATCGCCCTCACTCTATTGCCCTCACTGTATCTATCTATCTATCTATCTATCTATCTATCTATCTATCACCCTCACTCTATCTATATATCTATCGCCCTCACTCTATCTATCTATCTATCGCCCTTACTCTATCTATCTATCGCCTCACTCTATCTATCTATCGCCTCACTCTATCTATCAATCTATCAGCCTCACTCTATCTATCTATCCATCTATCTATCTATCGCCCTCACTCTATCTATTGCCCTCACTCTATCTATCTATCCATCGCCCTCACTCTATCTATCAATCGCCCTCACTCTATCTATTGCCCTCACTCTATCTATCGCCCTCACTCTATTGCCCTCACTGTATCTATCTATCTATCTATCTATCTATCTATCTATCTATCTATCTATCACCCTCACTCTATCTATCTATCTATCGCCCTCACTCTCGCCCTCACTCTATCTATCTATCTATCTATCTATCTATCTATTGCCCTCACTCTATCGCCCTCACTCTATCTATCTAATGCCCTCACTCTATCAATCTCCCTCACTCTATCTATCTATTGCCCTCACTCTATCTATCTATCAATCTACCACCACAAGTCTAAGTCACGTAAATACAACACATATTGCCTTACAAATGCTATAGGTGTCACATTTGCTAAAGTTAAAACTATTGGCATTGTACATGACAAAGCTATTAATTTCGCTATTTTCAAAACCAACATATAAATAAAACAATTGTCATTTACAATACCAATAGCTCAAACTTTCCTAATGCGAGACCTATTGCATTGCAAATGCTTGTTTGCTCTGTGTCTGAGGGCGTGGACAGAATCAAGCATGAAACTGATGTTGGTATGCAGGGGTGGCGCTTTTATGTAGCCCTACGCAGTCACTTCTGGGGCGGAACGAGCCCACGTGCAACAGCAAGGTGCCATTTGGTGCTGTATTGTAGCACTTTTGTGAAAATGTCCGTGTCCATTCTGGCACTTGTGGGATATTCTAAAAGTGAGGAATCTGCAGTTATATAAAGTATTCACCAGAAAGAGCATTACCAAAGCTAAGTCACTTATTCATTTGTGACACAGAAGGTAAGTGTGTTACAGAAGGTAACAGACTTGTTCATTTGTGCCAGAGACAGAAAGGGCAGACAGGGGGCCAGCGGAAAGGAATATCAAAGTGCAGTTGGCAATAGAAAATGAAAGAAAATAGAAAGGAAAGAGAGCAGAGAAGCAAGAGTTGTATATGAGTCTTTCTCCTCCTCCCATTTAAAAAGATCAGGGTAAAAAAATTATAACTCAGAAAAATAAGAAACTAAATGAAAGGATGAATGGATATTTGAATAGTGACACCAATATAAAATGCACCAATATTTTCAAATATCTTTTCTCCTGCAAACAAACAAAAAAACAGTTCATTGCAGTAGACAGCAGTAGCACTTTTCTATATGAATGAACTCCATTGCAAGGTACAGAATCAGTACTGGAGGCCCACAGTTTATTAACCTGGTGCTGTCTTCAATTCAGTACTTCATTACTTCAAATTGGGCTCTGCCAAAATGTCTATTTAGTGCTAATAATATTTGGAATGACACTGCAAATAAAGCATACTATCTCCCAGCTCCAACCCTCCAGTCGTATTCCTTAGTTCAAATACCGGTTATCTTAATCAAAGATCTGTGTTCCAATTTAGTGGCTTGTGGGACAAACCTCATTAAACTGTCCTTTTCCCGGGTTCTTCCCAGATTGTTTGAATTAGGACATATCTATCCTATCCTAAAATAAACTTTATGACCTCCATCCAGTTTCCTGCCTCTCCTACATCACACACGTTTCCAAAAGTTGTGATAATAAACAACTAAAACAGTTTGTCAGTGATAATAACCTTCCAGAAGACCTTCAAGCGGGTTTTATTGCTGGTGTCAGCTCTGAAACAGCTGTTCTACATACCATTGCCAATAACTGAAACTTCCTTGGGTTTTTGTATGTTTATATGTTGTTGAATTGGTTTGACTCCTACATCACTAACCATTTGCAGCAGATTTAAATGAGTACCACGTTTTCCAAGCCTGTCCCTCCTCCGCAATGAGACCCATGAGGCTCTATATTAGCACCTGTTCTAATTAAGCTGAACATTGAATCCCTGTGAACTTCTAAAGGTGTCTTGATTTTTATATCACCAATACCCTGATGACCCCCAGCTCATCCTAAAGGGCAAGGCTGACATTTGTCAGCGCAGCACAGTAGAGTTGTATACAACTTGAAACTGTGGACTGGGTGAGGCACAATTCTGCCAATTTGGCAAAATTCTTTTCAAGCACTGTAGGAGGCCATGTGTCTTTGGGCCTTATATAAATCATTTATACGTACATACATTCTTTTGTAAGGACCTGAATGTGAACACCTTAGGTTAACACCATGTGATTGATTATTGGGTATGGTCTTGCTTCTGGTTCTATTTCTTTCTGCAACTATGTTGCTAGATAAACTTGTTGTGAAAATAGATTTCTAGAACTACTTTGTGTGAGTGAAGGACACACACAGCACTCTTTGATTTTCATTACCTGTAAAATAGTCTCTGAAGAATCCACTATCAAGGCAAGAGTTGCATCATCATGGCAAGAGTTGTTGCTGTCTTCAGAAGTAGAGCTAAAATGTATCCTATATGCCTTATAGCCAGATACAGCCTTTTTCTTATACCAGTTTCCTAGTAAAATCTTCTGAATGTTCTACAGATGCAAAGAATTCTTGGACCACCTAGCATACAAGATAACACAACACCATACGTAAATTGCACCTAATGTATTTTACCATTTCTTCTATGTTCTGCAGGGTCAGAGATGTTCTCACTGATGTCATCAAGTCTGCCTCCAAGTAAGTAAGAACTGCTTTATCTAATGGTTGCAGGGAGTTAGGGGGGGAGGGTGTAGGGCCTGCCCAAAATGTCTCTATATGTTAGTTCCGTGATTTGCCGTTATTCCTCTTGTTTCATATAGCCCCTTTACCTCTTTCACCCACCTTTATTTCACACAAACAGTAAACGGCAACCTTGGGAATTTTGTACACATTTCTACAAAGATTTCAGTTAATTTGAAGTGAACTGAATTTATGTCAACCTTTCTTTAACTTCTAAGCCCCTAGTTCGAAGTCATGGTGTACAAATCCTGAAAGCAGAGCAACAGATAGTTATATTAAAGGCTGAGACTCATAATGAACATAAAATTCGTCTGAAGATTACCATCATTGTATTGGTTTGATTGGAATATAATACATTTTAAGATGTTCCGCTGCAAAGGTGATTCTAGGTTGAACGTGTACAACAGTGGTGCCTCTTGTTGATGCTAGTCTTCTGGGTAAAAGGGAGCTATGCTGTAGTCTGTCCTGGTTGTGATAAGGAGCACACATAAGCTAAAGAACCACTGATCAAAATGAATGAATGTGAATGCGATATCCAAGGTAAAACAATTAGCTAGCTGCAAGATTATCTCTTTATCTCTAGAACCATAGTTATTAGCTAGTATCACAGTAAGAGTGTTCAATCCTGGATCATATGGAGATCATACTCCGTTTAGATTGGTTGGGCACCAGCCTTCTGTAAATATACCAGATCCTTTAGACCATAACATGAGCTAACCTTCCATGTGCCAAGTTTTTTAAGAGTGAGCACACCAACTCCACCAAATTAAAGGAACTTTGTTTGCTTTTCAAAAACATGTTCTTATTTCTCTGACATAGACTCCTCACCATTAGCAATCCCCAGATTGCAGTACCTACATTTATGATCGCTATTTCGAGAAAGCTCCATTTTTGAAACAGCAATTAACCAATGGTTAACATAGGTTGACAGACGAGGTAGTTGATAAGGGTGGTGGCTATGAGATGGTGTATGTCTTTGGTTAATTTTTATTTGTAAACAGGGAGCCATCAATGGTATTGGAGCAGTTGGGTGCCTGGTTAATTGGAAGGGTTCTGATATCAACACTTAGAATTATTGGTCCTTTCAGAAATGTCCATAATGCTCCTGTCATGTCCTCCGTTATGTTTTCTTTTGCAGCTTTTATTCTTTTAAGTTTAAAGAAGAACTTTATTAAACAGAATAGCAAATTGCAATAAATAAATAAGATACAATGTGAAATTTAGAGTACATTGCAATTATAAAATGTAGAGACTATAAAAGAGAAAGAGGAGAAAAGAAAGAAAGAGAGAAAAGGGAGAAAGAAAGAAAGAAAGAAACAACAAAGGAAGGGAGAAAAGAAAGGAAAGGGACTCAGCAGGTAAAGTATAATATTCATAGTAAAAGTGTAACAGTAGTAGACACATGCAAATTTTCCATAGAATAGTACATTAGATTAAAGATAAATCAACATGTACAAGAAACCATTTTAAGCAAGAAACAACTTTAAGCAATAAACATATCAAGGGGGTTTGGGAATTTCCTCAATACGAGGGGAATGTAACCTGGCGGATTGAGCTGATGAGTTAAAAAAATTAGTAATGGGTAACCATAATAAATCGCGCTTAATAGCAAGTGCAACAGGATAAACATATGCTCTGTCTAGTCTATGATTAAAACAAACAGCATACCACCAAGCCTGGAAAGAAATGAGTGATGTATCTTTCCAAGATCTGGTAATCTGCTGAAATGCCACTGCTAGGAGAAGGTCAATGATAGAGGTATTAAAGTGGGAGGGGGACCATATATCAGAAAGACTACCTAGAAAAATGTGTGTAAGAGAAAAGGGGAATTGAGAGAGAAAGATAGTGTTAATTTGTTGCCATACTTTAGACCAAAAAATATGAACCACAGGGCAAAAGAAAAGCATGTGTTTAAGGTCTGCCTTTGATTCCGAGCAGGACCAACAAGACGAAGGGATCGAGGAATCTTTGGTGTGCAGTCTAGGGTGATGAGAAGTCGATTATAAATAAAAAATAAAGTTTGAGTAGTATTAGCTGCTCTAGAAGACCTTCTTACTTTATTCCAAATATCATGCCATAAAGAAACAGAAAAAGATTCTCCCAAATCAAGCTCCCAATCGCGCTCCACTTTTGACTTCTCTCTATCAAGAGGGGATTCATGTAACTTTTTATAAATTTGTGAAGCTGAGGAAGTAGATAATAAAAAGGGCAAAGTGAGAGGAGAAGAAGGATTCTGGGTAATTGATAATGAAAGAGAATCATAGCTTGTCTGAACTGCGGCACTTAACAAAACATAATTGGGAAGAAAAGAAGGGGGAGGAGAAAAACGAGATTGAAGGGTAGAAAAGGAAAGACATGTACCCTCAAGAAGGAGTAGATGCACCCAAACAAGGCCATAAGCATGCCAATCTTTCCAGAAAAAAGTTCTATTTTTGATTTTAATAAGAGGATTATACCAAATGGGAAATTGTAAAAATCGAGTACGATCATCAAGTTTATCCAGAAACAGGGGAAGAAAAAGTTTCCTGGAATTTTTGAGAATAGGTGAAGACATCGTCTGCGGAGCACGAGACAATAAAACAAATTCTTTAAAGGAGAAGGGTTGAAAAAAGGAGGATTCAATGTCAACCCATATTGGAGTGGAGGTATCGTCTGAGACTAAATCTGACAAAAGAGAAACCGAATGAGAGAGAAAAAAGGAAGTGTGATAGGAAGAAAAATCCGGAATATTGACTCCTCCCAAGAGTTTGGGGCGTTTAAGTTTGGAAAAAGACATTCTGGCTTTTTTATTTTGCCATAAAAAACGAGATAAAATAGAATAAATATTTTTATAACATGATTTTGGAATATTAACAGGAAGATTAGAAAGGAAAAATAAAATTATGGGAACTAGCATCATTTTGATGGAGTCCAGCCTACCCCACCAAGAAAGGAATAAAGGATGCCACCTTGTCGTAGAATCTATTAAAGTAGTTTGTAGATGTTTAATATTAAGAGCAACGGTATCTTTAACTGAGGAGGTGAACCAGAGACCTAAATATTTGATTTTGGAAGGGCTCCGATGAAAAGAGGAAATTAAAAAATCAGCATGAAAACAGAATTTATTGTGGGGAAGAATTTCACATTTATCAACATTCAGTTTATAACCTGATACAACTGCAAAGTTAGAAACTTCCGAAAGAAAAGCAGGAACAGAAGTCTGAGGATTAGAAATGAAAAGGAGAATATCATCAGCGTAGGCAGGAAGCTTTACCTGCCTCTCACCATAAGAGAAGCCAGTGATATCATTATTCATCCTAATTTTTGTCAAGAATGGTTCTAAAGCAAGAATGAATAGAAGGGGTGAAAGAGGCCACCCTTGAAGAACCCCTCGAAATAAGGGGATGGAAGAAGATACGAGACCATTTGCAAAAATAAAAGATCTAGGAAAAGAATATAATAAGGAGATATAAGACCGAAATCGTGAACCAAAACCAAACCATTTAAGAGAGGACAATAGGAAAGACCAATTAACTCTATCAAATGCCTTTTCTGCATCTAGTGCGATAGCAGCTAAGGAATGGGCAGAAGTTTGAGACTTACTAAGGACATTGAAGAAAAGTCTAGTGTTATCCGAAAGATGACGTCCTTTGATAAAACCACATTGTTCTCTACCAATCAGTTGGGGCAGAATTTTATCCAAACGTAAAGCTAGAATTTTTGCAAAGATCTTATAGTCCAGATCAATTAAAGAGATAGGCCTGTAATTCTTACATAGAGTATGATCTTTGTTATCCATGGGAAGAAGACAAATCAAAGCCTCCTGAAAAGAACCCTCAGAATTCTGAGAAGCTATAAAGAAGGAGAATAACTGATGAAGTTTAGGAACAAGGAAATTGGGAAAATGTTGATAAAATTCAATGGAAAAGCCATCCGGGCCAGGTGCTTTACCTTTTTTAAGAACACAAATAGCCTCCAAAATGTCCGTAGAATCAATATCTTTATCTAAAGAGGAAAAATCTACATCAGATACAAGGGGAGAGGGAATGGAAGACAAGTAACGATCAATGTCAGAAGACAAAGGAGGAGACTCCGGAGTGTAAAGAGTTTGATAAAACTTAGTAAATTCCGTTAAAATATCTTCATCTTTATGAAGGATAGTGTTGGAAGAGGAAACAATCGAATCAATCTCCATTCGCTCCTTCCTAACTTTGAGATAATTAGCGAGCATATTACCAGCTTTGTTTTGTGAAGACTAATGGCACTAGACTTAAGTGAAATTAGATTGGCAGAATCAGTAGATACTTTATTGAAAGAAAGTTTTGCAGCGATAAGGTTATTGAGATCAGATTGTGATTTAGTTGAATAATATAAATGTTCCAATTGTTTAATTTGAGATGTGAGCATGGACAAGGAACTAGTGGCTAAATGTCGCTTTTTTGCAACATAGGAAATAATGAAGTCTCTAGAAGCAGCTTTAAAAGTGTCCCAAATCAATTGAGGTGATGTGTGGGGTGATTAATTTTCTGTAAAAAAGACGGAGGCAAAGTTAAGAGCAGTGGAAAAAGAATTGTCTACAAGAAGGGAATTATTGAACCTCCAACTCTTGGTACCTTTACTAGGGGGAAGTAAATCAAGGTGAAGAGAGATTGGAGCATGATCCGATATTAAGATGGACCCTATATCCGAAGATGTAATGTGTTGAGTCAAGGCTTTGGAAATAAACAAATAATCTATACGGGATTGAGAGGAATGGACAGGGGAAAAGTAAGAGTATTCTTGTAAGGTAGGATTACAAAGTCTCCATGAATCAACTAAGGATCTTTGAGATAAAGTAGAAGTGAATTGAGTATGCATTGAGGAGGGAGAGTATCTGGAATTACATTTTCGGTCTAGGAAAGGGTCCATAACCAAATTACAGTCCCCACCTAAAATAAAATAATCATCTGTGAATTGCATTGTAGAAGAAAAGATTTGAGGCCAAAACAGTTTATCTTGTATAGTAGGTGCATATACATTAAAAACAGTTAATGGAATTTTGTTAACTAACAACGACACAACAACCCATCTGCCCTCCACGTCGTTATCCTGCTTGAGAAGTTGAACATTCAAACTGGCAAAGAATAGCGATACCATTACGTTTTCCCGACCAAGGAGATGCAAAGACATGACCCACCCAATTACGACGTAGCTTGGCAATCTCAACATCTTTGATATGAATCTCCAATAGTAATACTATGTCTCCTTTCAAATGTGCTAAATGGGAAAGAACACGCTGTCTCTTGATAGGAGAGCCCAAACCCTTAACATTCCAAGAAATTACATTAATTGACTTTCAAAACTCTAAGCAGTAAATAAAATGTGAATTACAGTCACTATAAAACTAACAATGAATAATGATTGGAAAAAATGCGAGCAAAGTATCAAAAATATTGAAGGATATGAAAGAGAACACAAGAAAGATAAAACATGGATGAGATATATAAAGAACAGAGAAATATGAAAAATTATAATGGTATAGAAAAAGGAAAAATATAAGGAAAGAAAACATATGATCTAGATACAAAAAATACAAAATGAAGGTGCAGAAGAGGACCATGGAATCCAAAAGTACCAGAGAAAGATAAAAGAAGAATAAGCACGGATAAAGAAAAGAGGAGAGCTGAGGAAGAGATGGAGAAAAAATAGAGAAAGGAGATAAAAGGAGGGAAAAATTAAAACAAAAGTTAATGACAAAAAGACATACCGTAGAAAAACAAGAGAACTGGGGATGGAGGAACTATATAAGGAAGGAAGCACAACGGATCAGGGACTCCACGGAAACGCGGCAAGGGGAAAAGAACCACCAGGCAGAACTTGAAGAATGAGTGAAGACATCTGAGGGACCACAAGACCAGCATCTAAAAAAGTATAAAAAGAAAGACGGAGGTCAAATAAACTTCAGACAAAAACATAACACCTTGTATGAAACATCAAAAATCAGGATGGAATGAAACATCATGACAAGCCAATGCAAAAATACACAGTAGAACAGGCGTTAATTAAGCATGACGTATGTCCATAGAATCGGCATTACAGGAATCCAGGAAACGTTGTAGAAGAGCAGGATCCTCATAGGTTGTCGTCTTGTTATTGTAGGTGACCTTAAAGAGGCAGGGAGGAAACAAACCGTAGCGGGCATTCAAAGCCCGTAAAGCTAGTCTCATGTCCAAAAATTTCTTACGCAGATCCGCTGTAGCCTTAGCATAGTCTTGAGCAAAGTAAAGAGTAGAGCCATTATGAGAAATCTTCTTTTTCTGCTTGGCTGCTTGAAGTACTCGAAGAAGGTCTGTATACTCCAGAAAGTAAAGAATTACGCCTCTGGGTTTTGCAAAAGAAGTAGAAGCTGATGGGCGAGATGCAGGACCCAGAAGATGTCCTCGTTGGATGTTTAAGGGAGGAAGCGCTTGAAGGTCAAGAAGAGTGACAAGGAAAGATTGGAAAAAAGCGGTTGGATTTGATCCTTCAAGATTTCCGGCAAGGCCGTAAATACGTAGATTATTACGTCTGTTCCGATTTTCCAAATTTTCAACTTGCTGTTTGAGAGAAGTGACCTCCTTGCGCAATGTAGGAACCTGGTCAATGACTGGCTGAGATGAACCCTCAAGAACCTCAACCCTCGGCTGTGTGTGAGACCATTTATCCTCAAGACTCTGGAGACGGGAATTAGTCTCTGACATATAAGGTTTGAGAGCCCGAATCTCCTCCAGTATAAGCTTCATTGATATAGTCGTTGACATATTGGTCGGAGAAGGAGGATTGGCTTTGACCCTCTTTCCAGAACTAGATGTTGTAGATGAGGAAACAGATTTAGGAGACTGCTTTGAAGAAGGGCGAGAAATAGAAGTAGAATAACCTTAAAGAGCACTGTTATCGGATGTTCAATCGTCCAATGAGTCCTGTAAAACACTGAAAGGATTGACGTCTTCTAAGGATACACCAGGAACAGTGCGTTGCTGAGGAGCAATATTACGAGTGGAGCGTGATGTCGCCATTGAGAAGTGAAACAGGTGCGACAAAAAATCACCTGTAGGAAAAGTCTATGAAGTGACAGGAAATGCAGCACAAAAGTGATTAGTTCTTCAATAATAGTAGGCAAAAATGAAAATAGACTGTAAATGGTGCCAGGAAAGGATCACACTGCCACTTGCAGACATACATTTTAACCAAGAGGTAAAGCTGAGAGGACAACTAAAATGGTGGACTCATCCTGAGGAGATGCTTCATAAAGCTAGTCAATCAGGGCTCACCGTCGATGAAAAATGCCACCAAAACACATTGAAGTCTAAAAAAGGTTAATCCACACACACAGCAATAAGAGGTCCAAGAAACGAGGAGAAACAACAGCTTCTTGAAGAAAAAAGGCAAAAACGCGAAAAGAATGCATTAAAATGGCGGCCGCTATCAGACGCGAACCGCCATTCACACAAGAGAGGAAAATACCGGTATGCGCGGCATCGTTCCAGCCGAGAAGCACATGAAAGAACACCCGCCGAGTTCCGCTTTATGTTTAGGGTTGTCCGGTGATCCAAAAGCAGGAGAAGTGTCTGGCGGAGCTCCCGTTGCCTCATGTCGCAACGGAGCTCTCCGGACCTACGGTCATCTTCCTTGGCGCCTTAGCCACGCCCTGCAGCTTTTATTCTTACTAGCTCATTTTAAACAGAGGCTGCCAGGGTAAAAGACTTCTCTACCTGAAATGGTGGATGAATCCCCATTTAGGGAGAAAACTAGGTTCTTCTCTCTAAGATGTGATGCAGATTGAAGCCATATACACACACCTCATGCAAATAATTTCACAACATTGTTCTCAACCCACATGGTTAGCAATGTCATGTTTCTTTGCTAGGGTGCACTTTAAGACCAAAGACATTGGGGGAATGGGGTGGTCTCAGACGAAGGTGAACAAGGCTAGAATTCCCACTTCCTTTCACACATAGGAGCAGGCACTGAGGGAGGAACAACTGACTTGACTGTGAGGGGAAGAGACTCCAACACAAAATTAGCCCCTCTGGAAATGTAGTATTGTATGTGTTAGATGGTGTGTGTAGAAAAAGGGAGTGACCCCGCTAACCAAGAAATAGGGTACAGAAAGTACAGCTAAAGAAGAAATCTCTTGGAACTAATAGGATTTACCACATATCATTCATCTCCACTCAATTATTTTAGAGCCAAACATATCTTCAAGGATCTCACATAAACCCAAAATGTGGGCCCCACTTTGGCTCTAAAAGAATTGAGTGGGAATTAATGATATGTGGTAAATCCTATTAGTTCCAAGAGAGTTGCTCTTGACCTGCTTCCATCAACCAAACATTCCATGTGTAAGAAGTGTCTCTGATGACAACTCTCTTGGCTAGTACCAAAAGTTTGAAGTTGCCTTTGTTAATAATCATCAGTGGTCCTGTTGGAGTTGAACAAACAACTACAGTTTACCTTACCATACTGTTAGGAAATTGTTAGACGGGGACCCTGAGGGTCAGCCGGATGCTGAGGGAGAGATCCCCGAGGGGGACCGTCTCCGGCGATCGTACAGACAAGTTACCTCCCTCCCCACAAATAGGCACCACACCAGGTCGAGTTCAATACTTTATATAAGGTTCGTAAGGCAAGGATATCAGCGATACAGGATAGCTCGGACCCGGGGGTCCTCTCACTTCTAGTCTCTGTAGGGAAAGGGGGTAGCGGGACAGTCTTGGTACCGGGTCGGTACAGGTGGTGGTAAGAGGCAAGCTCACAATCCTCGAGCTGGAGAGTCTGCGAGTTGGGCCGCGGCAGCGCCAGCAGGCCAAGATGATGGTTTCACGAGGCAGAGGGCCGCGGCAGCGCCAGCAGGCCAAGACGATGGTTTCACGAGGCAGAGGGCCGCGGCAGCGCCAGCAGGCCAAGACGATGGTTTCACGAGGCAGAGGGCCGCGGCAGCGCCAGCAGGCCAAGACGATGGTTTCACGAGGCAGAGGGCCGCGGCAGTGCCAGCAGGCCAAGACGATGGTTTCACGAGGCAGAGGGCCGCGGCAGTGCCAGCAGGCCAAGACGATGGTTTCACGAGGCAGAGGGCCGCGGCAGCGCCAGCAGGCCAGTCACGGATGAGTTCTTCTCGGGTCTCTCGACTCCAGGATACAACTGCCTTCCTGGTCTGGCCCTGCCCCAGTTATAGGTCTGGTCCCCTTTGATGTCCGGACCCTCGCGCCTGGGGGCCAGGAGGTCCGGGATGAGGAAGTCCAGACACCCAGCAGGGGGGTGGAGCCAGCGCCCAGGGCGGCCGGGGGTGATCGACACCTGGCGGAGGAGAGCCGTTGACGATTCCTTCTCCCATTGACTCGCCAAGTGGTCACTCTGCCTCCTGGGGGGAGGTTGGTGCCTCGATGTCGGGGCCGGCCGGGCCCAGGGTTAGGGTCGAGTTGAGGCCACGCGGCCTCGTGCTGCAGTGCCCCAAGATGGCGGCTGGGCCGAGGCCGTGGTGTGGATGGTGACCCGGGCCAGCTGGGTCCGGGGCTGGTGTCTTGTGGTGGAGGGATTGCAGTGTACTTCGGGTGGTCGTCGGGGAATCTGGCTGGGGATGCAGGGAGAGCCAGGGTCCAGGTCCCATTGCGGGGAGGGGGGACAGCCCGACCATGCGGCCTGTCCAACATGCGTCCCCCCCAGCTGAAGGCGGGGAGAGTCAGCCATCTTCCTGGGGACTTTCCTCGCTGAGGCGGAAAAAGCGTGACAGGCCATCGGTGTTGGCGTGGTCCTGGCCCGGACGATGTTCCACCGTGAAGTCCATCCCCTGCAGGGAGATGGACCAGCGCAACAGCTTCGGGTTCTCCCCCCGCATTTGCATCAGCCATTGCAGGGGTCGGTGGTCTGTTTGCACCCGGAAGTGGGTGCCGAAGAGGTATGGCCGGAGCTTTTTGAGTGCCCAGACTACGGCGAAGGCCTCCCTCTCAATGGTGCTCCAGCGTTGTTCTCGGGGCAGTAGGCGCCTGCTGATGAAGGCCACTGGTTGGTCGACCCCTTCGGTGTTGAGTTGGGAGAGGACGGCCCCCACACCATGATCGGAGGCGTCCGTCTGCACAATGAATTCCCGGCTGTAGTCGGGAGCCTGGAGCACGGGGGCCGTGCACATGGCGGCCTTTAGTTTCTCGAAGGCCGATTGGCAGTCCGGGGTCCAGTTGACGGTTTTGGGGCCCTTCTTGGAGGTGAGCTCGGTGAGGGGCCCCACGATGCTGCCATAGTCCTTCACGAACCGCCGGTAGTATCCGGTGAGCCCCAGGAAGGCCCGGACCTCCGTTTGGGTCGTAGGGGGTTGCCAGGTCTGGATGGCAGCAATCTTGAGTTGGAGAGGGGCCACCAGCCCGCTTCCCACTTGGTGTCCCAGGTAGGTCACGGACCCTTGGCCAACCTGGCACTTGCTGGCCTTGATGGTGAGCCCGGCTTGCTGGAGGGCGTGCAGAACCTCCCGCACGTGGCGGAGGTGGTCGGTCCACTGGTGGCTGTACACAGCAATGTCGTCCAGGTAGGCGGCGCTGAAGTCTTCCAGGCCCGCCAGTACCTGGTTTACCAGCCGTTGGAACGTTGCCGGGGCGTTTTTCATGCCGAAGGGCATTACTTTAAAGTGGTAGTGCCCGTCCGGGGTAGAGAAGGCGGATCGTTCTTGGGCCCTAGGGGTGAGGCCGATCTGCCAGTAGCCCGCTGTTAGGTCGAAGATGCTCAGGTAGCGGGCGGCCCCCATCCGGTCAATTAGCTCGTCTGCCCGGGGGATGGGATGAGCGTCGGTCCTGGTAACTGCATTCAGCCCCCGATAGTCCACGCAGAACCGGAGCTCAGGGCCAACGCCCGGGGCGGCCGCCTTGGGAACCAGGACGACTGGGCTCGCCCAGGGGCTGTCTGAGGGTTCGATCACTCCCAGGGTCAGCATTTTGGACACCTCGGTCTGGATGCAGGCGCGCACCCGGTCTGGTACGCGGTACGCCCGGTGTCGAATAGGAGGGCTGTCCCCGGTGTCCACATTGTGAAGGCACCAGGGGGTGACTCCGGGGGTGAGGGAGAACAGGGAGGCGAACCGCCTCAGGAGCGTTTGGCAGTCTTGGCGTTGCTCCGGGGACAGGGCCTCGGAGAGCTGGACCCCTCCCACTGAGCCATCCTGCTCGAGGGCCCTCAGTAAGTCCGGAAGGGGTTCGGAGTCTTCTTCTGTCCCATTATCGGTAGCCATCAGGAGGCTGAGTTCGGATCGCACAAAATGGGGTTTGAGCCTGTTGGCATGGAGGACCCGTAGGGGGTTCCGGGCAGTTTCCATGTCGATTAAATAGGTGACGGCCCCTTGCGTTCGATCACCTTGAAGGGCCCGGACCATCTGTCTTGGAGTGCACAGGGTTCAACCGGGGACATCACCCAGACCTGTTGTCCCGGTTCGAACTCAATGGAGGACGCGTGCTAATCGTACCACCTCTTCATGTCCTCCTGACTGGCCTCGAGATTGGCTTTGGCGGTGTCTCGGAACCGCCGGGTCTGGTTGCGGAGAGCCAGGAGGTACCTGTAGATGTCCGGGGGAGTTTTCTGGGGAGGCTGCTCCCAACCTTCCTTGACTAGGCTGAGGGGGCCCCGGACGGGGTGCCCGTACAGGAGTTCAAATGGGCTGAAGCCGAGGGATTTCTGCGGGACCTCCCGATAGGCAAACAGGAGGCAGGGAAGTAGCACGTCCCACTGGCGTCGAAGGGGTTCTTCTAGGCCCATAATCATTCCCTTGAGGGTGCGGTTGAACCTCTCGACCAGTCCGTTTCCTTGCGGGTGATAGGGGGTCGTGAATTTGTAGGTGACCCCGCATTGTTGCCAGAGAGACTTCATATATCTGGAGATAAAGTTCGTGCCCCTGTCACTGACGACCTCCCGGGGGAACCCCACCCGGGAGAAGATCCCCATCAGAGCTCGGCCCACCACGGGGGCCGTCACAGTCCGCAGAGGGATGGCCTCGGGATAGCGGGTGGCGTGGTCTACTAGGACCAGGATGAACCGGTGTCCTTGGGCTGTTCGAGGGTCGAGGGGCCCCACAATGTCTATTCCCACTCGTTCAAACGGGGTGGTGACGACAGGAAAGGGTTGTTAAAGTGCTTTGATTTTTCGGCCACTTTTTCCGCTGGCCTGGCAGGTGGGGCAGGCCTTGCAGTGGTTGGTGACATCCTTTCGCATTTGGGGCCAGAAAAAATGGGTCACCAGGCGGTCGTAGGTTTTATCCTGTCCCAGGTGTCCGGCCAGGGGGACATCGTGGGCTAAGTTCAGGAGGAAGTCTCGGAGGCGACGGGGCACCACCAGCACCCGACTGGCTCCTAGTTCTGCAACTTTCTGCTCGCTGTAGAGCAGGTCTTGGTCCCAGTAGATCCAGTGGGCCCCCGAGGTATCCCCGGTGCTCTGGGCCAGGGCCTGCTGCCGGAGTCCTTCGAGAGAGGGACATGTTTTCTGTTCGGCCCGGAATTGTTCCTGAGTGGGGCCTCCCTCCTGCCGCCATTGTGCCAGGTCAGGGACGTCCCGAAGCTGGTCGGATCCTTCTTCTGTTTGGGTCGAGGGACTGGCTTCGGGGGCGGCCTCCTCTGGGATGAGCGCGGGGGGAGGTTCCGGCCACTCGGGCTCTTCTAGACTGGGGACCGCGCGGGCGGTCATGGACCGGGTCGTGACGCAGACCCATTCGGGGAGGCCGAGCATCCCCAGGTGTTCCCTCCGTTCGACAGCTGCCCAGGGAGAGCTTTCGAGGTCGTTTCCTAGGAGGCAATCCACGGGGGCATCATCGCGGACAGTTACCTTTAACATCCCCGTTACTCCTCCCCACTCGAAGGGGATGCAGGCCATGTGGCATAGGCTTTCGGAATTGTCTGCTGAGCGGACAGGGCAAAGAATGTTCGGCAGGATTTGGTCTGGAGTGACGAGGTGGCGTCGGACCGCCGTTACACTGGCCCCGGTGTCGCGGAGGGCTTCCGCCCGGCGGCCATTAATGTTGACCCATTGACTGTACTTCTGCGTGTTGGCGGGAAGGGGGGCCCGCGGGATCATCTCTCTCTCCCCTAAGCAGACCAGTGCCATGGCGGCGGGTGCCCATTCAGAGGGGTCGGTCTCGTACTCTTCTTGGTCTTCCGGGATTAGTTCTTCCCCTAGGGCGGCCGCTGCGACCTGGCGGGGGGTAGTGTTCGGATTCTTTGGGCAGTTGGGATCACTGGCGTAGTGGCCGGGTCGCTGGCATCTGTGGCACATAACGTTGGCCCGGAAACCGGCCCGGATGGCAGGGCTTCCTCGGCCGACCGGGGTCGAGGGGTTGCTGGGGGGTGACGAGGGGCCGGGGTCTCTCCCCCGACCCTGGCCTCCTCCTCCTCGGGGGCGATGGGGCCCTGGGTACGGTCTGGATGATTCGCTGGGTCCGTTCCGGCCAACTCGGGTGCTTTCCCACCGGTCGGCTTCGGCGGCGAGTTGTCGAGGTTCGGTTAGCTTACTGTCCAAGAGGTGTTGCCGGAGCTCCACAAAGCAGTTGTTCGACAGGTGCTCCCATACGATAAGGTCAAAGAGTTGTTCGTAGGTGGTCACTTTGTTGCCCTTGATCCACCCCTCGAAGGCTCGGCTAAAGAAGTTCACGTACTCCACCCAGGTTGTACCCGGAATCCGTTTGCAGTCGCGGAACCGTTGGCGGTACATCTCAGGTGTGAGCCCGTATCGAGTGAGGAGGGCGGCCTTCATGTGGTCGTAGGATGTCATCAGATGGTCCGGGAGTTGCAGCAGGGCGTCCCGCCCTTCGTTGACAAACCTCCCCCATAATCCGGCTCCCCAGTCGCTTCGGGGAATCCGGTGGGAGGTCATTGCCACCTCATAGGCTTTAAACCACTGCTGTATATCATCGTTCTTGTGGTATTCCCGGATGACATCTTTGGGGATGTGAACCTTGGGCTCGGTAGAGGCAGACAGGGTCGGTCGTTCGGGGAGCCCGAGGTCTTTATTCTGTTTCTGGATCTCCAGTTCTTTGAGATTGCGCTCATGTTCGTACGCTAGTTTCTTTTCCTCTAGCTCTCTCTGTCTTTGCTTCTCGTCTCGCTCCTCTCGGAGCCGTAAGTGTTCCAGAGTTATTTTTTGTTCCGCCAGCTTGAGTTCCCCATCCAAGCGAAGTCGGGCTAGTTCTAACTCGTGGAGTCTGCTTTTTTCTCTTTCTCGGATCTCTTCCAGGGAGAGACCCGCTCTTCTTTCTTCAGTTGGTGCGGGGCTCGTCTCGGTTGTTCGTGTTCGGGGTACGGCCGTACCCGTTTCCGCCCAAGCTTCTAGGGCTCGTTTGAAGTCTTCCTTTGTGCTCAGACCTGTGGTTGGGAGACCAAGTTCTATGCAATATTGCTTCAGTTCTCGGTGGTTGTAGTCTTCCAATTTTTCCATCTGGAATTTCTCCGTTGTTCCGCTCTCTGTTGTCATGGTGGTCGTGTGCCGTGGGTCGAATGACTTTCTGTACGATTATGCGTAGGTTCGGATCCCGTCGCTGGCCACCAATGTTAGACGGGGACCCTGAGGGTCAGCCGGATGCTGAGGGAGAGATCCCCGAGGGGGACCGTCTCCGGCGATCGTACAGACAAGTTACCTCCCTCCCCACAAATAGGCACCACACCAGGTCGAGTTCAATACTTTATATAAGGTTCGTAAGGCAAGGATATCAGCGATACAGGATAGCTCGGGTCCTCTCACTTCTAGTCTCTGTAGGGAAAGGGGGTAGCGGGACAGTCTTGGTACCGGGTCGGTACAGGTGGTGGTAAGAGGCAAGCTCACAATCCTCGAGCTGGAGAGTCTGCGAGTTGGGCCGCGGCAGCGCCAGCAGGCCAAGATGATGGTTTCACGAGGCAGAGGGCCGCGGCAGCGCCAGCAGGCCAAGACGATGGTTTCACGAGGCAGAGGGCCGCGGCAGCGCCAGCAGGCCAAGACGATGGTTTCACGAGGCAGAGGGCCGCGGCAGCGCCAGCAGGCCAAGACGATGGTTTCACGAGGCAGAGGGCCGCGGCAGTGCCAGCAGGCCAAGACGATGGTTTCACGAGGCAGAGGGCCGCGGCAGTGCCAGCAGGCCAAGACGATGGTTTCACGAGGCAGAGGGCCGCGGCAGCGCCAGCAGGCCAGTCACGGATGAGTTCTTCTCGGGTCTCTCGACTCCAGGATACAACTGCCTTCCTGGTCTGGCCCTGCCCCAGTTATAGGTCTGGTCCCCTTTGATGTCCGGACCCTCGCGCCTGGGGGCCAGGAGGTCCGGGATGAGGAAGTCCAGACACCCAGCAGGGGGGTGGAGCCAGCGCCCAGGGCGGCCGGGGGTGATCGACACCTGGCGGAGGAGAGCCGTTGACGATTCCTTCTCCCATTGACTCGCCAAGTGGTCACTCTGCCTCCTGGGGGGAGGTTGGTGCCTCGATGTCGGGGCCGGCCGGGCCCAGGGTTAGGGTCGAGTTGAGGCCACGCGGCCTCGTGCTGCAGTGCCCCAAGATGGCGGCTGGGCCGAGGCCGTGGTGTGGATGGTGACCCGGGCCAGCTGGGTCCGGGGCTGGTGTCTTGTGGTGGAGGGATTGCAGTGTACTTCGGGTGGTCGTCGGGGAATCTGGCTGGGGATGCAGGGAGAGCCAGGGTCCAGGTCCCATTGCGGGGAGGGGGGACAGCCCGACCATGCGGCCTGTCCAACAGAAATAAAGTGATGAAGTTGGTTCAAACTTTTGCTGACAAAGTCAGCTATTAGATCCTTTTCAGGCTGCCTTGGGCCCAGGCATGGCATCGAATCTATGTGGTATTGGTCCTTGGCAAATACAGACCTAGGGGTGTATAGCGCATTGGAGTGGACATTAGAGGGGGATAAGTGTTTTTTGTCATGAAACTTTGTCCGTTCAGCTCTGATGATTAAAACTGCTCTAGGGTGGCTGAAAGGACTCCCAATATTTGCTTCTTTATAAAACATTATATAATATTTTAATATGCAATACCACTTCAACTGATATGATCATAATCCGCATCAAGCACAAAACAATATTTCGTCTATTTAACATATACATGAGACCTGTGATCCCCTTCTTACAATGGGAGATAGATCCTACGTGAACAGTCTATTGGTCTTTAAACTGTCTTTTGCAACTAAAGGCACTGACAGTTTATTGGCGCTGACTGCGTTGTCTTTCCTTTTAATGACCTTCGGATGGTGGAAGTATATGAACTTTTTAGAACCAAATCCCTCCAGCACACAGTTTTACTTCATAAACAAGGATTCACTCTATTGTGATGCCTCAGTTTGGCCCACAAAAATGGCCCCTGCTCCACTCCTTCTCAGGATAATTTGTCCTTGCAATGGCAGGTTGCAAAAGTGGCTTCTGCCACTTTATAGTACCCTTCAGGAATTCTACCTCACCTCGACACCACCTGCCATTTACTCTGGTCATAGCCCTGATTTAGGCTTTCTTGGATTATGGCATCAGGGTATACTTCATCAGTTCGGAAAAGTTGATTGCTTTTTGCAGCTAGTTCGAAAAGGAAGACAGGTGTTGAAAGGAAACCTCCATAAGTATGATCATATCTCAATAACACTACGAGGCCTCCACTGGGTACGAGTCAAAAAATAAAGAATCTAATTTAATACTTTAGTTATTAGTCACAAACCTATCTTTGTTCATTCTTCCCAGTTTCTTGGTTCCTCACTAATACATAAGCTCCAATACATCATCTTAGCACTACATTACCTATCTCATCAAAATGAATTTGTATAAAACAAATTAATGTTTATTTCATTAAAAATCGGGTAGCAGTAACTGAAAGATGGGTTTTGGGGGTTTCCCCCTACATTTCTAGATGCTATGTTAAAAGATATGTCATCAAAAAGTATGCCTCGGAATCTAATAAAAAATAAAATGCTGGGTACTGATAATTCTGAGTTTGCAGGAATACTCATTGAAAGCACTGTATGGATGTTTGTAAAAGCCAATACAATTCTGTTAAAAACAAAATATATATAAAAGGTATGCCTCCAGTGTTCATTAATATCTCAGCATCAAGGCCTTCTAGTTTCCCCCCTCATGCACTATGGAAGAACCGGAAGTAGAGATGTGTGCAGTGTAGGAAACTGACATTTGAAAGTACCTACCTTTTCAGATACGTCTCTAGAACATTGGCTCCTTGATTTTAAGGACGGTGGAAGACCTGTCTGTTTAACCTGTAGGAGTGGGACTAAACAATCTTGTTAGCCATTCCTGTCGGCATCACAAAGCTTTGGCTGCAAGATGAGCCCCGAGAGGGAATTTAAGCATAACCCCTAATTGGCTAGACTGAAGGCCCGAATAATTATGTGAACAGGCCTTTATACACCGGGAATAGAGAGTCATTTAAAAGCATGCATATCAAAGAATGATTAAAGGTTGGAATGTGCTAATATTGTGATAATGTTTATGTACATCTCTTATGCATTTACTGTACTTTTCAAGGAAACGGCGTGCAGTTTTGAGAAGGACATGTATCCAATTGTGACAGTTGTTGATGGCACTCTATAAAAGTCCGTTTTTGTCTGAGATCTCATTTCCTAACTGACTGTCGTTTTGTTCCTGATTTCAGGGAGAGTCCCGTGGTAAAAGGAAACTCCCTTCTTGCCCTCACTGGCCTTGCAGTAGCACTCGCAAAATATGAACAGAGCCAACCATCTGACGTGGAAGGGGCCCCAGAGGTAAGTTACATTTTCTCTTAACTCATTTTAATGACGAATAGTTTACAGTTTTTTAAGACCACGCACATTACTGTTTCACAGGGGAGAGAATATGAACTGGTGTTAAAACGTTTTCCGACACCTATTTTCCCAGGCAGTTTTGTGTCTTGATTAATGTATGTGAATATTTACTGAATAATATTCCACTTTAGAATGGCCGAAGGCGATGCACTAAGACATGTTTGAGTACGTCATTTGTACTCCTTACTCCAAAATGCCTTTGTGTATACATGCCTCTTGAGTTGTAGAGCAACTTGTCATAGGTGACACGAAGTTGCTTCATTCCTCCATGCCGGGAAGGGTTTAGTACGCAGCAGGTTTTTTCATATTTTATCTGAAAACAATTTGCTCTAAGAGAGATGCAAATGTTCTTATTTAAGTGTGTAGGAATTGCTTTAGTACTGTCCAAAGTCCATCTCTTTTTAGGTCTCGCCTAGCGATGCAGCGTATGCGCTGCTCGCTTGCAAGACTATTGTCGTCGGATTTGCCTCAGAAGCAGGGTGGAAGCTCCAACCATGCTTTGCACTGGTGCGCGTCAAAAATGCGTGCTTTTGATTGGAAGGGAGGCATGGTTGTTCCCTCCCGGTCTCCTGTTTGCCGTGCCTGCCCGGATAGCACAACGCCCGCATGGCGCGCATTCCCTTTCTTTTGTGTGGTATTCTCTCATCTTGCGTTTCGCGGGCGTCTAGTGATTGCAGAGCCATCTGCAGGGGAGTCTGCGTCGCTTCCAGCCAGAGGAGTTTACTGCTTCGTGAATTTATCCCAGTTCTAGACTCTATAGACGCACAGAACGTCTTTGCACTTTGTGAATTTACCCCAGTTCTAGGCCCCATAGATGCACGGCACTTCTTTGCACTTCGTGAATTGAGGCTCCATAGACGCACAGCACTTCTTTGCTCTTCATGCATTTACCCCAGTTTAAGGCTTTATAGGTGCACAACACTTCTTTGCAGTTTCAATTTACCCCAGTTCTGGGATCCATGGATTCTTGGCATTTCTTTGAAGTTTGTGAATTTACAGCAGTTCTAGGCATCATAGAGTCACGGCACTTCTTTACCATTTGCACATTTACTCCATTTCCTGGCTCAGTAGATGCACTGTACTATGTTGCACTTTGTGAATTTACCCCAATTCCGGGCAACGTAGATTCACAGCACTACTTTTCACTTCATGAATTTGCCCCAGTTCTTTACTAGGTGAACTCGAATCGCTTCTCTGGACTTTTGAAATCGTTCGAGTTCTGCACAGCCGGCGTTACCAAGCTTGTGTGCACACTTCATGGATTTAACTCTGTCTTGCCCGCCCATTAATTCACAGCAGTTGTACCCCCACCTGTGTGGTCATCAGCATGTTTACCAGTCAGGAGGTTATTATGTGACGAATGCTGTGCTGTACAAAAACCTGCAACATAAGACAGAGCGTCCCTCCGTCTCATTCTCAAAGCGCTTAGAAGTGCTGTAGTCAGAACACTTCAAGAGTGCCAGTACCGCTGCGTGCCCCTGGGACGCAGTGTGTGTATTCAACGTTGGAATGTACACAAAGGAACGGTGCGCGTGCACGCCTTGTAATCCGCTCTGGTATTTTACAAAGGAAGAGAAAAGAAACAAACTTGTGTGATCTGATGAACAGCTGTTGAACTTGGGTGGACCAGGAAATATAATGTTTGTTTTGAGCAAACAAGTAGTGTGCACTTAAACGTTTCAAGTCCATGCGGAGGGCGTGAACAGCTGTTACTCCCTCTAAATAAGCGTATCTCCAACGAGCAGCGAAATGGCCAATAACAACCATTAATACCCAGCAGCATCTGGGCATGGAGGCCTCTCCAATCTCCTGCAGGTAGGCAGACAGAGTGTCTGTTTCCATCAGCGCCCTGTCTGGCTTCAGACTCGCAGTGCATACACCCTGATGCGGAGGGCTGTGTGCAGCGTGAATACAAGCAGGGACGGTTTTCCCTTCATCCTTGTGAGGTAGATGAAGAGAGTAGTGCTGGATGTGGTCACAGTTATATGTACTTGCAGTGCCTCAGAGAGTTTCTGAGACTGAACCTAAAATCGGTGCAATATTTGGAGGGGAGACAGTAGGTTTCATTACTGTGAAACCAGAAATTTTTGGGGACGCAGGACCGGGCAAAATCTGCGGTCTCATTTTTCTTATGCATCTTTATTTACACTCCACATGGCACTAACGGTGACACAGATTTTACTATGTATCAGGGAGATATAAATAATGCATACTTCATTTACATAGCGGTATCTACTACCATGTTTCGACTCCTTTGCAGATTTAGTGGTGGTGTCTTCCTCAAGTTGGGACCTATAAGGTAAATTGATGTATCCAGTAAGTACTGGTGGGTCTGTAAATAAAGGGGGTGTGTCTATTAGAAGGTTGGTGGTACTCTTCTCATGAAGTGGAAACAGGTTCAGGAACATCTGATACCCCATTAAAACCTCCGATAAGGTTTGCAAGATTAAGCATGGCCCCAGTCACAAACCAAGGGAACTGTGTGTTTTTTATATCTCAGCAAAGGATAATGATTTAAAAATGAAAAATACAAGCAAAATATTTCATATGCATTTTTGTTTTTTAGTGCACAATGTTCCCTCCTATTTGGCAATTTGACCATTTTGGGTGATTTCAATGTTCATGTTGATGACCCTACTTCCACTTTAGCAACCTAGCGCGTTCAAACTTTAGTTGGTTTTAATCTAATCCAACTGCACACTGATTGACACAGTGCTCTCTGGAGTATTTCCCAGTGCGGAGGAGTCAAAAGAATTAGTATGTTTCCTTTTTAAAGTCTAAGAACTAACCGAAGAATCCATGTACCGTGTGATGTGTATGTGTTACATGCTATATTAGCTTTATCTGACTGATGCAAGAAATACAAAAAAGAGGGCTAAATACGTCATCCTCTGGTTTGAAATTGTGTGTGCTACGCAAAATGCCCTGCAAAATATTTTTATTTAGCCTTTAGGATATGGATCTGAGGGTTCAGCCAGCAACTCCTCACCGTATTACTACATTTTATTGAGTGGTAGCATGTACCTGCTTCTGAGAGAAAATGTTCAGGAGTCACTTGTCCACATATGTTACTACTTTCTAAGACATATATCTAGATACATATATGACTTGGAAGGTAGCTATTACTTATCTGTATAACCATAAAAGCATCTTAACAACACCCCAGAAGTGTGTGAGTTGCAAAATGTAATTTATTGGGTAAAATTTAGATTGCTGTTGTTTTTCATTTGTGAATTTACCTTGTTTTTCCCTCTGCAGATAGAGCCTGATATACTTCCCACACAAGCTTGGCTTTCTATGGTGCTCGACACACTGCTCAGTATTGTGGATTGCCACTACCGACCCAAAGGACGAGTCTTTCCATGGTTCCAACATGTATGTCCAGAACTGTAACAAAAATGACATAGGAAGAAGTTTTTGTGGTGTCAGAAAACTAATTGTGTTCTGCAAGTGTATTGCAAGTTACAAGGTTAATAACTAACACTGGTGAGGTCTAATGTTAGAATTGGTGCCCTAACTGCAATACACAGGTGATGCAATCAATGCCTATAAATACATTTTTATTTTCCAGTAGGCAGATTTTGTCCACTGCCTGTTACATACCTAAACTTAGTACACGGGGAGAGAAACATTTTCAGGGCAATCAGTCTACTGACCTGAGTTTTTAGAAAAGTCTTTTCATTTCCCCCTCCCTTTTTAGGTCTGACTTAGAGACAGTGTCAGTTATTTTGCCAGCTTCTTGCTTACACACGCTTACATACAAACTACCCCCATCCCCTGGCGTTCGCCACTTTGTATAGTTAGGTTTGAGTTTCCATAGGAAGCATAGTTTGTGTTGCTAATAACTTTGGTGTTCCCCATGCAAATTCTCACAGGATTTTAGGACGCGCTACAGAAGAAACAGTTGAACTGAATTATACCAAATTTGACAAAAACCTCGATCTTTACTCAGAAAGTGTCCATTTTGTGATTTGTTGTAAATCTGTTGAGCTGTTTTTGAGAAATTAAGCTTCAAAGTGTAGTGATATCTGGACAGTTGGTCCTGCTGTACTTCCTGGAAACCTCAAATAAAAAAAAATTAGCATTTTCTGATCGACCAAGAGGGATTTTTTACCACCAGCCATCTCGGTACAGCAGAACTGGTACAGGTCCATTGGTTCTGAGCAATCTGATTGGCTGGCTGCAGCACTGCAACATAAGAGAAATATTGTGATCTCCATTTTAAAGACTCTGGACTAGATGGCGTTCACTGAGTTAAAAACAAAAAAAGTATGGGGTTGCAGGGTAGGCGTAACTTGCCCCTTGTGGGGGTACCAGAAGGACCCTCTAGGGCCAAAATAAAAAAATATTGTGCTGTGGGTCTTGCGATCCTCCAGAGGACCATGTGAAGCTTCCCACAGGGCTCAGCGTGCCCCCTGCAGGACCTTGACTTCATTCAAAAGTGAAAGTTGCACTGTCCTGCAGCACCTTGAGGTTCCGCTTCTGCAATGGTACAGTAGGAGTACATGGGAAAAAAATCAGCACGTAGAGTGGGTGTCTGTGGAAGGTTTGCTATACATGGGCTGCTGGGCACAGGCGTGGCTGGGTTTGGCCACATGTGTCTGTGAGGAGGGGTTAAGTGCAGACCCTGGGCCCACGCGCCCGCTTGTCCTAAGGTGATGCAAGTACAGGGGCATGTGGGGGCGTTGGGTAAATGTGGTAAAATAGTAATTGAAAAAACAAGGTTTAAGTGATGTTATAGTTTGGTCTGGCAACAATATCTTAACATAAAAAAAACTCAATAATTCGCAGAAAAAAACTAAAGGTTTAAGTGACATTGTAGTTAGGTAAGGTACTAAGATTTTAGCTTACATAAAAAAAAAGTTTTGAAATTCATTGAAAAAACAAAGGTCAAAATAACTTTATATTGAGGTCTGGTTATAATATCATACATTACAAAAACAAACCCTCATAAATTCACTGAAAAAAAATTAGGGAAAAAGTGACGTTATTGTTGGGTAACGTATTTACATTAAAAAACCCTAGACACTCAAAATATTCAAAACAGGGCTTTCAGTCAGTCCTCGTCACCCATAGGTATGTTCAAATGGCATTCACATTTTGGTTCCGCCTGCCACACCCCACAGCATAGGGCAATGGGTCAGCCCACTTCAGTCATTGGCTCTCTTTACTGTGAATGACAGGATTTTTTCTCTTGCACGTGTACACATCTGCCTGAAAAGTAGTCATCTTCCTTTGTGGGGCTAATAGGCCAATGACTAATTTAATTTATTGTTTTTTAATTCCTACGGCAGTCCCTCATTTTATAGTTTCTTTTTTGGTGATTGCAAACATATCTATGCCACCCTTAAATGGCAGCATTTTAACTTTTTTTTAAATATTACTTTCACATGTTTAATATCTATGGCATTACTCTGCACAAACAAAATAAGTAAAAAATGAAGGCTTGCCAATGTTGTTTGGGGCTAGTTCTTTTTGTTTCTTTCCCAGTCTTACCGCCACTGTTTTTTCACTCACCCTGGGGCAAATTCACTGAAGAATACTTCGCAGTGAAATCCTATCTGTTTTACAAATGGGATCATACTGTTTTTATGTAAATCTCATCATCTACACTAATGATCTGATTCATAATCTGTAGGTATACATTTACTCCTGTATGTTTCCTCCTACATTTGGATTACATTTCCTTCTACTATGTAGTTCATAAAGAAAACCACTTCTCCTGGGAATCTGTGACAGTCATTGGTTTCCAGAATTAAATATGGATTTCTTTCTGAGAATTTATATTACTCAAATTTAGTGCCATTTAGTAATGTGTAAGTGTACATTTACACACGTGTAAACGTAATACCCCAGAGCATGTCCACTTTGAAACTTTATTTTCGTTATAAAACTCCTTCCCATACACCATTTCCAATTGTAGGTTGTTCCCTTTCTCTTTCACACAGTGAACACAACTGCACTCCTACCTTGTGTTGGAGTACATTTAGGACGCCATTTGAAGTGGAAATGGCTTTCAATTTTTTTGACTACCTACACATTTTTTAGTTAGTTGATATCCATTTACTTTTGCCAGTGTTTTTTCACTCAAATGCCCAGCCCCGCCGAGGAGTTTTTCTACCTTGCTCATGTTGCTACATTACAGTAAACAACATTTCCAGTGCTAATTCACATTTTAGGACAATGTGCCATGAATTTACAAACAGCTTACTACAAGCTTTTCCCTTCCTAAGTTAGATCTATGTGCAGAAATAGCTAAGTGAATCATGCCAGAAGAGTGACACTCAGGATACCCAACTTTACTCTGGGATATAGTTAAGGATTCCGCTTTTTCTGATATTTACAGATAAATACAGACAAAAAACAATGTGTTTCCTGTCTGTATTTATTTTTAAAAGAAGAAAAATACGGAAAATGGTGCCTCTGCCGAGAGTCTGTCCATGCTCTATTTCATTAATTCCAGACAAAACCTGAGCAGATAAACAGCATGGAGAGTTAAACAACAGGATGAGATTTCCTTAAATACAGGCATATGTTAACATATATTTGTAGTATAACGCTAATATGTACCTGTGAGTGTAGTCTTTTGTTATACGTGGCTGCTTAATTTACTAAAATGTGACGGCATCCATGTATGAGTGCACGTCCAAGAGTTAAATAAACATGGAAATATACAATTTTACAGCTCTATTTATTCTCAAAACACAAAATAAATATGGATAAATACCAATAAGATGGCCAAGAAATAAATATGGATAAATACAGATGGAAATGTTTAAAAAAATACCATAAAACCGGTAGCCCTAGATATAATGCACCACAGCAGATTGCGACGAGTTGTGCAAGGTGGAAACTGCTCATGCTTGCAAAAATGTAGATGTTTGAGAGGGGTCTTTTAACGTTCCCCCTCACGATGGGAGTTTTGACTGATTGTGTTGCGGAATCTATGGTAGTTATTTACAGTGACCTAGACAACTACTGAATCAAGCGAATAAGAGAAACGCTTCTTAGGACCTGCTTATTAGAGTTAAAATCACCAGACACAATTTTTTTCTTAATGATAATTTACTTCATCACATCAGGAAATCTGTATTGTATACGTTCAGGCAAACTGTGTCCTTGAAATTTCACTTGTGATTTTATCTTTCTTATTACCTCTTATCATGTTGCATGAGTGCCTTCCCAGACCATTCCAATTGAACCCTGTCCTGATGCGCATGTTGCTTCAATGCTAAAACTCCTCTATGTCACAAAATGTGAATTTGATGGTTCCCGTAATAATAAAACCCATACTCTAACCCTGCTTGTTGAGTACACTGCTGGCTGATATCAATTTGGAATACTTTCCAAACCACTTCAAAATGTATTTAAGGTTTTACCTACAGCGATTTGTAGTCACTGACAGAATATATGTACTGTTACTGCCTTGATTTCATTTGGAAAAATGCATGTATAATTCTTTACCCTGGGGCCACATATACCAGCGGTGCCTTTCAGACCTTTTTTAAAGTAATTTTCTTCAGAAGAATGCAACATTAGGCCCAGGAGGGCCAGATCTGTGCCACATTTTCGGGATAGGTACATAATATAAATGTACATATTGTAAATTTAAATGGGGCTCGTTTTACATAGTCAGTGGTTATCCTAAAAATCTGGCATGGATCCAGCACTCTAGGACTTGCTTTGATCACTGCTGCCAGAGAAGAATTGGTGGTTTTTGTGTTCTTCACCTTCAACACCACTTTTGAACTGTAAAATCTTCCTCCATGCACAAAGAAACAACATATATGTAGAATGAGAACACGTGCAAGAATTGCCTAATTTTACTCCTCTGTATTCTAGAAATCCTACTCGGGTGAGAACACTTCCAGTGCCATTGCACGGTCTTGTGCTGCCACAGCTCTGTCTCTTTTGGTGCCTGTGATCGTTGTATCTTACAAGGAGAAAGTGGAGGAAATCCTGAGCATACTGACAGCTAGACTACCTGGGAAGCCCAATGCTGATGAGGCCCAAGCTGTTCAGATCCATATGGGGCTCGCTTTGGGGATGTTTATTTCCCGTCTGTGCGAAGAAAAAGTCAGGTACGATTGACACTATTCAGTAAGTATATGATCACCTGCATGTCCCCACTTTTCTCTTCTCATATATTGTTTCTTTTCCTCTACTGTGAAACAAGAACCATAAATCATTACATTTGCCTTAATCTTCACGCTAATTCAGCCTTCTTAAACTCATCCATTTTTGGCATACCACAGTTTGAAAATTTAAGGCAGAGATTTGTGCTGGTAAAAATGAGGTAATTCTCTGACTAGTATGCAAGGTACTAGGGGCATTTTTGGAAGTCAATCATTGACTAAAAATGGCCCCATCACTCTATAGTATGATACCCGTAATTTGCTTGGCTCTAGTTAATACTTAGGAAGAAAGAAGCACTATCATTGATTACTTTCGTGCTTGCCACGTGTACCAAACCATTATGTTTACACATATAAGTATGAGACAAGCAACATGATTGGCTATTCATCCCTCTAGCCGGGCCGGACTGGGAACCAAAACCGGCCCTGGTAAAGTGCTTGGCCGCCCCCCCCCCCCCCCCCCCCTGCCCCCCCTTCTCTGCGGGGAGTTAGGGGTGCCGCCGAGATTTTTGCCAGGCTGGTTTTCTGACGATTTTGTTACTGGGACGATTTTGCAAAACGGCCCTGTAATAAAAACGGCCCCCAGGGGCCCAAAACCGGCCCCCACCCATGCGGTGCCCGCTATGGCCAGTCCGGCCCTACCCTCTAGTGTCAAAATCATTCCAGTTAGTTGGGTTTCTCATTATAGGAAGGTCATTAAGGCTTGTGTAGCTTGGAAGTTCTATTGTGGAAGGCGTCAGCAGAAATTAGATTTTGTTTCCCAGACAAGATTGGGAATACCAGCAAGTAATCCATCACTACAAGAGAGGGATATCCACTCTTTATCTGAGGTATCCAGAGAGAGGTGTTCTTGTTCTCATTTCTATGATGGAAACTGAGCTTTAGTTGCTGGAAGAGATAAGGGAAGCATTGCAGGGTAAACAAACAAAGACTTTAGTTTGAGAAGAGCTTGAGTGATAATGCATTAGAGAATAACAGCTCTAAAAAAGCACTTGTTGACCCGCAGAGTATATTTATATATACATTGATGCTATTAGATCTCTTGTACCCCACAAGTTAGTCAAAAGAAAAAACCTTGTTTGTGACCACAGTACACACCCTAAGTGGGAAGGGTATGCCCAGACGCGGGTACCATGCTCACTGTGCCACTGGATTCAAAGCGATACAAAAGGGGATGATGGACGGAGCGTTTGAACAAATCAAACACTCACCCCCAGTCAACTGATCTGGGTTTAATCCATCACCATGCTTTAGTTCACTCAGCCACCCCAGTTCAGACATGGCTATATGCAAATCAGTCTGACCCTGTGCCTCATGAGAACAGTCCAGCCCGAACTGCCAAGCCATGTCTTCCCTGGACCGGAAACAAGCATCCTGGGACCGGTTTCGGATTCATAATCCTCATCAGCCAGGCTATCTTGAATCCAGTGGCCAAGTGAACAAGGGACTCACGTCTGAGCATACCCTGCTACACTTAGGGCGAACAAAGCGATACAAAAGGGGATGATGGACGGAGCGTTTGAACAAATCAAACACTCACCCCCAGTCAACTGATCTGGGTTCAATCCATCACCATTCTTTAGCTCACTCAGCCACCCCAGTTCAGACATGGCTATATGCAAATCAGTCTGACCCTGTGCCTCATGGGAACAGTCCAGCCCGAACTGCCAAGCCATGTCTTCCCTGGACCGGAAACAAGCATCCTGGGACCGGTTTCGGATTCATAATCCTCATCAGCCAGACTATCTTGAATCCAGTGGCCAAGTGAACAAGGGACTCACGTCTGAGCATACCCTGCCACACTTAGGGCGAACAAAGCGATACAAAAGGGGATGATGGACGGAGCGTTTGAACAAATCAAACACTCACCCCCAGTGTGGCAGGGTATGCTCAGACGTGAGTCCCTTGCTCACTTTTCCACTGGATTCAAGCAAGCCGGGCTGAAGACGGCTGTAATGCCAGAAACCGGTCCTCGGAAGCTTGTTTCCGGTCCATGGAAGACATGGCTTGGCAGTTCGGGCTGGACTGTTCCCATGAGGCACAGGGTCAGACTGATTTGCATATAGCCATGTCTGAACTGGGGTGGCAGAGTGGGCTAAAGAACGGTGATGGATCAAACCCAGATCTGTTGACTGGGTGTGAGTGTTTGAATGGTTCAGATGCTCCGTCCATCACCACCCCCTTTTGTACCGCTTTGGCCGCCATAAGTGTGGCAGGGTATGCTCAGACGTGAGTCCCTTGCTCACTTTTCCACTGGATTCAAGCAAGCCGGGCTGAAGACGGCTGTAATGCCAGAAACCGGTCCTCGGAAGCTTGTTTCCGGTCCAGGGAAGACTTGGCTTGGCAGTTCGGGCTGGACTGTTCCCATGAGGCACAGGGTCAGACTGATTTGCATATAGCCATGTCTGAACTGGGGTGGCAGAGTGGGCTAAAGAACGGTGATGGATCAAACCCAGATCTTTTGACTGGGTGTGAGTGTTTGATTGGTTCAGATGCTCCGTCCATCACCACCCCCTTTTGTACCGCTTTGGCCGCCATAAGTGTGGCAGGGTATGCTCAGACGGAAGTCCCTTGCTCACTTTTCCACTGGATTCAAGCAAGCCGGGCTGAAGACGGCTGTAATGCCAGAAACCGGTCCTCGGAAGCTTGTTTCCGGTCCAGGGAAGACTTGGCTTGGCAGTTCGGGCTGGACTGTTCCCATGAGGCACAGGGTCAGACTGATTTGCATATAGCCATGTCTGAACTGGGGTGGCAGAGTGGGCTAAAGAACGGTGATGGATCAATCCCAGATCTTTTGACTGGGTGTGAGTGTTTGATTGGTTCAGATGCTCCGTCCATCACCACCCCTTTTTGTACCGCTTTGGCCGCCATTAGTATGGCAGGGTATGCTCAGACGTGAGTCCCTTGCTCACTTTTCCACTGGATTCAAGCAAGCCGGGCTGAAGACGGCTGTAATGCCAGAAACCGGTCCTCGGAAGCTTGTTTCAGGTCCAGGGAAGACATGGCTTGGCAGTTTGGGCTGGACTGTTCCCATGAGGCACAGGGTCAGACTGATTTGCATATAGCCATGTCTGAACTGGGGTGGCAGAGTGGGCTAAAGAACGGTGATGGATCAAACGCAGATCTTTTGACTGGGTGTGAGTGTTTGATTGGTTCAGATGCTCCATCCATCACCACCCCCTTTTGTACCGCTTTGGCCGCCATAAGTGTGGCAGGGTATGCTCAGACGTGAGTCCCTTGCTCACTTTTCCACTGGATTCAAGCAAGCTGGGCTGAAGACGGCTGTAATGCCCGAAACCGGTCCTCGGAAGCTTGTTTCCGGTCCAGGGAAGACATGGCTTGGCAGTTCGGGCTGGACTGTTCCCATGAGGCACAGGGTCAGACTGATTTGCATATAGCCATGTCTGAACTGGGGTGGCAGAGTGGGCTAAAGAACGGTGATGGATCAAACCCAGATCTTTTGACTGGGTGTGAGTGTTTGATTGGTTCAGATGCTCCGTCCATCACCACCCCCTTTTGTACCACTGGATTCAAGCTAGCCTGACTAATGACGGGTGATACCCCAAAACAGATATGGTGGATACTCTATCATTGCTATTCCTGGTGGATACTCTGCGCAGTTATGGTGCCTTTGGGGTGCTCTCTTCAGGCACTTCCTTCAATGGCACAAGGTCGCTGCAGAGCCAGTGGCACCACATATTGTTGTGTGGGAGCAGTTGCTTTGAAAAGTTCTTGCTCCTGAGGAAATTCAAAAGGTGAAGAACCTGCAGTTAGAGTATCCACGAGAAAGAGTATTACTGAAGGTAAGTAGCTTGCTCGTATTGCAGATCACTTACGGCTAGTTAATCCAGATGAGCTGCTGAACACCCTATGGCCCACTACACAGGTGTGTGTCTCTTTATCTGCAAATTTCAAATTCTGGGTGATATGTTATTGAGTTACTGGTTCTAATGCAAATATCTGTAGTTAAACTGCAAATCTGGAAAGAGATCCTTGCGTTTTGTCAGTATTAGTTCCCTTAAATGAGCACCCTTTAGTAAATATCAGTTCTTTTAAGAGTTTAGAAAGGATTAATTTTGGAAAATGAAATGTGTATATTGTAAAATGAGTATTACCATATCTGTTTAAGCATATTAGGATTTACCCAGCACCACTGTCTCTGACATGTGAGTGTGTGATTTGTGTAATTTTATATTTCTTTGCCCTGTCATTCCAAGCATATTCTCAATCAACCTGGAAAGGGCCTGGATGGAAATTGAAGTGAAAAAAGATGCTAATTACATTTTGATAAATTATGGTCCCATGAAGTTACAGAGTCAGATTTGTAGCTATATGTAATAAATGAACGTTTTTAGACAATATGTAGAGATATTGTCCCTTAAAATAAATTGCTTGCCACCTTTTTTAGACCTATCAAAGAGGCCAAGAACCACTAATCACTGTGGATGGTAAAAGTATTTGAATATTTAATTTGTGACATTTCAGAACCACTGGATGTTGAGTCCATTTATGTGAAAATTATGCTGTAAAATTCAACATTTTGCAAATTTTATTTAATTGAAGAACTGGTACAAAACCTTCTTTAAAATAAAAGGTTTGTTGGGGATCGCAGAATTTTTATCAAGGCAAGTATTTATGCCCCACCGTTCCAAATTTCACCCGTTGACATTGCTTGCAGACTGTTATGGTGCTAGCAACAAAAACACTGGGTGACATCACTGATGATGGTAGAGTGTGACACCAGTATCAACGGTTGTGCACAAGGCCCTACAGAAAGGTTTGGGACATTGCACTTAACTTTTGTTTTAAATTAAGCTCTGCATTTCGGCGCTCTTATAGGAATGTCTGATAACATCTACTTCAATTTTCTCTGAGATATGGTACCTGGCAGCTTCTCGTACCAGTCAGTTGATTTTTTTTGCAGTTTACTAGTAACTTCTGAATGTAGAAGCTTGGACAAGACAGCTGTTTTGTAATCTTTAATGCTACTTCTCCAGATCACTTAAAGCAGATGAGGTTCAGAGAGTTTTCCTCCCATTATGGTCTTCAAAGGTTTGCTCCACATTTCTTAGTATTCCAGTGTATGGTCTTGTTTAAGAGACGAAAAGACAATGTTCCATTTTTACCTAGAATCTGATAGTGTATAATATCCAAATGTACCATGTTTCATGGAGGAGCATCTTTCCATTGAGTTTTTTTGGACATTTCTCCACATAGTGGAGACAAGACACAGGAAACAAAATGCAAGCCTTTATTAATCAGTATCCATTCATGTGTAATTTTCCTTGAAAGAGTGACATTGGAAGAACTTTTGAGATGGTAGAAATACAAATACAGGGATAACATTTATGGAAAACTGTAATTTGTATTGACTTTGTTTGATTAAAGAGCCTACACGTCTCTCTTAATAAGAGTCATGGCAATATTTCAATATCTTTGGTAAAGCACAACGTTTCTGTTCAAGGGTGGGTAGCCGTCCTAAAGAAAATATTTTTTTATGGTCCCATTTCATTACACACTTCGGTTAAGCATAGACACTTTAAGGACCACTTTTCACGTCCTATTAAGAAAACATATAATCATCATTAGCAACATTGTTTTGACTGTCTAGTTTGAGGTAATCATAGGAGAATGGATCACTTGTACCTGTATTTCAACCAGGGTCAGGTATGTTGACCATCTTAAAAAACCCTCAATCAAGTACAGGAATGGTGGAGCGGTATATCTTGATTATCCGCTTCTTACATCACGTGAGAGCATCATCATCGGGTCTTTTTTAGACAATATGCCTTCCTCCACCCAGAGGTAGACCAACTAGTGATAACAGTAGTGACCAGTGATGAAGTGAAATTAAGTGAAGTGAGTGTAAGATTACCTACATCTATGTACCAAAGAAACTTTATTCTGTTGGGAATGAGGCAAGGTTAAAATCAAGGTCGGTGCGCATATAGAAATGTTACAATCTCAGCTTCTCTCTCCCTCCTCTCTCCCTCCTCTGATTAAATAATATTTCTAGTTTGAACCAATCACCCAGTGAGAGAGAACTCTACCTTTAACATTCTTTGAAAAGCTTGGTAATGAATTAACCTATGTCTACCATTTATTGACGCTTTTTTGGTGCAGCCACAATAATATTTCCATTGCACTTCTGATAGGATTACCCCCACATCTGATGACCATTTATTCCTGGGTTGTCATGTGTCAGCTGTAGTGCTACTCATAATCGTATTTTACATTATGGTAACTAATTTATCGGGGGCCCGGCCTGGGGCTACCAGTATCAGCATTTTCCAAACCTCCGGCTCTTGTGGAGAAGGGAATACTTCTTTTACCGATTCCCTCTGCCTGTGTTATAGAAGTATATCCAAGGAAATGGAACGATCCATGTCCAAGCATTTTTATCAATGTAGAAGTCTCACAAGGAAGTAAGTTTCCTGTTGTGTAATCTTGTCACCATGAATGGGTTAACTGATGAGGGCAAACCACGGATCTTTGCCTGCTTTGACAATGCTTACACTCTACAATTAACCATATTTATTTTATCTTGTGGCCTAACTTGTGTTTTCATTATCATATTTGCCAGAACATGGGGAGGATCCAGATCCAATTTCAGATCCCGGTAAAGAGCCTTCCTGCTGTTGTGAAATCAGGGTGAGGTCAACTGTGCCTGTGCAATCAAATTGTATAGTTCACAGTTCGGCGCTGCAAATCCGCCCTGTTTATAGGGTTTTTGGAGTGTTATCCAATGAATGCATGAGTGTTACCCACCCATGCCAGTTTAATCAATAATGACTAGAGCTGGTCAACAAACCCTTGAGTTAGAGGCACTGGGATATTTTGAAACATTATTTAAATTATGGCAGAATCACCATTTTCATAAGTTCACTTTATTCCTGCCATTGCTACAGGTAGTTCATCAATTTGTCTATATTTGACATTATCATATCCATGGTTTTACCCTATTTTTCTTTTATAGACACTTCCAGATCAAGGTGAAACTGTATTCTCAAATATCTAACCAGTGCCTTCTGCCATTGCCACAGATAATTTAACGACGGTGACAGTACTGGTTGTGAGTGGCATCATTAGTCACTTTGCCCTGTTTATGTTCATCCTCAACCATTTTGCAGTCATATAATCCCATCTATTATTAATGTTAAATTGATATCCGGGTTTCTAACTATATAACTACATCATATAGCGATACTAATATTTTGTGATGCCTGAATTGAGTGTGGATATCTCTTACTAACCTGGCTGCTCTAGTGCCATTAAAGATGTGGTTGGTGATCGGGGACATCCCTGTCTGATGCCCCTTTTAATATGTATAAGGGTTGAGATCTGTTTATTTACTGTAGTATTTGCAACAGGTCAGGTGTGTAAATCAACTTATTCCACCATATCATTGCAGTGCCCAGTCCCACCCTTTTAAGGACAGTCATCAAGTAAGGCCACTCAATGCAGTCGCATGCCTTAATAGCTTTCAGAAAGACCACTACTGCATTTAAATTTGGGTCTATTTGATGTACCTTTCAAATAGAGTACACACATTATCTGCTGTTGATTGACCTCGGTTGAACCTGGATGGAGCCAATGCAACTAAGGTAGTAATCTAAATGCCAGAATTTTTGTTAGAAACTTGTTCTCAATGATTATTAAAGACCGTGATCTGTAAGATTCACAAGACGGTGGGTACTTGCTATGTTTCATAATGTCATCGCTATTGCATCCCATAAGGTTGGGGGCAGTTTGCCTTTTCCATTACCTCCCATATATATTTAACAAGTGTAAGGGTTAGCAGTTCTATATGTTATTTGCAAAACTCACTTGTTAGCCAATCACTGCCAGGTGCTTTTTCTCTCTTGTAATATAGTTTCTCCAGTATTGGGGTATCTTTCATAGATTCACATGCTTGAATCAGAGTAGAAAGCAGTAATTCTATAATGATGCTTGTGAGATCAGAAGAAAAATAGAAATACACACACACACGCACACACACACATATATATATATATATATATATATATATATATATATATATATATATATACTTACACCAGACAAAATAAGCATATGTATATCTGTAGCAATATATAAGTACATTATTATACAAAATATGTATACAAGAATGCATCGAAGGGGAGGAAGGAAAACAGAGCACCTTATTAAAAAAGATTATGGAGAACCGCTTGTCCCACAGACGTGTCTGCATTGATGGCAGCTTCCAGACAGTAGTGCTTGGTAAAAGTGTGCCTGCTGGACCATGTTGCAGCTCTGCAGATTTGATGAATAGGCACACCAGCAAAGAGAGCAGTAGAAGAAGAGATTGCTCTAGTAGAATGTGCTCTCAGAGTTGCCTGCAGTGGTCTACCCGCTTGCTGATGACAGAAAGAGATTGCAGCAGAAATCCAATGAGCTATGGTCTGTTTGGTTATTGGGAGCCCTTTTGCATTTTTCCATATGCAACGAAAAGCTGATCTGATTTTCGTATTGACGATGTCCTTTGCAAGTAAAATTTTAGACATCTTTTGACATCAAGGGTATGTAAAGCCTTTTCAGTAGGTGATTGAGGATCAGGAAAGAAAGTCTTTAAAATAACTGGTTCATTGAGGTGGAAATCAGAAGGCACTTAAGGAATAATTTGTACTGTTCTTTTGAACATATTCACTGCGGATATGCTAAGAACTTGATTGGATTTTAAAGTTTGGTTGACTGACAATGGAATGGCTAAAAACACAAAAATAATATAGTGTTCTAATCCAAATGTTGCAGGCATTAATTCCATTGTACACTTTTTAAAGAATTTCCAAGTGCTTGACCCTCTTTTCGTTTTGACTCTTTTGCAGTGATGTTTCAGGCCAGCAGATTAATTTGCATCTTATGAAGGCTGTGGATGCCCTGGAGGATTGCTGCTTTGACTGTAATCTAGAATACAAGTATGTTTTGTTTCATCTGTTGAAAATATGATGAACATGTTTGAATTGTCTCATAAAATCTGCAATGTTTAGGGAATTGGAATGCCTGTTGCTTATTTTGAATATGTAGGTGAGCATCATTGGAAGTCACTGATATTTCACACAAGGAAATAATTTCAGTCGCATTATGCCCAGAAATTGCCCTAACGCTCATTTGAAGCACGTTGATGTTCATTCAGAATTATAACTGCTTAATGTTTGTCATAAATGCTGCAACTCTGCAGTTAATATGTTACAAACGAGGGCCAGTGCAGAAAGGAAATGCTGTGTGAGTCAAAGTTCTTTGAGTAGGTCTGTTTTTTTCCTAACCAAAACATCGCTATCCTGACATCTGTGTTGACAGCTAGGCTGCAGAATGCATATAAATCCTCACAATGAGGGATCTGCATGTCCCTATTACTAATATCGACGTCCATCAGACATGCCATGCATGTGTGACATCTATGTGAAAACAAAAAATGGGGAAATCCAAATTTCATTGGTCGAAAACAGGGGGTTGAAGCTCTTTATGGTGGGCAGCATTCTGTTCTGGAACGCAGTATTGCAAAATGATATTATACGAATTATCTATATTTTAGGAAAATTGAGATTTTTCAACCATATTTACAAATACAAAGCAATTGCAAAGAGCACACATATTTTATAAGCAGATTTAAGAATAGGAAATAGATGTGCATGAAAAAAGAGATCTACAATAGTTTGCTGCTATGATTAGAGCATAACACTTGCCAGAAAAATGGTAGCAGTAGGTAATTTCAAAACTCACAACAGCCTCCATGTTTGCAAGGTTTTACAGTTGTCCTGTTGTAGTTTAATCAACAGAGGCATCAGGTAGAGGGTTAATTCAGATAGAGCTACGAAAGATAGGAAGAAGTTGATGCAGTTCAAATTGGTAAAAAGAAAAATGCATATTGCCTGTTGGGAAAGTAGTCTAGTGTCACTGGAAACCCATGTATCTTTTATCAGTGCTAAATCAAAAAGTATAACCCTCTTTGAAATTATTCACAAACTGTAACAGAAAACATCCATGAGAAAAGCTGTGACAGTAGGAGGTATGCTAAAAATTAAGTTTTGTGTTTCCTGTTTTCTTTCATTTACTGTTAGTACTGGCTGCATTTTGGGAGTTGGACTAGTACTTTCACTTATGAGTCACAGCGGCCAAATTGAATCCCGTGTCCATGTTTCTGCTACACTCCGGAAGCTTTGCAAATCCCTGGACGAAAGTGTGGATCAGAGCAGAACAGTGCAAGAAGTAAGATACATTTTAAGACTGTATATTGTTACATATTTGCTTTATTAAAATTTACTTTTGGTTTTGTATTTTCTCCAACATCTATTTAAGCCAAAAACTAAACCGTAGCATCCAATATGTGGTTCATACACTCACGTATACAGATCTTTGTATGCCTTTATCCCTACATTTTGTTCATAACTTTATTCTGCTTTTCAGAGAAAGATAAAGTTAAGGGAGAACAATTACTGTAACCTACATATTTGTATATAGGTATGCACACAAGTGAGGTTGTCAGAATTGTAGCTCATCATACATTATCTGAGTAAAGAAAGAACATGGAATAAGCATAATCCAAGTTTTAAAACCTCTACACGCTCATCTAGCCCCTACAATAGGAGGAAGAATAGCAAGCAAACCTGATCAACCATAGTAAGAACCAACTTTACAGAAAGGAAAAAGGAGGAACGAGTAATGGGGGAGGATTTAGGGTGTTGTGAGAGATTTGGAGGGGTAGGGGAAAGATATCTTCCTTTGGCGTAATTAACAGGATTAGTCTCTCATTCTTGGCCTTGAGAAGCTGACAACAAATGGAGAAGCTTGGGCATTTGGTCACTTAGGGGCTGATTACGATGGAGGATTTTCCGTATCCTCCGGGCCGGCGGAAGCCACCGCCGGCCCGGAGGATGTGGAAAATCCTCTGCGGACCCACCAAAGACCCACCGCCACATTAGGATGGCTGGTGGGTCCTGGTTTCAGTCCGCCGCTTTTACGCCGCGGTTGGCTTACAACCGCGGCGGAAAAGGCCTAATATGGTGGCGGTGTCTCTCAGACACAGCCAGACATATTAGGATTGCTGAGAAAACATGCTTTTCCGCGGCGGCTTCTCCGCCGAGGAAAAGCATGCGGATCTTTACCTCGGGGGCCCGTAGCGGGCCCCCTGGGTGAAGAGGGGGGTGCACATGGGGGGGTACCTATGGTACCTCCCTGCGTTTGTATGCAGAAATCGGCAGGCACCGCGCGGTGCCTTCCGCTTTCTGCATACAAATGCAATGTATGCATTTGTAACATTGCGGCGGGTGCAGCTTGAAGCCGCACCCGCCGCAATGTTACAAATAGAGGATGTGACCGCCAGGGTGGCGGTCACATCCTAATACAAATATATTTTAGTTTCTTTCTTTTCAACAGGAGGTTTTGCCCAGCTATAGATGCTGGTAACAGTAGGACTTGACATTCACAATTCCTAGCTTTTATTATAGTTTATTTTTTCTATCGTGCAAGCAGGAAAATGTTATTAATAACTCCAAAAGTGTTAGTTGGTAGGTGTCTGGATCCGTAAAGTGAATAGAATGTCATTGGCATTTAGTAGGATTTTGAATTCTCCTATGTTTATCTGAATTCCAACTATCCCCCATTCCATCTTGTTTAACGCCTGCTGCTAAGCAATGCAGGGCTCGCATTAACAGCAAAGGAGACAGTCGGCATCCTCACTCCTTCCTCAGTGGATGGTAAAAACTTCAGAGATGTTCCCTGAAGTTTTCTTGGGCTGTCGTGGCATTGTAAAACCATGGTAACTTGGTGACGAATTTGCATCCTAGTCCTGCTCTCTATAACATTTTAAACATATGACCCTATTCATACCTGTCAAATTCCTATTCGACATCAAGAAAGAGGGCCAACATGTCATCCAGGGAGTCTTTGGTCACCCAAAGGGAGATGACATAACACCCTTAAATGGTTGCTCAAAGGCCCGTCCAGAGACAAATCCCATCATTGTGTGTGGTGGATTAAGGACAAGATCATATTTGATAGAGACTTCGATTCCTTACTTTAGAATATCCAACAAGCGTCAGACTGGATCCAGAAACTTTTCGCGCTGTACATCTGCACGCCTGTAGGTGGCGTCGATCAGCTCCACATCATGCCGGAAATGACACTTGAGGTGCCTATATAGGCTCCACCCCAGCACGCTGACATCCGTTCTTTTCTTCCTGCACCATCAGCGCAGATCCATAGAGCGCTACCTCTGTCCAGTTTTTGGGCAACTTTAAAAAAAAATGGTTTGTTGAGTCTTTTTGAGCTTTTGTCTCCCAGTGTGGTAAGGATGTCCCCCCACCCCCAAAGAAAATTGGTGTTTTTTAAACCCAGTGGTTCCTGTTTTTTCTCTGGTGCCGAGTGCTGGACCACAACTCCGAGACCTGTGACGGTTGTCGGGCCATGAGCCCCAAGGTGCTGCGGGAGTGTTCCTTCAAGATCCTTGTTGCCCGACAGCGGTCACCTCCACAACATATCAACAGGTCGCAAAGAAGGTCCTGGGCCTATTCGTGGAACTATTCCACGTGCTTGTCATAGAGCTCAAAAACATTGAGTAAGTCCCACAAGAAATTAAAGATGTTGATGCACTCTTCGACTTTGCTGCTCCAGTCCACGTCATTGAATGAGGCGTCGTAACAACACCACTCTATGTACCTCCTCATACAGAGGCCTTGCACATTATTTTTAGCCAGGCCGACCCCTCTATATCACCTTTGGGCACCTGGGGTTTGGCGGGTGCCCCCACTGGATTCACACCAGCCGGTCTGCCCTCGAACCATTGAGGCCCCTTGGATCTGGAATGGCTCTGATCGTGAGACCACAAGCTTTCTTGATGCCCAATCCAGTGATGTCGGTACTGGCACCACCAGTGTCCCACGGTGGCACCGACCCCATCATCATACTCAACTCTGATACAGAGCCAGATCAGCGTCGTGGCTGGAACTCGACCTGAGCCGAAATCAGGCCCTCCTTTCTTCAACAAGCCCTGTGAGGCTTTTGTTTGGGGTGAATTTGAGAATCCTTATAGTTACAAGATCTCCTTAGAAGAGCCTGCTAATAACTGGTACAAGGAACTGGAGGATGCCTGCTGATCCTCCTAGTGTGGATATGGAGGAAGGTGCTTTGTTTGCCATAGTGCTGAGAAGGGCATCTGAGGTCTTGGACCTTACGCTGCCTTAATTGGCAGTGAAGGTTAACGTCCTGACAGAGGTGCTTCAGCCGGGAGTCACCCCCTCAGAACCTCTCCTCTCCTTTATTAAATCCCTCAAAGATTCCCTGCTCATGGCATGGGCCAATGGGATGTTCCCTTCTGCCAGCCTAGCATTGTGGTCGATAAACACAGTGTGCCTCTTGGGGCGATACACCCACACAGTTTGGGATGTTTTTGCCTGAGTGCTGTCCATGGTCTTGGAGAAGGCCTGTGCTATACTGACCCAGACAATTGCTCATGGCAGAGAAGTTGCAAATGTCAACATTTGCTGCGGACTAGATACCCTTGACTCGCTATGCAGAGCGATTTCCTCGTCAGTGGCACTCAGTTGCCACACCTGACTGACATCTCCTTCCTTCTCGGGAGATGTTCATGCATCCCTTATGGATATGAACTTTGATGGCACCCGCCTCTTTGGCAATAAGGCAGAATCCATGTTAGAGAACATTAAGGACAGCTGGACCACTGCCCAATTCCTGGGTCTCTCCTTGACCTCTCCCTCACTGTCAACCCCATTCTACCTATCACCGGTCTGTGGCTACAGTAGGAGGTACCAGCTGCGTCCATTCTCAACCAGTCATCAAGGCCCACAAACTCCCCTGTCCTTTTGTGGCCATGGAAATGCCTACAACAAGTCTTGACTGGACACACAGCCAGAGTGTAGGAGGCTGGCTTAGTATATGGTGCACACTTATTTAAGAGTAGCACCTTGCGCTAATCCAGACAACCCTTATGGTGGTTTTAGTTATCTTAAGACAACCTTAGAAAGCTCTCTAAGTGGTAGCTGTGGAGAGCAGCCTTTAGGCTTAGTCCAGAAGAAGTGTTAAGCAGCTTGGTTTACCAGATGTAGTCATGTAGTGTAGGCTAAATGAAAAAGAACCACAGTGTACTTATAAAAATGTCTATTTATTACACAACACTCACTAACACATTGGTATATCTCCTACCCGGAGATATCAACACAAATACACAAGAATACTCCAATTGCAAGAGGTAAGTAAGCACAATACACAATGGTCTAAAGGAGGTGACCAAACCATATACTAAGAAAGGGGAATGCTAGCTGTGATCAAAGTCGGGACTTGGACCAGGAGACTCAGAAGAGCTGGGGACCCAAGGAACCACCCAAGGTACGTATCCAGGAACCCGCATGGATGTGTGCAGAGTGGAAACTCAGCCGCCTACTCAATAGAAGTCAACGGGAAAATTGCTTTTGCAGTTTGGAAGAAAAAGGACCCTTCCCATTTGACCTTGATGAAACCTTGTGGAAGACAGAAGGTTGGAGAGTCACCCCACCCGCGGATTCCCCAGGAACCAGGATACCTACACCAGGGAAGATGGGTGCATATGGGCGAAGTGACATCGGAAACAGCCATTGACCACAATGGAGGACTTCAATAAAGCTGCTGCTGGCGAAGACTGCAAGAGTCCGGTGGAATCCAAGGGTGGATATGTGAAAAGAAGAACCTGCAATCAGAGGAGTCTATGCCACTCGAAGGTGACTAGAAGGCACGAAGAGCAATGCCCATTAATGTTGGTTGATGACCGAGTGATGACGGTGACCTTGTCACTGCAGCTGCGAGGACCTGGCGACGCTGAGGAAGACCAGGAGCCGCGCACCAGCTGTCCCACGTCAGAGGTCGAGAACCAGGGGGTCGGTGTTCGGCGGGAGCACCAACAAGCCTTGGTAGCTGCAACAGGAGTGAAGAGTTTAGAAGGAGCAACATTGGAATCAGCAAGTTCCAAGGGACTCACCACGTGCAAGAGAGTCAGAGTTGGCCCCAAGCAAGCAGGGGATCCCACTAAAGCAAGAGAACCCCTCAGGAGGACCGACAGACTGAAAACACTGGAGTCGCAAGAGGACCTCAAGCAGCTCACCGAAGATGAAGGCCCACGGTGCGGAGAACGTGGTGAGGACGAATATCTTGACAGGAAGAGATGCTGGAGGCTGGTGTTTCTTGTAGCCAGAAGATCTCTGAAGTGCAGAGCCAACAAGCCGTGGCAACGGCAAGTCGACGCGGTGCACAGGGGGTTCGATCCCAGCAGGTAACTGTCCTCAAAGTTGCCGAGAGAACAGGTCAGGCCTTGAGGGAGTTGTAGAACCTCCACCTGTGTTGCTGAGCCTTTTGGAGTCCATGGGACGTCAAGAGCAGCAGACCGGTCTGCTTCGTTGCGGTGCCTGCAGATGCAGGGAGTGACTCCTTCACTCCAAGGGAGATTACTTCGGATGTCCTAGATGCCCACAGGCCTATTGAAGTTCCCGGAAGAAGCACAGACACATACGACGAAATGGACTTGCAGAACAGTGTGACCAGGAGCAGAAAGAGTCTTCCTTATGCAGTCTAGGCTCCAGACGAAGTCCAAGTGCCCAGACATCAAAGAGTGACGTGGTTTCAGGCTTGAGTCTTGTTCATTGGCGAATCTGAGGACCCATCCACAGGTAAGCCTTTTTATACCCTAAGAAAGCAGTTAGGATGACTCAGGTGTCTCTCCCAGAGAAGGGGCTGGACAGAGTGGAGGATACTCCCACTACCTTTGTCCAGTTTTGCTCCAGAGCGGGAGCCAAGGGCTCCCTGTACTGGCTCAAACTGGAGTATGCAAGGAAAGCACCAAATGTGCCCTTCAAAGCAGTCTGGTGGCGCTGGCAAGTGCCCAACCCCTGCCCAATACACTAAGTACTGTCTGGGAGGTGGTCACACCTCCCTGTGACAGGAAACCTATTGTTCTACCTTCCCCTGCTCCAGCTCAGCTCAGCAGCAGGAGGGCAAAATCGTGTCTGGGTTCAGCAGGAGCACTGGCTTGCTGGCAGACCCTGGGATGCTGTTACCGGGAGTACTGGGTGCTTCCCTGAGGAGCCCCCCAGTACATGTGGGTAGGCAGGATCCCCAACATCGGTAATGCTGTTGGGGTATGATTCCAACACGTTTGAGATCAAACAGGCCCAGGTTTGGTACAGCCACTATATAGTTAGGGTAATGACAGATGGCCACTATATGTATCAAAATGGCTGACCGCACTTGCAAAGCCTGGCGAATCGACTATGGGCTTTATAGGGGTGTCCTGCTCACGCAGGGGCACTCTCACACTTATAACCCAGAAACCCTGCCTTCAGGATTCAAAGGCCTGCCTTGGGGATGACTTACAGGGTTTTAAGTGTAGTGACCTCGAATATAAGAAAACTAATATCTCTTGTAAGTGGCGCTAGCACCAGCTTACACGGGCTGCAATGGCAGGCCTGTAGTCACAGTTTGAGTGATCTTTCGTGAGTGGCAAAATACATGCCTATGCCCTGGGTACCTTAGTACTATATTCTAGGGACTTATAAGGGTACACCAGTAGCCAATTGGGGAGGTACAAAAAGTACTTACCATGTCAAATTTAGGGAGGACTGGGGTCCTGATTAGCAGAATCCCAGTCAGACTAGTCAAAAATAATTTACTGACACCAGCAAAAACTGGGGGTAACCGTGAAAGCAGAACCTACTTTCCTACACAGAGTGTTCACCCAGTCTGCAGCCATCCAGAAGCCACAGCCTCAAAACTCCCTTAGTTTGCCCTTTTACCATCATGGGCACCTAGTTGGAGGGAGAAAATGACATTACCTGCCCTGCTGGCAGTCCTTAACATCGGACAAGTGGGTTCCTCAAATTGTTCAGTGGGGTTACTCTATCCCTTATTAGCAACACAGTCATCCATGCCACCATCCCCAAACTGGCTGCTGGAGGGCCACCTCTCTCTGCTCCATCAGGAAGAACATGCTCTTTTGACCAAGGAGCCGTTGAGAGGGTTCCCGCATCAGAAGCCATGGTAGCTATTCCCATTACTTTCTGGTACCCAGGAAGGACGGAGACCTCTGCCCTATTTTAGACCTGCGCCCTATCACCACCTTCCTGGGAATCTGGAGACTGGATCGTAGCGCTGTACATGCAGGACGCCTACTTCCACATCCCCATCCTGTCTACTCACAGGCGCTACCTGCAGTTCATGGTGGGACACGAGCATTTTCAGTTTGCTATACTCCCTTTTGGCATCGCCAGTGCCCCTCGGGTGTTCACCAATGGCATGGAGATGATTCCAGCACATCTGCGTAGGTCAGTGTGTCCAATCGTCCCCCTACCTCAATGATTGGCTTTTGAATGTGGGCTTGCCCCACACAGTAATTTTCCACCCCCAGATTATGGCAGACCACCTTAATTTGCTGGGGTTCACTATCAACATGCCAAAGTCACTCTTGACCCCCTTCTCTGACTGGCCCTTACTTCCGAGCTATTCTGTACACTGCAGATTCTGGCCTATCCTCTGCAGAGGCGCGTCAAGGATATTCAAGCTATGATACTGATGTTTCAACCTCTAGCCTGGATTTAGATGAGACTGACTGAGGCTGCTGGGCCTCATGATCTCCTGCATCCTATTGGTAATACATGCTCGCTGGCATACACGTGTCTGTGCAGTGGGACCTGATGTCCCAACACTGTAAAAGATCTGGAGTGGTGGCTGATAAACTAAGATTGGGACAGCGGCAGACCCCTCTCCCTTCCTCGCCCATTATTGATTGTAGTGACATGCGTCACTCCTGGGATGGGATGGCAATCTGGGAGAGGTGTAGATCAGAGGATTCTGGGCTCCACATCAACCTGCTGGTGTTGAGATGTATTCTCCTGGCAGTGAAAGCTTTTCTTCCTTCCATCAAGGGAAGGCTGGTTCAGTTGTTCACGAACAACACCACCACCATGTGTTATTGCAACAAAGTTGGGTGGCGTTATGACCTATTCCTGGTGGTTCAACATCTGGCGGGTTCTCTGAAAGCCAGAGTTTACAAACAGCTGTCGAAGCCTAGCAAATCATGAATGGCGCCTTCATCCAGAAATTGTGCAAGGTATTTTCAAATATTGGGGAGAAACTTCGTCAGATTGATTTGCCACATCTGAGAACGCACCTTGTCCACACTTCTGCGCACTGGAGTTTCCAAGGCGACTCTCTCTTTGAGACTCTTTTCGTCTTGAGTGGAGCTCAGGCCTCCTGTACAGTCTCCTCTAATAGCATTCCTATGCAGAGTTCTCAAGAAGATGAGGAATGACCGGGCCCAAGTCATTCTTGTGGCTCCGGATTGGGCACAGAGAGTATTGTATGCCGAACTCCAGGGCATGAGCATCATCCTTTGATCAGCCTGCCACTTCTGGAGGATCTCCTACCACAGCAAAAGGACAACGTCCTGCATCCAAACATGTGTACGCTCCACCTTCATGCTTGGAGATGGAGCAGCAGCAATTGACAATTTTTGACCTCCCTACAGAAGTCTGTGATATTATTCTGGCAGCCAGGCATCCCTCAACGAAAATAGTATATGCCTGCCATTGGGACAAAAGTGTGACTTGGTGAGCTTCCAAAAATTTTGATTCTCTTTCTGCACTTTTATCTGAGATTTGGTTTGTTCTCTCACTAGCCTGGCAAGGCTTTTCTTTGGGCACAGTTAAAGGGTATCTTTTAGCCATATTCGCATTCTTTCAGTTGCCGGATCAGCCCTCCATGTTGTGACTCATTCCCAAAAAGGACTACAACATATGTTCCCTCCAAAACCCTTCTTCATGCTGTAATGGGACTTAAATCTGTATTGAAATTCTGTATTGAACTGTCCTTTGTCTTCTAAACATCAAAACTGAATTCTAGTGGCCATTACATCTGTTAGGAGGGTTAGCGACCTGCAGGCATTATCCATGCACACTCCATATGCCACATTCTTTACAGACAAACTGATTCTGAGAGCACGTGCCTCTTTCCTCCCAAAAGTGGTGAAACTCTTCCATTTTGGCCAGACCATTATAAAGCTGACGTACTTCGCTCTGTCTCACCATTCCAAAGAGGAGGAGAGACCCGATAACTTGGACCCAAAAAGAGTGTTATTTTTCTACATTGATCGCAAGGAACACCGGATGGACGATCAACTCTTCATTGGGTTCACTGAAACAAAGAAAGGAAACACCGTGCAGAAAAAGGACCATCTCAAGATGGATCATGCTCGGCATTAAAATTTGCTAGGGAGTGACCAAGAAGCACCCCCCTGAGGGCTTTTGTGTTCATTCCACCAGGGCCAAGGGTGCGACAACTGCATTAGCTTGCAGAGTCCCTGTCCTGGACATATGTCAGGCCGGGTAGTGGGCATTCCTGTATACGTTCACCAAGCATTATTGCCTGGACAGTCAGGTCTGTCATGATGGGTGTTGGACAGGCCGCATGTTCGAGCTGTCCCCCCTCCCCGCAATGGGACCAGGACCCTGGCTCTCCCTGCATCCCCAGCCAGAGTCCACCAACGACCACCCGAAGTACCCTGCAATCCCTCCACTACAAGACACCAGCTCCGGACCCAGCTGGCCCGGGTCACCATCTACCCCACGACATCGACCCGGCCGCCATCTTGGGGCACTGCAGCACGAGGCCGCGTGGCCTCAACTCGACCCTAACCCCAGGCCCGGCCGGCCCCGACATCGAGGCCCCACCATCCTCCCAGGAGGCAGAGTGACCACTTGGCGAGTCAATGGGAGAAGGAATCGTCAACGGCTCTCCTCCGCCAGGTGTCGATCACCCCAGGCCGCCTGGGCGCTGGCTCCACCCCCCTGCTGGGTGTCTGGACTCCCTCATCCCGGACCTCCCGGCCCCCAGGCGCGAGGGTCCGGACATCAAAGGGGACCAGACCTATAACTGGGGCAGGACCAGACCAGGAAGGCAGTTGTATCCTGGAGTCGAGAGACCCGCGAAGAACTCATCCGTGACTTGGCCTGCTGGCGCTGCCGCGGCCCTCTGCCCCGTGAAACCATCGACTTGGCCTGCTGGCGCTGCCGCGGCCCTCTGCCTCGTGAAACCATCGTCTTGGCCTGCTGGCGCTGCCGCGGCCCTCTGCCTCGTGAAACCATCGTCTTGGCCGGCTGGCGCTGCCGCAGCCCTCTGCTTTATGAGACTATCACCTTGGCCTGCTGGCGCTGCCGCGGCCCGATCCACAGACACTCCAGCTCGAGGATTGTGAGCTCGCCTTTTTACCCCTACCTGTACCGATCCGGTACCAAGACTGTCCCGCTACCCCCTTTCCCTACAGAGACTAGAAGTGAGAGGACCCCCGGGTCCAAGATATCCTGTATCGCTGATATCCTTGCCTTAAGAACCTTATATAAAGCCTTGAACTCGACTTGGTGTGGTGCCTGTTTGTGGGGAGGGAGGTAACTTGTCTGTACGATCGCCGGAGACGGTCCCCCCCCCCCGGGGATCTCTCCCTCGGTATCCGGCCGACCCTCAGGGTCCCCGTCTAACAATGGGCAAGTTGCCCATTGAGTCCTCCAGAACTTCTTGGTCTAAAACTGTTGTCAGACCCAACTCTGGATTGGTATTTCTTGAATATATATTCTTTGGTAAGGAATCTGTAGCTCTAAATCTCTATCAGATGAACAAGTTAACCCCTAAGGACTCTATCTATCTGCAGATTCCTTACTGAACACCCCCCCCACACCCCCTTCCCCACCCCCCTCCTCGCTCTGTGAACGGATTTCTCCATATAGGTTGACCCCATGAGGTCCTAAGAGTGTACATATTGGTACATCAGCATCCTTCGTGGCTCCGTGCTTATCGCACGGAACATTTCACACAAAGTAAATTATGTCAGCATGCTTTGGTGGCTTCTATACAAGCACTGTGCATGTCACTTAAGTTGTGGGCAACACCATCTCGGAGCTGTTCCACGCCACCTTCGGGAGTGCAGAGCTACTGCTCAAAAAGTTTCTGGATCCATTCTGGCACCTGGGGAACAGTCTAAGGTAAGGAATCTGCGGCTAGATAGAGTTTCTACAAAATAAATGGTTATCGAATGTAATTAGCGTGTTCTTTTTGCAGCCTGTTGGCTATCATATTTTAGCTAGTATTTTCCTGCCTACATTTAGTAATCATCAGAAATTTAGCAATATTGCAAGTCTTTTCCGGGTTTTAGGATAAGTGAAATCATAGTCTTATTAGAGAGTGAGGAGAATATGCCCTTGGTTTCGGCCTCTTTGAAAGCTTCGTACAAGACATTCATCAGCAGTGTTTTGTTCCGTTTGTGAAATTCTCTTGGGATGCTGCCCTACCCAAAGGAGTTGTTGTATAGCAACTCTCTCACAGCTGCCAATAGCTCCTCTTTCATTATTTCCCCTTCTAATAGATTGCAGCTGTCTTTCATCAGCCTAAGAAATCGGAGGTTTGATACAAAATTTTCCTCATCATTTGGGAAAACCTGTGCTTCAAAACAATATAGGCTGTCACCTTAGGTGGCGAAAGCATCAATAATTTCCTGCGGGTGCATCCTAAAAGTCCCCTGTTCATCATATACTGCTGGTATCACCAATGTTGCCTCTTGCTGTCCCAGCCCTGGGTATCCTACTAGATATTACAATTGCTTGTAATGTACACCTTTGACTACCTTTGATGTGTAGTGGGAATTAAGAGTCAATTTTGCCTTCGAGCATCCCTCGATAAATGTCAGTGGCTGAACAATTTAGTGCTGCAGTTTATTGTTCTAGATTGGCTTGTTTCTGTGTTCTTTTATGTTTATTGTTTCAAGGTGGAAGTATTATGTGATATGACAAGGGTGCCTTACCATGTAATACCAACACAATACACAAAGATGGACCCAGGATACTCTCTCAGTCCTGAAAGAGGGGCAAAAAGCAGACAGGCTACTAGATGAACATGTGTTAAGCATTTCACATCCCCAACATGGACGATAAGTAAATCACACGATTTGAGAGAAATCCGGCACCAATTCATAAAAATAGCTCTGATGTTTTTATATTTTTAGACACCAAAATCAAATCAATACATACAGTATAACCAGAGTTATCAAGTTTTAAGCAATAAATAAATCAGAGCTTTGCAATGTGAAAAGCATTAACGTTGAGGTCCAGGGGAAAACGCATATATGCAACAATACTTCAGAGGGTGAGTTCATTGGAACCCACTCAGAGTTAAGATCTTGGAAGTCCTTAGACCAATTCACAACAGTAAACACAATTTCACCTGGCTCAGGCAAGCGAAGTGCAGAGGTGCACATTCAGCTTTCAAACAGAGGTGTCAATCAGACTTGCAGTCTTGAAGAGGCTGCCTTAGCTAAAAGGTACTTGCAGGGTGAGTTGAGAAAATCCCTTTGGAAGGAAAGCAAGAAGCTGGCCCTGGACCAGGAGTCTCCAGGCAGATCTGATGTGCCTGGCTCGGAAGACTCAGGTGCAGAGGTGCTCTTGGCTATCCGTGGCGCTAAACTGGTTTCGCGGCCAAAGAGTTGTCAGGCGTGCCAAGAGAGGGTAAAAACAAATGCAAGATCTTTACGATGGAGCCACTGGAGTGGTTGGTCATTCAAGCAGATGAATCTCTTCTCTTGAAGCGTCGAATAAAGCAGGTTGTAGACAGACTGACAACCAACAAGCATTGGTACCTGCAAGCACTTTAATGAGAGACATCTTTATCCAGGGGAACAGTGTAGAAAGCTGAGCCTCTCTGAGGGTCGGGACTATAGTTCTCAGAAGCTACCAGCACAAGGACTTTGAGCGGCCACGCTGGGCAGCTCAGGGTGCAAGGCGTAAAGTGTGTGTACTTTGGGGTTTTCTGCCCGCCGACTGTAGGGGACTAGTTCCTATTGCGGAAGAGAGTTCTCATTTTGGAACCAGTCTTGTGCCTTGTTGAGTCGAAATACAGCGGGTGCAGAGTGGCTGCCACAGGTGCAGAGCTTAGCACCTATTATCGCGAAGTCCTGCCTTGTCGTGGAAATGGGTCTCTTCTTGGTTTCACATCGAATCTGAGGTTCTGTTGTCTGGGGTGCTCCTTAAATCCTCGATTTAGGGGGTGTTAGTGGATATGTGGACTAGTAGGCAATGAGCATCTAGTACTGCGGCTAATCCTTCCCAGTTGTGACAACATCTTGTGAGTGTATGTCACTAAAATTATTCAGAACCTGTTACTAATCCTAAATTCAAGATAGCCAGGACCATCCTTGGTCGTTCACCTCAGCTGTCAGCCCCTAGATGGATAGTCAGGCTTATGGAGGTGGACTCCTCTTGAATAGCTGATTTCCCGCCTGCCCACAAAAAGCAGGGGGAGACTTTGTCCTCGAGTAGGGGACAGCTCCTATGTCCAGTGGCATCAGGGAAGCCTTTGAGGCTCACTGCCACACCCTTGCAGTTCACTAGCAATCCTGTGTGGGCGGAGGTGTCTCCTCCTGCTCACAAAGGTCCTTTGTCTCTAACTTCTGGGAGCGGCACACACTTCCCAGCATGAGGTCAGCATTCGGTCTTGGCAGCGAGGCTTTTAAAAAATCAGCCAAGGCATGGGAACACTGGTTGAACTAGGTGGGCACTGTCTAAAGTGCCACCTGGGTACTTGGTGGTTAAATCTCGACACCAATAATATAATAAACAGAAGAATTCTCTTGGAGAAGTCACCAATCAACTCAATCACACTCCACTGTATCAACTAACAGGAGTTACTCACTCACAATCTTAAAGGACCCAAAAGGCAATTGAATATAATCTGTTTAATGACAACATTCCAGACATCAGTTTTTGGCATTAAAACCTGTTAATTTGACGCCCTTTGATTGTGTTAAATTTGAGAAGCAATGAACAATTTGTAACACTTTTCAATTTCTCTTACTGATTTCTTCAAATTAACAGCGTTAAAAAAATATTTTTATTGGCTTTAATGACAGCCATACAAAGAATATTGAACGACAAGTTTCAAATTATTCATATCATTACATGCACATACATATGTCGGCCTAAGATATACATCAAACACTTCCATCGCGATCTGTATTTCTGCGCATTTCCAGTTCTACCGTAGGGGACAAACAGATATCTCCACGGTATACATTCCACTTCGACCATTTCCGATCCCATTTTTTGGGGCAACCTCTTTGTTACAAAGACCTCCGTCTCCGCCAGCATGCATCTGTCTAGCTCTTTCGCCCACATGGTAGTGGAGGGCGGATTTGCCCCCCCGCCCCCACCCCATCCCTTCACTAGCTCTCGTTTAACCAATGTGTACCCCAATGTTGTGAATTGGTTTTCAATGTCAGTAAGGTCAGTTGCGACCCATATGTTTAGCAGCCCCAGTTGGGGTGTCAGAGCCACCTCCTTTCCTAAAGCCGTCTGCATATGATTCGAGGCTTCCTCCTAAAGGCTACGCATGGCTGGGCAACTCCAGAGTGTATGATAAAAGGTAGCCTGTTGTTGGCAGCCCCTCAAGCAAAGGTCGTCAGGCCTAGATCCCAATTTTGCCAAAGTCTTCCCTGTCATGTATGATCGATTAAGTATCCTAAACTGTATAAGCCTAAATCTAAGTGTGATGGCTGCTTCTCTGGGGGACATAAGAGCCAGTTGCCAATCCTCTTCACTTATCGGGCCCAGGTCATCCTGCCACCTCTCTAAGTTTTTGAAAGGTATCTGGTAGGTTATTACTTAATTTTTTATATGTGAGAGATATAGCTTTGGAGAATAGTGACCTATCCATCAAGCGATCCTCTAATGGTGACGACTCCGGTATGTCCGCAAGGGTTGGAAATGCCGCCTCGAGTGCGTGTCGTATTTTCAAGTATCTGTACACTTCCCCCTGGATCAGGTGGTATTGACTCTGAAGGTCCTTACATGTAAGTATAGAACCCTTTTTCACCAGGTCTTTTACTGCTGAAATACCTCTCAGGTACCATTTCTCGAACCCAGGCTGATAGCACAGCATGCCCAGCTTCTGGGTATACCACAATGGCGTTGGTCTAGAGAGGACGCCCGCCCACCCCAGACAAGAATTTGCTATGTGCCATATTTCTAGGGTATGGGAGGTGGACCTGAAATATTTCTGTTTCTTTTTCCTATCCCTTTGAGTATAAGACCCCAAGGTAACCGGAGCAATCTGTTTGGTACCTATCAAGAGTTATGCTGGGTCAGTGTGGGGGCGGGTGATATAGCCAATGGTTGATAGTCACCAGTTGAGCCACCCAATAATAGAGTTGCAGGTCAGGCAGCGCTATACCTCCGTCATACCAGCCTTTTGTTAGTTTCTTCATTGCTACCCTAGGAGCCCTGCCATCCCACAGCAGCGTGCAGAGCTCAATCTCTGCTGCTTTAAAATAGAATGCGGGCAATTATGGAGAATGTACAAAAAAAAGAGGGAGAGACAACATTTTAAAGAGGGCAGCGGGACCTATTAATGAAAGAGGCAGGGACCTCCAGTGCTTCACGTCGGCGCGTAATCGAGCAAGTGGACGAGCCAAATTGGAGCTATGAAAAAGAACCGGATCCGATGTGACCAAAACCCCCAGATATCGGAACCCCTCCTCCGCCACCGCTATGGTACAGTTAACTGGGAGCCGAGGGACCTGGCCCCGCAGCACAAACAGCACCGACTTATGCCAGTTAATCACATACCCCGAATATTTCCCAAAATTTGTGAATATGTCGAGCACTATGCATATAAACTTGTACGGGGAGGCTAGATATAACAGTATGTCATCAGCATACAGGGATATTCGGTCTTCTACATCACCTGCCCACCGCAGCCCCCGCACCATAACATCACATCACTTCGCACCCATGCCGCAAGGGGTTCCAACATGAGAGAAAATATCAGCGGGGATAAGGGACACACCTTTCTGGTACCTCTTTTTAACTTGATTGTCCGGGACGTGTAATTGTTGACCCTCACTTGTCCCTGTATATCAGTGTATAGCAGTTTTTCCTATGAATTTAGGGCCTAATCCCACTTTTCCTAGGACTGCGAATAAACATAGCCATTCTATTGAGTCATATGCCATAGAGGTATCCAGAGACAACACCACAACTTCTTCCACAATATATTCCCTATGTGCCAACAGATTGTGTAAACGCCGTATGTTAAGGGCCGTGTTTCTCCCCGGCATAAAACTGGATTGATCCAGATGGACCAGTGAAGAAATGACCGTCACAAGCCGATTAGCCAGGACTTTTGCCAGTATTTTGGCTTCCACATTAATCAGCGAAATAGGCCTATAAGAGCCACAGCAGTCTGCTGATTTCCCCTGCTTATGAATAACTACAATGGTAGTCAACCGTTGGTCCGCAGGTAGCCTACCCATCTCAAAACTTTCCTTGTACATGGCCCGCAGATGTGGCACAGTCCGAGAGGCTGTGGCTTTTAAAAACTCAATGGGCCTTCCATTTGGCCCCATCGCTTTCCCGGATTTAATCTGTCCTATGGCCTTACTAATCTCTTTGTTCCATAGGTCCACATCTAAAGTGTCTCTATCCACATCAGAGAGGACCGGCACATCGCTGTCCAGGAAGAGCTGACGCGAATCTTCCGCTGTGTATCTAGTTGAAGGGGAATACACCCCTTCCAGGTGATCTGCGAATACCACTGCTATGTCCCTTGGATGGGTAACTATCGCACCCCCTGGCTTGTCAGCCTGGGCACCCACCTCATTCCTTGGTCTTGTCTCTCCAGTTACGCCAGGGTTCTACCCGCCCTGTTTTCCATTTCGTACATTCTATGTTGGGTGTTGCGATACTTAGCCATCATGTGCTCCCTAGAAATTAATGCTGATAACAGGGTTGATAGTGATGCGGCAAGTAATGGCGCCTCTGATTCCAAAGTTAATGTTGCCCAAAACAAGTTTTCAACGGTGCTACAGGTGAGAGGATAACCCACAACCTCCAAATCGGACCACAGTCCTCAAAACATAAATACAGAAACCCTGTGCACATGTAATTTAAATTTACAGTGTTAATACTGAGAGTATTTCAACAACAACACGATCACAGAATATATGATCCAGATGACATTTTCTTTTTTGTCAGGTTTATTAGTTTTCCAGGTGCCCAGACAAAACGTGTTTCGTCAGGGTGTAACCCAAGACTTCTTCAGAGCTAAAGTGTATAAAGGCAATACGTTACACAATTGTACTTGCCTCAGACAATTTACAGGTGGTGGCAGACTGTTAACAATGTGACAACTTCACCCGTTGTGACATCCCTGATCAGACCCACATATTAAGTGTGCGCAACAAAAGCAACGAGCACCTGATCTGTGCATTTATCTAGCGATGCTGTCAAAATCTTCATGGTTGCAATATTTTATAAAACACATGTGAATCCAATAATTTCTGTTATGGTTCATCTCACTGCAACTTCAAATACAATGATTGTACCGATTCTTAGTCATATTATTTACCCTTCAATATAACATCAGGTGTGATCAGAACTCTGTATATAATAAGCATCTTCACAGACATATTTGAAATACCAAAGCAAAAATGAAGAAAGAACCAAGATACAGAAGATAGAAAGAGAAGGACATGCAGTTAATTACAAATCTCATATAGGCAAACCATCTTACATATTGGACAGATGGCTATAATGTCAAGATACCTACAGAAAGGGGACTTTGTTTCCCCTTTCTGTAGGTCAGGTACGGTCAGGTATGTGTAGGAGCCATAGGTTAAGGACGATGACGGTGCGCGCCTGTCGTTCCCAATGTGTGAGTTCGACCCAAACTGGGGAGCAGGCGCGGTGCGTCCATTGGGGCGTGGGGGCGTAGCCCCCCACCCGCCGCCACCCGCAGGAGACGCTGAGGGAGAACTGACAATGCATGCCAGTCAGCATGACGTCAGACCGCCCACCCCCTTCAGAGTCTGAAGGGGGTGGGCGGTCTGGCGTCATGTTGACTGACATGACATGGGGCAGCAGCACAACACAAGTGCGCATGAGTGGGGACGGAGGGCGAATTTTTTGCCCGTGCCCACCCATGCGCACTTGTGTTTTTACTTGTTAGCGCATGCCCATTAGGCGAGGAGTAGCCGTGCCCTTAGGGATTGCCACAGTACAAAAGAAATTCCTTTCTGTGTGTTTTGAACTCCTAGATGTAAATTAATTACAAAACCATTTGTTTAGACCACTTACATAATTTTGCACAGCCCTATATAGAAATTTAATTAAACCATAAACATGTGTGTATCTTAATAATCATTTATTTTATGTTAAAACAGACTTAAAATGAATGCATGTATATTCATCAGACAATAGAGAATTAATTACATTCTATAATGACATTGCATACAAGTTCACAATATACAACAATAAAAACTTAGTCTTCTCTGTTCTTGTACATAAAAATAATCTGTGTGTCACACAGATTATTTTTATGTACAAGAACAGAGAAGACAAAGTTACGACCAATGAGTGAAAGTTGAGTTGCTTATGCATTTCATATTGAATAACAATAGCGAAGCTGTAGCGCCTCCAGGCACTATCTATCAGACTCAAGTGCTTTTGACGTGCCTGCTGCTGTCTGCGTGCCAGTCAGGAGGCATTTAAACCGCTGCACAACATTAGGCGAGCAACATGTTGCATGCAGCAAGAGCTGTATGCAAGCAGTGGCACAGAAGTATAGAGGGCATCATTTTGTTATAATTGTGCGTTGTGATGGGTTTAACGCGTCTCGGGTGCATGTATAATAATCATTCATTCGGGTCTGAGGGGCACAGAAGACAGTGAGCCCTGAAAGCTAATCAGAATTGAATATAAACTCTGAGAGAAACTGGGAGTATCAGGGAGCAAATATTAATCGTTCGACACTACAACGTAGGTTATCATTTTTAATTATTAAGGAATACGCTGATGGAGCATAGATTGTTGGAAGGTGTGTGAAATGCCCAGTTTTTAGAAACACGTCTTTTAAACTACATGTTGTTTTGAGAGTTACCCTGGGTAATTTATATAGATGAATATTGATCTTCTTGAAGCAAATCTAATTTCAGCTGATCGCTTTCAAATTTAAAAAATGTCATGCTGTCTATGTTTGTTTTGGTTTTCTTGGCTCTAACAGATGTTGGTTGAATGATGTCAGTCCTCGGGGGCGCACACACGGCCGGGGGCAATTGCTGAACGTCTTCGCATGCAGTGACGAACAGCCTACAATAACACCAGTGTCTGTTGGGAGATTGCTTGCATTCTCGGGTCTGTGCTGAGCACCCCCAGCAGACGTGGTGTTATCTACTGTAGTCTGTCACCAGGCAATGTCAGACCTAGACAGGCAGAAATAAATTAAACCAATTGAGTGCAGTGCAGTGAAGGGTGAGTTATGTCTGTGTGAGTGCAGGTTGAGAAGTGTGCCTGTGTGAGTCCTGGGTGAGTGATGTCTGTGTGAGCTCAGGGTGACCAGTGTGCCTGTGTGAGTGTCCTAGTCATCTTCAAGGTTCCTATCTCAATCACCAGATTTCCCTCCTCTCTTGTCTCCACAATCTATAATTCAAAATGATATCCTCTCAGAGTCGCTCCTCTCACTACAGAGAGTGATGGATTCAATTCTCTCTGTTGGAAAAAACTACGTTAAATTCTGATCACTCACTGAAAATCATAATTCAAATTCTGCAATATTTGTTTTCTCTAGAAAACAAATAAACTACGTTGTTATCACAGATCAATAAAAAGCAAAACGGAGGGTTGAGTGAAAACCCTTATCATAACAATATATTGGGGGGGCTATAAACCCATGGACACAAAATAGTACATGGGCAACGTAAACCTGTATCATAAAAAGAAATGAAGCAGGAAAAATAAAGGAAAAGGGGATACCATCCACTCACTCCGAAAACCTTTTCAGGACCCCAAAGTAGTGAGTGATTTAAGCGCATTCCTCCCAAGCGTTCCAATATTTACCAAACGAGAGACATCACAACAACCTCCAATATCCGCTATAACATCAAACGATATAGGATCTAAGTCAATGGAGAATATAACAACTAAAACAAACTCTAAAGTAATAAAGCACAAACAAAGGCATTTGTAAGGATAGGAAACAAAAAGAAACAGATTACCAAAATTAAAATTCCAGAAAATAAAGTTTCCACAACTAGATCCTCTGCCAATTGACCTATAAGAACAAGAAGAAAGACAAACATCCAGAAAATCTGTAAAACTAAATTCTAATTACGAAAAAGGATCTCTAGAAAAATCTTCATGGGCAGTTGCATTTCACCATAGAACCCTCAAGCTGAAAACTTCATAAGTCAAATTACTAAAAATGTTTACTATCCAACTTTCCAACAAATTTCAGCCTCAAATACTCTAGCTCTACCTCTAGAAAATAGGTCCAACCAGACATCACTTGTACCCTAGAGATGTTGGATCTTTTTGGAACAGGAAATGATCCCTTAAATAGTCAGCGAATCTTGAACCTTTAACAGACTCTCTTTACTCTTCAGTCAGTCTCATCTCCAGAAATAAAGCTTGTCTCCTTTCCAAATATGTCTAATATGGCTCCAGTAAGAGTAGAATTTTGTTCCAATGTAGTATCATCGATAATGCTAAAAGAAAATGAAATGCTGCATAAAAAAAGTTTCGACGTTCTTGGAGTCAACCCCAAAGTAATTTCCTCTGGAGATACAGCCCTAGCCTGGGAAAATCCACATCAATTACAAAGCAATTGTGAGAGAGTATATTCATGCTCAGCACCAGCAGCCAATTAAATAATCTGTCTTGAGGATGGGGACAGGAAGATCAGAAAAAATAATTATTTGGAGTCTGGGAATGCGTAAGTACTAACTCTTGGTCTTTGATTGCGAGCTTCTTAATTGGCAACAGGTAGGGAACAGGATCTCAACTTCCCTTTTAGCAAGATTATCGACACTGTTTCCTGGAATATGGCAGGATTAGAATCCTCTAAATTATCTAAATTGTTAGAAACATCTCCTGCAATTGCCTGCCTTCAAGAAACTTGGGACTGTAATAAGTTCTTTCAAAAAGACTGCTTTGTTTTTTAAATACCAGCAGTAAGAGTGAGATGAGGACACGCAAAGGGAGGTCAAGCCATTTTACTATCAGAGAAATCAAGTGGGACTTTGAAATATTTCATCTACCCAGCAAAAACGTTCAGTGCCTTAAATTATAAAGCTCAAAGGAAAGTTTCTCCTTAGCAGACACTCTATTTCTGTTTAATATCTACCCTCCTCCTGGCGTGGTACACACCTCAATACTGGTGCACATCTTTGAGCTGGTTGAATCTACCTTAAATTCTGGAATTAATCAGCAAATCCTTCTTTTGGGAGACTTCTAAGGAAAACAGTTCCAATAATATGATTACAGCAACAAGGAGGAATGACCTAGAAGAATGTTGGTCCTTTCCAAATCCTATTTTTCCGAAGTCCATAAAAGGAAATAAACGAGGGAAATTGATTCTCCAATTGGTCACCGGGATAAATGGCAGAACAGAAGGAGATGTCTCACACAATTTACAAGGAGGGGAGCCACAGGTCTCTCCATTCTAGACTACATTATCTGTAGCCACGCCCTATATCAGAAATCACAGCACCTGAGTGTTCACTTTACACAATGCAGTGATCACGCATTGTGATTAAATCTCATACCTCCCTCCTCTTGGTCCCTATCTCTTATGAATGGAGTCACTCTTACAGCAAATAAGGCGGGCAGAGTCATATGGAATACTTACAGTATGAACAAGCTGAATACTTTGATTACTACTGGTTCAATAAAAAAAGGAAAAAATCTAGTCCTAAATTTCGAACAGATCCTTCTGGTGGTAGTTCAAGCTATTCAGAAACCAGCTGCCCTCGGTATCAATTTAAAACCACCAAGAAATCGAAGTAACCCTATAGATAGCACTTCAAGACGGATAAACCGCTTCATCAGACTGCAATTTATACGTTTTTCTGCACAAAGCAAAAAAGAAATCTCCATCCTACAGAGGAAACGAAAGACAATGAGACTGATCGAGAAAAGAGAAACTATGGATAAAAATGGTATTGATCTCCAGCTACAATTTCTCAAAAAAACAAGCAACAGTTCTGGCTTTTAATTGCAAAAGCAACTGGAGCCTGGAAAATCTCCAACGGCATCACCGGTCTCCCAGAATGACTGAGAAAAGTATCTTCTAGAGCTCTACAAAGAAAATCTAGATGAACATAAACAAAGATTTCCTCGTATGTTATGTTATGTTATGTTATGTTATACTACATTTGTAAAGCGCACAGCTACTCAAAGTATCCCGGCACTAATTCCCAAGAAAGCCCACCACATAACTATTCAAGGAAAAAAAAAACAGCCACATAACTATCCAAAGGAGAGACGAGAAGAAAAAAGACCTCAGAAAAGCAGCGTTTTTAATTTCTTCTTAAAATCAACAGGGTCCAACACCCTCCGAAGGGCCAGAGGGAGCTCATTCCAGGCAAGACCTGCTTTACTGGTGAAGGAGCAGCCACCCAGCCTGTGGCGATTGAACCGGGGGTTCTGTATTAGGAGTTGGTCAGAGGACCGCAATTGCCTAGAAGGTCTATAAAAGGCAAAGCGCTTCTGAAGAGAGAGCAGGCCCAACACATACAAAGCCCGTTGGACAATGGACAGCATTTTAAATTTAAGACGGGACTCAACTAGAAGCCAGGTGCAGGTGACAAAGATGGGCCCGCACGCTCTGCCTGGTAGAAAGTCCCAGGAGGAGTCTCGCTGCCGCATTCTGGACTACCTGCAGCTTCCTGGTCTGATAGCCAGGGCATCCTACCAGGAGAGCATTGGCATAGTTCAGGCGGGAAAGGATCAGCGCCCGGACAAGTTTGAGTTTGAGTTTAAAATTACTTATACAGCGCACATACACCAGCGGTTTCTTGGCGCTAAACTGATAAGATCCGGGGCTAGGAAACAAGGGAAGCTGATGAGAGTTTAATCAAAGGCCTTAGTGAACAGGTGAGCCTTGAGGTGTTTACGAAATTGTGAGTACACAGTGAGGGAGCGGAGTTCAAGAGGGAGGGAATTCCATAAAATCGGGGCAAGGGTGGCAAATTTCGAGCCTCCCCACTTCTTTCTCCGATAACGAGGGATGGTGAGGAGGGACTGAGAGGAAGAGCGTAGTTCCCTGGTGGGGACATAGGGGGTAATCTCAGAAGAGATAAATGCGGGTGCCAAGCCCAATCGAGCCAAGAAGGTGATGGAGGCGAGCTTGAATTGAACCCGAGCTCGCACAGGGAACCAGTGTAGAGATTTCAAGAGGGGGGAGGAATGGTGACATTTCGGAAGATTGAAGACCAGGCGGGCCGCCTGGTTTTGTATCTGCTGCAAACGCCGTAGACTATATGCAGGAATACCTGCATATAGGGCGTTGCCATAATCCAGGCGGGACACCACCATGGACAAGATGATAAGTTTGAGAGCAGAAAAAGTAAAAAAACGGGACACCCTACGAATAGTGCGCAGTGAAAGAAAAGAAGAAGATACCATGGAACCGTCTCTTTAGCACCGGCTGGCAAGAGGGGGAGGAATTTCTTCAGAATTTTCAGGGTGCCAAAACATGTCCCTGTTAACTTCTTCACTTGTGCCGCAAAATTTAAATTTTCCTCAAACCAGACCCCCATATTTTTTGCAAGACCCTTATCGGATAGAGGGGGCGGGAAGTCAGGCGGCCACAGCCTAGCTCTGAAGTCCACCGGGAACGTGCCAAACAAGAGAACCTCCGATTTCTCTTCGTTGCACTTTAGCTGTGCATTACCCAGCCAGCGAAACACAGCAGCAAGACAGTGCTGCGCCGAGCTGACCGAGTCCTCGCCACGCTTCCAGGAGAACAGCAGCTGCGTGTCATCCGCATAGGCCATCACCTTAGCCCCCAAAGACTCCGCCAGATAAACCAGGGGAGTCACGTAGATGTTGAACAATAGGGGGCTAAGTGAGGAGCCTTGCGGGACGCCGGTAGAAAGAGGCGTTGGCGCCGAAGAGCAAGGGGGGAGCCAAACTTGCTGTGACCTGTCCTCTAGAAAGGATCTGAGCCAACTCCAAGCTGAGCCCACAATGCCAATAGCAGTAAGACGGTCAAGCAAGAGAGAGTGGGGCACCGTGTCGAATGCCGCCGAGAGATCCAGCATCACCAAGGCTGCTCTCCCGCCGGCATCCAAACAGTCCCGTATAGCTTCCGCCACTTCCAGCAAGGCTGACTCCGTGCTATAAGAAGCACGGAACCCCGATTGTGCCGGGTGCAACAAACCCGCCTTCTCAACATAGTTGGTAAGCTGAGAGGTAACTGCCTTTTCGCAGACCTTCGCCAGGCTAGGCAGGAGCGATATAGGTTGGTAGTTGGCGGGAACCGACGGATCCAAGGTTGGCTTCTTAAGCAGGGGCAGTATGAGAGCCTGCTTCCAGGAAAGCGGAATGCAGGCCTCGCGGAGCGACTGATTGAGCAGAAGATTGACATCCGGATTGATCGCATCGGACAGCTCGGCCAACAACCTAGCCGCGCAAGGATCCTTTGGAGACCCCGATTTCAGTGCTCCTAGGATTCTGCGCGAGGCCAATGGGTCAATAGGGCTAAAAGCCGAAAGAGAATGAACCAAAACCATCTCCGAACCGTCCGATGGAACAGTCGGGGTCGGCTTAAGGTTTTTCCGGAAAGATTCTTGAATGTGTATAATTTTGTCCCTAAAGTGGGATGTATGACGTTACAACGCATCCTTTTACAACGCATACCATTACAACGAATTTTTTACAACGCAAAAACTATTACAACGCATGTATTTACAACGCATGTTTTTACAACGCAGGTACCTTTACATCGCATACCATTACAACGTAAGTATTGCTAAGTATATATTAATTTTTTTAATTTAAATTAATTAAATTTAATATTATTTAATTTAGTTTAATGTAATTTCATTTAATTTCATTTCATTTAATTTAAATTAATTTAAATTAATATTATTTATTTTAATTTAATGTATTTTAATTTAATTTAATTTCATTTCATTTAATTTAAATTAATTATATTAATTAAATATATTATTTAATTTAATTTAATATATATTAATTTTTTTTTATCTAAATTAATTAAATTTAATATTATTTCATTTCATTTAATTGATTTAATTTAAATTTAATTTATTTAAATATTAAAATTAAATATAAATTAATTTTATTTTATTTTTACCCTGTATCCCTGTACCCCAAAAACCCAAAACTTACCCTGAACCCTAAAATACCCCTTTACCCAAAAACCCAAAACTGACCCTGAACCCTAAAAATACCCCTTTACCCAAAAACTGAAAACTGACCCTGAACCCTAAAAATACCCCTTAACCCAAAACCCAAAACTGACCCTGAACCCTAAAAATACCTCTTTACCCAAAAACTGAAAACTGACCCTAAACCCTTAAAAATACCCCTTTACCCAAAAACTGAAAACTGACCCTGAACCCTAAAAATACCCCTTTACCTAAAAACTGAAAACTGACCCTGAACCCTTAAAAATACCCCTTTACCCAAAAACCCCAAACTGACCCTGAACCCTAAAAATACCCTTTTACCCAAAAACTGAAAACTGACCCTGAACCCTAAAAATACCCCTTTACCTAAAAACTGAAAACTGACCCTGAACCCTTAAAAATACCCCTTTACCCAAAAACCCAAAACTGACCCTGAACCCTAAAAATACCCTTTTACCCAAAAACTGAAAACTGACCCTGAACCCTAAAAATACCCTTAAAAAAATCCAAACATATAACATTTTAAATATAATTATATACTTACCAATACTTACGTTGTAATGGTATGCGTTGTAAAGGTACCTGCGTTGTAAAAACATGCGTTTTAAATACATGCGTTGTAATGGTTTTTGCGTTGTAAAAAATTCGTTGTAATGGTAGTGCGTTGTAAAAGTTGCATTGTAAAGGTTGTTTCCCCTAAAGTGTTTTGCCAAGGTGTTGCACCAGGTGTCTGTGGGGGGAACCACCGCCTTCTGGGCACGAGGTGTTACAAAACGCTGCACGATGGCGAAAATTTCCTTGGAATTGTTATTCGCCCGATCAATGCGAGTAGCAAAATGTTGGCCTTTAGCCATGGCGATGGCTGAGTAATAGGTTTTTTGTTTGACTCTAAGAGCCTGCTTGGCAATGTGGCAATAGCCGCTGACCCGCCATGCTCTCTCCAACACCTTACAGGCGTGCTTGAGAGCCTTAAGCTCCGGGGTGAACCAAGGCTTAGAGGGGGTCTCTCTCCCCAGTTTGCAGGAACCCGGTGCTGAAAGGGCACAGACTGAACCACTAATCCAACTAGAGAATGTGGTGACATTGTCCTGCAGATCACCTAGAAGGGTTGGGCGTGAGGGTGCCAGATGGGCGCCAAAAAGACCTGCGTCCAGCTTCCTGGCCGTGGGGGGCGATGGCAGTTAACTGATTGCCGCTGGCTCTGAGCGGACCATGCGAAGAATATAGGAAAGTGGTCCGACCAGGTGATCGGGAGTGGCTTTCTAACAAGCAGCGGGAAGTTGGAGCAAATAAGATCCAAAATGTGACCCCCCTTGTGAGTCGGATCCGTCACCCATTGAGAGAGCATAGCCAACTGGAGATTTTCCATGAAGGCCGCAGAATCAGCAGACTCCAAGGAGTCAAGATGTAGATTGAAATCACCCAAGAGAAGGTAGTTGGAGAACCTTAAGACTCTATCAGCTAGAGCATCTCCGCAGGCATCCAAAAAGACGCCCACTGGGCCCGGTGGACGGTAAAGTAATGAGCCCCCCAATGTGAAGTGAGGAGACAATTGGAGATTGAAATCCATGGCCTCACAGCCTCCCCATATAGTGGAGGACTCACACTAGAGAGCCCAGCGTTCTCTATATATGATAGCAACACCCCCCCCCCCCTCCTCCCCACTGGGCGGTCAGTCAAATGGATTTTATAACCCGAGGGGGTGGCAAGAGCAACGATGGGATTAGAGAACGCGTCAAGCCAGGTCTCCGTGATGAACAATAGATCAAGATAATTGTCCAACACTAGGTCGGCAATGTCAGCATGATGCCGCTTCAGGGATCTGGAATTAATGAGGCAGGCTTTGAAAGAGCCCTGTGGGCAGGGGTCGACCCTCAGCGCAACCAAGGGGAGCTGTATGGAAGGCAAAAAGCCACAGTCCGGGCATGCCAAGGTACTCTCGGGGCTGGCAGTACTAGTAGAGTAGGAGGGGCAGCACGGAACTCTTAATGACCTTAAAGCAGTGCTAGAGTACTGAATGAATTTGCCATTGTGATGAGTGGGGGCAAATCCAGCAGCATGGCTCACCCTGAGCCCTGCCTTAGCGCTGACGGGCGCAGACGGGCTTGCCTTTGGCGCGCCATCGGCACGCACGCTGCTCGCCCGCTGCGCGTTCGGCACAGACACATTTAAATAGGGTATGGCCAGTGCTGGGGAGATGCGTGAAACGACTGGACCGCTGACCGCGCCGAGCGCGTGTCACGTCCAAGATCGCCGCTACCCGGCCGAAAATGAGGTCAGGAGTGCTGCGGAGCCGTGGCAAGAAGGATAGAGACCCGAGCAATGCCGAGCACCAAAAGGTATTTGCAAACTTTAAAATTCAATTGTAGAACATCGAAGTGATGCACAAAATAAAAATAACTGGCAAGCACTCCCCCCCAAATTCCCTTCACACACACCAGAAAGAAAAGAAAATACAGCGGGCAAAGTTAAAAATAGCAGCAGGCTAATAGTGTGGAAGCTAACAGGAGTATAACGAGGTTAGGTCAAGAACTAGACCAAGGGATAAGTGCCCCAACGGACAAACAAATTAAATTGTATTATCAGTTGGGCCAGAGCCTCTGCAGCGATGGGACCGGATACGAGCCCAGTTATAGTCCTCAAAGGTAACCCTGAAAGATGGAGCAAGTTTCTGGAGCCACTGTTTAGTTACAGTTATTCAACTGGTCAAATTCCCAAAATGTGGGAGCGTGGCCACGCAACATGGCCAAGAGGATATGAGCTCCTTAGGCTCCTGGCCGGCCTGCCAAATAATCCTGTAAATCTCCTGGATGTAAGTGCACTTGGGTGCCATCCGGCTTCCAGATGTGTTCCCCCTCCCCTGAAATCTCTCTCTGCCTGGGGGGTTGGTGAACAAACAGCAGTGCCTGGAGATGCTGGGACAAGGCCTGCTCGACCCGATACAACCGACGATAGGCCCATGAAACTCTGCCAGAATCCGCTAACGGCCCCTGTTTGCTGGGGGGGGCCTGGCTGTTGTGGTGCCCTTACCTGAGCTGTGAGTGTCATTCGGGGCTGATCGGTGTATGAGGTTGGCCGGAGGCACCAAGGAGTCGGCTGGTGGCTGCGGGCGTGCCCAGATGCAGAGGGGACGGGGAGCCTTGAGTCTACCTTGCTCAACCGCAGGCCGGCATCACCGTATGTGGCGGAGGGCGAATGAGCGGCAGAGCCGGGCTCGTCCGTCACCAGAGCAGTCCCGAACTCGGAGCTGGATTGACGCCTGACCTTGGGCCCGAAGAGGACAAGCTGCGGCGGGCCTGCGGCTGGCTGGATCGGGCGGCTTGACTTGGATTGGAGGGCCCTGGTCCGCACCTGCTGGAGACTTCTGTTTGCGAGCAGACCGGGGACGGGAAGTCGCTTCTAAGCTGCTGCGTACTAGGCCGAAAGGTGAGGGGGGCTGCGCAATGGCAGCCGGGCCAAGGGCGGCCGTGAATCTCTCTTTCTGGAGAGAGGCTTGAGACGCTGGAAAGAGGAGAGAGATCCTGTGAGGCCTCTGACCCAAAACCTGGCCCCTCGCTGTCCCTGAACCCTGCACGATCTACAGGAGCTTGCCGCCCACCCTGCTGCACCGGGGCTCTGGTGTCCCAGGAGAGGAGGCCCCCACATGGGCTGTGGACCCCCTGGAGGCACATAGAGGTGATGTGGAGGGAGATGTGGCAGGATCCCCTCCAGCTGAGGGCACCTGAGGGGTCCCAGAATAAGAGAGCAACGTTGCTGGGTCAATGCCCGCTGGAAGATCACGCGGTGCTATTGCCTCCTGATATCCCCTCACACCCCTGCGCCTAACCGGTCTCCCTGACATCCTGTGTGGCTTTGCACCTGAGGTCTCTGGGAGGCCCAGAGGGACTCTAGAGGTCTGCATCAAAGGGAAGAAAGCCAGAAGAGCCTGCCTATGCAGCCGGGAAGTGAGGACCCGGCCTGCCTACGCTAGAAGTGTACTCGTATGGGTGAACAAAGCAAACACAAAGAGATGATGGACGGAACGTTTAAACTTTTCAGACACTCATCCCCAGTCACAGATCTGGGTTGAATTCATCATCGTTGTTTAGCTCACTTCGCCACCCCAGTTAAGATACAGCTAGATGCAAGTCAGTCTTGACCCTGTGCCTCATGGGAACAGTCCAGCCCGAACTGCCAAGCCATGTCTTCCCTGGAGTGAAAACAAGCATCCAGGACTGGTTTCAGGCTAACAGCCCTCATCAGCAAGGCTAGCTCGAATACAGTGGCAAAGTGAGCAAGTGACCCACGTCTGGGCATACGCTGTCAACTTGTATGGGTGGCCCCGGGGACGCCGTTTGCACTGCAATATATGGAAACGGACATCAATGGCAGGTGCATCCTTATGAGGACGAAGATAGACGGCAGGGAAATAGCAATACTAAACATAAACACCCCAAATGTAGACGTCCTGGACATGTAGCAATCCTTGCAGGAGGTTTTAGTTTCAGACCTGGAGGTGCCAATCATATGGGTGGATGATTTCAATTGTGTCTTGGACCCTGAGTTGGACAGGTACCCTCCTCGAAGAGTAACAAAACCTCGAATGACTGAGAAACTCAGAGAGGTAATGGAAAACCTGGGTGGGGGCAGGATATTTGGCGGCATAGGCACCTTACCCAGAAGATATGCACGTGCTACTCCCCACTCACAACACCCAGAGCAGGCTCGATAGAGTGATGGTAGCGACTTCAGATGCTGACCTAACTATTGAGGTGACCCATCAGGCCTATTTCCACTCCGACCACTCCTTGGTCACTTGTACTGTCCGTTGGGGACTTCCTGCCCACCTCCCAAGAGTCTGGCAGATGCAGTGGGACATATTGGAAGACACTGGTAGGAGACAGCATATAGAGGGAACACTAGCTGACTACATGACAATCAACTGGGAGGGTGCACACATATCTTGGGCCACAAAATGGAAGGCCATAAAAGCAGTCGTGAGAGGAGCATGCCTGAGTCTGACATGTGGGGTCCGCAAGCAGCTGGAGCAGGAGCTGGGTGCAGAGGAGGCAGCGCTGGTGGAGGTACAAATACGGACACCATTAGCGACATATGGGACAGACTAGATAAGTACACACTTAGTCAACATCGACAGCCTCTACACAGGAAGAGGGACACGTCTGGGCAATTACTGGCATGGATACTGTGAAGGGAACAAACCCCTGCCCCAATAGTGACGCTACGCACAGCCACAGGCTCAGTGGCACACACCAGGGCCGCAATTCTACAGGAGCTACAGTGTTACCTTCAGACCGTTTGTACGGCGGCCCTGACAGTAGGGGAAGACTCTTACCTTCCATACTTGCAGTCCCTGAACCTGACGAGGCTCCCCACGCAGGCTAGGGAAGAACTAGTGTCTCCGCTCACTACTGAAGAAGTACACTCTGCACTACTATTGCTTCCAGGACCGAAGTCCCCAGGTAGCGACGGATTCCTGCCTGAGTTCTATCGGGCTTACTCTGAAATATTGACCCAGGCACTCTTGCAGGTATATGGGGAGCCCTTTGACAAGGGAATCCCCCTACTACTGTGAGACTGGGCCAAATATGCATGATCCTGAAGCCGGGAGGGGACAGCCGTGAACGTTCTTCCTATCGTCCAATCACCATGATCAATCCTGACGCGAAAATACTATGCAGTTTCCTAGCCTCTCGCCTGGGACCCCATATGCCGCACCTCGTACACGAGGATCAATGCGGTTTCATACCAGAACGCAACACCGAGATGAACCTGCGCCGCCTAACCAACATTATGCAGGAAGTGAAACATCGGTAAGAGGAGATAGCACTCATTTCAATAGATCTGGCAAAGGCGTTCAACACGGTCAACTGGGGTTACCTTCTAGAGGTCCTCAGAGCAGTGGTACTTGGACCACGTTTCCGCCAATGGGTCACAATATTGTACAGTGAGACTGGGAGGGGCTCGATCTGAGGAGTGGGTCCTGGGGCGAGGCACCCATCAGGGATTCCCGCCCCTCCTGTTTGCCCTGGCCATCGAGCCTTTGGCTGTGCAGATGAGAGCCGAGTTGGGTCAGTGGGGCATCCGGGTAGGAGACACGACCCATATCATTTCTTTGTACGTGGACAATGCGCTGTTCTGCCTAGCATGTCCCAGAGTGGCCGTACCTAGACTTCTGCAACACCTGGACCGATTTGGTGGAGGTCTCTGGCCTGCGACTCAACCGTAACAAATCACTGATCTTCCCTCTGGCGTGCATGACTGCCATACCCTTGGAGGGCCTTCCAGACATGGAACTTAGATGGGTACAAGCACATTTCCAGAACCTTGGGGTCCAGATAGCGCTAGACAATGCCCAGTTAATAGCCCTAAACTTAGATAGGGTCTTGGAGGCTCTGCAGCACTCTGTGACCTTCTGAAATACTATATCGTACTGTATCCAAGATGGTAATGCTTCCCAGGTGCCTATATGTACTTCAAAATTCACTCTGCCCGATTCTGGCACGAATGTTCAAGCAGCTGAACACAATACTTATCTCACTGCTATGGGAAACATCATTTACAACGCAACTTTTACCACGCAGTGCTATTACAACGCAGGTTTGACAACGAAAACCATTACAACGCATTGCGCTGGGGGGCGCTCTAGGATAGGGAATAGATTTAATTTACTATCCAACACCTTGCCTAGTGTCCACAGGGACTGGAGTTGGAATAGTAAATTAAACTATTCACTATCCAGCACCCCAAAGCGCTATGCGTTGTAATGGTATGCGTTGTAAAAACTGCGTTGTAACAGCATGCGTGGTAAAAGCATGCGTTGTAACGTCATACATCCCACTGCTATGGGTGGGACAGCGTAGTAGAGTGGCTCTCAATATTCTGACATGCAGATACGAAGAGGGGGGACTGGAGGCCCCATGCTTTGACCTATACCACGTTGCCGCCCAGCTGCAGCCTGCATCTCGCTGGATGGAAGAAGGTGACAATTGGGAAAAGCGGCTCCTACCTGGACGGCAGACCCAGAGGCGCTTCCAATAGCGCTGATGAAGGGGAGGGAGGCTGAAGGGGACCTTCCATATGTAGTACGCCAAACCGCGAGCATATGGCAACAGTATGTACAAATGGTGCTGCTGCATGCGCCATTCCACAGAGAGCTCCCCATATGGATAATGGCCCCCATTAGAGACATGGGCGCGCACATGTCTTTTCAGGCTTGGAAGGACGGCGGATGTAAGGTTATAGCAGACCTCTACCCGAACGAGACGTTCATAGCTTACGAACACATGTGTGAAAGTTATGCTCTTGGACAGGGCCACTACTTACAGTATAGGGGAATCCAAGAGGTAGCCAAAGTTACCTGGCCCCAGTACCCAGACACTGCACAACCGACACATACTTTAGACTCACTGCTCATATGCGGATCTGGGTGCAGAATGATATTGCTCCTGTACAAAGCTTTGAGGCAGGACTCAACTTCCCAGTCACCGAAGTCAAGGGCTGCATGGGAGAGGGACCTAAACAAACAAATAGAAGTTAGGGCTTGGGCGGCCATCGGCAAACTCACACACACAGTCTCCTGCAACGCAAGGTTCAGATTGATCCATTACAACTTTCTACACCCTACCTACCAGTGAAGCTGCGGCGTATATCAAACAACAATGACGGCTGGTGCCCCCGGTGTGCCATATAGGAAGCAGATTTACAGCACCTTGCTTGGGCGTGCCCTAAACTGTGGCAGTTTTGGGAACTGGTGGTAGAAAAGTTGAAAACAAGCACAAGTCTCCCTATAAGAGAAAAGCCACTCCAATGCCTGCTAGCCTATGTACCCAAACCCAAAAAACGAAAAATAGGACACAAACTCCTTCCGCTGATGTTGGTCTTGGCCAGATGCAGAGTGGCCATAAATTGGATGGCGCAGAGAAGCCCAGATATATTAACATGGCTTAGATATGTCAGGAAAGAAACACACATGAAATAAACAAACAAAAATGATAGATTACATGCAGAACTCACGGAATGGCCAGAGTTGTACAACTCTGCCCTCACCTCAGGGGAAGGGAAGAGCGAGCTGAGCGATACCGCATCCAGCGGGAGTGGAACAGATCAAGTTGAAAACCAGGGGTGGGAGGGTGCGGGTGGACTAATGGAATGAAAGCTTACCCCAATGTTTATGGTTCACTATGATGAAGTCTGTATTGTATCCCTCATTGTTAAATATACTAGCGCTCCCAAGATCCATGAGGTTGGCCTCGGCTACCTAGAGGTTGTGCACATGACACCTACGGACTATTATATGCTGTTATGTTGGTTTTTTCAATCATAAAAAATGAAAAAGACAGTTAAAAAAAAGAATAATCCCAAATCGTGGACAGGGAGTATCATCATTCCACTTTTGAAGAAGGGGTCCTGGATGTCCCCTGGTAACTATAGACAGATAGTCCTGTTGGATGCAACTGGTAAAATCTTCGCTGCAAGCATCTTAGACCACCTGATGGACTGGGCTTTTTCTAAGGGTGCGATTCCACTGGCCCAGGCTGGTTTCTGACTAAAGCGATACAAAGGGGATGATGGACGGAGCGTTTGAGCAAATCAAACACTCACCCCCAGTCAACTGATCTGGGTTTAATCCATCACCATTATTTAGCCCACTCAGCCACCCCATTTCAGACATGGCTATATGCAAATCAGTCTGACCCTGTGCCTCATGGGAACAGTCCAGCCCAAACTGCCAAGCCATGTCTTCCATGGACCGGAAACAAGCATCCTGGGACCGGTTTCGGATTCATAATCCTCATCAGCCAGGCTATCTTGAATCCAGTGGCCAAGTGAGGAAGGGACTCACGTCTGAGCATACCCTGTCACACTTAGGGCGAACAAAGCGATACAAAGGGGATGATGTACGGAGCGTTTGAGCAAATCAAACACTCACCCCCAGTCAACTGATCTGGGTTTAATCCATCACCATTCTTTAGCCCACTCAGCCACCCCATTTCAGACATGGCTATATGCAAATCAGTCTGACCCTGTGCCTCATGGGAACAGTCCAGCCCGAACTGCCAAGCCATGTCTTCCATGGCCCGGAAACAAGCATCCTGGCACCGGTTTCGGATTCATAATCCTCATCAGCCAGGCTATCTTGAATCCAGTGGCCAAGTGAGCAAGGGACTCACGTCTGAGCATACCCTGCCACACTTAGGGCGAACAAAGCGATACAAAGGGGATGATGGACGGAGCGTTTAAGCAAATCAAACACTCACCCCCAGTCAACTGATCTGGGTTTAATCCATCACCATTCTTTAGCCCACTCAGCCACCCCATTTCAGACATGGCTATATGCAAATCAGTCTGACCCTGTGCCTCATGGGAACAGTCCAGCCCGAACTGCCAAGCCATGTCTTCCATGGACCGGAAACAAGCATCCTGGGACCGGTTTCGGATTCATAATCCTCATCAGCCAGGCTATCTTGAATCCAGTGGCCAAGTGAGCAAGGGACTCACGTCTGAGCATACCCTGCCACACTTAGGGCGAACAAAGCGATACAAAGGGGATGATGGACGGAGCGTTTGAGCAAATCAAACACTCACCCCCAGTCAACTGATCTGGGTTTAATCCATCACCATTCTTTAGCCCACTCAGCCACCCCATTTCAGACATGGCTATATGCAAATCAGTCTGACCCTGTGCCTCCTGGAAACAGTCCAGCCCGAACTGCCAAGCCATGTCCCTTGCTCACTTTGCCACTGTATTCAAGCAAGCCGGGCTGAAGACGGCTGTAATGCCAGAAACCGGTCCTCGCAAGCTTGTTTCCGGTCAAGGGAAGGCATGGCTTGGCAGTTCGGGCTGGACTGTTCCCATGAGGCACATGGTCAGACTGATTTGCATATAGCCATGTCTGAACTGGGGTGGCAGAGTTGGCTAAAGAACGGTGATGGATTAAACCCAGATCTTTTGACTGGGTGTGAGTGTTTGATTGGTTCAGATGCTCCGTCCATCACCACCCCCTTTTGGACCGCTTTTGGCCGCCATAAGTGTGGCAGGGTATGCTCAGACGTGAGTCCCTTGCTCACTTTGCCACTGGATTCAAGCAAGCCGGGCTGAACACGGTTGTAATGCCAGAAACCGGTCCTCGGAAGCTTGTTTCCGGTCCAGGGAAGGCATGGCTTGGCAGTTCGGGCTGGACTGTTCCCATGAGGCACAGGGTCAGACTGATTTGCATATAGCCATGTCTGAACTGGGGTGGCAGAGTGGGCTAAAGAACGGTGATGGATTAAACCCAGATCTTTTGACTGGGTGTGAGTGTTTGATTGGTTCAAATGCTCCGTCCATCACCACCCCCTTTTGTACCGCTTTTGGCTGCCATAAGTGTGGCAGGGTATGCTCAGACGTGAGTCCCTTGCTCACTTTGCCACTGGATTCAAGCAAGCCGGGCTGAAGACGGCTGCAATGCCAGAAACCGGTCCTCGGAAGCTTGTTTCCGGTCCAGGGAAGGCATGACTTGGCAGTTCGGGCTGGACTGTTCCCATGAGGCACAGGGTCAGACTGATTTGCATATAGCCATGTCTGAACTGGGGTGGCAGAGTGGGCTAAAGAACGGTGATGGATTAAACCCAGATATTTTGACTGGGTGTGGGTGCTTGATTGGTTCAGGTGCTCCGTCCATCACCACCCCCTTTTGTACCGCTTTTGGCTGCCATAATTGTGGCAGGGTATGCTCAGACGTGAGTCCCTTGCTCAATTTGCCACTGGATTCAAGCAAGCCGGGCTGAAGACGGCTGTAATGCCAGAAACCGGTCCTCGGAAGCTTGTTTCCAGTCCAGGGAAGGCATGGCTTGCCAGTTCGGGCTGGACTGTTCCCATGAGGCACAGGGTCAGACGGATTTGCATATAGCCATGTCTGAACTTGGGTGGCAGAGTGGGCTAAAGAACGGTGATGGATTAAACCCAGATCTTTTGACTGGGTGTGAGTGTTTGATTGGTTCAGATGCTCCGTCCATCACCACCCCCTTTTGTACCGCTTTTGGCCGCCATAAGTGTGTCAGGGTATGCTCAGACGTGAGTCCCATGCTCACTTTGCCACTGGATTCAAGCAAGCCGGGCTGAAGACGGCTGTAATACCAGAAACCAGTCCTCGGAAGCTTGTTTCCAGTCCAGGGAAGGCATGGCTTGGCAGTTCGAGCTGGACTGTTCCCATGAGGCACAGGGTCAGACTGATTTGCATATAGCCATGTCTGAACTGGGGTGGCAGAGTGGGCTAAAGAACGGTGATGGATTAAACCCAGATCTTTTGACTGGGTGTGAGTGTTTGATTGGTTCAGACGCTCCGTCCATCACCACCCCCTTTTGTACCGCTTTTGGCCGCCATAAGTGTGGCAGGGTATGCTCAGACGTGAGTCCCATGCTCACTTTGCCACTGGATTCAAGCAAGCCGGGCTGAAGACGGCTGTAATACCAGAAACCGGTCCTCGGAAGCTTGTTTCCAGTCCAGGGAAGGCATGGCTTGGCAGTTCGAGCTGGACTGTTCCCATGAGGCACAGGGTCAGACTGATTTGCATATAGCCATGTCTGAACTGGGGTGGCAGAGTGGGCTAAAGAACGGTGATGGATTAAACCCAGATCTTTTGACTGGGTGTGAGTTTTTGATTGGTTCAGATGCTCCGTCCATCACCACCCCCTTTTGTACCGCGTGGTTTCTGACTAAAGCACTCCGTCATCGATAACAATCGGACTCTTACAATCATTAATCCACAAACATGTCATAACGAAATCACAGATAATCCATAGCTTGTTTGTAGATTTCCCAACTGATTTTGATAGGGTTGATAGGCCATGCCTGTTGAGGAAATTAGAGAAAATGGGGATTCCTGGCGCCCTATTATGGTTAATTATGGCCATACACTCTGCAACATGGTGTAGAGTGCAGATGGGGAAGAAAAGGGTCTAACTCACAGGATACCTACTTCTAATGGCCTTAAGCAAGGCTGTTTGCTAGCCCCCTTATTGTTTTCCTGTTTGTAAGTGACTTACCAGCGTGCCTAGTAGGTATAAAAAACTTCCCTCCAAAAATAACTTCTCACGGGATACATATTTTAATGTATGGCGATGATGTTGTCATACTTCAATGCAATGTAGATGCTCATTTTATCTACACTGAAAAAAAATAATCTGAAAATAAATATTGCTAAGACGAAAGTGCTTCCCTTCAGGGGAAGGAAGCGTTATATCCACTTCAACTGGAAAAGGAGTACGCCTATCTAGGGAAAATATTTACGCAGACACTTGAAAATAATTTGCACCTTCGGCACTTAGAACCGAAAGCTGTGGCCCACGTAAATGCTTTAAAGAATTTCTCTGTTTTCTCGGAAAAAGGCATTTTAATTCGCTCTTGGAAATATATCCTATAAAAATCCCATATACTTTGACATATGCCCTCCAATATCTCCCAATAAATAAAGGGCATTTTCCGCATAAGTGTGAAAGGAAACTTCTGCAGAAAATAACTAACACTAGTTAGGCTACGCCAGTCCAGGCACTTCGATTAGAATTGTCACTGACTAGTACCTATACAAATGCAATGCAAAATATAATTAGATGGGCCTGTAAGATGCTGCATGCGGATAAAGATATTGTGAGATCTCTGTTAAAGCTCGAAAACTTTGAGGTTGGATCGAGCACTGTTACAATAGTTAATAAACTTAAAGTAGCTCTATCACACTTCAAGTGCACAATTCCACTTTTACAGGCCTGGACACGTTCCCATTTAAAGCTATTTTTTTCAATATGACACTGCACCTCAGTTTTGACCTAGACTTAGATTATCCCATTATAGGTCTTACTCCGCCTCTCTTGAATATAAGATTTACCAGCAGTGTCTAAGATTTACACTTGCACACAGAGAACGACACTGCATTATCACGCTCCGTTTAGGGATCTTGCTTTTGAACGCCTATACGAAACAGTGGGATAAAACAACAGATATTACAGCGTTATGTAAGCTGTGTTGTGGCGCGGAACAAGACCTAGTCCAAATGCTATGTTATATATTTGTCCAAATAAAGGGGTAGTAGGAGCCCGGCTTCGAATTTTAAACTCCATATGCTTTAGACATATGGTATCGACTGTGAATGAGCTGATCGCTATTATAGATTCTCCTCCAAATGAATTTGTCTGTAATAACCTATACACATTTTTAAAATCTTTTTTTACCATTGTTTTAGATATAGCTGTATGTATGTATTGTACCTTTGTAACTATATTAATGTATTACTGTGTATCTTTTTTTTTTTTTTTTTTTTTTTTTTTTTTTAACCTTTATTGTGCAGAAATTGCTCACAAATACGGGCCTACAACCCATCGGGCCGGCCACCACAATTATAGAAGCACAATGGTCAGGACAGAAACTCCAGCAGGGTACCACAATAATCCAAACGGGAATCAAAGGCGAAAAGCCACAGAGCAACAACTACGAGCAGGATGAGAGAAGGTTGATTTTATAATAGAAAAAGGGGTATAGCAGAATGATGGCAATCATTAAGGTCCAGAGGGCCGTGGCGGGCCGCGAGCAAGCAGTAATACAGAACACAGGAAAATTAAAAAAGAACAGTCACATTTTAACAAAGGCAGAACGTGAGTCCCACATTAGTAAGCAATTGCAACCGCCGCCCAGCGCCCACCCACCACTACGAGAACACACAATGATACAGAGAACGGAAAATAGGCTTACAAAACAAGAGCCCTCTGCTACAACAACCCAGGGGAGGGAAGAAAATAAAAAAAGGGGGGAAGGGAAAAAGGAAAACGACATCGGGAAAAAGGGGGCGAAGAAAGAACGCGGCATCACAGCATGCGCCCCATGGCTAACAAAGCACTCAAAAATAGACCGGCACAGGGAACCAGTGGTGACAGGAGGAATAGATGCGTAGTAAACCGTGACGGCAGGGAGACCAGAGGGCCCATGCTAGCAAAAACACCCCAGGGGGTCCACATGCAGACACCGCGTCCCGAAAAAAGGGATACATAAGAGCCATAGAACCAAAAAAGGAAAAAAGGGGGAAAAAACGAAATGACAGACCCCCCCCCACCCCGCACACCCCACCCTGCACCCCTGCAGAAGGCTATGGCCTACCCCCCAGCAGCGTGCCTGTCGCCCTAACTAGAAACCCGAAATATAGAGGAGTGAAAAGTAAAGAAAGAACCACAAAGACAAAAAGAAGAAGGGGAAATAGGGAGACAACGACGGGAGAGGAGCCACATAATCAAAACCATCAGCTCCCACCCCCCCGTCCGAACACACTCAGTGCCCACGGGAAGATAGTAATTACTAGGATAAGCTCCAGGAACATGAAGGAGAATCGAACATAGTCATACAGTCACAAACGGATCATCCGACCATACCGCAAAATAATAGTCCACGAGGCAAGTTCATCTCAACCCTGTCCTCGTCTATCCAAAGCCGTAGGTATGCAACGCACCAGGAACCAGATCATGAGGAACCAGAGGCGAATAGCAGGGAGTCCAATCATCAATCCACACAAGTCATATCGAGTTCGACCCAGATGAACAGGAAAAGACGGTAACCACCACAGGTAATGCAGGCCCAGTTCCGCCGTCAATAGGAGGAAAGCCGTTTCGGCGGAGCAACCACAGGATCTTCGTTCGGCCATTCGAGGCAAAAAAGGAATGGGAGATCCAACGAGACCGGTCCGGACGGGACCCGGCCGGCGGACCCCCAGCACAGGGGAAATCACATGATGATTGAGAGCAGCGGGTATCCGTATACCCAAACAAGCGGCAGCCGCCGGGTCCACGACCTCCAGGAAAGTCCCAGCAGCACACAGCAGCGATGAAGCCGCACACGTCGGGGGGGGCCCAGCAGGCCCGGCAAAATGATCATCATCCAGTCCAGCGATGGGCGCGGTCACGGAAGCACTCCAGGAGCGCAAGGCGGCGAGAATGTCGCCAAGCGTAGGCACACCTTTACGGTATTCAGCAAACGAGCCATGCGGCGGACCAGCGTCGCCAGTCTCGGCCAGGCTGAGAGACAGGGAGCCGGCCGCCATCTTGAAAGCCCGGCGGGGCCGCGGCAATCTCCGTCCCCCGTCCGGCCACAAGCGGGGTCACACAGGATACAGCCGACCACAAGCAGAGGCACCCCCAGGGCAGGAAGGCGGGCCACCAGGATAAGGAGGGTCGCCGGCTCCCCCACGCCACCGGCTCCGTTCTCCGAGTCCGGGCGGAGGGACTCAAAATGGCCGGACAGGAGAACAAAGGGGAGACGAGCCACATACACGGTCAACCCCCGTCCATAGAAGGCAGCGCCTCAACACCAGGCCGCAGGATCGCCGGTCCAGACCCGGAGAGCCGTCACCGGTCTAATTGCACATCGGCCTCTCCGACCGAGCCCACACCTCCACCAAGGGCCGGCTGCAGCGCTCCGCCCCGCCCGGGCGCCGCCGAGGAGTTTCAGGCCCGCCCGCTCCGGAGGCTCCGAAGCGAACAAGGGCGCAGCTCAGGATCCGCGGCACCTAGGAACAGACGGATCAGACGGTAAGTGCCAGCGAAATGTCTTAGTTCCATAGTCTACCAAAGAATACTTCCCGGGGCAGGATAAGACACAGGATATACTTTCCAGGAGGGAAAGCGAACGGAGCCGAGCTAAAACGCGGCCATCACGGACGCAAGCTTGGCTCCTCCCCCCTACTGTGTATCTTAATTGTGGACCTCCACGGAGGTCTAAACCAATTAAATCAAATGTTCTGAAAAACTTTTCTGAGGGTTACAGTACTTACCAAGACCCTCTTGACTCCGTATGAGGCGCACATACATCCACTGCAGGACACTTCTGGAGGATGAGTTGAACTTTGAATACCGAAATATTCCCTCCATTTCTTACCTAGTTTTTATGTTTTATTGATGTTAGGTGGGTTTCTTGTAGCACTGCTATTTCGACATTTGTCCTTATAAGAAAATACCATATTCTGTTTTATTTAATTACTCATTTGAGGCTTTTATCATTCGCTGTTAAAACTGTGTATCATTACGTTTCAGTGTCATTTAACGTGTGCTCTTATATAGTGTGTATTTGGCTAGTCAGTAATTAGCATGTATATACTTTCGCTGTATTCTAATCCCAAATTTCAACTGTCCCATTTCCAGGTGACCAACACCATTATTTGGTCACAACAATAGTCACAGTAGGTACTATCTCTCCCTGAAGTATGAAATGCTGATATTAAATCTAAACTAGTTTTTTCTAAGCCACAGTGTTAACTCAAGGTTCTTTCCTATTCAAAAAGGCACGAGCTGTAACCATGTTGAGTAACGGGGAGGGTTGCAGAGCTGTCCTAAAGATGGCCAGCATGTCCAAAAGGAGTATCCAACCTGCACTGGGTCGGCAGGCAGAGCATGGAATTCCATCTGGATCTTTTGCAACTTCCAACAGGCTTTGAGGATGAGGAAGAGCACAGTGTCTTAAAACAACACCATAACTTTGAATTATTCCAGGATTGTTTCCTTCCTGTAGCACTTACAGTGGTTTATGTGTGAAGACCTGTTGGGAGATTGTTCCCTGTCAGGAGTCTTATCTCTAAGGCAATGGCTAGGTTTTGGCATATCCCTGCATGTCTTGCAAAAAACAACAACTGGCATCAAGGAGTGGGAGGGCATCAGTGAATCTCTTGCTGCGTGCCGCAGAGTCGTGGTTGGAGTCAAGACTCCACCTGCAGATGTCCTGTGGATGCAGTTAAGGCATCTGCCTGAGGCACTTAAGAAAGGGCTTGAACCCAGAAGCACTGAAGGGAGAATTTTGACTTATTTGCTGTCGAAGCTGAGGAATGTCTGTCAGAGAAGCACTGACAGAATGCACTTTGGACTGCTTTTAAGTGACACAGAAAAACTGAAACCTTTCCATATCAATGTGATACAAAGGAGGATTTATTTAAGGTGTGAAAGAGTATGTATTCGTCAGAAATGCCATCACCAAAGGTAAGTAACTTTTACTTTATTTCAGTTATGTCTAATTGCTGTCATTTTATGTCCCTCCATGATGACTTTCCTTAATTCAGTTTTATATGTTTACAGAGGTGTTGCAGACCAACCATAACAGCAGAGGCATGAACCATCCTAGCAAAGATATCATCTTTTGCATGTTTTGAGTGTGTTGATAGCACAACAGAGCCATCCATTTGATTGGCATCGGAGTGTGTGCATTTCTGTTTATACGATTACTGCCTTGTAGGTCCAGCCAGTGATGTTGTGTAGAGGACAAGAAAAAGGAGGGTCAAGAAGGAGCATTCACCAGTTTGCACTAAAATAGACCTTTGTATTTAATGTGGTTCACTGTGCCTGTGTTCATGGGCCTGTCAGCACCTCTCTGCCCAATAGAGGTTCATTAACGTGGTGGGCACGGTGCCGGACGCAACTTCAAAGCAACATCTAACCTCAAATCGAAGCACCACCTGAAAGAAGTGCTCATGTTCAAGGAAGGTTAGTCCCTTCTACCATGCCACAGACACCCTCTCCGCCTCAGCGCATCCACCAAATTTGGGGCATGCCTAATGTGTGTGCCAGGAGACAATTCATCAGACTACATGTCGGCCATGGAGTGAATCCAGGTACATCCAGCATCTAAGGGGGGAGGCCAAAGCAGTCAGCCTTAAAGGCCCTGAATCCCCAGAGCTCAGACCACAGCCTCTCAGCGAAGTGATTATAACAGTCCTTGCATTTCACCTTCAGCAGGGTGGGAGGCTCCACTGTGACGCGGGCCCAAGACACCAGCCTGTATTGTGGGCCCAGCTCACCAGACTGTAGTGCACAGGCCACCAACCCATGGCACAGGGGCATAGGCAGCGCCACTCACATTCAGTACACCATTGGGACTGGAAAAAGCTGTGGCGGTGTGCCTGTACTCCACATGCTTCGATAACTTATGATGCAGAGGTCGGGTGGTATATTTAACAGCGCGTAGAACTGTATTGGAGCACGTTCGTTCAGCCACCCATTTTGACTCCTCCCCTGACTATTCCTTTTTCTTTTTTAACAACAGTAAATGAGAATTTTTTTTACCTTCATTTTTGTGGTTTATCGTGATGACAGATGCAACAACTTAGCCCATTACCTTCTGATAGCTTACTATTTGGGTCACTGTTGAATTCTGTGGACCAAAACACTTCCAACTTATTAGAAACTGAAACAGTGTGATTGCATCGGATTCTCAGACATTGAAGAGATGGGACCACAAAGGAATTGATCTCGCCAGGGCGGTCTCTGAACTTGGCTAAATTGTTCTTCATAACTTGAATTCTAATAAAAACAGACTGTAAATAAATGCAAAAGTGCTCCTTCATGAATAATTTCTGTGCAATGCCCTTTCAAGGCTTGCTTTAAGTAGGTGACTGGTAAAGTCATATCGTGCTGGCCTTGAGCATCACAAACCCTTCATAAATGTAACACTTTTATACTTATTATTTGCCTCCAAGTGCAGCTTTCTCTTTTCCTTTCATACTGCAACTTCACATTTGTCTCTGTAAGCTCACTTTCTGAGTTTAGTATATGCAACTTCTGGTGCAACTCGGTAATGTGATGTAGTAGCAAATCAGTATGAGAGACCATGTGGGATTTAGGATTTCTTCTATTGGGTTTTAGAGAAGGACCTATTCATAAACATGTTAAAAAATAAATGCAGGGGTTTGTCATGATCGCTTTGCCTATTTTTGAGAGGTGGTTCTGTTTATGCCAAATCTATTGAGATCAGCAGCATAGCTTTTCTGGAATATGGTCACAAGCAAAACTGCCATGACCCAGACCACCAGGCTAAAACGTCTTTCAACATTTATGTTTTATTAGTCTTGCCCCTCCCACTTTCTCAACCAACATTTACCACCGCGAATTCTAATGCTATTCTCCCGGGCTAGTTGTTTTTTGCTGAGCTGCAATGCCCTCTATGAAATTGCCGTTGATTGTGTTCTGAGCAGTATCTAGGAATTCGAAACTTTATTTCAAAACCACGTATTGTTTTATCCATTTTGAATCATTAGAAACATGCACTTTCACCAAGTGAGCAGCTATTTGACCATTGTTCTCTTGTCGTAGCTGACAACAGGTGCCCTTCTTCATCACGATAAATTGAAGTTTGCCAAGGATGACTAACAAGTGCAACAGCTTGTTAGAGCTAAAAAAAGGCTAGCCTGGGAATAAGAAGACACATTCCCTGGGTTGGAGATTGTTGTCTGCATTCAGTTCTCTAGATGAAAGGGAAGGCAAAATGTACATGTAGATTGCATTGGCTCAGAATGGAAAAAGGGGGCATGAAACGAGAAGGAGATAACATAAACACACAGAATTATCTCAGAATAACTTTAGCATCCCAATTTGGCACGTCAGAAAGTCTGATGTTCATTGGCCAAATTGAAGGTTGATGCTTGCACCACATAGACTAAACAGTTTTACTTTGAGCAGTGATTCATGCTGCAAGCCGTAATCGAAGGTGCATTCTAAACACACTTGAGACGTTATCCTTGCAGCTTCAACACAGGACACAATATTCTGTATTTCTCCTTTTGACATTTTCTGTAAATGTACGTGGCATGCCAACTGTCCCCAGAAGATTAGTTGAATGAGGGTTGGTTAACATGTGAGTGGTGGAGAAAGGATCATTCCTAGTTCCTCTATAGTAACTCTTTTCTAATCAGTTAAACCATTATTCCTGGATGCCTACTACCGCACAATTCCATTTTAACTGAGCTCCAAACAGATTAAGCTAAACACTGAAAACCTTCCTCACTCATAAAGGGCATTAGAGATGGGAGTAAAAAACATTCAGTGGCAGCATTGGCCAAACCTGGGGGGAGGCAAAGATAGGTAAGACATTAGGAGACATCCCACACCAGTGTATTACTTCCTTCCAATCTGTTTTCACCAATAATTCCCACCTCTGACTCTGTCTGCCTCACGGACTCCACTACACCACCTACAACCTCAGGTATTACAACACAGGCACAACCACACAGAAAGGCTTTCAGTTGGCCATCAAATGCTACCTCACAGTAGATTTAGGTGTTGTGGTAGGCCATCTAACAGGGTTGCAAGATTCTCCTGCTGAGATGGAGGGCCTTTAAGCTTCACCTATTCAATATTCCTCGCCTGCACTCTCATGCCTAATGTGCAAGGTAACTGTGGCACACTGGACCCCGCAATCAGTTGGTCTGTGAGCAATCCTTCATATTGAAGATTACAATAGGAGACTGGTATATTGGCATCTTGGGTTGTAGATTTTGGTGAACTCTCTTTACTCTTTCTTCCAGTATACAAGATATGTCACTACATGATGATTTTAATTTCCAGGTTCTCAGGGCAATGCCCTGGTTTTTCAGGACCAGGTGGGTGCAGAGCTGGTTTTCAAATGTGCGTTTGATGTATCCTTCTGGCGTGATGCATGTATGTCAGTTAGTGGCAGAAAGTAGTAGAAACTGCTATTCTGGTTCTTTCTTTTGCTCCCATGGTACTCTCATTGATACTCATCATCGTCCTTGATCATGAAGGAAGTAGCAGAAACAGAAAGTAAACAAGATTCCAAGAGTGCCGCATACTTTTTAGGGCGAGGGACCGTTGCACTGCGAAGCAGTGAGGGCGGAAGTCCCGAGGATTTTATGTTTTTAGGTCGAGGGACCGTTGCACTGCGAAGCAGTGAGGGCGGAGTGCCGAAGATTTTATGTTTTGGAGTTAGGGGGGCTTGGAACCCGCCTCTTTCCTCCATTGGCTGGCTTCCTAAACGGAGGCCAGCCATTGGAGGATAAGGGCGTCACTCCTGCCAAGCCCCGTCTCTTTCGGATTCGGGGGCGTGTTTTTTTGCGTTCTTTCGACTGTGACGTCATCCGTCACTCAGAACGCCAAAAACACTCCCCTGAATCCGAAATTTTCGGATGTTTGCAGCCGCCATTTTGGTTAAAGCCAGGTTACTAAATGCTGCGTGTCTGCTGTTGTTGCACGTCCCTTGTTTTTAAAAACACACATTAGCTTAATTGAGGGCGTCGTTAGCAAAGACAAACGCGGGGCAGCAGCTCGGGTTTCCCTGGGAGGTATGTAACGCCTGTCACGCGCCAGCACGCATTAAGAGCTCGCCTTGAGACCGTGGAGCACAAGGCAGAGGCTCTGGAACAACAGCCGTGTGACAAGTGAGTGCGGGCGGGACGGCAAGAGCCCCCCCCCAACAAACCCCCAAAAGCTCACACTGAAGTCATGCGCCTGCTCTGTCCCCCTCTGTGCATCAGCAGACTATGGCTAACCCTTGCCAGCCAGCCCCGCAGAGCCGGCTCCTCCAATCGCTGTAAATAGGAACTAACGTGGAGAGTCCGCCAGCGCTCCCTGCCGGGACCCCTCTGCTCCACACAGCGGCTCGGGCGCCCTCCACACTCGCCTGTCTCTGTGCCTCTCTCGGTCATGTAGTGCCTCTCTCTGTGTCGGTGATTTTGCAGCTATGCAAACGCTTTATGTTGTTGGCCCTTCCTGGCGCTGTACCCTCCCTCCCCATCCCCCGTGCATAGTTGCCCAACTCCGTGTCCTTTTGCTGCCTGCATCATTGTGCCTCGTTGCCCCTCTCCCTGCCTCCTGTTGCCTCTCGTTATGCCCTTCTGTTACCCCTCTGTGTGACCAGCTGTGCCTCTCTCGGATTTTGCCGTGTTACTCCTTTCCCTGTGTCTCATAATCCCCCCTCCTCCCCCCACCGCTGTTGCCCCTCGCCCTGTGACCCTGGGGCGTGCCGTGTTGCCCGCCCCCGGTGTCATGCTCTGTCGCCCCTGCTTACCGCTCTCTCTCCCGGGGCCCTGATTCTCCACTCTGCGCCTGTCTCAGTTGCCCCGTGCCAGGAATCAGATCCTGTCTCGTCTTTGCACCCTACTGCCAGTAAGCTCCCTGTCCTAGCCCAGGGTCAGAAGGCTCCGTACCTGTCCGCAGGGATGCTGCCGGGCTCTAGTCGCTGCGTGTCTGGGGCTCCTGTGCCGCCCGGGCCCCTCCTGCTGCCATCCCCGCCCTCAGGTGAGGCACCCCTTAAGCTGTGTCCCTCTGAGGCGATGTCCCGGGTGAGCGGGCATCGGCTGAAGCCCCCCCCCCCTCACTGACGGCCCATCTCCCGTGTCTCCGTCGCGCTGCCTCTGTGGTGATTCTGTCGCCCACTGCTGCGCTTCACATTAACACTCCTTTTATTAACTTTATGCCTAGAGCTCCCCTCTCGTCCCGCCATTAACTATATTGAGTTAACTTGATCTGAATTGCTCTCTTTTTGTTCTTTTGCACTTTAAAGCATTCTCGTGTCCCGATCACCACTTCTACCGTCCCCTTCTGCTCGCTTTCTGCCCTCTCTCACTATCCCCTAACCCCATCTTGATCTCATCTGGCAATGCCCTTTACCTCGTCCTTTCTGTCTAGATATCTCTCTCTCACATTCGCTCCATCTCTATTCTTTCTTCCCCTCCCTTTGTCTCTTTCTCTCTTTCCTCTTGCTCTCTGTTTCTCTCTTGTTCAATTCTCCTTTCACTTCTTCGCTCTCTTTTGCTCTATTATTTACCCTTTCACTCATCTATCCCTTCTCTCACTCATACATACATCCATCTGCACTTTCACTCATCTATCCGCCCACCCTTTCATCCAGCCGTGCATGTACCCTCCCTTTCACTCATCCATCCATCCATCCATCCACCTTTCACTCCGTCTATCGATTCAGCATTTCACTCCATCAATTTTGCCATCCACTCACCCATCCATCCATTTACCCTTTCACTCATCCATCCATCATTTCACTCACTAATTCATCCATCCTTTGTCTCATCCTCCATCCATCCACTCACTCATCTATCCATTCACCCTTTCATCCATTCATCCATCCATCCCTCCTCCTTTTTGCTCATCCAGCCTTACATCCATTCTTTCACTCATTCCTCCATGCATCTATCCATCTACCATTTCACTCAGTCATCCATCCATTACTCTTTCACTCTCCCATCCATCCATCATTTCAGTCACTCATCCATTCAGCCACCCTTTCACTCACCTATCCATCCACTTACCCTTTCACTCAAACATTTGTCCACCCGTTCATCCAGCCATCCATTTGCCCCTTCCACTCATCCATCCATTTTTTTCACTAATCTATCCTTACATCCATCCTTTCACTCTTCATCTATCAATCTCCTTTCACTCATCCATCCAGTCTTTTAATCCGTCCGTCCATCCAGCCTTTCACTCCATCCATCCACTTATCCAGCCATCCATCCACTCTGTCACTCATCCTTCCATCCATTCTCCCTTTTACTCATCCATCCATTCTCCCACCCTTCCTCCCTTTCACTCACCTATCCTTTCACTCATTCATCCATGCATGCATCCATCCATCCTTACACTCATTCGCCATCCAACGCCCCAGACACTTCTCTCCATTCATCTCTCTCTCCTTCTACCCCTTTTCACTCTATCTCGCTCCCGTGTGTGTGCGTGCGTGTGTATGGGTGGTATATATATATATATATATATATATATATATATATATATATATATATATATATATATATATATATATATATATATATATATATATATATATATAAAAAATTTTATTTTTTACAAGGTGTTTTGGTGGCATAAAACTCAAGACTGAACGTCTAGTGGTCTGTAAACGTCACCTGAAACCCGAGATAACACTATCGTACTATATTACGCATTTTAGCCATTAAATACTGTTTGTATTACAATATATAGCAATGAATTTTGTATTTTTAGGTATTTTAGTAAACATTTTTGTATCAGCCTTAATTTACATTTTAGTATTTCTTTCCTGAGACGATAGGCATGTCTCTCAATGTTTTCGATACATGCAGGTTTCTTTTCTTTGCGAAATATATAAAAGTGTAAGTATTTAAATGTACTTTTCTGTTATTACACTCTTAAATGGAAAGCAGCGTTTTAAGGGAAACATTTAATTTCTGGATTTGTGTTTCTGTTGTAGCGCAGTTTGACGTAATTACAGTGTATACGTATTAATACATGGGAAAGGCCAGGAGACATTTTACAAAGGCCTGCTTTCATGAGCATCATTTTCAGACCTGTGAGCAATTAATTTAATTTTTTAAATCAAATTGGAGAAATTCGCAATTGAAGAGAATGGGAACTTCAGCTACGTACAAATGGAGAAAGAACATCTGTACTCCAAAGACACAGACTGCGTTTGTTTTCCGTGTGTACTTCCGGAGCCTGGACACCTGAATTCTGCTACGTCATCATTATAGGAGGGGAGAGGGGTGACTGAGTTGATATTCAGAATATATTTAAAGGGCAGAAAATGGAAGCTAAAAGATATAGACAACCCTAACAAATCTTGTTGCTTAGAGGGTTCTGCATAATATGAACCCACACACCCCACACTTGTACTGATTGTATCAATCTGACATTGAGAGTTGGAAAAGCCTGCAAGACACACATATTCTGGTATGGTATTTCACACCCTTGAGCAGCGGCTCTTAACCTTCTGACTTGTGGGGACCCCACTGAATCATTACTGGAATCTGAGGACGGACACGGGTACCCCGGCCTAAACAATTTCTACGATTTGAACCTCCACACAATACATATACAAGTATACACTAAACAAATGATCAAATATTGAAATATGTTGTTTAGTTCATAGAAAAAGTCTTCATATTTTCAATGTTGCTTCTTTAGTTGTATATAATTTATTGATTTTAGTGCTTGCTCCCTGCCCCCCATTGCTTGTGCTCGCTGTCCTGCCCCCCCTTGCTGTCCTGCCCCCCGTTGCTCGTGCTTGCTGTCCTCCCTCCATCGTTGCTTGTGCTTGCTCCCCTGCCCCCCTCGTTGCTTGTGTTTGCTCCCCTGCCCCCCTCGTTGCTCGTGCTTGCTGTCCTGCCCCCCTCGTTGCTCGTGCTTGCTGTCGTCCCCCCCTCGTTGCTTGTGCTTGCTCCCCTACCCCCCTCGTTGCTTGTGCTTGCTGTCCTGCCCCCATGCTCGTGCTTGCTGTCCTGCCCCCCTCATTGCTTGTGCTTGCTCCCCTGCCCCCTGTTGCTCGTGCTTGCTGTCCTGCCCCCCCTCGTTGCTCGTGCTTGCTGTCGTCGTCCCCCCTAGTTGCTTGTGCTTGCTCCCCTGCCCCCGGTGCTCGTGCTTGCTGTCCTGCCCCCCCTCGTTGCTTGTGCTTGCTGTCCTCCCCCCCTCGTTGCTTGTGTTTGCTCCCCTGCCCCCCGTTGCTTGTGCTCGCTGTCCTGCCCCCCCTTGCTGTCCTGCCGTTGCTCGTGCTTGCTGTCCTGCCCCCCTCGTTGCTAGTGCTTGCTGTCCTGCCCCCTCGTTGCTTGTGCTTGCTGTCCTGCCCCCCTTGTTGCTTGTGCTTGCTGTCCTCCCCCCTCGTTGCTTGTGCTTGCTGTCCTCCCCCCTCGTTGCTTGTGCTTGCTCCCCTGCCCCCCGTTGCTTGTGCTCGCTGTCCTGCCCCCCTTGCTGTCCTGCCGTTGCTCGTGCTTGCTGTCCTGCCCCCCCCCTCGTTGCTTGTGCTTGCTCCCCTGCCCCCCCTCGTTACTTGTGCTTGCTCCCCTGCCCCCCTCGTTGCTTGTGCTTGCTCCCCTGCCCCCCCTCGTTGCTCGTGCTTGCTGTCCTCACCCCCCCTCGTTGCTCGTGCTTGCTGTCCTCACCCCCCTCGTTGCTTGTGCTTGCTCCCCTGCCCCCCTCGTTGCTTGTGCTTGCTCCCCTGCCCCCTCGTTGCTTGTGCGTGCTCCCCTGCCCCCCTCGTTGCTCGTGCTTGCTGTCCTCCCCCCCTCGTTGCTTGTGCTTGCTGTCCTCCCCCCCCTCATTGCTTGTGCTTGCTGTCCTGCCCCCTCGTTGCTTTTGCTTGCTCTCCTGCCCTGCTATTGGCATTGTAAATGACAATGACATTTATTTATGTTTAAAAAAAAAAAAAAACATAAATAAAAATAATGACATGAGCAATGCCAATAGCTCTACCTTTAAAAATGCAGAGACCATTGCATTGTACGTGCTTGTTGTAGTTGCCACTCGTATCCCTTCCCTTCCAACCCACAAGCAAATAAGAGTTTGTGAGGGCCTAAGGGTGAAGAACACGTCAGTCGTATCATGTCTTTTGGGGGCATGGTGCATGAGGTCTCATTGGCTACCTCTCGCATTTTGGTGAATCAACGTCCATGATGTGCAGTTGAATGAGAATGTAACTGCATTCATTCTCTGTGTATTTCCTTATGCAAACAGGACACCAGTGGTCTTTTCTTCGATGCATTTAACGTAACATTTGATTCATGGTCTACCTGGGTTTACTTAGATTTAACTGTTTTTGCCTAAATCTGAGAGTTGCTGCTTCCTTAACCTAGTCGTGGTTTTGCATTGAATAAACAATTACCTTTATTTGGTTCTTCACCGAGCCTCGTCTGGCCTAAATCATAGCTCAGCAATAATTCTTCCTTTTACTAACTTTTACTTAACTCGTCAGTTATAATCCTTCAGATTGTAGATATTTTACCAAATAATATATCTACTTATGTTTTAAAAGAAAACCAGACAAACTTTTAAGCTCTGTTGGTTTATTTTTAGTTCTATGCTTTGTGCTGTGTAAATGAGTAGCCATTTGCCGAAGTTAAGTTATCATCCAAAAAAGATCAGAATTTATTATTTTGATTAATGTTAATTATCTTTTTGCCCTCTGTTTTCAGATTGTTTCTTACTCCGTTTCCTGTGTTACTGTCTCTGCCTTCAGCGTGGGTATCATTGGAGCAGAGGAGGCAGAAGAGATCATGAATAAACTAAAAGCATTGACAGAACAGAATCAACAGGCTAGTCTGCTAACTACCAATATGTTGCATGGTTATTAATTAGCTAACTCTTGTGTTTTTGGCATCTTTTTATTTATCTCCCTGTTCCTTTATACTTACATGGGATGACAGACAATTACTTGTATACTAAACAGGGACTTAACAGTCAGAATCCCATGTACATATGCTTATTTTACATTTGTGTGCTCATAGGATCTCTCTGTGACTTTCATAATCTTCTCCTGCCTCACCAAAGTATAAAATAATATAAACATTTTCAAAATAGTAATGATATTTCCACCAATTTCCTGCCAAAATTTTAGAATGAACCAGAGTTCTGCACAGGGTTACACAAGGTTGAATCCTTCTGAAACTATGCTGGCCACAATCTAAGTTTCATTAAAAATTGTGTGATGTAGGTGTTTTACTTGACATACTCTATTCTCAAATAAAAGCTGTGTGTAGGTTCCAGAACATGCCACATGAAAATAATGCTGGACGTTGGGCAGATAAAGCATGGCGCATAATGAAGGGTTGGTGAAAGGGAGAGAAACAGGGTAGCACGAAAATAGAAAAAAAAATCAGGAATGGAGTGATGAGTGAATCTGAAAGAGACAGGTTAGTGATAGATTCCTTACCTTAGAATATCCCCAGGCGTCAGACTGGATCCGGAAATGTTTGCGTAGCTGTACCCTTGCGCGTCCGTAGGCGTCGTCTGCGGCTCTGTGTCGGTCGTCGGCGTCGTGGGCGCTGTGATGACGTCGTCGGAGTACTTAGACGCCGCCTCCGCGTGCTGACGTCAGTTCTTCTTTTTTCCGCGCCAGCAGCGCAGATCCGGAAAAAAATGTGGTACCTTAGTCACTTTTTGACTAAACTTTTTTGATCTTTGATCATCCTTTTTCGAAGTCTTCGACTCCGAACGGTGCCGGTAGGGATGCCAGGTTTTAAGCCCTGTGAGGATTGTGACCGGCTGATGTCGGTCACCGACCCTCACCGTCGGTGTCTCCACTGCCTCAGCGTCGATCACGATGACAAGACCTGTTCCGACTGTCGGGCCCTGACTTCGAAGGCTAGGCGGGAGCAGTCTCGTAAGCGGCTCGAACTCCGGCAGTCGGCCCTGCGCTGAGAAAGGTCCCGGTCCGGACGGAGGTCGAGGGACCGGTCGCGGGAGAGGAGCCATCGGAGCTCCGGGAGTCGGCATCACTCCTCTGGGTCGAAGTCGTCAGGTAAGCACAAGAAGTCGAAGAGACGTCATCGCTCTTCCGACTCCCCCCGACGCTCGCGCGACGCGGCCGGGGGTTTAGGTGACACCGCCCACGCGGCTCCGTCGGAGTCGCAGGCGCCGGGTCCGGCCCCAAACACTCCGGTCCCTGGGCCTAATGCGGCGCCGGAGGAGATCGAGCGGTTCCTCTTGGCCATGAGGTCCCTCTCTCCTCCGACGGGCTCCCCGACGCCTTCGGGCCCAGTGAACCCGTCTGGGGGTCCTAGCGGGTCGGGGGCTTCGGCCCCGACGCCGCCGGCGCCGCAGGGCCCCGCTGGATCCGGTTCCGGATCCGTGTCGTCGCCGGTGGACTTGACGACCTCCCCGGCGCCGACCCCTCAGGTGTCCTCCCCGGCGGCGGGGAGGTCGACCCAGTTCCGGTGCCGGAGCGGCGCCGCTTCAGACGCCGTTCGGAGAGTTCACTTTCCATGAACCGGCCCAATCATTTGCTAACCCTGAGTACCAGGAGATGGGTGATGAGGAGGATTGGGAGGGGTCTGAGGACCCTCTGGCACGTGAATGCCAGTCTCAGGAGGACTGGGCAGGTGATCTTGGGGAGGCAATTGGTATAGACACTTCGCCTGACACTGGCTTTGTCTCACCTCCTACCGTGGCTTCGGAGGAGGGGGCAATCTATAGTGTGGTGTTGATGAGGGCGGCCAAGGCCTTGGGCCTTGAGCTCCCCGTCGCGGCCGTGAGGACTAACCTCCTCACTGAGGTCCTTAACCCGCAGTCATGCTCAGCCGAGCCTCTGCTGCCGTTTAACGAGGCCTTAACTGACGTTCTTTTGGGCACTTGGTTCAGGCCCCCTACAGGTTCGCCTGTAGATAGGAACGTGGCCAGACGCCACCACCCGGCCCCGGGCGACCCTTGTTTCCTGTCCACCCACCCCACCCCTGAGAGCCTGGTGATCCAGGCCTCAAATTCCCAGACCGCATTCCCGTCGGCGCCGCCTGACAGGGAATCCAAGACGTACGAGCAATACGGCAAGAAGGTATTCTCCTCCCTAAGTCTGGGACTGCGGTCTTCCAACACCGCGCGCCTCTTGGGCCGTTACACCCACTCTCTGTGGGATACGGTCACGGACGTGCTGCCAGAATGCCCGTTGGAGGTACGGGCTAAACTCGGCCAAGCCCTTGTGGAAGGCCGAGATGCGGCACGTTATTCGATCCGGTGTGGACTGGATACCACCGACTCTCTGGGCAGAGCGATGGCAACGACGGTGGCGATTCGACGCCACGCCTGGTTGAGGTCCGCCAACTTCTCGGCTGATGTCCAGAATACACTCATGGACATGCCGTTTGATGGCCGTCGCCTTTTTGGCCACAAGGCAGACCATGCGCTTGAGCGCTTTAAGGACTCCAGGGCTACGGCCAAGTCCTTGGGCCTCTCGGCCCCGCGCCAGCAATCGGCTGCCTTTCACTGCTTTCGTGGCCACGGAAGGGGTGTACCCACACGTGCTGCCAGCCACGCTCCGCAGGGTAATACCCAACGCGGTGACGGCCGTGGAAACTGCCGTGGCGGCGGTCGGGGACAACGGCGAGGTCAGTCCACACCTTCCCCTGCAGCATCCGCCTCAAAACCCTCCTTGTCTGTGCTTTCAGGCCCATGTGACGCCAGTGGGGGGCAGGGTTCGCCATCACCTCCTCCACTGGCGCACTGTCACGTCGGACAGGTGGGTGCTGCAAATCGTCCGAACAGGCTACTCCCTCCCCTTCGAGGCGACCCCTCCAGCCATGCCACCGCAGTACCACCGAGTATCGGGGGATCATTTGCGGCTTCTGCAGGAGGAAGTTACGGCCCTCTTGGCCAAGGGGGCCATCGAGTGCGTTCCTGGGCCAGAAGTAGGGTATGGTTGCTACTCCCACTACTTTCTGGTACCCAAGAAGGGCAAAGGGGGCCTACCCCCTATCTTGGACCTAAGGAACGTCAACGGCTTCCTCCGGAAGGAGAAGTTCAAAATGCTGACACTGGCTCAGGTCTTAGCTGCCCTGTACCCTGGAGACTGGATGGTAGCGTTGGACTTGCAGGACGCTGATTTCCACATCCCCGTCCTGCCGGCGCTACCTGCGGTTCACGGTTGGCCACGAGCACTTTCAGTTTACCGTGCTCCCCTTCGGCCTTACCAGCACCCCACGGGTGTTCACAAAGGTGATGGCGGTGGTCGCAGCTCATCTGCGCAGGTTAGGGGTTTCAGTCTTCCCCTACCTCGACAACTGGTTGTTGAAGGCGGGCTCGCCCCAAACAGTCGTCAGCCAACTCCAGACAACGGCAGACCTCCTGCACCAGCTGGGGTTCTCCCTCAATGTGCCGAAGTCACACCTGTGCCCCCCTCAGAAGCTCCTCTTCATCGGAGCGGTTCTGGACTCAGCGCTGTTTCGGGTTTATCCTCCCGAACAGCGGGTCCGGGATATTCAGGCTCTGATTCCACTCTTTCAGCCTTTATCCCGGGTCGCGGCCAGGTTGACGCTGCGGCTTCTGGGGCTGATGGCCTCCTGCATCCTACTGGTGCATCACGCCAGGTGGCGGATGCGGGCTCTGCAGTGGGACCTGAAGTTTCAGTGGGCCCAGCATCAGGGCAACCTGTCCGACCACGTCCTGATCTCGGAGGGCACTGCGAGACAACTGCAGTGGTGGCTCACGGACCGCGATTGGGTCAGCGGCAGATCCCTCTCCCTTCCCCAACCGGAGCACGTAGTCGTGACGGATGCGTCCCTCCAGGGCTGGGGAGGCCACATGGGAGTGGCGGAGATCAGAGGCCTCTGGTCTCCGGCGGAGGCCCGGCTCCACATCAACCTTTTGGAGTTGCGGGCGATTCGTCTGGCACTGAAAGCATTCCTCCCCTCTGTCCGGGGGAGTGTAGTGCAGGTGTTCACGGACAACACCACCGCCATGTGGTACTGCAACAAACAGGGCGGGGTGGGTTCGTGGACCCTTTGCCAGGAGGCTCTGCGCCTCTGGCAGTGGCTGGAACGCTAGGGCGTGACCCTGGTGGCTCAACACCTGGCAGGTTCTCTGAACGCCAGGGTGGACGAGCTCAGCCGTTGGTGCATGATGGATCACGAATGGCGTCTGAACTCGGACGTGGCGCAAGGCCTCTTTCAGCGATGGGGAGAGCCTTGGTTAGATCTATTCGCCACCGAAGAGAACGCGCAATGTCATCAGTTCTGCGCGTTGGAATTTCCAAGGCGGCACTCGCTCGGAGACGCTTTTCGTCGCGAGTGGAGTTGCGGTCTATTGTACGCCTTTCCGCCTATACCACTTCTGCCCAGAGTGCTGAAGAAGATCAAGCGCGACCGGGCACAAGTCATCCTTGTGGCCCCGGACTGGGCACGAAGGTACTGGTATCCAGAGCTACTCAGTATGTCAGTCGATCCCCCGGTTCGTCTGCCTCTTCAGGAGGACCTTCTGTCGCAGCAGCAGGGGACGGTCCTCCACCCCGAACCTGTCCAGTCTCCACCTCCATGCTTGGAGATTGAGCGGCGACAGTTGAGGCCATTTGACTTGCCTCCTGAAGTCTGTAACGTCATTCTGGCAGCCAGGCGTCCCTCCACAAAGTCGGTATACGCCTGCAGGTGGAACAGATTTGTGGCATGGTGCACAGCAAAGGCTGTGGATCCTCTTGCTGCCCCTCTCTCTCTGAGGTTCTTCTCTTCCTTCTTTCTCTTGCCCAGCAGGGCTCTGCTCTGGGCACTATCAAGGGCTACCTTTCTGCCCTTTCAGCCTTTCTAAGGCTGCCTGATCAACGTTCTTTGTTCAAGTCCCCTATTGTAAATCGTTTTCTAAAGGGCATCACACACACGTTTCCTCCTGTTCCGTTTGTGATGCCTCAGTGGGACTTGGCCTTGTTCTTACGTTTCTGATGTGCGCTCCCTTTGAGCCCCTTCACAACTGTCCTCTCCGCCTTATTACTCTGAAGACTGCTTTCCTGGTTGCCATCACCTCTGCCAGGAGAGTGAGTGAGCTCCAGGCCCTTTTTTGTACCCCTCCTTTCCTTTCTGTCCATCCGGACAAGGTTGTGTTGTGTACTAAACCATCTTTCCTACCCAAGGTTGTCACGGCCTTCCACATCGGGCAGTCTATCACCTTGCCTACCTTCTTTCCGCCACCGCATCCCTCTAAAGAGGAAGAGCGGCTCCACCGTCTGGACCCAAAACGTGCGCTCTCATTCTATTTGGATCGCACACGCCAGTTCCGGGTGGATGACCAACTCTTTGTTGGTTACGTGGGCGCTAAGAAGGGGAAAGCGGTGCACAAGAGGACCATCTCCCGGTGGATCATCTTGTGTATCCAGGCATGTTACTCCTTGGCTAAGAAGGAGCCCCCTGTTGGATTGCCGGCTCATTCCACCCGAGCCACGGCGACTACAACTGCCCTGGGCCGGGGAGTGCCCTTACAAGACATCTGTCAGGCAGCTACGTGGGCCTCGCTGCACACGTTTGCAAGACACTACTGCCTGGACAGCCAAGTCCGGAGGGTTGGCTTCTTTGGCCGTTCTGTCCTCCAGGACTTTCTGGTGTGATTATTGGTTCGCAGACCCACCACCGGGGTTGGTATTGCTGGGGTATCTATTCTAAGGTAAGGAATCTATCACTAACGTGTCTCTTTCAGATGCACAAGTTACTACTTGTGTAACAATATATCTGTAAGAGAAATTAGTTAGTGATAGATTCCTTACCGACCCACCCATCCTCCCCGTTCTGCGAACCGATATCTAGGGTTAGGGTTTTTCCCCTTCAGGGCCCTAGTTTCAATGGCACCAGTGTTGGTTTTTAACATGGCTCAGCGCTTCTGGCGCGGAAAAGCTGTGTCTAAGAACTGACGTCAGCATGCAGAGTCGGCGTCTAAGTACTCTGACTACGTCATCACGGCGCCCACAACGCCGACGACGGACGCGGAGCCGCAGACGACGCCTACCGACGCGCAAGGGTACTGCTACGCAAAAATGTCAGGATCCGGTCTGACGCCTGGGCATATTCTAAGGTAAGGAATCTATCACTAACTAATGTCTCTTACAGATATATCGTTACACAAGTAGTAACTTGTGCTTCAGGATCTGGTCGTCGAGTGGGGCATTGCTTGAAGACACCTTATTTTTAACAGGTTATGAAGTGCTATTAGAGGTGAGGGATAGGATTTTCCAGTGTAGTGGTGTGGAAGATTTGATCATGGACAGAAAAGTAAATGTGATTCATTAAGTCTGTGTGAGGTGGGAATCGAGGACCAAGAGCATAGATGGATTTTGAAGCCATTGCCATGAGCCTGAAAAGGGCTCCATTTTCTTTCACAAACTGTTTGTACTGGTGTCAGAAGGTGCAGGTGAATCCAGCAACATTAGAGAGCATAGGGGGAGATATTTATGGCATTGTAATGAAGTTAGCAGGCATAAAGGGGATAGCCTAAAAGAAAACATTGTCAGTAGGCTAGCTTTCCGAAAAGTGCTTGAACAGGATTTGGTTGATCAGAGCTAGAGGTGGGATCATTTTTTTTCACACAAGTAGCTTATGGTGGCAGCTTTACTAATCATATTGATATATAAACAGTGCAATTCTTGTGAACAAAGCTTTAGATTGTTGTGCTTTCAAAAGTGTAATCTTTTACTCAAGGTTTTTTATAAAATTATTAATGTTAGCTCGTGATGAGATGTGCCTCTACCTTGGCATCAGGAGAGGTGACTGGTGTATCTTTATGCATGAAAAGGACAGGTTTGAACTCTCAGGGCAGAACACCTGCTTCTCTTGGAAGACATAATTTCCTTTAAAGGGTGTACTGAAAATAGCATTGATCAAAAAATAAGGAGTTCATCATGCTATATGATTTGGGATGAGATGGCAAGAGTGCACCTGGTTGCAAAGAATGCACCATAGACTTCTTGATTAGTAAGAATCAGTAGAGAATCTCTAGTGAACGGGACAAGAGCGTTGAGCACAATAAGGAACTACTACCAGAGGTAACAAGTAAAGCCATGTTTGACATCACTCATTGACAAACACAGCCCTAGTCATGTAGTGTCTTGCCAGTTGAGTTAGCAGCCTTCACCGTGCCAGGTTTTTGCTTCACGGACTACCCAGATACAGTAATATATGTGAATGCAGAAATATGCCAGATAGGGAGACCTAGAAGTAGCAGACACGCTAAAGCAGTAACCCAATTCTGTTAATAGGAGGAGCAAACAAACTGAGCTCAAGTTTGTCACTAGACCATAACTCAGTTCAGAACTATCCTCAGTCCTGACATAGGAAGACAGTCTGTTTCCAGCCTGAAAACAGACTGCACGCCCATTTTCTCAAAGTTACACACACAATTCTATAATTAATAATACATTTAGTACCATGCAACAGCGGCTCCACTAAGGTCCTCAGCAGTATGGTACAGAATTGTAAATGTTCCATTCAGTGCCTTCCAAACATTAGAACCATAGAAATAGGTTTGTCTCAAAGCATTTGGAAACCAACCCAGTTCTTCATCAAGAGAGATGAGGATATTATAAACACACTGAACAAAGAACAATAAAGAAAAAATTGGATTTGTGTATTAAACCTGCTTCCTCTGCTTTTGTACCTTATATCCAAGGTAGTGGCCTCTCCATAAGCACAGAGGCCAAAAAGGTAATTCCAGATTTCATTTATCTAGGTTGATGTTTGGGTAAGCAAGTGTGATTCATATAATGAACTATTCAGGCGCATAGGTGCGACAAAGAAGCCATTTTAAAATCCTAAGTCTTATTCATAAGACAATATACGACACTGGCCCTAACTATCTAGACAAAACCTCCAATGGTACATACCAAGGAAATTGTTAAGGTCCGGCAACAAATCATATTTGGGTCAGCCGCATGCACGGACGTCCCGTAATGGTTGTCGCTCTTTTTCTTACCTTGCCCCCATGCTATGGAACAAATTGCCATCACATCTTTTATCCATTGTGGATCATAAATGTTTTCGTAAAAACCTCAAAACCTGGCTCTTTCCTAAGTTAACAGTTTGCTGGTCGAGAGCTGCTGTCTGTTGTCGCCGTTTTTTTGCTGCAATCGCCTTGAGACCTTCCGGTGATAAGTGCGCTCTACAAGAATATTTGACATGACATGACATGACATAGAGCAATCGCTGGTTTCTGTTAGTGCGGATAAGGATGTGTTTAGAAGGATGGCATCATTGTTAGGTGGCCTCACCCGCTCTCTGCTCTAGGAACTATCTGTGTTCTAAACAAACTTAAAAGTATCAACCAAGTACTGAATTCTACTTAGGAACATATAGAATATTGTCCATCTCATATCTGGTCCTACTCACATCTGAACAAATCTTTTTTCCCCTTTCACGTACTCACATACACAAAAAAAAAAATAGAGATTGACAAGCAGTCTGACAGTTCATATGTTGGATCTCCTTTCATTCCACATTTTCACTGGGCACTGCCAAGACATCCAGCAAATCGGTTTACACCACAAAGATTTTTGGACGACGTAGGGTATAATATGGTGCACTAGGGATAGTACACTGAAAATCGCGCTATTTGGCACTTCACCAACTACTGGGGCACCGTCCCAACCCCAGGTTAGACTAAACTGATGCAAATAAGAGAGCTGGGAGTACTTATTTATGCCTGAAACAATTAGATATTTTAATTTACAAAAGAAACACAAATAGATCAATGGTCCAAAAGTATAAATTGCAACCACAAATACAATCAAAATTCTTCTTTTTCTTGTTGTTCTGCAGACGACGCGTTTCGTCCTAGAAGCAGGACGTCATCAGGGCTGCAATTGCAAACACACAATACAAACACATCAGTACATATATACAATATCAATCAGTAATAACCTGTGAAAAGCAAAAGAACCCAAATCTTTTTGTAACTTTTAAATCCAATACAGCTCACTGTGCCGAGTAGTACTGACAGGGAATTCAATAACTTCACAATACTAGAAAACAAGCGGGAAAATATTAGCTTGGAATTTTCACATATAATCATATCTGCTGTTCCTTCTTCGAACACACAAATACTCTACAACATATCTGCTGTTCCTTCTTCGAACACACAAATATTCTACCTACATCCTGAGATGAAGTGCTGGCAAACTGTTGCAAAAATTATTTTTATTGGTGAACAGCTCACCTCATGCTCTTGTAATGAGGTTCCTCTGTTTAATTGGCTTCAAATTTTGAACCTTTGGTCTGGGCAGTTTCGCTACAAGAGGCCGATTCTTCATATATATAATGGTAGTATTCATGAACTGGGGTGAGGCAGAAAAAGGAAAGACCGATCAATCGTCAAACAAATACTATATATCTACCCAGTTATAACCTTCACTATTCTAGTTCTCTCTTATCTTGCACTGACTCCGTCTAACACAATAACATATCCCACCTGTTAGAATTCATACCTTTCAAGACTATAAGTCAAAGCTTCACTCAAAATCGATTTATCCTTTCTTTAAACCGAGAGTCCTTTAAAAGCAATCTGCCAGTGGCTTCTCATACCTAAAAAAAGTCCGGACACATTGATACATTAGATTGCTCTATTAGCCCTCTTGAATATTAAAATTTTTTACGCCTCCCTGTTCACTCACCGCATTCCAATGAAATGTAGCCAAGCGGAAAAGTAACATCTATTTTGTAGTAGTCCTATCCATACGTTCTTAAACTGTCCAATCTAAAAAGAAATACACAAAATGGACAGGATGATATAATCTTAACACTTCTTTCCTTCCCAGTTAACTATCACACTGAACTCTGCCTAACCTTCTTCGCTTACCTTTCATAATGTGGCCTCCTGTTCCTCTCCACGCCGTCCGGGTACGATAAATCCCGAAGGTGAGGTTTCCCTGTACTCCCTACGTTTAAAAAGGACCCAATAGCCAATCAAAGCACACTAAAATTCCGCGCGTAGTGTAATTCCGCTCACCTGTGAGCCAGTGAACGTTTCCAATCAGGTCCGCTACCCATATTTTTTCTTACTGCTAAGTGTTTCCGCTCATGCGCATAAGGCTATTATGCAGGCTGATCAGCTAAACCTAGTATTTCCGCTCATGCGCATATCATATACACAAGTTTCCATTCAGGTCCGCCATGTAAATAAGTATATGTATTCAAGCAATGCAGTTATTCCTAAGTGTTAATTATCCTCTCTGCACAACTTTTCCGATAATGTGTACTGGTGCGTGCGTTTGAGGTGACGAATTTCCTATCGGATCACTCGTCTGCACTGTTAGTTTCACATCTGACGTCACAGTCTATTCGCATATTTTGAAAATAACGGAATAGTGTTGATTTAATTTCTCGCACCGAGTATTGCAGTAAGTTGCCTCTTACTGACTAAATAAGGCCGCCTTCCTTCTTTAACAACATACGTAGATATGAAGAACCAATCTTCTAGATCAATCACCGTGCCTGCTAAGATTTAGCCTGCAATTTATTCCGGCATGCTCTATCCTATTGTTGCTGCGTTCACCTATTCCCCTAATATTGATTTACTTATGCGTGTAACTTCATGTTGATATTTGGAATAGGTAGCGTATTTCTGATGTTTTTCAATCTTATCTTTAATATTCAAGAAATGTATCCAGTTTGAAGCCCTTGTTTAAATATAATTCAGAAAAATGGGGCAAGAAATCGTCCAAATACTCAAATATTTAATTGAACAAGTCTACACTTTATCGTCCGAATATGGGCCAGGACGCGTTCATGTCATACTGAAAGAAGGCATCCGCAAAGGAAACAACAGTTTGCCTGCTCAATATCCCAAAATGTGTACAATTAACAATAAAATGCTTAATAAAACATATATTTATTAAACCCACTGGTTTTAGTCATGTACATTCATTTTAAGTCCTCATTCATTGATAATTATGCCAAAAAATGATGTAGTTCAGAATCAATGTTTAAACCATATATCATACTACGACATTTGATTATCCAACGTGCTTCAGTTTGACGGATTCGTAGTTCCCAATTCAAATCGGTGCGTTCTGCAATTCCAAGAGCAGACATGATTCTCATGCCTCACTATTACATAAAACAAATAGCAAGCACATTATTCTAAACTCTCAGGTAATACTAACATGGTTCATTTCAAATCTATAGGTTTTGCTGACTCTATTCCCTAATATTCTGGTCCCAGTGAAGAAAATACTCTAGCCTGAATAGACAGTTCTTTCTCTTTAATACTGTCCTAGGTGGGCTCTTTTTCAGAACTAGAAAACTGGAAGCATGCTGCTACTACTCCAGTATTGAATCTTTCATATATTCACATGCTTGAATCTTCCCTGTTGGTGAGGTGGGAGTCCACCAGTAATTATATTTAGCAGTGCCAACCAAAGTGTCATACAGAAAATCTTAAACAGGTGACATTGTAAGCCAATTCAGAAAGTTTTAGAAAGAACCGAACTGCACCAAATCAGAGAACAGCACTCACATGATCCCTTGCCACCAGGGCTAGCACACCTCAAATTTTCTCCAGCATGTCGTTTGATGGGAGTCTCCCTGAGCTCTGCTCAATTTCAGTAAAAAATCTTTTATTATTGACCTTTACTTTAACTTTCCCCTCTTCTAACAGCAGAGTGTTTAATAACTGAAACCTCCATGTCAGAAGGATCTAAAATAGGATTATTTAGACCATGCTAGTCCTTTGGCAAGCTTAGTCTCTTCTCTGAAGACCCTCCTAAAGAGTTCCTATATTGCCTTCATCCTGGCCACAAGCTTATGGAGTGCAAGTATTGCTGGACATTTGCTGCCAAAACTCTTAAGGATAGGGAGGCAAAACGTATTTTGTGGCCACAAAAGAAAAAAATCTGTACAAACTCCAGTCTCTGGAGATGAGGAGTAAGGAACATTGTCATTCAGTAAGGCTTTGAAAAGAGGAGAGCATGAAAGTCAAATGTTCTGATGAACCTCCTGAAAATATTTCAAAGGCAAAAGACGAGAAAAGACTTAAAGAAAGCCCGAAATCCTGACTAAAGCTTGCTTCATTCCTCATTTTTTCCAAAATGAAAATGAGGTCAGTCATCTGCTCGCTGGAAAAAGGTTTGACTTCCTCCCTATTTAAAAAATCGTCGACTATCATGAACGTAGATGAAGACTACTGTTTCATCATCATGATTAATATCAATAACGATGATGACTGCTTCATCCATAAGACCGTCAACGAACTTAGCATCATCACCGGTCTGTCCATCAATCACCGACTCTTCATTATTGATGATATTGTTGACAAATATTGCGAAGACAAAAGTCGATGAAACCACTGTCGATGAGTAAATCTCCTTCGTCCACTCTGCCAATAGAAACAGAATTTTTTTTGCAGCAAAGACAATGATCGACGACATCGACTATGGCGCCGTCAACTGGCCTGTCGATAAAATCAACTAAATTTACATTAGGAACAGACCAAAGGTCCTACAGTAAGGTGTCTTCCTTATAACCAGTTTGTCTTCTGGAACTGGCAGATATGGACAAGGATAATGATGGTCCATTGGGCTTAGCAAGTAGTCCTTCCCAACTTCACCTAAAATGTCAGGACATGGATAACCAGGAATTAGGTTACCTCCAAGGAAATTTTCCATTAACATATAGAGAACAAGCTGATTGAAGGTCTTACGAAGAATTTCAGAAACAATATCCTTACGAGGAGACATATGAAGATCAGTTTAGAGAGCCTACGGTGCACGTCCCCATTGCTCTCATTATGGATCTCAGACATATGCTTCAAGACTACCACAATAGATTTCCGGAAAAAGTAAATATGCCTCATATGCCAGCACCCTCAGTGGTTATGTCTCCCCGGTCGCTTCTGATACATTCATAACTAAAAAGTCCCTCTATTCACCAGAGTACTACCTCTCCACAACATCTGTTAGACCCTATCATTATTCTTGATGACTGTATGAAGGGAGATGATGATAATGATGGACCTCAAGAAGGACAGGATTTGTCCACTAAAATAGGAGATGAATGGGATGATTATGTTGTACCAGATTCATCTCCTCCACAGGGATGTTTGGTTTAATAGGGCAAAAGAGCTGTGCCCCCTCCCTCAACGCTTACCTCTTATTTAAAAAGAATTGTGAAAGTACTTAATTGTTTGGAGCTTCTGACCCTCGTTCTGTGTGGGGTTAGGCAAAAGCAGGCACTTTAGAAAGGCACATGCGCTAGTGTGCATGTGCCTGCTGTCGCAGGATTTACAGGGCTTACCTCATTTCAGCCCTGGTCCTCTGTGTCCTGCAAGACTGCAAGGCCACAGTCTCCTGTGACCCAGTGCAGCCTCGCTTTTTGAAAACAGCCTGGTCGCTTTAAGCTTAAGCCCTGGTTTTCCAGAGGCTGGTTGTCAATCTGTGAGGCTTCACTGTGTACCAGTGCAAAGAAACCCATTTCTAAACTCGTCACAAGGTGGGGTGGGAACAAGCCTTCATGGCCCCACTTCATCCTAGTGGAGTAGGGAAATGTGTGAGGTGCATTGGTGGAGATCAAAGCCTACAGCTACTTCAGGTTGGTGTTTAGGGCAAGTGTGGCCAAACAAACCAAAAAGTAAAACAGGCCTTGAAACTGGTCCCTAACGAGCCATGATTTATTGAACTTCACGGCACTCGCTATCAAAAAACAAAAAGTAGTGAAAGACTTACGGAGTTGGGAGCATTCTTGCGTTGTGCGAATACTGCTCCTCTGGGATTTATTGCTCCGCCATGTTCACTCACCTCAAAGTTAAACGATTTAAAAAATGTTAATAAAAATTATCACACTGGCCAAATGTGCTGCAGCTTCAACAGACGATTGTACACTCTGAAGTGTTATGTCTCTATACCATTTTTTTATTATTATTTCACTTTATGGTGAATGAACATCAGGGCTGGCTTTACCCCACCCGGCATTGAGCACTGGTGCTGTGCTCAGAAAATGTATGGGTTTAGAAGCACAGGCTGCAGAGTTCCTTATGTGTCAAGCAACAATACCAATTTCATCATAACGTTGGAGAGTAATGTTTCCTGCTGGATCAACGTTGAATTTTGTCCATTGGTAATTTTTGCTCATCATACAGTAGCGTAGAGGGTAAATAGGCCTGCTGCAAAGAACCTGTGCCATGAAGATGAGAGAACTGATTTTTATATGGATAGCTCAGTGGGTTACTGCTTTTGTCACAAAGATCCTTTTCTAACCCTGCATTTCACAGATTACAATCTTACTATAGCACAGTGACCTATAAACTGTCATCAAAAAGCTGCCTGCAAACTGCAAGTTATAGGTTAGAACGTTATGTTCTTCCCTAGTCTTCCATTATCCTAATGTTGAAAAAAGGGTTAATTTGGGTACAAATGCATTCTTGTTATTAAAGCCATCCCCAACTACTGTGGTACATTTAAATCCTTAGTTTGTGCTTCTCCATATCAAACAATCTTAAAATATACTGCCTACTTGTATGAATTCCATTCTACTCATGCATAGGGCAGCTGTGCTCCCTCATTGAGGTAAATTTAGTATTTGGCCTTATGCCCCACTATCTTCGAAGTTCACCAGCCGCCACTGCTTCTCCAACAACCCATGTGATTTATTCTCCACCAGATGTCATGGGGGGTTTTCACGCTCTCCTGAATCGAGTGGCTACACGCTTTGATGTCCCATTACCAGTTCAACAGGCAGAATGTTTTTTATACCACTTTAAAGAAGATCCAGACGAGATAGGAAAAGAAAACTGCAGTCAACACCAGCCGAACAAAAGCAGAAAAAGCGAAAGCTCAAGGTGAATAAACCAAAACCAACAAGGAAGTAAAGAGAAACTTAAGAGCAGGCAAGTGAACATTCATCTATCGTCTTGCCACAGAAGCAGCAAGCCATGGAAACTTGAAAGTACTCTCCGACATAACAAGGAAACTCTCCGGCAGATGCCCCAAGCAAGAAAGACCGGTTAAAGACAGAGCTGGGAAGACAATCATTGGTAACGTAGAGTAACAGCAAAGATGAGTGTAGCACTTTGAAGAACTGCTAAACCAGCCCGTGTCACAGTCTCCACCAGACATACAGCCAGGTGACAAGGACTTGCCAATAGACTAGAGCAGACCAACCAAGGAAGAAATACGGCAAGCCATCGAACATCTGAGAAATGGGACGGCAGCAGGACCTGACAACATTCCTGCTGAGGCACTGAAGGCAGACACTGAAACATCAGTAGGTATGCTCTACCCCATATTTGGAAGGATCTGGGAAGAGGAAAAGGGGCCATCAGACTGTAAGGAGGGATATCTGATCAAGATCCCCAGGAAAGGTGACCTAAATAACTGTGTAAACTACAGAGAGCTAACTCTTCTATCAACCCCAGACCAAGTTTTCAACAGAGTCATCCTGAACAGAATGAAGGAACAAGTTGACGCACAGTTGCACGACCAGCAAGCTGGCTTGCTCAAAGATAGATCCTGCACAGACCAAATTGCAACACTGCACATTATCATTGAGCAGTTGATGGAATGGAATTAACCCCTCTATGTCATTTTCATCAACTGTGAGTAGGCATTTAACAGTGTGGTCAGCGAGACCCTTTGGAAGACTCCTCCAACACTGCAGTATGCCAGATACACTTGTAAGAATCATCAGGAACTCTTGCGAAGGAATCACCTGCAAGATAGTCCATCTCGTGGACGCCTTCCAAGTGAGGACCGGAGTTCCCCAGGGTTGTTTGCTCTCGCCTTTTCTGTTCCTGCTGGTCATTGGTTGGATCATGAAGATATCCACATCAAGGAGAATAAATGGGATCCAGTGGACACTTTGGACGCAGCTCGATGAACTGGCCCTACTCTCTCATACCCATCTGCCGCTTCAAGAGAAGACTGACAATATGGCAGCCCCATCAGCACAACTAGGCTTCAACATTCACAAGATCCTGAAGGCTAACACAGCCAGCACAACTGCAGTCACTCTTACAGGCGAAAGGAAGAGGTTGAGCAATGTCAGAGACAAGCAGGGTGGCACAGATGCTGACGCCAAGGAAAGGTTGCCGTCATTGAACTAAAGAAGATCTGGAGCTCCAAGGACCTAATGCTGGCAACCAAGATCAGATTTTTTCACACCAACATAAAATTGGCCCTTCTTTATGGAGCAGAAACTTTGACAACAACAGTGAACAGCACCAACAAAGTCCAGACCTTCATGAACAGTTGACTGCGGAAAATTCTCCAAATTCGCTGGCCAAACACCATCAGCAACAATGACTTATGGAAGCAGACTTTCCAACTCTCTGCTCATGCATAAATCATGAAAAGATGCTTGGGCTGGATTGGTCACACCCTCTACAAGCCCTATTTCAAACAACACCAGACAAGCCATGAACGGAAACCCTCAAGGGAAAAGAAAAAGAGGAAAGCCAAGAAACATCTGGCACCGAGATCCTGAGGCTGACTGCAAAGAAATGGGTTACACCTGGAGTCAGATTGAAACAAAAGCCCTTGACAGAGATGGCTGGAGAGTCCTGGTTGATGGCCTATACCCCAGGAGGAGTAAGCATAAGTATGCAATTTAAAGATACTGCCAGAAAGTCAGTGAAATCTATTCCAATAATCAATTGCATATGGGCAGATCTCAAGTTATGAAAATGCCGACACTGGCACTAGTGATCCCACGATTAGATAAGAAATACAAAGCTCCAGAGAATTCTCCAGTGTGTTTAATCAGCCATACTAAGAGATTCTGCTGTTATGTAAGCTGCTCAAAGGCACTTCAAGAATCCTACCACACCATGCTCAGTTCCTCCTGACAAGGAAGGAAAAAGACTGCATAACATAGGAAAACGTTTCTCTGCCATGACCACTATGACCACAAGAGCATCTAATGCTTTAGAGATTCTGGATCGATATGATCACCAAATGTGGTCAGACATGGAAGTACTTATTAACTCCCTACAAGAAGAAAAGCAAAAGGAGGCAATAGCTATTCTCCAGCTGGAAGAGAAAGCGTCTTCGGCTATCATTGACACCACATCTTGACAGGAATCAGACAAATAGCGGGAGCTGCTGTCGTAAGACGCTGACTGAAAGCGAACTCTTTCAGACCAGAGTTTCAAGCAAAGGTTTTAGACATGCCCTATGATGGAGAGTCCCTTTTTCGGAAGCATGTGGATGAGGCTCTCAAGTCAATTAAAACTGTTACAGAGACTATAAAATTGTTGGGGGAGCTTCAACTGCGGAGTCTTCAGCCGTTTCGTGGAGCGAGAGGGAGAGGCATGTATTCTTTCAGATGTAGTTTCAGCCCATCAGGTTCCAGCTGCACAAACCGTTTTCACAACAATGTCGACCAGCACTTGGCACAGCCTTTTCCAAAAAGGCTCCCAAACGAAAGCTATCGGGTGCAGGAAGAGGACATGACTCTTCCCGAAGATAGTGACAATCCATCAACACCGATCACCGCTTTGCCTGCAACATATGTGAGAGAAGGTGGAAGCATCTCAAACATTTAGAGAAATTGGAGTTCTATCTCAACGGATCATTGGGTGCTAGGCATCATCCAGCATTGACAGAAATTAGAGTTTACTCAAAAACCTTCTTGAAAACCACCTCACAAGAGAGCACATCAACATGTCTGTCTCTTAAAGGAGGTAATTCACACACTCATTATGAAAGGTGCTTTAGAAGAAGATCCTTGTGTCCATTGAAACAAGGGATTTTACTCCAATTTCTTTCAAGTAAAGAAAAAGCCAAGGTAATGGAGGCAATTGATGGAGTTGAGATAGCTCTACAAGTACCTTAAAAAACAGACATTCAAAATGGTCACCCAGCAAGATGTACTGTAACTACTCAGTCCGGGGGACTACATGACATCCCCAGATCTCCAGGATGCGTTTTTCCATATTCACGTCAAACACAGGAGGTATCTCAGGGTCGAGTTGGCCAGATGTCACTACCAATTCAAAGTTCTATCCTTCGGTCCAAAATCAGCACCAAGAGTATTTTTGAAATACATGCCTCAAGTTGCAGCATACGTAACAAGAACTGGGCACCAGATCTTTACATACTTGGATGACTGACTCATAAAAGCACCCTCATTATTAGAGGCAGCTTGTTCGACAAAGGGATCTATTCAAATTATCAATAATTTAGGACTGAGGCTCAACAAAGAGAAATCCTGTGTCATTCCAAAGCTTCTCCTACGAAGGAAGGAATTGCAAAGATAACAGCGACAACTAAGGTTCTAGCTAGAAAATAAGTTCATTTTAGTGAGACAATACAAGTTGTTCCTGGAAATGTTGTGGTCATAATTTCCTCTAATTCCCAATTGGCGCCTATTCATAAGTCCATTACCAACAACAGATCAACAAACTGCAGAAGCAGACAACGGGATTGTTTGACAATGTCCTCACATCAACACCAGAAAGGAAATCAATCATGATATGGTGGATAAAGAAGCAAAATCTATTTTTGGGCCTAACATTCCTAAACAACCAACCACATTATGTCATAATAACGGCGTCTATGGAAGGATAGGGAGCTCATCTTCAAGACCTCGAAGTGAGTTGCAGATGGACAATCAAGAAAAAGAAGAGATACATAAACTTCTTAAAGTTAAAAACTGTGGCTTTGGAACTCTGTTCTTTCCTTCCAATGATAAAGGGCTCTTCAGTTCTGGTTCGTACAGACTCTACAACCACCATGTTTAATCTAAACAAACAGGGATGAACAAAATCCCACCTTCTTTCCTCTGAAGCTCAATAAATTTGGAGTTAGGCCATAAAAAACAAATCTCTTTGAAAGCAGGACATGTGCCCGAAATAAACAAGTGGCTGGACGGTCTTAGCAGATCATCAAAACAGTTGCCTCAAATGTACCTAAACATGATCTTTCACATCTGGGGAAAGCCAGCTCTAAATTTATCCGCTACACCTCTCAACTGAAAATGGCAACTCTGTCCAAGCAGATATCCACACAAGGGCTCATGGAGGAAAGCCTTCCAGTTCTCATAGATAATTATATTTGCTTACGCTTTTCTCCCTCTGCCTCAAATTCCTCGAATATTCAATAACATGAAGAGGGTACCATTTGGCAGGCACCTGTTTCGGACTGTTACATGGCCTAAAGCCTATTCTAGGTCTTCTCGATTCTCATACTCGTTAGTTGATTATCCAATTCACCATTATGGCTAGTTTGGACTATTGCAAAGTGCTACTCCCAGGATCCAACAAAGAAGTGATCCAAAGGCTCCAACGTGCCCAGAACGCTGCAGCCCGCGCTCTGTTTGCACTTCCTAAATATTGTCATGTTTCCGATCTCCGCCGGCTACAAAGGCTACCCATGGAACAGAGAATTCCCTTCAAAGCTCTCTGCATCATTCATAAGATCTTTTCGGGCCTCTGCCGTGGGATTTTGAGCGTATGTGCTCCCCTTATGTACCCACCCATGCCTTGCGCTCGTCGAATCTGCATCTAGCACAAGTGCCTCGGATACGGAGGGAAAGAGCGGGTGGCCACTCGTTCAAGGCATTGGCACCTGCCCTTTGGAACTCCCTACCTACCGCTATCCGTAGCATCACTGATCACTGGATTTTACCTGATACTTCTTTCGTCTTGAGTCTATCCCTAGCGCCGGGAAACCCACTGCGGGTAGCTGTTGCGCGTTACAAGTTAAATAAATAAATAAATACATTTTTAGAAGGATGGTGAAGACTTGGCTCTTCACCAATCGCTAAATCACCTTTGCTTCCCACTATACTAGACAGTTAGCGCTGGAACACCCTGTTGCTGGGGCATTCCATGCGCTTTATAAATATTTTAACATAACATCTGAATTATCCTAGTGGCTAGGACAGTTTTGGTGTTCAATACTGCTCCTCATGTTTGAACAGCCACACATTTCACTCAAACCAGTCCCAGGAATGCTGTCAGTGAACAGTGGACTGGTGTTTCCCCCAACACCAGAATCGTTCTATTTAGCGGCTTGGCTCTAGAATGAGTTCCATGAATATTCCATAACAATGAAGCAATATGTTAGCTAAAGCAAAGGGCCAAATCTTCAAACAAATCTGGGCTTGATTTTGCAGTTGGTGTTCCACAACTGACTGCCATCCTTTTTCCTCCCCTCAGGCTCAGATATTACTATATCTTTGGAACCTACACAATTTCGACTTTAGCATTATTCAATAAACGTTCACCTCGAACAAATTCCAGATTCAGAAGATCTTGCAACCAGTATTCTGTATGGCCAAACAGACTTATAAAGGAATTTCTACAAGGACTTTGTAGAACTTACCCTCCAATTAAGAAACCTTAGATTTCTTGGCAATTAACCACTGTTTTAACACAGCTTATGAGTGGGCCTTTTTTTGTTTATATATTTCTTTTTATTGATGAATAAACATAAACAAACAAGGCAATAAAGTCAATACAAATGGGGAAGCGCTCAGCGAGGAAGGAAATGCATTTCAGTTTGGTACAAATCATCAATGCAGGGGGGAGCAGGGGGGAAATTCAAAGTCTTAAAACATTAAAGCTGAAACATCAGTAGGAATGTCGGGTCAGGGGGAAGACGGAACATCCGGAGCATCTGTGAAGGGAGGTGTACAGATATCACCCCGGTAGGAGTTCCATTGGCCCCAGATTTTACCCCACTTTTTGGGTCTGCCGCGTGCCACATATACCGTCTTCTCTCTAAACATACACCAGTCCATATTCTCCTTCCATGCCAGGATGGTGGGCGGTCTCTGAGAGCCCCACAACTGTGCGATATCTCTCTTGGCGATCATATTCCCAAGGGTCCCCCACTGAGTCTGCGCCACATCATAATCAGTCGGCTCCCAAACATTCAACAAACAACGCCTTGCTTCAGGCAACAGCGCAACACCCGTGACCTCCTCCATCAAAGCATGCACTCGATTCCAGAACCGTACCACCTCCGGACACTCCCAAAGTATATGGAGGAAAGTACCGGTTAAACCACATCCACGCTTACACAACCCATCCATAGAATATCCCATACGAATCAGGCGAGGGCCAGTCACATAGATCCGGTGCAGGATCTTAAGCTGTACGAGTCGGAGACGAGCCGGAATCGCGACCTCCTTCGGCGAGGATATCGCCGACTGCCAGTCCTCGTCATCCAACTCCAAACCATCACTAGTCCAAACCTCTCTAAGTCGAACCAACAAGTCAGCCCGATCATTAATCAATTTCTTGTAGATCAATGAAATAGTGCTATCGGAAACGTATCCGTCAAGCACCCGATCTTCAAGTGGGGATGCTTCCGGGATAATGGTACCTGGAGGAAAAAACGAGTTCAGCGCGTGGCGAATCTGCGCGTAACGGAAGAATTCCTTATCACTTAACTCATATTGTACTTTCAACTCCTCAAAAGTCTTAACCCTGTCTTTGGCCCAAACATCATTCACCCTGCAGATACCAATCATGTCCCACCTCTCGAAACCTTTCGTCTTCCACAGGCTGCCCAGTCTCTCAGATGCATAGAGCGGAGTCGCTCAAGTCAGTCGATCCCTCCATCCCATTGCCACAGTAGCACATTGCCACACTCGCACCGCTATCTTAGTGGGTCCCGAAAGCTTCTTCCCAGCAGATTTGGTATAAAGCGCCCTGTTATAATCACCGCCCGCAACAGCCACCTATCCATTTCAAACGCAGGATTCGACGCAGGACCGTACATTCCATGATTGATCGCCCCCAGCTGGGAAGCCCAATAGCATGGCATTATATCCGGAAGTGCAATACCACCGTCGTACCAGGGAAGCGTCAGTTAGCGAGGGCGATGCGTGAACGCCCGCCCCATATCAATTGTCTCTGCAAACTTTCCACCTCTCGAAAGTAGCTCGCCGGAATAACATCAAGTGTATTCTGCAGCGCGTATAAAAACAGCGGCAGTGACATCATTTTAAAAAGAGCTGCACGCCCGAGGGGGGACAGTGGCAGTTTGCGCCAGGCCACAATATCAGATTTTAAGCGTTGGAGCAGGGGAAGTTAGGTTACGATCATAACGGACCACGGGGTCCAAGGCGATAAAACCCCCCAGATATTTAAATCCCGTCTGCACCACTTGTATGGGACAACCGCGCGGCAAAGAAGGAGAGTCACCCGAGAGCACATAAACACAAGACTTGGACCAGTTAATCACAAGGCCGGAGTTTTTCCCGAACAAGGTCAATACATCAAATAATACGATCAACGATTTTCGAGGTGACATAAGATACAACAAGATATCGTCTGCATAGAGTGATACTCGGTTCTCAAAATCCGGGGTACACCGAATACCCCTCATCGATGGCTCCCAGCGCAGCCAAGCAGCCAGGGGTTCTAATGCGAGGGCAAAAAGGAGCGGGGACAGCGGACACCCGTGCCGCGTGCCCCTTCCAAGAGTAAACGACGTAGAAACCCGACCATTCACCACAATCTGAGCCAATGGTTCCTCGTACAAAGGTTTCACCCAGCCGATGAAACCAGGACCAAAACCGAACTTTGCAAGAGCGGCCCAGAGATACGGCCACTCCAGCGTATCAAAGGCCATCATAGCATCCAAGAAGCCAAGATGGCCGGTTCACGTAATGACGCCTCCCTCGCAAGAACGCCATGTAAGCGCCGCAAGTTCAATGCTGTATTACGGTGTGGAATGAAACCGGATTGATCTGGATGGATCAGGTCGCTGATTTCCTTTATCAAACGAATTGCTAGCAATTTCGCAAGGATCTTGGGCTCCGCATTTAGAAGTGAAATAGGCCTATACGAAGCACAGCGATCCCGCGGCTTCCCCTCCTTGTGAATCACCACAACGGTCGCAAGTCGCTGATCACGACGGAGGGAGCCGACGTCTCGCGACTCCAGAAACATAGAACGAAGATACGGCGGCATTTTGTCAGGGTGTAGCTTGTAAAGCTCGATGGGGAGACCATTAGGGCCCATAGCCTTTCCCGAAATGTACAGAGCGGATAGCGGTTGCTACCTCTTCGACGGAAAGTGCCGCGTCCATCAGTTCCCTGTCTAGATCCGACAGGCAGGGCAATGTGATGTCTCGTAACAGCAGATGTGAGTCTTCCTCTGGTCTATCGGATACAGGGGAATACACTTTTTGGAAATATTCCGCAAGACACTCCACAATCTCGGCGGGATCAGTCACTCTCACTCCGTCCACTCTCTCAACCACAGGGACCACACGACTCGCCCTCTCCTTTCTATCCAGCCAAGCAATCAATTTCCCCGCCTTATCTCCCATATCATATAGACGTCCTTGCTGTTCTCTACTCATAACTTTAGCGGCATCCGTCACCAACGCCCTATAGTCAAGTTGTTTGAGACTGAGGAGATGAATCTTGTTATGAGTGACACGCAGTTCCAAATCCCCCTCCAACTCAGCTATTTCGGTCACAAGGAGGACTACCGCCTCGTTTTTACTTTTCTTGGCGCCAGCAATTAACGACAGCGGCTGGCCACGGATAACCGTCTTGAAAGCCTCCCACAGCGAAACAGAAGAAGACACAGACCCCACATTCTCGGCAAAATAATGATCCAGTGATCTAATCAACTCCGCCCTGGTTTTGGGGTCACGGAGATACCAAGGATTAATCGGGGCCACTCGGCCCTCGACTCCCAGCCTCGTATCCATCATAAGCCAAAGCCGCCGGCATCAGGACATAATCAAGTCTAGAGAGACTGCCGTGAGCACCAGAGTGGAAGGTGTATTGCAACTGTCCCGGATGCAGAAGCCTCCAATAATCTACCATTCCCAGCGTGTCCAAGAAGCCACCCAACCGGGACTGTGGTCTCGTGAGATCTCGAGGGGGGTCATCCCTACCGCAGACAACAGAATTGAAATCACCACCCACCACCAGGATGCCCTCCGGAAGCCCCAGAATTACTCTCCCTAAATCAGCGAAGGTCGTAGTCTGCAGGCCAGGAGGAACGTAAACAGAAAGCAAAGAGACAGTCTTCCCCTCCCATCTACCAGTGATAGCAGCGTAGCGCCCCCTGTCGTCAAGGATGACATCGTCGACCTCCAGGGGGGGAGAACCCCTGACTAGGATACCCACCCCCCTAGAACCAGTGGTGAATCCAGAGTGTGCCAAGAGACGATAACCCCGCCGATTCATAGCATGGCATGTATTTCCGATCAGATGTGTCTCTTGCAGCAACACTACATCAGGGGAGAGGCGTCTCAGTAGCTGCAGCACTATACCACGTTTTATCCTATCCCCCAACCCGTTAACATTCCAGCATAGTAACCTCAACCCCCTATCCCCATCCCAAGAAATAACTGCAGAATCCACCCGACATGGAGCGCAACACCCAGGTCCAGAAGTTAAACAATGCGTTGCCTTGAAACAAAATGAAACACACACAAATTCCCACCCTCCACCCCCCAACAAATACCCAAAACATTTCCCACCACCCTGCACCCCTGCGTTAGACTCGAAAGCCACCCCAACTTGCAGTGTGCCTGTCGCCCTAACATTAAACTAATCTACAAAAAGAACCCTGGAGGAGGAAAGAGTCTCACCCCCCCGCCACCTCTGGGTATCCCACCACTAATAGTGCCAGTATAAAAATCATCGAACCACAGCTGCCAGTTGTACACAATGTCCAGAAATCCGAAGCCGCTGCTCACTCCTGTTCCAACGGGCCACCCTCAGCTCCTTCGGAATGTTCAGGGCGACCACGCTGCATGGGCAACGTATCGAGCCAGTCACTCACAGTCTCAGGGCGGTCAAAGAAAAACGTCCGGTCTTCGTATTCTACACGCAGCCGAGATGGAAAAAGCATTGCATATTTCATGCCTTTATCTCTCAATCGTCGCTTCACCCCTTGAAACCCCATCCTTTGCTTCTGAACGAACTGGGTGAAATCTGGGTAGAAGCTCACCGTGGTATTTTCGAACTTCGTAGGGCCACCCACCCGCGATGCCTGCAGGATAGCGTCTCTATCTCTAAAGTTGAAAATTCTGGCGATGATGGGACGCGGGGTGGCGCCCAGCTTAGGCTTCCCGCCCGGCACTCTGTGTGCGCGTTCCACCACAAAAAGGTTGCTCAGGCCTTTGGGGGCAAGATGATTTAGGATGAGGTCCTCAACAAGGAGATCGACGGCTGGGTTTTCCGGTTTTTCAGGGACCCCAATAACACAGACGTTATTGTGTCTGGCCCGACTTTCAAAATCCTCCAGCCGGCGAGAAAAGAGATCATTAGAGGACCGTAGATTGTGAACCTCCGTCTGTAAATCGGACACATCGGTCGTAAGGCTGGAGATCCTCAAATTTAAGGATTTTACTTTTTCATTAGTCTTTGATAAATCTGCCCTGATCAGGTTGACATCAATTGCCACAGTGACAAGCTTCAGGGCCAGAGCCTCATATTGTTGGCCGATAGAGGTCTTCATATTAGCAATGGCGCCCATGACATCATGCAGGGTCAAGTCATCCACTGCCGCTGAGTCGTCTCCCGCATCTCCCAGGGACCTACTCGTACCACCGGGGGACCCCTTAGGATGAGTGTATCGATCCATGACATTCGATTGAATAGCACCCCCTCGGTGAACGGTCTTGGTCTTCCGTTTCTCGCTTTCAGGTTTGCCAGCCATATTGAGTGTTGCGCCCCTGAGGGGCCTTCGAGACCTGGTGAAAATGACTCCTCTCGATTCACCCACCGGGGTCAACAAAAAACAAATTGCCGCCCGATGTCACACGACCAGAAACACTCAATGGCAATCAAACAGTGGAGTTGCGGGGCAGATTGCATCCCGGGTTGCTAGAGCGGTCTCGAGACAGGAGAAGGCAGAGAGCCGAAAACGAAACCGAAAGTTAACTCCGGGGTAATGAGCAGGGCCCGGCAGGCCGTTGTTGTTAATAATAATAATAATATCCACATTTGTAAAGCGCACAATCACCCGTTAGGGTCTCTAGGCGCTGGGGGCCGTTGGGAAGATTAAGCAAGCTATTGCCCAGAGTCACATGGTGCTGGGCTAATCTGCCGCCGGTGCCGGGGATCGAACCGTGATCCCCAGATTCCAGCGTCAGTCGCCCTGGCCGCGGCACCACACCTCTTCCCACTTCAATTACTACCCGGGCATCACATTGACTCGAGCCCCGGGCAGTGCCGTGGAGCAGGCCACAAAAGTTCGAAGTGCCGTAGTTACGGTTCCTGGAACCCAAATCGATTTCTGAAAGCAGCTATTATATCAGCTGGGTTGCGCCTTCAATAACCCGTCGTCATAATCAGGATAATGTTCAGGATAAATGCGGGAGGTGGCGAAGGTCCGGGAGCCCTGTGCTCATGCGGCCATCTCGGTTGCACGCGAAGCTCCTCCTCATGAGTGGGCCTTTTGAAACAATCCACATGACTGAACTAAAGTACCTATCATGGAAAATGGCTCTTTTATTAGCCATTATGTCTGCCAGAAGAAGTTCTGAAATACAAGCCTTCACGATTCAGGGTCCATATTTAAAAGTTATAGCTGACAAGGTTATTTTAAGCACTAATTCTCATTTCATCCCTGAGGTTCCAACGGACTTCCACCTTAAAGAAACTTGTTGTTCTAAAGACTTGCCTCAACAGTTCGACCAATCAGGCGGAATGAGCAGTTCAAACTCTGGATGTAAAAAGATGTCTTAAATTCTACATTTAAAGGACTAAACCCTTCCAAAAGTCCAATCAACTTCTGGTGGCTTTTGCAGCTCTTAAAAAGGAGCAGGCATTAACAAGAGACAATATTCCCAGATGGGTTTCCGCAGCCATAGCTTTTTGTCACAAAAAAGCTCGAAGGCCACTAACTGCAAAGGTATGGCCTTATTCCTTAAGGAGCGTGGCAACCTCTACAGCCCTTTTCTCTGGTGTTTTATTACCTGCCATATGTAGGGCTGCAACATGAACAAACGTTCATACATTTACGAGACACTACTGTCTAGATGCCTCTTCGAGTCAGGTTGCTGCTGTGGGTCAAGCAGTACCGCAGCATTTCTTCAAATACTGTGAGACACTTTACATTGAAAGTTTTAAATAAACTATGTTTTAAAAAGATTCACACCTCCACAAATTAGTTTTATACTGCTTACTATTCGGATTCAAGCATGTGAACATATGAATGATTTAATACTGGAGAAAAAACACGTTGCTTAACCTTATACTGTGGGTGTCCAGTATTTATATCTTTCATACATTCACATGCACCCTCCCACCTCCACTTTCAGGCAGCAAACTTCATGTCACTCTTGTGCTTAGAAAATCTGAGGTGTGATTGCCCTGGTGGGAAGGGATGATGTGAGAGCTGTTCTCGGAGAGGCTACAGTTCAGTCCTTTCTAAAATGTGAATTGCCTTACAATGTCTCCTATTTAAGATCTACTGTATGAGACTTTGGTTGGCACTGCTGATTATCATTACAGTGGGCATCCCACCTCGACGACGGGGGAGATTCAAGCATGTGAATCTATGAAAGATATCAATACTGGAGAACCACAGTGTATAGGTAAGTAGCTTGGGTTTTTTTCTGCCCCTCTCCTGTAATACAAGAAGTTCAACCCTAGCGGCACTGAAGCACAAGTAAGCTACATTTTGAAAGGAAAAGGGGAACAATCCAGTTGACCAAGAAAATACATGTGCCATTGTAGTCTTTACAAACTAGATATGGTTTCATTCAATATGTAATCACATTTGCTTGCATCCATACGACTAAGAAAATGGAGACTTATCAAACAGAGAACGATCATGGTGTCTGCATGGATACACTGCCAAAACACAAGCATTAGAAATTCTAATGGTCTTCAGGGAAAGTGTACATACCTATATTGATACATGTGCCTTCATTGTTAGTTAAACACGTCTTAAAAAGGGCAACAGCATGTTAAGAGGGGGTGTTTCCTCACCTACTTTAACTTTGCAGTTGTAGATATGCATCTACTTTAATTGCTCTTTAAGCATGGAAGCTTTATCACAATGAAACATCCCACACTACAGGAAACGTGCCTGTCAATGTTAAGTATCTTAGAGAGAAGTTTGTCTGACAGTCATCTGCAATGTGACACTGCTTTTAGATAATGACCGTATTGTGAGCTTCTATTGCTATTTGTTAAAAGCTTTCAGAAGTAAATTCGCATCACCAGATTTTCTCTATCAATGCAAGTGGAAATCTCTGGGAGGAGATGGGGAAGTAAAGTGTGAATGGCCATTGACCTTAAAGTAAACTATACATATTGAGTAGCTATTTACTCGTCAATCCGGAAGGTGTCTTAGTCCTTGCAAGGGCTAACGGACGTGCTATATAAATACTATACAAAAAAGTGTAGCGTAGGAGGTTTATTTGTGTGTGCATTTAAATCGTTTTGGTTCGTCCTCAATAACTGTAATTCTGTAGGATGACACTGTACTCTATTCCAGAGATGTCTGTGTTTTAATATATAAAGTGTCTGAGAAGCCAGAAAAGTGATTCATCATGTCTATGGAGTGTGGCCATTTTGTTGCATAGTCTCAAACTCCACTCTTTTCTTCATGACAGACTGCAGGGCTGGCTCTTGCATTGGGAAATATAGTACATGGACTGGCCATTTGCGGGCATGGAAAGGCAGAAGACCTAAATAACCGATTACTCCCCGCCTGGATCAAAATCCTGCTTGCTGAGGTCAGGATAATTTCATGTTGTTTAAAATGTGCAACACTTCAGTACATGCATGCTGACGTCAGGAGAACTTTATTTCATGAAAAGGAACTTTGTTTGGCAGATCATTTTATGTACTGAGTGCAACTGATGAACACAATGAAATTTGCCGTATTGTATTAAAAAAGTCTATTTCTAGCAAGATTGATCTCATTGCATGTTAAATCAAATTCTCTTTTGTTGCAGTGGTCCCAGGGACCACTGCCTGCCCTTAAAAAATGAAACTGAAAAGTTTAATTTTTCTTTTTTAAATACATCCCTTTTTCCTTTAAGGAAAACAGGCTGCATAAAAAAAAATACTTTATTGAAAAAGCAGTCACAGACATGGTGGTCCCTGTGAGTGCTGGCCATTCCTAATGGGGTCGCAAATTGTGTTTGTCTTAGGAATATTGTTGAGGCATGCAATGTGTGACCCCATTGGGAATCGCAAACAGTGTCTGAGACACTGTTGTACATTGCATTTAGCGAGTCGCAAATTGCGAGTCCCAATTTGTGACTCGCTAAATGCAAGCATTGTACATCTGGCCCCATGTGCACTGTTGTGCTGTAGAACAATAGATGGACGCAATGCTGAACAATGCAAACATTCACCCCCAGTCACAAGGATCTGGGTTTGATCCATAATTCTTTTGCTCACCATGCCACGTTAGTTTGGACCCAGCCATATGCAAATTAGTCTTGACCCTGTTCCTTATGGGAACAGTCCAGCCTGAACTGCCAAGCCAGGTCCTCCCTGGACCGGAAAGAAGCATCTTGAGACCGGTTTCAGGACTTGTTGCATTGATGCAGGGTCAAGACTGATTTGCATGTGGCTGGGTTCAAACTGCAATGGCATGGGGAGCAAAAAAACGATGGATAGGCCCAGATCTCTGTACTGGGGTGAATGTATGACATTGTTCTGCATTCTGTCCATCAATTGTTCTTTTTGCATTTGTCAGCCTAAGTGGGACGGGTATGCCCAGACATGGGTCCCGTGCTCTCCATGCCACTGGAGTCAAGCTATCCTGGCTGATGATGGCTGAAAGCCCGAAACCGCTCCTAGGATGCTTGTTTTCAATCCAGGGAGGACCTGGCCAGGCAGTTCGGGCTGGACTGTGCCCAATGGGCGCAGGGTCAAGACTGATTTGCATATGGCTGGGTTCAAACTGGAGTAGCATGGGGAGAAAAAAAACGATGGATTAGGCCCAGATCTCTATACTAGGGTGAATGTATGACATTGTTCTGCATTCTGTCCATCAATTGTTCTTTTTGCATTTGCTGTTGTTCTGTGTCACCACTGAGTACAGGAAATGTGTACATTAAGATTTGTTTTAAATACGTAAATGTTTATAGTTACAAGTTGTTTAAAAAAGGTATGTGAAACATAGATTGAACAACCAAGACCACATAATTATGGATGCCCCTTGTAGTAATTATGAACATATTTTTGGACATTTCAAGCACATTTATTTAGTGTGGCATTTTTTTCATAATTATCATTATTAATGGACGTTCTAGCTGAATATATACTTCCCTAATTTGAGACAAACCAGCTAAATTCCCATTTAATGTTTAAAAATTTAATTACCTGTAAATGTAATTTTTTTAATAAATATTTCTGGTGTTTGGACATATGTAAATAACTCTTGCACATGTTGATTAGTAATATGTAAAAGGAACATCCTAGTAGGTATGAATAGCATGTGTGAGACACCATGTTCCTCAACCTCTGCTCCACTTCCGTTCGTCTGTTCTTATGATAGGGATGATGCTCATGATGTACACTTCCCAGGATCTTAGGTCGAGCTGGGATTCTGGTCCGTGCAAATGGTCCTCCATGGCCAAACTTGCATATCTGTGTTTTGATAACAATTGTCTCACGCGACATTTTAGGTTTTGTATTTTTTTCATAGTCTTCTATTGGGAGAAGGTTACATTTTTGTGTAATCTTCTGCCATATTCTGAATCTCACATTGCCATTGGTTTTCTGCACAATGGGCCACGTGTATGAAGCATTTTTGCTGTTGGAGCAGCCTATCGAGCCGTTTCCCACTGCAAAAATGTACAAATGTACAAAATACAAATTGCAATTCAGTAACACATTACTGAAGCCCAATTTGTGTTTGCGATTCGATATTTGGAAGAGGCTTGCCTTCCAAATACTGATTCGCATTGTTATATACGAATCTTTAGCAACTGAAATGCGGTCGCAAAACATTCACATTTTACCACCCACATGCAGTTGGTGGTAACCGATTCGCACATTGGAAGGGGTCCCTGAGGAACACCTTCTCCTTTGAGAATGGTTGAAAAAAATGCCTTCTCTTAAAAAATGAAAAGAACATTTTCATTTTTTGTTTGAAATGCATCCCATTTTCCCTTAATAAAACCGGGCTGCATTTAAAAAAAGAAAAAGCAAGATTGCTTTATTCAAAAGCGATCAAAGACATGGTTGTCTGCTGACTCCAGCAGGTCACCATCCCTGTGATTTTTGCGATTCCCAATTGGTGGCAAACTGAGACCTACCTCATTAATATTCATGAGGTAGGTATATTTGCGACTTGCTAGGAATAGAAAAAAGTGTAAAACACATTTTAGTATATTAGTGTTGTGATGACCAAATAGCGAATCGCAAAAATTTGCTGCTTGGTAATTGCAAACACTAATGTTAGTACATGTGGCCCTAAATGTTCTATTGTTCCTTGGCTTTTTTTTACCAACTTCTTATGCAAGTGCCTGTTGCTTTGCCTCACTAAATTGCCCTTTTCTCAGGTACTCATAGACCATAACGTGTGTTTGTAAGGTGTTCTTGTCTGCATGCCTGTTTCTTTCCACGGACTGGTTTTCATTGCAAATGCAAATATGGCAGCCAAAGAGGAGCAGCAGGTGGCAGCCTTTGTTAAATCGTATTCCTCTCCAAAGAAAGACAAAAATTACATTTCTATGATGCAAAGGCGGCACCTAGAAATTGCTTATTTTGTGCGTTTTTTCATTTCCTTTCTTAATGTTGGGCATTTTCCACAAAAAAGCAGGTTTGAAAAGTGGTCATTATGGCAGGAATTATTGTACTGAAAAAGTGTGGACTGCCTTTATCTTTTAATTTTTGGGGAAGTTAAAAAAAAAATGCTTGAAGAATCTGATACCACAGGATCTGGGGGAAACTAATCATGGATCCATTTTGAAACCGGGTGTTGAATTAGCACACCAGAGTACAGCTCAACTCCTAATCGAGGCCTGAATTTTCAAAGAACATTTCCATTGGAATTCTTGAAATACCCAGCCACTGTTTATATGGCTTAATTCCCCTGGGTTGCTCTTTGCCAGCATAAATGCCAGCATTCGTAAAGCGCACAGCTACCCCCGGAGAGGTGTCCCGGCGCTGGGGGCCGCCGGGAAGATTAAGCAAGCTAATGCCAGAGTCACATGGAGGTGGGCTTACCTGCCTCCGGAGCCAGGGATCGAACCATGAACCCTGTGGTCCGCAGTCAAGCACCCTGGCCGCTGCGCCCACCTCTTCCATTTATCATTGATTGCACAGTCAATTCATTGACATTCATTTATGATTCAAATCTGTTTTATTCATTTTTTTAAAGAAATAAAACATTAACTCTCACCTACATCTAGTGGATGGTGAGGTCTAGCAGTGGGATTTATTAGAGGGAATAGAGCAGCAGGTTTAGGAGTGGAACAGGAGAATGTGGTTGAAAGAGCAAAGAAGGGCTAGGTGTGGGGTAGTCCAATGGGTGGGAGGCAGGTGGAGGTGGGGGGTCTTCCTCTCTGCTGTGACTCCATCATGACGCATGCAGAGTTCCAGGGCTAGGTTGCAGGGACTGATGATACAGCTGTGTTCAGTCTCTGCTATTTTTTTTGGGCGTTTTATATCACAAAAACTAGACCCGAAGGTATCAGAGCGCTTTACACTAGCACCAGTTGCGTTACAGACAACAGACACGTTCATTTTTTGTTGGTCATAGGGAGATTAAGTGATTTGCCAGGATGTTGAGCGTCCCTGCCGAGACTTGAACCCTGTTCCCCAGATTTGAGGTCGACGGTCCTAGCCGTTAGGCCACATCTACTATGTTACTCTGTTGCATTCTCAACTTGTGCGAGCCGAGCACTCGGATATAGGTCGAGCTGGAGAGTTCACTGAAATCCTGCGCTGGGAATCAGGGCCCACATATTGTCCAATTCTGGAAATGTATTGTCCATGGAGGCCGTTAGTTTTTCCATTCCGATTTGGTCCTATAATTTCTGTAGCCAGCCCGCCCACGTAAGCTGGCGTGATGTGGTATCTGTGCCCCATTTGGACGTGATGACCTCTTTGGCCGCACATAGCACCAGAGTGATTGCCTTACCTTTGTTGGAGTGCAGCAGGTATGTCAGCGCATTAAGAAACCCTAGTTGTATATAGCTAGGAAGGTTAAGGACATCTGTTTCACAGATCTTGTTGATATCTTTTAACACATCTTTCCAGTATCTCTTAAGTTTGGGACAGTGCCATAGGAAGTGGGCAGTGTTCCTGTGTGGTCACAGTTATGCAAGCATCTATCGCCACTATTAACGATGGATTTAGCCAGTCTAGCTGGGGTGTAATGCCAGTAATGTGTTGTTTTAAGCAGGTTTCTTTCCCTGTGGCACTAAAGGAAGAGGTGCTGGCCCCGTGGAATATATCCCCCATTCCTAGTTGGGTGAAAGAGCATTCTAGCTTCGATTCCCATCTTCTCTAAGCTTGGGATTTGTTGGAGTCTGCAGGATTGTTCAAAAAGGTGTGTATGCCTAGAAATAGGCCTTCATCATTTTGCTTGGCAAGTAGCCATTTATCAAATGGTGTACCATGGCGTGGGTGACCCAGTGTTTGATGGTGGTGTAATGCCAATGTTCCCAGGCCAGGATTCCGTAGCTGGATTGTATGGACATTCATTTAGATCGTTAACCACCATGTACTTGCCCATCTCCTCCGGTTTAAACTAATGAAGGATCACAGCATTGTGATCATCTTGTCGAAGTAAGTCTATGGCTGCGCCCTTTAGATGGGCTTGCCCGAGAAGCTCTCCATTATCAACAAGCTACAACTCACATGAATCCAGTCGTCTGGCTTAATGTACAGAAGCGAGTTGAGATCCCACATCATCCCATTACTGAAAGTCCTCCAGCATCGTATTCCTCTCAAATTCATATCCAGTAATCTCGTCCATGCTTGCAACAGTGCACGGTTGCACTTAAATGATGTTCTTTACGGTGCAGCATCCACAGTGCAGTGTATCGACTGAATCTTTTCATTCTTCTGCACGTAATGGAGAGAAATGTTTAAGATCTCCACTTTTCAGTTAGTGTTCGACTAATTTTGATGTCTTCACCACTGGTTCATTTCATTTCAAAAACGTTCTTCTTTTTCTTTCTTTTTTCTTTTCTTTGCGGCATAATTGTTTCAGCCCTTGCTCCCTTTGCTAATGTACGTCTTGGTGGTTGTATACTAGGTGCATTGTGGAAGGAACCCATAATGGAGCAGCTAGTCTGGCCTTCCCATATTCACATGTAACCCGCCCAATCTGCCCATCTGATGAATGATGCTGTAAAGCAAAAACAATCAAAAGCGAGGCAAATCTGTTGGTGCACTGCATGCTGGTCCTCTTCCTCTCAGGTGGAATGAGAATCACTGCCATTTGAACTCGTGGGTGATAACTGGTTTGTTGATACTGTCGCTCTATAACAAATTCTAAACCAAAAGTTTAGTTTTCCCTCAACATCATGGAGAAAGGTTTCTAATAGCATATCATTTGGGTGTCCATGCTTGAGAAACATGTCACAGGTATATCATCTCCATCAACCTCGACAGCATAAACACCATTCTGAACATTTTGAGATTACACGTCTCTGTCAACCAAATGCCTAGAATTTTCAATAAACCTTTGTCTGGAACTCTAAAAATTCCACCCCTCTCATCTGAAACTTGATCCAAATTGTATATATTTTTTAGGTTTCGCTGGAGGGCGGAGCTCTTAGCTCCGCCTCCAGAGAAATCTGTAGTCTTCAGTAAGGGACTCTTGGAATACGCCCTCTGTTTCATTGGCTAGCTCCATAAATGGAGGCTAGCCTCCAGAGAAATCTGTAGTCTTCAGTAAGGGACTCTTGGAATACGCCCTCTGTTTCATTGGCTAGCTCCATAAATGGAGGCTAGCCATTGGAACAGAGATCTGTCCGTCAAGGCCGGACCAGATTCGGGGGCGTTCCCGCGATTTTTTCCCTGGGCGTTCCCTCTGTGTAGTAATGCAGCGGTGGGCGGAGTTTTGTTTTTTATTTTTTACGAAGTACAGGTCATTGCTTTGTTTTTCTAGCCTTCCTGCCCCCCCCTTCCACCTGTCCTTGTGCCTGTTCCCACCCCCTCCCGCTGTCCGTGTCACACTGGAAGTCCATGGGCGTGCCTTGCCGTTCCCGCCCCCCCTCGCCCACCCGGCATCTGGACCGTTTGTGGTTACACCCAGCATTTGCCCGTAAAAATCAGCCCCCGCCTGCCTACCTAAGGAGAAGGGCCGCTGCGCTGCCCGCAGCGACCCGGAAGTGGTTGGCCGGCCGGAAGTGCCCGCCCCCGCAACCCGGGGGGAAGAAAGAAGCATGGCGGCCGGTTTGCAGGGCTCCCGTGATGCGAGGGAGCCCTGCTGCATCTAGGAGAGCCCAGGAGGAGAGGAACCCCGCCCGCGGCCCCAAAGCGACCGCCGGAGGAGTGCTGCAGGGAGCAAGGCTCCCGCCAGAAGACAGTCGGTGAGTGGGAGTTCCATTTGTACCGTTCTTGGATGTGTGAATAGTGAGTTAGTTTAGCATTAGTAATTTTAAAGTGCGGGTGACAACAAATGAACATACAATACCCCAAGTTACTTGCGCCTGCATTGCAAATACTGAAGTCAGCTCTCCTCCTAATGAGGATGACCAGACTGCTAACCAAAATGGCAGTCGATGGTGCTCCGCTCTAACAGGCGGAAATGCACCACAATACTCTGGCGTTTTGTTCAGCGAGAACTTTTCACAAAAATATAACAGTTCGGTAATCCTGTGTTTTGGACTGGTGGTGCTGCGGGGGACCCGTGGTGAGCCAACCCCGCATGAAAGAACATATTTGCTGGTGAGTCCTGGGCCCCTAACACAGGTGGAGCAGTCTCTGTGGATTGCTTGGTCTAAAACGACTAGCAAAGTGGGCCTAAATGGACAAACATTGAGACTGGTGCAGTTAAGACGTTGCCCTGAGCCCTGGAGCTGAAGGTGGCAACCACTGGGGAGGAACTGGATTGGGCCCTGCTAATTAGCATGCTGAGAGGGGGACATCCAGGCACGGATTTGAATGTTCACCACAAACACTTTTAGTGTGTGTGTCCTTCCTCCTGTTGGAACGCTGCTTGGTCTGAGCACCCACTGTTTTGAGCCCTTCAGGACTACCTCCCCTGGGCTGACAAGGCTTGAAACAGATCCAGACATGCTGTCTAGCAGTTTAAGAGGGGCCCGTGCCACAGACCAACCATGGTGGTTGCCAGAAATAAAAGTAAAGGCACACTTAAAGATTTACTCCAGCAGCATTTCAATAAAAAGAAATCAGATGCTTCCCATTGACAAACCAGACCACCTAATACAGTCTTCAATGGGACCACTATCTGGGCACATGTTGAACATATTCAACTAGTTTGTAAAGTAATGTATGCTGAGATTAGAATTACCATGTTTAAATTGTTTGTTGCCGAGACCCAGCATGACTGGGTCTCGGCAACAAATTAGGGACAGTCGTTATTCTATTTATAGGCAGTTCAAGCTCTGGTTAACATTTTTCAAGTTAATTTTACAGACTTCACTATAGGGGGGTCATTCCACATTTACACACCTGACCTCTCCAGAAGCCCACCACACAGAAGTGCTTTGAGAGACTACCTGCAGCTCACTTATAGATCTACATGACACAATTGATCATAACCACCTAAAGTAATATGCGTAAATATCCCTGCAAAGTATAAATGGCTTCTGTATGAACTCGCACTACTAAATATGGACATGGGCCTTCTATATCCCCACTGACTAGGCTCGCCCCAGGTCGGAGACCTTCTCCTCCCACTTCTTTTCTTCATCCACAAGGAAGACAGCAGGTGTGGTAATTCTTATTTGAGGAGGGTGTTGTTCAAAGTTAAAGACCACTGGAAGAAAAAGGAGGGGAAATAGGTGGGATTGTGGGGTATCAATAGAAATCAATCCCTCTCACTTGTGTCACTTTACTCACTGAACCAGGGCCAGGAGCAATTCTTTTTCTGAGGACTAGACCTTACATTGGAATGGGCTAAAGGCCCCCTCATGGTGAGAGGACACCTGAACCTGTTCATGAACTAGGAATTAGATCAAATGCAATACAATTATGGAGGGATGGCTGTCCTAACGGATCTAGGGACAACCCATCTTGATGGTCTTGGATTGGCAGAGATATAGGCTTCCCTTGGGCAGCGACTAATCCCATTTTTCGTCCACCTGTGTGTGGCTAGCTCTGGGTGTGTGTGTGTGGCTCTGGGTGTGTGTGTGGGTGGTAGTAATTGCGGTCTGCTGAGCTCGTCCGTAGGGTACAATAGTTCTCACATTTGCGAGAGATTAAGCTATTGGCAATGTAAATGACAATGCCATTTATTTATCTGTTTTCAAAACCAACACATAAATACAAATTTTGTCATTTGCAATGCCAATAGCTCTAACTTCTCCTAAGGCGAAACCGTTGCATTGTAAATGCTTGTTTTTAGATTGCTAAGTGTTAGTCTTCTGGATTGGCGTTAACATCTAAATACAGTTCACTCACCCTTTCAGCTCCATTTTGTCTGCCACTCGGTGCCTGCTCCAGTGCCGCTCTCCCTATGCCCACTTCCGGTCTTAGTGTGGCTTATGTCCTCTCAGAGTGCCATGCCATCAGGCAACTTCATTGGGCAGAATCGCACATTTTGCACTAGATTAATAAACAAAAATCTGAAGTGAGGCCATACATTTGGGCTGAAGGGATTGCTTTTTCTATGGTTTTCGCAATTAAGGTAATAGTGATTCATAGCATGGGGCCTCAAGATATGTGTATCTATTTTGAAGACCGTTTCAAGTATTTTTGTCTAGCTCCGCAGTTTTCCCCCATATATTTACTGCTGTCACTTCCTGTGATATGCCTCCAGCATTGCCGCAGCCTGCTTTTTAATGAAGATAGTCAAAGAGCCACTTCCTATGATGTCTTCAAATTCAAAATATGCTGCTTAGTCCATTTGCAAATTTCTTTAGGACTTTACACTGGCTCCCAGAGCTCATGATACTGCTAGTTGTACTATGACATTTTAGGAATTGAGAATATTGTCTGTACTTGTACAATTGAAAGATTTTGTTTAGTATTTTAAATATTTCATTGACGTGCATCAAAATGCGTTTCTCTTGGTTTATCATATAAGTAGCCTAAATATCTTATGTATCCCAAAATAATCTGCTTATTTGGACTTTAAGAATTGTGAAAACATGTTCTATATGCACCAGTGACATATTTGGATTTGCTTGTGTTTTTTAGGGGTGTCCCACAATGCAGCGCCTTGCTGCTGTCAGTGGATTGGTCGCTCTAGTGGGTTCAGAAAGCGGTTTTATACAGGTAAGCACAAAATAGATGAGCTCCATTTTAATCAAGAATGTACATTTTCGTAATGACCATGCACAGCTCAGCGCCCACGGTCATGCATACATTTGGAGGTATGGTGATATTCGTGATAGTCATCGGGCACGTTGCTGTGTGATCATTATACTTAAGCATTTACGGCACACCCTTCTTACACATGGCTTATGTTTTTGTAATTCTGGCTGCTGCACTCATCTTGCTCATGTGATAAGGTGCGGGAATGCACTTGCCCAGCTATCATCACCTTACCTGAACTCCAGCAGAAAATGATTCTTTGTCAGATCAGCGTTTTTGACTTCTGTTTCACTCCAAAGTAGTGGGGTCAAATATATTAGTAGCTGACAGCACACAGTACCATAATGCCACTTTTATGGAAGACCGAATGCTCAGCTTCAATTGACGCAACATTATAAGTGTTTCCTTCACCTTCTTCTTAAATGGAAAGAGCCTTTGAAGGAAAGGAAGAGAGTTGAGAATAGAGACTGATGCAGCAAAAATCAATATTGGACATGTAATATTCTTTTCTCTAGTAGGAGACATTCAAAATTGAATTTCCTTGTGTTTCGTTTGAAGGCACTTCTAATCCATGTTTGCAGCGCCAGCAAAATATCATACCACAGGACAAGCCTTATGCCTAACTACTTGATGTATTTCACTGCTTCTAAGCTTTCTGTCGCTCAAGCTAAGGTCTGGTCTATTTAGGACACGAGAAATGACCTATGGTTTCTTGTTTCTTTGTTTTAAATTCCTATACACAACATTTTTAGGCAAAATATATGCATTTTCTTAAGTGTCTGTACATTCATCCTGTAGCGGAGCGGAGAATGTGTAAAGTAAACCACGCTACTTAAGGCAAACAAAAACATATATTAGGCTGTCACAAGTAGAGCATCAACATGCATGAAGGCTTCACCTTTAAATCTCCTAAATTTGTCAAAAACATGCACTACACCTCTTTGTCAGCTTGATCTCACATATAATTAATCAACTATACCATTAGCTCATCTGCAGCACCTTTTAGCAACCCAAATTCTCACAAAACTATTGATGTTGGGATCATACCTCAGATCTGCTACTAAGTCATTGAGGTATTTGTTTCAGACTCCGTAATTGGCACTCACTCCACTACTTTACAGTAAGAGTGATGTTCTGTTCAGCTGTGGGGTAGCTCCTCAGATGTCTTAACTATTCCTCCATTATGAGTACCCCAAATAGCCTTCTAATGTAAGCAATACTGCACTTTGCACACTTCAATCAGATGTTCACATCGTATACCCAGGGAGGTCTAGGTTTAAGTACCTAACAGGCTCCCCGCATATGGAAATAGTTGGCTGTCTGAGTATGATTTAATATTGAAATATCAATTTCATAATGAAGACCACCATAACGTACTAGAAGTTCATTAATTTGAACTTGAATTGTTTTGCTCACAGGTCTGATGTATGTGTGTTCATTTTCCTCCCTTCTGTGCCAGTGAGTTGTTTTTTCAAACCCACATACCCCAATTTTCCCAGACACTGTTTGTACCTGCACCTGGAGAGCACCTAAGTATATCTATCCCTGCTTATGGTACAGCCTAGGAGATCCTATTCACGCTTTAAACCACACAACCACCAATGCAGTCATCCAAAAGAATTTGCCTTCTTGTCCAAATATTTATGCTTAAGAAGTGACTATCTATATATAGCTGCCCTAATGAAAATAGACATACTCCTCATCCTCTGTGATTCTCTAGAGAATCACCAGCAAACCGTGCAATTCTGATTCAGTCATTTACCTGCAGATTCCTCACCTTTTTAATATTTTCCAGGTGTGACACTGTATCTGTAAACTTGTTTGCAGTACCTCGACTTGCCGTGCAGTTCTACACTGACGCCGTTCCACTCTTGGAATGACGTGCCGAGCTTAGATGGGTGCCACCCCTGCACTCAGACCTTGGTTCCTTACTTTCCACACCACCAGATGCAGATTTGGAGCTACCATTGTGTCTCTCAGAGACATTTGCCTTGACATTTTCACTGTGCAAGGAATGTCACCCCCAAAAAGGGGTGACTCGCAAACAAATATCTGATACAGATTCTCACCAGCTATGCCAGTGGCGTCTGGGGTCAGGCCACCACTCCAAAGCCTGCAACAATGCATGCTGATTAACCCGAAGGCCATCGGGGATCTCAAGGCAAAACTTTACATCGCCATGCATGAATAGACTCCTTGTTAGAACTGCTCCAAGTCATGGTCCATGGCGAAAGTTTGATCCTGGTCCCATTTCCTGAGTAAACAAAGTCGCTTTAGAGGCATTGTTCGTCATAGTCCAAACAGCAAGTTAAATTGAGAAAGAAGCACAAGAAATCAAAGCAAGATTCTGCCCCCTTGTGCCACTCACATTCCCCTGAACAGGCACGGGGCAGCACCACAACTCTCCATATCGCCCCTGAATTTGGATGACTTTTTAGCCAATCTCACAGCTGGTTCCAGCACTACTTGAGTTTCTGGGGCTAACAGCCACACAACATCAGATCAAAGAGTTCTACGCTGCAAAGCTCTGGCTTTTTGGATCCCTACCGACTCCCTCTTGTGCACCTTTAAGCACCAAGGAGTCGCGAGGCTCTCCATCTGGAGTACTGCTGGTAGGTTTTCCCTTGACACCAGTTGGATCCTCTGAACCCGTCTTGCCTCCAGCTACAGACCCTACCCTCCTTTCGGCACCACGATCTACACCAGCCGAAGAAAGACGTTTTCCATTTAATAAGGCACTGATGAATACCTTATTGAGGGCGTAGGTCAACCCTTGTTCTGGCCCCCCCATTCAGTTGACAAATTGCCACATGCCACTGCCCTGCTCCAGGTAACCCTGCTTTTCACTCGCAGCACCCTTGCCCGAAAGCCCAGTGGTTTTAAGCCTCTACTAGCAGGTCTTACCACAACACATTCCCTACCACTCGCCCGACAGGTAATCTAAGCGGGTGGAAATGTTTGGGAAACAAGTACTTTCCTCTATCAGTCTAGCACTGCAATCAGTTAAAGCCAGCTGCTTGTTGGGAAGCTATTCCCATGCCCTTTGGGGCTAAGTGGCACAAGTCCTCCCTAGTGTGCCCTAAGATCTCCTACCTGTTCTCGCTCAGGGAATTCAAGACAGTTGTGATGCAACCAAGTTAATCATTTGTTATGGTTTGGGCACCACCACATCTATCAGGCGAGCCATCGGTATTAGTATTGCCATTCTCTGCTGTGCGTGGCTGTGATTGACTGGGTACTCAGGCGATGTCCAGTCCGCTCTGATGGACATGCCCTTCAATGGGACTACCCTGTTTGGCGACAAGGCAGATTCTGCTTTAGAGTGGTTTAAAGAGTGCAGGGCTACTGCACTCTTTCTGGGCCTGCCTGCCCCACCTCGCCAAATACAGTTTTACTCCTCCTTTCGCAGCTTTGACCGAGGTGCCCAAACTGTTCAGCCTCAACAAGGAACCCATCAGTTTTGCGGTCGGGGCCTTTGTGCTCCCCAACCCCACCCCGTGGCCAAGGCCAGTGACCCACTCTTTATACCCCTCCCCTCCAACCCCACCTGCCAAACCTCTTTAACGTGCCCTTGGAGGAGCACAGTTGCCCAGCGGGAGGCCAAATCCACCAATTCTTCCCTGATTGGTAGGCAATAGCATTGGACCGGTGGGTTATATGGATCGTTTGCAAGAGATACTCTTTAACCTTCCTTTCTTCCCTGCCACACCTTCCACCATCCCCAGCGACTGACGGGGGGCATTTGTCCTTTTGTGACAGGAGGTGCGAGCCCTTTTGGCCAAAGGAGCTGTTGAGATTGTGCCAGCTCCAGAAGCAGGACGTGGTTGTTATTCATGCTACTTTCTTGTGGCCAAGAAAGATGGAGGACTGCAGCCTATTTTAGACGTGTGCCCTCTCAAACGCCTTGCTCTAGAAAGAGAACTTTAAAATGCTCACCCTAGCCCAGGCACTATCTGACCTTGGAGACTGGGTGGTAGTGTTGGATCTGCAGGATGCCTACATTTCCTTATACTTGTCCTGTCGACCCTCATGCGCCATCTGTGGTTTGTTGTGGGACAGGAGCATTTTCAGTTTGTGGTGAACCCCTTTGGACTAGGCATCATATTCTACGGCGAGGACACCGAGCTCATCTTCTCCTTGTCAGACGATCCCTCCACCACGATGGCCATCTCCCGCAAGTGCAGGGTGAGCATTGCTGACTGGATGAAAGAAGACTGCCTAAAATTCAACATAGACAAAACAGATGTGCTCATCTTTGGGAGCTACACCTCCCCAAAGAGTGGCACCTGGTGGCCTTTCAAACTAGGACCCTCACCCACTCCAGCAGACGGTGCCTGTAACCTTGGCATTGTCCTTGACAGCAAGCCCACCATGAATAACCAGATCATCTCACTCTCCTCCATCTGCTTCCTCATTCTTCACATGCTTCGTAAGATCTGCAAATGGTCCCTGTCAACACCAAACAAACCTTCATTCAAGCCCTAGTCACCAGCCAGCTAGCCTACTACAAGGCACTTTACGTAGGAATCCCCTCACACCTTCTGAAGAGACTGCAAACCGTACAGAATTCTGCAGCCAGGCTCATTCTTGACTTCCCAAAGCGAAACCACATCACCCCCACCTCAAGAAGCTCCACTGTCTCACCATTCAGAAAAGATGTCAATTCAAGATGCTGTTCTACACCTACAAAGCCCTACACAACCAAGGACCAACATACATCATCCACTGCCTGAACTTCCACCAACCCTTCAGACACCTACTCTCTGCCTCCATCTCCCTCCCTCCCTCACAATCCCTGCATCTGCTAAAGCAACAGTGGAGGCAGCTGCTTCTCCTACCCAGCTGCAAAGTCATGGAACCACCTCCACTTTCACCTCCTGATCTCATCCTCTCTGTTGGAATTCAGAAAGGAACTCAAGACCTGGATGTTCAACTGAACCTTTCCAAAACCGCAGGTTCTCTGTGCCTAGATATCCTCACGGTTGATTAGCCGTGGCTTATAAGTCCTGTTTGATTGATTGACTTTCCCTAACTCAACAACTGCCTGTTAAAGGCAGGCTCACCCCATGTAGTCATCGACCACCTCCAGACTAATCCCAGCCTCCTGTTATACTTGAGGTTTACTTTCAGTGTGCCAAAATCACACATGACTCCTTCTTTCATCTGAGCCATTGTTGACACAGTTTAGTTTTGTTCCTTTTCCCTAGGAAAGAGAGTCCAATACATTCGGGCTATGGTCCCGATCATTTAGCTTCAGTCCTGGATTTTAGTGAGGTCGACTTGTGAGGCTACTGGGGCTGATATGTAGACTGCAATGGGATATGAAGTTCCAGTAGTCTCGACATCAATGGGACCTCTCCAACAACCACATCCAGATTTCGTAGAAGACTGCAAAAGACCTACAGTCCTGGTTGCTGAACTGCGATTAGGTCAGGGGAAGACCCCTGTGTCTACTCCACCCTGAACTGACAGTGCTGACTGATGCAACGCCTCTGGCTGGGGCGACCCACAGGGAGACGTAGAGATCAGAGTACCGCCTCCACATCAACCTTTTGGAGCTGGGGGCCATGTGGTTGGTGCTTCTATCAAGTGGAGGCTCGTCAGATGCCTTCTGCATCCTGCTGGTCAAGCAAGCCATGTGGCATTGCAGGCTACTTAGTGGGATATGAAGTCCCAGTGGGCTCAACATCAAGGGTACCTCCCCGACCATGTTCAGCTTTCATAGGAGACTGTGAAAGACCTGCAGTGGTGGCTGCTGGAATGCGATTGGGTCAGTAGCAGACCTCTGTCTCTACTCAGTCCAAACTGACAGTGGTGACTGATTCATCGCCTCCGGTTGGGGCTACCACTAGGGAGAGGTAGAGATCAGAGGCCTCTGGTCTCCTGCAGTGTCCCACCTCCACATCAACCTTCTGTAGCAGAGGGCATGCACTTGGTGCTGAAAGCCTTGCTTCCTTCTGTCAGGAAGAGGCTGGTTCAGGTGCTCACGGACAACTTCAATGCCTGGTGGTATTACAACAGTGGTGAGGTTTTGGGCATTATGCCAGAAGGAGTTGCAAGTTTGGAAATGGCTAGACCGCCACAGAATTTTACTGGTGGTGGACCACCTGGTAGGCTATTTGAACATCAGGGTAGACGAACTCAGAATAGTGGTGCCTAGCAGATCACTAGTGGCAGTTATACCAAGAGGTTGCTAAAGGCCTCTTCTGCTAGTGGAGAGGTCCTTGCCTAGATCTATTCGTCAATGCTGAAACATGCAGTGCCAGTGTTTCTTCTCGTTGGAGTTTCCTAAGCCTCTCTCGCTTGGAGACACGTTCCGCCTCGAGTGGAACTTGCCATCCCTGAATGCCTTTCTGCCAATTTCCACTCTTGCCCTGAGTTCTCAAGAAGATCAGGATTGGGCACAGAGAGTATGTTATCCAGAACTCTCGGGCGTGAGCATATTTCCTCTGATCAGGCTACCCTTCTGGGAGGACTGTTGTCTCAGCAAGAGGGCAAGGTTCTACACCTTGGCATACATAATCTCCACCATCATGCTTGGAGATTGAGCAGCAGCAGCTGAACACCTTCGGCCTCCTTCAGAGGTGGTTGATATCATCTTGGCAGCTAGACGTTCCTCAACAAAAACTGTATACTGTTGTTGAGACTAATGTATTTTGTCTCATGACCGGCAAGGCTTTGCTTCAGGCACAGTTAAAGGTTACCTTTCGGCCCTTTGGACTTCTTGCAGTTGCCAGATCAGCCCTCCTTGTTCAGTCACCAGTTGTGATGTGATTTTTTTATAGAGCTACAATTTATGTTTCCCCCTTCTCCTTTTGTAATGCCACAGTGCGACCTTAATTTGTTCCTCTCTTATTTCATGTTTGTTTGAGCCATTTCACAGCTGCCCCTTACAAATTCTTACTTTAAAAACAGCGTCACCATCCACTCAGCACAACGTGTGAGTGAGCTTCAGGCCCTCTGTGTTAATCGATCATACACTACCTTCTTTCCTGACAAATTGGTTCTGTGGACTGAGCATCATTGCTTTAGAAGATTGTGATGCTGTTCCATGTCAAACTAACGCCTTGCCGGTGATCTATGCTCTACCTCACTCGTTTAAGGAAGAGGAGAGGCTCCATCGCTTGGATGTCAAAAGAGTGCTCAGTTTTTACATTGATTGTACCAAGAAACACCGGATGAATGATCAGCTATCTGTGGGGTTCTCTGGAGTGACAAAAGCCACAGCAGCGCAGAGAAGTACCATCTCTTGCTGGATTGTGCTCTACATTAATATTTGCTAAACATTGCCCAAAAAGCAGGCATCAGAACAACTGTGTACTCCTCCTACCAGGATAAAAGATGCTACCTCTGCATTGCCATGTGGAGTTCTTGTTTTACATATGTGCCAGGCAGCTTCGTGGGTGCCCCTTCATACGTTTACAAAGCAATATCGCCTGAACAGTTGGGTTTTCCGAGAGGGTCGTTTTGCCCACTCGGTCCTGCAGGACTTTCTATTTTGAGTTCATTCACAGACATGCCTCCAACTAGATACTGCTTTGGTATCTATTCAAAAGGTGTGGAATCTGTGGTCAGGATTCTCTATCAGAAGAACAAGTTACTTACCATTAATAATGCTAGTAGGGAGACTATTGAGTTGCAGATTTCTCATCGACCCTTCCGTCCTCTATTAATAAGATACCAAGTTGAAGAATATACATACTGGTCACAGCCAATTTGCTCTTGGGGCTCTGTGACTTGGGGCACAGACACAGACAGCCTGGAAAGCAACTGACATCAGCACGCAGGTGTGGCACCTGCATAAGTTCTGCACGCCATTTCTGTAGCAGAGCGGAATCAGTGCGAATCGCGTGGCACCACCTGATGTTGCACTGAGGTACTGCTGAAAACTTTCCGGATCCAGTCTGGCGCCTGTGTAATATTCAATAGGTGAGGAATCTGCAGCGAGATCTAGTCTCTACCAGAAAGAGTATTACCGAAGGTGGGTAACTTGTTAGTTTGTCCCGCTGGTTCTGTCATAATTTTCACAAAACTTCAGAACATTCTCCAGTGCTGTGATAAAAGCTTGATTCTAATTTGATCTGTTGTTGGACTACTATGGTACGGAAGCGCATTGCTGCACTACTTATTTGGTATCTGGGTGATGGCAGGGTCGGACCAGCTCGTAGGGCAGCCTGGCAGTCCTAGAAGAGCTAGTTTGACAGTTCAGGGTGTGGCCTGCATGTTTTTGGCAGTCTGTGGCCCTGTGTTATTGTCTGCTGGACTGGTATTTAATGTGGATTACCCTAAGATCACCATGAACATTGCCTGCAGCAAGCACTAATGCATATAGATTTCCATACCCTGCGAAACACCTATAAAACGTCTGTAAATTTCAAAACTACTCAGATTACTAAATGCTGTCCTCTTTTTTATCTAACTGATTTGTCTACATGGGCCACTTTTATTTTCGTGCATGGGCCAATTTTCTACCCAATCCAACACTGGGTGTCCTCTCTTGAACCAGTGCACCACATGTTTGAGTTGAGCCACCTAGAGGCTGGTCCTAAAATCAGGAGCACCTGTAGATTATGATCTAGAAATAGCAATGCCACATCTCAAACCACAGTACAATTGCGGGTATCATCTTCTCCAATCTTGAAAAGTATAAACCTGAAATAGGACCCCGGAATGAACATCTGAATTTCCTGGAAAAAAAGACTGGGCAGCATTGTCATTTTGTACCAATCAACCATACCCATCAATAAAAGGGAAATCTGCATCCAAAATGTAAAACCTTTTCAAGATGAGGCATCAGCCTTTAAATGCCCTCAAAATAAATAGCACCCAAAGGCACACTCTCACTTCCCTTTTGATCATAATCCCTCTTAGAAACATTGTAAGATTGCCTAACTTTCAGCACATTCTGTGTGAAGTATGATAATATGAGGACCTAGGCAAAGTCATGAAAGAATGGTTTCTATATCTGGCCGACTATAGTATAGTGTCTATTTCCGCTAAATTTAGCCACTATTTCTACTGGCAGTGGGCAGGAGGTGTTTTTGATCCAGGATATTGTGTGCTCCTTCCGTAGCTAATTTAGGGCCCCATTATGATGGCGGGCGGATCGCCTGTGGCGATCCGTCCGCCATAACAACCTCATTTACCCCCACGATATTACCATGGCAGGGGGTACAGCGGCGGACGGAAAGCCCGTCTGCCGCTTTTCTGCCGGTTGGCAATCGTCACGATTGCTGGCCCGGCGGGACTCTGGCACAATATGGTGGCGGTGTCTGGAAGGCACCGCCATCCATATTATGATGCCTGGCGGCTCAGACCTTTGCATGGTGGTGATGAAGCCATGGAAAGGCAGGCGGGAATTGCTGTGGGGGCCCGTTGCAGGCCCTTGGGGTGGTGGGGGACTGCACTTGGGGGGTACCTATGGTACCCTCTTTATTGCCATGCACAAGGTGGCAGGCACCGCGTGATGCCTGTCACGTTGTCCATGGCAAGGCACAACATGCCTCTTTGGCATTGCGGCGGATGCTGCTTACAGCAGCACTCGCCGCAATGATAAAGATGTGGGATGCAACCGCCAGGGTGATGGTCGCATCCTAGCCGGGTCTGGTGGCTCAGTGGACTAATGCATCCACTGCAGCGGCCTGTGTTCGACCTCTTCTCGAATCTTGAAAAGTAAAAACCTGAAATAGGACCCCGGAATGAACATCTGAATTTCCTGGGAAAAAAGACTGGGCAGCATTGTCATTTTGTACCAATCAACCATACCCGTCAATGAAAGGGAAATCTGCAGCCAAAATGTAAAACCTTTTCAAGATGAGGCAGCAGCCTTTAAATGCCCTCAAAATAAATAGCACCCAAAGGCACACTCTCACTTCCCTTTTGATCATAATCCCTCTTAGAAACATTGTAAGATTGCCTAACTTTCAGCACATTCTGTGTGAAGTATGATAATATGAGGACCTAGGCAAAGTCATGAAAGAATGGTTTCTATATCTGGCCGACTATAGTATAGTGTCTATTTCCTCTAAATTTAGCCACTATTTCTACTGGCAGTGGGCACGAGGTGTTTTTGATCCAGGATATTGTGTGTTCCTTCCGTAGCTAATTTAGGGCCCCATTATGATTGCGGGCGGATCGCCGCCGACGGTGGCGATCCACCCGCCATTACAACCTCATTTACCCCCACCATATTACCATGGCGGGGGGTACAGTGGCGGACGGAAAGCCCGTCTGCCGCTTTTCTGCCGGTTGGCAATCGTCACGATTGCCGGCCCGGCTGGACTCTGGCACAATATGGTGGCGGTGTCTGGAAGGCACCGCCATCCATATTATGATGCCTGGCGGCTCGGGGGCGTGGCTTGGACGCCGATCGGGATGGCGGCGTGAGCTCGTGGCTCCGCGCAGAATCCCGTTAATTCTCCTGTTTTTTGGAACCCTAGGCGGCCCGGAGACGACGCTCCTGCCCTCTGAAGTGTGAGGGGACAGCTGGACACTATTGGTGAGCCGCTGGGGGACTGCAGGCCCCGAGGAGACCGAGTCGAAGAGGCAGCTGAGGTGTTGCCGAGGGTGCGAAGAAAATGGCGGCGTGGAGTTCGGCGGGCCCCGAACTCCAGCTCTGAGCCGAGTTGTCGCCGTCTGGCGAGGGATACTGGCAGGAGACCCTGCGTTCGGCTGATCGAGGCACTGGGGTCGGCGGTGCTGTGCCTTGGGGTCGAGTGACGCTGCCTTGACTCGCCAGGAGCTTGGGGACCCTGGCTGGCTGCCGCCTGGAGACTCATACTTTCCCCCTCAGGCTCCCGAGGGGGGCGGCGGAGCGGAGTGTACCTAGCTGGTTGTTGCTCCTGTGAGTTTCTGTGGAGACATTGCTCTGCCCGGTGCCCGACTACCTGGCACTGGCCTACGGGCGCTGACGACAGCGGGCTCCAGGACCTGTGACGCAGCACCCTGGAATGGCGGCGACTGGAGGGCCGGTGGCCGTGAGATGCACTGAGGAGGGCTCGGCGACATCGACTCGGCTGGGCGAGGGTCCCTCCCCGGAGCTTGACCGAGAACAGCGGCTGAACCAGCGATTGGATGCCATACTTGATGCGATCGCCTCGACTAAGGACGCGTTGCACCAGGACATCGCCCAAGTGGCCACGGGCCTAGGGCTGCTCCGCGCGGATCATGCGAAGCTAGCGGACAGAGTTAAGGACCATGACCAACTGCTGCTGGACCTGAAACCATCAGTGGTGGCCGCGGAGCATAGGATTGCGGATATGTTGGCCCGGCTGGACTCGCTGGAACGGAGGGCGGAGGATGCCGAAGGCCGCAATAGGCGGAACAACGTGCGGGTCGTCGGCCTTCCGGAACGGATTGAGGGGGAGGATGCGGTGGCCTATATGGAGACCTGGTTCCGCACTGTGGTGGCGCCGGAGGGGCTCACTCCTTTTTTCACGCTGGAGCGGGCCCACCGGGTTCCTGCTCGCCCGCCGGGGATTGGCCGCCCCCCCCGACCGATGGTGGTGAGGCTCCTCCACTACAAGGACCGAGATCTCCTCATTCAGCGGGCCAGGATGTCGGGCCCTTATGAGGTGGAGAACAGTAGGGTTACGATCTTCCCGGACTACACCCAAGCGGTCCAGAAAAACCGGGCATCATTCTTGGCGGTGAAGAAAGAACTCAGGGAGGAAGGCGTTCAGTATTCCTTGCTCTACCCGGCTAAGTTGCGGATCATCATGGATGGGGCTACGCACTTTTTTCAGACTCCGGACGAGGTTTGGCTTTGGCTGGAGTCGTATAGAGCGGGGACGGACAGATCACATAAAAGCAGACGAGATGAACCCAAGCGGCCCCGGGTGAGGCAATCGCAACGAATCAGATCCCGCAACAGGCGCCAGCGGGAGAAACGGGAGGCTCAAATGGCGGCGGAGAAGAGGGATGCACTCGCAGCGACGGCGGCCATTACAGGGTCGCAACAGAACAGTGAACGGGCTGAAACGGACTCGGGAGGGGAAGGCAGCAAGACGGGCGAGGAACTCTCGGAGGCGGAAAGCTTGAAGGGGCCGACGGTGACCCCACAGACTTCGGATGGTATCTTTTGCGGCTGAGTTTGGACTGGGCTAGTTCGAGACTTCATGGTAGGGTGGTATCCTGCTGTTGGAGGACGGGATGCCGGGAGGGGAGGCTGAGTGCTTCGGGAGGGATGGAGGCGCGGGGTGCGAGCTCCGCTTGCTGGGGTCGGCGGCGACTCAACCCCCTTGGGCCCTTAAGGCCGACTGTGGTGGAGACCACAGGGTAGGAGTGTGGGACGTTGGTTCAAGGTTTGGATGGGGGCGGCCCTTGGGTTCGTGAGCTCTGTCCTGGGGAGTGGGGTTTGGGGAGTTTTTCTGTTTTGGGGGTGTTTGGGGGGGGGCAACTGCATTGGGGGGGCTGTGAACATTCGTTATTTGCTTTGGACTGTACGAAGTTGGAATGGGGACGTTACCTAATCTGAAATGCCTGACGTGGAATGTCCGGGGGCTGCGAACTATGGTGAAACGTCATAAGGTCCATGCATATATAGTACGCAGGGGGGTTCAGATTGCCATGCTCCAGGAGACTCATCTTACTAAGAAAGAGTGTACTGCCTTGCAGAAACGATGGAGGGGCCAGGTGTTTGGCACCACTTACTCAGCGTATGCCAGGGGGGTGCTGATCTGGGTGAGGGCGGGGATACCCTTTCAATTACTGAATCAAGCTGTGGATCCGGATGGCAGGTTTGTGGCGGTGGAGGGGAGGTTATATGGACGGGATGTGGTTTTCTGCTGTGTGTATGCGCCGAACGCTGATCAAGCTCGATATTTTGATAGCCTCTCTGGGTCTTTGGCCTCTTTCCTGGCGGCCCCAATAGTGCTAGGGGGGGACTTTAACTCGATCACGGATGTGGTTCTGGATAGGTCCCATCCCCCCCTGGTGGACTCCCCGGTGCGCCGGTTAGCCGCGCACAGGAAGGACTGGCAGGATAGGTGGGGGTTGCTGGATGTCTGGAGGGAACGGCACAGGGAAACCAGGGATTATTCCTTTTACTCTGCTCTTCATGACCTGCATGTCAGGATTGATTCGGTGCTCTGCAGTGGATCCCTGGCCCCGCTGATCTCCCATGCGGAGTACTTGGCTAGAACGATCTCAGATCATAACCCCCTATTGGTGCACATTCAGTGGCAGAGAGAGCGCTCAGTAATTCCAACGTGGCGGCTTCGGCCGGAAACGCTTGAAGATCCTGTGTTCTCTGATGCGGTTCGACAAGGCATTGATAGCTATTTCGGAGTGAATGAGGGCTCGGCCACGAGTAGGTCCACTGAATGGGATGCAATGAAAGTGGTGGTGAGAGGAGTGTGTTTGGGTAGGTTTTCAAATGCTCGCACGGCTGTGTTGACTGACCTCATGAAAGCGGAAGAAAGGTTGAGGGATTTGGAGCGCCGTAGGCCAGCTAGGCCGGACCTACAGGCCCAGCTCTTAGAAGCGAAAGAAGTGGTCGCCACTGAGACGGAACGTTTACGTAGCTATGATCACAGGCAATATATCATCAGGGCGCATGCGGAAAGAGACAAGGTGGGTACCCTCTTGGCCAGACTGGCTAATCCGGAACTTAGGGGCTCCCCGATCCTCGGCATTCGTACTGCGCAGGGAGAGATGGTATACACCCAAGCAGCGGTATTGGAATGTTTTAGGGGGTACTATGAGGAACTGTATCAGGGCCAGCTGGGAGTGGGGGCCCAGGACATTGCGGAATACTTGGGGGCAAGGCAGCTTCCGGTCCTAGATGAGGAGGACGCGAAGGAACTGGGCGGCCCGATCACGCTCTCAGAAATACGGGCGGCCATTAAGCATATGGCTCGCAACAAAACGCCCGGGGTGGACGGATTACCGATTGAATTTTATCAGCGGTATGCGGACTGTTTGGCGCCCAGGCTGTTGGTGGTGTACGCTGAAGCCTTCGAGGCTGGGGTATTGCCTGGGTCCATGCGGGAGGCCTTGATAGTGCCGCTCCTAAAGCCTGGCCGGGATGCTGCGGATGTGAGGTCTTACCGCCCGCTATCCATGCTGACGGTGGATTATAAAATTCTGAGCCGCATACTGGCCACCAGACTGGCCCCATATATGACGGGCCTGGTACATAGGGACCAGGCCGGGTTCATACCCACGAGGAGCACGGCGCTGAATATTCGCCGCTTGGTGGGGATAATGGACGCCATCTTGGACGAGGAGGGAGCCCCGGCGGTCCTATCCGTGGACATCGAGAAAGCCTTTGATAGCTTGGAATGGCCGTTCCTGGACGGAGTTTTGGAGAGGTTTGGCATGGGCGAGGGGTTCCGCAGGTGGACGAGGGTCTTGTATGCTTCGGCGGCGGCGAGGGTGCGTTTGGGAGGCCTGGTGTCTGCGGCGTACCCGGTGGGCAGGGGCACGCGGCAGGGATGCTCTCTGTCCCCCCTGTTGTTTGCTCTGGCGATGGAACCTTTGGCGGTCCATGCGAGGTCGGGTGTCAGGTACGCGGGGATAGCGAGAGGCGGGCAGTGGCATTATATATCGCTGTATGCGGATGACTTGCTCCTATACCTGGCTGATACCTCGCGGGCATTGACAGGTGCGATGGAGCTATTGTCGGAGTTCGGCCGGCTGTCGGGCCTTAAGGTCAATTGGGCGAAGACTTGTGTGTTCCCGCTGCGAGCGGACTCGCCCGTTCCTGGCGGCGACTTGGGCGTGGTGTGGGAGCCATCTTGTTTTACCTATCTGGGTGTTCGCATCTACCACGCGACTGCGGACCTCTTGGAGGGCAACATTGGACGCTGTGTTCGGGCACTGAGGGGCAGCTTGTCTTTCTGGTCGACCCTCCCGCTGACGGTTCTGGGTAGGATTGCCCTTTTGAAGATGGTGGCGCTCCCCCGCTTCCTCTATTATTTCCGAACGCTGCCTGTCTGGATTCCCCAAGGGGTCTTCAGAGACCTGAGATCGATGATTATTGGCTTCTTATGGGGGCACGGCCGCCGTAGAGTGGCCCTGAACACGCTCCTCCGCCCTAAGGTTGAAGGGGGCATGGCTGTGCCTGACTTCGAGCTGTATTATCTAGCGGCGCAGCTGCAGGTTCTTACACAGAACGTAGCTAGGGTGTTCCGGGGTCCAGAGGAGGACCGGGACCGAGGGATACGACGCCACGTGCTGTCCTATATTGTCATGCAGCAGAGGCTTGAGCTGCGGGCCCTCACTATGGAGGAAAGGATGCTCCGGCTGTGTTGGCAGAGGAGCCTTCGGAGAGCGAGGGCTTCGCGGCCTTATGCGCCGGAGATCCAGATCGGCATGCTGACGGCCTTGCCGCACGGAGGAGATTGGTCCCCGTTGCTGGATTGGGAGGAGGCGGGACTGCAGGTGGTAGGCGACTTGTACATAGATGGGGCTTTGGCACCGTTCGAGGCGCTCCGGGACCAGTTCGGGCTGCCCGACGGGGGGTTCCTCCTGCACGCGGCGGTGGTGGCTGCCATACAGAAGCACTGGAAGGGGGGGCTCGTAGAACCCACGACGACTATGGCGTGCCAATATGTGGTGATGGCGGCGGGCACGGTCAAAGCTGTGACATGCCTCCATAATAGGATGTTGAATGAGGGACTGGAGCCACTCCTGGGGCTCAAGGCTAAATGGGAGGAGAGTGTGGGCCGGCACATACCGGATACGGCTTGGGGACACATCCTGCGGCGCACGTGTAAGGGCACGAGAAATGCGCGCTTTCAGCAAGTGCATTTCTATGTGCTTCATAGGGCCTATTTAACTCCAGAGAAATTACAGCGGTACTTCCAGGTGCCGGATGCTCGCTGCCCACGGTGTTCGTCTCTGGGAGCGGACATGGATCATTTGTTTTGGAAGTGCCCGCAATTGGGGACCTATTGGGCGGAGGTAGGGGGACTCCTGAATGTAGTGACAGATAGGGAGGTGGAATTCGACATGGCGGCGTGCCTGCTGCTCTGGTTCCCGCACACTAAACGCACCAAGGTGACGAGCAAGTTCCTTGATCTGGGTCTGATATTGGCGCAGAGGGAGATATCGTGGCATTGGAAGTCCAGGGGGGGGCCCTCGCTGCGTAGATGGAAGAATGAATTGCTGCGGTGGTCTGCCTGTGAGAGTGTGCTCCGGATGCGGCAGGCTGTTAAGATGGGGAATGAGAAAGTTTTGGAAGCGGCGCGTGCATGGGAGCTAGTGGTGCAGGCCTTGCGTGATTCTTTTGTGGACGACGAGGATGGGGAAAACTAAACCGGTGGACACCACGGGGCGACCACAGAAGTGCTATCTTCCGCACTGTGGTGGTTCCATCTAACTTGACAGGACGAGGCGTACGCCCAGCAGTTGCCAGGGGGGGGGGGGCCTTGGGGGGGACTGGTTCATGAGGGTTCGGGGTGGGACGGAAGCCACTGGATGGTAGCCGCCTGGGTGCTTTGACTCTACTAGGATGGTTGGTACAGGGTGGAGTATGAAGGGCTGGAGGGAGTAGCCAGGCGGGAAAGAACGATAGCACCTAGGGCAGGCCCCGATATGAGCGGTGTCACTGTTTACCTCTGGGATGGCTGACGGAGATGTTGTTGTGGGGGGGGGGATAAAAGCAGATACGTACAACGACTTTTCGACCATGGTCCCCGTGGGACGTGCACCGTGCTTTTCCTATTAAATGTAATGACATGCCGCCCGGCCCCCGGGATGCGGGCTGAATGGCTGTGTATGGTTTGGACTTCTTAGTGGACGGGGGGATGTCACGAGTGCACTGGTTGATTGTTTGTATCCTGTGGTTTCTAATTTTGCAATAAAAATATATTTAAAAAAAAAAAATGATGCCTGGCGGCTCAGACCTTTCCATGATGGTGATGTAGCCATGGAAAGGCAGGCGGGAATTGCTGTGGGGGCCCGTTGCAGGCCCTTGGGGTGGTGGGGGACTGCACTTGGGGGGTACCTATGGTAGCCTCTTCATTGCCATGCACAAGGTGGCAGGCACCGCATGATGCCTGTCACGTTGTGCATGTCAAGGCACAACCTGCCTCTTTGGCATTGCGGCGGGTGCTGCTTACAGCAGCACTCGCCGCAATGATAAAGATGTGGGATGCAACCGCTAGGGTGGTGGTCGCATCCTAACCGGGTCTGGCGGCTCAGTGGACAAATGCATCCACTGCCGCGGCCTGTGTTCGACCTCATGGTCACAGGTTCAAATCCCGGCGGGTCCACTCAGCCTTTCATCCATCTGAGGTCGATAAAATGAGTACCATTGAGTTGGGTAACAATAAAACATCTGTTATTCAGCGCCAAGAGACCTATGGGTGAACGTGCGTTTTACAAATACACAGGTTATGTTATGTTATGTTAATTGGCGGTGCAGGACCACAGCACCCCTGGCAGCCAGCACCGCGAGGGTGGCAGGCGGACTGAAGTCCGCCTGCCATCCTAATGGGGCCCTTAGAAAGGCCATCAAATGTCAGAAATTTCATTGTCTGCCTTTCCTAAAAGACCTCCAAGATTGGCCTCTGTGTGATTTCAGGCCACACCGTAGCCTGATGTGAAACACTCTATAGCAGGTTAGGAGCATGGCCTTGCTGGGTGCCAGGTTGAAGAAATCATCTGCCTGCTTGCCAGCACCCCTTCCTTCCAGGCTGTGGGACTTCCTCCTTTTCTGATTAACTAGTGCTTACACAATGTGTAATAGAGCCTAAAGTGATGTTGAGTTGCCTTTTGACGGTAAAAACATCTGTAGATGATACATTCACTGTTGGCAACCTGTCTTTCTGGTTTCCTTTTCCATAGACTGCGTTGATGCTGTTAAGGTGGTGGGTGCATTGCACAGCTGCAATACTTTACATGGTGTATGCTCCAGTGATGGGCGAGATGTGCTGTAATTATCCTTCCACAGGCTTGTCTGGAGCATTGCATGTTGATATCAGTCATCTCCGCAAGTGGTCCAAAGGGGTCACCGACGTCTATTACTTAACAGTAATTTTCTTCATCCCCATGTGTTTTAACTACTAGTACAGTGCTTGAAAGAACACCGTCTCAGATGTTATTGTTTGATATTGTGGAGGCCCAAAGTAATGGATGTCAGCCATTACTTCATAATTATATAAATCAAGTCATTAGGTGGCAGTCATTCATTACATCGAGAGAATCTTTCTAGTGCAGTTATTTAAATCAGTGCTTTTATTTTGCAGGTACGTTGGTAAGGATAATGCTAAAATCTATGAATATATGTAAATGTGTGTATACACAGACATGTATATAAATACATCTTTTAATCATTATTTTAAACTTACATTTTATTAAAAATAATAAATATTGAGATATTTTCAAAATAAATTAATATGACTTTTAATTAAATTATATTCAATTTTAGTTTGACTTAATGTTGTGTAATTTTAAACTACCCATCCCTGAACCCTACATTTGTGTGTATATATATATGCATTTGTATATGAATACACATAAGTATTTATTTAAAAAATATATTCTGTTAATTGTAATTAAAAAATAATAAACTCATATTACTTCTATTTTAATGTAATTTGTTTTTCATTGATTTAATGTAAAGTCATGTTAAACTATCCATCCCTGAACCTGAAAAACCCTCGCTATTTAACCCCTTCCACGCTCATGACGAGCTCAGCTCGTCATGAGGTACGCCTGTCGTACGCTCATGACGAGCTGAGCTCGTCATATAACGCGGTAATTGCGAATCTTTAGCGCACAGCGGTAAAACGCTTAGCACGGATGGGGTTAAAATTTCACTACCCCATTCAATTCCCATCGCTGAACTACAAAAACTTCTTTCTACCCCAATGTTCAACACATCCCTGGATACTAAAAAACAACCCTAAATACTTCTCACTACCCCTATACACATCCCAGAACCATAAAAACACTTACTGCAACCATATAATACCAAAACCCCTTACTACCCTTCCCCAAATGTTAAAAAGTCTACCCATTAAACCCATATAACCATATATTGAATTATTTTTTGAAATACTATATATATGTGTGTGTGCATAAATATATACGGTACACATGTAAATATTGTTACTTAAAATAATAACCAAGTAAACTACCTGCCTAGGAAAAATTAATGAAAGCTTACCCGTGATGTAAAGACGCCACCTGGTTTAAGACTTGTGATGTAATGGCTCTTGAGATAACACTTGCAAAGTAATGGTAACATACCCATTGTGTTGCATATTTGTTTTCCTGAACAGTTTTATGTTGCTATCAATATTAACTTGCTTAAATGTAGTCTCTTCCAGATATTTCGAGTCTGAGTACACCAATCATATTTGATTCTGTTATCACTGTGCCTGTTGGCTATTTTCATATGGGGTTGATTACGATGTAGTTGCCAAAAGACCCCAAATGGCATTTGGTTTGTCCGAATCCAATTTGGAACCCGCTTTCCGACCGACTCGGACACTTTTTTGAACGACCGATTATGATGCTTGGAAACCGTTCAGACTTTCCGACTCGATTCTGAACGGCATTCGGAGTAACAGAGTCAGTCGAAGACAAATCGTAGAGTTCTATGGACTGCGTTTCCAACTGAGTGATTAGGATGTAGCAGGCCCCCCCTTCACCTGGGGGTCTCCGACTGTGATCCGCGGGGTACCCATGAGTCCCCCCTTTCAATAAAAGCACAGTGTGACAGGAACAATGGGGGGCCCACCACAGGGAGCACAATTTTCAGCAAGCACCCCTTTCTTCAATGGCAACCTGTGTAGTTGATCAAAACATTGAAGTCAATGGGAGTCCGACCGAACCGTGTTTGGAACCATCGTAATCGGTCGGTCGGACTCCCAGAATCCGATTCGGTCGGAAACCATTCTGAAACCGATTCGGTCTGAATACTTTCCCAACGACCTCGTAATCGACTCCTAAGATGGAGCGTTACAGACTTAGGAATCTTATTTGAGGTTTCTTCAATGGACTTTTGGTTGTGAGGTTGTGGCTGATGTCCTTGTGATTTCGTTGATGGCCCTGAGATGATAAACCTTCCAGAATTTTATTTCCAAGTTTACATTTTGGAATGGAATCGTAGTCACTCTTTGGCGAGGCTCCATGAGACAACCTAATTTGTCTGTTTTCAGTTACTGCTGGGAAGAAGACGGTTTACTTGGAGTAGAGCTCAAAGTGAGGATTTAGTAAGAGTATTCCGACAAAAAATTTAATTAAAAATATCATTGGTCACAAATATTGTGGCAAAAATATTGTGGGACAGAATATAGAATGTAAGAATATTATTTTTGAAGGTACTTAATACAGTTTTTTTCAAATGTAGTAGTAGATGATAGTTAATTTAATGTAGTTGTATAAATTATTGTTTTTATTTAGTTTGATAAATGAGGTTTTTCTAGTATTATAGGGATTAGTATTATAATATATGTTCAATTTGTTTTAGTATAGATTGTAAATTTTTATATAATGTTTATTAAATTATAAAGTGTTGAGTTAGTAGCAAGTTTGGTTTGTAGGACATTAGGATGGGAAGTTTCTCTAAATGTAATTTGTTTTGAATATATATTTTTTTATGTAATTTTTTTTAATTGATAATTATGTAAAAATGTGTTTGTATTTTAGGTTGCCAATTTTTTATTAATTATTTGATTGATCTATTTATTAATTAAACTGTGTCAATTTTATGTTGTGTTAGTTAAATTTTTCCTTTAATTCATTTAATACTTTTTCAAAATTTATTTTTTCAAATTAATTAAATTTTTTTACTTGTTTTAATTGTTTTACATTTAACTAATATGCTTATTCATTTAAATATTGTTTATATTTTTTTCTTTTGGGCTACATTTTAAATGCTTTATTTAAAGAAATTAGGAGTAGGAATCCCAAATCTGACCCCTACAAAGGTCCTACACTTTCTCTACTGTTTCTTACATTGGAGTAAGACTAGCAAATCTGACCTCTCCAGAGTTGAACACTTTCCCAACCTTTGCTTATTGTGGAGTAGGAATAGTAAATCTGACAACTCTGTTGTCCAATGTGCAATCCATATTATTTGATGATTTAACTTGGAGATTGCATTACGTCATGAATCATTATTTCACTGACAAATCCTACCTGGGGACTTTTGCATTTTTTGGGGAACCATAGAGGTGCAACACAAGTTATTTGGCTATGATTAGACTGGTTTGATTGACTGCCCAGGGTTTACTTCAGCATAGGACTAAGAAATCCGTTCTCAAAAGAAACTAATTGACCTAGATGATAATTGTTCCTCCCTTGAGGAAACTTATCTTCTTGGTAAGGATAAAATCATGCCTGAGCCGGAAGTATTTGACTATGTACGTTTGACTCCTTCACCTGTAAGAAAAGGGAAGTTGCTGTTTCAGTCATTGTATTGTTTGAATTTAGCTAAGGATTCGTCTATAGAGGCCCCAAAGATTGATATGTTGGAATACGGGGTCATTTATGTTGTAAAGTTATTACAAATAGTTTGTTCTATACTATAATGAGAAACAGGTTAAGTGTTTTGCAGATATCTTTTTTAAAATCTTCTTTCCTCTGAGTTTAATATGATTATTGAAAGAGAGTATTATGCCCACTTATAGGTACATCACATCCCTTTATTTGCTAGTTTTATGAAGACCTCATCCTCACTAGTGAATGGTGTCAAAGACGTGAACTTTTGAAATATTTTTGGATGTCGTTGTGTCTACAAAATGTTTAGCAAATTACTAGGAAAAATCTAATATCTGATGGATTTTTCCTTCTGGTGGTGAAAGTGAGAGGCAATGTAATTTTCTCAGAAATTGAGTTGAAAGCATTATGTCATCACTGCTATTTACTGATAGATGTAGCACGCCTCAGTTTGGAGATGGTCCAGGGAGGTGAAATGTTGACATGCTGCTGAAAGATCCTCTACATAGGAAAAACATAAAGGCAGTGATTAAATAATAGGTTGAATTCAGTACTAAAGAGGAAAGATTACAATACAATGTTAGATATCTCAATACCATTATTGGTAGTGAATTCTTGAAATTAAGTGCTGCAAGTAAAATAGCTGGAGACTTATATTAAATTAAAAAATTACGATTACAATTTTTGCCCACCCGTTTAATTGCTCAAGGGTATAAAGACGAGTTGTTAACTGTGATAAATCATGGGGGAATTAGCGACTTTATTGTTTGAGGACACTGAACATCAAGTAATATGTTCAGTAACAACCCAAGCAATATTCTTCAATCCTTTGTAGCAAAGCTAACAATTCCATAATTTACTCTTAAATTAAAATATAAAAGCAATACAAGTTCAATTATTATTGTCCAAAACGGAAGAGCACGTTCATGATAAATTTGGCTAAATTGCACTGTTTTCTTAAGCAGCGTAACCTGTAACAATACTGAGACTTGCTCTTCAAGGGCAATACAGCCCTTTGATGATATTGTATGTATAATGTGTCTAGAAGATCAGTGTAATAGACATACATCTCTCTTAGCTTTCTTTCTGTTACTGCCAAGAACTCCTGTGATCGTTTACATAAGGACTTCAAATTAGTGTTGAAGAAGGTTGCAATTGGCCTCAAACATTATACGTGTTCTTGCTGAATTTGTGTCTCCTTAATCTTGACTCAGATCAACAATCAAATTGTTAGAGGCACTGATTCTACAGAGATTACCAGACTTAGAGCTTTCTCTCTGCCCAAATATTTGTCATGCTTTTTGGCTAGCAAACACAAATCACAACAGTTTCACAGTCTACCCGGATTTCTCAAAGGCCACTCTAATTAATCACATCTCAGTATAACGTGCTGCACAGCAGCTTGCAGGCCCTGATCTCACCCAATTTATTTGTCTGGGCACAAGAAAAATTGAAAACAATGAGTGCTTATCAGCAACTGTTCCAAATCCTGTAAACATATAATATTCATGTAATGTAGAACTCCTTTTTCGATGTCCTGGGTTGTACTTTTTTTTAATTATCCTGGTTTGCTGGCACACCTGTATTTAGATTAATTTCCTCCTGGACCATTTGTGTATAGTGCAGAGTACGCCTTGAGCGATACCAAAATATATAGGTTGGAAAATTCAGAGTAAACGTCTGCCATTTATTTAGAGATATTTAGAGAAATAAAAAGTGTAGGATTTTCAAATAAACTCTATCTATCTCTAATGGAGGGTTGACTAGTAATTTCTCATGCAACTTATGTGTATATGTCACCCATCTAGTTCCTGGTTTTGACTGAGTCAACCCTTTAATGATAATTGTGGTTATCTCTGGCTTTGAAATTTCTTCATAGCTCTCTCATACAGGTAGGGTGCAGTGACTCCAACTCGTCGTTGGAGCTGTAAAGGGCCCATCTCAGTTCACCATTGGTTCCTTTTTGGCCCCAGTACCTTTTTTCTCTCTCAGAAAAAAAATCCTACAGATTCTTTTGGAAAAAAACAAGCGTTATAACTCTCACCCCGTAAAAGGTCAGAATTCAAGCTGTGATTGTGATGGGCAACTCTTCATATTGGACCTCCACAACATTTGCTTATGGTTCCAAGGCAAGACTCATGGTGGTGCAAGTTATGTTACAAGATGAACCCCAGACCATCAAGGAACACAAGGCCATACTGTTCATGACCCGTAACTATTGTCTGGCTTGACGTCTGTAATAAGTAAGATCTAAGTCCCATCAAGGCCTGACCCTTAGCCAAAATCCGCGAAGGAAAAGAGACTAAGACATCTTCTCCAAGACATCCATCATTTTCAAAAAACAAATTATCCGCTGCATTACCTGTCCCCCGCTAAGTCATCCTCTGAGCCAGAGTTGGTGAAGTTCACTCCTTCCAAGAAACCACCACCAGTGGCACTGTCAAACCTTCCATCCAGGACCCCTGCTGACACCTAAGCCTTTGATGACTTTCCTGCCTCAGACCTACCTGAGTTCTCTGCGCTGAGGGCCTATCCAATCCTTTTAAAGCCAATGTTAAAAATGTTTAGGCATGCATTGGCCCCTTCAGGACCATTTTGGGTTCCGTTCAGGGTTTTGCACGGCACTATACGTCCCCTCTGTTCTTCATGGAGTGTCTCTGTTCTGTCTGGAGCCATGCCAATGCTGAGCTCCCTCACTAATTGATCCCCTATACCCCCCGTGTTGCTGACTCGGGTGCCTTGAAGCCAGCACCTTCTTTGGAGCAGCCCCTGCAAAAATAAGGGAAATCATACAGAGATCTAGATGGAAGCTCTGTGGATAGTGAAAGAGTAATGGTTTAGAAATGAACGGAGAGAAGCTTCCTGTCACTGTTATTGGCATAGTGTGCATGAAATATTCAGTTGTGATTCAGATCCACTCCAGATGCCTGACATCATATGATATGATTCAGACAACCGCAGTGAGGCAGACAACTTGCTTTCTTCCCTTTCTAGTGCACAGGATACTATTTAGCTCTGCAAAATATGAGTGTATTGGATATGTCTCCTGAAATGATGATGGCGGGCTGGCTCCCCCTGAGGTGCCCTCTTTTCATACAATGCTGTGGAAAGTGGCTGATATTCTGATGGCCCCCTGTCCCTCCTTTCTATGGAAGTCAAACCCAACCTCTTTATTAAGGTCCTACAACCTTCATCTGCTTCATCTGAGGCTTTACTAACTTTTGATGACCCCCTCTTCATCAGCTGGCAGCTGCCTTGGAAAAATATTTTGGGGCATGCAGTTTAGCACTCAGATTGCTGAATGCAGGATGTTAGATGGGATATGGCTCAGCTGGTGTTACTTAGTCATCGCAAACACAATAAGATGATGAACGGAGTGCTGAAACTTTTCAGACACTCACCTCCAGTCACAGATCTGGGATAAATTCATCATCGTTCTTCTGCTTACTAAGCCACCCCAGTTTAGATCCAGCAATATGCAAATCAGTCTTGACCCTGCTCCTCATGGGAACGGACCAGCCCAAACTGCCAGGCCAGGTCCTCCCTGAACCGGAAACGAGTATCCTAGGACCAGTTTTGGGGTATTACTCATCAGCCAGGCTAGCTTGATTCCAGTGGCAAAGTGAGCAAGGGACCCACGTCTGGGCATACCCTGCCAAACTTAGGGCAAACAAAGCAAATACAAGAAGATGATGGACGGAGTGCTAAAACTTTTCAGACACTCACCTCCAGTCACAGATCTGGATTGAATCCATCATTGTTCTTCTGCTCACTAAGCCACCTCAGTTTTGACCAAGCCATATGCGAATGGAACTAGCAAAAGAATGATGATGGATTTAACCCAGATCTAATAGCGACTGGGGGTGAGTGTCTGAAAAGTTTTAGCGCTCTGTCCATCATCTTATTGTTGCTAAACATCCCATACTTCCATGTTCTATTGCAATAGATTAAAGATGCATTTCTTTTGACTTGTTCATCTCTAAAAACAAGCACTTAGGCTCAGACATACATATCTAAAGCAAAAATATGTTCCATATCTGTAAATTTAAAAAGAATGTTCACGTATATCGCAGGTATACAGCAATGCATGGGACCAGGCACTAACTTTTATCAGCATTCAGGAACAACTTTAACATACATGTTAAAGTTAATTTAAAATGTGTCCATTTTATGAACAATTCAGCGGTATGGTTTTACCTCTTAAAAAGATGTTCTTCTGCAGCAGTTTTCCAAAATAAATGTATTCTGAGCTGTAAGTCATTGGTCTTTTTAATACATAGGAAAATGAAATTAAAAATGCAGCCTGTTTTTTGTGCTCCTTTGATTTTGAGTATTGGCTTGTGTTTCAGGGTAACTGAAATTGCTTGCAGCCTCAATGGGTCATTGTCGTCATTTATGTTTTTTCACATTGCCACTTTACTAGTGTCTCCCTTTTTCCATGTAGCTGAAATCAGAGTCTATTCAATCCTCCCAGTTCCAGAGCAAGCTCAACGAAGTGATTCGGACAATAACTCAGGTGAGACTCAACAAGATTTTTGTCTTTGTTTATCCTGTACTAGATCCTCTACAGATGTTTGTATGCTGAGCATACCCAGCCTTTAGGACAATGATCCTCACTGGGTTAATTGTGAGCAACATGTTTCTCATGGCATTCTGAAATGTTACTTCAGAGAGGAATTATTGCTGTCCTTTTTCTGATAAGGCGTTTTCTGTTTGTTTGAAGTCACACTTAAGGAGCATGTTGGACTTGCTATCCTTTGACAGTTTCTCAGTCTCATGATGTAGTTCACAATCAGAACCATTTAAAGAGACCTGGGAATCCCTTCCACACCCGGTTCGCTCTTGGCATTGCTCCCAGCAGTTCCTCTCATACTCTGGCTCTTACCCTCATGGGGAACAAGCTGGGCTTCTCCTACCAATCAGCTTTCCCTATTTCAGGCCCAGGCTCCTTCCCTCTCTAAGCAGACAGGCCTCTAGGCAGACTTTCCACTCCTAAAGAAGAAATTGCAGACTTCAGGTCATATCCTCTGGGAGATAAGCTATCATGCAGGCACCATCCATGGTCACACAGCAGGGATCTGAGTAGTCTGCATAGTACTCCCATGATTGGTCATGAAACACTTAGAAATGGAAATAAGTGGTGAGGTTTGGATCCCACTTTTATACACATTTTCCAGAAAGAGGATGTGGATCCACAATCTAAGGTTTGGGAATCTGTTTGGATTGGTTCTCAATAAAAATGTCGTTTTCTGGCTGCTCCTCAGACGTGGTCTTTGTGCAAGGTAATAGCTCTTGTAGCAGTGACCCTTGCTCCTAGTAGAAGTATTCACAAAAAGTGCACAAGTAAGTGTGCACTGTCTGCCCCAGATTAAGACAGTCTTCCTGAAGCCGTAATCATGGACAGACAAAAGGGCAGGCTGGAACTAGATATTTCCCCACCTTGAGCAACAAAAACTGCAGTCCCTGCCTGACCCCTGCCATCTACCATATGGCAGCCCTAAGGAAGAACTTAGCAGCAGCCTTTTGCTAACAAGGCCCTCATTGTATTTTTAAGGGAAGCCCTAATCCCATCTTCCTTCACTGCAGCAACTGTTTCTTTATCCTTCAGCCACATGAGTACTGTTGATGCTTTTAGACTGTCTTGGGTGGCTGTATCCTCAATCGTCTTGTACATTGCTAAAGAAATGGCATCCAAAATGGATCCAGCAGGCCCTGTGACTCAGAGTCTTGCATCTTACACAGAGCCTCACTACCAAACATGTATCACACACTTACTACAAATTCACACATTCTACATGCACACAGAAGTTCGGTGCAAGGATCTGAGGTCCACAATTCAGCAGACCTTCATTTGAGAGGGTCAGTAGACCATGCTCGCCTTGATACACACAGAAGGGTTTGGTGACACAAATGGTTCACAAAACCTCAGAATGCTGCCACCACTGCTCTTTTATTTTTCTGATGTGTGGTCAGTAGTCTGATTCCAGCTATGAGCGTATGCTCTGTGTTCCCCTCCACATCACAGAATACGTTTTCTCAGCCACCACTCATGCAAGTATTCTTCTGCCTCCCCAATACATATGTCATGGTTTCCACAGAATCACCCTCTCCCAAGCAGATCTTATTTATCAGCTACCACCCAAATTGACCTTCTCTCACTATGATTCCCCTCCAAATCCATGATCAACCTTCTCCTCAACTGGCCTGCCCCTTGCTTAAGTATTAACACCCTACTCCAGTTCTATACTCTCCATCAACTGGGCTCCCACCCAAGGCAGATAGAACCTTTTTCCACCAGTTTGCACAAGGCAGTTCTCGATTGCCTCTCCACTTTCCCTCTCTTATTCTGGTAGTTTTTTCCCCCACATTTTCAAGCCTTTTTCCCAACCACATGTGAAAGCATCCTCCCAGATTGCTCTTAAGTACGTTATCACCTCAACCTGCAAGTCCAGTCCCCATGGGCTGCTGTCAGCTCTGTTTTCCTTCCTCCATCCAGGAGAGTTTTACCTCTGGGGCTCCACTACTGCTACAGTGGCTACCCTACCTGAGAGTTGCATCCAGAACTGTGCACTGCATCACTGTTAATCTGTTCTGCAGATGGATGGTGATGTTGCATCTCCAAGATTCATGCTGGCTACATTACATATTCTGTGCACAGTGGGTAGTGACTGGATGGGTGTGGAGAGAACTGAGTGAGGACGATTCAGCTACTGTGTTGTAGGTAGACTGCACAGGCAGGCAGGAGAGGAATTCCTTCTTCACTTAGACTGTGCACATATGAGTTTGATCTCCTTCCTCCAGCTGTATTATATATAATAAAGGTTGGATATGGGAGTTTCAGGGGCTGGAGTCCTGATTTTAGTCATTCCGCCCATGCAGTGCTCCGCCACTACTTCTATAATTCATAAAACAGCTAGTAGACTGAAGAGAGTGCAGAATGGCATTCCTGCATTCTGGTTAATGATTAGGAGCCTCCTGCTAGTCAACCCTGCTGCTTTGCTGACTTCAGTTTTATCACTAGTAAACTCCCCCAAGGGCATAATCGACCATCTAAATGAAAACAAAAACAGGATTTTCTTAAGTTACTTTCTCAACCAATTTATTTGCACTTGAGAGCCATGATGCCCACCTGCTTTTGCCATTGATCATAGTGCAGAAGGTTGACCGGATCTTTGATGGGCGCTATATATGGTGTGCATCAATCCTTCTAACAATCATGTAGTTTTAAAGCTTGCCCAATATACAAATACTACAGTTTTCATTGGTCTAATCAGAAGTCAAATGCTAAGATGGGACAAGAAGTAGTCTGAGGGCTCAAATGTTTATGCTTTCTACCATCTTTACATTTTATTTTAAATTAGCCCACAAAATGTGTATCAAAACCATGAATGTCTAGTTGTTTGGAGTGGACTAACACAACAGTCACTCTTATCACAACTCTCCCAGTAGATAAGAGGCATCATAGATTTAAGTATTGTAACTGCTTCCAGGCATCCAGTCTGACCATGAATTCTACTAGGAGGAGACTTCCTACTGAAATTTCTTAATGGATGCTATATTGCCCCAGCATACACATTCACAGTTTCCCTAGTATCACTGAAAAAACACACTTGGTGGCCAAACCTAGAGGAAAAGTTCTTTAGATGCACTTCTCACACATTTTATGCAAATAAAACATTTAGACTGCTTATGGAGGGAGATATCTGTCCTACATAAGATATTTACTGGTGCTCAGAAACTCCACCAAAACTAGTAATTGGATTAAACCTAATGTGTGGCTATCACTTCCTCAAGTAAGACAGTTTACAATCAACACCTTAACACTTCCACTGCTTAGTCCCAAACTAATCTGGAAAGCTAAATCTCCTATTGGACAAAATGGTAAATATTACCTGTGTCATCAGGTTAGCAAAGGCACAGACAGGAATGTACGACATCTTTACTGGAACGTAGTCTGTAATTGTGACCGCTGGTGTGCATATTTTTTTTTTGAGGTTTATATCTGAGCCTTTCTTTAGATTTAACATCTATAGAACAGGTATACAAAAATCTTAAAGTTCTACCCTTTTTGAAACATGTGTAAACTGGATTATATGCTATCAAAGAGTATGCTTCAAGACCAGAAAACAGGTATAAATCCACCATTTTTAATCTGCATGGCATCATTATTGTAAGCTTGCGTGATTTTTAGGAGGTAGTCTAGCTAGTACCCCCCCTACCAAGATTATAAAAGGCTTTTCTTACTTTTAGAATTTATGAGAAGTGATGCATTTCAGTGAACATAAACAGTAATTCTTAAAGTCACAGTTGATCTATTAGGTTATTGTTCAAGACATTGGCTCGTTAGTAAATATTTACGTAATTTACTCCCACAGATTATCACATTCTCTGGGGTGATCGGTCTTCAAACTAACGCTGCCTGGCTTCTGGGACACCTTCACCTCGCTAGCTTCTCCTCAAGCCAAAGTAGAGCATCTGGTAAGATTGCTTTATTTTATTTGATACTTTTATTGAAAGTTTTGCATTCCATTCAACCATTAAACTTATCAGCATTTCTGTTACTGCCCAGTATGGAAAATGTAGGTTTCTGATAGAGACTTCTAACCTGTAGAATCCTCACCTTTTGAATATTCCCTAGGTGTCAGACTGGATCCAGAAACTCTCCAGACTTACGCTCTTTCTCTCCAGAAATGACATGTGGTCCCATATAGGTACCACTCCTACACGCTGACATCAATCCTTTCTTTTTACACCACCAGACAGAGCTATCCCTTGTCTCTTTGAGACCGATTTTCTACCTAACCTTTACACTGTGCAATGGAAATGTCACCTTCAAACATGGCAGGATTCAAACAATGTAAGGACTGTCTCAAGTAAATGTCTGTTACAGATCCTCAGCAGGTTTCCCTGTGCTGCCTGAGTTCAAGTCACAACACTAAGGCCTGCAGTGATGGTGCATTGATGAACCTAAGACCATACATGACTGCAAGCCAAAGCAATACATTGCTTAACACCAGATGACTCATCTGCGGATTGCTGGGACTGATAGCCTTCTGGTGATCAAATTCACCAGGTGACACATGCAGGCTCTGCATTGGGATTTGAAGCCTCAGTGGGACCTCTCTAACAGCATCCATATTTTAGAGGACACTGCAAAAGATCTGCATTGGTGATTGCTAGACCCCAGTTGGGTCAATGAAAGATCTCTCTCCCTACCACACCCAGAGCTGACAGTGGTAACCGATGTGTCATCGCGTTAGCGTTTCAAAGGCATCTCTCGCTCTGAGATGCTTTCTGCACACTGTGGAATACAGAACTTCTGGATGCATTTCTGTTGATCCTGCCTCTGCCTCAAGTTCTGAATGAGGTCAGGATCAACCGGGCACAAGTCTACCTTGTTACCCCAGATTGGACATGGAGAGCATGGTGTCCAGAGCTCCTGGCTTGGTTGCATCTGCAACAGTCCTCCGGTCAGGCTGCGCTCAAGGCGGACATGTTGTCATGGCAACGGGGCGGGTTATGTATCCGGGCCTTTGCAATCTCCACCTTCATACTTGGAAATTGAGTGGTGATAGCTGAACACGTTCAACCTTCCTCCAGAGATGGTTGATGACATCTTAACAGCCAGTTGGCCCTTGACTAAAACAATACATGCCTGTTGTTGAGACAAGTCTGTGGATAGGTGATTATCACTCCACATTGCCCCCGTCAGTCTGTTATCTGATGTTTTGTAGTTTGTGTTATCCCTCACCCAGCAAAGCTTTGCTTTGGGTACAGTTAATGGGTACCTTTCGGCCTTTTTACAGTTGCTGGACCAGTCCTCATTATTTAAATCACCAGTTGTGATGCTTTTTTGAAAGGCCTGGAACATCTGTTTCCTCCCTCACCTTTGGTCATGCTGCTGTGGGACCTTGACTTGACTTGACGCTTCTAAGTTGTCCTTTGCAGCTGCTCACCCTCAAGACAGTGTTCTTTGTCGCCATTACATCGGTGCGCCGAGTGAATGAGCTTTAGGGTCTTGGTGTTAACCCACGATAAACCACCTTCATCCCAGACAAACTGGCTTTGCGGACACATGCATAATTTGTGACCAAAATCGGGATGGCGTCCCACGTCGATCAAACCATCACCCTTCTGGAGTTTGGTGCTGCGCCTCACCCCTCCAAAGAGGAAGGGACTCAATTTTTTTGACCCCATACGAGCACTGAAGAACAATGGGTGGACAATCAGCTCTTTGTGGGGTTTGCTGAAGTGAAAAAAGGCAAGGCCATGCAGAAGTCGGCTGCTCTGCATCACGATCTGCTATGCATTGGCCAGAAAGCAGCCTCCAGAAGGACTGTGAGTTCTTTCCACCAGAGCCAAAGTTGCTACCACTAAATTGACATGCCGAGTTCATGTCCTGGACATCTAACAGGTGGCTCCTTGGGTGTCGCTCCATTACCAGGAAGGACATTTCGCCCGTTTTGTCCTGCAGGACTTTTTAGTTTGAGCCAAGCCACAGGCAAAACCTCCTAATAGGTATTGCTCTGTTGTCTATTTAAAGGCTGACGAATCTGTGGTTAGAAGTCTATATCCAAAGAACAAGTTACTTACCTTCGGTAATGCTCTTTCTGTTAGTGATTCTACATACCTGCAGATTCCTCACGGCTCTCCCATCCTCCCAGTTTGTTGAATTGCACTCCATTCATTAAGAACATCCCGGGTCTAGGACTCTGCACACTGGTCAAAGCCAATTTGTTGATGGGACATTGCGTCAAAGGAGCGGACATCCTTACAAGCAACTGACGTCACCGCAGTAGTGGCGCCCCTGTTGGTCTGCATGTCATTTCCAGAGCAGAACAGTCTCAGTACTGAGCCGCATGGCGCTGCCTAGCAGTTCACAGAGGTACTGCTCGAAAGTTTGCTGATCCAGTCTGACACCTGGGAAATATTCAAAAGGTGAGTAATCTGCAGTGACACAGAGTCCACTGGAAAGAGCGTTACTAAAGGTAAGTAGCTTGTTCTTCAGCAGATATTGTTTTAAATGAATACTTAAAACCATATCAACTGAAAGAGACACGTTAGTGATAGATTCCTTACCTTAGAATATCCGCCGGCATCAGACTGGATCTGGAAAGTTTTGCTTGGCAGTACCCCTGCGCATCAGTAGGTGGCGGTGTGCGGCTCCGCGTCCGTCGCTGGCGTCGTATGTGACGAGATGACGTCACAGAGACTATTTAGGCGCCACCCATGCGTGCTGACGTCAGTTCTTTCTTTTTCTGCGCCGAAAGCGCAGATCCGGATTGAGCACGTACCTCAGTCATTTTTTGACTACTCTTTTGAGACTTTGTCTCCTGGTGCTCGTAGGGATGCCCGGCTTTAAGTCTTGTGGGGCGTGTCACCGTAACATGTCTGTGGCGGACCCCCACGAAGTGTGCCTCTACTGCCTAGAGACCGACCATGACTCCCGCGACCGCCGAGACTGTCCAGCCATGGCCTCGAAGGCATTGCGGGAGCGGCGCCGGAAGTTGCTGGAAGTCCGGCATTCCTCTCACAGCCGCTCCGCGTCTAGGGGCCGTTCCCGGGACCGCCTGCAGGACCGTAGCCGATGCTCTTCGGGCTCCTAGTTTTCTCCTTCAGATTCCGGTAAGCAACGCCATAAAAAGAAGTTGAAGAAGCGCGTTCGCTCCCCGATGTCCCCCCGTTGCTCCCTGGAGGCGGACGAGGGGGACAGGGGTTCCGCCCCTGCGGCTCCTTTGGAGCTGGGGAATCCTGCGGCCTACCGGCTATACCCAGGTCCGTCGGTGACTCCTGAACAGGTGCAAGAGTTTCTTGCTGCCTTGGACTGCCTTTACAGGCCCCGGGCTCCCGCCGGCGTGCCTTCGGGCCCCGCGGTCCCGTGTCCAGATCCTGCTGGCCCGTTGGCTCGGCCACTGGCTCCGGCCCGGGAGCTGCAGGATCCTGCGCCGCTGGCTCTGGCCTCGGCGCCACGAGGTGTAGCGCCCCGGCTCCACCCCAGGCGCCGCACTGGGTGCCATTCCTTCCAACCCTGACCCCGGACCATTTTGTCCTGGCCTGGAATCCGCATTGGGCTGTGGCTCTGGCCCGGCCGGCGCCGTTCCGAGCGCCGTTTGTCCCTTTGTCCCTGCCCGCCCCAGCTACGCCGGAGCTGGACGAAGACTGGGGCGGGTCCGTGGACCCCCTCGCTCGGCAATGTGACTCCAAGCAGGATTGGGTGGACGACCTGGAGGGTGCAGGCGAACTGGATGTGTCTTCGGACCCGGGGTTTGCCTCTCCTCCGCCTACCTTGGAGGAGGGTGCCTCCTACACTATGGTGCTCCGTCGGGCGGCAGATGTTCTCCTTCTCGATCTCCCTACGGCGGCCCTCAAGACCAACCTCTTTACTGAGGTATTCCAGACGGCGCCTGCATCATCGGAGCCACTGCTCCCTTTCAATGAAGCCCTCGCCAAAGTCCTTTTGGTTGAGACCGGCCACGGGGGCACCGGTGGATAAAAACTTCGCTAGGCGTCATCGCCCGGCACTCGGTGACCTCGCCTTCCTGACTGCTCACCCCACGCCTGAGAGCCTGGTCATTCAATCTTCGACGTTGCAGTGTCTTTCCCTCAGCTCCGCCTGACAAGGACTCTAAGCGGCTGGACCAATTTGGCAAGAGGTTGTTCTCCTCAGACAGCTTGGGGCTGCGGTCTGTTAACACCACCTGCTTGTTGGGCCTTTACTCCCATGCAGTGTGGGATTCTGTGGCCCAGGTCTTGCCTCAGTGTTCTGAGGAGGTCCAGGCTGTCCTTTCCCAAGCAATTGCAAGGGTAAGGATGCGGCGAAGTTTGCCATCCGATGCGGTTTGGATTCCGCTGATTCATTGGGCAGGATGATTTCTACGACTGTGGCGTTGCGGCGCCACGCCTGGTTGCGTTCCACTGAGTTCTCACGTGATGCCCTTTGATGGTTCACGCCTCTTTGGCGATAAGGTCGATAACGCCCTGGAGAGCTTTAAAGACTCCCGGGCTACGGCCAAGTCGATGGGTCTTTCTACAAAGAACCCTACCACGCCTGGTTTTCGTTCCTTTCGTGGCCAGGGAAGGGGCACTTAGGCGCGTCCCTCCAATAAGCCTGTGCAGAACGAGCCTCAGCGCGGCCATGGATTCTGCAGGGGCGGGACTGGCAATCAGTGTGCGAGTCAGTCCACCTCCACCCCTGCTGCTGCCGCCTCTAAGCCTTCCTAATCCAAACTTCAGGGAGCACCCCATGCCGGTGGGTGGCAGGGTTCGCCACCATCTCCACCACTGGCGCAAGATTACATCAGACAAGTGGGTGCTGCAGACAATCCGCCACGGTTACTCTCTCCCCTTTCTGTCCTTCCTTCCAGCCATGCCACCTCGGAACCACCGCATGTCGGGGGATCATTTGGCTCTTCTCCGTCAGAAAGTCACTGCCTTCTTGGCCAAGGGGGCCATCAAGTGCGGTCCCAGTCAGGAAGTAGGGAGTGGTTGTTATTCCCACTACTTTCTGGTCCCCAAGAAGGAAAAGGGAGGCTTGGGCCCCATCTTGGACCTCCGGGACGTCAGTCGCTTTCTCTGGAAGGAGAAGTTCAAGATGCTGACTCTGGCTCAGGTCCTGACTGCCCTGGAGACTGGATGGTAGCATTGGACTTGCAGGACGCTTATTTCCATATTCCCGTCCTGCCGGCCCACCGGCGCTACCTACGGTTCACGGTAGGCCAGGAGCATTTTCAGTTTGCCCTGCTCCTCTTCGGCCTTACCAGTGCCCCTCAGGTGGTTGCAGCTCATCTGCGCAGGTTAGGGGTGTCAGTCTTCCCTTACCTTGACGACTGGCTGTTGAAGGCGAGCTCGCCTTAGACGGTTGTCACCTACCTCCAGACTACGACCGATCTCCTGAATTTGCTGGGGTTCCCCATCAACGTGCCGAAGTCACACCTGAGTCCCTCTCAGACGCTCCCCTTCATTGGAGCGGTTCTGGACTAGACACTGTTTCGGGTTTATCCTCCCGAACAGCGTGTCTGCGATATTCAGGCTATGATTCAGCTCTTTCAGCCTCTATCCCGGGTTTCCGTCAGGATGACTCTCCGGCTTCTGGGCCTGATGGCCTCCTGCATCCTGCTGGTGACACACGCCAGATGGCATATGCGGGCTCTGCAGTGGGACCTGAAGTTCCAGTGGGCACAGCATCAGGGCAACCTGTCCGATCGCGTCCAGATCTCGGAGGGCGCTGCACAGCAGTTGCAGTGGTGGCTCACTAATCGTGATTGGGTCAGTGGCAGATCCCTCTCCCACCCCCAACCGGAGCATACAGTGGTGACGGATGCGCCCCTCCTGGGATGGGGAGGCCACTTGGGAGAGGTGGAGATCAGAGTCCTCTGGCCTCCGACAGAGTCCCGGCTCCACATCAACCTTCTGGAGCTTTGGGCGGTCCGACTTGCTCTAAAGGCATTCCTTCCCTCTTTTAGGGGGAGTGTAGTGCAGGTGTTCACGGTCAACACCACGCCATGTGGAACTGCAACAAACAGGGCGGGGCGGGGTCGTGGACCCTATGTCAGGAGGCTCTCCGCCTCTGGACATGGCTGGAACGTCAAGGCATTACCTTGGTGGTACAACACCTGGTAGGTTCTCTGAAAGCCAGGCCTGACGAACTCAGCCGCGGGTGCATGATGGATCACAAATGGCGTCTGAACTCGGACGTGGCGCAAGGTCTCTTTCAGCAGTGGCGAGAGCCTTGGTTAGATCTATTCACCACCGAAGAGAACACGCAATGTCATCAGTTCTGTGCATTGGACTTTCCAAGGCGGCACTCGCTCGGAGTCGCTTTTCGTCGCGAGTGGAGCTGCGGTCTGTTGTAAGCCTTTCCACCTATACCACTTCTGCCCAGAGTGCTGAAGAAGAACAGGCGCGACCCGGCCCATGTCATTCTTGTGGCTCCAGATGGGCTTGAAGAGTATGGGATCCCGAGCTACTCAGTATGAGCGTCTTTCCCCCGATCCGTCTGCCTCTTCGGGAGGATCTTCTGTCGCAGCAGCAGGGGACGGTCCTCCACCCGAACCTGTCCAGTCTCTACCTCCATGCGTGGAGATTGAGCGGCGGCAGTTGACACGGTTTGATCTTCCTTCTGAGGTCTGTGATGTCATTCTGGTTGCCAGGCATCCTTCCACCAAGAAGGTGTACGCCTGGAGGTGGAACAGATTTGTGGCATGGTGCACAGCGAAGGCTGTGTATACCCTTTCTGCCCCTCTTTCTGAGGTTCTTCTGTTCCTTCTCTCTTTGGCCCAGCAGGGCTCTGCGTCGGGCACTATCAAAGGTTATCTTTCTGCCATCTCCGCCTTTCTGCGGCTTCCAGATCAGCCTTCTTTTTAAGTGCCCGGTTGTTAGCCTCTTTCTCAAAGGCATTACACACATGTTTCGTTCCGTGCCTTTCATACTGCCTCAATGGGACTTAAATCTGGTCTTGACTTTTCTGATGTGCGCTCCCTTTGAGCCTCTTCACAACTGTCCTTTACGTCTTCTTACTCTAAAGACAGCTTTCATGGTAGCTTTCACCTCTGCCAGAAGAGTGAGTGAGCTACAGACTTCCAAACCTCCTTTCCTTTCTGTTCATCCGGACAAGTTGGTTTTAAGGACCCGTCCTTCTTTCTTGCCAAAGGTTGTCACGCCCTTCCACGTCGGGCAGACCATCACTTTGCCCACCTTCTTTCCGCCTTCGCATCCTTCCAGGGAAGAGGAGAGGCTCCACTGTCTGGACCCAAAACGTGCGCTCGCTTTCTATCTGCAGCGTACACAACAGTTCCGGGTGGATGATCAACTCTTTGTTGACTGCGTGGGTGCCAAAAGAGGTCGGGCTGTGCACAAACGAACCATTTCCTGGTGGGTTTGTTTTGTGCATCAAAGCATGTTACTCCTTGGCCAAGAAGGAGCATCCTGTGGGGCTGGGTGCCCATTCGACCAGGGCAACTGCAGCCACTACTGCCTTGGGATGCGGTGTTCCCTTGCAAGAGATTTGTCAGGCAGCTACGTCGGCCTCGCTGCACACATTTACAAAGCACTACTGCCTTGACAGTCAGATCCAGAGAGACAGCTTCTTTGGCCGCTCCGTGCTCCGTGACTTTTTGGTGTAATCTCGTACACAGAGCCACCACCGGGGTTGGTATTGCTGGGGTGTCTATTCTGAGGTAAGGAATCGATCACTAACGTGTCTCTTTCAGATGCACAAGTTACTACTTGTGTAGCAATATATCTGTAAGAGACATTAGTTAGTGATAGATTCCTTATCGCACTACCCATCCTCCCCGTTCTGCGAAATGATTACTGGGGTTAAGGTCATCCCCTTTTTAGGGCCCTAGTTTTCTGCACCAGTGGTCGGTTTCTTGCATGGGTCTGCATTTCAGCACGGAAGTCGTGTAGAGAACTGACGTCAGCGCGCATGGATGGCGCCTAAGTAGTCTCCGTGACGTCATCTCGGCGCATAAGACGCCAGCGACAGACGCGGAGCCGCACAACGCCACCTACTGACGCGCAGGGGTACTGCTAAGCAAAACTTTCCGGATCCAGTGTAATGCCTGGGGATATTCTAAGGAAAGGAATCTATCACTAACTAATATCTCTTACAGATATATTGTTACACAAGTAGTAACTTGTGCATTAGCCGCTCCATTTTTTTACCCTTTTGACTCCAGGGGGCATCATGAAGTGAATAGGCAAAAGACTAAATACAGCAGAAAAAGGGGGTGTAAACATTTCACATTTTACAGTTTACAATATGGAGGGTCGAGATTAAGTAAATAAAGAACATTTGTGTTTATAAAATAACTTCTTTTAGAAAGTGGAAATGCACCAGCTGTAGCCAAGTGAGTAGAACCAAATGGCATTGTCATTGAGCATGTGGTTAAAGGGTCCATCTGATCCCAAGGGGACATCATTATATGATAATTTTACAATGCCTGTTGAGGATGATTGATAGTGATACTGAGACTGGGTAAAGAGAACTCTATTTTTCTTTACACTAAATGGCCTCTTTAATGTTTTAGTGAGACACAGGTAATAGCTCTCTCTCTTTAGACTGCATAGTATGTAGACATCCAAAGTTTGAGGAGAAAAATCGGATTTCTCCGGGTGCACCTTGAGAAAATAGTGTGAAGCATCTTCAGAATCAGCGTCTCATAGCTCCACAATAGTATGCGGCTAATATGATCAAATCAATTGCTGCTTCAGACAAGATTGACAGTAGCATACACCATCATTGAGGGTACAAACCAGTATTTTCGTTATCATGATATTCTAATGTTGACAACACCAGGGTGCCTTCTGTTATGTTAGAATCCTACTGGTGCGTGTAGCTTTTAATACATCTGTGTAGCTTGAGTTGGGATTGGGCATTCTTGGCCCCCTTGTTCAAAAGTGGATGGAGTTTAAAAACTTGTCAGAAGCTGATGTTATGTGATAGGCTGACAGATTTGAGTGTTGTGCAATGTAGTGTTGCGCCACGGGCCATGGCCCAGCCCGTGGCACTGCCCGCTTCATCATTGCGTGCCGAGGTGCAGCCTGCGGCGCCTCCTTCTTCTTGGGCGTATCGCGGTGCTGGAGGACTGCCCGATGTTTCAGCATCGTGATTACACTCCGCAACGCTTATGTCTAGTCAGGCATGCAGCAGCCCAATATGGCGGCCCTTTAATGCTCATTAATACACAGTAGGAACACCGCAGCTCCAATTTTAGAGCTGCGGCTCTCAGTACTTCCATGGGTCAAATTTTCACTCACATTTCTTGTTTTACACATTTCACTGTGGCTTCTAGTATATTCTCAAGGTGACATCTTGTTACTTCTTATTACCATGAGTCCTCAGTCCTGTTTCCCAGAGTGCCTTGGGATGGTTCTTTGTTTTACCCTTTCCAAGATGGCAACCTTTTCCTATTCCTTACTTTTCCTTTTCCCTATCCAAGATGGCAACTGTTTACTTCCTGCCTATGGGTATTTAAGGGGCTGAATCCTTAATTCAGCACTCCTTGCTCCTGCAGGTGTGTCCTCGCTCCTGTTGGTGACCTTTGATCTTGCTTGGTGTATTTTTGCTTCCTGTTGGTGCACTTTTGTTTCCGGTTGGCACTTCCTATTCCAGCTTGGATTCCTTTTAACCTTCCGCTCCTATTTGGAGTTCTTGCCTCCTATTCTCTACTCCTTGCTGGTGTTTGCTCTTATTTGTGTGTTCATTCCTTCCTTTCCGTTCCTGGAGTCTCCACCTTCAACAAAGGTGTTTCCCTACAGGACTTGGGACTCCTTTTGGAAGGCACAGTCTGCTCTGGCTTTTCATTGTCGGCAGCACCGTGGCTACCAGAAAGAGTCACCCTTACCTCAGACAGACCAGAACCCTCTAGAACCTTAGTCGAGAACGTCTCCAACAAACCAGAACTGGTAAGAACATTGCACGTCTTGAGATGTAGCCACAATAAAGATAGAGATTAGAAGGGCGCTATACAGAAACTCACTGTTAACTGTAACAGTCAAGATGAGATTTATAATATCACTTACTTGGGGACCTTCAAGGTAGAGCAGAGAAATATAAGCTTATTGATAATAGGAAAAGCCAGATTCATTAAGTAAGTCAGCAAGGAGTTTAAGATAAAGAATGAAGTTCTGAGGGGCAAGGATGGGGTTTTAGGGTAGAACTTGTTGGAGTGGGGGTGGATGAAAGAAAAGGAATATCCATTCTTTACTAATTGAGTTTGGTTGACAAGACATGATGACAGATAATGGACAACATCACTTCAGTACGAGTGAGGTGATTTAGAAAATCAAATATCTTGTGAGGAATAGTATCAAAAACTGCGTACAAACCCAGATATCTGTAATATTGTGGGATGACCAGATAGTCAGATTTTGGGAAGTTAAGGAAGAAAAGTTTTCTATTTAATAGGTTTTTTTCCCTTTGGTAAATGCTGAATATTTTATCCCACTGCAGATTCCTCTTTGCTTTGTAGGGATGTTTGATTCCTGTTACTCAAAAAAAAAATTCTTATATGTTTTTGAGTTCCCCTTGTCTCTTGGCCAGGATTCTGTGGCCAGAGGAAAGTGAAGCAGTACTTGCATAATTTATAGTCAGTTGTAAATGTTCATAGTGGTGGAGAAAGGGAGTTTGAGGATCTTACAGTTATGAAAATTACTTTTCATACTTGGCTTGCTGGTAGTTCCTACCAGTGGTTTACTGAATACAGCTCTTTGAAGTGACTCATTGTTTGAGAGAGTTGAGGCGACATGGACACTCACAGTAGGAGACATTGAAAGCGGTGAAGCACACCCTTACTTTCATGAAACCCCTTCTAGAAATACTTTTTCCCCCACCTATGAGCCTAAGGAGGCAATTTCTGTAGGAAACTGCACTTGTATTGCACGCCCGCCCCCTCTATTTGACTACTAGATGCTGGTTTTCAACTATACAGTGCACTGAGGCCTTCTGACCAGGCCTCAGTGCCAGTGCTCCTTCCCCTAAAACTAGTTAGGGTCTTATTGTAACCCAATTGACAAGGGCTTTAACACCCCTATGATTTCGTAGTAAATGGTGCCCCTTGCACCTAGTGCATGGGTACTAAATAGGGTCCCCGAGGACTGCAGCATGTCTTATGCCACCCTGAGAGTCCCACACACAAATTACATTCATACTGCCATTGCAGACTGTGTGTCATGGTGCAAACCACAAGTGAAAACACAAAGTGGCACACTCACCGTGTACAATGCCCAAGCCACTGCAGGTAATATATGTAAGTTACCCCTACAGCAAGCCTCGTAGCCCTATGGCAGGCTGCATTCAATCAAATGTATGGCCTATCTGCATGAACTGATATGCCCCTGTGCCGTGTAGTTCTATTACTAGTCAGTACAAGTGAACAGGAGAGCCCTTTTAAGTATGTACTGGGCACTGGTTATTACGAGTTCACCAAGTAGGTGATGGCTTTAATGAAACCTATGGTGTTTGGTATCAAACCACTTGTCTTAATACATATGTATTGTTGCCAGTACAAGATTTATTATGACATACACCCAGAGGGTGCCTTGGTGGTGCCCCCTGAAAAACCTTCCACTATCAAGTGTGCTAAAATAATTTCAAAAAGGGGGTGGTGCTGGCTGACTAGTATCATCCAAGCTGCCACCACAGACATGTTTCTGACCCCTGCAGGTGGGAGCACACACTCTCTAAGGCCAGAAACAATGCCTGCTTAGGAGGAAGTGTTTCACACCTCCTCCAGCAAGCTGGCTAGTGATTTAACATATCTGACAGAGACTACTAGCTGCAGATTCCTTAACGTAGAATTATACCCAGGCGCTAGACTGGATCCGGAAGCTTTCTTTGCCACAGCACCTCTGCGCGCTGGGGCGTTACCACGTGACTCCGCCCTGACGTCGTCCGCGGACGTGACATCATCGAGGTCACATAAGCCCCACCCCGGCGCGCTGACGTCAGTTTCCTTCTTCTCCGCTTGCCACGCGGATCCGGATCGTCTCCCTGGCCTGTTTTCAGGCCTTCTTTTTTCAAGCTCTGCGTATCTTTTTTGAGAACTGTGTGTGAATGCCTTCGGGCTTCAAGACGTGCTCGTCTTGCGCGCACCAGATGTCGGCGACGGACCCTCACCCCATTTGTATGTGGTGTTTGGGTGAGCATCATCACTTCACGGACTGCGAAGCTTGTCAGCAGATAAAGCCGAATTCCGGCGGGAGCGCCGGATGAAACTCCTTTCGGCCCGTATGCCAGGTCAGCCTCGTCATCGCGTCCATCCCCCGCGGAAGGGGCCAAGAACCGCAGCTTCCGTCTCCGACATCGTCCTTCTTCGAGGCTGCAGGGGCGTCGCTCACCCGTTGGTAAGTGTTGCAGCTTGTCCCCGAGGCCCGGTCCCCACCCTGTGGGGGGCGTGGGTTCTCCGCGGGTCGTGCGGTCTCGCAAGTCGCCACCCTTTTCCGGTGTGGGGGCGACCAGAGCCCAAATGGAGGCCTATGCTGCAGCCCTGCAGGCCTCTTTGGCTCCTCCTCCTCGTCCTGGGACATCCGTGGATCCCTTGCCTTGTGCGAGGCCCTCTGCGGAGTCGCCGGAGGCTCTGGCGCCAACAGGTTCGGCTTCAGGTCTTGCAGGTGTGGTGTCGTCGGGGTGCGCCCTACGGGGTTCCCTGCTTCGGCACACGGCGCCTCTGCTTTGCCGCAAATCCCCATGGGGGTCCCTGTGGTTATGCAGAAGGTTGCCGGGACTCGGGGCTCATCCCAGAGTCGTCCTCGGTCCTCTGGGCAGGCGGCGACCTTGTCCGAGGCCGAGCTGACACCGCTCAGGTGCCGGTGGCTGTCGGCGCCGCAGGGGCTGGCTAAGGGCCGGGCGCGTCCCCGGGTCCCTCTCGTCTCTCCATGCAGGCGGCTGCCTCGTCGGAGGTCGGGTCGGCGCCTTTTCGACGCCGTTCTTTAGCTGCCCCAGCTCCGAACCCGCCTCATTCTCCTGCTGCACAGGTGGTGATGGAGGTTGCCGTGGCATCTCCTTCGGCATTTTTACCCGGCGTCTTCCAAGGAGGGCTCTTCGCCATCCCCGCGCCCACAGTCTTCCCCAGAGGCGCCTCGGGTTCCCTACTCATCTGTCAACCACCCACCATTCCGAGCTTGGCCATTTCTACCTCCGGTTGGGCTGGGGGATGGCTGGTTTAGTTTACAGCCGTCACCCACGGAGGAATTGCTCTCCCTACCGCGTTGTCCTACGAAGGCGAGTGCTGCCTTTGCACGGGCTGTCTCTACTGCCGCTGGGATTTTGCACCATGGTGACCCGGCTGCCCATATCCCCACGGACCATTTGCTTGAGGTTCTCCATCAGGGCTCTGGTGGACGGGAGCTGCTTCTTCCCTGCGAAGCTTCGCTTCAAAATTTTCTCTTAGGGGCGTCCTGCCACGGGGAACCCGGTGCCCCAGTCGCTCCTGCACCGCCACCATCCTGCTCCGCATGATCCTGTCTGCCTTTCCTTCCACCCTTCTACCCAGGGCCCTCTTCTGTAGACTGGCTTTCCCTCCCTGCCTTCAGTGTTGTCTCCTTCGTCACGAGAGGCCCAGTGGTTAGATTCCTGGGGGTGTAATATCTTCGCTTCCTCCAGCGCTGCCTTGCGGGCGCTCAACGCGCTTTGTGTGTTAGCAAGAGCCACTTTCAGCTTGTGGGATTCCGCGGAGTCCCTTCTGTCTTCTGCTTCTCAGGAGGCTGCATGCGCTGATCTGCGGCACCATGTGTTGGATGGCCAGGAGCTGGCCACGTTTATTCTTCGCTCGGCTCTTGATGTCTCTGGGGCTCTTGGTCGCACTATGGCTAGTTTGGTGGCCCTCCGTTGCCATGCTTGGTTGAGGGATAGTGTTTTCCCTGAGAATGTGAGGGAGCGTCTGGTTGACCTCCCTTTTGATGGCACTCTTTTGTTTCACGCCCCTGCGGACTCTGCCATTCAGCGGTTCCTCGCGGGGCTTCGTCCTCCTCCTCCTCCCCCTCCCCCCCCCCCCCCCCCCCCCTCAGTAAACCTGGAAGTCAGCTGGTGTATTCTGGGAGGTGTTCTCCCATTGTTTTTCCGGGGCCTGGTGTTTGGTGACCCCGGATGTGCGTTCTGTGTAGTTGAGTTGCCTTCAGGGCCCTTCAGTGCTGTTGGCTGCTGGTCCAGCCCCCCCCTCCCTTTTGACTTGTGGCTTTGGCTGTCGTTAAAAGCCGTGTCGGTCCTGAGATCGGGTCTTCTGTGTCTTCTTTTATTGGCTGGCTGGTAAGCCGTCTGCTATTCTACCCGCAGGTCTTCCTGTTTTAGTCCTCTGCTGAGGAAAGTTTTTCCTAAGAGGTGTTCCCATGTTTTCTTGGGAAGTAGTCTACCCTATGTGGGATACGTGTAGCTATTGTATAGCTCTGTCATGGGCTGGGGAGTTGAGACCCACTTTTTCGAGTTCTGTGCCTTCCATGGCGTAACGGTATAATGCAGGTGCGGTCTCTTTAACACTTGTCTTGGCGCAGCTTGCGCTGCGCCCCGCTTGTCCTTTTCCATGTTTGCTTCGACGCTAGACCAGCCTGGCATGCTGTCTACGGCATTGAGTTGTGGCGCTTCCGCCTTTTTTGTCCAGCGTTCAGCCTGGTCCTCTTGTCTAATGTTCCAGGGGGACTAGCTTTCTTGATTTTCTGTGTTCTGGTTAAAGGCGTGGGCCGTCCTCCGTCTATCTCTTTCTCTTCTCTTCTACCTGGTCTGGTCCCCCCCTTTGGGGTGTGTCCTGGCCTCCCTTGGCCTCTGCCTTTGACTTGCGCCTGGCTTGTTCTGGGTACCCTGTTCCTTGGTGCTGCTTCTTGCAGGCTGCGCATGCCTGCTGGCTCTGGTCCACCGTTGTGGCTCTTGGTAGGTTCTCTTGTGCCCCTGCCTCTTGTCTTGCTGGGGCTTTGTGCACTTGTGTCTTTCTTCTTACGCCTGCGCTGTTGGCGGTAAGGCGGTTCCTGCCTTGTCTGCTGCCTTGCAGCTGCTGTCTGCTCAGCTGTTCCTATCGCTGTGTGTGTTTTCTACGCCGGGCCCTGCCTCCGGCTCTACCTCTTCTCCCTGGCATTGGAGGTGGTTCTTTGTTCTTTGTGGCACTTCGGGCACTGTCTGTCCGTGCGGGGTGTTAGAGTGGTTCTCCCTTGGTTGGGCCTGGGATCTCCTGGCCTTCCCGTTTTGTCCCCGTGACATGTCCTCTGCTGGGAGCCTGTGCCTCTCTCTCTCTCCCTACTGGGAGGCTCTCTCACAGACCCTCCTCCCTTCTGGGTATGGCTTGAGTATCTATTCTACGTTAAGGAATCTGCGTCTCTATCAGATGTACAAGTTACTTACCTTCCGTCTCGATGTATCTGGTAGAGACGAGTCTAGTCGCAGATTCCTTCACAACCCGCCCTTACTCCCCGTTCTGCGAGGACCTTCAGTTTGGTCTTCTGCACTAGCCGCCCTCTGGGTGGCTTGTCGCCTGCGATTGTCCTCTTCATTTCCTCCCTGACGGGATGCTTCGAACTGTTTAATTGTTCCTTGCGGGTACAAGGTCGGTTGGTTCATGTTTACTTCGGCATCCCTACACCCTGGTTTTTTCCGGTGTGGGGGCCTACTTTTACTCTTCTTACCTTTTAATTGCTTGGGGTTTCTGATTCCTCTGCAGTCCTTTAAGTTGGGGTCTTTTGGCTGTACCTCAGCCTTTAGCTCCTTCCAGGGGATCCGACCTCCTTGATGGTTTGTCTTGGGGTAAATTGCCGTTACTCATCTGTTCCGGGCTTGTTGCCCTTCACTGTTATGATTTGTGATTACAGACTCTCTATCAACTGCTATGATGTTTTTCACATGTTTTTCTGCCTCCAAGGAGGCTGCTCTATCGCTGCTATGGCTTTCTATACCTTAGTGCCTGGCACTTTTTCAAATGGTGCTGTTCCTCACCTTTCGTTCCTCACTTTTCTGTTTTCTCTGCTTTTTCACACACGGTTCCCATACTCTCCACAGTTTTGTTCGTGATGGCTCCGCGTTGTGGAGCGGAAAAGTTCTCCGAAGAAAACTGACGTCAGCGTGCCGGGGTGGGGCTTATGTGACTCGCTGATGTCACGCCCGCGGTCGACGTCAGGACGGAGTCACGTGGTACCGCCTCCAGCAGAGATGCTGTGGCAAAGAAAGTTTTCTGGATCCAGTCTCGTGCCTGGGGATAATTCCACGTTAAGGAATCTGCGGCTAGAATCGTCTCTACCAGACACATTGTTACCGAAGGTAAGTAACTTGTACATCAAGACCAGGGGCTTGAAAGCCCCTGCCACCTTTGATATGCTACCCCGGCTTCTCCAAGACCAGGGAGAAGCCACCCCCTACCTACCCTGAGGCCCATTTGACTCCAGGTCAGGTGGAAAATTAGCTATGCAAGTAGACATGTTCACCACCAGGTTAGTCACACCCCTAAGGTGGGCTGCCTGATGTGACTCGCTGGACAAAACACCTCTGCACCCGAACCCCACAGCCCACGTCTGAGTTTACTGATGGTGCCCCCTTGCTTCAGAGATCCTCAAGAACCGAGCCCCCCTTTGGTTTCTGCCCCCACTTGCAGCCTTTTCTTCTTACAGTTTTTCCTATTGACTTCAGCAGTAGGGTTCGAGGCTACCCTTGCGACCAACATCTCTACACCTGGACACACCAGAGCAGGTAAACCAAAACTGCTGGTGGTTCGAAAAACCTTGGCCCCTACTTACCTTAAGTCCAGAAGACAACCCCTGTAACTCGATTGCCAGTACTCCTCTGCAGTTTATGTTTCTCCCTTAGGATAAAATTACTGCTTACGAGGCTCATGCATCAAATATGACAGCTGTATTTTCTGTGTTTCTGAAAATCGCTTCTTTGAAAAGTACTTACCTACTCTTGAAGCTCTTGGTGTCTAAATTAATATGAAAATCTATATTATTTTTCCAATTTGGTGTCAGATTTCTTTATTGAATGTGTGTCTCATTTATTGACTCTTTGTGTGCAACAAATGCCTATTTCTCCCCTCTGTTATGCCTAAAGCTGCTCGACCACACTACCAGAATAAGAGCACCTTGGGATTGTTAAAACAAGCCCCTGTACACTTGTAAGCAATACCTTGACTCTCTACACAGGGCACAATCTCTACATGGGAAAAGGAAGGGAACTTGTAAGTGACCTTGCAGGCCTTTTGCAGCATGTTTGCTCAGATGAGCAAAGGTGGTTCTTTGGCTTGTAAGGAGTGTATATGTTCCACAAGGTCTCAGGGGCTTCTAATAAGCGGGTAGATATGAATGGGAACCAGATTATTACTTTGAACTTTAGCAAACTATGGAGGCTAGCTCCGAAGTGATTGGTCCCACTACCCTTGTGAAGTGCAGCATGTTTTATTATGGCTAGGCCTATCAATTGCATTGATCAATCCAGATAAGCTCTATTGGGGGATATTGAGTCGATTAGACTGTTGTGCAAAAGTTAGATTGATGGTGTGACTGGCCGTATAGGTGCCCTTGAAGTAATTGGTAGAGATCAAAAGCTGAGAAAGCGCCAAGAAGCTCTTTGGCTACTTTGCCCAGAAACAACATTAACGTGTTTGGTGGATGATGATAATACTCTGCTCCATGGCCTCCCAGACTCCTTATTGGCCCCTCTTTAGGACATCCTGCAACAAACCTCTCAGCAAACCACTCAGTCCCCAGATGGTCGACGGGTAAGGAGGTCCGGCCGGGAGCTTCCTGGCATAGTGAATGCCTTTTGGCATTAATCCCTGGAAACAACCCCCCCTCTCGGTCAACCTACACCCCTGGGATCTGTGAACTGCGTTCCTGTGATTTTCCAATACCCCGATTGAATTTGAGGCCAGCTTCAGCACCTACCGAGTAACCATGAAAGACCTCTGATAGCAGAGCCCAAGTAACATGGCCGATGCACGGTGGAGCTGCCTAGGTAGCTTAGAGGATATGGCCTGGGGATCACCCTTCTGGCCGTCACCTACCCTCCAGCCCTGGCCACGTTTTTTTCGGCATAGCACTAGGTCTTCCTCTTCCCTCGCCTTCATGGGCTGCTGTTTTAGCGCCTGAGTCATTTTTCCCCAACATTGCAGCAAGTGAATGCTGTGACGCTGCTGACATTTGAGTCCCCGAGCTTTCTCCTGTACGAATCCGAGTGAGTGCGGCAATTTCTTGTCTTCCACCCTCTCGACCCCGTAACTGCCCCCCCCAATCCGGGGCTGCTGCTTGGGCACCTGAATTCGCCTTCCCCTGACTAAGCTGCAAGTTAACTACAAAGATGCTGGTGCCCTGTGTCCCCGAGTGTGTCCATCGACGAATCAAGTGAGAGTGGCGACTTCTTTGTCTTCTGCCTTCCCGACCCCATGACTGCCTGTGGATCTGCAATTCCTCTTTTATGTGCTGGAGATATATTGGGACTGAAATCTGGGTCCTCCATCTTGACGGCGTCGACCGGATACAAAGATCGCCGCATGCTGCCGGTCTATGTCTTGTCGCCAGCCCGTCTTTTGCATCACGTCAAACCCACTTCGGGACGTCCTCCATCTCGGGAGTGGCGATCATATTCGGGATCACCGCATGCAGCCTGGGCTCGGTCTTGGACCAGTAGCCTAATTTTGCTCCTTAAGGTGGTCTCTCCCATCTAGAACATCGCAGACATCTTATTGGTGAGGGTGGCTCAGTACGTGACAGCCATTTTGTCTCCTTCTACTGTCCCTCTCCGCAGCTTGATCACTTCAACTCGGTGAGTGTGACCGGCCCCGGGTGCTGCACTGCCATGATCCAGACAAGATCAAGGCTCTGCCTACATGACTTGATTGGGACCCTGATATTAACCTTTTTTTAATAGCAGATATTGCGGGACTCTTTTTCAATTAATTCCTATTACAGCCTCATTCCCCGTCCCCCACCTCCCTTTTGACCACTGTTTTACTATTTTACCGCTTCATTACTATTGTTCTTTTATTTATTAGCCATCACTGACTAACTGTTTGCTCTTGTTTTGTATTCCTCCCATTCCTATTTATTTGATCTATGCATATGTAACTAATGTAACTTTCATGTCCACCTTCATGTAAAGCTCTCTGATATTTCCTGGTCTAGCCAGCGCTATGTAAAACTCTACAAATAAATAAATAAAATAAGACTAGTTTCAATGTATTGCACAAGTTTATTTGGAGCCCAGATAGGCTACCTATGTCCATACTAATTCCGCATAAAAAAGCGATATGGTCACTGATGCACTTAGAAATATGATGCATGAATAACCTTTGGAATAAGGAGTGGAAGCAAGTCTAAGTCATATTGCCAGCTTTCTGTCAGTAGCAAAGTTTTTAGTTGTGTGGCTGTAATCTAGACTGGAGTTCAAGCAGGAAGCCCCATGCAATCCTAGCATTTTGCCAGTGCCTACGTTATGGCCAACCCATTGCAAGCTCATTTGCTTTAGGGAGATTTCCAATGCAGAAGGATTAGAGCTAATCAGTGGCGGATCCTCTACTCAGGCAGAGGAGCAGTGCCCCATTGCGCAAAAAGGAAAAATAAAATGACAATAGCGTATTGGTATTGTGATTTTATTATTCATATTGCATGCAGTCAGCGGCATGTGTGCAGTGTGGGGCGGGGCTGGCCAGAGCAGGGGAGGAGTGGTTTGCCCTCCCAAAGTGCGCATTAACTGTTTGGACAGGCTCCTTGTTCCAGTCTGAGCACCAAGTCCTGCTACCTCACAGTGCATCATCTTCACCCCTAACCTGGCAAGGTATCAGGTGGAATATGCAACCTCCGAACATGACAACCTTGACTCCCCAAGGAAATCATGGAAATAGATCTAGAACCTTTACGTTTGGTAACTCATGCATACCTAAAGAGACCCACAAGAAATACACAATTTGGCGTTTTCAATATTTATTGAAGCAATATGATTCTTGTGTGAAATACATGTGCTTTAATTAATAGAAGGAAACAAACCAAAGTAATTAGCATAGCGAGAATGGCAAAGAAAATTAACAATTCAGCCATTGTGCTTTTACATGGGATATATGCTCGCAGATGAGTATTGTTAAAGTTTGTGTTCCTACCTAGCGCTACCTATTCTACTGTGTCTAGGGTGGGTGAATCTGCCAGAATACCTGTGTGCTGATCTAACTACCCCGTTACCTGTGGGTAAGTGTCATAAGGGAGCCCATGTCGATGGAGAGCTGGGCATCGTTCCTTGCAGGAGGTAAACAGGAGTCATCTAGGAGGGAATTTCGGCATGGGGTGATCTCTGCCTTGTCAGCAAAAGGCACCTCTATCTAATAAAGGAGTGTCTATATAATAAACTTCACTCATGTAATCATGCCAAGTCCCACTCAGGCCGCTATTGTTGATACTTTCGTGATAACTCTGTTGAGAGAGCAATAACAAACAACAGCTTTTTATGCAGAGTGTTCAAGGCACTAAATAATATGCCTATGAAGAAGTATAAGTAGAAGCAAAGACATTTCAGAGAATATCCTGCATAGGCATGCATACAAATATGTCAAATGTCAGCTTTTAAGAAAAGATTGCAACTTTAAAATGTGAGCATGTAAAATGGTGGTGTACCTACTCGGGCCTAATGTGACCACATGAAAGATTTGTTCATGAGAACTTAGGGACACAAAGTCTTGCAACCACCAGATCGCATCCCAGTCTCATATAAAGTTTGCAAAATAAAACTATTGGGTTTACTTTCAGAGCCTGATTTGGTGCATTTAGGCCAAAGCCTGTGTGGCTGTCAAGGGCCTTAACATTCTTGGGTGGTTCCACCAAGGCTTTTTCCAAATATATTGAGACCTGGTTCCGGGGAACAAATATTGGTCATAAGAGGCAGCAGACTGATGGAAGGGTTCATGAACAAGTACCCCACGGTATTTTTGGGTGGTTCAGGCAAGACAAAAAAGTCCAAGCATAAGATCAAAGTAAAGGAACTTTTATGTTGATAGTCATTTTTGTGGTTGACGTCTTTGTTGGTGGAACATTAACTGAGTGGCGAGTTGAGTTGGGTGTCTGAGTTGATCTCCATAACCTGAGCAAGGAAGTTTGGGTTGATTCACAACCCTTGCTCAAAAAAACCTGAAATGTTGGTTACAGTTGGAGATGTGAAATGTTTCTCCAGTTTTACAGGCACTTTATTCTTTACATTTACCCAGTAGGAAAATTTCAGTATTTCCATTTGACATTTAGCTTGACCTCTGTGACATCCATTTACCAACACATAATGTTTAATTTGTTTCCAATGGTTAGTTAATGCTGTAGCAGTTTATTAAGATGAACTATTTTTTGTAAATCACTGAGAAGAGCTTGATCATATTCTGAGTGTGATCTAAGCTATCCTCCAAGATCGTGGTGTGGTGCTGAAGGGCAAGAAGTGTGATTTTCTGAAAGTCAAAGGGAAGGATATGGGCTATTTAATTTCTAGTGATGGGATTCAGCAGAGGCCAGGTCTCGTGAAGGCTATCGTTGATGTTCAGCCTCCTGATGGTAAGGTGAGAGTGAAGTCCTTTCTGGGGGTTAGTGAATCTTATTCTTGTTCTGTCCCCGACTATGCCTTAAGAGTTAAACTTCTGACTAATTTGCTCAAGAAAAGTACCCCGTTCCTTTGGGATGTTTGAATGCCATCAGGCGTTCAGTTGGATTAATGAATAGCCAATTGGAGTCAAAGGTTTGAAACTATACAATCCTGCTTTAATTTGTTTCCTTACAGTTGATGCCAAAAATTACATTTTGTGTACTGTTCTTACTCAAGAAGATGGTACTGAAACAGGAAAGATCGGTTTCACCTCACTGGTTGTCTAAGTTGCATAGTTTTATTACTCACTCATTAAATAAGAACTATTGGTGTGTTGGTGGTGTATCCAAATGTTTCACAACTATTTCTGCTGAAGGCGTTTCCTCATCCAATCTGATCACAAGCCTCTAGTTTATATCTTGTTGGTGGGTCTAATGACCGGGGCAGAATGCCAAACATAGCTATATTCACAACTGAACCTTTGTAGTATCAATTTCACACTATGGACATCCCTGGGTAGAAATGCTAGGACTGATTATTTGCCTAGGTTTTCTGCTGTGAGGGAGTCTCTTTGGAGGTGTATGATGATGAGCATGAGAATTTCCTACTTGCTTTGGTTAATATTGAGTGGCTGTTCTAAGAAGCATAAACGCATACGGGGAACTAGTATAGTTATTATGACTGTACAATGTTATATACTATTGACGATTGGGCTTGCTGTAATGCCATGCATGTACATCTGATGCAGCGCTACTCCAAAAATAATTTCTGAAACCATATCACTTATCCCTGAAACACCAGAACATACATTCACTCACTAGTGGGGCCCATATCACTGTGAGTTTCGTACACACAATTTCTATCTCATTCTTGGGATCAGTGAATTTCAATGGAGAGCTGCTGTATCATAGCGAAATGTCTAAATTATCTAAACGTTTATATCATATACATCTGCAGTTTTTTAAAGTTTACCATGGTTTTATCATCAGAAAATATGCATTTAGACATATCGCCATAAAGGTCGATGAGTCTGGTAGTAAGAAAATTAGGCGTAGGAAAACTCGAGACCAGCTTTAATTTCCCATTTATCTAAGGTTTTTAGAGCAATTTAACATGTCTAAAAGTTTCTTTTTTCTTTATTTAATCTTCAAATGGCATTTAAACGAAAGTTTTCAGTTCAAAACAGTTAATTTCATTTATTTTAGAAATTTCAGAAATAACGTTAACATTTTAGGTTCAGAACACAAGTATTAGCAAAAGACAGATAGTTCCCAAAGTCCATTCTCCTAACTTCCTAACTAAATCCCTCACTAAAGTGCCATTCCTGCAAAGAAAAATCATAAGTCGAGAAAAAGGGTCTTACATCATAGGAACATCAGCAATCCGACAGCATCTCTGGAGGAAATTAAGACGACGTTTTTTACTCGGTAAAATCAGCACTTTTTATACCCTTTTAACTAGCTCTATCTATCTAAAAGAGTAACTTTTAAAGAAAAGTCGAGTGCTCATTGGTCAGTTCGGGGGTGGATGAGCATAACTTCATCTCCACATTATACAATTTCTTCTTGTCAGGGTGTTTTTTTTAATGACCCCATTTTCTCTCAAAGTCCTGCCTAGTTGAGTTTCCTTAACTCGCAACTTCAAGTAAAATTCTAATTTTCAGAACCATTGCTCTCATCATTTGGCAGCCATCTAGACTTCCAGGCCACAGCGGCCTTGAACCGCCTTCCGCACAGGCCCAAGCAGCTCGCATTCATTCTCATCTCTTCGGCTGCACATGCGTTCTGCCTTTGGCTGTCACAGTAAACTAGTGACTCCATTTTGTCGCAGGCCTCTCGAGTCAGAATGGGAACTATCATAGAAACAAAAACAAATAAACGTTACATTTTGAAAAATAGCCTTTCTATTTACCTCCCCCTTACTAAGGTTTTCCCTATTAGTAGTTACCTAGCAGATAAGCAACACTTATGTGTGATATGCTCACTGTAGGTCCCGTTTCTGGCCGCAAATACATAAACAAAAGCACATTTATGCTTCATTCCATTATCTCAATGCAGCATATTAGTACAGGACATGACAAAATTACATAGTTAGTTAATTATAATTTCAACATAAGCAGAGATTAGTTTTCCACGTGTGTATATGTCCAAGTTTTTATTCTAGGTTGGCTATTCTCATGCACCACTCTATTAGTTCAGATTACATGTTATCGAAGTATGACTTTACAAGGGGTATACAACATTTTGTTTCTCCACCTTGCTCCATCACATCAACCAAATCTTGCACTGTTATGCTGTGACTTGACACTAAATTCTAAATAAAGTTGGTTATAAAAACAAATATTGAAAGGCTGTTTCCTTTCTCTGGAAGCAGACTGGAGCTAGGCATTGTTAGATGACTTTAAAGCATGTTTCTCAGTTGACCCACGGAAAAGAGCTTGGATTGGGCTTCTGGCTTTTGCCTCAGATGGTCTGATCATGAGACTGGATAAGTTGATTGCACCTGGGAGCTTGAGGTTAGCTTTAATTGTTAGTGCTAATTTGGAACATTTTGGTTGTACCTTGGGTAAGCACAGGGTTCTTTTTTCATTTTGGTGGCTAATAATGGCTAGGGAGATTAACCCCTTGCTTGTGTGTGATCTGCTCTTATTGTGAGAAGAACGTCATAGTGTCATCTTCACCCCTGATGTCAATTTAATTGCCTTCGACCCATGAAAGAAGATTGTCACTGATTTGATGAGACCTTTCAATTCTTTTCAACATCATTTCTGCCTTGCTTTTTCCTATTGGACTTCCTTTCCAAGTCATCAGAAGTCAGGTTTATCACAGAGCCCAATTCCAAAGTGCTCGTAGATTTTTGAAAGACATGTTTTTGAGGACGAGGCTCCCAGATAGCCTAATTTCTCATAATCTTGTTTGGTTTGTATTTTCCAAGGTGGAAATATTCTGGGGATGCAATTGTGTGAAACATATCAGTAGTTCTCTGTAGCATCCTCAAGCTAATGGTCTGGTTGAGTGCATGAATTGAGTGCTGGATGAGCACTTACTGTGGACTTTATGCAACAGTTGTACCGTTTCTAATGCTGTGAGGGCCATAGTTTGGTAATACTGGACCATTCCACATCCTGTATCCAAAGTGGTCCTTTTTGCACTGCTGCAGAGCAGGAAATCTACCACTGATGACAAAGTGACTTAGGGTGTCTCGATTTAGGACCTAAACTTGCTAATCATGGACAATGTAGAGGTCTCCAAAGTGAAGCAGAAGAGGAGTTTTGATGAAAGGAAGAAGGGAAAGGACAGGTAGTTTATGTTAAATTATCTGGTGTGTATTAGAAAGTCTATTCATGTTAAGGAGGGTAAGAAGAAGAAGTATTTTCTTTCTGTATGAAATTCAGTAACAATAGACAAAATCTTGTTTGTGGGCGAAATGGCAAAATGTAACTTCCTCCAGGGATGATGTTGCCATTCTGGCAAGCATTATCGATGCTGGAAGTATTTCTAGTTCCATTTAGAGGCCTGGTAGGTGAGTAATATGAAAGCATAAAGACTACTTACCTAGAAGGTTTACTGAATGTAAGTGATGGACTCATATGATAGAATAGATTGAGATCTGACAACTAATGCTGGGAAGGTAAAAATGAATGTTTCTTTTCAATTATGTCATACCATGACTGCATATTTCTTATCTTTGGATTTTGTGATGGGTTGATTTAAATCATAGCATTTATATTTTAATCTACTTTCAAAATTAACATTCTGTATATTACAGAGAAGCAACATTTCACTTCCCACATTTGCTTTACTTGTTTTACATTTCATCACAGGACGCAAACTCGGATGTTTTGACATATTCACATCAAACACATAACTAGAATAGTTTATTATATCAAAACCTTCCAAATCTGAAAAGTCAACTGCTGTTTACATGTCACAGGAACTCTAGCATCAATATATACGTCATACATTGACAAATTATGAACCCTTTTCTGTACTCTATGAAAAAATCTTTCTAGGTTGTATATTTATTAGCTACAGTCTTAAATCATTAGCCATAGTTCTTCAAACCTTACCCACTACTCTTACTCACTGTAGGTAAATTTACATTTATAAAGACTCCAATTCCTGTAACCAAAATGACCCAAAATTAGATAATTACTTAGGCAGCCCCAGGATATGTAAGGCAGTGAGCTCAAGGTGAGGGTGCTATGTGTCAGTTTTAACAGTATTTCTCGTCAGCCCAACAGTTAATTTCCAGTGTTTTGCTGCACTCGACAATTTTCATATATTTAAAAAGAAATGTCATACTCCTAACTTTCTCTTGTCAATGCAGTGGTATGATTTCTATGTTTCTTTGCAACTAGGAACTTGATGAGGCATTTAAATAAATCTTGAATAAGATTGTGGTGTTTTCATGCTGTATGACTGAGTCCCTCTAATCTGGTTTAATTTCATATACACTGAATTTTATCAAGGTTTTCATCTTCATCACTTATGTCTTCATAGTTATTACCTCCTGTACTATTGTCTGTTAGGCTGTCCTTTCCTTTTGTATGGAAAGTCCTTTTTAATGGCATGATTGGATGATAACAACCAATGCATTAGCTAGAGGCTCCACTCTGCAATGTAAAATATGGCTTTTTGATTTCATCAGTAAATCATCTCAAATATGATTATATTTTTTCTACCTTTTCAGTTCCCCCAGACTTTGGTTACTTGAATGAAAAAAGTGTCATCAGAACGGCCACAGACTTCATTATTGAAGCAGGAAAGAAAGGTGAGGATTTGGTTTTGGTTAATCACGTTTTGTAGGGATTGTACAGTGAGAGATTTAAGTTTAGATGGCTATATGTGCAGATTGCTGAATGAATACAATGAATGAATACAAACGTATAGAGCAGGATCTTACCAGTGAATGTGTCTCCAGGTAGAAAACTCAAATAAAATCATTTGGAAATATATGCAGAGATAATTGTCTTAGTACCTGAACAACGGTGATGTCAGAAAAGTGTCACAACCTCCTACAATGTTTAAGTCCCCAGAAAACATTTTTTCTTCTGATTTTCAATGTTTATTTGCGAACCCCAGTAGACAAAAATATACAGGTACATCATGATCGTGTATTTGGAACTTAATGGTAATATTTTGTTGTGTTTTGACAAAAGTAATCATCAGAAACCTCGGTAAAGCTGGGATTTGTTTGCGAGGAGAAAAAAAGAGGACAAGTGTTTTTTTGAAGAAAGTCAAAGTAAAACCAACACATTTTTCAGTATGAGATTATTTGTTCAGTATGAGATTAGCGCTAAATTATGGGCAAAACTCCAAATTAGAGGTGAAGTGTCAAAAAGCTGGTATGCGCAGATCAATAAAGGGTTGTTTGGGGCTGGGTAGTTTTTTGCATTGAGCAACATTTTATCAGTGTTGCTCCCAGAGCAGCTAGGAGGATTTTTAGCAATATGAGAATGCTGTTAAATGTAACTACAATATTCACTATTAGTGTTGCCTTATTATAACCAACATTTTTTGTTTTGTGTTGTTATGAAATAGTACAGATCTCCTAGTTGAACTCTGTAAGATTGGTCTTTCTCAAATTTGTGAGAAAATAATTTTTTAACAAAGGGTGTACATATATACTTTGGTAATTCCAGTCACCCAAAGGCATTGTATTGCTTCATATTTCAGAGAGTATTGTTCAAAATGTATTTCTGCAAGGCTGGCAAAGTATCCATTAATATCTTAATATTTCCCTAAAATGTATTTATTGGCTGTCCTTTAGTGCTCTTGAATTCCGTTTGAAAAGTGTCACCTTATACTGATGGCAGGGATATATAATGTGTCCATGTCCCCTTATTCGAAAATATAATCCAAAATATCCCAATTTCAAATTATTACCTGACCTAATAGGTTCTTGTATTCTCTTAGAGGTAGTGGGATGTCACTGAGTAAAACAGAAGCTACCATCTGAATATGAGGCATGCATTGGGGACTTGAAACATATTCTTAGCTTGTTACCAGTAATGGTGATTCAGCAGCCCACATACCGGTTACGTGTCCTTTGAGTCATCCTTTAGAAGGATCCTCCATTACCAGGTTTTAGTCCAGCTCCTTCTGAAACACGCTACCCACCAGTGGCATGAATCAGCATTATGCTTTCCAATAATGTGTGACTGAGGAGAAGTATAGGAAACAACAATCTAGGATATTGTTACAAGCAACCACCTGCAGTGTTATTCTAAATTCTGTTGTCTGGTGCTAGCTTGGTCAAAATGTTTTCAGACTGTGTTAGATCTTTCGTAGTCACTTTCACTGTACCTTTTGTTCAATCATTTTGTACTGATGGGCTTGGAATTGAAAGGAGAGGGTACAGTGACAAAGGAAAGACTTTGTCTGGATGTAGTGAGTGACCCTCTGAATATCTCTGCTCCTCCTCAATCACCATCAAAACATCAGACCAGCTTCAGGCTTGTATCCAAGGTTGCCATCAGAGGGGGCTGGAGTAGAAGCAATCCCCATAATGCCAGGCCTAAATCAAGAGGACCTAAGGCTAGAGGGTCAACCAACTTTGGTAATTGAAGAGCAATATTGCATCTATTATCTTCACACTGAAGAATGGACCGGCATATGTGCTGTTTTTGAAGTCCTAAGAAGTTAAAACTAAGAACCTAATAAAAACAGCTGAGTTAGGATTGTAAGATAAAAAGGTCCCCTTTGCAATAGACGGAATTAAAGTGTTCTTTCAGAAATGTAGGTGTTCAAGACTCCCTAAAAAGCTTACTGGATATACATTCATGTTTCCAGAGGAGTGTGTATATTTAGGCTTGAGAAAACGCTAAAGCAAGAGGGTAGAGTTTATTATCAATAACATTTTAAGAAGATGGGATCCCTATTGCCGCCCTATACTTTGCCTTTAAAGAAATGTATTTTCAATCATGAGTTTATATGGTGATCTACTTAGAATTTGAGATGGGATATGATTCATGTGTGACTTATTGTGTGTGCTCTCAGGATGGTGGTGCAAATAATAAGAGCTATTGAAACACAGCGTTAACATTTCGTAGAGCACAACAAAGCCTCCCATATGAATCAGATTAGGAGATCTTGTTGTTTGATGTAGCAGCGTCGACGTGAGGAAATAATTTTTATTTTGGATGAATGTGTCAAGTATCTGGTGTGTGTTAGTGGAATGACTGAATATACATTCACCAGTAGGTAGTCATAATATATATATACTCACCAGTAGATAGTTCTAGTTAGGACCATTTTTCCATAGGAAAAGCATTTTTTGACTTGCCTATATCTTTGGCACCGTTTAACAAATCTTCATAAAAATCTCCCAAAAAAGTGTGCCAGGGATTCTTGTACATGGAAATTTCGGGGCGATTCATCAAGCGTGGACTGAGAAAAAGGTGGTGGGTCAAAAAAAGTGAGTTTCCCACATTAATTCCCACAGAATCTGTAGATACGGCTTCAGCATGAACCACTGGACGAAATTGCACCAAATTTTGGCAGAAATCTAGCTTTTGATCCGCTGATTGTGGATTTTGATATTTGGTGTAAATATGTTCAGTAGTTTGCGAGATATTAAAGGAAATCCAAATTTGTATATCGGTGGCCGTGAATTCACGAATAATAAGGAGCTTGTGCAGAGATCTCCTGAGCTCTGATTGGCTGCCAATACTTCAACCAGGAAGTGTTGGCAGCTATCTTGGGACTCTGCTTCAGCTGAGTCCCAAAAACAAACAGAAAAAAAGAAAAGCGGGCAGGGTAAGGATACCTGGTTCGGGGGCCCTCGGGTGACCCTGCCAGGGCAAAAAAATCCTGCAAAATACATGCATTTGCAGCAAAAAAAAGCAAGCACAGGTTTCTGTGCTTGTTTTGAACAGGGCACCCAGGGAGGCCAGGTCCTAGGCTATTTTTATTAAAGAAAAGGGAGGGAGGCCCCCCTCCTGAGACTCTTGAGCTCCGGGGACCATCAACTCCCCAGGGTTTATTAATAGTTTAGGGGGGCTGCATGAACCCCTTCAATGGGCTCAGATGTGCCCTAGAGACCACCATCTCCCCAGGGCTTTAGTACATTAATGGATGGTGGGCTGCACGGACCCCCACCTGGGACCGGCTTATCAATACAGAAGGAGGGGGGCAGTACAGACCCCCTACTAGAGCCATGGGCCCTGTGGATCACCACCCTCCAATACCGGCTCCTGCTATAAAACACAGCAATACCCCTGCACTATACAGTTACAGTTAATACTTAATAGTAGTGGTATCGAAAGCAGGTATTTGAAAATAATTTGAGCATATCAGTCCGAAATCATTGATTTCAGGAATAGGTAAGCATTGATAACACAATTCAGTACAGAAACGTTCTTTTCTTGTTTGAAGTATTCTTGTTTAATGTTCCTTAGTATATGCCAACACGTGTTTCATCGCAGGGAACAAACTGCGAATCTTCAGGGCTAAATGTGAAAACATAAAAAACACATATGTGTTCATGTTCTACTCAAGAACATATTGCAGTGGTGACTTGGGTGTGGAAAAAACCCAGGTGACAAACGACATGCCATTGAGTGACTTAGTGTCAATGTGACTACATATCACTGGTAGGGTGACATTCCTGTGTTGTGATGAAAACAGGAGGGAAAAGTATTCTGAAATACGAACAATATACATAAATAAATGAAAATACGTGAAAAATGACCGGAAATAGGGTGAAGTGTAAGACAATGATGAGGAAAGTGAAGTGTGTCTGATAGGGCGGTGTCCCAAGTGACTGGTGAAGTTAAAAAATATATATATATATATACAATCTAAACATATTTCCAAATTCTTGCTAGACATCCTACAACAAGGTGTGACAAGATATGGATGCTAATCATCGTTAGATTTCTCAGTTTGTTCATAGTTTCAGTGCACTCTTATTGCGATGCTATCTACCTGATTATCGCTGGGGGCACGATAACGATAGTAAGAAGGACGTGGAAGTAAAAATAATAATAGTAGTTAATACATTCAATGTTTAGACGGTATATGACTCCAAAAAATGGAGGGCTAGGGAAGGAATTCGAATTCCGGTCATTGCGTGACTCATGGTAGTGATTCTCAAGGAGAATATACCCTCCTATTATGTAGCATGACATGAAAGACGACAAAGGGTGGCAAGAAAAACGCAAAGAAAAAAACACACCGAAAAAAACACAAAATTAAAGGAAATTCAGGAATTTCTCGTCGAAAGATATAGATCAAAAGTATTTGATACCAATATGATCATTGTTGGAAATATTGCTGACGAGAAACAGGTGCAGAAATTACAAGCTCTTTCTACCGTATTACCCACAATGCCATCGGACAATAGGTGGTGCAAAGCGTTTAAGATAAACAAGGTCTTACCCTCATGTGTGGCAGATCTATTGCTGCCATGAAAAAGCACCCGGTATGGGTATTTGCTGGAGCACGGTATATAGGTGTATTCAGCGGTCTGGGTTCCAATTGTGGGAACGTTTATTGGTAAATCTAAAACGTGAGTTTACAAATAATGTTTCAAAAACTAAGTAGCCCGTTACAAAACACTCAAAATAAAGTACTCAAAATAGAGAAGAAAAGGCGACCTACCAAAGGTTTTAAGCACTCGTGTGGTAACCGGGAGGAGAATTAAGTAGTAATACCGATTCATAGGCGGATACACCTAGACCGGTAAACAACAAAAAAAGTAAACCAAAAAACGTGTTACAAAAGCGTGGCCAAAGAATGAAACGTTTGTTTTCGTAGATAATCTTAAAACACACATGGTAAATGGCTCACCTAACTGGTACCGGTCTCCCTCTTGTGGTTCCCGGCGCCGTCTAACAAGGACGGTCATGTGACCGGAAGTTGCAGTGAGTTAAGTATCGGTGTCTTGCTTTCAACATAAAGAAAGCTAGACCGTCAATTGCCTCTAAGTATTGGCAACAAAGAGAAGAGTTACGTGGACAGCGTTGTGCATAGAAGAAGTATACAGTATTATCTCTATATTGGTAGCCTTGTGTTTATTTTTTTATAAGATCCATTTAGGATGTAATGTTCGCGAGTATTGGCAATGTTTGCAGATTATGCGGATATTTTTATTAGTTGTCCGGAATTCCAGTATCATTGTATGCTCACTAAAATGCGTAGTACAAGTGGTTAAGCTGAATCCGAGCAAGCTAAGTGCTTGGGGAAGCGGAAGTAACACACCTATACTGTTTGTTTAGGGGTGTGTATTTTGGGGTGTGTATTATAATTCGTTAATTGGATAGTAGGAATACTTAAGAGCATGTTGTGGAGTATAGCATTGCTATGAAGAGTACACTGGCACTTGTAAAACACCCTAAAATATATATATATATATATATATATGCAGGCTAGGGGTACAAATGCTCGGTACCAGTTGAGGGGTACTCTCTCTTAAACATTTTTTTCTACATATTTAAGTTAGATGGAACATAACACAAAATGTATAGACTTGGTGTATCTCCATAATCGTGTGAGTCGAACATTAAAGAAAGAGTTTGTTCACGTGTGTGAAAAATGCTGGGGCTTATTACATTAGAGGACTTGGATCAAAGTCCGATGAAGCAAAATTAGAACAAACCAATAACACAATAAAAAATATAAAAATATAAAAACAAGGTCAGGTTCTTGAGCTTTCATTCCTTGTTTGTTTCTGTTCTTTCCGCCTTGGTGATCTAGTTGCCCAAAAAGAATTGTAGTTCTGGGTCATAATTTAAACCGTGTTCTATACTTTGAAGGCGCATGATCCAAGTAGCTTCTTTGCGTCTAAGGGTTAGTTCGCGATTGCCACCCCTTATGTGAGCTGGCACAGTTTCAATTCCAAAGAAGGCTACTGCGAAATCCTCTGTGTTTTCTTGGCATTTGGCTACATGTAGTGCCACAGGATATTTAGGATCTTGTTTCTGGATGGCCCTCATATGCTCTGAGATCCTTTCTTTTAATGCTCTTATGGTACTGCCAACATATTTTTTACCACACCGGCATTCAATTATGTATATTACATATTTTGTGGTGCAGTTGATGTTTACTCTGATGTCATATATTTCCTTATTCGGTCCGTCAAAGTGTTTAGTTTTGTGTTTTGCCCATTTGCACATGGTACAAAAACCGCATTTGTAGAACCCGTTATTGCGTTGTGTTAGCCAATTCGGGGTCATGTCAATGCGTGGGACTGTAGGACTAAGTCTGTTCCTCAGTGTTTTCCCTTTGCGAAAAGTGATTTGAGGGGATGTAGGAATAATGTCTTTCAAAGTTGAGTCAGCTTTTAGCAGACCCCAGTGTTTGGTCAAAATCTTCCTGATTGAACAATGTAGGGCATTAAACTCTGTGATCATTCTTACATTGGTCTCTTTCGCTTTGTTGGAAATTTTAGTCTTCAAAGTGTCTGTTCTTTTGATTTTACTGAGTTTCTTTTTTGCCTCTGATAGAATTGTGTTAGGGTAGCCTCGTTTTTTGAATCTTTTCTCCATATCTTGTATTGTTGAATTGAGATCATTGTCATCAGTACAATTTCGTCGTGCACGGAGAAATTCACCAAAAGGTATGGATCTGATCTGGTGTGATGGATGAAAACTATCAGCTCGCAGAATAGAATTACAAGAAGTTGGTTTTCTGTATAGTTTGCTGTGTAGCACATTATTTATGATATAGAATTCTAGATCCAAAAATTCTATGCGAGACTTACTGGATTTCATGGTGAAGCTTAGTTCCCAGTTATTGTGATTGAGGTAATCAAAGAAACTTTGTAGCAGTTCATCTGTCCCAGTCCAAAGTAAGATGCAGTCGTCTATATAGCGACCCCAAAACAGAATAGAGTCAGTGTATGTGCTTCCCTGGGTGCCCCAAATATGGTCAGCTTCGAAAGCACCCATGAAAAGATTAGCGAAAGATGGCGAAAACTTGGAGCTCCTGCTATGTCCCGGGGTGCCCCCCCCCCCCCGGGACATAGCTGATTGCTTTGACTTAGCGGGAGCTTTGACAGCACCTGTCAAGTCAAAGCAAACACAAACTCAACTCCCAGTGAGTGAGACCTATGAAACCGCACCAGCTTGCTGATAGCGGAGTTTTCGTCTGTTTCCCTGCCCGCTATAAAGCTGTCAGTGAAACAGATGAAAGGATTGCTCCCACACACAGTTTGTTTAGCAGCTCCCTGTGTGTAAGAGCAATGCCTGCTCCCGCAGGAGGTGGGAAGCCGGCAGGGACAGCAGGCGCATTTAGTCCCCCCTCGGAGTCGTCAACGGTGCTGAATGGGTGCCCCGGGGTGGACTCCGAGGCACCCAGCCTTTGGAGGCCGGGACCTAGGGGAAGTGGTCTCCTGGGCCAAAATCGGCCCACCCTTCCCCATTCAATTAAGGCTGCCCTCCCCCTATTGATATGTGGCTTTACCCCCAGGGAAAGGGGTCCCTAGGGCCGAAATTGGCCCGGGAAGAGAGGCAACAAAGCCCTACTCCTCCCCCATTAAGTCAGGGCCGGCCCCGGGGGATGGAGTCCCCAGCATCATTCTGGCCCTGAGACACATTGCACAAAAATTAAACCTCAACAGTAAGCACTTACACATATAAACATAGCAGGTGCCCCCATTGAAGCTCCACTTCTGTAAAGGACATATGATCCTAACTCCTGGGCTTGGCGAAGGCTAAGCAGGTGTTTTTCTCAGCAATTCCATATTGAAAAATTATTTGAAATCCTTTGTGGAGGTAACTGCATCGTTGAGCTATTGCAGCACAATCTGTTCGTGACTAGTGGGTTCCTTCTTCTCCTCTCCTGGTGAGAGCAGAGTCTGTGGTTCTCCCGTTAAATTGCTAGGAGTATGCAGATGTGGAAATCACTTGGATACTTCCTCGTTTGGCCCCGCCTACCTTAGTATCTAAAGTTATCCAAAGGTCGACCTGCCTTTTGCCAGGATGATGGACAGCCGGCTCCAAGCGCGTTTCCAGCTGATTCCGTTGAGGAGTTCTTGATGCAGAGGAAAATCAGGACATCTCCATCACCAAAGAGGTACTTACTTCATATAGTTAAGAGGAAGGACACTTGTTTGGTGGAGATTTACCTGTTTGTAATCTCGTTGTCTTCTCTGTAGGAGGATTCATGTTATCAAATATTTCTGGATAAAGACGCACCAGGAAACAGTCACATTGCCAAAACGCACACAATGCCCCTGGTGACATTTCCTTGTGCTCCATTGCACAGCTGTAGTGTAGAATAAATACTGGACATTTACGCAATCAGGTAAAACTGAGTAATTAACCAGTAGAAAGAACTCCACTTGGGTAGATATTTTGTGCAAAACTGTGGACTCTCGTTGGATAAAGGGTCTGAAGCCGTTCCTTTGTCGCCGAGTCACTCACACAGCCACTGATACACCCACACACACACTTAAACACCCCCTCACAAACTCAGGTACTCTCAGACCCATTTAGAGACTCACACACCTACTCACAGATCCAAGTAGCCACTCACACACCCACTGAGACACTTGTGCACTCACTCACACAGTTACTTTCAAAGATTACAGGTTACAGTTAGGAAATAAAGTTAAAAAAACTCGTGTTACAGGGACGTTATAGTTAAGAAACAAGATTAAAAAAAAACTTAGCAATTCACAAAAAAAACAAAGGTTACAGGGATGTTATAGTTAGGAAATAGAATTTAAAAAACCTTAAAAATTCAGTGAAAAAAACAAAGGTTACAGGGACGTTATAGTTAGGTTCAGATTTCATTTGTACAAAACCATCTGTTATAGTTACCTGCGCTAAGTATGCCTTATGCTCCTGCAAGGCACTGCTTATGACCTCACATATTGCTCAATAATAACATGGTCAGTGATATCACTGATGACAATTAAAATGACATCACTGATGACATCTTAAATGACATCACTGATTACATCATCCACAGAACTACTCACACCCCCACTCACTCCTATACACCCTCTCATATGCCCACTCCCACACGACCACTTTCATACTCATTCACAGACCCATACAAGTACTCACACACCCACTCACTGTTTTATAGAGCCATTCACACATCCACTCACTGATACAGCCACTCACACAACAACTAACTCACCCATACCACCATTCATGCACACACTCGCTCACCAGTACAGGCTCTCACAAATCCAGTCATACAGACACTAACACACCCATACAACCACTCACACACGGAGTCAGTCACCCATACAGCTACTCACCAACTCTCATACAGTTACTTACTCACCAACTCACACAGATACTAACACATATACTCACTCATGTATACAGTCACTGACACAAGCACACACTCACCTCACACCCCCACTAACTCACACAGCCACTAACACAACTCATCACTCACCTATAAAGCCTCTCACATACCTATTTACTCACAAATACGCCAATGAGGCACCCACTCACTCATCCACACAGCCACACACAGTCCTTCACTCACCCATGCAGCCACTCAATCACCAATACAACCACTCAGATACCTACTCATACATGGATATACACACAGTCACACGAATAATGTGTTACAAATAGTATCACTTAGTAGTAGTACACAAACTGTACTCATTTAACTTTTGTAGTATCTTTGTATATATCTTTAACACTCAGGAACCTTTAAAAAACACTCACAATTACTGGATGATGTCACTTACCATGTCATGAGAGATGCAAATATTATTCCCTTCTGGCCAAGAGGCCGTTCCTCTTCTTATTTGACTTTATGGATGCCTACTTCCACAGCCTGATTCATCCAAATCATCAAACTGTTATATGTTTTGTAAACAACAGGTAAGATTAGCAATTTCAGGTGCTCCCATCTAGTGAGAAATCTGCTCCCAAAGTCTTTACAAAAAACTGGTGGCCCATTTCAGGTGGAAAAAAGACGCTGTGTTGCCTTATCGAAACGACTAGCATTCAGAAGGCAGCTATGAATGTACTGTGACTGATGCAACAGCTCTGTCTAGCTTTAATGAGGAAAAGTCTTCCCTTGCCCCATTCCCACACTTACGCTCTGTAATCCCAGAGTTGTAGTACCCCCGCCCAGTTAAAGGAGTTTCATGAGACCATGTACCTTCAATTTTGGGTGTGCCAGCCCCAGTCGGACCCTTTGGATCTGTTCCTTCATACAGCTAGAGTCTGGTCACAAGACTGCAATTTTCCCTGTGCCCGTTCCAGGTATCTGAATGCCATCATTGTACCTGAATCTGATATGCCGCAAGATAGGGTCTCCCAATGTTGACTGTGGCAGTAAGACGACCTTCGGAGTTGGAGACAGTGCCTCCTCTTACTGATAGGATTTGTGGGGAATACAATTGAAGCAGATCTGAGGATCCTTATGGTCATCCCGACCTCATGGAAGAGCCGAAGATATGTATGGGGTATGAGGAACTGGCGGATGCCAGTGGTCTAGACACTTCTCCTGACACTGGCCTAGTCTCTCCTCCTAGTGTGGTTATGGAAGGAGGGGGCTTCATTTGCCATGATGGAGAGGAGGGCAGCTGAGGTCCTGGACCTCACTCTATCCTCGGTAGCATTCAGGACGAACATCTTGACAGGTGCTTTAACCAGGAGTTGCCCCCACAGAACCTCTTCTTCCTATTATTGAAGCCCAGACTGATGTCATGCTTGTTACATGTGCCAAGCCCTGCACAGGGGTTCCTGTGCACAGGACAATTGTCTGCCACCATTACGCCAATCCTGGGGTCCCTACTTTCCTCACCCAGCACCCTACCCCAGAGTCTGGTTGTCCAGGCCTCTATGTCCAAAGTCAAGTTAAGGACAGCCATGCCACTACTTGGTCTCTAGGACTCGCCAGGGCCCCATGCCAGCCCCACCCTACCTTTCGCCCCTGCCGTGGCTTTGGCAAGGGCTGCCACCCATGTATATTCCTGCCCAGCCACCAGTACCAACAAACTCCCCAACAATCCTTTTGTAGCGACAGTCGCAGTTCCCACAATCCTTCTGGGGCCCAAGGCCAGAGACCTTCTCAGTCTACCCCTCCCTCCGCCCCCTCCCCCTCTCCTCCTCCTGCAGCCTTCAAAACCCTTTAATATTCCCTGGTACCATCACAGGCAACCGGTCAGCGGCAGGATCATGCACTGCCTGCCCTGATGGCAGTGCATCACCTCGGACAGATAGGTGCTTCAAATTGTTCAGTGGGTTTTGGTCCCCCATGTTAAGTACTAGTCGCTGGTGTAATGGCTCGTAAACAGGACTCAGTGAATGTGCTCTGGCCCTTTAAAAGGTATGTGGTTGATTGGCTTACACCCAAATGGCATAGCTCAACTGACTTTTAAATCCCTAGTATATGGTATCAGGGGTACCCAGGGCCTGTAAGTTGAAGTATCTGTCATGGACTGCTGCACTCGTTGTACCACCACGAGTTCGACAAAGTAAAACATCTCCCAGACTGCCACTGTTGACTGATAAAGCCATTTTAAACTGCTCACCCAACTTTGCAAGTTAAGGTAATGGCAAATCCCAGTTCCCCTGTCTTAATATATATGTCACCCCTAAATCAGAGGGCTGTATATTAAAAGGTGAAACATTTACTTTTACATGTTCTAGCTTTAAAAACCCTAAATGGTTGTTTTTAATGTGGAAAATACTAGTAGTCCCAATGGTGAGTACAGAGTTACAGGCTGACACCACAGTCCTGCTAACGTCTGGGACTATTAAAGTTGGTACTGTAAGGTATCAAAAGAACCAGTGCATTAAATTCGATTTCATGGTTAAATCAAATTTCATGTCAATTCTGGGCAAAGGACAACTTGAGAAGTTGCCCATTGTATCCAGTTCCCACATACGGCTGAACACAGGAACTGTCCTCACAAACAGCCTTCTGCCCTCCTGGGGAGATGTGTGAACAATGTCCAGGAAAAGACACAATAAAAGCCTGCGTGGAAGAGATGTGTTACCTCTCCCTGGCAGGAAACCACCTGGGTGTTATCCCAAAAAGATAGCTTCAAAGGAGAAAACACCTTTGAAGGGCAAATGAAAATGCTCTGGAGAGGGGCTGCTCTATTGTTTAGGCAGAGAGGCTTGCACTAGGAACAGAGAGGGGAAAACATTTGTCAGACCAGTTTTCCAGAGACATGTGGCCCCCTTGGTAGCCACGCCTTTGGGTTTGGCAAGGGAGCGCTGTATGCAGATATAGGGGTTCTACTATTTTGGAAGTGGGCAAAATGGAGACCTCTGGGATAGCTAGTTGCCTCTCTTCACAGGAAGTAATCATCAGGAGGGAGGGGACCTGGTAGTCCATTGGTAAGTGATCTCAACCTCCTCTTAGGGAATTTTTTGGGCATAAAGAGGACTCCCCTGGCACCCAGAATTTAGATCTTGTTGTACTGGAGAAGAAGACCGTAGGAGGACTGCCCTGCGGCACCAACGACCCGACAAAGAAAGACTGCATCGATGTGGACTGCGCCTACTGTTACTGGTGGCTAGTAAAGGAAGAGGGACTCTGCCAGCTGAGTCCTGCTCATGAAGAAGTGTACTTCTGAGCCCATTGGAAGCAAGAGACCCTAAAGGCTGACCTCCCATTTGCAACGCAGGGCCATAACAGCTGAGGAAGCCTGCAGGCGTGAATTGGTAGCCCAGATTACGGGATCACTGCTCCTTGCCGGCATATTGCCCAAGGGGCCAAGACCTGATGCTCAGAAGTTGTCCCCTGAGTCTGTTGGACCCGGGAGAGTCGTCCGAGTGAAGCTAGATCACCCTGAAGTCTTACCGGCAAAAAATGCAAACTTCTGTAATCGCTGTACCTGGCGAACAGTGACGACTGGACTTCTTACCAGCTCGAGGAGACTTTAAGGGACTGTGACGAGGAGGACCCGGACTCGGGCCCTCCTGGCCTACCTGTTAATGTCTCCCCTCTTTTTGCACAGCACACAGACGCCTGGAAGACGCCAGCGGACGCGACCTATGACCCCGGGATGAATGAAACGAACCCATGTTTCTTTAATTGGGTGGAGCTGGAGCCAGACCCCGCCCACCTAACTCAGGTAAAACCCAGCCCGGACTCTGCTCAGGTGTGTGATACACCCGGAGAAGGAGAAGGAGAGTGGTGGCGAGAGGACGAAGCGGACTGGAGATCGAGGAGAGAGGAAGATTGGTGGACGGCGGAGGAGAGTCGGGAAGAGCGAAGGTCGGAGGAGGAAAGAGAAGATCCGAGGACGGAGGAGGCGACTCCGGGAGAGCAGAGGACGGAGACATCGAGGGAAGATGAGCGGAGCCCGGAAGGAGCAGGAGGCGGAGACCGAGACTCCAACGACAAGCCGGGAGGCCAACGGGACGGCGCATCGCCCAGCCACACTTCCCGAGAAGTGTGGCTAGAACAGGTACGGGCTCGCTTCACGGGCTGGGAGGGACGGAGGTGGAGTAAAACACCCTGAGGAGCATTCGGCACACCTAGCGCTAAACCCCCCCCCCCTTCACTTACCGGCACTGGGACAGGGTTTTGTTATCTGCACGTGTGTGTCCTCACTCCCCCCCCCCTTATCAACCGGCTAGGCGGAGCCGGACTAACGCTGGTTTCCTTTTCTTTCTGTCGGCTGCTGAACCATCGGGGACAACGGCGGAAGGGCGGCCTACGACTCCCAGAAGACACCGGGAGAGGCGACTGGGAACCACTAGAACCCCTACAGAGGAGATCGACGACCCCCTCCCCTTCTACCGCCTACCAGTGCAGAAGAGGCGTCTGTACAAATCAATAAAACCCGCTTTGCCAAGAACCCCGTTGTCCGTGAGCCTCTTTGAATCCCCAGGCGAAGTGCAACAAGTGGTGGAGAATGCGGGCATAGAAGTAGCCATCCAGGACACAAAGATGGAAGACATGCTACAGGTGCTTATAAAAGGCCAGGAACAGTTGGGATGGGCTGTGGAGCAACAGCTCGCCTCCGCCCAGCTGGATAGAGACACATTCAGAAACACCGTGGTGACAGGACTAAAGGGGTTACAGCAGACCGGCGCCCCTGTCGTCACCCAGCCCAGAGACATACGTCCACAGCCCACCCCCTCGGGAATCTCCCTGCAAAAGTACGTAGCAGGCGAGGACCCAGACGCGTTCCTGACCAATTTTGAAAGGGTGGCTCTGGCATGCGGGTGGCCATTGGAGAAATGGCCGTTTTTTCTCGCACCCCTACTAACCGGAGAGGCGCAGACGGCTTTTCAGGTCGCCAACAATACAGGACAGACGCCGTATGGACAGATTAAAGAGATCATCCTAGATCATTTAGGGTTGGATACAGAGGCATACCGGGTGCGCTTTCGCAAAGAAAGAGGGCTCCCAGGAGACATTCCAAAGACGCTATTTTACAGGCTGAAAACAGCGGCTGACAAGTGGCTCTCCCCCATGACCAGCACCAAAGAGGAAATAATGGATAGGCTATACCTCGAGCAATTCCTCGAGGCCCTTCCTTATGGGACACAGTGGTGGCTGAGGCAACATTCCAACTTGTCCACCAAACAGGCGATGGAGATGGCCACTACGTTTTTTAGGACACAACCCCGTCTGCATAACACTGAACCTGAGAAAGCTACTAGACCGACACTCCGGCCGGAGCGTTGGCCTCGAGCCCCCCCCCCCCCCGGGCTCCCTACTCCACGTTTTGCTCCCCCAGATATACCACCATTCCGGGGCCCACAATGCTTTGAATGTGGAGCCGGGGTCACATCGCCCGCCTGTGCCCCCAAAAACGCCCCCAGGAGGAACCCATGGACGTCGGGTACATACCAAAGGCAGTCATGTACACCGCCGAACTTGGAGGATTGTATCACATGAGTGTCAAGGTCAATGGAACAGTGGTCAGTGCGCTCCTAGATTCGGGATGTAAACAATCCATAATACAGGGATGTTTTGTGAGGCCCCTCCAGATAATGCCTGATGCGACAGTGTACATCAAATGCGTTCACGGTGACGTCAAGGGTTACCCGGAGGCGTATATCCCCATAGACCTGGAAGGCCACAGTACACTAGTGGTGAAGGTAGGGGTGTTGGACGCCCTTCCCGAGAAACTCATATTAGGGACCGACAACCCCCATTTCTTAGACGTGTTCAAGGGCCAGGTCTTAGAAGGTAGGAACCCCTCCGCTTCCGGCCCTGATCGCCCCTGACCCCTGGGAGGGCGACAGGAGTTTCAGATTCGCCCAAGCCAACGATACCAACCTCTTCAACGCCTGGGAACAAGCACATGCTAACCAAAACCACCTCCAACCGCGTTATCCCCGCTTCCTGATCAAAGACGACCTTCTGTATCGACAAGCGAAACAGGAAGACCCACTCCAACTTATTGTCCAGACTTGTTTCAGGGAACAAATTATGTTCTACGCCCACACGCACTTGTTGGCAGGACACACCGGTAGCGAGAAGACCACACAGAACGTACTGCGCAGTTTTTATTGGCCAGGCGTGTACCAGGATATCAAGACCCACTGTCAAACGTGCGACATAAGCCAGCGCAAAAATACACAGAGGCCACCGGCGGTACCCCTACAACCACTCCCTATCATAGGAACCCCCTTCGAGAGAGTAGGCATGGACCTCATAGGACCCCTACCAAAAACGAGGAGGGGGCACCAATACGCCCTGGTAATCGTGGATTACTCCACTCGCTTCCCGGAAGCCTTTCCTCTGAAGGACCCCACCTCGCGGAACATCGCAGAGAAATTCTTGGAGCTGTTTTCAAGAGTGGGATTCCCTAAAGAGGTCCTTACGGATCAAGGGACCCCGTTCATGTCACGAGTCATGAAGGAAGTATGCAAACTCCTAGGCCTCCATCAGATCCGGACGTCGGTTAATCATCCACAGACGGACGGACTGGTGGAGCGATACAACGGGACCCTAAAATCCGTGCTGAAGAAAATGCTCGCGGTGAACGGAAACGACTGGGACTTGCTGTTACCTTTGGCCTTATACGTCATCAGAGGCCAGAAACAGAGCAGTTTGGGCTGTTCCTCTTTTGAGATGCTTTATGGTAGACAGCCCAGGAGCCTTCTGGAGATGACCAAGGAAGTGTGGGAAGCGGAATCCTCAGGAGAAACCAGAACCTTGCTGGAATACAGCCAAAACCTAAAGAATAAATTGGGGGAAATACGCAAACTGGCCTTTACACAATTGGAGGACAAACAGAAACAACAACAAAGACATTACGACAAGGGCAAGAAAAGGAGACGTCTCGTAATCGGTGATTGGGCTCTAGTGTTGCTACCCTCCCCCACAAAGAAGTTCCAGAACAAGTGGCAAGGACCATACAAAGTCATAGAGACGATAGGGAAAACAACCTATTGTCTACAGCTAAGTGGGAGGAAAACTCAGATATTCCACATAAACCTTCTGAAGAAATGGCTGGGCTCTCCACCCGTGGCCTCCCACCTCTCAGCCCTCTCGGACCCCGTCTCTGAAACCACGGTGAAAGAACTAGTGATCAATGACAAACTACTCCGAAAGGAAAACGAGGAGCTACGAAAGATCCTACGGCCTTTCGAGACCATATTTTCTAACCTTCCGGGGACGACCAGATTAACGGAACATCGAATAGAGACTCCGGAGGGCGTCACGGTGAAGCAACGGCCCTACAGGATCTCGGCGGCAAAAAGGGAGGCGATAAGCAAAGAAGTGAAGGAGATGCTGAAACTTGGAGTGATTCGTCCATCAAGAAGTGAATGGTCGTCGCCCATAGTGATGGTGCCCAAACCGGATGGCAGTAGCAGGTTCTGCATGGATTTTAGAGCATTCAATGCTGTGTTGTCCTTCGATGCCTACCCTATACCCAGGATCTGTAGTGTAGTTCCTATTATCCCAATAGGCTCTGCGCATTGGAATAATACCTTCAATAGTATAGGCCTAGACCAGACGTTAACTAGGTCTACTACTGTCGATATTAGACTTAAAGTTTTGGGTTTGCCAGCTAGCTCAGAGTTCACTAGAAACTTTCTCGAGTAGGCAAGGAGGAGTTGAACCTCCCTGGATAGACAAGAAGGGATTTAGTTTCTGACAACCATAGAACATGACAACTTTGCTCTCCCCTAATCAAGAGTGTATCTCGAGAGTCGTGTGAAAACAAAAGGCAATTTATTTTACTCAGTCAGTACGTGCATTCTTAGTCTCATCAGATTGTAGAGAAAAGGAAGAGACGGGCGTGTTCAATAAAAGATGTTATTTATTGATCAGTCTCTTTTCTCGTACAAGAGAAATGGATCGATATTATTGCAATACTTATGGTTAAGTAAAGTGCATACATTAAAAGCAGAAGTATAAAATAATACTGTAAAAACATTGATATGGTTTCTAGGCCATATGAAGGTTTAAAATGAATAAGATATATTTAGGCTTTCCTGTTTTCAGTTTCTATTTTCGGTAAATTCTGGTGGGGTTTTTTCAGTGTTTTCAAGCGATTTCAATACGTTAAAAAGACAGTAGTTATCAGTGGTTACACATTTTTGCGTCTTTAAAAACAACAGAAACAGTGTTTTTCCGGTGTTTATGTAACGTTTTGCATTTTTTATTGTTTGCTTTCTGCACTGATAGCGCATGGTATATAGCCACTGTACGTATAGTTTATATGAGATCCAAATAGATTTTTGCTAATTAAACTTATTGAAGTACACCATACAATACTTATTCAGTGAGCCTTGGTCATGTGTGCTCACTCTTTCCTTACTATGTAAACTTCCGTGAAAAGGCCCTCTCAACATTGGGTCTTGAGAAGGGCAATGCCAAAACAGCCAGTTCACAATTTGTTAACCCTGGCCACTAACATAGCTTTCCAAGCCAATACTGATGCACTTGAAGATTGCGATTCTCAAGGCAGGGTCTGCAACAATTGCATCGAGCTGGGTGCTTATGCCCACAGAGTTATTGAAGTGGTCAAAAATGAAGCAGCACTTTTGAAACTACAGAGGAAATTCCTCTTTACAGAAGGGATCTAGAACTTTTTTTTAATATATCCACTACAGCAGTTATGTTTTCCTGTAAAAATCAAAGAATGCAGTAGAGTGTACTTTTTTCACATCACTATTAATGTGCGACCAAAGATCCTCACATTTCTTGTCTTTGGCATCATCACTCAGCAAACATTCTGTAAATGTTTGCCACATGGATAATATAGCATTCATAGCCCCTTGGACTGAGAACCATCAGCTAATGTACATAGTTGGGATGACTCTTTCTTTGAGGCCACACAAAGCATGAAATGATAAATATCTGCATTTTAGTTCCTGTGCATAAGACAACAGTGCACCAAAATGGACTAAAAGTCAACAGCATTCCTTATTAAGTCTGAAGATTATAAAGATGCTTTCAGCATACCATCTAACAAGTGGCAAGGAACTCTTACAGCTCAGGTATCAATTTTGACAGGTCATCACACAAAATGTTCATATACATAGCAGGAATCACTGCAAATACGAACAATATCAATCCAATCTTTGTTGAACTTGGAAAGAACCTTTTTTTGCAGAGCATTCCAAGTGACACTGCGTTTCATGTTTTCAAAAAGTCTGGTGTCAAGTTTATACCACTATTCGAGATGCTTGGTGATAGTGCTCTCTTTTCACATATACTTGTCACTGTACCCTGCATTGAATATTTTAAAGCCTGAGGTGTTGGCAATTCACCTACTATCAGTACTGACTCACTAGAAACTGGGGTCTGATGTTTTAAGGGTTTTTACCCTCTCTCTGTGGGTAAATGTGATAACACATTAGGAAAGATTCTTATGAAACCAGCCATTTTACCGATCAGTAAAAGAACCAGCCATTTTACCGATCAGTAAAAGAATCTAACACAGCTAAAATATCAAATATGATTTTGATATTTCCTGATTCTCTACAGTTTATAAAATAATTAAACAAAACCTAAAACATGCTTCTAAATCCTGCATCTTTAGACCAAAGACAACAAAATTGAAAAAGTAAAAGGAAGAAAACAATATTTTAGTGATATCCCTAAACAACAAAACACAAGCAGAATAATGTTAGCCCAGTCTTTCTTACTGCTAGCTTATAGAACAAAGTTACATTGTATTGGCCCCTTCAGGAAGACAAAAATGACTCGCTCTCTTTTTCCTTTCTTTGAATGGCATTTAGTTTGTGGTTGTGCAGGTGTTTTTTCAGTGTTTATATGTTTTCACTGGTGAGGGCTATTTCTCTTTCAGTGGGGTTTTATCAGTTATTTTAGGTTTAAACCTAAAACCGGACAGCCTAGATATATTACATACACAAATACATTTGACTAATCGTACTCAACTGGTGTTTCTAACTACGCCTACCCCGTGTACCTGACCTAAGTCCAATGCGTGGGCGGGAATAGAAAGTTACAGTTTAAGTTAAGTTTGTTTTGCCAAGTGACTGACTAAAGAATTCTCTGCGAGGGGTTATTCAGTTCTGTACCTGGAATCTAGGATGGATGAGGGATGGTATCTCTCGTCTCTGGTCTCGATATTCCAGGCTGCCTGCGAGGGCTACCCGGAAGCGCCGGAGCTGGATTTCTCGGCAGGAGAAAAACGGCTTCTCGTTCTCAGCGCGTCAGGAAGGCGGGGCTGCGCCAGCGGGGTCTGCTCTGCTCTGGGCTTCGGCAAGTCTGGCTGCTCCGTCCTCGTCACCACCGCGTGTGTTTGCATAGGGCAATATCGGTAATATTTATACCTTTAAGGTGCCGAGATTGACGTAAGGATGGACATAGATACATCAATAAGGATGACATACGACCAGGTCGTTAGCACATTCTTTTGCTGAAGTTCTCGGTGAAATCAAAACAATGGCCGCAGGGTTTTTCCCAAGGTGTCATAGGTTTGATTTGTTTTGAGAACTCCGTATGCCTTATCAGGGGCTGGAGGAATATCGCTTGTCTAATTAGATGGCAAGCGTTATGACCTAATCAGATAACACGCTCCTGTGCCGTAGTGTGGCTTTATCAGATAACGGTTCCTGCCTCATGGGATGGCTGCTAGTTAACTTGTTAGTTTGTTAACCAGAATAGGGTCAGGAATAGGGGGATCGATACAGAACCTATAGGAATACATCACACCCACTCCACGCTAACTATGGACATATTTAATAATCTATGCATAGTAAAACATACTGTAGAGTATCGTGTATACCGTACCACCCCAAAATACATAAATGCATTTTGAAATTATCAAATATACGGAAAAAAAAAAGCATTTACATGTATTGTATGCACTCAAGCTGTGAAATAATGCTAAAGTAATCACGCATTTGTATACATTATTGCTAAATGGTATATGAGAATTTACACATGAAATGGCTCTTAATACAGAAAAAAAGTTTCGAGACCATTCCATCACAGAATAAAATAATTATGAACATACCAGCGGGCAGCTAATGTCTATAAGCTATCTAAAAGTAGAAATCTTAGTTCTCTAAGAATAGTTCTTACTTTAAGCAGAAGATAGTGTCCCGAAAAATATGCAAAAATATTTTGGGGCTGTTGAAAAAAATTGCTGTCCGTGAACTGGAGGGAAAATTGTTCATGGTATTTTGCTTTTCTAGTTGAAGGTCAAAATCAGGGAACGCCGTGTACGAGCTTGCTCAAAAGTCTCTATTTCTGCTCTGGTGAGAACATCATATCATTTAGACTCTCGAAAAAGTTGTCAACAGCTTCCTGGGAGAGTTCCACTAACTCGGAAATAGGTGTAACCATGCATTCGTGCGCATGATTGTCTCCATTGACATTCCGATTTGGATTGCTGACAGAAGGTCGTACCTGATCGATGCTGCTTTCATTTTTGACCTCACTACCCATTAATCGTAGTGGTGAAGCTTCCACGAATGCCGTCATCAGGATTGGTAGCCGTTGAGGGCAGCACAAAGCATGAGCCTTTGTTGGACTCAACAATGTTTCTGCATCCATTGGCGCATCCGATTGTAGCGTCAGACAGGTGTCTAACACGCATTCTTCTCCGCATAGCAGGCACCTTAATACAGGTAAAACACATCGTTGCCACATTGGTCGAAATGATAGAAACCAAGTCATGTTCAGGTCTCTAAGCCGGGATAGTCCCAGGATTTTTGATATCCGGTCCCGTTATCCAATGGCTAGGATTGTTTCTTCCCTTGTCGCAGGTGTTTTGTCTGTGACATGGTTTGCCATAACGAAATATAAGGACTAAGAATAGGATTCCTGCAATTAGTCCTAAAATGAGGGGAAGTCCGCCAAAAATCGAATGGACGAAATCTGGAAAAATACCCAGTATGGCTTTGAATGGTGTTAATGCCATCGAAAATACTGTCTTAAATACTTTTGAGACTCCACTGGTATCAGAAATATTTAAGATTTCATTCAGGATTTCTGCAAAATGTATGGGGGAATTAGTCGATAACAATGAATGTATCTCTGCAGTCGTCCTTGCGACTAGGAGATCATACGTTTCTTTTGATGACGTGAGCCTTGTCGGCGTCTGAAGAAGCACTGTTTTCATTCTGCTTAAAGTATCTATTCGAATAGAAGTAATTTTCAAGTTGGGCCATGCCCTTGCCTCCCTGTCTGGAAAGGAGCTGGGGAACAATAAGCGTCCACAGCACTTGACCTTCGCAGTCGTAGTTACGAGATAAGGAGTCCCGGGCATAAGACTACAGCATCTGCGGTCTACAATTAGAATGTAACTCCCATTATAGAGTCTTTGAAAGAATGGTTCTATCTCTGTAGCAGGTGTGCCTAGCTGGTGACATGAAAGGTTATTTGAGTTCCCTTCACAGGCTCCATGCAAACTAATTCCGTTACACAGAAGTGTACCGCTTAGTGACATCGCACAATTATCGCCACTAAGAAACACTTTCTGTCCTTTATTACTGACACATGCATGTGAATAGGGCAGGTTCCATGTTGTTTTAATGTACCCTTTTCCAAATTTTTCGTACATGCCAGCCTGTATATATTTCTGGCAGTATTGAAACCTGAAGGTTGAGATTATCCCATGTATTATCCATTCACTGACAGGTCGTTCTGACATTGTCACTGGTAATCTTTCGAGTTTTTCAATGCTCAGGATTGTATAATCAGCACCCTTCTGGGCCATACTGATTTGTTTATCAGTAAGGTTAAAGATATTGAAAAGTGACGTTGTGTTGATTAAACGCCAAGGCACATAGCCTGATCGCAGATTTTGTAACGTCCAGCCAAGCTGTACAATAGAAAGCAATTGAGACTGACCGTGTTGTAACAACAGTAAGTCTTGCGATATTATGTCGATTGCTGAAGACACAATGCTGTCCAGAGAAAAAATTCTGGAGGACAGAGTCATTAACCCATTGTCCACTACAGAAAGTGATTTTTCCAAATTAATACGGTCAATTTCCCGTATTCTTTCTGCTGTCTCAATTTGCGTAACCTTCCAGGCCTGGTTGTATGCTGCATATACAGAGGCTGCTATGAATCGTTTCTGACGCTGTTTGCGCGGTCCCATAATGAAATCACGCAAGTCAGCACCATCAGTAAGTAAAGTTAGGTGTTGCTTAATTTCTGCCAGTGTGGAAGTCTGTAGCCATTGAAGGCATAATTTGCCCACACTGTAGGTGGTTATTATTCCTGGGTGTTGTCTTTGGGAATATCTAGGATCTGGCCTGGTCATTTTGAACCCCTGTGTTTTGTTCAGGAATCTGTCTTGACAGTTATTAGTATCTGTGGGCCAGATCAACCACTGTTTCCAATCAGGATGTGTTCTGTTTTGGTTTAATACATAATTTACGTCTATCTCTTCGTCTGTGGAGCTATTGCTGTTCAATGTTGGTTTTGGAATAGACGGTTTGTTTAAATCTTTGATTTTGGCTAAGCCAAGACAGGTAGTTTGTTGAACAGTGTCATTTAAAAATATAATTTGTTCTGGGATCATGCAGGCTCTAAACAAAGATTCTATACCCTGTACTTGCCATTCTTTTGTGCCCCAAACACTTTTCAATTCAACATTTTTGTCCCAATAATCAAAACCAAAAGTATTCATTTGTTCAAAGAAAGAGTCTGAATATATCAATTTTGTGTTGGTTATCATGGTCTTTGTCCCTGTCTTATTTGACAATTTGAAATAAAATGTTTCAGCATTACTTATGTTAAACCCTGAAAAGTATGAATATTTGTTGTAAACGGTTCTTGAGCTTCCTTTTGGAGGGGTTGCACAATGTTCCCATTGATTATAATTTAAAACATTTCTAGGTTGTGCAGATTTATGTAGAAAATGGTTACCATAGTGGTTATAACAGTACATACTATCATAATTTGTCGAACCCTGCAAATAATCATGTTTGGTAAATTTAGCAGACATCACTAAGTCAGACATCATATTGTTTATACTTTTAAAGTCCCAATCATCAGCAAATGTGCTTGGTTTTACGAAGTCACTCAATGAGATTTTAATTTGGTGTGGATATTTCAGGATTTCAACCGGACCATAGATTTCGTAGTCAGTGTTGTCCCATGCTACCCCACCCGGTATAGGATTGGCTGTGAAGTTGACTGAAGAAAGTTCTCTTTTCTCGATGTGTGAAGATGTGTGTGGTTTGAGGATCAAGTTGATTTTCTGACTTGCTGTGTCCATTTTAGCATATTTTCCCTCAATGAAGCGTCCCAATGTTAGTATCATGATGACCCACAGTATGAGGATAAATGCACCAAAACCCACCCAAAATTCAATCCATGGAGAAATCAGATATGTTTCTTTCAGTTGTTTCAAAAGTTCTTTAGCTTTATCTATAAAGGTTTTTGATGATGGCTGTGTTTTTGATTCAGTGAAGCCTTCAGAGGAATCATCGAAGTTTATGAAGTAGCCGGATGCAGTTCTGTCTATTGTTCCAATTGTTTCAGGATTACTGTTTCTTGCATAGTCGTTTGTTACTTCATTATAGGTTGGTGTGTCTCTGCTAAATGTTTTTATTTGGGTGTTCAGAGGTCTAAGTTCCATTGCATTGTTGCATAGTCCTTGTTGTTCTTCTGTAGGCGTTTCGAATGTGATTAGCCTCTTTGTTAGGACCTCTGTACTGGTAGCAAACCTTGGTGTTCTGCTACTCATGGGGAGTCCACTTGGCCTACTGTTTGTTATCGGCCACATGATTGTGGTTTTACCAGGTCGATGGATACAACTCGGTTCTCCTTTTTACCAGCAAGCGGCGGTAGTACAACTGATCTTGTCCCGTTGATAGACAAGACAGGAACTGCTTTTCTGTAAGAAGGCCCAAATTCCTTCTTTACCGCGATCTTTTCTCTGACTAGATCCCCGACTTTTGGAATCCAGACAGGTCTTGCTGGGACAGGTGGTGGTTCTTCAGTGGTTGTTGGCTGTTGTTTCAACTTTATGTTGCTCAGGTCTTTTCTTGTTTCGTTTAAGTCCTGTAAAATAGCCAAACGATCTTTGATATCAAAGCTTTTTTCCTTTACCACTGAAGTCTGACTGTCAAGGTCAGAGATTAACATCCTAGTTCCAAATAATAATTCGTACGGACTGAATCCCTTCAGAGAATTTCTTGGCTGGTTATTTAGACTACGTTGGACACTTATTAGATGTTTGACCCACCCAGCTCCCGAACCTAATATCCTTTCCGTTATAGATTGCTTTATGCCTTGGTTTTTTCTTTACACCATCCCGTATCCCTCAGGAAGGAAGTGAGAAGATTCCCGCTGTGCTATGCTCATTTGGCCATGTTTCCCCTCAGGCTGGAGGGCTAGAGTGAAACAATGGTCAAACGTAGCATGCTCTTAGCGTATATGCCATTTAGACTCGCAAATCTTTGTATAACAGTCCAGACGTCAGCCGAGTGCTGGTGATCTACATTATAAGTGGAAACTAGCCTGTATATATTAATCGCAAGCCTTGCTTTTTACTGTTGATTTTTTCTGGAGTGACACGACACGGTATTACACCGTTTTTCTCACCACTGCGATTCCTGTTGCAGTTGGGGCACTTTTTTACAAACATGGTGTGATGCAGGCTCATGCCTGGCCACCAGTACCTTGATTGTAATTCTTCCAGAGAATCTTTTAGTTTGAGGTGTCTTAGACCCTCGCCCATATGTGCGTCTGCGATTAACAAGTTTCTCCTGTCCATGTTTGGAATTACTCTATCCCCCACTCCAGGGATTCGAGCAAAAGGGACGGAGTTTGCATCGATTATGTATGTATAATTGAGTGGATAGTTGATCGGTAGCGCTGAGCAGTCGCCTTTTGATGACGTTTTCACTGCCAGCACTGTTTCACCGTCAATATACTTCACTGTATGCTTTTTTCGAACTACGGAAGCCGATTTAGTTGCTACCGCTGTGGCTATCTCAGCCAATGAATTCCCTGCAACGTGAACGCCATCACGCTGATGACTCAGTGAGTGTGTCACGTGAGTCTTTGGTAGTTCTTTTTGTAAAAGAGCTATTTGTTCCCAAAGCAGTTTTTGCTTTATTGTTGCACCTGTGTCATCTTTGTAACCGTTTTGAATCCATGTCTGCAAATCGTTGTTATATGATTTGACGCAGTAATATGAATCGGACACTATAAGTGTCGGGAATTCGCGATCCGCATTATCTTGCGCCATTTTCAATGCTATTATTTCAGTCTGTTGTTCTGAATTAGTTTCTACTGAGTGTGTTTTTGTTAATAGAGGTCTTAGTTTACCTCCGCGCCACACTTCTTTTGTAATCTCACATGTGGGGTTGTATGCTGTAGTGTAGTTCCTATCATCCCAATAGGCTCTGCGCATTGGAATAATACCTACAGCAGTAAAGGCCTAGACCAGACGTTAACTAGGTCTACTACTGTCGATACTAGACTTAAAGTTTTGGGTTTGCCAGCTAGCTCAGAGTTCACTAGAAACTTTCTCGAATGTTCAGGAAGGACTTAACTTCCCTGATTAGACAAGAAGGGATTTAGTTTCTGACAACCATAGAACATGACAACTTTGCTCTCCCCTAATCAAGAGTATATCTCGAGAGTCGTGTGAACAAAAGGCAATTTATTTTACTCAGTCAGTACGTGCATTCTTAGTCTCATCAGATTGTAGAGAAAAGGAAGAGACGGGCGTGTTCAATAAAAAGGTGTTATTTATTGATCAGTCTCTTTTCTCGTACAAGAGAAATGGATCGATATTATTGCAATACTTATGGTTAAGTAAAGTGCATACATTAAAAGCAATAGTATAAAATAATACTGTAAAAACATTGATATGGTTTCTAAGCCATAAGATGTTTTAAAATGAATAAAATATATTACATACACATATACATTTGACTAAACGTACTCAACTGGTGTTTCTAAATACGCCTACCCCGTGTACCTGACCTAAGCCTAATACGTGGGCGGGAATAGAAAGTTACAGTTTAAGTTAAGTTTGTTTTTCCAAGTGAATAACTAAAGAATTCTCTGTGAGGGGTTATTCAGTTCTGTACCTGGAATCTAGGTTGAATGAGGGATGGTATCTCTCGTCTCTGGTCTCGATATTCCAGGCTGCCTGCGAGGGCTACCCAGAAACGCCGGTGCTGGATTTCTCGGCAGGAGAAAGCAGCTTCTCTCAGCGCGTCAGGAAGGCGGGGCTGCGCCAGCGGGGTCTGCTCTGCTCTGGGCTTCGGCAAGTATGGCTGCTCCGTCTCGTCACCACCGCGTGTGTTTGCATAGGGCAATATCGGTAATATTTATACCTTTAAGGTGCCGAGATTGACGTAAGGATGGACATAGATACGTCAATAAGGATGTCATACGACTTGCTCGTTAGCACATTCTTTTGCTGAAGTTCTCGGTGAAATCAAAACAATGGCCGCAGGGTTTTGCCCAGGTTGTCATAGGTTTCATTTGTTATGAGAACTCCGTATGCCTTATCAGGGGCTGGAGGAATATCGCTTGTCTAATTAGATCGCAAGCGTTATGACCTAATCAGATAACACGTTCCTGTGCCGTAGTGTGACTGCGTCAGATAACGGTATCTGCATCATGGGGGTTTTCTGCCTCATGGGCTGACTGTTAGTTAACTTGTTGGTTTGTTTAACCAGAATAGGGTCAGGAATAGGGGGATCGATTCAGAACCTATAGGAATACATCACACCCACTCCACCCTAACTATGGTCATATTTACTAATCTATGCATAGTAAAACATAGTACAACATACTATAGAGTATTGTGTATACCTTACCACCCCAAAATACATAAATGCATTTTGAAATTTTCAAATATACGGAAAAGTTGCAATCATATATATGGTATGCACTCAAGCTGTATAATAATGCTAAGGTAATCACGCATTTGTATACATTATTGCTATTTGGTATATGAGAATTTACACATGAAATGGCTCTTAATACAGAAAAAAAGTTCGAGACCATTCCATCACAGAATAAAATATTTATGAACATACCAGCGGGCAGCTAATGTCTATAAGCTATCTAAAATTCAGAAACCTTAGTTCTTTAAGAATAGTTCTTACTTTAAGCAGAAGATAGTGTCCCGAAAAATATGAAAAAATATTTTGGGGCTGCTGAAAAAATTGCTGTCCGTGAACTGGAGGAAAAATTGTTCATGTGACTTTATTTTTAAAGTTGACGGCCGAATTCAGGGAACGCCGTGTGCGAGCTTGTTCAAAAGTCTCTATTTCTGCTCTGGTGAGAACATCATATCATTTAGGCTTTCGAAAAAACTGTCAACAGCTTCCTGGGAAAGTTCGACTAACTCGGAAATAGGTGTAATCATGCATTCGTGCGCATGATTGTTTCCATTGACATTCTGATTTGCATTGCTGACAGAAGGTCGTACCTGATCGATGCTGCTTTCATCTTGAACTTCACTACCCATCAATCGTAGTGGTGAAGCTTCCACGAATGCCGTCATCAGGATTGGTAGCCTTTGAGGGCAGCACAAAGCATGAACCTTGATCGGGCTCAACAATGTTTCTGCATCCATTGGCGCATCCGATTGTAGCGTCAGACAGGTGTCTAACACGCATTCTTCTCCGCATAGCAGACACCTTAATACAGGTAAAACACATCTTTGCCACATTGGTCGAAATGATAGAAACCAAGTCATGTTCAGGTCTCTAAGCCGGGAGAGTCCCAGGATTTTTGATATCCGGTCCCGGTATCCAATGGCTGGGATTGTTTCTTCACTTGTCGCAAGAGTTTTGTCTGTGACATGGGTTGCCATACCGAAAAATAAGGACCAAGAATAGGATTCCTGCAATTAGTCCCAAGATCAGGGGAAGTCCGCCAAAAATCGAATGGACGAAATCTGGAAAAATACCCAGTATGGCTTTGAATGGTGTTAATGCCATCGAAAATACTGTCTTAAATACCTTTGAGACCCCATTGGTATCAGAAATATTTAAGATTTCGTTTAGTATTTCTGCGAAATGTATGGGGGAATTAGTTGATAACAATGAATGTATCTCTGCAGTCGTCCTTGCGACTTGTAGATCATACAATTCTTTTGATGACGTGAGCCTTGTAGGCGTCTGAAGAAGCACTGTTTTCATTCTGCTTAAAGTATCTATTCGAATAGAAGTAATTTTCAAATTGGGCCATGCCCTTGCCTCCCTGTCTGGAAAGGAGCTGGGGAACAATGAGCGTCCACAGCACTTGACCTTCGCAGTCGTAGTTACGAGATAAGGAGTCCCGGGCATAAGACTACAACATCTGCGGTCTACAATTAGAATGTAACTCCCATTATAGAGTCTTTGAAAGAATGGTTCTATTTCTGTTGCAGGTGCGCCTTGCTGGTGACATGAAAGGTTGTATGAATTCCCTTCACAGGCTCCATGCAAACTAATTCCGTTACACAGAAGCGTACCGCTTAGTGACATCGCACAATTATTGCCACTAAGAAACACTTTCTGTCCTTTATTACTGACACATGCATGTGAATAGGGCAGGTTCCATGTTGTTTTAATGTACCCCTTTCCCAATTTCTTGTACATGCCAGCCTGTATATATTTTTGGCAGTATTGAAACCTGAAGGTTGAGATTGGAATATTTATTATCCCATGTATTATCCATTCACTGACAGGTCGTTCCGACATTGTCACTGGTAATCTTTCGAGTTTTTCAATGCTCAAGATTGTATATTCAGCACCCTTTTGTGCCATACTGATTTGTCTATCAGTAAGGTTAAAGATTTGGAATAGTGACGTTGTGTTGATTAAACGCCAAGGCACATACCCTGAACGCAGATTTTGTAACGTCCAGCCAAGCTGTACAATAGAGCGCAATTGGGACTGACCGTGTTGTAATAACAGTAAGTCTTGCGACAATATGTCGATTGCTGAAGACACAATGTTGTCCAAAGAAAAAATTCTGGAGGACAGAGTCATTAACCCCTTGTCCACTACAGAAAGTGATTTTTCCAAATTAATACGGTCAATTTCCCGTATTCTCTCTGCTGTTTCAATTTGAGTAACCTTCCAGGCCTCATTGTATTCTGCATATACAGAGGCTGCTATGAAACGTTTTTGACGCTGTTTGCGCGGTCCCATAATGAAATCACGCAAGTCAGCACCATCAGTAAGTAAAGTTAGGTGTTGTTTAATTTCTGCCAGTGTGGAAGTTTGTAGCCATTGAAGGCATAATTTGCCCACACTGTAGGTGGTTATTATCCCTGGGTGATGTCTTTGGGGATATCTAGGGTCTGGCCTGGTCAATTTGAACCCCTGTGTTTTGTTCAGGAATCTATCTTGACAGTTATTTGTATCTGTGGGCCAGATCAACCACTGTTTCCAATCAGGATGTGTTCTGTTTTGGTTTAATACATAATTTACGTCTATCTCTTCATCTGTAGAGCTATTGCTGAACATTGTTGGCTTTGGAATAGACGGTTTATTTAAGTCTTTGATTTTGGCTAGGCCAAGACAGGTGGTTTGTTGAACAGTGTCATTTAAAAATATCATTTGTTCTGGGATCATGCAGGCTCTAAACATAGATTCTATGCCCTGCACTTGCCATTCTTTTGTACCCCAAACACTTTTCAATTCAACATTCTTGTCCCAATAATCAAAACCAAAAGTATTCATTTTTTCAAAGAATGAGTCTGAATATATCAATTTTGTGTTGGTTATCACTGTCTTTGTCCCTGTCTTGTTTGACAATTTAAAATAGAATGCTTCAGCATTACTTGTGTTAAAACCTGAAAAGTATGAATATTTGTCATAGAAGGTCCTTGAGCTTCCTTTCGGAGGGGTTGCACAATGTTCCCATTGATTATAATTTAAAACATTTCTAGGTTGTGCAGATCTATGTAAGAAATGGTTACCATAGTGGTTATAACAGTACATACTATCATAATTTGTAGAACCCTGCAAATAATCATGTTTGGTAAATTTAGCAGACATTACTAAGTCAGACATCATATTATTAATGCTTTCGAAGTCCCAATCATCAGCAAATGAGCTTGGTTTTGCAAAGTCACTCAATGAGATCTTAATTTGGTGTGGATATTTCAGGATTTCGACCGGACCATAAATTTCATAGTCAGTGTTGTCCCAGGCTACCCCACCCGGTATCGGATTGGCTGGAAGTTGACAGAAGAAAGTTCTCTTTTCTCGATGTGTGAAGATGTGTGTGGTTTGAGGATCAAGTTGATTTTCTGACTTGCTGTGTCCATTTTAGCATATTTTCCCTCAATGAAGCGTCCCAAAGTTAGTATCATGATGAGCCAAAGTATGAGGATAAATGCACCAAAACCCACCCAAAATTCAATCCATGGAGAAATCAGATATGTTTCTTTCAGTTGTTTCAAAAGTTCTTTAGCTTTATCTTTAAAGGTTTTTGATGATGGCTGTGTCTTTGATTCACTGAAGCCTTCAGAGGAATCATCGAAGTTTATGAAGTAGCCGGATGCAGTTCTGTCAATTGTTCCAATTGGTTCAGGATTTCTGTTTCTTGCATCTTCACTTGGTACTTCATTATAGATTGGTGTGCCTCTGCTAAATGTTTTTATTTGGGTTTTCAGAGGTCTGAGTTCTATTGCATTGTTGCATAGTTCTTGTTGTTCTTCTGTAGGCGTTTCGAATGTGATGAGCCTCTTCGTTAGGACCTCTGTACTGGTAGCAAACCTTGGTGTTCTGCTACTTATTGGGAGTCCACTTGGCCTACTGTTTGTTATCGGCCACATGTTGTGGTTTTACCAGGTCGATGGATACAACTCGGTTCTCCTTTTTACCAGCAAGTGGCGGTAGTACAACTGATCTTGTCCCGTTGACAGACAAGACAGGAACTGCTTTTCTGTAAGAAGGCCCAAATTCCTTCTTTACCGCGATCTTTTCCCTGACTAGATCCCCGACTTTTGGAATCCAGACAGGTCTTGCTGGGACAGGTGGTGGTTCTTCAGTGGTTGTTGGCTGTTGTTTCAATTTTATGTTGCTCAGGTCTTTTCTTGTTTTGTTTAAGTCCTGCAAAATAGCCAAACGGTCTTTGATATCAAAGCTTTTTTCTTTCACCACTGAAGTCTGACTATCAATGTCAGAGATCAACATCCTAGTTCCAAATAATAATTCGTACGCACTGAATCCCTTCAGAGAATTTCTTGGCAAGTTATTTAGACTACGTTGGACACTTATTAGATGTTTGACCCACCCAGCTCCCGAACCTAATATCTTTTCCGTTATAGATTGCTTTATGCCTTGGTTTTTTCTTTACACCATCCCGTACCCTCAGGAAGGAAGTGAGAAGATTCCCGCTGGGCTATGCTCATTTGGTCATGTTTCCCCTCAGGCTGGAGGGCTAGAGTGAAAACAATGGTCAAACGTAGCATGCTCTTAGCGTATATGCCATTTAGACTCGCAAATCTTTGTATAACAGTCCAGACGTCAGCCGATTGCTGGTGATCTACATTATAAGTGTAAACTAGCCTGTATATGTTAATCGCAAGCCTTCCTTTATACTCTTGATTTTTTCTTGAGTAAAACGACGAGGTATTAATCTGTTTCTCTCCCCACTGCGATCTCTGTTGCAGTTTGGGCAGTTTTTTACAAACATGGTGTGACGCAGGCTCATGCCTGGCCACCAGTACCGTGATTGTAATTCTTCCAGAGAATCTTTTAGTTTTTGGTGTTTGAGACCCTCGCCCATATGTGCGTCTGCGATTAACAAGTTTCTCCTGTCCATGTTTGGAATCACTCTATCCCCCACTCCAGGGATTCGAGCAAAAGGGACGGAGTTTGCATCGATTATGTATGTATAATTGAGTGGATAGTTGATCGGTAACGCTGAGCAGTCTCCTTTTGATGACGTTTTCACCGCCAGTACTGTTTCACCGTCAATGTATTTTAATGTACGCTTTTTTCGAACTACGGGAGCCGATTTAGTGGCTGCCGCTGTGGCTGTCTCAGCCAATGAAATTCCCTGCAACGTGAACGCCATCACGCTGATGACTCAGTGAGTGTGTCACGTGAGTCTTTGGTAGCTCTTTTTGTAAAAGAGCTATTTGTTCCCAGAGCATTTTCTGCTTTATTGTTGCATCTGTGTCATCTTTGTAACCGTTTTGAATCCATGTCTGCAAATCCTTGTTATATGATTTGACGCAGTAATAGGAATCTGACACTACAAGTGTCGGGAATTCGCGATCCGCATTATCTAGCGCCATTTTCAATGCCATTATTTCAGTCTGTTGTTCTGAATTAGTTTCTACTGAGTGTGTTTTTGTTAATAGAGGTTTTAGTTTACCTCCGCGCCACACTTCTTTTGTAATCCCACATGTGGGGTTGTATGCCTGTTCTCCCCAAACGGGGGGATGAGCATGTCCGTCTGTGTAAATTACACAGGCGTAATGTCGTAAAGGCAGAATGTCGGCTGGCAGAGGATATGTTTTTTCATATTCTAAATTTTCCATGTCTCCTAGTTCTGGATCAAAGTAGTAGTATACTTTGTCCGTTGTGATTGAATTCACCCATTGTATCCATTCTGGATTTAATGTTGTTGTTGGTAAATTACACGGTGTTGTTAGTGCCTCAAAGGCTGATTCTGCTGTTCTGACTGTGATATGTCTACCGTCAGCTTGATCTTTTTCTCTAGCTATTGCGGTTTGAACTGCATGAACAATTTTTTCTTTGTTGCTGAAATTCTGTTCAGCTTCTGTGTACAAGTGTGATTTGAATGCAATTGGTACCTTTTCTCCCTCATTAGAGGTCAGGTATGTGAATCCGCATCTCCCTGGGATGACTCGAATCACAAGATTGCGTGTGTTATCACGTGTTTCTAATTTTGTTTTAATTAGCATGTCTGTTTGTAGGGATCTCAAAATTTCTGTGTGTATTTGAGTCCAATTGGATCTTTTAAAATCGGGTTTTATCAGATCATAAAGGGGTTTGACCCTTTCTGCGTAATTTGCAATGTATGTTCTTCCGAAATTTAGGAAGCCTAGAATTGACTGTAGGTTTTTTAGTGTTCTAGGTGCTTGGATTACGGCACATTTCTCTAGGAAATTGTCAGCCAGGCTTTTGCCTTCACTTGATAATTCATATCCTAAGAACAGGACTGTCAGATGGGCAATTCTGGATTTTTTAAAGTTGAATTTGTAACCCTCTGCTGCGAACCCAAGTATTATGGTGTTCACTCTCTTCAAGTGAGTCTCCAAGTCATCATCTGTTAAGTTGTCGTCGACATATGATAATGCTTCATCATCATATATTTGTAGTAATTCTGTTACTCTCGCTGAGAATACTCCCGGGCTGTTCTTGTACCCCTGGGCTAACCGACAGAATTGTTTTTGAGTGCCATTTATTGAGAACGCAGACAAATATCTGCTCTCTGGTGCTATGTTTTGACAAAAGAATCCATTAGAGATGTCTAATGTTGTTTTGTATTTTTTGCGCACTATGTTATTCATTAGTGCAGCACTATGTGAGTTTTGCACTGCAAAAGTTTTGCAACATGTGTTAAGGTGTCGGTAATCCAAAACTAGACGGTATGAATTGTCTGGTTTGGAGACCGGAAACAAAGGGTTGTTCATTTGTGAGGTGCAAGTTTCAATCACCCCCTGGTATTCTAGCTGATCTAGTATTTCATTTACCTGTTTTTTAGCTTCTTGCTTAATTGGGTACTGCCTTTGTGCAGTTGGTTGTGATTTTAACTGGATTTTGTGAGGAGGAGAGTCCTCATCCCATCCCACGTGATTTTTATATAAAGCAGGAGCTAGAGCCACTGCCCACTTTCTAGCAAGTGTGTATTTTTTATGAATTGGAATTTGATTTGAGAAGGCAGGCATAATTATTTCTTCGCCATGAGGGCACTCCCTGACAAACTCTGGTGGCCAGTCTTTTTCAGCTAGAAGGATATCATAGCCCTTGGAGAGATTATCCCAAAATAGTCCCCTTATTTTTCTAGTCTTATCCCCCTCTATACGCAATGTTATTTCGTATATTTTGTGAGGTTTGCTAACTCTGGTGTCTGCAGTTTCCACTTGAAGATATTCATTCGTGTCCACTGTCTCCAGATGATTCATAAGGACTTTGCGAGCTATGCTCACTTCTGCTGCGCTGTCTAGCATTGTCTGAGCCCATTCTCCGTTTTTCAGTTGTGTCCTCAGTATTCTCGGCATTGTTAACTACCTTGATACTGGCTACCTTCTTTTTTGGAAATTGTAATTTCTTTTTTAGCTGAGCAGGTTCCTTGTCTTTGGACTTGGCGTGCTCTTCTCTTTGTTCTGATCGTCCTCTTCTTTCCGATTTCTGCGAGGAAGTCTGAAAAGATTGAGAGGGACGTGTATCAATGTCTTGATATCTATCAGGCTTTTTTATATTATCCCTATTTCTAAGGTTATATCTTTTCCCAGAGGGGTCACTCTGAGGTGACCTGTGTCTTTGGTTCGGAGATTTTTCTCTTCGCCTAGGAGACCTTCCTCTGGACTGGAATTTCTTTTCTTTAGGATTGGATTGTTTGTTTCCATCCCAGTTCTTTTTTGGTGATGTAGAATTATTATTAAAAAATATTTTTTCAGGACTTTCAATTAGTTGCGGTTTTACTGGTATTCCACCTAAACTATCTCTACCTAGTTCCTCATAGGATTTTTCTATGATTCTGGCAATTTCAGCTGGTTGGTCTGCTATATCTGTCTCTTTTAACCTCTGGCGGATCGCCACGTTTGCTGCTTCACCTTTTATGTTGGCTAATAATATAGCCGAGACCTGCTTGAAGTCTTTCAGTAATTTCATACCAAGAGTTAAAGCGGGTTCTGGACCATATTCATCTTGAATTTGTTTTAGCACATCTGGTATTACCGAAATGGATGGAACACCGTGCGTTTTTGTGTAGATGGAAGCAAAGACTGTACCACAAGTGTCACAGTCCTCAATGTGTGGTGCGATTCCCATTGGAAGACAGATAGTCAGAATCCTGTGCTTTTCTAGCGGGGTAGTGTCTGGAAACACCGCCTCTATTTGGGTGATTTTCTGCGCTAGCCAGAATGGTATTTGTTCCCGTTTAGCCGGTACTTTACCTAGGCAGGACTGGATGTTCTGTGGTGTAATTTTATTTGTGTTCCCCTGGTGAGGGGTCAGCTGTGGGAGTTTAATCGCTGGCTGAATTGTTGAAGTCCGCATCACATACTGGACTAATTGTCTATGTATTTTTATTAATTGTTTTAGCTGTGTTAACAGGTTGGCTGCAGACATCCCGTCGATGTCTGGATGTGGTGTGTATCCGGCTAGAACCGGCCACGTTGCTCCTGGTCTACCTAAAGGACCGAGCCTGGTGATATGATTATTATGTTTTAGGGCGCCATCAAATAAGAGCAAATGCTCTTGAAATTTGAGTGGTACTTCCACCTCCTCGAAAGGAGTGTACGTTTCAGGAGGTTCCTCTATTTTGTAATAGTGGAAGTACTTTGTTACAGGATTTGCTGCTGGAAAATTTATCCATGAATAGTATACCTCTGTCTGCCGATATTCGTGTGCCTCAATTACGAATATGACTGTACCACCTCTAGGTGTCAGTCCATTTTCTATAAGTTTTATGGTTATAGATTTCCTTTTGATGACCGGAATGAGTATTATATCCGGGTCAGCTTCCTGTATGGTAGCATCAGCTGCTGCGAGTTCAGTTGCTAATCTAACTGTCTCTCTTTCTTCATCACTGTCTACCATTTTACCGACAGGATGGTTATTTTGTTTGTTTGCAGATCAGGTTTCTTATGGAAACAAAGATTAGATGCACAATATTTTGGAACAGTGTATCCTTCAACGTTGACTATACCAAGAACCATACATAGGAGTTCCCTCCTGCGAGGTCTGGCGGATATAACCTTTTACCCACTCCAGACGTCTTTGGAGTATTATGGGAGAAAGGGGTCTGAGTGAGAAAGCACGACTGAGTTACTCTAAATGTCTTACGTTAGTTTTATCGCCCTTTCCAAACGCGTTGGGCGCCATGTAGTGTAGTTCCTATCATCCCAATAGGCTCTGCGCATTGGAATATTACCTACAGCAGTAAAGGCCTAGACCAGACGTTAACTAGGTCTACTACTGTCGATACTAGACTTAAAGTTTTGGGTTTGCCAGCTAGCTCAGAGTTCACTAGAAACTTTCTCGAATGTTCAGGAAGGACTTAACTTCCCTGATTAGACAAGAAGGGATTTAGTTTCTGACAACCATAGAACATGACAACTTTGCTCTCCCCTAATCAAGAGTATATCTCGAGAGTCGTGTGAACAAAAGGCAATTTATTTTACTCAGTCAGTACGTGCATTCTTAGTCTCATCAGATTGTAGAGAAAAGGAAGAGACGGGCGTGTTCAATAAAAAGGTGTTATTTATTGATCAGTCTCTTTTCTCGTACAAGAGAAATGGATCGATATTATTGCAATACTTATGGTTAAGTAAAGTGCATACATTAAAAGCAATAGTATAAAATAATACTGTAAAAACATTGATATGGTTTCTAAGCCATAAGATGTTTTAAAATGAATAAAATATATTACATACACATATACATTTGACTAAACGTACTCAACTGGTGTTTCTAAATACGCCTACCCCATGTACCTGACCTAAGCCTAATACGTGGGCGGGAATAGAAAGTTACAGTTTAAGTTAAGTTTGTTTTTGCCAAGTGAATAACTAAAGAATTCTCTGTGAGGGGTTATTCAGTTCTGTACCTGGAATCTAGGTTGAATGAGGGATGGTATCTCTCGTCTCTGGTCTCGATATTCCAGGCTGCCTGCGAGGGCTACCCAGAAACGGCGGTGCTGGATTTCTCGGCAGGAGAAAGCAGCTTCTCTCAGCGCGTCAGGAAGGCGGGGCTGCGCCAGCGGGGTCTGCTCTGGGCTTCGGCAAGTATGGCTGCTCCGTCTCGTCACCACCGCGTGTGTTTGCATAGGGCAATATCGGTAATATTTATACCTTTAAGGTGCCGAGATTGACGTAAGGATGGACATAGATACGTCAATAAGGATGTCATACGACTTGCTCGTTAGCACATTCTTTTGCTGAAGTTCTCGGTGAAATCAAAACAATGGCCGCAGGGTTTTGCCCAGGTTGTCATAGGTTTGATTTGTTATGAGAACTCTGTATGCCTTATCAGGGGCTGGAGGAATATCGCTTGTCTAATTAGATCGCAAGCGTTATGACCTAATCAGATAACACGTTCCTGTGCCGTAGTGTGACTGCGTCAGATAACGGTATCTGCATCATGGGGGTTTTCTGCCTCATGGGCTGACTGTTAGTTAACTTGTTGGTTTGTTTAACCAGAATAGGGTCAGGAATAGGGGGATCGATTCAGAACCTATAGGAATACATCACAATGCTTGTTCTCCCCAAACGGAGGGTTGAGCATGTCCGTCTGTATAGATTACACAAGCGTATTGTCGTAAGGGCAGAATGTCGATAGGCAGAGGGAATGTTCTTTCATATTCTAGATTTTTCAATTCCTTTAGTTCTGGATCAAAGTAGTAGTATACTTTGTCCGTTGTAATTGAATTCACCCATTGTATCCATTCCGGATTAAATGTTGTTGTTGGTAAATTACCCGGGGTTGTTAATGCCTCAAAGGCCGATTCTGCTGTTCTGACTGTGATATGTCTACCCTCCGCTTGATCTTTTTCTCTAGCTATTGCGGTTTGAACTGCATGAACAATGTTTTCCTTAATGCTGAATTTCTGTTCAGCTTCTGTGTACAAGTGTGATTTGAATGCAATTGGTACCTTTTCTCCCTCATTAGAAGTCAGGTATGTGAATCCGCATCTTCCTGGGATGAATCACAAGATTGCGTGTGTTATCACGTGTTTCTAATTTTGTTTTAATTAACATGTCTGTTTGTAAGGATCTCAGAATTTCTGTGTGTATTTGAGTCCAATTGGTTCTTTTTAAAATCTGGTTTTATTAGATCATAAAGGGGTTTGACCCTTTCTGCGTAATTTGCAATGTATGTTCTTCCGAAATTTAGGAAGCCTAGAATTGACTGTAGGTTTTTTAGTGTTCTAGGTGCTTGGAGTACGGCACATTTCTCTAGGAAATTGTCAGCCAGGCTTTTGCCTTCACTTGATAATTCATATCCTAAGAACAGGACTGTCAGATGGGCAATTCTGGATTTTTTAAAGTTGAATTTGTAACCCTCTGCTGCGAACCCAAGTATTATGGTGTTCACTCTCTTCAAGTGAGTCTCCAAGTCATCATCTGTTAAGTTGTCGTCGACATATGATAATGCTTCGTCGTCATATGTTTGTAGTAATTCTGTTACTCTCGCTGAGAATACTCCCGGGCTGTTCTTGTACCCCTGGGCTAACCGACAGAATTGTTTTTGAGTGCCATTTATTGAGAATGCAGACAAATATCTGCTCTCTGGTGCTATGTTTTGACAAAAGAATCCATTAGAGATGTCTAATGTTGTTTTGTATTTTTTGCGCACTATGTTATTCATTAGTGCAGCACTATGCGAGTTTTGTACTGCAAAAGTTTTGCAACATGAGTTAAGGTGTCGGTAATCCAAAACTAGACGATATGAATTGTCTGGTTTGGAGACCGGAAACAAAGGGTTGTTCATTTGTGAGCTGCAAGTTTCAATCACCCCCTGGTATTCTAGCTGATCTAGGATTTCTTTTACCTGTTTTTTAGCTTCTTGCTTAATTGGGTACTGCCTCTGTGCAGTAGGTTGTGATTTTAACTGGATTTTGTGAGGAGGAGAGTCCTCATCCCATCCTACATGATTTTTATATAAAGCAGGAGCTAGGGCTACTGCCCACTTTCTAGCAAGTGTGTATTTTTTATGAATTGGGATGTGATTTGAGAAGGCAGGCATAATTATTTCTTCGCCATGAGGGCACTCCCTGACAAACTCTGGTGGCCAGTCTTTTTCAGCTAGAAGGATGTCATAGCCCTTGGAGAGATTATCCCAAAATAGTCCCCTTATTTTTCTAGTCTTATCCCCCTCTATACGTAAAGTTATTTCATATATTTTGTGAGGTTTGCTAACTCTGGTGTCTGCAGTTTCCACTTGAAGATATTCATTCGTGTCCACTGTCTCCAGATGATTCATAAGGACTTTGCGAGCTATGCTCACTTCTGCTGCGCTGTCTAGCATTGTCTGAGCCCATTCTCCGTTTTTCAGTTGTGTCCTCAGTATTCTCGGCATTGTTGACTACCTTGATACTAGCTACCTTCTTTTTTGGAAATTGTAATTTCTTTTTTAGCTGAGCAGGTTCCTTGTCTTTGGACTTGGTGTGCTCTTCTCTTTGTTCTGATCGTCCTCTTCTTTCCGATTTCTGCGAGGAAGTCTGAAAAGATTGAGAGGGACGTGTATCAATGTCTTGATATCTATCAGGCTTCTTTATATTATCCCTATTTCTAAGGTTATATCTTTTCCCAGAGGGGTCACTTTGGGGTGACCTGTGTCTTTGGTTCGGAGATTTTTCTCTCCGCCGAGGAGACCTTCCTCTGGACTGGAATTTCTTTTCTTTAGGATTGGATTGTTTGTTTCCATCCCAGCTCTTTTTTTGTGATGTTGAATTATTATTAAAAAATATTTTTTCAGGACTTTCAATCAGTTGTGGTTTTACTGGTATTCCACCTAAACTATCTCTACCTAGTTCCTCATAGGATTTTTCTATGATTCTGGCTATTTCAGCTGGTTGGTCTGCTATATCTGTCTCCTTTAACCTCTGGCGGATCGCCACGTTTGCTGCTTCTCCCTTTATGTTGGCTAATAATATAGCCGAGACCTGCTTGAAGTCTTTTAGTAATTTCATACCAAGAGTTAAAGCGGGCTCTGGACCATATTCGTCTTGAATTTGTTTTAGCACATCTGGTATTACCGAAATGGATGGAACACCGTGCGTTTTTGTGTAGATGGAAGCAAAGACTGTACCCCAAGTGTCACAGTCCTCAATGTGTGGTGCGATTCCCATTGGAAGACAGATAGTCAGAATCCTGTGTTTTTCTAACGGGGTGGTGTCTGGAAACACCGCCTCTATTTGGGTGATTTTTTGTGCTAACCAGAATGGTATTTGTTCCCGTTTAGCTGGTACTTTACCTAGGCAGGATTGTATGTTCTGTGGTGTAATTTTATTTGTGTTCCCCTGGTGAGGGGTCAGCTGTGGAATTTTAATTGCTGGTTGAATTGTTGAAGTCCGCATGACATATTGGACTAATTGTCTATGTAATTTTATTAATTGTTTCAACTGTGTTAACAGCTCTGCTGCAGACATCCCATTGATGTCTGGATGTGGTGTGTATCCGGCTAGGACCGGCCACGTTGCTCCTGGTCTACCTAAAGGACTGAGCCTGGTGATGTGATTATTGTGTTTTAGGGCGCCATTAAATAAGAGCAAATGCTCTTGAAATTTAAGTGGTACTTCCACCTCCTCGAAAGGAGTGTACTCTCCAGGAGGTTCCTCTACTTTGTAATAGTGGAAGTACTTTGTTACAGCATTTGCTGCTGGAAAATGTATCCATGAATAGTATACCTCTGTCTGCCGATATTCGTGTGCCTCAATTACGAATATGACTGTACCACCTCTAGGTGTCAGTCCATTTTCTATAAGTTTTAAAGTTATAGATTTCCTCCTAATGACCGGGATGAGTATTATATCCTGGTCTGCGTCTAGCAGTGCAGCATCAGCTGCTGCGAGTTCAGTTGCTAATCTAACTGCCTCTCTTTCTCCTTCACTGTCTGACATTGTACTGTCCAGAAGGTTATTTTGTTTGTTTGCAGATCAGGTTTCTTGTGGAAACAAAGATTAGATGCACAATATTTTGGAACGGTTTATCCTTCAACGTTGACTAGACCAAGTACCATACATAGGAGTTTCCTCCTGCGAGGTTTGGCGGATATTACCTTTCACCCACTCCAGACGTCTTTGGAGTATTATGGGAAAAGGGGTCTGAGTGAGAAAGCACGACTGAGTTACTCTAAATGTCTTACGTTAATTTTATCGCCCTTCCAAACGCGTTGGGCGCCATGTAGTGTAGTTCCTATTATCCCAATAGGCTCTGCGCATTGGAATAATACCTTCAATAGCATAGGCCTAGACCAGACGTTAACTAGGTCTACTACTGTCGATATTAGACTTAAAGTTTTGGGTTTGCCAGCTAGCTCAGAGTTCACTAGAAACTTTCTCGAGTAGGCAAGGAGGAGTTGAACCTCCCTGGATAGACAAGAAGGGATTTAGTTTCTGACAACCATAGAACATGACAACTTTGCTGTCCCCTAATCAAGAGTGTATCTCGAGAGTCGTGTGAAAACAAAAGGCAATTTATTTTACTCAGTCAGTACGTGCATTCTTAGTCTCATCAGATTGTAGAGAAAAGGAAGAGACGGGCGTGTTCAATAAAAGATGTTATTTATTGATCAGTCTCTTTTCTCGTACAAGACAAATGGATCGATATTATTGCAATACTTATGGTTAAGTAAAGTGCATACATTAAAAGCAGAAGTATAAAATAATACTGTAAAAACATTGATATGGTTTCTAGGCCATATGAAGGTTTAAAATGAATAAGATATATTACATACACATATACATTTGACTAATCGTACTCAACTGGTGTTTCTAACTACGCCTACCCCGTGTACCTGACCTAAGTCCAATGCGTGGGCGGGAATAGAAAGTTACAGTTTAAGTTAAGTTTGTTTTGCCAAGTGACTGACTAAAGAATTCTCTGCGAGGGGTTATTCAGTTCTGTACCTGGAATCTAGGATGGATGAGGGATGGTATCTCTCGTCTCTGGTCTCGATATTCCAGGCAGCCTGCGAGGGCTACCCGGAAGCGCCAGAGCTGGATTTCTCGGCAGGAGAAAAACGGCTTCTCGTTCTCAGCGCGTCAGGAAGGCGGGGCTGCGCCAGCGGGGTCTGCTCTGCTCTGGGCTTCGGCAAGTCTGGCTGCTCCGTCCTCGTCACCACCGCGTGTGTTTGCATAGGGCAATATCGGTAATATTTATACCTTTAAGGTGCCGAGATTGACGTAAGGATGGACATAGATACGTCAATAAGGATGTCATACGACCAGGTCGTTAGCACATTCTTTTGCTGAAGTTCTCGGTGAAATCAAAACAATGGCCGCAGGGTTTTTCCCAAGGTGTCATAGGTTTGATTTGTTTTGAGAACTCCGTATGCCTTATCAGGGGCTGGAGGAATATCGCTTGTCTAATTAGATGGCAAGCGTTATGACCTAATCAGATAACACGCTCCTGTGCCGTAGTGTGGCTTTATCAGATAACGGTTCCTGCATCATGGGGGTTTTCTGCCTCATGGGATGGCTGCTAGTTAACTTGTTAGTTTGTTAACCAGAATAGGGTCAGGAATAGGGGGATCGATACAGAACCTATAGGAATACATCACAGATCGACGAGCTCATTGAAAAACTGGGGGATGCGAAATACATCAGCACCCTCAACCTAACTAAAGGGTACTGGCAAGTCCCATTGCGTGAAAAAGACCGAAAGAAAACAGCCTTCGCCACTCCCGATGGCCTTTACGAATTCAACGTGCTCCCCTTCGGCCTTCATGGGGCACCGGCCACCTTCCAAAGACTGATGAACGAGGTACTGAGAGAACACCAGGAGTACAGTTCGGCCTACCTAGACGACATCATTATATTCAGTCCATCCTGGGAGGAACACCTACAGCACCTACGGATCATTCTACAACAACTCAGCAGAGCAGGACTGCACATCAACTCGAAGAAATCCAGAATCGGGTTCCAAGAGGTCAAATATCTTGGATACGTCCTAGGGCACGGAGTCATAGAGCCCCAACACGAAAAGGTCAGAGCCATAGCCGACACGCCTTTTCCTAGAAGTCAGAAAGAAATGAGAGCCTTTTTGGGGCTAGTGGGCTACTATAGGCGGTTTATTCCCTCTTTTTCAGACATAGCTGCCCCGTTGACCGACACCGTAAAAAAACACTCCACAAACCATGACTTACAGAGCCCCTCCCCAGCAATATGGAAAGCCTTCCAAACCCCGAAGAGAGCCATCACGACAAGCCCGGTACTTGCCTCCCCCGACTTTTCGAAGACGTTTGTGTTACACACGGACGCTTCCGACTACGGAATCGGGGCGGTACTATCTCAAGAGAAAGGGGCTGGAGTGGAACAGCCCATACTCTACATCAGCCGCAAATTGTTTCCCAGGGAGGTGAGGTACCCCACGATCGAAAAAGAATGTCTCGCCATTAGATGGGCTGTCGAGAAACTGAGATATTACCTGGAGGGGCATCACTTCATCCTATACACTGACCATGCACCGCTCTTGTGGATGACTCGTAATATGTCAGACAACCCTAGGGTCATGAGGTGGTTCCTGGCCCTCCAACCATTCCAATTTCAGGTCCGTCACAGAAAGGGGAAGGACAACGCCAACGCCGATGATCTGTCCCGCTATCCTCTCCCCGATCGGGAGAATCCTAGGGGGGAGGGGTGTGACGAGGAGGACCCGGACTCGGGCCCTCCTGGTCTACCTGTTAATGTCTCCCCTCTTTTTGCACAGCACACAGACGCCTGGAAGACGCCAGCGGACGCGACCTATGACCCCGGGATGTATGAAACGAACCCATGTTTCTTTAATTGGGCGGAGCTGGAGCCAGACCCCGCCCACCTAACTCAGGTAAAACCCAGCCCGGACTCTGCTCAGGTGTGTGATACACCCAGAGAAGGAGAAGGAGAGTGGTGGCGAGAGGACGGAGCGGACTGGAGATCGAGGAGAGAGGAAGATTGGTGGACGGCGGAGGAGAGTAGGGAAGAGCGAAGGTCGGAGGAGGAAAGAGAAGATCCGAGGACGGAGGAGGCGACCCCGGTAGAGCAGAGGACGGAGACATCGAGGGAAGAAGAGCGGAGCCCGGAAGGAGCAGGAGGCGGAGACTCCAACGACAAGCCGGGAGGCCAACGGGACGGCGCATCGCCCAGCCACACTTCCTGAGAAGTGTGGCTAGAACAGGTACGGGCTCGCCTCACGGGCTGGGCGGGACGGAGGTGGAGTAAACCACCCTGAGGAGCATTCGGCACACCTAGCGCTAAAACCCCCCCCCCTTCACTTACCGGCACTGGGACAGGGTTGTTATCTGCACGTGTGTGTCCTCACTTCCCCCCCCCCCTTATCAACCGGCTAGGCGGAGCCGGACCAACGCTGGTTTCCTTTTCTTTCTGTCGGCTGCTGAACCACCGGGGACAACGGCGGAAGGGCGGCCTACGACTCCCAGAAGACACCGGGAGAGGCGACTGGGAACCACTAGAACCCCTACAGAGGAGATCGACGACCCCCTCCCCTTCTACCGCCTACCAGTGCAGAAGAGGCGTCTGTACAAATCAATAAAACCCGCTTTGCCAAGAACCCCGTTGTCCGTAAGCCTCTTTGAATCCCCAGGCGAAGTGCAACAGGGACATTGACCTCTGTGGCCAGGATCACCTTACCAAGCCTGAGGACCTAGGAGTAGTCCCAGGAAGACCCCTGTCAACCACACAGCATCTTCAGCATCCTGTAGCCCTTGAATCAGGACCACTCCACAGAAGTCAACTGTAAGGAGCCACTGAATCTGTCAGGAAACAAAGACTGTTTTTCTTCGAGAGGTAACTGTTTCTGTGGACCTTGCAGGTCCGCCTGAATGTCTCCCTGCCAGAGGTGGTTTCCTAAATTAACTCTAAGTAACTGCATTGATACTTAATGAGGTTTTCCGAAAAAGTTTGGAAGTGTCAAATTCATTGAATTTTCCAATGCTTGTTCAAGGTTAAATAAAAAGTGTAAATAAAAAATATTGATATACTCCACCATGTAAATTCTGGATCTCCGGCAAACCTCCGGTGGATCCTTTTAATTTTGGTGTCAAAAATGATATAAAAATCTACATTATTTTTATAAAATGTTGTCAGATGTCTGGAGTGTCTTGTTTATTTCTTCTTCAATTGTTTTGGTCCGTCCTGTTTACATGCGTTACACTTGTTCCTTTATTCTAGCTTGGTCGGTCAGAGCCACAGTGACCCAGGGTTTTTCTAAGGGTTTGACAAACTAAACCTACTGTTTCTAAAGGAGGTCGGTTTTGTTTTACACAATGAGGTCACACAACCACTCCATATAATATACCTAATTTCCTCACAGTGATGTTACACCCTTCCATTCATGGAAACCCTGCCGCCCATGATGCCACTATCCTCAGCCCGGCTGATGGAGTACCATCTTTTGCTGCTGCATCAGGAAGTGCTGGCTCTTTTGGCCTAAGGAGATATTGCGAGGGTAATGACATCAGAAAAGGGTCATGGTTGCTATTCCTGCTACATTTTGGTGCCGAGAAGTGACGGAGGCCTCTGGTCTCTACTAGACTTGCACCCTCTCAACTACATCCCGAAGAAGGAGAAATTCAAAATGCTCACGTTGGCTCAGGTCCTGTCAGCCCTGTAGGCTGGATGGTAATGTTGGACTTGTAGGACGCCTATTTTCACATTTCTCATGTTGCCAGCCCCCATACGTTGCCTAGGGTCCACGGGGGCCAATAGCACTTTCATTTTGCTTTTCTCCCTTGTGCCACACAGATGTTCACAAACGTTGGGTTGCACCCAATCTGCAAAGGGCATGGATACTATTTTACCCCTACCTAGATGACTGGAATCGGGCTCACCCCAGGCAGTCGTCATCCACCTTCAGACTAAGGCGGACCTCCTGCATTCGCTGGGGTTCACTATCAACATGCCAACTCCCTCTCAGATTCTGCCTTTCATCTTCGTCATTCTGGACACAGTGCAGTTTCGGGTCTATACCCTGGGATGGCAAGACCAGAATATTCAGGCAATTATACTGATGTTTTGGCCTCTATCAGGATTTCGGTGAGACTGACTCAGAGGCTATTGGGCCTTATGGTCTCCTGCATCCTGCTGGTGTTACATGCCAACCGGCAGAGGGCATATGGACCTGAAGTCTCAGTGGGCATAGAATCAGGAAATCCTTTTGACCTAGTCCAGATATCAATGGGAACTGCAGAAGACCATGATTTGGTCAGTGGCAGACCCCTCTCACTTCCTCCACCCACAGCTCATAGTGGTTACAGATGCTTCACTTCTGGGTTGCGATTGCCTTCTGGGGGAAGTAGAGATCAGAGGACCCAGATCTCGGGCAGAGTCTCAGCTCCACATCAGCTTGTTGGAGTTGAGGCTGATCCGCTTGGCATTGAAAGCTTTTTTCCCTTCCATCAAGGGAATGCTAGTTTAGGTGTTCACAGACAACACCACGTCATGTGGTACTACAACAAGCAGGCTGTGTGACATTGTGGACATGGTTAGAACATCAGGACATATGCCTGGTCATACAACACCTGGCAGGCTCTGTGAGCGACAGGACAGACAAACTCAGACATTGATGCTTCACAGACCATGAATGGCATCTCCATCCGGAGGTGGTGTGAGGTAAAGTTGGCGACCCATTAACCTTGAAGGTGTGCAGTGAAGAGCAAGGTTCGTGACCAGGTTTCGCCGGTGCTGAGAGGGATGGTTGTCGTGGTGACCTGCGAGTGCCTGCACCCCAAGTGAAGCATTGGCACCCGTAGCAACGCCCTTTACCTACAAGAAGGATTGGAGGAACTTACTGTGTCACTGGAGAGTGACCCACAGATGACCAGCCGCAGCCCTTGCTAGCCGAGAGTGCTACACACTACCGACAGCCGATGCAGACCTCCACAACATCCAAATGTGGAACGCTTCTGGAGACTCTGGTAGAGCCACCCTGGCATCAGCTGGTAAGACCGATCACAGGGACTGAGACAAGTGCTGAAGGGGTACTTGGCCCAGTTGCTCAGAATGCATGGTAGGCCGGGCCCTGGCAAATCATGAGTAAAAGTTCTTAACCCTCACGATTAGGCCCAGTAGCTACTTTCCTTGTGGACCTCTGAAAGGGGTTGACATTCGTGATCACTCTTTATTTTGCACATCTTGAATAACTCACAATCATCCAGGGATCACAGTCCAAACATTAACTTTCATTAAAAAAAATAGGTTGCTGTTACAAGAAATCAGTGGACTAAATGTACTTGGGGTTCTAGTAGAAATTCCCTTGGGTGCATCTACTGCTCTGTAGAACATGCAGATACTACTCAGGACCTAGCCTAAAGAGCTGAGGGGTAATACCAAGTCAACACAGTTGGTTGAGAAGATCAGTTTACTGTGCACTTTGTTGCAGTGCTCAGGACTGTTAGCCCAGGCATGCACCAAATGTGTAGTCTATTTGGTCCCTTAGATTAGGAGCCCCTCAAACTGAGCCAGGAGACTTTTATCTTCACAGAAGGACTTTAGTTACTGTGAAACAAGAAATTTAAAGATTTTGAAGCAATCCAGTAGGAAAATCCAGCATGAATTTAAAAAATGGGTATTGTGGCATAGACAGACTGCGTTGTCATCATTTTATATTACTTTGATCACCTGGGCAGCAGTTTTTAAAAATTAAATATTTCCAACATGTGGTGAACTCATTTCGTGATTTCTATGGCAAATTGTATTGGGTGCTGAGAAAACACTGTCACCTTTCACCCTTAGCAGACAAGCACAAAGAGAGGTGAGCAGGTGAGATCAATTGACTTTTCACCTGTGCACATGCCATTTCTCTCTGTTATGGAGATTTGATTTTAGAACTTGCAGTACTTTGGCTGTTTGTTTATAATAGCCTACATTTCCAAACCAAATTCTCTCCAGCTGCATCTAGCAAGCTCAAGTAAGACTTGACAGCTTTAGGAAAAAAACATTTTAAAGCCTTAATGAAGGTGATGAGGGTGGGATGCCCGTGAACAGGAATAGCAATTTGTTCTGCAATAACCTGGACTATGAAACATCTGCTGTAGGTTTCAGTAGATGATTGCTTTTACAACCTCATTGGCTTTCCCTGTGTATTCCATTTCTTTTCCTGCATCACATGGTCAGCAAAGGGAGCTATGGTACATACTAGAGACAGGGCTCTTTAGATATTTGTCTCCTCTGTTGTTTTCAACCTTCATTTCTTCCTTCTTTTCTTGCTGGCAGGTTTAAGCAGCATGCCCCTCTTGCCTTCTTAGATCCTCACACCAGTGCCTCTCAGTAGTCCCCACAACTAAATATATTAAATGTGACATAGCTTTTTCCACTGGAGCCACCAGGTCATGCACTCACCAGTGCATAATGTACCTTGTAAAGGTTCTGAAAATCTCACTCTTCAACTAGTAGTTGACGCTGGTAAGATCATGTTATAGGTACTCAGTCAGCACTAATGAGCTTTGGTGTTAGAGTGCGCAACAAGTAGCTACAATACCCAGCACTTTCCAATTGACTTTGGAGAGACTAGAGGCCAGATATACAAAGACTAGGTTAACAAAAACTGACCAACCGAAAAATGCATTAGGCAGGTTGCAGTTGTGACCCCTGTAAATGGCTACAGTCTCGGGGAAGGTGGCATGCTTAGGGCACCAGGCCACTATCCCAGGGTTTGCTTTGAAAAATATATATATTTGTTTGTTTTTAAAGCAGCCCCTAGTTCCTGAAAAGGAACAGTACTGCTATTAAAAAAGAAAAGTTTTCCGGTGTGGAAAAATTCAGTGAGAGCAGGCAGTGGTCCTAATGACCCCTGCCTACTCCCCATGAAGATGCCACCATGATTGCCAGAGGGTAAAGGGTCCAAAGGGGACCTCAATGCAAATCCCCTACCACACCAACATGAACATGAGAGTTCATAGCTGGTCAGTGGTTTTCAGCCAGAATTACTGACTCAAACCCTTGATGTGTCAAGGTCCGAATCCGTTATGGAAGGGACCCCTAGAATGCTCCCCATCCAAATAAAGATTCTGAAATCATTTCGAAACCAAAGTGGCTTACAAAAAAACTTTCTGAATTACCAAGTGGCTTCAGTACGTTAAAAGAATCGTAGAGTTTTCGGCTGTTAAAAACCTTAATCTATTAGGCCGCAGATGAGGTGCAAGGAGAGGAGCGTCTTACTCCATTTGATATTTAAACAAATGGTGCACACTAGTGCGCGGAACAGAGGATGTCTGCTAAAGTTGTGGGTACCCATAGCCTCACCAGCGGAGAGGATATCCAGAGCTGCAGGGCTCCCCAGCACCTCGAGGACCGATTGGAGAAAGAACATCTAGTAATTGGAGCTAGAGCTTCACTGTTTAGTTTTTTTTGTCACCTTCAAATAAGTCACTTTTGTCTTTTCATTTAGCTTTAAGTTATTGGTATACCCACTTCTGGTAATTTAATTGTGTAAAAAGATCATAAGAGAGCACTCCCTATGTTGTCACTGGTGTGATGGTGAATTGTTCTCACTATATCAACCCCCCATCTTTAACTTCTCAGTACCGAAGGTCTAATAATCAGCAAATTGGCACAATGTTCACTTCCAGCGGTCATGTCTTGAATAATTGCACTTCGTTGGTATGACCAACAGAGGATACATGTCGGGTTGTGACTCTTGAGGTTTGTCCTTTCTCTGATGGACACCTACTGCGCCGTCAACTGGAGAGGCGAAGTAAAGATCTTCGTTAACATTGTCAATCATTCAGTGTGCCCCACTTTGACATTTCCAGAAGCAGTTAAACCAGCTTGTATGGTGCTGGCACAAACTAGTGTTCTATCTGTTAGAGAATGAACTATAATGTGATGGAAATCATCATAGACAATCGAAAGAATTCTTCTCAGCCATCTAGTGCAAGTGAGGGCTCCGGGTGCTAATCAGAAATCTTATTTCCAAGTCACGGAGTAATTAAGGTGCAACAGTGTGATAGAGAGCACTGTGTCCAGATAAGGTTGGACCTCTAGGTGTCTGTGGAGGGGTATATTCTTGGGTCTATGGCTGTGTATCAGCAGCTTCAAAGCCCGGGAGTCCGTCACAAATGGCACCTCTAACTTGGAAATAAATGGGTCAGATGTTAGTATCAGAATAAATCCTTGAGCATGCCCATCAACAGCAGCATGCAGTTGTTGAAGAGGAGCTGCCATAGGGGTCCCTCCTCTTCAGCCTCTTATGCCATCATTGCTGGACCATTGATGGAAGCTCCCTACACTTATCACTGCTCCTAGCATGAAAAAAGACTTAAATAAGTCAAGTGTGATTCATTAGATCCTCCTGCCTGTTAAGCATTGGTAGTTCAAAAAAATGTTGTGTATACCTTTTTTGAAGCCTAGTAACATATTCAAAAGAATAATCATAGGGATTGGACAATCTTAGCTTCATTCTTTCTACAATTGTCTCATAATATGTAATGAGAATGTTTCTGGGGTACATCTTGGTGCCATTATGTCTTAATTGCTATGTGCTTGATTTTGATTTTGTTATTTGTTTTCCTTGGTATTTTTGCAAGGCAATTTTTTTATTTGTGTTCTTTTCTTGCAGGCCCTGAATCATTCCCATGTTATCAAGTAAACGTCCTCATGGAGGCCCTTGCTAAGTGTGGTGAAAGCTACCAGTATCCCCCTGTGAACTGGGCTTCGATTCTTTCTCCTCTGATGAGGCTTAACTTTGGTAAATAATTTTATCTGGGTTCTCTTTTTATGATTTGCTAGGTATTGCACTATAGTTGTGATCCATGTTCTGTACTTATTTCTTCTGAATGATTGACCTCCACTACATAACATTGTATTTATTGATTCATTGTTCACTTTGCAGCCTCTATCTCTTCAGTACAGACAACCTTTGGATAGCACCAAATGATAATATTTATGTTAACAACGTAGTCCCTACGTCTTCATCAAAAAGACTTTATTCAGTTTGATTGTAACCATAAAAGCACAAGCAAAATAAATACATTTAATAAATACAATTTGCAAAAACATTAAAATACTGCATTTCATTAAAAGAAGTTAAATAAATGAATGGTGCACAAACTGTCCAGCAACACGAATGGAACATAGTAACACAGTAGCTCACATGAAATAAAAAAATGACTACAGCAATTGCATTATAGCTCAAGCAAACATTAAAAATTATATGGGTATCAGATAACAGTTGCAGAAACAGCAGGGCTGTGAGACTTTGTTTAAAATCCAATAAAGGTTTGATATACATATTTCTCAGGTCCGTAAACTATCAGCAGAACAGATTAAAATAAAGGGTATCCTGAGAACTCTTTAAGTCTCAGCCACAGGGCCCCAAAGTGCCCCATGGGTCCCAACCCTTCGGAACAGCCAGAAGATGATGTATAATATTAAGTTAAATCTGGCCAATAAGTATCTGTCCCTGTCATTTTCCAAGTTGCATAAATATGGTTCCATGGAAGGTACAGTTTTAAGCTGCAGGAAGTCCCATTTCAAATGTTTAAAGATCTCCACGTGTTCCCTGCTAAGTGCCTTTTGCTGAAAAGAAGTGTGTTTGAGCCCTTTAATCTCAGCAGGACTCCTAGATTATGGTCTCGAAAATAAGTACTTTCTCCCTAGGTTTCTCAGGACTCCCTTAATGTATGCAATCCTTGGATTCTTTGTAGAATGCGCCATGGACAGGCAGTCTCTCAAGATCAACTTTTTAACTGTGATTCGCTTCCCCGCCATATTTTGATCCAACAAATGAATGGCCTCAAAGCAATCTTGTCTACTAGATACTGCACCCACAGTTCCTTGTGTACGGTACATGCTGGAGTGCTTTTGGGGACCTGCAATACCCGCCTGAGAAACGAGATTTCAATCGGCTGAATGCTGTGGGCTTTTGTGTACCCCCACACTTCACTCCCTTAAAGCACCTCTGTACGTCTTATTTCTGGTCATATCACACTAGTTCTAGGGTTAACTCTAGATTCTGTTGTCCATATGTATTCCATTCCACCTTAGTTGTTAGTTACTATAATAATATGTTCGTAGCATGCATGGCTGTAGATACATATTCTTAGCATACTCCTGCCTTCTGGTGTTGGGTTTGGAACTTTGCAAGAAGTTTTGCTTCAAAAAAATTTGTAGAGTCACAAGTTATGGTGTAACTCATCTTCTTGGTGTACATTGCACATGAGCATCAACTCCACGTTAGTATGTTTTTTCTGCCATTGGGTTGGGACCTGCACCGAGCGGGCTTAGAGTTTGTTGTGTCCTGAACAAGTTTTTGCCTGGCTTTTCAGTTACTTTTGATCCCGTTGTGTCGAATTAGACCAAGCCATGGCACTTTTGTCCCTAATATATGAACACCATAAGCAGCATTGAAAACTGTCCCCATTGTGCTGGGATGTCGAGGGCCTTGCAATCATCGTTGTCTGAGAACCTCCGCAAGGCCTTCACCAGAGAATGCTGCGTGGGTGATGGAACGAACACCCTTTCAGAATTACCCTTGATGCCATTTGAAATATGCTTCGGTGGAACACCAGGAGGTATGTTAATCGTGCTTTTCCCCCATTCACAACAATGCTTCCTGTACGCAGTGCCTCACCTTCAGCTGCAAAAAAAAACTCGGAGAAGAGAATGGTGCCGAGCACGCCTCAACCCAAGTCTGTTGACTCCCATCAGTTGTCAAGTCTTAACCACTCGAAAGGTGTCGAACCATCGGTTCCATGTTAAAATAAAACGATGGCAAAAATATTTTTCCAGAAACATAGACTTTAAAATCTAGATCTTAAATAATTCTATCTTTATGAAAGGTAGGATTAGCATTTAATTGTTTTATTCATCTAATCTCACTTCCCAGTTATATCAGGTCTGGATTTGTTAACCATTCTAACTTCAGTCCTACCGTATTTGGCGGTGGGGGGCAGGGAGAAGGGCTTGCTAATATATTGGTAGTATGACACATTGAGGTTGATATAGACGTGTGATAGTGCATGTACTGCATCGCTTGCAACGACATTGTGGAGGAATGTATATAAATACTATTTTCACATCAACATTGACTTACCTGGTCTTGGCTGGCGATGCAATGGTTCAATGAAGTGGATGCATTTTTGTCATGCGCTGTGATGTCCAATGTAGTGCAGGTATACCGGCAGATTTAGGTACAGGTCTAAAGGTGGGAGGGAAAATACTAATGTGAAATCCAGAGTTTGGCATTTTTAATATTGAAATCTTGTTTTTGCAAAGATGTTTTCAAGTGCATGTTTTCGCTTGCTTTGCAGTGAGGTTATACCTTTGCTATCAAGGCTTTGGTAACCATGTACCCTCAATCAACCTATTGTGTGTATTGGTGCTGCAAAGTATGTAATGTATGGAATTTCTTCAAATGAAAGACTTACTGTAAGTCAATTCATTTATGCTATCTTAGACTCAACAAGATAATCTAGGCTTCATATTGATCGAGAATCGAGGAACCTAGCACAAACTAACTTCATCTCTGGCTCTTGTCATTCTTTTCAGGGGAAGACATCCAGCAGCACTGCATTGAGCTCGCAGTAACCCAAGCACAGTCCTCCCAGAATGCAGCCATGTTCCTAGGGATGTGGGTAGCACCTCCTCTTGTCTACAGCCTTGGTGTAGGTATCTTGCAATAATTGAAGTTTGAAGTTTATTACTTTAGCACAGTTACTTAAAACCATCGCCACAAAACACAAGATTAACACATTTATCCTATTAAAAGAGACAAAGCTAAAAAAACAGCTCTCCAGGCTTAATGACCATTACACATGTAAAGGAAACAGTCTTATAGTTGCTAAAATAAACATATTACAGTGATAGACCTAAAATAAAAGATAAATTATGAGGATACTAAACCAGGGGGCAGAAAAAGTCTGTGATGAGTTTTTGAGGGGGAGGGGGTGGGAGCACAGGATCCACAGAAGGTAAAAAAAGATTGTCCAAAAGTCTCACAAATTTTCCAGACCTTGCAAGTACTTGAATGTCTGTGGACGTGAAGCACAGGGCCGATGCCTCCCAGCATGTCCTGATGCCCCATTTTAAATACAATGGTTTTAAGAGAGACCTTCTAGGGGCAGCCAGGGCGGGGCAGCAGCACAAGAGATGCAGCCATGATTCAGAGAGGTAATTGCACAGTCTACAAGCCCCCCCTCACTTGTTGGGGCCCATCTGTTAAAGGCCGTTGAACGCAGGCCTAGAAGTCGCATAAACATTATGTTCATCCGTGCCGCTGCATTTAAATTTTCCTGGAGATAAGATTGCGGTTTCCCAGGAAGGTACGAGGTGTTCAAGGGAAGCAAAATGGTAGATGTTTTTACAGCCTGAAGGTCCATACGATGGGAGATTAGTTTGACCTGTTTATTGATAAGTTTTTTCCAGACTGAGTATGGAATGGTGTCTGAAAGGAGAGATAAGTTGTCAATCTCTAGCACTGTTATAGCCTTTGTAATCTGAGTGTTCCAGGGGTTACCAGGACTAGAAAGAGTTTCTTTTAGCAGGGATTTTAAGGTATTATCTCCAGCTTTTAATGTCCTTATCAAATATTTCAGAATGTCAGCCTCACAATAGATTGATTGTCTTTGTAAGCCCAGCTCCAAGCGTAGTCTTGCCCGCTGGATGAAACTTGGGAGATGGAAGATTTTTTTAAAGGTGGAAATTTGAGCGAGGTCAAGACTAACAGAGCATGCGCCGGGAAAAGCCTGATGTCCGTAAGTTAGGGCTGGAAGTAGAGTGGCTTTGGTCACCTTCAGAATATCTTGCAATAAGCTGTGGTCTTCACATCTTGGTTGGTATATTACCAGAGCTGTTTATCTTTGTCTTTTGCTGACAACTTGGTTTTTGTCAGAATAAATATATATTTGTCTGTCTTGTATTTTTTACATCACTAGTTTAGATCTGTGACAAAATGTCCTAATAAAGAGATTAGTACAACTCTCTTAATGCCATTCAATACATACCACCACTGATGATTATTACTTCCAAGCGGGTTTTGCCATGCATTTCTCATTGCAGATTCTGTTCAGTAGAAGCCATGTTGAGAATTCTTAGACCAGCTCTGGTACCCTCTGGATCACTCCCTAAGAATGGACCCTATACTTCAGTCTTGGCAACACCTGCAGTTCCAACCCCACTGCCTCCGAACTCCATTCTTCCTTAGGCCCCAGCCTCTGCACCTAGAAATAATGCACAGATAGTGCATTCAATAGTCTGTCAAGCACAGTGCTTAATTTGAACTGGTGATTGCCGCTGGGGAGAACCAGCACCTATTTTTGGGGACTGCCACTTACTTTTCCATATCAAGTATTTCCCGAATGCAGGAGAGGGGAAACACATAAACAGGAAAAAAGGAGGAAGAGAAAGATGGCAAAACAGTCACAATGAGAGAAATCAAGAACCTGAAAGAGCGAGAAAAAGGTTCATGGAGTGTCTGGTAGTGGATTTAAGCCTACCAGCCTTGGTATGCAGCACGTAGACGTTTAATTGCATTGGACGCTGGCTTCTGAGCAGAGCTTCGACTCCCAGCACTCTTTCTTTCACAAATTAGGCACTGGTTTAGCACGATGCATAGTGTCGGTCCCAGAGCCAGTCAGTGCCGGACTGGCCATAGCGGGCACTGGGCAATCCCCCGGTGCCCCGCACGGGTGGGGGGCGGTTTTGGGCCCCTGGGGACCGTTTTTGTTACAGGGCCGTTTTTGCAGCATAGGTGCAAAATCAGCCCTGTACCAAAATAGGCCGAAAACCGGCCGCGGCAAAGAGCTCGGCGGCACATCTGACCAAACCCCCCACCGCCCCCCCTCCCCCCGAGCACCGGCCGAGCACTTTGCCAGGGCCGGTTGTGGTTCCTAATCAGTCTTGGCGCCGTCTTTGGAGTCACTACCACAAACAGCTTCTAAGTCACCTAAAATTAACCAGGTTGAACAAGAGAAAAACAGAACTTGCCTTCAGAACTAGTCTCACCCTAGGGACAACAAATTGTGCATATGGGGATCTTTGGACACCAATGCCGGCCTTTATGTTGACTTACAAAATACCACTGAGTTACTCACCTCTCCAGAAGAAAATTTCCTTCTTGAAAACAGTAGTATGAAAAGCCACAAAACTCTGCAACTGATTTTGCCACCCGAGCAACCAAAACTAATATTTTGATGAAAATCTACAAACTGCTTTGTCAGGCAGACCTTGCTATGGTTTAATAAGGCACTACTTGAATCTGACTTGGCTGCCTAAAAAAAGCCCTTCTCACGCCCAGCAGTCCACAAACAAATTGTCAGGCAAAATAGACCTGCCCTGGGAGACCCCGCCCACCCCCCGCATCCACCCTCCACAAGAGAGCATGGTGGTGAAGGTTTAGTCTCCCAAATAACTTTTCTCCAACATAGAGAATCTAGGAACCTGAATACGATGCACAGAAGCGTTTTTGCTCCTTATTGCCATTGCCACATGCCTATTAGGCTGCTATGCCCATGCCTTACAGGAACTGGAAAAACTGCAGTTTGCTATCCCACTGGACCACATGGAAAAGGCATTCAGCAATTTGGTCAGTGATGAGTGTGGTGCTTCAAAGCAGAACCTGAAGAGCAACTTGGGTTGCACAGATACTGTAGCCCGGTATATAGGCATTGTTATCGCACTACACTGCCATGCCTAGTATGGTCAACTGGCCTTTGAACAGATGTTCTGGACACTTTGATGGACATGCCCTTCGATGGCAAACCTCTTCTTAGAGACAAAGCCAACTCCTCGGTTGCTGGACCTAACCTCACGCGAAGCAGTTCTATCAGCAATGCACCATATTTAGGGGCTATTCCAGAGCTCTCAACCAGTTCAGACACATCGACAAGGTACTGCTCCTTTCGTGGCAGTGGTGGATAAAAGCAGGAGAGGCAGATTCTGTCTTCTGCAAGCCCTGCTGCTTTAAAATATCTATGAGACGCCTACCCAACTCTCTCTCCCCTATCTCCACCACCTTCCAATGGAGGGGGCGGGGTCCCCTTATCAGCCATTTAGAGGCCATCAGTATAGGCCCCTGTGGTGGTTTGTGCCCAAACCACCTTCTCCATCCCTCCAGACTGCATTTCTTCTGTAAGACTGTGCTCTCCAGCACATGCCTTAATCCTGGAGGTGAAGGACCTTGTTTTGCTGAACAGAGGGTTGCATAAAGATGGTGCCTCTGGAAATAAAGGGCACGCCAAATTCGATTGCGGTACGAGGATCATTCTGGATCTTCTCTTCTTAACTTCCTGATTTCAACACATAGGATGACCTTTATAGGTGCTGATGGAGGCACCTCTTCCATCTCAAGGTGGGTCCACTGTTCAGCCCTCTTCAAGTGTAGGCTGTTGTAGTCACAGATGCCTCCTATATGGGCTGGGTGGCCAACTGTCTGTGTGTATCCAAGTACTCCTTGTCATGGGGGTCTTTCTCTTACCCATCGGAGAGAGCGCTACTCAGGACAACAAGATCGTTTACTACATAAACAAGCATGGTTGTATGGGATTATGGCAGTTGATTCACCTGTGTAACTTTGTGCAGCTAAGGGGAATTTTGACAGTTGTGACTTATCTGGCAGTCTCTCAAAGTGAGAGCATAGACTCTTATTCAACTCTCCTTATTAAACCATGAATGGGAGCTGCACTCCAAATTGACAGGGACAATCTTCTCTAGATTTCACTTTCCGTTCCTCACTTTGCGGGAAGATCTGACACAGCTGTTCCTGATCACCTCAGATTAGGCAAGGAGGAACTAGTACGCCGACCTGTTAGCGCTCAGCATTCAGCCGCTTCTTCCTCTTCCCTACAGGGTGGACCTTATGTCACAGCAGGAAGGTCGAGTGCTCCGCCTCAATCCACGAACGCTGTGTCTACACACATGGACATTGAATGGTGCTAGCTAGAGTCCTTTTGCCTCCCTGGTAGAAGTTGGGGCATTGTTTTGTCTGCCAGAAACTTCTCTATGAAGTCAATTTATGCATGTTGCTGGAACATGTTTGTACAATTGACATGAGTCGTAAGGCTTGGATCCCTTTAAGTAATGTCACAAGGGCTGGCAGTGTCTGCAGGCCAGGGTCTGCTTTCATGCATCTCCTTGATTACTTGTTGTTTAGGTCACTTTAAGTGGCTTCTTTTCTGAAAGGTTTGCTTTACCTTAAGACCCTTGCCTGGCTTTAACAGTTTTTAAACCCATCTAGACTGGTCCTCCATACTTGCCTTTCCTTCTTGCCCAGAGTGGTTTGGTTCTTTCAAATGGCCTGGTTTATAGCTCTTCTGACTTCTTTCCTGCCTCTCATTCCACCAAGGTAGAAAACAGACTGAATACAAGGCGTGCATTCTTTTACTTCTCTAACGAGAGAGACTGTGACAAACTAGCCTTTTTATGTGAGGTTCTCATAGGTATCAAGAAGGGTATGCCTTGGCCAAGAAGGTTCAGATGAAGAGCGTTTGTGCCAACCCCAAAGCTCTCACCAGAGGGTTCGTGATGCTAACATCTGCCGAGCAGCCATGTGGTCACCTTTTCGTATATTTGCTAAACAGTACTGCCTCACAGCCCTAGCACAGAGTGCCTAGGCAGTACTATACGACTTCCTTAGTTAATTGGCACTACTGATACCCACTCACTGGAGCTTTTACATTGGGACTCATTCTTAAAGTGAGAAATCTGTACGAAGAGGTACTCATCAGAAGTGAATGTTACCTTTGGTAAAGATATTTCTGGTGGACACAAACTTTCTGTAGATTCCTCACTTCTTTCCTCTCCTGATAAGTCAGTGCTGTATATGATACGATTCCAAGATATGCAAATGTATTATGTGCTGTTATTGACACTGTTCTTGATGCTCTCAGTAGCTCACTGGGGCATCTGGAACTAACATCAGCGTACAGGTTAGCACCTTTAATATGCTACTGGTGCCTTGACTGGTAGGTACAGTCTCATTGCACCACCTTCAGGGCCAGACTGGGAAGCAAAACAGGCCCTGGGAAAGTGCTCAGCCGGCCCCTGGAGGTTTGGGGGTGCGGTCGCGCTGTTTACCAGGACGGGTTTCGGCCGATTTTGTTACAGGGGCATATCTTGCAGCTATGCTACAAAAGCGTCCCTGTTACAAAAACGGCCGCCCAGGGGCCCAAAACCAGCCCTCACCCTGGCGGCCCACCAGGGAAACGCCCAGTGCCAGCTATGGCCAGTCCGGCCCTGACCACCTTGTGTTGTTTCAGAACTGCTGTGGGGGCAAGCTTCTCCCAAGATGTCTGATGCCTAGGGAATATTCATAAAGTGATGAATATGCAGTAAGATTATGTATCCACCAGAAATATTGTTACAAAGGGAAGAAACTTTTACTACACTGCTCTGCCCTATCTCTGTGAATCCCTAGGTGAGTGGCGTGAACTGTTAAGGCCCCTCTACCACAAGATAAAGTACAAAACAAGAGTGTCCCACACGACCTTCATTTTACTCTGTCTCAGCATTGTTTCAGTGTATCCTAGGCACTATCTGTTCAAATTCTTCCATCGGGACATCTACTCGCAGTACTTAAATATTGTCTGAACATGACTATACCAATAAAGTGAGAAACTATCACCCAATATCTTCCCCAGAGTTGCACATTGAGATTACTCAATTTGCACACTCAGTGTTGTTATTATTTCTCCACTGCTGAGCAGGGGTGAGGTTGCTGGAGGCAAACATGTTATTCCCAGAAGGGAAGGCCTTCATATGCCCACTGTAACACTCATTTGTGGCCATTTATAAGCCACTGTGTGACTGCTGCATTATTCAGTGTGGGGCCTATATACAAACTGCATTTGGTAATACATTTAGTTTTACTAAAATAGTTCTACTAACATACTACAAAATGGAATCTACTAACCTGCATGTGGCGTGCAAGCCTAATGCCTGTGTTTTTTATGCGTAGAGATCTCTACACATGTGTATATGTTTTAGTAGTAAATTTGGGAGGGACAGAGGAGTGTTGAAAAATTGGAAATACTTCCTGCTGAATGGAAGGGGCTGAGAGAGGATTAAGGAGAGGTTAGGGAAAGGTAGGCACCCACTCATAAAAGACTAATCCCACTTCTTTTTTTTCTTTTTTTTTTTTATTGTTGACAGGCTGACAAAAAAAAATACATTAATACATGAGTATACATACATGGATTATATCGTATAGCATTGATACATAATTTTGTGTGCATTGATTATATCATATAGCATATAATAAAGCAAATAGACCATTGGGTGTAAAGAATAAATAAAGGGCCAACAAATAAGAAGAAGGAGATGAAAAAAGTAGAAAACAATAATATTTTCTTTCAATAAACATACAAATTATATTATCCAGAAGATACCTGGGTCATTCCATAAAAGATCCCCAATTTTTTTCGTGTTTTCTTATTGCGCGTATTCCCCTAATGTTTGCTAAAGCTAATTCCATTGAGTGTATTTCAGTCACCAATGCCCACCAGTTCCAAACCGTTGGTGTTTCTGGGCTGATCCAAGCTCTAGCCAGGGTTAGCTTAGCACATGACATAAGTACCGTGGCCAGAGCGGCCTGTGAAAAAGGAACAGGATATATGTCTAGTAAAACAGAAGTGGCCGTAAATGTAGGCAACTGAACCTTTTTCATTTTTAAAACATTTTGAATATCGCACCAGAAAATCTTAAGGTTGGGGCAAGAAAACAGCATATGTGCCAAATCAGCTGCTTCAGTAGAGCATTTGGGGCATTTTGTACGATCACTATAGATATTATTAGGTGTCCATTTAGAAATTCTTTCCGGAGTGTAATATAGCAGACAAGTTGTTCTAAATTGTTGGAGTCTTAGGCTAGATGACCGCACTCTTTTGTTTATATTTATTAAAGAGCGCTCAATCTGTTTAGGTGTTATATTTGAGCCCAATATTCTGCTCCATTTGCCTGCTAATTTAGTGCAATCATTTGTTCTAAAGTCGATTAAGGTTCTATATGCATCACTTATCGCAGATTTATTTTTTAAAGAATATAAGCAGGTCCAAATGTCGCATTCAGAAGCCTCTAAGATTTGTTTTTATTAATCAAATAGTCATGTAGCTGTAAATGTTTGTATCTCATATTCTCGGACAGGTTATAAAGCAGTTTAAGAGTAATAATAATAATAATCTTTATTCGGTTTTTTGGCAGTTGCAAAACCATAAAAGATGACATAATTATACAAACTTTCAGTTAAAAAATTGCGATTAAGTATACTGTAAAAAGGTCAAATTGCCAGTAATTTACATAGGGTATAAGTTAGTACTTTGCTTTTACAAATTGTTTCTGTGTCTCACAATACACTTTAAAAAATTTAGTACATGGTACACAGTGCATTCAGAGTCCAGCGATTGGAGTGCCAGCAGGGCTGGACGACATTGTCTATAACCCCATTTTTTTAATAAAGGAAGAAGCCATGTCTTACGATGGGTATAATAAAACTTGCAAAAAAGTATTGTATGGATGGTGGACTGTTGTGAGTAATCGTCACAGGGGCACAGGTCCATCTGAGTTCTCCAGTTATTTTTATCCGGAAATGTCACTAATCTGAAGAATAGGTTCATTCTGAACCTTGTTAAGAGCATCTTTTCGTACGTGGTGATTTCTAGAGTCAAATATGGCTGAATTTTCAGAGATTGCTGTATGATGATTGCGTGTATAACAGATTTTTTTGTAATCAGCGAAGATAGTCTCAGGGAATCCAAGTGGTTCAATGCAATTTGCTTTAGTTCTTTTTTGGATATTTCCTTTAGTTTTTCTGGATTGTGGTAATATTGTTCAAGACCCAGATCACAAAAGAAATGTCTTATATAGGAGAGCCAAGCTATTTTATTGGCATGGTCCAACTCCATTGTGTCCTGAAGGATACTTTTTGTCAAGGTGTTTTCTTCGGATAGCCAGACTCTCCTCCAAAGCATAAGAGGTTGGATTTTAATGAGATCTTCAATATAAGAGATTCCCAGTTCTACATGTGAGGCAAAGGTGGAGGTACCTCGTGGGGTTGATAGAAGGAATCTCATGAAGATATTTTCCTCTTTTTGTAAGGAGCCAATGTTTGTGTGCCCACAGATCCCTGCGCCATATAATGCGATGGATTGGCATTTTGCGGCATAGATCTGTAGCAGTTCCACTGGAGATCTTTTCCCGAGTTTATTTGAAAATTTCATCAGTGCCAATATAGCTCGTTTAAAAAGATGTCTCCTTGCCTCTACCGCCACTTTCCAGTTTAGGGCATCATCTATCATGATGCCTAAGTAGGGGTATTGTGAGGTTTTTTCGATTTTTTGATCTTTCAGAAAGATGGACTTTACAGGTTTTCTTGTTCCACCGACTACCATCACAAAAGTTTTTTTAACATTTATGTGCAAGTCCAAAGCGGCCATAAAATCTGCATATTTGGATAATGATTTCTGCAGTTCATTCGGGGTTCGAGCTAAAATGACTGCGTCGTCCGCGTAGAGCAGTGCGGGGATCAGGCGTGCTTTTACTCTTGGGAGGTCTCTCCCCCCTCTCAACATAGACTCTTCAAGACCATTCGTATAGAGTGAGAAGAGAAAGGGGGCCAAGACGCAGCCTTGCCTCACTCCCCGCTCTACCCTAAATGGTGCTGTTAGTTCTCCTCTTGTCCCATACCTCACTCTCGCCGTGGCTTCACTGTAAAGCTCCCTTAGGAAGTCCAAAAGGGGAGGATCTACCCCCATTTCGCTCAGTAGCGACCATAGCTTAGAATGTGAGACACAGTCAAATGCGGAGGACAAATCCACATATGTCATGTAAATGGTACCTGTTTTGGCATGGATGTATTTAGATGTTAATAGACTAAGGTTTAGTGCTTGTTCGATGGTACCAAAGCCCTCCCTGAAGCCGAACTGTAGGTCCGACAGGATGTTTTTGTCTGATGCCCACTGTTGCAGCTTTCCAAGGAGGACTCTGCCAACCACTTTGCCCAGAGAGTCAAGAAGCGAGATTGGACGGTAGCACTTGGCATCTTGTCGATCCCCCTTCTTGAAAATTGGGACCATTATAGATTATGACCATGAATCAAACAGCCCGAGTTTCATTGTTGCTGTACAAACTCTCATGATTATTGGAGCCCAAAGGTCGGGGAGAAATTTGAAAAGGTCAACTGGGACCCCATCAGGGCCAGGGGCTTTCCCAGACTTACTTGAGGATAGTGCCATTTCAAAGTCCTGTAGATCGAGTTCCAGAGAAATAGGAAAGGCGACTGGGTTGTTATTAAAGTGATGTGCTTCGCTATTGGGTGTCAGTTGGAAAATTTTCGAAAAATGGTTCACCCATGTTGACTCATCAATAGCCACATCTAATTTTGGACCGCTGGAATCCGTTAGCAAAGGAGATTTAACTATTTTCCAGAAAGCCTGGCTGTCTTTCAAGAGAGCACTCTCGTGCAAGGCCTTCCACAGAGATATTTTTAGTTCTTTTTTCCTTGTTTTCCTGGCAGTGTTATATTCCCGCCGAAGGTCTTGGATCTTTATTTTGTCTCTAATTGATTCGCCAAGAGCCTTCCTCAAGTTGGTCTGGGCTTTAGTACAGTCTCGGTTAAACCAACCCGTGTGGTTTTTCTTATTTTGGTTAGAAGTTCTGGTTAATAGGGTTTTGACCCGGTCTATTATAACATTAAAATTTTCCAGGATTTGGTTCGGTTCCGCATGAGGGTCAAGGCAGGTCAATATGTTTTTGTATGCAGAAGTAACTAGCCTTTTTGTAGGAACATTGGGATCTACTTTATCCCATCTAATTGTAAAACCGTTACTTTTACCCAGTTCAATCCTGTTCTGTGTTAGCGTATTAGCTATGTTTGCCATCAGAGATTTTGGTTGATGTATTTGGAGGAGTAGACTTAGCGCACAGTGATCGCTGAGATGATTTTCCAGGATTTTGAAAGTACTGATTTGGGCTTTCAAGCCTTCTGTAACTATTACATAGTCTACAGTAGTCTCATGGCCCCTTCCTCTGTACGTAGATTCTAATTTATTGGTTGACTGTTGGACAGGATTTATTATTTGCAAGTCCAGATCAGAAAGTATTTTATTCATCGCTGGCCCCACTCCTGAGTGGATAAAATGGGTTAGAGGATTGCCATGCTCGTCCACCATTCCACAGGTACAGATGTTGGGGCAAGAATGTAGGTTGAAATCACCACCCCATATTACGTAGGCATTAGCCGTTTTCTGTTTGATATAAGAGTGTTCAGTTATTTTGTCTTGGATTAGAGAAAGGACACTCACAAAGTTATCAGCATCCATATTATTGTATATGTTTATTATTGTAATAAAGAGTTTTTTTCCTATGGTAAGAGTGAGGATCTGAAAGTTCAGAAGGAGGTCTACCTTGAGAATCTTTGTTTCGGCAATTGTATTGGCCATGTATATTACTAAACCCCCTTTAGGTCTTCCTGAGATACTGGGGAGGGCGGGAGATATGAACGTCCTGTACCCCACGAGATGAAGGGGTGTCGTGGCCCAGGTCTCTTGTAGGCAAATGATTTGATTGTCCTTCAAGAATGCGGCTGCCGAGCCGTCCTCAATCTTGTTTCGGAGACCGGCCACGTTCCAGAAGATCACGGAAAGCTGGGTAGGTGCATATTCTAATACATCATTGGTTGTTTGTGGTGGGAGTGGAGTAAAAGAGGAAGGTGCCAGGGTTATTAATGAGTGCTCCGGGGAAGTTATTGGTCAATCGACCATTTCCAGGCCACTGAACCTGTTCGTGGTCGGGATACCTAGCCAATGTTGCCCATTATTGGCATCTCCATAGTTAGGTCCGTAAGATTGGTGGGATGGTCTCTCCCACTGCTCCCAGTTTCTGAATCTATTTTGTGGGCCCACGACCTGCCATGGTGCTTCTCTCTGATGGTAGTTCTGATAAGGTGGGCACCAGGAATTGGTAGAATCACTGAATCGCATTGATAAGTTTGGGCCGGCAATATCTAACTCCCATGGCTGCGGGATTGGTTTCCTCCAGATGTTGTTGGTGTTACGTGTAAAGTTGTTATTATTATACCTCTTTGGGTAGAAATAGGACAATGGTCTTGTTACAATCCCCCCTAAGGAGTTGTTATATTCCCCGGAACAGATATATTCAGCTATACTGGGATCCTCAAACGTAATTACTATGCAGTCTCCCCGGATGGATTTTTTCTTATAACCTACCCACGGGGCCCGGGATACTGATGCTATTTTGCTTTTCCAGTGTGGCGGGACGGGGCGATTTGAATTCAACCAATACTGGACTTTGTTTTTTAGTGACCAGTTGGGTTCCGACCCCTCGCCTGTGAGTTCGGAGACCCCCGTCATAACTACCACATACGGAGAAGCCTCAGGTGGCAAATGTAATGTAGGGGTTTGTTCACTTGTCCCTCTCAGGGCACCTTTTGCTTGTGGTGGCTTTGTGTTTGTTATAAGAGGAGTTTTAGAGGCAGGTGTTTTTACAGTTGGGGTATTTACTGTTGGTGTTGATTGGGAACTGGCTTGTGGGGGAATGACTTGGAACGTGGGAGTTGACTTTTGTGCAGTGGGAAGGTTTATTGGGAGGGTTATTGTGGTTTGTCTTTTAGACTGCGGGGGAGGTAGAGTTACAGATTTCTTAGGTACAGGGGAAGTAGTTGGTGGATTTGAAGGTAGTTTAGTGTAGGGTTGTGGGGATATAGATTTGAGAGAGCCAGTAATTTTTGTTAGCTGACATTCTATATTACTGAGTCTAGATTCTAACGGACGAATGTAGGAATTTAAGAGGGAGGCTATCTCTTTAATTAGTCTTGCTGAATCTCTTTGTCTTCCTGAATGTAGTGGGCTTGGAGGGTCTGGGATTAAAGATTCTCGGAAGTCATGTGGTAAGTGATGTATTGTTACCACGTTATTAGTTGGGGAAGTAGTGTGATTGGGTAGCACTGAAGGAATTGTGTCAGTTACCAAAATTGGGTGCTCGATTACTATGGAATTTGCAATGTGAACTAGCTTTTTCTTTGAATTCCGTTTCTTTATGGCTCCCTCCCGTCTCCCTCTTATTTGCCTTGTTTCTTCAGGTGTAGGTTCAGGAAAGATATCAGGGGTTTTTTCAAGGTCACTTTCTGTAAAGGTTACAGATAATTGGGATGCTGAAAGGTCGACATTATTTGGGAGGCTAAGTCTATTTGTAGTCACCCCCGTTAGAATTGTGGCTGGCTGTGCTTCAGGAGTTTTTGCAGTTGCAAGTGGTCCCATTGAGGATCGACGAGCAATTGCAAGGTCAGTAGAAACTCTACCCTCGATTAGACTTATACTCTGGTCAATAAATGTATTTGCTTTGGCCAAGAAGTCATCCATTGGACCTAGTAATATTTCCCCTATTCCGTTTTTCTTAGATTTTTTCTGCTTGGAGGCTCTCGTGTTCATTTTGCAATGAATGTTCACCTTAGAAGGTTACTATATTGCCTGAACCGGTTGTGAAAAAAGATCAAGAAGATAATGGATACCTGTGCTGGGTTGATCAAAGTGTAGGTCTTAGGGGGGTGGGCCGGACCGGACTCTCCCGTTCTCGAACGGCCTCAAACGGCCCGCTCTTTGCCCGGTCTTCGCCCCGGGCTCCGTCCCGCGCGCGTCCCGCGCCGCGGAAAAGATGATGACAGTGAAATACGTATAGGCGGTGGGCGTGGCCGCCGGGGGAAGAGGCACCAGCTGGGCTGACTGCGGAATGCTGGTCCTCGCAGTCCCCCGGTCGGTGCCCTCCGCACTAGAACGCGCCTCTGAGCCTCTAAGCCTCGACCCACAGGACTCAAGCTGGGAGCGATGACAGGTCTTGCCGATTGCAAGACACGCTCTCACCAGCGAGTCCACCGCAGTGGGGAGGCTGTGGTTCCAAAACAGTTGCAGGCGCTATGTGGCTATGTCCGTGGCAAGCAGCAAAGAGCAAGAGAGACGCTGTGAGTGGCACCCGCGAAGCGGGTGTCGCGAAAGGTAATGAGGCCGGGAGGCGGTGGGCGTGGCCGCCGGGGGAAGAGGCACCAGCTGGGCTGACTGCGGAATGCTGGTCCTCGCAGTCCCCCGGTCGGTGCCCTCCGCACTAGAACGCGCCTCTGAGCCTCTAAGCCTCGACCCACAGGACTCAAGCTGGGAGCGATGACAGGTCTTGCCGATTGCAAGACACGCTCTCACCAGCGAGTCCACCGCAGTGGGGAGGCTGTGGTTCCAAAACAGTTGCAGGCGCTATGTGGCTATGTCCGTGGCAAGCAGCAAAGAGCAAGAGAGACGCTGTGAGTGGCACCCGCGAAGCGGGTGTCGCGAAAGGTAATGAGGCCGGGAGGCGGTGGGCGTGGCCGCCGGGGGAAGAGGCACCAGCTGGGCTGACTGCGGAATGCTGGTCCTCGCAGTCCCCCGGTCGGTGCCCTCCGCACTAGAACGCGCCTCTGAGCCTCTAAGCCTCGACCCACAGGACTCAAGCTGGGAGCGATGACAGGTCTTGCCGATTGCAAGACACGCTCTCACCAGCGAGTCCACCGCAGTGGGGAGGCTGTGGTTCCAAAACAGTTGCAGGCGCTATGTGGCTATGTCCGTGGCAAGCAGCAAAGAGCAAGAGAGACGCTGTGAGTGGCACCCGCGAAGCGGGTGTCGCGAAAGGTAATGAGGCCGGGAGGCGGTGGGCGTGGCCGCCGGGGGAAGAGGCACCAGCTGGGCTGACTGCGGAATGCTGGTCCTCGCAGTCCCCCGGTCGGTGCCCTCCGCACTAGAACGCGCCTCTGAGCCTCTAAGCCTCGACCCACAGGACTCAAGCTGGGAGCGATGACAGGTCTTGCCGATTGCAAGACACGCTCTCACCAGCGAGTCCACCGCAGTGGGGAGGCTGTGGTTCCAAAACAGTTGCAGGCGCTATGTGGCTATGTCCGTGGCAAGCAGCAAAGAGCAAGAGAGACGCTGTGAGTGGCACCCGCGAAGCGGGTGTCGCGAATGGTAATGAGGCCGGGAGGCGGTGGGCGTGGCCGCCGGGGGAAGAGGCACCAGCTGGGCTGACTGCGGAATGCTGGTCCTCGCAGTCCCCCGGTCGGTGCCCTCCGCACTAGAACGCGCCTCTGAGCCTCTAAGCCTCGACCCACAGGACTCAAGCTGGGAGCGATGACAGGTCTTGCCGATTGCAAGACACGCTCTCACCAGCGAGTCCACCGCAGTGGGGAGGCTGTGGTTCCAAAACAGTTGCAGGCGCTATGTGGCTATGTCCGTGGCAAGCAGCAAAGAGCAAGAGAGACGCTGTGAGTGGCACCCGCGAAGCGGGTGTCGCGAAAGGTAATGAGGCCGGGAGGCGGTGGGCGTGGCCGCCGGGGGAAGAGGCACCAGCTGGGCTGACTGCGGAATGCTGGTCCTCGCAGTCCCCCGGTCAGTGCCCTCCGCACTAGAACGCGCCTCTAAGCCTCGACCCACAGGACTCAAGCTGGGAGCGATGACAGGTCTTGCCGATTGCAAGACACGCTCTCACCAGCGAGTCCACCGCAGTGGGGAGGCTGTGGTTCCAAAACAGTTGCAGGCGCTATGTGGCTATGTCCGTGGCAAGCAGCAAAGAGCAAGAGAGACGCTGTGAGTGGCACCCGCGAAGCGGGTGTCGCGAAAGGTAATGAGGCCGGGAGGCGGTGGGCGTGGCCGCCGGGGGAAGAGGCACCAGCTGGGCTGACTGCGGAATGCTGGTCCTCGCAGTCCCCCGGTCAGTGCCCTCCGCACTAGAACGCGCCTCTGAGCCTCTAAGCCTCGACCCACAGGACTCAAGCTGGGAGCGATGACAGGTCTTGCCGATTGCAAGACACGCTCTCACCAGCGAGTCCACCGCAGTGGGGAGGCTGTGGTTCCAAAACAGTTGCAGGCGCTATGTGGCTATGTCCGTGGCAAGCAGCAAAGAGCAAGAGAGACGCTGTGAGTGGCACCCGCGAAGCGGGTGTCGCGAAAGGTAATGAGGCCGGGAGGCGGTGGGCGTGGCCGCCGGGGGAAGAGGCACCAGCTGGGCTGACTGCGGAATGCTGGTCCTCGCAGTCCCCCGGTCGGTGCCCTCCGCACTAGAACGCGCCTCTGAGCCTCTAAGCCTCGACCCACAGGACTCAAGCTGGGAGCGATGACAGGTCTTGCCGATTGCAAGACACGCTCTCACCAGCGAGTCCACCGCAGTGGGGAGGCTGTGGTTCCAAAACAGTTGCAGGCGCTATGTGGCTATGTCCGTGGCAAGCAGTTGGGATCATTAGTTCTAAATAAAAACATATTTGAATCGGATTTCAGCATGAAAGAATGAAAAAACAAAGCCCCTCCTTCATTTAATAGAGAGCGAAGGTGAATGATAAAAGCGGACCAGAAATATAAAACTAATCCCATTTCTATTCACAAACTTCACTTTCATAGTTGCTGCAGCCACAAATGACCCCAAACTGGAGTAAATGTACTCCAGCTCACACCTGGAGTACGTCCAACAACTTGCATAGCCAAACACTGGTATGCATCACCCTCCAATAGAAAAAAATGGATACACCTAAATAAAAGCCAATAGGATCTATGGCTAATTTAAAGTAATTTATTTTAATTTGGTAAAAAAAATAGAAATATTAAATGTAATGGTATACATAAATAAAACACTTAGTTGATTATAAAATGTTAAACTTTGTTTTAATTTAAAATTGAGTATAAATTTACAAAACGAAATTAAATTCAACAAATTCTATCAGTAACTTAATATGTTTTAACTGCATAAAAAATAGATATATTTAATACATTAGGTTGGATTTTGTCTTACGCAAATTTTAGTAAAATGATTTTAATTAAAAATTTTCAAAATAAATATGGATTTAAAAAATACATTAAATAATGCTCTGGCACTTTAATTTTGTACTAAATTTGCAATAAATAGTTTAATTTAAATTGCATTAGGATTTAAATGAAAATATTTAACTAATTTCTTTTAAGTATAATAAACTTTAAAAGTTTTCCTTATGCATTCCTATTGAAAGATCTCCGGCTACGTGTGAACAGTCGACCCTTTTGAGTAACTTTACTACTTCTGGCTGTTCACCATTTATTTACGAGTGCAAAGTTACTCAAAAGGATAAATGTACTTGCAGTAAACCTACCCGTGTAACTGTATCTATATAAATAGGGTCTTCCTTTATGTTTGTCTCGCCTACATCCCCAGAGTTTACATATGCTTGTCGCGCTTCTCGCCGTTTAAAAGCTTTACATTTAAGACAACACAAATACATGTATCTACCACTAGATGGCATCAAATCACAACTATTCAGAACTCCGGGACAAAATTTCGCATTCATGTCTGAGTCCGAGTGAATGCCCTGCACGGGTTCGCTCTGATTTGGAATTCCCTTAGAGACAGCGCGCTACGTTCTAGGGTTTGTGCACTTGTAACTGTGCAACTTTACCAGAGCTCAGCAACTCATTTTTGCACACTCCTTTTAAACTACAAAAATAAAGCCGAAATGGAAAACTAAATACGCTGCTTCAAGCCACTGAAGTATTTATTTTCTACCAAAGGCAAGACATATTTTAGAAGTTATACTGATGAGATGAAATTGAGTGGTACATTTGTTATTTTGTGGTACTCCGCACTTCCAATCTTGAAGTAAGTATTTTCATATCAGTTACTTCAGAGACATTAAAGATAGTGGCGGAAGGCCCGCGGAACAGATAAAGTAAGTAGGTGGTGGCAATTAAATGGGTGGATCGCGAGCAGTAGACGGAGAAGAGACAGATATAGGCACATAGCGTGAGACAGCTGGGTAGAGAGTAACAGAGAGGCAGTCAGAAGAACAGACAGACAGACAGACAGACCAGAGGAGTACAGTTAGCTAGGGCGGAAATCGTGTTTATGTGTTAGAATGGGAGGAACGGGTTGGTTAATAGATTACCTTAACTCAGAGGTCTTCAAACTTTTATAGGTTGAGCCCCCCCCAGCTGAATTTTTTTAGATGTTGCCCCCCCCCCCCACCACCACCACCACCACCACCTGACAGAAATTTCTGGAATCTGGTACACTACATAATCGACTGCCACATGCATATCACGGGCCATATTCGGCAAATAATGTTTTACATAATTAGAGTGTTTAGTAAACTGCAGGTTTGTGAATGGGTGTGGTGAAATGACAGAGGCTTATTACACAGCCCAAAACCCAATTTTCCAAGATAAAATGTGCGCAAATTCTTTTTACTAGAATGCTTTGTTTAACACACGACCTAGATTAATAACAACACCACCAACATAAATGTGTGGACCCGTTTTGATCTAAAATTGCATGAAACAAAAACATTTCTCTGCAAATAGTAATAGACTCTCTCATATCAATGACATTAAAAAGAAATTAAACAAAACAGTATTTACAAGAATCTGTTTAGGATATATTCCCGGCCATCAGGGCAAAAACAGAGCTGCCTCTATCAAGGGAACCCCTGAAAGGCAGGATTGCAGTGCATGTAAATATGTCCTTTTGTAATTTAGGACGAAAACCTTGATGGGGCTCGACATGCCCATACTTGTGTACAGGGGCGCAACTAGACCCAAACTTTGAGGGGGGTCTAACACTCCCATCCAGGGCTGGCCCTAGCACTGGTTGCACATAGTGCAACAGTCTGTTTCCCCCCCCCATTTCCTCCTTCTCCATGAATTTCCTCACTACCACTCATCAACAATGTCCATTTTTTTATTGCGCTACTCATAGTTTACCCACACTCTGATCTGCATGGTACACGTTCTTTGTAGCAGGCACGATAAACCTCTGCGCTGTGTGGGTGTCAGGAGTACCCATGTGAGTGCACGTTGAGCGCTGCGAGAGTGTGGGAGTAGGGTAAGAGGAGTGACTGCAGGGTGAGTTGGGTGACCATATGAAATTGTGTGCGGATGTAGGTGCAGAGTGGGACAAATGAATGTATGGTTAGTGATGGTCTTATTTGAGTGAGTATGCACATTGAGCAGTAAGGGGAACATGTGAGTGATGTGTTTCATGAGTGCAGGGTGAGTAGTGTGCGTGACTGCAGGGTGAGGTACAGGGTGAACGGCACAAGTGCATTGTGAGTGCCGAGTGATTACTGTGAGGGCAGGGTGAGCGGGTGATCGGAATGAGTGCGTGGTGATCAGAGTCAGTGCGTGGTGATCAGAGTCAGTGCATGGTGATCAGAGTCAGCGCATGGTGATCAGAGTCAATGCATGGTGATCACTGTGAGTGCAGGGTGAGCGGGTGAATGGTGAGCGTGCATGGTGATCAGTGTGAGTGTATTGTGATCACTTTGAGTGCAGGGTGAGAGGGTGATCGGTGTGAGTGTATTGTGATCGCTTTGAGTGCAGGGTGAGAGGGTGATCGGTGTGAGTGCATGGTGATCAGTGTGAGTGCATGGTGATCAGTGTGAGTGCAGGGTGAGCGTGAAAGTGAAGGGCGAGAATGAGGAGTGAGTTGTCTGAATGCATGGGGCATTCCCAGACACTTGAACTAACTCAGCAAGTTATTGATGGCAGCGTAGGGTTTCAGATATGTTAAACTATTGCTGTTATGGCATTAACGAGAGATCAAGGTGGAGGAAATAAATGTGCTGATCTTGCAACAAACTTCCAGTTTTATGGTTAGGGTTGCCAACTCATTATTTTGATGGCCCAGTTGGTACAAACATAAACAGTCACCTAAAGCTGTATTGTCAGCACTTGTCTGCACATACTTTGAACAGCAAATATAAATAGTAGCACTTTTAATTGTGTTCTAGGGCTGCCTGTATAGTCCATTACAGATAATAAAATATAAAATGGAACAAAGACAGAAAAGTCACATTACAAATGTATTTATATTTATTTATAAGCATATTTGGTGTCAAGACAAGCAATTTGCAGGCTGTTTAAAAAAACACATGGCTATCTGGCATTTTCTTTTGGTAACTCAAAGTGTTGTGGCGCCTGCCTGTGTAAATGTAACAGAAATGTTGTCTCCTTTCTAAGAGCTTCCTCCCAGGACGGGGTTAAACTGGTAGAGCTGAAATGCTTCAGCTGCTTTAGGAGGCAGGATGTCTCCTTTGCTAAAACTGAAAGCAAGGAGCAGACCGTCATTTCATGGCAAGGAATCTCCTCTGCTATGAAATCGAACACAAAGGAACAGGACTGTCTGTTCATTTGCTTTCGTTTTTTTAGCAAAGGAGACCCTGCCTCCCACTGCAGCTGAAGCTTCAGGTCTACCAATTAACCCCCTCCTGGGAAGGTTAACACTTAGCTCTTTGCAAGACAAAAGTGCAAGTGGTGCCTTATCTATTCCCCCCTCCCCGCCCACACCCTCCTCCAGCCCTCAGTTACCAGAGCCCAATAAACAGATTCCCATTTGAAAGGGGTGAAGACCTGCATGCCTCAGGACAATAAAAGACTGAAAGGGAAGATCTTAGTGTGGAGTGCGTGCCCCCCCTGAGATGGTGTTGCGCCCCACAGGTTGAAGAACTCTGCCTTAACTCGTAGCTCACACAAGAAGTGGGAGGAGCTGGTTTAGTCCCTGAATTCCTCTTTTGGAGGTGGGGAGAGAACTTGTTGATTACCTGTGACAAGGTACAGGCTTGAGCAATGGGGAAGATGGTCCATTGCATCACCTCGTGTCATGCCGAGTCTGGTGGCTTAGTGAAGTAATGCGCCCACTGTAGGGGCCTGTGTTTGACCTCTTGTTCACAGGTTCAAATCCAGGCGGGCCACGCAGCCTTTCATCCACCTGCGATCATAAAATGAGTACCATTGATTTGGGTAACAATTAACATCTGTTATTCACCGCCAAGATGCCCTTGGGTGAACTTGTGCTGTACAACCTACTGAAAATCAACCCTGAAAAGACAGAAGTCCTGGTGATATCTACAGGAACATCACCCTGGGGTGATGGATACTGGCCACAAGAACTTGGTCCCACTCCAATACCAGCAGCAAATGTAAAAAGTCTCGGCATAAAAATTGACAGTGATCTGTCAATGTCTGCCCAGATTTCTACTGTAGTTGGCGTGTGTATCGGTCTAATTAGGCAATTACGCAAACTTGTCCCTCTCCTTTCTCAGTCGATGCTCCGCACGGTAGTGTCAGCCACGATTATATCACGATTGGACTATGGCAATGTCCTTTATTTAGGCCTGCCAAATAGTCTGATCAAGAAACTACAAGTGGTTATGAACGATGCAGCTCGCCTGATTTTTAAGCTTCCCAGGAAAGCTCATGCCTCCCCCCTATTACATACACTTCACTGGCTTCCGGTGAAGCAGAGGGTGGAATTCAAGAGCCTGTGTGTTGCACATAAGGCAATATACGGACAAGCACCAGTTTACATCAAGGATCGTCTGACGCGTTACAATCCGAAACGATCACTTAGATCCTCGGATGCTCAACTATTGGTTTGCCCTCGTTTCAAATTGGCAACAAAGGGTGGAAGATCTTTTTCCACACAAATTCCACAGTTGTGGAATAAGTTGCCAGATTTGCTTCGTAAGGAGGCCAATCTCCTACAGTTCAGAAAACAACTGAAAACAACATTATTCAGGGAAGCTTTTGGCCTTTAATTATGAGATACCTTATTTCTTTGCTAGCCTGGAAAATTGGTTGTGTTTCTTGGTCTGAAAGCGTCTTGAGACCGGTGGGTGAACTGGCGCTATACAAACTAAAGTAACAATAACAATAACAATAACAAATACACGTCCTGTGTGATGTGATGCAGGAACCTGTGCCTAGTGGACTGACCAGGTGTTCATCTCTGGGGAGTGGGCAACAAGGAACCAGCACCGTTGGGTGCCCTTGGCGGCCTTTCGGTTAAGGTGCTGCCAATGCTCTGATTTGATTTGAGGAGACCATTTTAGCAATAAAATACTTTATTGGATTCAACGAACCCGCTTCAGCATTGTACAAATTCTTTGGTGTATCATTTGAATTTCTCATTACAATAAAAGCTCAAGCAGGGTTGTTCAAGGAAATATAAATCTAAAGAATATTAAGGGAAAAGATATCCAGCTTCACAAGTAGTTACATGTCGTCATGATATTTATAGTGGAAACTCATGTTCTTCTGAGGATTTCTCCTGCCGTTTATGTGAGGGTTTCCTCTGTGTAGAGCTCTCAGATACAACAGTTCCATAAAGCTTGTATTACTATGAGGCAAGTTTTGCGCCAGCAGGTGTCCGAAGACTGGGTATCTAATCCTTAATAGAAGAGTGCTCCAAAAGTGGCCTGCTTGAACCGTGGATACTCTGCCCAGGACTGGCATTTCTTTTAGTAGGTTTGAATATTACAGACCAGCTGACCTCAGGGCTCTCTCTCATTAGGATTCATGAGGCAAATCTCCCGGATTCTGTCCCAGAATTTATTGAGGCCCTCACTGATATCTTAATAGGCACCTGGTCAAAGCCCTCTTCTTGCCCACTGGTGAATATGCAGGCAGGTGGCTAGACTATACAGACCGACACCGTATTGCCCCGGATTTCCTCACTAAAGATCCTACTCCAAAGATTATGATTGTTCATACTTCGACCAGCAAAGTGAACCCAATTTCATTCTTTCATTCATTCTCCCATGATTCCTCCGGCTAGGGAGTTAAAGGGACTTAAGGCAACGTGGAAACGCACATTTTCTTCAACCAGCCCAGCTTTGAGATTGGTTAAAGCAGTCTGCTTATTGGGCTGATATGTGCCTGCCCTCTGAGACACGGCCAGCAAGATCTTGCAGGTATTCCAGAAGACCATAGATACACACTGCCTCAAACCATTCAGGGTGGTCAACATGCGGCCAAACATGTGGTTTGTGCTGGTCTTGATTCTACTGATTGCCTTGGTTGGACGATTGGCAACAATGTGGTGCTTCATCAGCATGCATGAATGCTTTCCCCAACGTTCTCTATATACTTATAAGCCTCTCTCATGGATATGTCTTTCGATGGTTCATGCCTGTTTCAACAAAAAAGGCTGGAACATTTCATAGACAGTAGAGCCGCTGCACACTCCCTGAATGATTTGACTCCTGCCAAACAGTTTCTTCCCCAGTTAGGACATTCTGACTCTAGTCTAGGGGCTGGCATATAGGTAACTTAAGTCTCCCCACCCATGGCTACAGTCACCCCACTCTTTTCAAGGACAGGGACATGGATCTGAAAGGCAACATGTAGGCCTATAAAGACATTACAGCTCTTCCCCTGCAGCGACTGCTACCAAGGCAGTTCAGCTTGCCATTAGTGGCACACAACCATCCTGTGGCAAGTAGGATCCAACATTTTCTCCCAGGGTGGCGATCCATCACTTTTAACAGATGGGTCCTTCAAATTGTTTAGCATGGCTATGCCCCAACCTTTCTTTCTGCTCTGGCATCTCTTCCCCTGACATCAGAGCGAATCTCAGAGGAACACCTGTCCATTCTGTTGTAAGAGGTGTGAGTTTTACTTTCCAAAGGAACCATCAAATTAGTGCCAGACTCGGAAATTTGGGATGGTTGCTTCTATCTCTATTTCCTTGTGCTGAAGAAGGGTGGGGGCTTTCGGTGCCGTCTTGTAGAAGGGCAAGTTCAAAAAATGCATGCTGACCCAGATTCTGTCTACTGTTCTGTAGACAGACAAACTGTTCTGTAGATTTTGTCCAAGAGACTGGATGGTGTCCTTGCACTTGCGGGACTCGTATATTCATATACTCGCCCTGGAGTACCACTGACGTTACCTGTGGTTCAAGGTGGGTCAGGAGCATTTTTAGTTTGTAGTACTACTCTTCGGCCTCACTAGTGCCCCTCAAGTGTTCGCCAAAGAGATAGTGGTGTCGCCGACCATCTTCGGAGGTTGGGATTACCAGTTTTCCCCCACCTCAATGACCCGCTGTTAAGGAAGACTCGCCACAGTCAGTCGTTACTCCTGACATCATTGGAGTTCACAATCAACTAACCGAAGTAGCATCTGACTCCTTCGTAGGGTCTTTCTTTCATTGTAACTGTCCTGGATATGGTAGCGGTCAGGGCCTTCCTTCTATTACAGTAAGTTCTGTTCATTAGGGCTATAATCCTGATATTTCAGCCTCTATCTTGGATCTCTGAGTGAGCAGCTCTGAGGCTTCTTGGCCTTTTAGCCTGCTGCATCCTCCTTGTTGATTATGCCAGGTGGCATATGCGGGCTCTGTAATGGAATCTTAAGTTAGAATGGGCCCAACACCAAGGATACTTATCAGAGGCCATACATTTTTGGAGGGGAGTGCATACAATCTGCAGTGGTGGCTGCTTCACCGCATTTGAACCAGAGGCAGGCCACTCACCCTTCAGCACCCAGAGCAATTGGAGGTAATTGATTCATCACTGCTGGGCTGGTGAGACAATCTGGGGGAGGTGAAGATCAAAAGGACTGTGGTGTCCGGCAGAATCCCAGAACCTTATGAAGTAGTTGGAGTTGCAGACCATTTGTCTGGCATTGAAGGCCTTCCTGCCATCCATCAAAGAAAGGCTAATGGTGGTTCCACTTCCATGTGCAGGGCCGGCCTTAGGCATGTGCAAGCTGTGCACCTGCACAGGGCCTCCAAACCCCAGGGGCCGCCATGCCAATATATATCCTTAATATATAATCCTCTGAGGATGGAAACATATTTGCGTGGCGGCCCCAGTGGCAGGGATTTGGCAGCCTCCGGCTCTGTTCCACTTCCAAACACCCTGACCCCCCCTCTTCACTGGCCTCCACGCCTCTTCCAGGGCCCTCTTCCGGGGCCCCCTACCTACGCTCCCTGCCCAGGGCCGCCATGAACCTAGAGCCGACCCTGCCATGTGGTACTGCAACAAGCGGCGCAGAGTGTGTTCCTGTGCCAATAGCCTCTGCACATGTGTAGTTGGTGGGAGCGTCGGGGCATTTCCATGATTGTTAACCACCTGGCGGTATCCTTTGATGCCGTAGCAGACAAGCTCAGCTGTCTATGTCTTAGGAATTGCAAATGATCCAGGTGGATAGTTATCATCCGGCTGTGCGGAGAACCCTGTTGAGACCTTTTTGCCACAGACGAAAACACGCAATGTCAAATGTTTTTCATGTTGGAGGTTTGGCAAAGAGACTTGCTAGGAAATGCTTACCAGCTGGAGTGAAATATGGGACTCCTGTACACCTTTCCACCTCTGCCTTTTTGCCCAGAATATTGAAATAGATCAGGAGTGACTGGGGCAAAGTCATCCTAGTGACTGCAGATTGAGTCAGGCGAATGTGGTACCCAAAACGTCTGGGCATGAGCATCTGCCCTCAAAGCTGGCTTCCAGTTTGAGAGTATTGTCTTTAGCAGCAGCGTGGACGGGTCCTTCACCTGAACCTGTGCAATCAACTCCTCCATGTGCAGCTTGTACATTTATCGTACCAAAGACGATCCCCTTTTTGTAGAGAAGGTGGTGCAGCCGAGGGCACTGTTCAGGTGGACATTTCTCTGCATTAAGATTTGCTATACTCTGGCCCAGAAGCAGCCTCTTGAAAATCTTAGAGTTCATTCCACCAGAGCCTCTTCTTTATATTTTCCAGGCTATTACAATGATCTCAGTGCACAAATTCATCAAGCGTTCCTGCCTTGACAGCCAGGTCCGGAGGAAAGGGCATTTTGCCCTTTCTGTCCTGCAGAACTTTATGATCTGAGCCCACGCCACTTACCCTCCACCTTGAGATAATACTGTTTTGGAATATATTCTGAGGCAATGAACCTGCAGTTAAAGGTATCCATCACAAGCACAAGTTACTTACTTTCTGGAACACTATTTCTGGTGGATACTCTAACCGCAGATTCCTAACTGTTCTCCTTCCTCCCGATTCTTTCAAACTGCCTCTTTTTAACATCTAAAAGGTCCCAAGTAAGAAATCTGCGTCCTGGTACCACCAACTGCTCGGGCTCCAGTTCTGAGGGCACGGAAGGGGCAAGCAAGAAACTGACTTCAGCATGCTGGATTGGGGCTTCTAAGCAGCTCTGTTTCTTCCCTTCTGTGGTGGTATGTACCCATTGCGGAGCCGTACTGCCACCTAGCAGCATACAAGGTCATTGCTATGAAAGCTTTCCTGATCCAGTTTGGCATCTGGGGAGTCCTCTAAGGTGAAGAATTTGTGGTGAGATGGAGTATCCACCAGAAAGAATGTTGCTGTTCAGTCCAGTAACATGTGTTCCTCTACTGACCTCAAGCAGCAACACACAAATGTAAGGATCATCGAAGAACTATTCAAGGCAATCTGTGGAAAGGAGCTAGACTTGTGTCAGTCAATTCACACTAACCCAGACCTCACCACTGCATCTACTTATACAGGCCCTCCCCATGACTTGCCAACAGTTTTCCATTTAAATCCTGTAGTTGACTCCCGTACAGGAGTTCATTAATAGTAATGTGGGGTCCCAGTAACATGCAGAACCTGGGGAATTACAGCAGAATAGAGACAAAGGGTTTGCCATGAAAGGAGTAATTAATTTCTATGAGTAAAGTCTGTCCACAACGTTTTAGGACTATCAATTAATGATACGTAAAAACACACTACTGACAAACATTACAAATGACACCAACATTGTTTACTTGAAAAATATGAATGGCAGATATATTGGAAAGTCATATAACATATGTGCTAATACATCGAAAAATTATCAAAGGATCAGACTACATACAGACTGTGAACAATGTTTGTGACATATATAAATGTGCCTCATAAATAACACAGGTGCTAACACAATAGACAATGAAAAACATTCAACACAGTAGACATATATGACGAAATTTGCTTTTGTATCTACATACAATAGATGACCCTACAGAGACTTGATTTTCATCCTAGCATGAGCATGTCTATTTGGGCGTGGTACGCTTATTCATATCATGTTGACGTTTCGACCCCCAGAGAACGAGTGTGGTTAGGCAACATCACCATGGGGTCTTCATCAGGACTAGAAACACGATAGTGTACAGCCTGCATGGTAAGGAAATTGTATACTTAGTGTCAGTGTGTGTTAATAAGCAAAACGCCGTTGTGCAAGGTGAGCAATACAAAATTAGTCTCACCTGCTGTGCAAGTTTCTCAAGAAAGAAGCAATCCACGTGTTATCTTCTTTTATTAGTCACTACCTGCGTTGTGAGAAATAACAAGTGCTTACTAGAATGCGCAAGGTGGAGCCCAAACACTATGGCCCATAGGGTAAGTATGGTTGGTGAAAAGGTCAATTACTGAAAAAACTCTGTACCTTAATGTGCGGATGGAAAATTCAAATCCGCTTCGATTATCAGGAAGGAGCCAAATCTGTGCTTCCTCTATAGAGGGTCCCCTTTATATGGTCATCCAAGATCCTGGAGCACAAAGTGCTTTCTAGGTTCCTTTAGTGGAATCAAAGAAGGATTCAAAATTAGTTGAATGGATTTATGAAAGCATGCTAAAAACCTCCTTTGATACCAGTAAAGGAACCTAGGAACCGGATTTGAATTCGTATTGTGCCGTTCTCAAGAATACATAAAAGATACATGTAGGGTCAAGTGGGTCAACCACTTAAAACATTTATACCACAGGAATGAATTCGCATGAATGCATTAAGCACGCTAGCACAAGCTACCAATCATCTAGCATTTAGCAAGAACATCTAACCAACAGTCCTATGACCTGAAGTGGAGCCAGACCCCAAACTGAGGCCGTGAACCTTAGTTATTACCTGTGAACATGTTCCAGGCAGAGCCCAAAGTATGGGCTTCATCCTAAACAAGCATTGGCATAGCCAATAGGTCTCGCTTTTGGGACCTTATAAGTATTTAGTTATGCAGCACAATATCGTCGGTGCAACAACATCAACTGTTGCATGGCTAAACACTTATAAGGTCCGAAAGGCGAGACCTATTGGCTATGCCAATGCTTGGGACAGCAAAAAACAGGCATTGGGTTTGGAACTGTGACATCGTTTCAGTCCAGAGAAGTTAAACCAAAGCTGGCCAGTTTCACTGGTTCATGCATGAGTAGCTTATCCAGTGTGTAATTTTGCATTGCGTTCTGAGGCTTGCAGTCCTGTTTGTCCCATTTTAAAGTGAAGACTACAAGTCAAAGAATGCAATATAAACACCTGGTCTGGATAATCTACTCACGCATAGACCTGTTATACTTGTAAGCTATGGTTATATAGACCTTGTTGTGAGGTGTTAATACTGGGACTTGTTTCAGAAGCAAACCACTTCTCTGGACTTTTTGAAACGTCTTCAAATGGGAATGCTCTTTGGTTTTCTAGGTAAAAATCTTCCTACTAACATGCTGGAAGTTAGCCTGAGTGGAGACTTATATGACTCAGTGAGTTAAGCACCTGATGGAGAGATCTTTGTTTAGCCTGGAGGTCAGAGGTTCTAATCCTAGTAAAAGAGGTCGGTCGGTTAATGTTCCAGCATCATGGGGTTGCGTTGTGGGTACAAGTTTAGTCATAGCAAGATAGCTCAGTAGGTTACTGTGCCTGTTGCAGAGATGTGTGTGTGAACGAAAGGTTGCATGTTTGAATGTTGAATCCCAATAGGATAGTTAAGTGTTGACAACTTTTTATAAAAACTGAATTGTCCCCATTTCATATAGCAATGTGTAAAAAAAAGGATTTTCTTGTGACATCGGTGCTCAGGAGAAAACAGCATCACTGTTGTACTTGAGTTTGATTTTTATTGTTACAGGACCAGTACATGCCCCGGAATTGATTTCTAAAGGCAGCTTGCAGACCCCAACAACCTCAATGACACACTCAGTCTGAGCCAGGGCTCGCTTTTTGGAATCTCTCCATGTGACTTGTCTTTCTCTGGCCCTGCCCACAGTCAGAGCCCTGAGGAGCGCGGAGATCTGCGTGCAAGTAACATGCAGTTTTCTTGCCACACTATCCTTTACAAATGTCAACACATCCTGTATTGGAATAGCGCTGTGATGCCACAACAATGATAGAAAGTGCTATGCAATCAAATGAACACCACAGAGTGGGATGGCGCGCTAAAAGTTAAAATAAAAATAAAAGCCTTGGCTGCGCGGCTGCGAAAGAGACGCGGCCAGGAAAGTGAAACCGCGAAAGTGAGGGTGCCCGCGAGATGGCGCCTGTGCTCGTAAGCACGCGCCAAGGCGCGTAATCGCAAGCTCTAGGCCACCACCAAATGCGTGTGGTAGCATTTTCTGAAGCCCTTACTAAAAGTCTCGCCAGACAGCGCTTGCGCTGGCTCAGGCGAGACATAAAGAACTATTTAATGTAGCACTTGTGGCTGCCCTGGGATTCTAATTATGCCACAGCAAGTTGACACTGTCCTATTTACCTGGGGGTCGAATGATAAGGTGGGGTCAATTAAGACTCCAATATTCCTGGCGGTAAGAGTGGGACGGGGGCATTCTCCCAGAGACGGGGGCCACCAGTCTTTTGACCAAAGATCTTGGCTCCCTCCAAAGACCATGATTTCAGTCTTTCTGCCGTTTAGTTTAAGGAAATTACGGACCATCCAACGGGAGACTGCTTCCATACATGCTCTGAAATTGGAGGCAACATCACTAGCTGGCTGGGTGATAGATACCAAGATCTGAGTGTCATCGGCGTACGATAACACATCAAGACCGAAGGATCTTACCACGTTTGCAAGTGGGGTAACATAGATGTTAAATAATAAGGGGCTCAATGATGAGCCCTGAGGAACTCCACATTGCACTTCCTGAGAGCCGGAGAGGAAATCGCCCATTTTAACTCTTTGTTCCCTATGATGGAGAAAAGAGGAGAGCAAACTGAGGGCAGAAACCTCTAAACCGATTTCCTTAAGCCTGGAAATCAGGATTGAGGGGGACAGGGTGTCAAAAGCTGCTGTGAGGTCTAATAACACTAGACACAGAGGGGGTTATAAGTTGGTTGCACATGCTGGGTTCACCACGGGATCTAGGGGAGTCGGCATTTTAGTTAAGAACTCCTTTTCCCTTAACATTCAGGCCACATGGTCGGGCCAGCGAGGCCGCTATATCGGGATATCAGGGCAGTGGGAAGGGGAAATAGTTACATTTATGTCCATCTATGTCCCGCCTGGTCTTCAAGCGGAAACCTTCCGCAACCTATGCACGATTTTCCTCACTTTGCAGCTAGGTCTCCTCGTGATGGGGAGAGACTTTAAAGCAGTGGTGGATGGGGAACTAGACAAACACCCGGCTCGAACACTGAGGCCGGCGCAGAGATGGCTCCCCGACTTCTTAGAAACGACAGGGCTTGTCGACGGGTGGAGGATAAGTAATCCGAGTGAGGTACATTACACCCATGTGTCCGCCGCGCATCACAGCCTGCCCAGAATAGATTATATACTCTTACCAGCGGCCCAGGCCGCCTCGTGCGTGAGGTGCGGCACCTGGGAAGAGGAGTTTCCGACCACTCCCTGATTTGGCTCCGGGTGGAGACTGGCCAAGCTGATGTAGGAAGAGTAGCCCCGATTAACCCGTGGCACTTGAAAGACCCTGCCACCAAGAAGGAAGTTGCTAAAATCACGGAAAGATATTTCCAAGTGAATAGTGGTACGGTGGACTCAGCACAGACCCTGTGGGAAGCATTTAAAACCGTGGTTCGTGGGGAGGTAGTGTCTCTGGTCGCCGGGAAAAAGAAGAAACGACAGGCAGAAATGGACAGAATGGAGAAGGAGGTGACGGGGTTGGCGGCGGAGGTGTCTCGGGCAACAACCCCAGAAGGTATGCACCGATTAAGGTTGTGCCAGGACGAATATAGGGGCCTCGCTAGGGATAGGGCCAGAGTGCAGAATGAAGAGACTCAAAGCAGGATCGATGAACATGGTGATAAAGCCGGCAAATTAATAGCGTGGCTTGAGAAGGGGGAGTTGGCGTTGCGGCTTGTGCCAGAGTTACAGGAGGGAAACTCCAGTATGATAAAGGACCCGCAGGCAATGGCAGACGAATTCTCGGAGTACTATTGGGGGGTATACACCACCGCCGGGAAATATTCGGAGGCTGACAACACTGAGATGATCAAGGACATCCAGATGCCCGCACTATCAGATGACAATCGGTAATACTTACATTCCCCACTCACTGATGACGAGATGGCACAGGCCATCAGAGGAGTGCACTCGGTAAAGGCCACGGGCCCAAACGGAATCCCTATTGAACTTTATAAGCTGAGTGCTAATAAATTAGCCCCCTTTTTTCGGTCCATGTTCGCGGAGAGTAAAGAGAGGGGTCAACTCCCATATGACCAGCGGGTGGCAAATATTGTGGTCATCCACAAAGCGGGTAAGCCCAAGACACTCCGTTCATCCTATAGGCCCATCTCATTACTAAATGCTGAACCTAAAGTTCTAGCGAAGTTGCTGGCCACACGACTTGTTAAAGTCATCACTACCTTGACACACCCGGACCAGTCCGGCTTCATGCCGCATCGGAACACTGCTCTTAATCTGAGAAAGGTTACACGGAGTATTGGGCAGGTCCTGGACGATCCAGGAACCAGCGGTGCTGGAGTCGCTCGATGCCACTATGGCATTTGATAGGGTCGAGTGGCCTTACTTGTTTGCAGTATTGGGGAAGATGGGCTTTGGACCAGAGTTCATTGATTGGGTGGGTCTATTATATGCCGCCCCCTCGCCAGAGTAGTGGTAAACAATCATAAGTCTGCTGACTTTCCCCTCGGCAGAGGCACGAGGCAAGGATGCCCATTGTCCCCTCTCGTGTTTGTTTTAGCGTTAGAGCCGCTCGCGGCGTGTGTTCGGTTGAACCGGTCGATCCGAGGACTGCGGTGGACGTTGGATTGGGAGGATAAAATTTCATTATACGCGGATGATATCCTGCTCTATCTCACCAATCCAAGGGGCTCCCTGATATGTTTTCTGGATGTGCTTGCCATATTCGGGAGGTATTCCGGGTTTGCAATCAACTGGTCGAAGTCAGTGCTCTTTGTCCTCGGAGGCGATCCGCCGGTGATCCCAGAAACCTGCCTGATACAAATCGAGCCGATAGGGTTTCGGTATCTCGGTATCTGTCACACTTGACCCGAAATTACGATATGCTAACAATCTGGGCCCCCCTATGGCCCGATTTAAAGGGGACGTGGCGCGATGGTGGGCACTTCCGCTCTCCCTCTTGGGCAGAGCAGTGCTCTTCAAGATGATGGCTCTTCCCCGATTCCTATTCGCGCTCCAGAACGTGATGGACCCCGTACCGGTGTCCTATTTCAGGGACATAGAGGCCCTCCAGAGGCAGCTTCTTTGGGACGGTAGGCCTCATATAGCTTTCTCCAAGCTCACCCTCCCCTGGTATAATGGAGGGATAGGGTTGCCAGACCTACGGAAATATTACTGGGCCTCCCAGTTGGCAGCAGTGAATCACATCATATACGGGGCCCCAGTGGACCCCGGGTATGCTATGGACCGCTAGCAGGTGCTGGGGGGGATTTCACCAGGGCACTGTATGCCACTTGCACTTGCAGTACAGGTGTGGCACGCGGCCAATAGACATTTCAAGTGGGAGGGGAGACTGACGCTTGCCACCCCATTATGGAGCTCGAAGAGATTACGAAGCCTATGGAAGTCCAAGGGGTTCGACAAGTGGAAACTCATTGGGTTCACACAGATCAAGGACGTCTGGGGGAAAGACACAGTACACATGTTTGATTCCCTCAAGCAGCAGTATCACCTTAATGATAGGGAGCACTTCCGTTATCTCCAGATCAGACATGCACTACTCACACACATCCCCATGGACACGCCACATCCTGACGCTCCCCCCCTTGAAGACCGGGTGTTAGATGGTCTTCTCCCGGAGAGGACCATCTCCTTAATATATAAAAAACTTATCAATAACATGGCGGACCCGCTAGCACTAATCAGGACACAATGGAGTGCAGATGGGGTGGAGTTAGGCAACGAGGATTGGCGGGAGGCGGTCTCCTCTCCGCGTGTAGTGGCAATATAGATGAGGCTCAGATTAGTGCAGTTAAAGATTCTTCACAGGTCGTACGTCACAGGGCCTCGTCTGGTTCGAATGGGTAGATCAGAAAGTGGGGAATGTCGCAGGGGGTGCGGAGAACCTGGAACTTTCATGCATATTTTGTAGCACTGTAGGGAGGTACAAGCTTATTGGGTAGAGATCCATGATAGGCTGTGGAATGTCCTGGGGGGTGGGGCTACGGCCAGAGGCTCGTAGGTGTATCTTAAATGTTTGGGAACCCACGGATCTGTGTGTGTATAAGAGACAGTGGGTAAAGTTAGCATGTATGGTAGCCAAGCGCAACATTGCTCAGCTGTGGGGAGCTAGACAGTCACCCAGGGTTGGGAAATGGGCGGAGGACAAGGACTGGTGCATGTTCAGAGAGAGGTCGGTCTACGTTTCAAGAGGTTGTCCCAAAAAGTGGGGTACGGTCTGGGTTGACTGGAATCAATACCGTGGAGACATCTGTACTCCCCCGATCTGTCTGGAAGAAGAGGAGGCGCATGAATCCCCGTGATCCCTTGATCATCATCTTGTATGTATTGTTTGAAGTATGGACCTGTATATTGGACGAATGTGTGATTGGCCAAGTCACCTGATGTTTTTCTTTTATTAAATTGTTAATAAAAATAATTTAAAAAAAATAATACAGTAGATGACCCTACAGAGACTTGATTTTCATTGTATCATGAGTATGTCTACTTGGGCGTGGTACGCTTAATCATATCACGTTGACGTTTCGACCCCCAGAAAATGAGTGTAGTTAGGCAACATCACCATGCGGTCTTCATCCGGACTAGAAACACGATAGTGTACAGCCTGCATGGTAAGGAAATTGTATGCTTAGTGTCAGTGTGTTTAAATAAGCTAAAACCGTTGTGCAAGGTGAGCAATACAGAATTAGTCTCACTTGCTGTGCAAGTTTCCCAAGAAAGAAGGACTCTGCGTGTTATCTTCTTTTATTAGTCACTACCTGCTTTGTGAGAAATAACAAGTGCTTACAAGAATGCACAAGGTGGAATCCAAACACTATGGCCCATAGGGTAAGTATGGTTGGTGAAAAGGTCAATTACTGAAAAAACTCTGTACCTTACCGTGCGGATGGAAAATTCAAATCTGCTTCGATTATCATGAAAGGGCCAAATCTGTGCTTCCTCTATAGGGGCTCTCCTTTATATGGTCATCCAAGATCCTGGAGCACAAGGTGCTTTCTAGGTTCTTTTAGTGGAATCAAAGAAGGATTCAAAATTAGTTGAATGGATTTGTGAAAGCATGTTAAAAACCTCCTTTGATACCAGTAAAGGAACCTAGGAACCTTATTTGAATTCGTATTGTGCAGTTATCAAGAATGCAAAAAAGGTACATATAGGGTCACTGAAGTGGGTCAACCACTTAAAACAATTATACCACAGGAATTAATTGGCATGAATGCATTAAGCACGCTAGCTCAAGCTACCCATCATGTAGCATGTAGCCAGAACATCTAACTAACAGTCCTATGACCTGAAGTGGAGTCAGAACCCTAACTGAGGCTGTGAACCTTAGTTATTACCCGTGAACATGTTCCAGGCAGAGCCCAAAGTATGGACTCCATCCTAAAAAACTATTTAATGTAGCACTTGTTTATGCCTTTCGTCCTTGCTCGTGACAAACATCTAAAATTGTGCCCTGCACAGAAAGGTGATCCTTCACGTTACAGAGCCATCTGCCTTCTTGTTGCAGTTGTCAACACATTTGGTCAAGTACTTGTGAACCACCTGCAGGGCTAATGAACTGATTCTCAGATTATTATAGATCCTAAATTAGCCTTTGACCTGTCCAGGGTACACAAATGATGGGTCCACTTCAGCAGGGGATTGATAACTCCAGGCTAACTACAATACAGGATAATCTTTCTACAGCCTCAACACAAAGGTAAAGGAATTGTATGTATCCCAGTCCCGCCTGGAGTCTGTCAGCGATGCATGCTAGCATATTGTTCCGGTTATTCATAAATAATGCCTATGGCTATTTGGGAGGCCTCAATCTCGATACTTCAAAGCTTTGCAATACAAGGATACCTATATTCTTGTTTGCAGACAACACAGTTTTGCTGCCCTCTCTATTGGCTCACTCTATGTGGAAGCTAATCAATGTTTTCATTGAATACTGTAAGGTAAAAGACCCTGATAATTCATGTTACTAAAACAAGGATCATTACCACAAAGCATACCCTTCATCTGAAGAGACCATTCAGTGTTAATAACGAACCTTTGAAATGTGCCTATGACATTTATTATTCAGACAGATACTTCATTTTACACTTTTCTGCAGAAAGACAAGCTCCCTTAGCAAAAAGATGACTGATGCTCCATTTCAAACCTATAGTTTGTCCTAGTGACGCAGTGCCACTTACAGACTGACCTGGTGTCTGGATTCCTACCTCTGGTCTGCCCGATTAAACATCTGCAAGACTAAATGGAAGGAATTGAATCCTGAGTGGTTGCCCATTTTGCGGCACAGAAACCAGCAGAAATTTAAGGAATTACATGTCAATTTTATGTTACTTGTTTTCTGCCCATATTTATAAAGTAGGTAGCCATTTTGTTGTCCTGGCATGGCTTACAGCAATAAAGTTTGCAGTTACGGAGTTGCATAGCCTTAACTTGTAAAAGTAGACTTTAAAGGGGTTTGTGATTTCGCTGTGTGTACCATACATAGCTCATAAAACATCACCAATTATGAAGACGAGATGGGAAAAGTGGTTGAATAAAGTGAACACGCATTTAATGTAGCAAAAGCAGGTGACTGTAGATTTTAGTTGACATCATGAATTTATTAAATATTTTTACAAGATTTTTTAATGAGACAGTTGAATCTAGTCTAGTAAACGGGAGGAGCATGAACAAGGTAGTAGAACTGCTTTACTTATGTATTTTTACAGACCTTCATATATCTTTTTCTTTTTTTAATGGTACTGTTTCACATTGCAAAGACCTGGGGCCGTAATATGGAAAGTGTCATGGGGCGCAACGGACTTGTGCGCTCACTTTGAGCGCCCGGGGCACTTTGGTATTAGTGAAAGGGCTGCAGACACTTGTGCGTCCCCTTCAGTAATACAGATAGCACTGGCGCACATAGAGCGCCAGCTCCATCACCAGAGGCTGCTTCCTCATTTGCATGGGGGGGCGCGGTCCCATGCAAATGAGTGAATCGCTTTTCCTCTGTGCCTGTGCCATATTTTAGATATGGGCACAGAGGCAAAGAAGCTGTCAAGAGGCGCACTTCCTAAAAGGTGGCGTACTGTCAGTGTGCCCCCTGATGGAAGCCCTCTAGAGGGGGATACGAAAGTCCTATGGACCCCTCTAGACATCCACTTGCAGACAGGTGCAGTCACTCACTGCACCCACCTGCAACGGGATCTCCCTCCCATCTTAAAAGTGCGGGTGGGTTGCTTCTTGCACAGTGAAACACGGAGCTGCCGCTTCAAAAGCGCTCTGTCCTTCACTTGAATGCACTGTCCCCATGCAGCACGACTTTGTGGCCGCCCTGGGCGCAGCACATTCATGGATTAGGGCACACTTTCCCTGTTTGCACCCGGCACACCTGTTTGAAGGTGCGCCATGGCACAAACAGGGAAAGTGCGCCCTAGGTGTAGTAGAGTCCCTGGATGGCACAGTAAAATGGTTCCAGGATGACATTTTGATTTTTACCAAGAACCAGGTGGAATATGAAAGGAAGTGTGTGTCCGATTAGAAGAATAATGTTTTCTTTTTGGAACTGGTGAAATACAATCTGTACAATGCGTAGGTTGACTGTCTGGGGCATTCCATATCCACCAGTGGTGTCTTTGCAAAACATTGCATAGTGCATGCTATCGGGGAAGTTCCAACACCAGACAGCAAGGAAGTTTGTTCAGAATTTTGCAACTCCTATGGAACCTATGAGAAAGCTTCTACGAAAAGGGGCAGAGTGCCAATGGGGCGCCGACCAACAAAATGCCTTTGAAAGGGTCAAAGAACAGATTGTATCTGCGCCTACATTAAAACCTTTCTCTCTGTCTAAAAGATGTATAATTACAATGGGTGCCAGTGCATATGGATTTGGTGCTGCCCCCTCCCAAAAGCTGCGAATAATGACAGCTGGGCGGTGATATATGGCTCAAGGACACTGAGTGAGGCTGAAAAACGCAATCCAGGCATTAGAGAGAGAACTTCTTGCATGCATCAAGGCGATTAACCATTTCAGATATTTTATTTGGAGTAGTAAATTAACATTGCACACAGATCATAAACCCTTGATACATATTCTGTCCTCAGGGGGAGCTTTGAAGACAACAGCTATGATTGCGCTGTGTGTGCACTGCAGATTGCCTGTCTCTTTCACCTTGTGCAAGTCATGAGAACCGAATTGAGCATGATGAGGAAGTGGATAAGGTTGCAAACTTTCATGGGGTGTGTGCTGTGGTGGAACACAAAATGACCGAAGTTGTTTGGATCTCATCAAATGATCGGGATGAATCTGTAAAACTTGTCAGGCAGTATGTTAACGAAGGATGGCCCTAAAAACCTTGCCCCTCTTAACACACTTTTCACCACATTACTTAGAAATCAGGTGGTTCTCCCCAAGGATAAGTGTGTTTTGACTGAATGTGTTTGCGCTTTGATTTTACAAGTTAGTAATCAAGGCCAGTGGCCACATGGGGTTTCCTTCTTTGAAAAATCTTATCAGGTCAAATATGTGGTGGCCACATATGGAGGCTGACACAAAGCATTATGTCAGGAACTGTGGAGATTGTATGACAAGTACCAAATGCTACAAGTGTTGCACACCACCTATGCATCCTGTTCAGTGACCTAAAAATCCTGCCCAGTTGCATTGGTGTCGGTTAATGGTGTACAGTTGAGATCATGTGAGATGGAGTTTTTATAAGCACACAAAATCTCAGAAGTTTCTTATTTTTTGTATGATTCACAATGTAACCGCCAAGTTGAACGCTTCAATCGCTATTTTAAAGATAGTGTCATCTGGCCACGTCCAAACACAAACCTGTAATCCTAACTGTACGAGAGAGGTTGTGATCCTCCAGGATTTCAGTGACTTGTGAAAGTCCTTTCCTCTTGTTGAAAGGAAGGCTACCTTTGTCTGGCATTTTCCCTTCATATCTCAGAAATACATTTTTCCTCAAGGAAAAAAAACAATTGTATAGTTAACTATCAGAGAATCTCTGATAGAGTGAAATCTTATCAATTGAGGTCTAAGATATGATAAGACAGGATTTGATATAAAGCATGCTTTCAAGCCCCATGAATTCAGAGTAGGTGCATTGGTGAGAATCAGAATCCCTGGTTACGTTGAGGAAGGATGCTCAAAATTTACGAACCTCATAACAATTGATGGGATTATGTGGATTTTGAGAACAATCACTATGACACTATAAGTGATTTTATATGTGAGGGTGATAAGAATTCTGTGGAGGTTAGTGAGCCTAGGTCAGAGCAGTCTCTCATTGGTAAGGACACATGATTTGAATGACTACTCTGAAGCAACAGTTGAGCCACAAGGAAATTATGAATCATCTGATGTTTCCAACTTACAAAGGGTAAAGTCTTCTGCTGGAGATTTAGAACTGCTTCGGTGAGGATTATGCAGGAATGATATATTTTTTTGTTTTTCTCTTTTCCATTTTCTCAAAAGTGAAGGATATGTTGTATTTACTTATGTTCAAACCTTCATATACTGATTTATGAGTGTACTGTATAGCAATTTTCCTTGACCTTTTCCCCTGCTCCCTCTTTTCCATCTGCCTTTCCTCTCTATGTATGTCTTTAGAATATTGGGCCCTTAGGCATTCGGTGGTGACAGTTGGAGACCTTATTGGGAATGAGGCTCTTCTCGTATGTATATACTCTTGTCTGTCTTAAAATAAAGCTTGTTACTGTTTTTGATGTTCTGTTCTGATATATGACAAACCTTGTTGTGCATTATGTCCCTTTCGTGTGTGCTTCCACTTTATGATGAGTCCTGCGAGCATACCAAACTGGCTGAAAGCGTCATAAGCTTCAAATAAAATAGATAGAAACAACCTCATTAGTTGAATAAAGTTGTTGTGTGAGTTGGGTTGAGATGGACAGTTATAGTGTCTTGGAGTTTAGGATGCCACAAGCTGTACTTGATTAATGTTCTTTCAATGACTTTTTTTTTCTCAACTAGATGAAAATCAGAAAACATCTTTTTAGTTCATTGCCACTCTGGATGAAGCATGTATCAGAAGACAAGCTCCAGACCTTTGCAGAGGCTTTTATGATACAGCATTTTGATCCCGAAAGTAGGCTGAAGAACCAGGAGCTCTGTTTGAGCATCGTGGACGGTCTTGTCCAGGCTATGAAGCTTCCCAGTCCACCTCAGTACTGCTGGAGCATCTTATGCAAGACAGCAGAGAAGATTTTTACAGTTCTGCCAAATAAAATTCAGGTAAACAAACATGCAATCAGTTTCTTTTATTAAAGACAAATGGCAATTTGCTTCTCCTTTGCTGTGTTTGATTGCCATGCTTCGCAGTAGGATCCTCCTCCTGTCGAAGTTGTTTGAATTATTAATAGCGCAATATTTAGACAATTGCTTCTCGACTTTTCTCGATATGTTAGCTGGTATTTGCTCTACAAATTACTTCAAGTAGGGTGGGAGAGATGGAGACGATGTTGTGCAGTTAACACTGCCCCAAAGTTCACATTAACCCAGTGCGTGGTGTGCAAAACACAATAGCATTGAGAGCCTGGAAGGTCCCAGCTCATGCAACAGCAGGGGCGGAGGGTGGGGGGGGGGGTGGGGGGGGGCAGAAAAGAAGAAAAACAAACAGAGATGGAAGGGAGGCCCGGCGGGGGAATGGTACTCAAGAATGGTTGAATGAGAGAAACCAGCAAGCGACCTCCCCTTTCATCTCCGCTTTGTCAATTAAGTTTTACTTTGCAGAGCATTAACCCAGCTTTGTATCCATCCTAGGTGGATAAAATAAAGATATTTAATAACTTCACTGATTGACTAAGCACCCAGAGCCCACCCTATAGTAATTTTTCACAGAGAATACATCGAAAAGATTAAGTCACGTAAATTAATGTATTTCTTCAAATATCAATTGTTTTATATAGATTTAAGTTGTGGGAACTCACATGTCCTTTGAGTGGAGATGAAAGGAGAGGCCGCTCGCTGGTTTAATGCGCAGTCTGCAGAGACTATTGTAGCGGCACGGTATAGCGTCCTAATCTCCTATTCCTAGATGAACGTAGCCTTTCCTCCGCTGCTGGACTGATAAATTAGCGGCACATAGATGAGGAATCTTACTAAAGTGTTCGATATGATTTTTTATTAAAACTCATGCTATAACCAAGAGAATCAGCTCAGTTAATGAACAAACGTGTGTATTGTGATCATCAGAGCTTTTAGATGCCCACTGGTGCCCCTTTACCCATACTTTAAATGTTGTGTTATCCCACACGCACACTCTTTTCTTCTATCAATACCTGTGACAGAGGCTGGGAGTCCCAGAGAGCCTTAGTGCCAAGCTGAGTGGATGCTTTCAAGGTCCACCCCAGCTCGGCGAGCAGTTTCCACATCTCAGACCTTGCAGAGTGAACTCGGGAAACATGCTGTGTTCCAAGCAAAGTGGACGTCAAACCGCACACACACACCTTCCTTTTTAAATGGAAAAGTTCTGTTTTTATCCGAAATGTCGATGCTGTTCAACCTGTAGTTTACAATTAGTGCAATGCATGCCAGTGGCATGATTTAAGAGGAAGCGTGGCGGCCGTGAGGCCGGCACCCCACTGTTCTTAAGCAATATTTAACAGGCGGGCACGTGCATTAAAATAATTCACGCCTATAACAGGAATAGAGTTGAAAAAAATACATTTCCAACTTTCTAGTCACATCATCATGGAAGCACCAATGGGGGTGGGGAGGGTGTAGGGAAAGTAGGAGGCAGCTTTAGCCCAGGAGAGAGAGCGAAGAGCAGCTGTTCAGAATAAAAACAAGCTGCGAGGGGTGGGAGGTGGTGCTGTTGGAACAGCATGAGAGATTAAGTGAACTGGGAGCAATAGCCAGGAGAAAGTGTACATACACAGTAGTGCATTGAAGCAAAACATTTGGCCCATAGTGAAATGATTCCTGTAGCAGGGGCAGTCTCCAAGGTGGAACAAAACAGCCCAAAGGGGGAACAAATGTATACTATTGACCATCGAAAACAAAGGAATTTGTAAAGGCAGACGAAGAACTGATGGAAAGCACTGGGTATGTTTAAAGCCCATAGACTAAATACAACAGGTCTCGAAGACAGCACGTGCGCTGCCTAGAAGAGACCTAAAAATGGACTGCCTTCTGATCCTTGTCTGTCCTGTAATTGATGGCATGTTTTCAAATTCATGTTTTTGCATTGTTATTCAGTTTGTAGCAGGGTTTCTCATTGACAGAACCAAATTTTCATTTTGCAACAAATGTTCGACATGGTCAGGACCCCAGTGATTTCCATTATCACCAATGCTAAGTTGGGTATGACTTGTAATTCATTGAAATAGTTGTACCTGATGTTCTCTGACAGACCGCTGTTGTACAAACTGGAGATTTGACACATAGGGTTTAGATTGGCCAATTCAGAGAACTGTTGGCATTAAGATTCTGGTTAGAGAATTTTTGAATTTGCATTGTCATTCTAAACCTTGGTCCCATCATTTTTTCAATTGGTGTAGTTGAGTAATCTCAGATAAAAAAAATATTTTAAAGAACATGATCCTGTAGAGTTGCCAGTCGGATATTAGTGGTATGTTAAAATAATGTTTCCCATCTTTTCTGTCTTAAGTGTATTCCCTATGGGGAATTAATATGGGGTCTTGCTGCTGTCACCCCCAGGTGTATCCTGTACAGGAGATTCGTTCAGCTGGTGTGCTTTTCTTCCACCCCACTGTGTTGCTTTCACTCATGCATTACTTTTCTCTTTCCCCACCGCTCCTCGTTTCTTCCCTCCACCCACTCCTCCGTTGTCCCACATGCCCATTATCCTTTAAAAAAGAAAACCCTTTTTGGGGCCACTTCCTTTTAATTTTTTTTACATTGTCTGATAAGAAATAGTGCTGTGTCATTTTGAAGGAGCATATGCATAATGGAGCCTGCCTAGATAAAAGATGCAGCATCCCCAAAAGGCTGTGGCAAATCCAACAGACCCCAAAGGAGAGACCTATTGGGCTTGACAATGCTGGTTTCTTTGGTTATGGGTGAAATCCTTCTAGTTGTTGCAAAATGTATGCTTGAATTCCTCTCAGTTGTCCTGATTTTCTTGAGCTTCTAATTTGGATCATATTTGATAAGCAAACATTCAGGTAGCTAAATAATCTATACCATCGCTCTCTATCCCTCACTCTCTCTCTCCTTTTTTCTTATCAGTAACTGAGCTCCAATTTCCACTGCCTGAGACTCTCACACAAACACAAACGAAATCTGTTTTCCTCTTTGTTACCACTACTTTCTAACACTGCATCCAATAATGGTCTGTTGCTTGACTCTGCACGCACCCCCATCATCTCAATTTACATAGCATTCGAAGGAATGTAATTTGCAATTTCCTGACCCCAGCATCCCCACAATACTGTTGTCGACCTTGTGAATTCTAACGTGTGGCCTTTATAATGATATTCTCATAAAGTAGTTGACAATATACTAATTCTAGATTGAGGGATATGTCTAATCTCAGATTCTTCAGTTTTAGAATTTCAGCCAGGCACCAGACTGGATCCGAAGGTTTTCGTAACAGTGCTTTGGCTCAGCGCTAGGTGGCGCAAGACAGTTCCACGTTAACTTTGTTTCACTCCTGAAGTGAACAGTAGATCTGCATATAAGCGCCACTCCTGTGCACCAATGTCAGTTCATTTCTTTCTCTGCCTTAGAACGCAGCTCCGGAGTGCTGCTCCCATTTTTTGTATTTCCATTAACGCAATCCAGTGTGCAAGGAAAGATGTCCCCACCTAAAATGACAGCGTTCAAACCTTGTCATGACTGTTGTAAACAGATGTACGTGATGGATCCGCATGAGGTTGTGCCTCTTGTGTTTAGGAAAGACTCCAAGTCATGCAACGAATGTTCCCCATCCCAAAGGCAGTTTGAGACCGTGAAGCAAAGTTGTATGTTGCTGAACATCGACAGATCCCCTTTGCGGTTGAGGTCTTTAAGTAAGTCGGAGCCCAAGATGAAGCTACAAAACAAGAAGGTGAATTGGGACTTGACCCTCATCCTGCCACCCTCTATCTAAAGAGAAGTCACGAGGCCACTCAGGTGACACTCGTTATCGCTCCCGATCCCCAATTGTAGAGCTGATCCCACAATCGATTACAATGCTCCCAGAGTTCTACGGGCCTTTAGCGATGCTGCAGCAGGTTAATGTCTTTAGGGAGGACATGCTGTGAATTTTCAACACTCTCCCAGGTCCTTTAGCATACATTCAAGCGTAGGGGATCCTCAGGGGCCACCAGTCGGGTTGCCTCTGGCAGATTTGTCCTTGGTGCGGTTTGAGGCCATCAAACTCATGTCAAGGTCTGCACTGCCTACAGTGCTGACTTGCATTCCGGCCCCTAGATGTGTGCCGGTCCCTTCTCCTTTGACGCCCATCCTGCCATAGCCAGCAACGGAGTAGAACTCTCTGACGACTCCAGTGTCTGACCCCCTTTCTGTATCTATCTCAAATCCAACCAAAATTATGCTCTGATATCCGGCTCCCATACAATCTGTTGTTTCTGACAAAACACTTAGGCTACCATGGAGGTGTCTGCAGGTGTTCATAGTTCCCCTGATACAGTGTTGATCTCCGACCATGGGCTGCCAATGAAAGAGAGCAGTTACATTGCTGTAGTTATCAGACATGCTGCTGAGGTCCCGAATTTACAAATGTATTCTTATGTTTTTTAGGCGGTATCCCACACCTGAGAGTTTGGAGGTCCAGACTTCCATCAGCAAGGTATAAATACTAATTTGTACCCGAATTAGTCCCCCAGACTGTGAGCTGAAAGAAATTGTTGCATTTTTAAAAAGAAATGTTCTCAGATGGTCTAGCCTGAGGTAGGTCAATAGCAGTTTCTCCTAGGCCGGTATACGACTGCCCTGTGGGACTTAACCAGCGAAATTGTGGGGGCGTGGCTACGCGGGCCAACGAAATGGCCGCCTGATCGTAGAGCTCCGCCGGGCGAGAAATGACCGGGGCCGTTCGCCACTGATCCGGCGCTGCGCTGGGGACGAATTACGCCTGCAGCCGATCCTTGGAGCCTACTGATGCAGCCTGCCTGATCTGGAGGACGGGGGACACCGTGGAAGGTCGGAACAGCTGAGTGGTGCTGCGGCCGGCTGCGCCTCGCGGGCCGTTACGTTGCAGCTGCGGAGTGCCTGGTGAGTCTCCTGATTGCCCCCTTGCTGTCCCCCTCGGCCCTAGGGCCGCTGTAGTTCTCTCCCGGGTCCGCTGCTCGGCCCCGGTGGTCTCCGTGGGTGGAGGTGCGGCCCCTCGGTGCGTGACCGGCACTTGCGGCCTGGTCCGGCCTTGGGAGCCGGGGCCTCGATTTTTGGGGACCGCCGGGTGGGGCGGCGGCGAGCGGGGAGCGCGGGCGGCGGGCTTCGGGGCTGAGGGGCGCTTGGCGAGGGGTGTGGCCGGCGGGCTTCAGGGCGCTCTGCGAACGGCCTGGCGTTGCTGCACTCGGTGGGGGCCTACCTCCATTGCCCCACCGCTACCGTGCACCCAAAGACCTGCACCTGTCCCCCTGCGGAACTTGGCCTCCTGCGCTCCTGCAGATGCGGTGGCCCTGTTTGGCTGCCGCCTGTACAGCTTCTTGTGACCGACGCTGGCTACCTGACCTGCGAGACCTTGCCCAGCTGAGTTGCCTTTGCCTCGAGGCCTTGCCTACTTGGTCCCCCCGCCACACCACCTTTGGCTGCCTGTTTTGGTGGGCCCCTTGATCCGCCGGCTGCTGCCGGGTGGCTGCCACAGCCGCCTGCTGACCCTACTTCTTGGCCTCTGGCGCACTCCTCCAGCCAGATTCATGCCCTGCTGTCCTGTGTGCAACCGCCTTGGCGACTCGTGGGCTCCCGCAGCGTGAGTCAGCCCTGGGACGGTGGACCGCCGAGTACCCCTGCTCTGGTCCCGTCCTACCCGCCTTGCTACTGGGGTGCCCGGACACTGTGCTTGACTCTCTGGGTGCCGCTGTTGTCATAGAGTCCTGTGCCACTGGCGATTTGCCCGCCACTGCTTCCAACATGGTGAAGAAGGATGTTACCCAGAAGCGACTTACCTTCAGTTCAGCACCCGTACGTGCTTCTGCAGCTTCGCCGGCGGCGGAGGTAGACACTGGGGGCCAGTTGGCAGCGAAAGACACTGCGGGTATGGTTGCTGAGATGATGGGTGAGATGAGGGCTGGATTCAAGGCCTTGGATTCTCGTTTTGATACCCTCGAAAAGAAAATGGCGGACATGGGCGCGACGATCCAACTGCACGATAGGCGTCTGGACCTGGCGGAATCCAGAGTTTCCGACCTCGAGAATGGTGCGGCGTCGACGTTGAAAAGGTTGGAACGAGTGGAGAAGATCCTTAAAGACGTCGCAATTAAGAACGAGGATTTAGAGGCGCGCAGCAGGCGCAATAATATCCGAATTATCGGCGTGGCGGAGACGACAGCTACCGGACGCTTTGACACTTTTGTGGAACACCTCCTGATCGAACTTTTTGGCCGAGACACGTTTACCGCTGGCTTCGTGGTTGAGCGCGCTCACAGATCGCTGGGGCCCCGACCTAACCCTGGCCTGCCGCCCCGGCCCATTATTGCCAGGCTTATGAACTTCAGGGACAGAGATGCGGCGCTGAAGGCTGCCAGGGAGGCGGGCGAGGTTCGGTGGCAGGGAGATGTGCTCTCTTTCTACCCGGACTTCACCATCATGGTCCAAGATGCACGCCGTAAATACACTGGTGTCAAAGCTGCCTTGCGCAAAATGGGATTGCGCTATGGCATGCTGTATCCTGCCAGGCTCCGGGTGGACGTGGACGGCAGGTTTCGCATTTTTGACTCTCCTGCGGAGGCACAGGAATTTTGTCGAGCCTACAAAAACAGGGGGTCCCCTCGACAATCTGATGTTGCTCAACAGTCTCCGCCGCACACTGACTCGCAGGCTAGTGCTGACCTGTTTGCCGAAACCGGTCAGGGCTGACTTAGCACCTTTCCATCTTCTCGATCCGGAGTGTTTGCCCCAGTAATCTGCATCTGATACTACTGTTCCTATTTTTTTACTTTTGCAGTGCTTTTTCATACTTGCTGACATTTGAATGTTGCCCCGGTTGTGGTTCTTGCATGGCGGAGCGTCGCCTACCCCCATGGCGCGAGCCGCATTGTTTTTTTCTCTAACATTGTCTTTATTTTACAGGTACATTAGTGGACAACTGTTGTTGTTTGTTGCTCTAGGTTGTTTCCGGAAGGGTGGGTTTAGCCTCCTTGGGCTTGAGGAGTTGCTGGGTGGTGGGTGGTTGGGATGGGCTTGTTTATGCTTTGGTCTTGTTGTTTGTGCATTCGCACTGTTTTTCTATCTAAGTGATGCCTTTTTTGCGATAGGGAATGGCAGGTCCGTACACGCATGTTTTCTTACGATTCCACCGAGTTTGAATGGCTAAGTTAGGGCAGCAGCCTGGTCCTTCCAGGCTCACCTCCATGTCTTGGAACGTCCGAGGTTTAAATGATACGAGGAAAAGGCGACAGGTTCTAAACTATGCAGCGCGGCATGGGGTGGATGTCCTATTTTTGCAGGAGACACACCTAGTGGATGCTGACTCTTCCTCCTTTGCAAAAAGCTGGGGCGCGCACAGATTTTTCTCTAGCTATAGCAGATATGCAAGGGGGGTTGCAATCCTGATACATCGACGTGTTCCATTCGTGCTCTCAGACAGCATATTGGATGTAGATGGCAGATATGTTGTGGTTACGGGTGTGCTTCTGGGCTTTAAGGTCACCTTTGTTGGAATATATGGCCCCAATTCGGACTCCCCTGCCTTCTTCCGGGGACTTCAGGATGTTCTGCTGAGATTAGACACTGATATGATGATACTGGGGGGTGACTTTAACCTGCTCATGACCCCTGCCAGGGACAGCACCTCCTCTTCCCCGGATTGTAAGCCCCGCTCCCGTGCTGTGCTGGCGGATGTGTGCGCTCATTACTCACTGATTGACATTGAGGCCCGTTTGCATTCCACCTCACCCGTCTACACCCACCACTCGGGGTATCACAACACTAGCACCAGAATAGACTACTGGCTCCTTTCCCCAGGGGTAGCCGGTTGGGTGAGTGACCATTTGACACTCCCGCGCACTCTGTCTGACCACTCTCCCATAGTGCTGACCCTGCTCATCCCCAGGTTGGGAGGGTACGAGAAGCAATGGCGTTTTCCTGGCAGGGCGTTAGCTGACCCGGTCTTCAAGGAGGACATTCGCACTGCCATAGAGGAGTACTTTGAGTTAAACGAGGGCACAGTGGACACTTGGGCTACATTGTGGGAGGGTTTCAAGGCCACCATTAGGGGGGTTTGCATCAACAAACATGTAGGGGCTTTGCGCGACATCCGTGCCTCCCTGACCCGTATTGAGAAGGACATTGCCGCTTTGGACACTAACACGCTCACTGACACGGATGGCGGGGTGGAGGCAAAGAGGTTGGCACTGCTGCAAGAGTTCAGAGACACTGCAGACAGAGAACTGACATATCTCTGCACACAACACTCGGCTAGGCAGTATGGTGAAGGAGACAGGCCTGGCAAGCTCTTGGCCCATCTGCTTCGTCCCCCCCGCCAGGCTTCATTTATCTCGGACATGGTAGATGATCAGGGAGCTCGTCATCAGACCACCCCTGCCATCTGCGATGCCTTCCTATCCTACTACAAGGACTTGTACACCTCGGGACTATCGGCTGACTGTCACGACCCTGGCCCCTATATTAACGAAATCTCTATGGTCTTCCTGGAAAAACACATGCAGGACTTTCTGGCGATGCCTATTGAACCGGACAGCGTTGTGGAAGCCATTGATGCATTGAAAAGCTCGTCGGCGCCGGGGCTAGATGGCTTTTCAGCTGACTTCTATAAGGAGTACAAGGAGGAACTGGTACCTCGCCTGATTGAGGTGTATGCGGAGTCACTCGAGACGGGGATTCTGCCACGCACATTGCGGGAGGCCGTTATCATCTTACTCCCCAAACCGGATCGGGACCCCACTAGGTGCGGTTCCTACAGGCCCCTTTCCCTGCTCAATCTTGACTATAAAATTTTGGCGAAAGTCCTTGCTACCCGACTATCTTTACTTATGGAGTCTATCATTTCGCCAGCCCAGTCCGGGTTCGTTCCCCATAGATCCACCTCCTTTAATCTGCGGACGCTGTTTTCTGTTCTTCACAAAATTGAGCCGACTACGCCGGCAGCTGCGGTGTTTTTAGACGCCGAGAAGGCATTTGACACCTTAGAATGGTGGTTCTTTCTATCTGTCATGCACCGTATGGGCATGCCGTCCTTGTTTGTCTCCACGGTCGAGCTGCTTTATACTGCCCCCAGAGCGAGACTGCGCCTTAATGGCACGCTCTCTGATAGCTTCCCTCTTTCCCGGGGAACCAGGCAGGGATGCCCCCTGTCCCCTCTGTTATATATTCTAGCCATGGACCCTTTGGTACGTCATTTTCAGGAGCGCCACCTGCACCGCGGGCTCCAGTTCCGGACAGGCCCGTTACTCGTCTCCCTCTACGCTGATGATACCATTCTGTATGTCAGGTCTCCGGAGACCAACCTGTCACCTTTGCTGCTTGAGGTGGAACGCTTTGGGAGGTACTCCGGTCTTCGTATTAATTGGCATAAATCTGAGATCTTTCCGCTCACCCCCTCCACTGCTCGCTGGGACTGCCCGTTCCCGCTGGAATGGAATACAGACTCAGTGAAATATCTGGGTATCCACATTCATCTAGAAACGGTATCCATGATTTGTCTTAACTATGGGCGGGCGTTGGACTTTCTGGAGGATAATATTGCACGGTGGATTCGCCTCCCTATCTCTATGGCCGGCCGTATCGCCATAATTAAAATGATCATTCTTCCCCGCTTTCTGTACTTATTTAATAACATACCGGTCCCGCTCACTCGGATTTTCTTCACGCAGCTCCGCTCATTGTTGTTGCGGTTAGTGTGGGGGGATAAAAGGCCGCGAGTTTCTTGGCGCATTTTAACGCTGCCTTATGAGCGAGGTGGCTTTGGAGTGCCGGACTTTTATATTTATTACCTGGTCGCGCAGTGCGCCTATGCACACCCTTGGTTTCACCCGGACGCTCGGATCCCGTATTTGAGACCTGAAGCAGACTTGGTGCTGCCACTTACCCTCAACTCGATCTTGCCCGGAGGCTTTCCGCGTGACCCTCTTGACATACAAACTGTGTCCACTACATCGTGGGCCTGGATGCAGGTGCGTAGACTGCTCCAGCTGGACGTGCTGTATTCCCCGGCTCTTCCATTACCTAACCCTCACTGGCTCCCCATCACTGCGGAAGCGGTGGTCTGCAGAACGCTGGCCAAATACCAGCTCACCACAATAGGAGATCTGTTTCCGGACGGACATGTTTTCTCTGTGTCCGAGGATCCACGGTTCACGGACCGGACATTTATGGATTCCTTTGTCCTGACCAGACTGAGGTCCCTGCTTAGAGCGCAGTTTCCGTCGTTCCCATTGCCGCCGGATGAAATGACAGCACTGACTTTTCTACTCCAGTCGCAAACGGGAGCCCATATGGTCTCCAGGTTGTATGGACTTTGTGTGGCGGCCCTCCCGTCTTCGGATGCGAAGGTTCGGGCGGCGTGGGAGCTTGATTTGGGCGGCCCCATCACAGATGCCCAATGGGATGCCTGTTGCCGCTCCACTAAAGAGGTCTCTATTAACAGTAGACACAAACTAATTCATTTCAAATTTTTGAGGCGACTATACTTCACTCCGGCATTGGCCCACAGAATCGATCCAAACAGACCTCATCACTGCCCTAAATGCAAAGCTCCCCATGCCGATTTTGCACATCTCACATGGACCTGTCCGAAACTGCACACTTACTGGCTACAGGTACACCACATTTTGGGAGACATTCTAGAGTGCGAACTGCAACATAAGCCGGAAATTGCACTGCTTGGCTATGTCGCAGAGTTCCCCCGGGCCACGCGTAAGCTTGCCGCCATAGGTTTCTTGCTGGCGAAAAGGGAAATTGCTTTACTTTGGGGGTCCAGGCGAATCCCTACTTCCGTGAATTGGATGCGCAGCCTTGCCCAATGTAACACCAATAGTGTGGAATATTCCACCCAGATTCCTACAGCCTCACGCCCACTTGACATTTGGGGCCCATATCGACAGTATCTTAGCAAGATTACATGGGATACACACTCCCAGGCTGCTAGCTCAATTGTCCCAGAGGGGGTGGGCTAGGTGATTGTAGCTGCACCACCAGTGCGCTGCCTATTGGGGTCTGCAGGGCTTAACGTCCACACACCACTGGAGTGGGTTATGAGTGAGCTGCTGATTTTGGACTGTGTGCTGCTTGGGACCGGGGCGTCTCCCTCTTCAGTTCCCTTGCACGCCTTGCCCCGGATGGGGTGGTTGCTTCGCCCTAGTCCTTACGCTTGTCGTTTTAATTACCCTCGTCTGCCTATGCCTCTGGTTATGCCATCTTACTAGTCACTAGGTGTATTGCTTGCCGCTCTGTCTGTCATGAAGGCTCACTTGTTTTCGTTTTGTTTGTGAAAAGTTGTATCTCTTTATACCGCATGTGCAATTTTCCTTCAGGTATGGAAAAGTGAAAATAAGAATCTAGAATGTGCTACACTACCTGTAATGTCATTGGTCTAGTCATCCATGTACTTCTTTTGTATAACGATCATTAACGTTTTTATTGTCGACAATTTCTTGTGTATTTGTATGCTTGCACGGACCAATCTGATGCTAATAAAGAGATTTAAAAAAAAAAAAACAGCGAAATTGTGCTGGTGATCCTGGAACAGTCCAGGGCCTCTTTGGCTCGAGGCATTCCGTATGGTCAAGATGCGGCACAAAACAGAAAATAGAATGACCTTGATACTACTAACTATTTAGGGCGAGCAATTGGCATTACTGTGGTGCTTTGTTGCCACACATCGATGATATCCACAGACGTTTTGGGGGATGTGCAGGCATCCCTCATGGATATGCTTTTTGAAGGATCCCTCCTTTTTGGTGAAAAAACGGATTCTGCCCTGGAGTTCTTCAAGGAAACCCTGGCCTCAGTGCACTCTTTAGCACTTTAATCCCCTGCAGACAGTTCCCTTATCAGTTCTGGGCCGTCAAATGAATACATCTTACTGCAGATTCATCACCTTGTGAATAATCCCCATCAGTCATTCTTGGTCAGGAAAGTTTTAGAGCAGTTCTCACGCATACTGCTATGTGGCATCTTGTGGTTCAGGGCAAAGAGCCGACGTCGTTACGGAAGTGACGAGCAGAGCTACATATAAACTCCACGCATGCGAGCTGATGTCACTTTCTTTCTTCATGCGCCTTCAGGCTTAGGTCCAGAACATTATCTTGGTCTTTTTTCAGGCTTTTGATCAAGATCTATCCACTGTGCAAGGGAGATAACACTCCCTAAAATCAAAGGCTTCAGACCATGCAGGGCCTGTCACAAATAAATGTGTGTGACGGACCCTCATTAAACCTGTTTGTGATGCCTCGGGTTGGACCACGATTCAAAATGCCTGTGGCTTCTGTGCCCAAATGTACCTGAAAGCCATATAGGTATTCAAAGCTAAACTCTTCATTGCTACACACTAGAAGACCTGGGCTATGACCGGTCAAGTCGTAAGGAAGATAACCTTCTCACTTTTCGAATTGTGTTTCCCATGGTAAATTTTCGTTGCTGTTGAAGTTTTCGTGCAAGTGGTTGAAAAACACAGAAGAAATCGAAGCATGAAATTTCCTCCTCCTACCACTCTCACACTCCGGAGACCGCACAAGGGTGTCAAAAAGCCTGCCTGTCTCACCACCAATCTCCTTAAGGGAGGCTACACTCAGGATCTTCAGCACTTCACCAGCTCCCTCTGGCGCGCCTTTAGTCCTGCAGGGGCCTCTAGTCGGACATTCACTGGTAGTTTTGCCCTTGGTGCAATCTGTGCCCCTTGGACCCATGGTCGGGTTCAGCACCAACTCTGGTGCCTGCTTTGGCTCTGGAGCCATCCCCTGTGCCTGTCCCAGTTGCAACGACACCAATGACGACTCCCGATGAGGATGTACAGCCTATAGTGCTATCTGACTGAACTAAATCTGCCTTGACCTTGACCGAAGTCAAGCCCAGCCCCGACTGGCATGTAGCTGTTTGCCAACCATACTGTCCTTGCCCCTTACCACATGTTAGGGCACAGACTCTACATAATCTTTTCGGCACAGACTCCAAAAATATTAACTATGATGAGGGTGACAATTGTATTCCCATATATGAGGAAGACAATTGGTATGAAGAGCTTCAGGATGTCATTGGGCTTGTCATTTCCCCTGATACTTGCCCAATGTCTCCCTCAAGTCTTGCCACAGAGGAAAGTGGCTATTTCATTGCATTTATGCTAAGGTGCTAGACTTGCAATTACCAATCATGGAAGTGAAAAGAAACGTGTTAACGAAAGTTCCACAGGCTGGGCAGAATCAAACTGAGCCTCTGTTGCCATTCGACAAAACGCTTACTTGACACCCTTCTGGGCACCTGGGCTAAGCCCTGTTCAGGGCTGCCCATTAGTAGGCAGTTTACCTTTAGCCATCACGTGCGCCTGTACACCTTCCTTCCTAACACATCATCCCACTCGGGAGAGTCCACCAGCAGGGTCAACCTAAATGTTCTTCCTACCACACCTCCCAACTATAAGTCCAAACCAATAGAAACTTTTGGCAAAATAATTTCCCCTCCTATCAAACAGAGACACCTCTCTTTAAAGATGCTTAATGTCTCCATATGTTAACTAGTAAGGGCACAAAAAGATGTTGGTGTAGGACTCTCACACACTAGTGGCATGCTTCTACAGTCCCACCCAGTTACCCTTCGTATCCATGCAGGCTTTACCTTGAACCTCAAGGCAGACCTTCTAGGGAGAGGAGATTTAAGACTTAAAATTGCTTGCGGGATGCCTCAAATGCTATCTTATTCAGAGGTCCTTTGACAAGATAAAAATAAAGTGCAATGCTTTGGAGGATTAATTACTCCAGCATCTGCAGGACTATGTGTTTAATCTACACTGACTGCCGATATAGGTTGTGTGGCTTTCCTAAGGGCCAGCCTTAGCTCCCTAATATATGGTTCAGTAATCTCCTGTTTGTTGTATGATTAGTAAAATTCAAACATTTATACTCATTCCACACATACAGACCAGTTGGAGAATTGTTCTCATATCCTGTGAATAAATGAGGAGCGCATTAGAAATTGTATAGCTCTTTTACTTTTTTGTCGCAGTTTTACACCGTGAACACTGCACACATGTTTACACAGCAATCGTATCCTAAAATAGACTGTAATTTATGCCACACAACTACATCCACTCACAAAATAGGTTTGCAGTCAGAGTTAGTGATGAAGAATCCTTGTTTTTTTGTGTGCCTTTCTAATGAAAACAATTTAGTCGTTTAACTTCAACGCACATGGTTATTATATTTCCTCTGCCCCATAGGTGACTAGGGGCCAGATGTATCAAAGGGTTTTACCCATTCTGTGTCTATGGGAAAATGTGTTCATACATATGGCCCTTGAGTAGGTAGACCATGTAGTCACACACTAGAGGGGCAAAAGAGAACAAGAACATCCTGTGGAGATAATTTTGTGAAACAAAGAAGTTGTTTTTGAAATGTCTGTTAAGCTCCCTTACTTAATCAAAGGTTGCTACCACAATTCCCCTGTTAGTGGACTCCATCTCCTGAGTCTTGGTTTGAGCTCTGATAGAATGCTATTTACTCTTTCCAGAGTCAGTTTTGCATTGTGTGACCCCGATGCTTCAACATGACAACCTTGTGCACTTAGGGTCACAGTCTCTATAGTCTTTTTTGTGTCGATAAAGTATATTGAAGTGTAATGCCACTAAATTGTTCACAAGCTTCTCTGCGGACGTCCAGGCATCTTTAATAGACATGCCTTTTGACCAATATTGCTTTTTTGGGGCTAAAGCAGACTCGGCCTCAAAGCCTATTAAGGAGAGTAGAGCTGTGGCACATTTCTTGGGCCTTTCGGCACTACAAGGCAATTCTACCTGCAATTTCGACATCCTCTTGGCTGAGGTAGAGCTTTCCCCTTCCGTCAATGCCAGACCCTGAATCCAGCACACAAGGCATTTTAGCCCTTTCGTGACTGTGGCCTTGGTTCGCAAAGACCACAGGGCCAGCATGGACAACATGCAGCTTAATCCCCGAGCCCTCCAGTGACTTCAAACACAAAACTTCTTTGCTGTGTCCTTGCTGGAACACAGCCGCCGTGTCGGATGCAGGATCTGATATTTCCATCATAGGTGGCAGACCATCACGATGGACAAATGTGTCCTGCACATTGTCTGCCGGGGTTATGCCTCTTACTTCCTTGCTACAATTCAACACCTTCCACTTCCTTCAGGATGGCTAATAGAGGATAATATGTCAGTCTTACGGTAAGAAGTGCAGATCCTTTTGGCCAAAGAGACCTTTGAGAGAGTTCTGTCCTTGGAAGTAGGAAATGGGCGTTACTCCTGCTGCTTCCTTGTGGTTAAGGAGGACAGTAGCCTCTGTCCCATTTTAGATCTTCATCTTCTCAAGTCCTTCCTCCAAAAGGACAAATTCAAGATGCTCATGCTAACCCAGTCCCTATCTGCCATGGACCCTGGAGACTGTATTGGACCTGCAGGATGCTTATTTTCAAATCTGCGTTCTGCAGGATCGCAGACGCTACTTGCAGTTCACAGTGAGCTAGCAGCATTTTTAGTTTGCAGTGCTCTCCTTTTAGCTCGCCAGGTGCCCTCAGATGTTCACGAAAGTGATGGCAGTGGTCGTAGCACATCTACAGGGGTCAGGGGGTACCAGTCTTACCCCACTTTGATGACAGACTGTTGTAGGCAGGCTAACCACAGGCAGTTGTCAACCACCTCCAGATGATGGCAAACCTCCTAACATTGTTGGGGTTCACTATCAACGAGTCAGAATCACACCTGACTCAAACTCAGATGCTCCCTTTCATCAGAACCATTCAAGATATGGTGCTTTTATGCCTTTCCTCTAGAACATAGAGTATAGGACACTCTGGTTTTGAACCCAATGTTTAAACCTCTCTCCTGGATGTCACTATGGCTGACTCCAAGTCTGCTAGTGTTGCATGCAAGATGGCACATTTGGGCTCTACAGTGGGACTGGAAATTCCATTGCGAACAACATCAGGGAAATCTTTTGGATTGTATCAATATTTCGGAGAAGACTTCATAAGATCTGTACTGGTGCGTACTGAACCGCAATTGGGCCAAAGCAGGCCCTTCTTCCAATCCCACCCAGAGCTGATGGTGGTCATGGATATAGTTATCTGGAGAGATGGAGATCAGAGGACTCTGGGCTCCAGCGGAGACTCTACTCCACATCAACTTATTGGAGTTGAGGACGGTTGGCTTCTGTAGCAGGCCTTCCAGCTAGCCATCAAAAGAAGCAGGTGCAGGTGCTCATGGACAACACCACCTCCATGTGACACTGCAACAAGCAAGGTGGGGTGGGACCATGAGCCCTGTTCCTGCAAACTTTTTGCATCTGGAAGTGACTGGACCACCAAGGAATTTTTCTGCTGGTGAAACATCTGTCAGGATCTTTTAACACCAGGGTGGACAACTTCAGCCAGCGGATCACAAATTGCAGTTGCAGCTGGAGGAGGCACATGCTGTCTTCCAGCAATGGGGATAACCCTGGCTTGATCTTTTTTGCCACCATCAAGAGAAAGCAATGTTAATACTTCTGCTTGCTGGAATTTTCCAAGCATCTCTCGCTTGGAGCCACCTTTCATGTAGAGTAGGGCTCAGGACTCTTTTATGCCTTCCCTCCACTGCTTCCCTGCCCCGGGTTCTGAAGAAGATCAGAGATGACCGGGCCAAAGTCATCCTAGTGGCACCAGATTGGGCCAGTAGAATGTGATACCTAGAAGTCATGGGCATAATCATTTGTCTTCTGATAAAGCTGCCCCTTCAGGTGGATTTTCAGTCGCTTTTGTAGGATTATCTGTCGCTTCTGAAGGATCTTCCGTTGCAGCAGCATGGCACGGTGCTTCACTCGAATCTGCACAATTTACACATACATGCGTGGAGGTTGAATGGAGACAATTGACTGCTTTCAGTCTCCCACCTTAAGTCATGGATGCCACCCTTGGTGCCAAGCGCCCATCTACGGTGTCCATTTATGCTGGGATAAGTTTGGGGCCTAGTGTGGAATCTGCAGCACATCCCCTTTGCAAGCCGCGCTGTGGGATATTTTGATATTTGTTTTGTCTTTGGCCCAGCAAGGCCTTGCAGTGGGCACTATTAAAGGTTATCTTTTGGTCCTCTTTGCCTTTTGAGTTTGCTGGCTCAACCGTCTTTGTTTAAGTCACCAGTTGGTATGCAGTTTATTAAAGGTTTCACATTTGTTTCCTCACAACCTGTTCACGATACCACAGTGGGATCTCAATTTAGTCCTCCTAATGTTTTTCACGTGCACTCCCTTCAAGCTAATGTGTAGCTGATTGCTGATTCTTCTGAGTCTCACAACCGTCTTTCTCACTGTCATCACTTCAGTTCATCACTTGAGTGAGCTCCAGACCCTCTCGGTGCAGCCACCCTACACCTCCTTTTTTCCAGATAAACTAAAGTTGAGCACCAGGGTGGCATTTTTGCTAAAAGTCATGACTCCTTTTCACGTTAGGCAATTCATCATTTTCCCAACTTTTTTTACTCTGCCTCACACCTCGAAAGAGGAAGATTGACTCCATCAAGTGAACCCCAAAAAGAGCCTTAAGCTCTTACATTAATCATACCAAGGATCATAGGGTGGATGATCAGCTTTGAATGGGGTTCTCTGGGGCGAAGAAATGAAAGGTTGTGTAGAAAAAGACCGGATGAAGGTGGATTGTCCTTTGCAGTAAGATCTGCTATGTATTGGCACAGAGCAGCTCACACAAGGTATGAGAGTCTGTTCCACCACAGCTAGGGCTGCCACTACTCTGTTATCACAGGGAGTGGCAGTCCTTGATGTGTTTGTCAGTACATATGTTCAACAAGCACTACCACCTTGAAAGTCAGGTCCTACGGGAATGGCGTTTCACCCATTCGGTCTTGGGGAACTTTCTGGTCTGAGTGCACTGCACACCTGGTGAGGTACTGTTTGATCTCTATTCTAAAGCTGCTGAATCTGTGGTTAGAAGTATCCATCAGAAGAACAAGTTCCTTACCTTCGGTAATGCTCTTTCTGGTGGATACTCTGTCTAACTGCAGATTCCTCGCTATCTTCCCACGTTCCCGTTCTGTGGAGTGATCTTGTCTTGTCCTCTGGAAAGGTCCCAATTTAGAAATCTGCACACAGGTAGCTCCAGTTGTTTTGTCACAGAATGGTTCAAGCAAGAAACTGAAATTAGTGCGCAGGAGTGACGTTTATATGTGGTTCTGCGCCATCATTTCCAGGGCGGTACACAGTCAACGCAGAGCCATGTGGCGCATAGAAGCACTGCTGTGAAACCTTCTGGATCCAGTCTGGCACCTAGGGGATATTCTAAAGGTGATGAATCTGCAGTTACTTGGAGTATCCACCAGAAAGCGTAAGCAAAGGTAAGTGGATTGTTCTAATTAAACATATTTACAGTATTGGTGGTTATCTTTTAAAGACCTGACATGGATCTGGGCGCCCTGGACCTAAAAAAAGAGCATAAAGTACCATGAATATTACGGAGAGCTTTGGAACTCTGTAAATTACATGGATGGAAAGGGATTCTTGGATGTATTGCCCTATGACTATTATTTTAACTACTGTTTTACTCAGTGGTGTTTTCTGGCACCCCAAATCCGATATTAGTGGACTGTCTTAGTGGGTTAAGTATTGAGAAACACTTAAATACGTCTTTTCTATTGTTCTATTCCATCAGGGCCTTAATATTTACCTGCGCAAGCCTCTTCTTACCGTGCAGCATCCAAACAGTGTGTGATCTCTCACTTGAGCCCTAGCCACTTTGTAATTTGTGTGTCATAACAAGCGTATTTAGTTCAATCTTAAATCATATCTTCTTCGTGGGTAATCTCTCTAAATTTATAAATGGTAGTATATCTCTGCGTACGTGCTTAATCCCCCAGAACATTTTAAGTGTACGTTCTCAAACTTTAAAGCAAATTAACGGAGACACCATGCCAGTCCGAGGCACAGTTTTCAGCTAATTATGTTAAATATTAAACCCGTTAGTCAAATCTGCCATAATTTAGTAACTTTGACTGAAAACGCTGCACTAACAATGTGTTTTCAAAATAACGGCAAATGGGGTGGGAATGTTCTCGGGTACTAGACAGATATATTGAACCATTCTAAAAAATTATAGCTCATTTCACTTTGCATCATCAGAATTAATTTTTCCGACAAACTCGAAAAACGAGTATGCTAATTTTAGTACATCATGAGTGGTCTCCAAAGTCTGGCTTTATGTTAGCGATGTCACAGAGGGAAACAAGAACTCTTGCTAAATTCTGAAACCTCATCTGCATACAGGTCAACATTCGTATCAAGCGATGAATTGAAATTCTTGAGAAATATTTACCGCCTGTAAGTGCATTTGACGTGTTTACGTTAAATATCAAAGGGGACGATTAGACTTTCCTGTCTAGTCTTGCCTGACACACAGCTGTTCTGTGTCCGTACAAACGATTTAGCAACCTCAGAATTTCTACTTTTATTGAAGTCTCTAAGGGGTTATTACCATTATATCAGATGGTATCGTCTACGAATGCATCCACTCAGCCAGTCGCAAAATGAAATGCACTAATGTGTCTCAGACACATTTAGTGATTCCCAATGGGGTTGTAAATTACCTACCTGATTAATATTCATGAGGTAGGTCGCAATTTGTGATCCATTGGGAATGGCCTGATGTCACAGGGATGGTGGCCTGTGGGGGACAGCAAACCAGCCTGTCTCTGCTTGCTTTTTTAAGCCCTAAGTGCGCCAGGTATGCCCAGGCGTGGGTCCTGGGCTCACTGTGCCACTGGAATCAAGCTATCCTGGCTGAAGAGGGGTGAAACCCCGAAATGGGTCCTAGGATGCTTGCTTCCGGTCCAAGGAGGACCTGGCTTGGCAATTCGGGCTGGACTGTTCCCATGAGGCACAGGGTCAAGACTGATTTGCATATGGCCAGGTCTAAACTGGGGTGGCATGGTGAGCAAAAGAATGATGGATTTAACCCAGATCTCTTGACTGGGGGTGAATGTTTTGATTTGTTCTGCATTCCGTCCAAATGCGGTCCATTTTCCATAAAGGAAAACAGGATGCATTTATAAACGAAAAATGAAAACTTTCCTTTTCAATTCAATTCAAATAATCTTTATTTCGATCATTAGAGATCATAAAAGATATACAAATGAATACCACCATAAAAACGTTAAAAATGAATTCAGTATTTTAGGAGTCAGAATTCCATGATTACAGTCCAGTTAAGATAAATGCGTTTTGGCTTAAGAGTTAATAGTTCGTGCAGCATTAGAGTCCCTTATAATTCTTGCGCGTAATCTCCACATTGCCGTCAAGAATTTCGCCATTACAAACACAGTTGGAGCTGTTAAGTCTGTTTTAAGCACTCTGTAGGCTGGGGCATAAGTTCGAAAGCCCAGGTTTCTTAGGTAGGGGACCAGCCAATAGCTCCTGATTCTACTGTAAGCTCTGCAGAACAGTACCACATGCAGGTCACTTTCCAGCTTATAGTTGCATGCTGGGCAACTGCCCAAATCCAAGTTACCGTCCCAGGATTTGGTAAGGGACCTCAAGGGAAGGCAGCCGTATCTCCATTGCAAAAAGATCTTTCTTGCATACACTGGCGTCATGGCGTCTAAGACGTACTCAGGGCTGTACGAGTCTTTTGCTTTAATAAACGTATCAGTTAGGGAGCCTTCCCGGATTGTACTCATAGTTCTCTGGAGCATAAAGCTGTAAAACAGTTTGGAAAGTTCTTTCCTCGGGAGCCTTACGGACATTGCTTCCGGGTTACTCCATAGCTCTGGGACTCCGAGGGTCGAACACATGTCCCTGATGTACTTCAGCCATGGGATTTTAGCCACATGAATTGACCTAAGAAGCTCCTGCAATTCTCTTCTGTAATGGGACAAATCCTGACTGCTCCACAAGCATCTCCAGTAGGTCAGTGGTTTGAGGCCCAGTTCCTCGGTGATTGGTCGTAATGCCAGGTCCATTCTCAAAGGGAGAAGAGGAGTACTCGGAGGGAGAGCCGCCAGTTGTCTAATAAAGTTGTTCTCTGCGACCTGTATAGTCTGTAGCGGTGTGTGTCCCCATAACTCGGCCCCGTAGGTAATGCCTCCCCGAGCTTGGGCTTTGTAAATGTGAATGGCGGGGGCCAGTGGACGAAGAGGAGATTTTTTGGCGATTCTTGTTATGGCGCCAGCCCTCTGAATTAATTTTGTGGTTGCCTTTGTTTTATGTGGCAGCCAAGATAGATTCTGATTGAGGGTTATTCCCAGATACTCAATTACATAGACTCTTTCTAGGGATGTGGGTCCCAAGTGGGGATTTGGGCAGCTTTTGGGTTTATGATTGAGAATCATGAATTTGGTCTTGGAGGGGTTTATTTCCAATCCCCTTTCATTGCAAAACTCCAAGAACCCATTCAAGACTCTCTGTAGCCCCATTGGTGTTTTTGACAACAGCAGAGTGTCATCCGCGAACATGATCGCTGGCACCCTGCTGCTGTTCAGTTGCGGCGCATCGATATTGGGAATCCTGCTCAGATGCTCTATCACCCCGTTCGTGAATAGACAGAACAGGGTCGGCGCCAACACGCAACCCTGCCTTACCCCTCTTTGAACAGGGAACCTATCTGTCAGCCTACCGCCCTTGCCGTATCTTACTCGGGCATAGTTGTTTGTGTGTAGCCTGACTAAGATCTGGAGAATATCTCCAGGGACACCCAGGTCAGCCAGTACCGTCCACAATTTGGCCCTAGGGACCAAATCGAAGGCGGCACGGAGGTCCACGAAGACCGCATACAGTGACCCTCCCTCTAGATGTACCGTCTTCCAGTACAGAATGTTCAGTCTAAGTATTTGATCAACTGTTGAAACTCCCTTCCTAAATCCCGCCTGGAGGGGGCTTAAAATATCAGTCTCCTCCATCCAGCTTTGCAGCCTATCCAAGATTAGTCTGCCAAACAACTTCTGGGATACATCAATGAGGCTGATTGGGCGATAGTTGGCGGGGAGCAGGGGCGACCCTTTTTTAAATATCGGGACCACCTCCGCTCCCAGCCAAGTATCCGGTATTTTCATTCCTCCCAGCACTGCATTGAATAGGACCATCAAGTAGGGTGCCCAAATCCCAGGTTCCTGCCTGAAGAGGTCACCCGGGACCCCGTCCAGGCCCGGCGCCTTTCCAGCAGAGAGCCCCGCTATTGCAGCCCTAATGTCTTTTATGGTAAAGGGAACAGAACTGTGTGTGGGAAGAGTAATAGGTGTTGTTATTTCTAACTCCTCGTTTCCGGGTGAGTATAGCTGCTGGAAGTGGTCTTGCCAGACGTTTGCTGCAATGTTGGGTTCGATTGCCGAAGGAAGATCCCCGCTCCCATGGTTGATTATTCTCCAGAATCTACGGGAGTCCCTTTCAGCTAGGGACTCCGATAGATTCTCCCAATGCTGTACGTCCCACTCTATTTTAGCGTTAGCTATCAGTGATTTGTAAGCACTCCCTTTGGAGCGGATCTCCTCCCTGGGGCCTCCTTCTTTTATGGTGAATAGGAGGTCTCGTTTTGCCAATCGACATGTGCTATTGTACCAAGTGTTCCTGGTTGGTCCCTGTATTCTTGGTCGCCTTGTGCTGAAAAGATCGACCTCAAGCTTCTTAATTAGGTGTTCGTGTACTTGTACTAAATCCTCACTATTATCTTGTAAGGAGTCTAAATTCCATAGGTCAAAAGCCTCCTCGAGGAGAGGGATAATTCCAGCATAGAGACAGGCTAGCTTCTCTTCACTGGAGGCAAGCTTCTCCCATCTTATCCGCCTCCTGTTATTGTCCAACAGGTGTCCCCCTTTCAATTCCTGCTCACTTGACACAGTCGCCCATGGGGAAGGGATATCGTACTCTAATTCCAAGGCATTGTGATCACTATCGTGCCTGGGTATTATTTTGAAATCCACTACCCTTTTCCATGTCTGCATTTGTACCAGGAAGTAGTCTAATCTGGATTCCCTCCCTACTTTATTAAATGTACATTTGCACGGGATGTCAGACCTAGTGCGGCCGTTACAGGCTCTCAAGCCATAGGTGAGGTTTAATGTGTTTATTTGGACGGCCAGCGGTGTCCATGCTCTAGGAGGGGGCGCTTCTGTCTGAGGAACCTGCCAACTTGAATCCTCCTCTAGGGAGGGTCCATCAAGTAGTCCAGGTAGTGGTTCAAAATGAGAATTGAAGTCCCCTCCTATTAGATACGAAATATCCCCGGGGATAGTTTCCAGAAGGTGCGACAGTGCCTCTATGGTTTTGGAAGTGGACGCTATTTGGACTGGCCTGGAATAGATATTTATGACTAGTAATTTGAAAGGACCCGGCCATTCGAGGAGGACGGCCAGTATATCTTCCGAGTCTACTGTATATCTTGTGGCTAGACATCCCAAGTCGGAAGCCACCCAGGTTGCCAAGCCTCCGGATGGTCGGCCTCTCCCACCCCAGATAGCTGGGATTGAAAATGTCTGGAAGCCCCTATAGGAAGTCTCATCCCTTGCCCAGGTCTCTTGTAGGAGGCAAACACTTTTTGGGTATATTAGCTCTGCCCATGAGTCCGAGTCTATTTTGTTGGCCAGGCCGGCCACATTCCAAGAGAGTAATTTTAAAAATTTGTGGGGCAGTCTGCGTACCAGGTTGGTTAACCAAATGACTTATGAGGTCTAACTGTAATGCACTGTCTGTATGCCCTTCATCCATGGGTAGGCCTTCCAGAGTAATCTCCCTATTCTTTGACTCATGGGGTAGGTCAAAATTCCCAGTAGTGGCTTTCTCCTCCCTAAAGTTTGGGGAGTCATGGTTACCATGTTCCGCCCCTGGTGGTTGCTCATTTGCCCCTACTACAGAGGCCAGCTGTCAGTCCACCATTTCAAGGCTGTCATAGCGGTTAGACAGCGATAGAAATGGTAGCTGGTAGAACCTTGGGGGCCACGGCACCTCTCTGTCAAATCCGTCCCTTCCCCTTCCTCTTCTATGTACAGGTTCCCATCCCCCGCAGTTATTATATATGGTCTGATAGTCGGGGGGGGGTTCGCTTTTGATTAAAGGGGAGTATCCTCCTTCCCTGGTTTCCCTCCCAACTTCCCTGTGAGTTCTGGTGGTAACCTCTTCTCTGGTCGCTGGTTATGTGGTCGTTTGCTGGGTAAAAGAACGAAAGAGGGACTGGGTGAATGGCACTCCCTACATCCTCCAGGAAGGAGCTACAGATGAATGAGACTGTTCCTGGTTCTTTAAAACTCACCAGTATGCAGTCACCGCTGATTGTTTTAGGTCTCTTGCCTACCCACGAGACTCTTCTTACCATGCGAATGTCGCTGGTCATACCTCTAGGAAGAGGTCTATGTATTGAGAGCCAATTAATTACTTTGTTTTTTAATGACTCCCCTGTCTCGTTTGAATCCGGTTTTAATTTGGGTACCCCAACTAGAGTGACAGTATATGGAGCTACCTCAGGTGGGAGATTGACAGTGACTGTTCTAGGTGGTTTTACCACTGGATTATTCAGGACTGGGACGTATTGGTTGGTAGTCAGGGGGGGGTTTGAGGGGGCTTTTGTGTTGAGGATTAAATTGCATGTTATCATTAGATAAAGATGATTGTTGTTGTGGGGGAGGAAATTGCTTTTTGGGGGCACCTACAGAAAACTTTCCTTTTCACTTTTTAAGAGTAGGTTCTTAAAAACTGTTCACGCCCACATGCTTCCCATTTATGAATGGGTTATCACCTCTTTCACGGAGTTGGTAAAGTATGAATGTTTTTCGACCGCATTCCGGTTGCAAAACGTTCATGCCTGCCCCTGCGATTCGCTATTAGGAAGCGGTGCCCTTGGCAGGCCACTTCCTAATAGTGACTCACTGATCCTATTTTGCAAGTCAGTAATAGGGTACCAAGTCGCAAAATAGGGTTAGTACATGCCAGAACCCATTTTAGCAATCGCAAACCGCCCAAATCTCCGTTTGCGACCGCTAAAAACGGTCGTACATCTGGCCCATGCTCTGTAAACTCATTTAGAGCTTGGAGGGTAGCACCAGCCAGCTGGTGTGGTAGTAGACTCCCCATCCTGTCATATTTGGTAATGCAGCTGCAGCAGGAGCATTTTCGTCAGATTTAGAATTGGGCAGGGGCACCATGTCACACGGGGTAGTCTGTATTTTCTTTTTGTTTTGCAGAAACAATATCCCAAGCAGAGCTTTACAGAGACGAACCCCACAAAGCAGGGGTTTATTTATGCAAAACAAAACAGTGATTCTGATACATAGGGAGGTTTTGCCCAGCATTTGTGGGGTGGTAAGAGCTTTGATTATTTTTTTCTTCCCCAGGACCGGCTTGTCACGCTCAGTAGCCAAGGGCAGGCAAAAAATATGCTTCAGATGACCCACCTCAAATGTGTTGGCTTCCCAACCTAAGGACTCAGGAGCCCGCATATGAATTCGCTGCCAGGTCTGTGGTTTCCAAATTCAGAGCTAGCTGGCCTAGGATATGCCATCGGAAACTTTGTGGTTCCATCACCTCTGAATGATACGATGAAGCGCTGAGTGTGGCCGAGCTAGAGCCCCACTGATTTATCTTGTGATTCCTGCTCTGCCAAGCTAAATGACCCCCAGTCTCTTTCCTGTATCGAGCATTTCTCAGGATTAATTCTGACAAAGACCTACAATAAATGACCATGTGGGAGGATTATTTAAACACAAAAAATCCTATCAAGCCGGGAATGGTGTTTGTGGAATTGCAGCGAAAGCCTTTAGTTACATTCAAGTTAAAGAAAATATTTGTAATGTCTGCTTTACGTGATGTTCTACACTTCCCATGCCAGTGCCATTGAAGGCTAAACTAGAGGAACTGTCAACAAATTGAGGATGTTTTCCACTATGGGCAATGTGCACGGAAATATTAACTTACCTTCATATCTCACTGCTTCCGTTAGTGGTCCCAGTTAAGGCAATGAGCTAATGTGTTCATAGAGCACCAGTGTATATTTTTTTTTTTTAAAGATTCACTCTTGTTTGAAAGTGAGTCTAACTGAACAGCTTTGGAAATCTGCCCAAATCCCTACTGTTATTTATGGCAAATCAAAATATGAAATATTGCAGTGTACCAGGTTACTTTTCCATAACACATATAGACAGTACATATTTGAATATATTGTATTTTTGTGTGCTGTATACAGGCACACAATAGATGCCTCTTCTGGACCTCCTCGTGTGCAGAAAATGTAAATGGCTATAAAGACTGGAAAGACACATGAAACCCTGGCCAGGGCGCTCATTGATGGTCATTTCAAAGTAAGTGTGTATACAACAAAGGGGGACAGAATGGGGACGATATTTAAAGGGGTCCAGTGTACCTGTCCTAACAACATGTAACCAAGGAGTTGTACAAAGTTCCCCTGGGAAGCATCTTATAAAAAGGGGGGGGGGGCTGTTCCGCGTGTCAGGTACACGCCGAAGTGTGGGGGTAGGTTCTGACCGGCAGTGGCCTCGCGCCTCTAAGGTAATTACCGCAAAGCGCAGGCCCCACAGGAACGAGCCGCGTGGTCCTACTGAGGGTTTACAATGGTCTGACGGGAACGCAGGACTACCAGCTTGCCCCAGTAATAGACCTACCAAGTTGTATACTATATACACTAAAGCCCTTTCCCGGGCCCCTGATTAGTATATGAGCACTACTAGGTCCTGAAGAATTGCCCTTAGGGCATGAAACATGTTGACCACACTTGAGGGTTGAACCGAGACCAACCTAATTCATTTTTGGATCTCCATACCCCTCATTGCACTTTTTAATAGGGTGGCTTACCACATGAATAAAGGTTACTTAGTGGACTAACCAACCCTTTTTAAAACTCACTCTACGCTCACTACCACTTTTTTAAGTCCCTCACACATCATCAAGCCACGGCAAGGAACAAAAGATCTCCACAAAAGTGTAACACTTGTTGTTACCCGTCAGGCATTGCAGCGCCAGCTTGACGCAGGAGCAGGAAGCCGATGATGATACAACACCACAAGGGCTAAATGAAACAAGTCATCTAGCCTATTAGTTGTGTGAGGTTTCTTAGTTCCGACAAGGGACCTGACTGGTCCCCTGAATACCGGCTACATCAGTCAACCTAGAGAGAGAGACACCCACACCCCCCCCCCCCCCCCCTTTTTATAAGATGCTTCCCAGGGGAACTTTGTACAACTCCTTGGTTACATTTCAAAGTAAGCCACATCCTGATGCACCTGCAGGGTGTTACTGTCTGGCCTGTGTAATGAAGCTGAAATGTAAGGAATAACTTTATCTGAATTGCGTATCCCTCTCACATTCCAGTCTCCTGATAGGTTACAAGGTATAGGTTTCAGTAACTTAAAAGTAAAACTACTGAAAAATGTGCTTTTCAGCTTAATCGACAGACTTTGAGGCAAACATAAAATGTATGAAAGGTAAATAAACAGAATGCAACAACAACAAAAATCACAAAATGGGCAATCCAGCTATGGCCAGACATTGGCAACTCGGGCATGCAAAGATGTTCTGATCACCCCCCGTTAAAGCCTCTTCTGATTTACTTCAAACATATTGAACCAGCAAAGAGTTGATATGACAATTATGTCGGCCTCTTATTCAGCAAAAGGGTCAGTTTTTGTCTGATTTCTGCAACTTGTGGTTCTTACTCAAATGAGGGCAACTAACTCTCTGCTACAACCATTAAGTATTTGGTATTTGATTCATGACAGTCATTCAGAATAATTAAATAGTTTGCGGGCTCCGTACTCAAAGCTGCACTTTTGAACGCAAGTTTGCTTTTCTTTCTCTAAAGGTGTTTGTTGATAACATGTCTTTACAGAAACGTTGGTTATCCAGTATTGGGGTATCTTTCATAGATTCACATGCTTGAATCATTCCCGCCATTGAGGTGGGAGCCTCACGGTACAAATAAAATAAATACAGAACAGTAATAAAATATCATACAATAGGCTATAATGGACATTAAAGTCACTACACTAGCCTATCCTTGTCCTTTTGTAAAAAAGAACCACATTTGAAACCCAACCAGTCAGGCTCAAGCACCCTCTAGAACAGTGGCGGTTCGTCCATTGGGGGCGTTGGGGCGTTGCCCCACTAGCCATGGACGACCGTCACATCACTGACACTGCGCATACCAAAAAATATAAATTACGAGCGCAGCGCCGACAGTCATCATCAATTATTTATTTTGAGGTCGGACCCGGTGACCTTATCAGGATCGCGGAAGTGTGTGGGGGCGGGCCTGCGGCAGTGACTAGTGAGTGGCAGGCAGGCAGCAGATAGCAGCGTGGCAGGGAGGGCATCTGCAGTGTGTGCGCATTTAGGACAAGTCATTTTTTAGACTTGCCCTCGCATGCGCACACACGCAGTAGCCCCTTCCCTCCTCCTCCTCCACTAGCACGAACACAGGCAGAGACCCGGGGGATCCGGGTCTCATTACGGGCAGTATTAGCCCTGCTCGTTAACCAATCCTGGCGCAGTGGCGATGTTATGCTGCGCCAGGATTGGCTGAGTTACCCCCGCGCGTGCTAGAAGAATTTAAACTAGGCCCACCACTGGCACGAGGAGTGCTGCACAGAAACCAGCATCAGACTCCAGCGCTGGGTGTCCCGGGCCCGGCCACAGCGAGGCCCGGAAGATTGCTGCGCCTGCGAGAGTGTCAGTGAGCAGCTCATGAAAGCTGCCCTGATGCAAGACCATCAAACAGAAGGTTGGAGTGGCCCCGAGGACATTTCCAGGAAAGGACCTGGTCCATGTGTATTAGGTTGAGCTTAAGCTGCAAGGGGCTTCGCCGGCCAGAAAAATACTTATAATGGATGGCCTGATTGATTCCGACTTTTACATCCACAAGGGGGCGGTCCAATGAGTGATAATGTTTTGGAAGGAAACGTCAGTGAGTGCAGGCACCCGAGCAGTTGTAAACTTCCAGGCTGTTATTAAGGAAAGCCCTTATATTTGTAGTCTCTGCCCTCCTAATAATGACTCTAACTTCCTAAAACAGGCCGTTGTTCTGTCTCCCACCTTGACATCGTCTAAACACAGTGCAGAATCCAGAGATTGGTCACGTTTTTGACCGTGCGTTCCTCTTGGAGCTTTCCGTGCGCTGGTTATGTGGCTGCGGCCTGACTGATGATGCATTTGATTATGGCCGACTGTCGGAAGTGTAGATGCGGGAGTTCAACACTTCAGGTCGCACCAAGGGGCCAAAGGGCCCTGCCAGATGGTCTTGTCTCTCCTCCCATCACACTGGTCCCTCGGCTGCGCTCTCATCCTGACGGTCGAGGTCAGACTCTGTAGAGGAAGGTGACGGAGTCAGGGGGCACACACACGTCTCCTGCCCACCAGTCATGATGTGCTGCCAGTGCACGCTAATTTCCGATGCCACCCGGGGTTCCGCCACCGAGATGTTCTACTCCTGCAGACGGGCATGCTGTCGGACTCGGGGAGGAAGGAGGCCGAGATCAGGGAGCAGCAAGTAGCAACAGAGGAGGATATAGAAGTTGGTGCAGCAGTTAGTTCATGCACAATGACAATGACTCAGCCGACCTGCTGCCTTTGGACGGGCTGAAGAAACTGGGGACATCAAAGCCGGACACTGAGTGAGCATTTACTAATTACATCCCTCCCTCACCCTTACTTTTACTTAGGAACATCTCTCTATATAGAATTTATAGATAAATAACTGTTGTGACTGGAGTGGGGAAAGGACGTGTTCAAGGTGCGTGAGCACGCAATGATTATTTAGAGAGAAGAGGTAGTAGCATCCTATATGAAATGGGGGGAAATTACTCTTTCATTTGTTTTGTCCCCTCCCCCCGATTCTCTTTAGTGGGAGATTTACAACAGCAGCCCTTAACCCTAGAGGGAAGTACAACATGATTATTATATGTTTTAATAATTATAGTACTGCTGTACCTGTGTCGAAGTTTTTTAGATTAAGCTTTGGTTTTTTATAATTTTGTGAAGTGTCACCATCTATCCATGTCGCAGCATAATTGCTCAATTACGAATCTTTTCCTTGCTTTGTGGGACACCGCATTATCGCATCAGTTTATTGAAATGCAGCCTAATCTCAACTTAAGCATACTAATGTATTCTTACTTACACATGAGTTTAATGAAACACCACTCGACTAGCAGGTGGTTTGACAGTACAAGGCAGCAAATTCGACATTCCAGTGCTTTGAGTCTCCGCCACATGGCATATTTTTCCACAGAAATTGTACAAAGTCCATAGGGGAAAACGGAAATGCTAATTTGTGACTATTTATAAACATCTCTAAAATGAGTTCCCACATTTTAGAATTAATGATGTCTGTGTGAGTGCAGGTTGAGCAGTGTGCCTGTGTGAGTCCTGGGTGAGTGATGTCTGTGACAGTGCAGGGGTGAGGGATGTCTGTGTGAGTGCAGGGTGAGTGATGTCTCTGTGAGTGCAGGGTGAGTGATGTCTGTGTGAGTGCAGGCTGAGCAGTGTGCCTGTGTGAGTCCTGGGTGAGTGATGTCTGTGTGAGTCCAGGGTGAGTGATGTCTGTGTGAGTGCAGGTTGAGCAGTGTGCCTGTGTGAGTCCAGAGTGAGTGATGTGGATGGGTGAATGCTGGCTTAGTGATGTGTCAGGGAAGGGTGAGTAATGGGTCTATGAGTGCAGGGTGACTGTGCCTATATGAATGCAGGGAGAGAGATGTATCTGTGCAAGTGCAAAGAGACTTGTCTGGCTACTCCCGGAGATGTATTTGCCAAGCCACCTCTTTCTCAAATGTGCTTGAGAATGCACCATTTGCGCACTTTTTTCAAAATGTTCTCGTGGGAGAACCCCGACCCCCCATAGGTGGTTCGGTCTCACTCGCTGCACTCGCTCGCCACAGTGCAGTATTTACGCCTCACCACTTTCAAATGTCACCAGCCGCCACTGCTCTAGAACACTCCACAGAGAGGCAAGTCCCTCAGATTTTCGACCGCACGTCGTGTGACAGGGAGTCTCCCTGAGCTCTGCTCAGTTTTTTCAAGATTTGCTGGACTTAGTGAGTACAGAATGTCTGATACTTCTAGGAAAGGTTTATTCTTGCCTTGTGGCTCCTGTGGGAAAAAGAGGTTACATTTTGAAGATCCCACAAGGAGTGTATTTATTGTCTGTATCCTGCTCATAAGGTCAAGGACTGTAGGAATTGTAGAACCTTTTCTTCAAAGACCTTACAGGACAGAGAAGACAGATTACTGATTTGGCTGGAGAAATTGAAAGCAAGATCTGATGTGGCAGTGACAGTCCTCAGGCATCTATCTGAAGAGGGATAGATCTGAAAATCCTCCTGAGAGACTTGGCAAAAAAGTCCCATCATGAGACTACTCACTCTGCCTCAAAAAAAGAGAAGCTTTCTTTCTCTTCTGATGAATAATGTGCAGAAAAAACGAAATTGCCACTCAAAACTGCCTTTAAATAGCCTAATACTCAGTCAGTCTGCCAGAACATCTTAGTCGTCGAAAAAGACACCGCCGCCGACGAAAGCAACTTAGAGTTTGTCAACGCTATCCCAGTCGACTGAAGAATTGGTAAGATCTGTACCTTCGTCGACAAAGATCACCTCGCCTCCGGCGACGATACTGCCGATGGCGACAGTTCCTTCCTCGTCGTCGTCTCTCCCATCGACTGCTCCATCGGCGGTGACAACCCTTCTCTCGTCGACGCTTCCACCGTCGACAACGGTCCCTTCTCTCATCAACGCTTCCTCCGTCAACGACGACCGCTTTTTCGACGACATAATCGTCGACGATGGGTATTCCGTCGACAATATCGACGACGACAATGTCAACGCCGGCAACGTTTATGGCTACTTCAGTTAGTGCTAAGTCACCGTCTTTGGTCACCTCGTCGACGCTCATACAGAAGAGGCCTACTTCCCTGCAAGTAACACCTATATTGTCTTCTAGGCTATCGTCTACGCTCCCGTTGACGAGAGGCTTCTACCACGATTCTTCATACATTTCTTCCTTGCCTCCTATTCATTTCTTGGAGGAATCAGAGGATGATGGGCTGTTCAGCCCTGAACGCAGTCCCTTTCAACTTCATGTTAAATACTAGGAGTATGATGAAGAAGAGGAATATTATGAGCCCTATCAAACCATGCAAAGGCCCCAAGTATTATTGCCTCGTCAGGAACCTACGTTTCAAATGCCAGTGGCTATAGTGCAGGATTTAACAGCTATGCTGCAGGACTATCATTCTCGCTTTCCATCTGCAGCGGGTCCTGTTCGAGGACAGCCGTCTCCTCCACCTGCCCTGCATACTGCAGGTTCATCTGTTCCTGCTGTTGAGGCTCATGATACTTTACCTGCACCACAAGACCAGGGAGTGCAAGATGCTGACAAGGGTACAGCCGCCGAATGAGGGTGAACTCCTAAAATCGCCAACTACCATTGATGAATGGGAGGATTATTTAATTCCAAACCATCTTCACCAGTTCCTCAAGCAATTGATTCACCTCCGGAGGACATAGGAGGTTTTCATGCAATCATGGAGAGAGCAGCGAATCGTTTTCCCCTCCCTATGCCCGTTAAGCAGTCCGATCGCTTTCTTTATGACTTTAAAGATCAGAGCAGGAAACCGGTCCGTGCCATTCTCATTATCAACCATATTTGGGAAGAAGGCATCAAGATTATGAAGAACCCTTTCTCTGTGCCGGCAGTTCTTCCCAGAATTGACAAGAAGTATAAGACCCCAGATGATGCCCCTGCATGCCTGTCCGGTCATCCAAGGCCTGATTCTGTAATCTCTCAGGCTGCGCAACACAGATCTAGAAATCCATCGATGCCAGTTACTGCGCCACCTGACAAGGATGGAAGGAGATTGGATAATATAGGGAAGAGATTCACCACCATGGCAGGGGCTTCAGTTCGTGCTGCTAACTCTTTGGCAATCCTAGGGAAGTATGACCGCCAAATGTGGTCAGATATTGCACCATACCTCTAGTTTTTGCAAGATGATCAGAAGCAAGAGGCCAGGAAAATTCTCCTGGAAGGGTAAAGGCCAGCAGCGGAGATGATTGATAACTCCATGGATTTGGCCTCCCTAGTCCGGCAACTTGCTGGAGCAGTGGTCCTCCGTCGTCAAGGTTGGCTAAAATCTACCACCTTCTGCCCGTAGGTACAGGGCAAAATCCTCGATATGCCATTTGATGGGGATGCACTCTCTGGCAAGCACATCGATGATGCCTTGCAAGAAATAAAGAAGGATACCGACACGGCCAAAGCCCTTGGTACGCTTCAGTACAGGAAGACTCCATTTCGAGGCGCCCGTGGTAGAGGGCCTTATTCCTTTTGTGGAGGTTGCCAAAAGTACCAACCCCAAAATTAAAAGGGCACATATGGTTTTCAACAACAACAATCTAACAGAGCCCCCCTGCTGCCACTTACAGACAACAGAACAGGAGGAAACAGCCCCAACAGGCCAGAGAAATTGCTAGGAAACATTGACGCCTCTCCCACCGCCCCATCCACCTCTAAGAAAACATCCACCACCTCTGGCTCTTCTCAAGGAAGAGGCTAGGAGTATGCTCCAGAAAGGAGCTATAGAGAGTGCCTCACTCTCAAGTGGGAAGAGGTTTTTACTCCTGTTTCTTTTTAGTCAAAAAAAAGTCAGGAGGCCAATCCTGGATCTAAGGAAGCTAAAAAATACCTACAGAAAAAATCCTTTCGCATGGTAATTCTTCAAGAGATTCTGCAGCTCCTAGACCATGTGGAACTTCATGACAACACTAGATCTGCAGGATGCATACTTCCACATCCCGATCCATTGCAAACATCGAAAGTTCCTCCGTTTCACTCTAAGAGCAGGTGCTCAATTTCAATTCACAGTTCTCCCTTTTGGCCTGCGTTCAGCTCCAAGGGTTTTTACAAAGTGCCTTGCTTCGGTTGCGGCTCATCTCAGGCTGCAGGGCCTACAGCTATTCCCATATCTGGACGATTGGCTGATAAAATATCCTTCTTTCTGGCAGGCCTCAGAAGCAACGCTCTCCTGCCTTCACATGTTTCAATCGCTGGGGCTGTCTCTCAACTCTCAAAAGTCAGTTCTTCATCCGTCTCAAAGGACTCTATTTCTGGGAGCAGTTTTGGACACTATTCAGGACAAAGCATTCTTGTTCGCTTCTTTGAGGAAGGTAAAATCTCTCCTTGGGATGTTGTCCTCTGCAATCCTTTTGGTGCCTCATTCCCGCCCTCAGAATGAGACCTATTCAAGAAGAACTGGACAGTCAATGGCTTCAAATAACAGGTTTGTTCGACAACCTGGTGCGGGTAGCTCTGCTTTTGTGGCAGCCCTCCAGCAATGTCTCAGCTGGGCTTACATTTCTTCCTCCAACACCAGAATTCATCCTTACTACAGACGCTTCTCTCGAAGAATGGGGGGCACATCTTCAAGATCTCCGCATAAAAGGGAAATGGTCCAAAGTGATGGCAAAAATGCACATCAATTTCCTGGAGCTTCGGGCTATATTTCTAACTTTACAGTCTTTCCTCCCAAGACTTCAAGGATCCTCACAACACCACTTCCATGCATTACCTAAACAAGCAAGGGGGGACACGTTCTCACGCCCTATCTCAGGAAGCGCAAGATATATGGAAGTGGCTCCTTTCTCACCACATTTCTATAAAGGTGGAACACCTGCCAGGAGTAAACAATAGTCTGGCGGACACCTTGAGCAGAATGTCAAATTCTTGCCACGAATGGGAGCTAGACCAGTCAGTCTTGGAACACATTTTCCAGATTTGGGGCATACTAAACTTGGATATCTTCGCCTCCAAGACAAATCAGAAATGCCCATTCTATGCCAGCTGGAAACCAGATAAGGGATCTTGGGGGAACGCCTTCATGATGAGAAGGACGGGGATTTTCGCTTACGCCTCCCCCCTTCCCATTACTCCAGAGACTTCTGAGAAAACTGAAAATAGAACTGTGCCGGATGATTCTCAGTGCCCCACGATGACGTCAGCACTGGTTCATAGATCTCCTGCTCTCACAATGCAAGCCATATCGCCTCCCAGAGTTTCTAACTCTATTGAAAATGAGCAAGGGCCAGATTCTTCATCCACATCCAGCCCTGCTGCTGCTTCATGCCTGGCTTCTAAGTTCACTGAATTCAAGGAGTTAGATTTACCTCAAGATTGTAGAGACATACTGGGGAAGGCGAGAGCTCCTTCTACGCTAAAGACATATTCTCTGAAGTGGAAGCATTTCTGTTCATGGTGCAGAGTTAATATTATACATCCCCTGGAGTGTTCTTCAGACAAGGTTCTTCCTTATCTTCTTCCGCTATCCAAATCGGGCCTCATGTTCACATTGACTAAACTACATCTGGCCGCCATGTCAACTTACAGGCGTACTGCAGCCGGCTCATCTCTTTGCTCTAACCGTCTAGTCAAGCAATTCTTGAAAGGTCTCTTTAGAGCTTTCCCTCCCATCAGACCTCCTCCTCCTGAATGGAGGCTTAACCTGGTTCTAGCGCAGCTCATGAAGCATCCTTTCGAGCCTGTTCACAGAGCTTAACTTAAGTATTTCTCCTGGAAAACCGCTCTTTTGTTGCCGCTCACCTCTGCTAGGGGAGTCAGTGAAATTCAGGCATTCACTATCAAAAGCCATATCTACGGTTTACCAACGACTATATTCTTCTCAGGACGAACCCTACCTCTACTCCAAAAGTGCCATCATATTTCCATCTTAATGAGCCCATTATCGGACATACTTTCTTTCCCAGAGCTTCCACCCCGGCTGAGTAGGCTCTCCACACTTTGGATATTAAAAGGTGTTTAAAATGTTATTTATCACGTACTAAACCCATCCAAAAGTCGGACCAATTGTTTCTATTGTATGGTGGTCAAAAATCAGGTACGGCAGTAACTAAATCAACAATTGGAAGATGGATTGCATCAGCGATTCAATTTTGCCATTCTAAAGCTGGAAATTCTCTGTTTGTAAAACCTAAAGCTCATGCCTCAAGAGCAGTGTCATCATCGGGTGCGCTTTTTGCCGGAGTGCCATTGGAGAAAATTTTCTATGCTGCAACTTGGAAAAATGTGCACTCATTTACAAGGCATTACTGTCTGGATCTGGCTACAGAAGCTGAATCCGTTGTTGGTCAAGCAGTGTTACGCATCCTTTTCAAATAGGGTAAGTCTCTGTTGAGAGGTAATTATGTTATTCCATGCTGGTGATCGCTATTTGTGTTACTTGTTAATGTTGTATTTATCGTTATGCATGATGTTTCTCTCATATTGTATTTCATATGTTATGAATATATTGATGTATATTTTTTATGAGGTATCTAATATGGTTCTTTGATACCTACCATCCTCTAAAAGACTAAGGACTTTACTGCTAGCTATTCTTATTCAAGCACGTGAATCTATGAGAGATTCCCCAATACTGGATAGAAAACTAGTTACTTACCTGTAACTTCAGTTATCCAGTATTGGTATCTTTCATAGATTCACATACGACCGAACCCTGTTCCCCGGAGAGGCTTCCCTTATTGCTACTTTATACCTACTGTCACTTGTGCTCAAAAATCTGGAGGATTTGCCTCTCTGTGGAGTGTTCTAGAGGGTGCTTGGCTGGATTTTAGATTTGGTTCTCTTTTACAAAAGGACAAGGATAGGCTAGTGTAGTGACTTTACAGTCCATTATAGCCTATTGTATGATATTTTATTACTGTTATGTATATATTTTATTTGTATCGTGAGACTCCCACCTCGACGGCGGGGATGATTCAAGCATGTGAATCTATGAATGATACTAATACTGGATAACTGAAGTTACAGGTCAGTAACTTGTTTTCATTTCATCTTGGCTGCACTGCCCGAAAGTGCCTTTTGTGTGCAGAACACATAAAATGAAATGTAGTCAAGATAATGGAAACTGAAAATACAATTGTTTTCAGCCATCCAATGTGTGTTTATGTGGGGGAGTATTTTAAATTACATAAGTAAAAAAAGCCATTAACCAAGGTCAGCAATTCATAATTAATCATAAAACAGCCCTGGGAAGAACGCACCTTGGTCAGCATAGGCGCAATGGTGGTCAAGCGCGGCATTGCCTGACTCTAGACATTTCCAGAACCACCAACACTGGCCAAATGGCACTCTGCAATGGACTGGTGAGCCAAGGTAGAGGAGTATGACCATATACACACCTAGGGACTGCCCCACGCATACGGAAAGGTCTGGAGGAGGAGTTGATCGTACTACAGCCTGGGCATTAATTGAGACAGCGTCTTTTCCCCATTGAATACCTACTGCTGTGATATTGGAACGCGTTGCACTGTGTACTGATTGTTACTCCTACTGATCTATGCATAAAACCTTGATTACAAAAAAAAATCATAACACAGATACTCTGGAAAATTCAATGAGTCTTCTACATGTTTAATGCAAAAATAGTGTTGTGTAAAGGGTTAGTGCACAACCTATTATTGTTGATGAAGAACTAATTTATCTATGTACTCAAGGATTGCGTGCTGACCTGGTTGGAGGGTTGCCAACCCGAAATCTAGTAAATGAGCTAGAGGAAAACCACTAGTATGCCAGATGCACAGCTGTGTTAAAGTATAAACAATAATCTAGCTAAACATTTAGTCAAGGTTCACAACAAATGAATTAATACAGGGACCGAAAGTCCGTGCTTAGCATGAAGCATAAAATTACTCAGAGAACCGATGCAAGATAACACAGTTTGTATTAAACATTCATACAAACATTAGTACAAATTGAAAAACTTTATCAGTGTAACATGTAATTGCTCCATACAATTTGTAAATGTGCTGCGCACTTATTTATGCCCTGATGCCCAATGCATTTCGGGAGAATTGTGGAAAATTATATTTTGCCATGTTATATGTGCCTACGTTTTCCCCATCCTATGTTATATGTGCATGATCGATATGCATATATCCCCCTATGATCGATTAAAGACGCTGTTAGACGGGGACTCTGAGGGTCGGCCGAATACTGAGGGAGAGGTCCCCGAGGAGGACCGTCTCCGGCGATCGTACGGACAAGTCACCTCCCTCCCCACAAATAGGCACCACACCAGGTCGAGTTCAATACTTTATATAAGGTTCGTAAGGCAAGGATATTAGCGATACAGGATATCTCGGACCCGAGGGTCCTCTCACTTCTAGTCTCTGTAGGGGAAAGGGGGTAGCGGGACAGTCTCGGTACCGGGTCGGTACAGGGGGTGGCAAGAGGCGAGCTCACAATCCTCGAGCTGGAGAGTCTGTGAGTCGGGCCGCGGCAGCGCCAGCAGGCCAAGACGATGGTTTCACGAGGCAGAGGGCCGCGGCAGCGCCAGCAGGCCAAGACGATGGTTTCACGAGGCAGAGGGCCTCGGCAGCGCCAGCAGGCCAAGACGATGGTTTCACGAGGCAGAGGGCCGCGGCAGCGCCAGCAGGCCAAGACGATGGTTTCACGAGGCAGAGGGCCGCGGCAGCGCCAGCAGGCCAGTCACGGATGAGTTCTTCTCGGGTCTCTCGACTCCAGGATACAACTCCCTTCCTGGTCTGGCCCTGCCCCAGTTATAGGTCTGGTCCCCTTTGATGTCCGGACCCCAGCAGGGGGGTGGAGCCAGCGCCCAGGGCGGCCGGGGGTGATCGACACCTGGCGGAGGAGAGCCGTTGACGATTCCTTCTCCCATTGACTCGCCAAGTGGTCACTCTGCCTCCTGGGGGGAGGTTGGTGCCTCGATGTCGGGGCCGGCCGGGCCCAGGGTTAGGGTCGAGTTGAGGCCACGCGGCCTCGTGCTGTAGTACCCAAAATGGCGGCTGGGCCGAGGCCGGGGTGTGGATGGTAACCCGGGCCAGCTGGGTCCGGAGCTGGTGTCTTGTAGTGGGGGGATTGCAGTGTACTTCGGGTGGTCGTCGGGGACTCCGGCTGGGGATGCAGGGAGAGCCAGGGTCCAGGTCCCATTGCGGGGAGGGGGGACAGCCCGACCATGCGGCCTGTCCAACATGCGTCCCCCCCAGCTGAAGGCGGGGAGAGTCAGCCATCTTCCTGGGGACTCTCCTCGCTGAGGCGGAAAAAGCGTGACAGGCCGTCGGCGTTGGCGTGGTCCTGGCCTGGACGATGTTCCACCGTGAAGTCCATCCCCTGCAGGGAGATGGACCAGCGCAACAGCTTCGGGTTCTCCCCCCGCATTTGCATCAGCCATTGCAGGGGCCGGTGGTCTGTTTGCACCCGGAAGTGGGTGCCGAAGAGGTATGGCCGGAGCTTCTTGAGTGCCCAGACTACGGCGAAGGCCTCCCTCTCAATGGTGCTCCAGCGCTGTTCTCGGGGCAGTAGGCGTCTGCTGATGAAGGCCACTGGTTGGTCGACCCCTTCGGCGTTGAGTTGGGAGAGGACGGCCCCCACACCATGATCGGAGGCGTCCGTCTGCACAATGAATTCCCGGCTGTAGTCGGGAGCCTGGAGCACGGGGGCCGTGCACATGGCGGCCTTTAGTTTCTCGAAGGCCGATTGGCAGTCCGGGGTCCAGTTGACGGTTTTGGGGCCCTTCTTGGAGGTGAGCTCTGTGAGGGGCCCCACGATGCTGCCATAATCCTTCACGAACCGCCGGTAGTATCCGGTGAGCCCCAGGAAGGCCCGGACCTCCGTTTGGGTCGTAGGGGGTTGCCAGGCCTGGATGGCAGCAATCTTGAGTTGGAGAGGGGCCACCAGCCCGCTTCCCACTTGGTGTCCCAGGTAGGTCACGGACCCTTGGCCAACCTGGCACTTGCTGGCCTTGATGGTGAGCCCGGCTTGCTGGAGGGCGTGTAGAACCTTCCGCAGGTGGCGGAGGTGGTCGGTCCACTGGTGGCTGTACACAGCAATGTCGTCCAGGTAGGCGGCGCTGAAGTCTTCCAGGCCCGCCAGTACCTGGTTTACCAGCCGTTGGAACGTTGCCGGGGCGTTTTTCATGCCGAAGGGTATTACTTTAAAGTGGTAGTGCCCGTCCGGGGTAGAGAAGGCGGAACGTTCTTGGGCCCTAGGGGTGAGGGCGATCTGCCAGTAGCCCGCTGTTAGGTCGAAGATGCTCAGGTAGCGGGCGGCCCCCATCCGGTCAATTAGTTCATCTGCCCGGGGGATGGGATGAGCGTCGGTCCTGGTAACCACATTCAGCCCCCGATAGTCCACGCAGAACCGGAGCTCAGGGGCAACACCCGGGGCGGCCGCCTTGGGAACCAGGACGACTGGGCTCGCCCAGGGGCTGTCTGAGGGTTCGATCACTCCCAGGGTCAGCATTTTGGACACCTCGGTCTGGATGCAGGCGCGCACCCGGTCGGGTACGCGGTACGCCCGGTGTCGAATAGGAGGGCTGTCCCCGGTGTCCACATCGTGAAGGCACCAGGGGGTGACTCCGGGGGTGAGGGAGAACAGGGAGGCGAACCGCCTCAGGAGCGTTTGGCAGTCTTGGCGTTGCTCCGGGGACAGGGCCTCGGAGAGCTGGACCCCTTCCACTGAGCCATCCTGCTCGAGGGTCCTCAGTAAGTCCGGAAGGGGTTCGGAGTCTTCTTCTGTCCCATTATCGGTAGCCATCAGGAGGCTGAGTTCGGATCGCACAAAATGGGGTTTGAGCCTGTTGGCATGGAGGACCCGTAGGGGGTTCCGGGCAGTCTCCATGTCGACTAAATAGGTGACGGGCCCCTTGCGTTCGATCACCTTGAAGGGCCCGGACCATCTGTCTTGGAGTGCACAGGGTTCAACCGGGGACATCACCCAGACCTGTTGTCCCGGTTCGAACTCAATGGAGAACGCGTGCTGATCGTACCACCTCTTCATGTCCTCCTGACTGGCCTCGAGATTGGCTTTGGCGGTGTCTCGGAACCGCCGGGTCTGGTTGCGGAGAGCCAGGAGATACCTGTAGATGTCCGGGGGAGTTTTCTGGGGAGGCTGCTCCCAACCTTCCTTGACTAGGCTGAGGGGGCCCCGGACGGGGTGCCCGTACAGGAGTTCAAATGGGCTGAAGCCGAGGGATTTCTGCGGGACCTCCCGATAGGCAAACAGGAGGCATGGAAGTAGCACGTCCCACTGGCGTCGAAGGGGTTCTTCTAGGCCCCTAATCATTCCCTTGAGGGTGCGGTTGAACCTCTCGACCAGTCCGTTTCCTTGCGGGTGATAGGGGGTCGTGAATTTGTAGGTGACCCCGCATTGTTGCCAGAGAGACTTCATATATCTGGAGATAAAGTTCGTGCCCCTGTCACTGACGACCTCCCGGGGGAACCCCACCCGGGAGAAGATCCCCATCAGGGCTCGGCCCACCACGGGGGCCGTCACAGTCCGAAGAGGGATGGCCTCGGGATAGCGGGTGGCGTGGTCTACTAGGACCAGGATGAACCGGTGTCCTTGGGCTGTTCGAGGGTCGAGGGGCCCCACAATGTCTATTCCCACTCGTTCAAACGGGGTGGTGACGACAGGAAAGGGTTGTAAAGGGGCTTTGATTTTTCGGCCACTTTTTCCGCTGGCCTGGCAGGTGGGGCAGGCCTTGCAGTGGTTGGTGACATCCTTTCGCATTTGGGGCCAGAAAAAATGGGTCACCAGGCGGTCGTAGGTTTTATCCTGTCCCAGGTGTCCGGCAAGGGGGACATCGTGGGCTAAGTTCAGGAGGAAGTCTCGGAAGCGAAGGGGCACCGCCAGCACCCGACTGGCTCCTAGTTCTGCAATTTTCTGCTCGCTGTAGAGCAGGTCTTGGTCCCAGTAGATCCAGTGGGCCCCCGAGGTATCCCCGGTGCTCTGGGCCAGGGCTTGCTGCCGGAGTCCTTCGAGAGAGGGACATGTTTTCTGTTCGGTCCGGAATTGTTCCTGAGTGGGGCCTCCCTCCTGCCGCCATTGTGCCAGGTCAGGGACGTCCCGAAGCTGGTCGGATCCTTCTTCTGTTTGGGTCGAGGGACTGGCTTCTGGGGCGGCCTCCTCTGGGATGAGCGCGGGAGGAGGTTCCGGCCACTCGGGCTCTTCTAGACTGGGGACCGCGCGGGCGGTCATGGACCGGGTCGTGACGCAGACCCATTCGGGAAGGCCGAGCATCCCCAGGTGTTCCCTCCGTTCGACAGCTGCCCAGGGAGAGCTTTCGAGGTCGTTTCCTAGGAGGCAATCCACGGGGGCATCATCGCGGACAGTTACCTTTAACATCCCCGTTACTCCTCCCCACTCGAAGGGGACGCAGGCCATGTGGCATAGGCTTTCGGAATTGTCTGCGGAGCGGACAGGGCAAAGAATGTTCGGCAGGATTTGGTCCGGAGTGACGAGGTGGCGTCGGACCGCCGTTACACTGGCCCCGGTGTCGCGGAGGGCTTCCGCCCGGCGGCCATTAATGTTGACCCATTGACTGTACTTCTGCGTGTTGGCGGGAAGGGGGGCCCGCGGAATCATCTCTCTCTCCCCTAAGCAGACCAGTGCCATGGCGGCGGGTGCCCATTCAGAGGGGTCGGTCTCGTACTCTTCTTGGTCTTCCGGGATTAGTTCTTCCCCTAAGGCGGCCGCTGCGACCTGGCGGGGGGCAGTGTTCGGATTCTTTGGGTAGTTGGGATCACTGGCGTAGTGGCCGGGTCGCTGGCATCTGTGGCACATAACGTTGGCACGGAAACCGGCCCGGATGGCAGGGCTTCCTCGGCCGACCGGGGTCGAGGGGCTGCTGGGGGGTGACGAGGGGCCGGGGTCTCTCCCCCGACCCTGGCCTCCTCCTCCTCCTCGGGGGCGATGGGGCCCTGGGTACGGTCTGGATGATTCGCTGGGTCCGTTCCGGCCAACTCGGGTGCTTTCCCACCGGTCGGCTTCGGCGGCGAGTTGTCGAGGTTCGGTTAGCTTACTGTCCAAGAGGTGTTGCCGGAGCTCTACGAAGCAGTTGTTCGACAGGTGCTCCCATACGATAAGGTCAAAGAGTTGTTCGTAGGTGGTCACTTGGTTGCCCTTGATCCACCCCTCGAAGGCTCGGCTAAAGAAGTTCACGTACTCCACCCAGGTTGTACCCGGAATCCGTTTGCAGTCGCGGAACCGTTGGCGGTACATCTCAGGTGTGAGCCCGTATCGAGTGAGGAGGGCGGCCTTCATGTGGTCGTAGGATGTCATCAGATGGTCCGGGAGTTGCAGCAGGGCGTCCCGCCCTTCATTGACAAACCTCCCCCATAATCCGGCTCCCCAGTCGCTTCGGGAAATCCGGTGGGAGGTCATTGCCACCTCATAGGCTTTAAACCACTGCTGTATATCATCGTTCTTGTGGTATTCCCGGATGACATCTTTGGGGATGTGAACTTTGGGCTCGGTAGAGGCAGACAGGGTCGGTCGTTCGGGGAGCCCGAGGTCTTTATTCTGCTTCTGGATCTCCAGTTCCTTGAGATTGCGCTCATGTTCGTACGCTAGTTTCTTTTCCTCTAGCTCTCTCTGTCTTTGCTTCTCTTCTCGCTCCTCTCGGAGCCGTAAGTGTTCCAGAGTTATTTTTTGTTCCGCCAGCTTGAGTTGCCCATCCAAGCGAAGGCGGGCTAGTTCTAACTCGTGGAGTCTGCTTTTTTCTCTCTCTCGGATCTCTTCCAGGGAGAGACCCGCTCTTCTTTCTTCAGTTGGTGCGGGGCTCGTCTCGGTTGTTCGTGTTCGGGGTACGGCCGTACCCGTTTCCGCCCAAGCTTCTAGGGCTCGTTTGAAGTCTTCCTTCGTGCTCAGACCTGTGGTTGGGAGACCAAGTTCTATGCAGTATTGCTTCAGTTCTCGGTGGTTGTAGTCTTCCAATTTTTCCATCTGGAATTTCTCCGTTGTTCCGCTCTCTGTTGTCATGGTGGTCGTGTGCCGTGGGTCGAGTGACTTTCTGTACGATTATGCGTAGGTTCGGATCCCGTCGCTGGCCACCAATGTTAGACGGGGACTCTGAGGGTCGGCCGAATACTGAGGGAGAGGTCCCCGAGGAGGACCGTCTCCGGCGATCGTACGGACAAGTCACCTCCCTCCCCACAAATAGGCACCACACCAGGTCGAGTTCAATACTTTATATAAGGTTCGTAAGGCAAGGATATTAGCGATACAGGATATCTCGGACCCGAGGGTCCTCTCACTTCTAGTCTCTGTAGGGGAAAGGGGGTAGCGGGACAGTCTCGGTACCGGGTCGGTACAGGGGGTGGCAAGAGGCGAGCTCACAATCCTCGAGCTGGAGAGTCTGTGAGTCGGGCCGCGGCAGCGCCAGCAGGCCAAGACGATGGTTTCACGAGGCAGAGGGCCGCGGCAGCGCCAGCAGGCCAAGACGATGGTTTCACGAGGCAGAGGGCCGCGGCAGCGCCAGCAGGCCAAGACGATGGTTTCACGAGGCAGAGGGCCGCTGCAGCGCCAGCAGGCCAAGACGATGGTTTCACGAGGCAGAGGGCCGCGGCAGCGCCAGCAGGCCAGTCACGGATGAGTTCTTCTCGGGTCTCTCGACTCCAGGATACAACTCCCTTCCTGGTCTGGCCCTGCCCCAGTTATAGGTCTGGTCCCCTTTGATGTCCGGACCCTCGCGCCTGGGGGCCGGGAGGTCCGGGATGGGGGAGTCCAGACACCCAGCAGGGGGGTGGAGCCAGCGCCCAGGGCGGCCGGGGGTGATCGACACCTGGCGGAGGAGAGCCGTTGACGATTCCTTCTCCCATTGACTCGCCAAGTGGTCACTCTGCCTCCTGGGGGAAGGTTGGTGCCTCGATGTCGGGGCCGGCCGGGCCCAGGGTTAGGGTCGAGTTGAGGCCACGCGGCCTCGTGCTGTAGTACCCAAAATGGCGGCTGGGCCGAGGCCGGGGTGTGGATGGTAACCCGGGCCAGCTGGGTCCGGAGCTGGTGTCTTGTAGTGGGGGGATTGCAGTGTACTTCGGGTGGTCGTCGGGGACTCCGGCTGGGGATGCAGGGAGAGCCAGGGTCCAGGTCCCATTGCGGGGAGGGGGGACAGCCCGACCATGCGGCCTGTCCAACAGACGCAATTATAGTTGTGTCCAACTCTAGTATGCCAGTATCCAGTTCTCGTGAAAGCAACGAGTATTAGGCCTATGTTGCCATGTTTTACAGTGTGCACGTTAATTCACCGCATTGTCCCCGTTTCTAGGCCTCAAAAGGGCCCGGACACCAGATTCAAGCTCCAGTCTCCTGAACCCTCTCCGAGGAGCGATGCAGCCCCCGCCTGCATCCCTGACCCTTCACTTACTTCCTGCCGCGCGGTGCCCGGCCCGGCCTGGCTCTGCCTGCCTGTCTGCCAAGAGTATGTTATGCTTCTAGTTATCAGTCCAGCTTTCCTCCTTTGCATTCCTAAACTACTGAACCGCATCAACAGTTTCAGCTATAGTCTAGTCTTTCTGTCTCCATGCAGGAGAAATACTGTATTAATATTCCTAGCACACGCAATACATGTAGAATATATGCATGCACCAGCCTTAGTGTCAAGTAGCCTTTGCCCTGATAACTTTTAGATTCTATCAACATGTACTCCAAACACCAGATACCAGATATGCTATAGGTACATGTCGTCCTGACACCGCAGACTTTAGTCTCCTCTTCTAGTGCAGAAGTCATAGCCCCCAGTTCTCCCTAGTAACACGTCATTGCCCGTTTGCGCGCACCACTAGGTTAAAGGTTCCAGCTGCTCTCAGGTAGCCCCCTCCATGTTTCCGCCCATTCATGACACTTCTATGACGTTTCTCATCACATGTCTCAGTGCACGCCCTGTATACGCCTTCTGTTTCCGCCCATGTGTTCTTATCTTACGTTTGTCATAAGTTACGCCTACTGTATGCATTGTAATTGAAATGTCTTACTATATATATGTAACCTGAATTGTGATGAGGGGCGCTGCAGCTGCCTTCCTTCCTTCCTATTTATTTCAGGCTGTCCCGTTCCAGTCCCTTCCCTTTTGCCTGAAGAAAGCCTGTTCAAACTCGGATACATCGGATCCTGCCTCTTATTTATTGAGCTATCTGTTATTGTTAATGTAATTCAAAAATAGTACCGGTAATTAATTATTTATTTACCACATAATGGCGCCCGAACAGGGACGAGCCCCTTCCTCACGGGCTGGCGATGCAACGCCGGTCCCCTGACCCTCTGCAGCCGTGACGGAACAATACCGTGCACGTGCAGATATTTCTGCTTCAAGTCTCCCTCAGGCCCACGGAGGAGACGGAGACTGCGGTCCGACATCCAGACGAAGCGGTGTGGAATGCGGTTCGTCCCGACCAGAGCCCAAGCCGAGAGAGCAAGGTCCGAAGTATCTGGAGGCCCACCTGTAACCGAAGTTTCCGAAGTTCGTAGTCCGACGTCGTAGCAGTCCAGTCCAGTCCAGTCCGAGGCCTTCCAGTTTCTGCTTCCCGGTGAGTACCGTCGCGGGGGAAGTATCTAGACAGGATCATTAGTTTGGTCCTGGTCCGTTGGGTTTGGGTACACAGATCCAGTCCGAAGTATTCACCTAGGTGGATACGGGTCCGACGTGTCTCTTTATGGGACCGGTATGTTCTGTACTGTTTTAGCAGTGCATCCAGTAATTCTAGTAAGTCTGTTCTCGAGAAATTCATGTGTTCTGTTTTCAGTGTATCAGGTAGTATTCTGTTCGAACTGTTATTAATGTATTTTTATGTCGTGGTATGAGTGCTTTGTTCGCTATTTTATTACTGTGATTATTGTGTATTGCGTTTCCAAGTATATACCCGAAATGCCTCTGTTCTCGAAATTACGTCAGTTAAAGACCAGAAAAGGGTTACTCGAAGAAGCAGTTCCTGTCCCTCCTAGGGACAGTCCAGGACATTTTATGTATCACAAGCATGGCTTAGATGCCATAATATATCTAGACTTATGGGCGGACTATACCAAGGAATTAGAAGAGAAATATAGATGGCCCGTATCAGGTACATGGGATGCCGAGTGCATCATGCGAGTAGAAGAAGCGTTATGGAAAAAGAAAGCCAGACAGTCCCAGAAAGATGCCATCGAGTTATGGCGCAAAGAATCTCATAAAAGAACCGAAAAAGAATTCAGAAAAACAGAATTAAGTAGGGAATCCGCAGAAAAAGCCCAAGAAAGGGAATTAATAGAAGAAGGTGAACGAGTTAGAGCAGAACAGTCAGACAGACAGAGAAATGCCCTTATTAAGGGTATGTATCCTCTCCTTGCCGAGGGCTTGCCAAAAGCAACCCCGGAAGCACCCTGTAATTTCCCGCCACCTTTGGTCCCGATTAAGCTACGTCACAAACCGACCGCAGCTGATATTTTTCTTTCGTCCTATTTGGACGATACAGTCCCAGAATATGCAAATCCTGTTCCGCCTGCTCCCGTTAATAATGTAACTCCTGCTCCTCCAGCTGCTGGTCCCGTGGGTCCAGTTAATGTTACAGTACCTGTTACAGCACCCCCGGCCCAGCCCACAGTACATGCACCCGTTATGCCAGTCACTCTACCAGCCCGTACAGTATTCACCGACGATTCTAGTTTAGGAGCCGCGGGGGGAGGTTCTCCTCGCACCCCGCCTCAACCGAAACGTCTGACGCTACATGAACTAGCGTTACAGCGTACGCCAAAAGTGGCGACACACACAGATCTCAAGCGACTTCTTACTGATTGTATATATGATCCAGTTCCAGGTGAAGATCACATGATCTTGTATTCATTACGTTTAAGACGAGTTGCCAGCTTTTTGATCACCCTGCCCGATATGAAGGAACATCTAGACAGAATATATCGTTTTATCCGTACAGGAGAGAATCCAGGAAGTATTCACGAAGCCATGGTTCAAAGAAAAGTCGAGACTCCGCTCATGATTTTAAAATTTTTGATTAACTGTTTAGTAAGAGAGCAAGATTATCCAGAAAAAGATCCAGAAGAAATGAAAGTCCTGACTAGGTGGAGTGACAATATAGCCGATGGAAAACACAAGACACAAGGTTGTATAGAGAGTATGTATAAGAAAATTCGTAAGGAAATAATACGTATACACAAGGAACGAGAAGCAAAAAGAGCAACCGAGAAAGAGAGTGACTCTTCCAGTGAAGAGGTAGACAGCGAGAATCCTTCCAGAATAGCGTATGTAGGTAGAACTAGACTTTCCGACCGACATTCACGCCTAGATTACAAGAAAACTTTCCCTCCTCCAGCACCAGAACAGTGTTCTCTTGAGCAAGTATTCCAAGCTACCGATCACATTCTGAAATCACGAATAGGGTATAGCGAGCTTAGTACAATGCATGAACAAGAACTAGCCGGATCAGCAGTCCGATGGACTAGTGATTCTACCACGTTTCCAGACGAAATAGTGGCACAAATGTTTCTGAAACTGCCCCCAGCCGAGCAACGTCTGGTGGGCACATATATGATTCAGCACCTCATTACACTGTATGAGGAACAACATTCTGATCCAGGTCCTTTATATGATGTATTGAACGAGTTACTCCAGTATAGATGGAAAGGTCTAGGTACCGATTTAATTAGTATCATTCTAGAACAGCGCCACAAATACCGAACGTTTCTGAATCCACATTATGTTCACGTCTCACCCCCAGAAGGAAAATCATTCTACATAGACAGACAGAATCCGTTACGAGAAGTGCATCCAGTTAAGGGAGAAGATGGTAGTCTAGAACGAGTATTTGTTTACACCCCTATCACGAAAATAGAGCTCTTAGAAATGAAAAAGTTAATTCCCTGTCATGATAAAGACCCAGCAGGGTTTCACCGTGAATTAAAGGACATGCTCCGTATGGGGGAATACACGTATCCTGATATCATTAAAATGTTAGAAGTCCTGTTGCCTGCGGGCATATATGAAAAACTCAAAGAAAAAGAATGGGAGGTGGGAGAGAAAAAGATAGATTGGACAGCATTAGAAGCTGAAGATAATACACGAGTACCAGGTACCGGTCTTGGGGAAAAAGCTAAAGCTTTGCCCGAATTGTTAATACAAGTTTTGCCAAGATTACTAGCCACGAAAAAGGAAGATTGGGATGCCATCTCAGCCTGTAAACAGAAACAAGACGAAGATACTAGTGATTTTTATTCTAGATTTGAGAAATGTTTCATTATTAATAGTGGTCTGAAAACAAGTAGTGAATCGTACCCTCATCTTTTTGTCACCAAACTAGTCGAGAATTCAAGTCCACAAGTTAAAAATCGAGTACTGAAAGTCGAAAGTACCTGGCAAGCTAATACTCCGTCACAGATGCTCCAAATGCTCCAGTACCACCAGAACAGAATCAGGGAAGAGCAGGAACACGAAAAGAGACGTATGAAAGACACGAAAATGAAAGTATTAGTTGCACAATCTGTTCCACAAGACAGTCAGAAGAGGGGTCCGAATCAAGCCAGTCATCCTGCAGCTCCCGTTAAAGGGACATGCAATTACTGTAAACAGCCAGGTCATTTTATAAACGAATGTGCAGTTCTGAAACACAACATAGCTACTGGTAAAACTAAAGAAAGACCACGTCCGCCTAGACAAGAACAAGTTTCACAGACTTCCCAGCCACCGCAGAACGCACAACAGTCAGCTACAGTACCGCAGCCTATGGCTGCAACACAGCATGTTACACAGCAGATGTATCAGTATGCACAGTCAGAGTATCCAGATTATCAGCCATATTCATGAAACAGCCTAGAGAGGGAGGTAGGCTTGCCTCTCATCGAGATTCCTGTAGATCAAGAGGGTCCCTATGTACACAGTCAAGTATTAGTGAAAGACAGAAAGTTTCTGATTGATACAGGGGTAAGTAGGACTACCATCAGTCATGACGAGGTTCCAGGGGCTCCACTCTCAGGCTCTAGAAATGTTTCCCTTGGATTTTCAGGAAAGCCTATTGTTAATGAAATATCGAAACCAGTTACTCTAGAAGTCGGTCCATTGTCCCGAACTACAGACTTGTTACTCACGAAATCTTGTCCAGAGAATCTGTTAGGCATTAAGACTCTTAAAGAATTAGGAGCAGTTATATGCTGCTCCCCAGAAGGGGTCCGTTTGTTTCTCCGTGATTTTAAAGGTCATTATGTATTACATGATTTTGATCCAAGATTATTGAATGTACCACAGCATTTATGGGCGCAAGGTCCAACTGATGTAGGTTGTATGCATATCACACCCCATCGTGTCACTCTGAAGCAAGGTGTTGTATTACCACGAATCAGACAGTACAAATTGCCACCTGAGGCTGTAACAGCCTTATCCAAAATTATTGACGAGCTTATTGTTCAAGGAGTGGTTGTAGAAACTGACTCCAATGTATGTAATTCTCCTATCATTCCAGTCCTGAAACGTACTGATCCAAATACACCTCCAGTATATCGATTAGTGATTGACCTTCGAGAACTTAATAAATGTATCATACCCCAGTACCCAGTAGTCCCAGATATTTCTTCCCTCTTGACAGCCATTGATTCTGAAGCCACATTCTTTACAGTTATCGATCTCAAGAACGCCTTCTTTAGTGTCCCCATTCATCCAGACAGCCAGTTCCTTTTCGGATTCTGTTTAAATGGAAGAAGCTATAAATTCACACGAGCTCCTCAAAGATTCACAGCAAGTCCTAGCATTTACAGTCAAGCACTTAAGAGACAACTAGACAATATTCGCATGCCAACTGACACTGCCCTGCTCCAGTATGTCGATGATCTACTGATCACAGCCCGTTCTGAACGTGACTGCGAACGTGCGTCACTTACAGTTCTGTATTTCCTGGCCGAGATGGGGCACAAGGTGTCCCCTTCCAAATTACAATTCTGTGTCCAGCAAGTGGTATACTTAGGACACTTACTGTCCAAGAGGGGTAGGCAGTTGACACCAGACCGTATCCAGTTAATAGCACGTCTTCCACAACCCAAGACTCAGAAGGAGGTACGAGCTTTCATCGGCCTCACTTCTTACTGTAGACAATGGATTCCTCAGTATGCATTTCTAGCCAAGCCACTGATACAGTTAACGACACAGGAGGCAGCCGTATCGACTGTCCTCCCTTGGACCCAGGAACATACACTTGTTTTCAATGAGTTAAAGAAAGCTTTATGTAATGCACCTGTTCTAGCAACACCGAACTACAGTAAGCCTTTTACACTTTTTGTTACAGAACGTGATGGTACTGCATTATCTGTTCTCACACAAGATCAAGCAGGACAATACAAGCCCTGTGCTTATTTTTCTAGCACACTAGATCCAGTAGCCCAGGCGCTGCCTGCGTGCCTCAAGTCAGTTGCAGCCACAGCTCTAGCTATCAGACAAAGTGATTCCATAGTGTTAGGACACTCCCTGACAGTACAAGTTCCACACTCCGTGGAAGTTCTTTTAAACCGAACACAGACTCAGCACTTGACAATTGCAGGTTATGAACTGACATTGTTCCAGCCACACATAGAAATCAGACGCTGCAACATTTTAAATCCCGCTACACTATTACCGTCAGTTACTTCAAATCCTGCCACACATGACTGTGTGGAAGTTGTTAACACCATGACAAAGCCAAGACAAGACTTGACAGATATTGCATTACCAGATCCTGACCTGACACTTTATGTGGATGGTTCATGTATGAGGACAAGTACAGGAGAGTTAGTAGCCGCGTATGCAGTGACTACTGAAACCGAAGTTATAGAAACACATCGTATTGACACCCTGTCTGCTCAGGCAGCAGAGCTTGTCGCTCTGACCCAAGCCTGCATACGTGCCAAGAACCTGAAAGTTAACATATACACAGATTCACATTATGCATTCGGAGTCGTACACGACTTTGGAGTGCTCTGGCAAGAAAGAGGTTTTATGACTTCTCATGGGACCAAGATTCAGCATGGTCTCCTCATTCAAGCTCTGTTAGATGCAATACATTTACCGACAGCTATCGCTATCATGAAGTGCAAGGCACATACGAAAGTCACTGATCTCATTTCCCAGGGTAACGATCTAGCAGTTCGAACAGCCAAGCTTACAGCTCAGACTCCAGACATTCCAGTTAACACGACACCGACACACATTCCAGATCAGACTACTTGTATGACAGTTAAGGACCCTACAAAAGATGTCATAGATATCCAGTCACATGCTACTCCCGATGAAATAAAGAAATGGTCAGAACAAGGAGGGGTCCAGACAGATCAAGGATGGTTGACGAAGGGAAAAGCCACATGGTTTCTCCCCGACTCTATGGTTCAAGTCATTATTAACACCGCACATAGTCCAGCACATCTAGGAGAAAAAGCCATGTTAGACAGTATCCAGAACCTTTGGTTCAACAAACATTTACGAGCAGCCGCCAAACAGAAAGTGCGTACCTGCATGATCTGTTGTCAATTCAATCCAGGTAGAAGTGTCCTGGTGGAACAAGGTGGATTCCATCCTCCTGACCACCCTTTTGAAGTCCTCCAGATGGATTATATTCAGATGGAGCGATGTCGAGGTTTCAAGTATGTCCTTGTAGTTGTATGCGCTTTGTCCAGGTGGACAAAAGCATATCCAGTTCCAGATTACACAGCTGCGACCACTGCCAGGCAGTTGGTTCGTGAGTTCTTTCCCCGCTATGGATTACCTAGGGTCGTGTATTCAGATAACGGCCAGCCATTCTCATCCGAGCTCATGAAACAAGTTTCCCTTCTGTTAGGGTACCAGTGGAAGTTCCATTGTGTACGCCATCCTGAAGCAGCCGGTCTCGTAGAGAGACATAACCAGACTCTGAAAATCCGCATCGCCAAAGTATGTGCCGAGAAAGGCGTAGATTGGATAGTAGCACTGCCAGTTGCCCTTTTTTATATGAGAATGGTCGCTCACTCCCGTTCAGGTCTATCTCCCTATGAGATAGTGTTTGGTCCCCCCCCCAACATGTGGGGTACACCTAGACCCCGTAAAATAACTGATGTTGACAGTAAAATGCTGACAGATTACCTTGCCTCCTTGATGTCTGCACTACAATCTTGTCGTTCACAGGTTGCCGCTGCATTTCCAGACAACACCGAGGTGAAACCACACGAGATCGTTCCGGGGGATCTCGTGCTGATCCGTAATTTTGATCGTTCAAGTCCGCTGGAGCCCCGCTGGAAGCAGCCTCGTCTCGTCCTTCTCACCACCCGGACTGCAGTAAAGATTGAAAACCGAAAAGGGTGGCTACACGCGAGCCACGTCAAGAAATTCCATGGACTCAAACCTAAAACTTTTCTCAAGGACTGCCCCGTTCTCAAGGACTGCCCAGACAATGAATCTAAAATTCCCCTGTTAGAGAAAACTCCACAGCAGGAGTATAAAGCAAAGTTGAGGTCTAGTAAGTCAGCCAGTTTAATTGTCTAAGTCCCTCTCGGGTGAAACGGTTAGACAGGTTCCTGACATGTATAAGACAGACCCACACAGTGAGAGAGTTAGTCAAAACTCTAAGAGAATACGCTATCGAAAGAATCTTTGCAGTCGATGTATAGTTACTCTGTTCTTTCTATTATTTTTAAGCCTTATGGTTACATGCATAAGTTATGCGTTACATTTATGTTTTCCTATTTCACATGTACATATGTTTTCTAATGTTACAGTAGAGCACACATTTAGTGACCTGCCTCCTCACGAGTTATCCTATCGTCTTGCTATGCGTAATAATACTTTTATCCGAATGCTGCACTATTCACACCAGACCAGCAATGCCACTAATTGTTGGGTGTGTGGTCGACTCCCCCCTTTCCAGACACCGAAGGGAGTTCTGCCACTCTTTCCTTATCCGTTTTCACATAATGGTTCGTGTGGAGCATGGTCCACGTTAACGTCATCTCTAACTGATATGTCCCTTCTGAATCGAACATGTTTCCCAGACAAGGAAGGTTTTTCCCATAGAACAGGATTAGATCTAGAAAATGAAGTATATGATTTAGGTAATTATTCCTCGAATTTCATGGTTTTGAATGTTCAGTCCGATACTACTCCAGATTTGCCCGCTATTTCAGTACTACCAGTCAAAGGCGAATTATGTGTCAGAAGGAATGGTTCCGCACATGTAGGACATAGTGATTGTACTACTATGGTCGAGTATAGTGACAGTGGGAAATCTATTTTCAAAGCCTCACGTCATTCTTATTTTGTTTGTGGTCAGACCGCATATGTTCGTCTGCCCCTTGATTGGGATGGAACATGTTACATTGCCTTCCTACTGCCACCAGTTTTTCTAGCCCCATCTGATTATCACAGAAACACACATCTAGTACACGTTAGACATAGAAGGGAGACTGAGTCCCCAATTGTCGATCAAACTGAAACTGCCCTAGAACAATATCAAGACTTCAATAAAGGTTTCTTTTTCTTTATAGGTCCTGTCCAGAATAGTAAATTAATACGTAGGTTAACCAGAACCCTTGAAGCAGTAGTGAATGAGACTACTTCCGCTCTAGGTAACTTAACAGAAGAGCAATCTGCTATTAGATTTGTCGTGCTCCAAAATCGTCTCGTTCTTGACGTCATACTGGCCGATAGAGGAGGAGCATGTAGAGTCATCGGATCTAGTTGCTGCATTTTCATTCCTAATAACGCGCCGTCTGTTTATTCAGCTATAACCAGACTTCATAAAATTGCCCATCAGTTACACCAGAATCCAGGCACCTGGACATGGTCCGGTTGGCTCTGGAGTATCATATCTGCCTGGGGATGGAAAGTATTGTCATTTCTAGGTATAGCAGTAATGATCATATTCAGTTGCTGCCTCTGTTTACAATGTGGCCCTGCGATTTGCGGCATGTGTGCTACCTCTTGTATTCCTAGTCCTAAGTCCCGTTCCAAGACAATTCGAGACGAGCAAATGATGCTATATGAACAGATAGATGGTATCATGAATATTGATGTTTCCTGATGGAAACGTAGGGCACAAGGAGGGAATGTGGAAAATTATATTTTGCCATGTTATATGTGCCTACGTTTTCCCCATCCTATGTTATATGTGCATGATCGATATGCATATATCCCCCTATGATCGATTAAAGACGCAATTATAGTTGTGTCCAACTCTAGTATGCCAGTATCCAGTTCTCGTGAAAGCAACGAGTATTAGGCCTATGTTGCCATGTTTTACAGTGTGCACGTTAATTCACCGCATTGTCCCCGTTTCTAGGCCTCAAAAGGGCCCGGACACCAGATTCAAGCTCCAGTCTCCTGAACCCTCTCCGAGGAGCGATGCAGCCCCCGCCTGCATCCCTGACCCTTCACTTACTTCCTGCCGCGCGGTGCCCGGCCCGGCCTGGCTCTGCCTGCCTGTCTGCCAAGAGTATGTTATGCTTCTAGTTATCAGTCCAGCTTTCCTCCTTTGCATTCCTAAACTACTGAACCGCATCAACAGTTTCAGCTATAGTCTAGTCTTTCTGTCTCCATGCAGGAGAAATACTGTATTAATATTCCTAGCACACGCAATACATGTAGAATATATGCATGCACCAGCCTTAGTGTCAAGTAGCCTTTGCCCTGATAACTTTTAGATTCTATCAACATGTACTCCAAACACCAGATACCAGATATGCTATAGGTACATGTCGTCCTGACACCGCAGACTTTAGTCTCCTCTTCTAGTGCAGAAGTCATAGCCCCCAGTTCTCCCTAGTAACACGTCATTGCCCGTTTGCGCGCACCACTAGGTTAAAGGTTCCAGCTGCTCTCAGGTAGCCCCCTCCATGTTTCCGCCCATTCATGACACTTCTATGACGTTTCTCATCACATGTCTCAGTGCACGCCCTGTATACGCCTTCTGTTTCCGCCCATGTGTTCTTATCTTACGTTTGTCATAAGTTACGCCTACTGTATGCATTGTAATTGAAATGTCTTACTATATATATGTAACCTGAATTGTGATGAGGGGCGCTGCAGCTGCCTTCCTTCCTTCCTATTTATTTCAGGCTGTCCCGTTCCAGTCCCTTCCCTTTTGCCTGAATAAAGCCTGTTCAAACTCGGATACATCGGATCCTGCCTCTTATTTATTGAGCTATCTGTTATTGATAATGTAATTCAAAAATAGTACCGGTAATTAATTATTTATTTACCACAGAATATCCCTTCTTCAGGGGCACTGTTAAGAAAAAGAAACAAACATTGACGTAGAATTACATAAAATGCATTTAGAGAAACCTATGCAATCTCAAGGGTTCAGTTACAAATAGTGAAAGGATTACTAGTGTGACTGTTTACTAGTCAATGGAGAAAACACCGTTGGATTTATGGAAACCATCACCGTGTACTGGAATAAAACCTAATTCTTCGTGCCAGTATAAAAAACAAAGAAAACATGGTCCTGTGATGCAAACAAGAAAAGCAGACCAATCACCTAGAATACCAAAAAGAATCCACTGTGTTGTGAATACCAAAGCAAGTGTGACAGCAGGTCAAATCTGTAGAGAAAAAACTCACTAGTGTGATGGGCTGAAAAACCAGACTGTAAACAGCTGAACAAATTCTGAGGCTGGAGGATGGGATCTAAAAGTGGTGATACTGCGGAGCTGGAAGAAATGATGTGGCAAATGAAATGCGGAAAAGCCTGATAAAGTGATGAACTCAAGAGAGGAGAGACATGCCCAACTTACTGGTAGAATGAGCTCGAAGCGTCTATTGTGGAGAACAGTGCAATGTAGTGCACGTCTTTACTGTAATGAAACAGTGAATTCCGATAAGAATGATACGATCAGTAGGTCAATGATCTACTGATCGTATCATTCTTATCGGAATTCACTGTTTCATTACTGTAAAGACGTGCACTACATTGCACTGTTCTCCACAATAGACGCTTCGAGCTCATTCTACCAGTAAGTTGGGCATGTCTCTCCTCTCTTGAGTTCACCACTTTATCAGGCTTTTCCGCATTTCATTTGCCACATCATTTCTTCCAGCTCCGCAGTATCACCACTTTTAGATCCCATCCTCCAGCCTCAGAATTTGTTCAGCTGTTTACAGTCTGTTTTTTCAGCCCATCACACTAGTGAGTTTTTTCTCTACATATTTGACCTGCTGTCACACTTGCTTTGGTATTCACAACACAGTGGATTCTTTTTGGTATTCTAGGTGATTGGTCTGCTTTTCTTGTTTGCATCACAGGACCATGTTTTCTTTGTTTTTTATACTGGCACGAAGAATTAGGTTTTATTCCAGTACACGGTGATGGTTTCCATAAATCCAACGGTGTTTTCTCCATTGACTAGTAAACAGTCACACTAGTAATCCTTTCACTATTTGTAACTGAACCCTTGAGATTGTATAGGTTTCTCTAAATGCATTTTATGTAATTCTACGTCAATGTTTATTTGTTTCTTTTTCTTAACAGTGCCCCTGAAGAAGGGATATTCTCCCGAAATGCATTGGGCATAAGGGCATAAATAAGTGCGCAGCACATTTACAAATTGTATGCAGCAATTACATGTTACACTGATAAAGTTTTTCAATTTGTACTAATGTTTGTATGAATGTTTTATACAAACTGTGTTATCTTGCATCGGTTCTCTAAATAATTTTATGCTTCATGCTAAGCACGGACTTTCGGTCCCTGTATTAATTCATTTGTTGTGAACCTTGACTAAATGTTTAGCTAGATTATTGTTTATACTTTAACACAGCTGTGCACCTGGCATACTAGTGGTTTTCCTCTAGCTCATTTACTAATGCAAAAATAGCCAACAAGCCTCAAGTATCAAAAATATTGGAAGTGCAATTTACCATTTCACCGGACCAGAGCATGCACATTTTTCTACTTTTTCTCACCCCCTTTAAACATTTTTTCTCAAGCAATATCAGGACACATAATGAAAAGAAACTCCAGATAGAGACTTAACAAATAGGTGCCAGCCTCTTCTCTGAGAAGAAAGCGAGAAGGCTTTGAACAAATGTGCAACAAGCTATTGTATAAGGCTGACTTCACTAAATATGCATTTTTAGTTTAGCTGTGTCAACTTAAGAAGGGGACTATTTTTACTTGAAAAATCAGGATACATGTGCAATATAAACATGCAATAACAATATGGTATTGCATTTAAAATGTGTAAATATACAATATTGCTAAGACTCTAATAGTGCTTTTAGCACGGATATAAATAAATTCACACTTTATTACAAACAGACGTGACTACAAGCAATGTCGTTCTCACAGATATTTGTATAATGTTTGAAGTATCGTAAATAGCAGTTGTTATGACTTCAATTTGATTTGGTACCAGTGTACCCAGCTGGACTCAAAGAACTTTATTTCTTGACTAACATTCTCCATCTCGCTGGCCCAAAAGTGGCAAGATAAATAACAGCAGAACCTTAAACTACCTTCTGAAAATTGTATATAGCTGTTTAGTGGTGAGTCACTGGTAGACAGAAGCCACTGGGTTTAGATTCCTACCTACCTCTCTCCTCAGCAGGATCTTATTCACAGTGGCCAGGTATTATTCTCAGGAACGGCACTCTTAGAACCAGAGACTGTGATCAAGAGCTGAAAAATTGGTGACAGAAGGGTTGAGATTACACGCGCCATCATTCCAGGGTCACTTGTGAATATTGAAAGAATGAATGAGTATAAAAAGTAGAGGGTATCTGCACGATCGAGATAGCTTGAATGTTGCAGGGAACCAGGCAAGATCTGCATTGTTACCCAAAGTCATGGAAATGGGCAGATTAACTTAGCCTGATGTTTCTCCTATGGGCCTGTGCTGGATCCCTTCACGGGTGACAAGTTGCGCCCTTCAGATCCATCGATTGTTGAGAAATTAATTTTTTCATGTTTGTTTTCCATATTTTTAACTACTTAAATATGTGTCTTCTTCTCTTCCTACCAGGGTGATGAAGTGGAGCTTTATGTTGCCATTGCACAGTGCTTCTCAGAAATGGCAGATACAGAAATTGATCGTGTATCCAGTGTCTCAAAGGTACTTCAGTTAGACCCATGCTCCACTTTTGCCCGGCCGTTCACATCTGTGCATGAACAGTGCTCATGACTTGCCTCCTTTGAGAGTGCCTTCTTCTCTGTTGTCATCATCATGTTATTTTTTTGCAAATGCTTATGTTTCAATTACAAGGATGCAAATATGTACTAAATAAGTACTTGAGTTATAATGTGAATGGCAATGGTGATGTATATGTTTTAGTCTTGGTCTAGAAGGAAACTGAACAGTTGACTATTGTTCAATAGCATTATGTAGTTCTTACTGAGGCTGAAATCAGTAACTTAAGAGCACATTCGTTCACTACTCGGACAAACGCTGTCATCTTTTTTTGCCCATATTGAACTAGGTATTGGATGACTTAAACATTTTTGTTTGACTTGGAAAGCTGCAATAGAGCCACCAATGCTTTGATTTTTTTGTGGGGTATTGCCCTCTCAAATTTATACTATTATATTTATAAATCAATTTCCTGTGTTTCATGAACCACAGTGTCAAGATTTATATATGTGAGGTGTGCACATGTATAGTTTAAGGAAGTCAAGTGGCCTGGTAGAGGTGGGAGTAAGAGTTAGTTCTTTACTCTCGCTCCCAAAAAACCTATACTCAAAAATTCACAGAGAAAAAAAGGTTCTGTCCTTTTAATGCTTGGTGGAGCTACAGGAGATGTCTAGGGGGTTTGGGAGGGGAAGCATTATATATCACAGATACTTCAAAACAGCTCAAGAAATAAAAGCATTATGTGCAGACTAGGGGAATATTAACTAGAAACTTCTTGGAGCCAATGAAAAACAAGCCACAATTGGGTTCCAAAAGGGGCAACTGTCCAGTCATACATTAGCTTTGTCATCTTTAAGATGTGTTCCAGGATAAAATTAATATCTATTGCTATGGAAAAAATACTAATAACAGTAGTTATAAGAATGGAAATCGCTATTTGTATCAGGATGGGCTAGGAAAGGACCCTGGCTATGTGAAGTTGATCTTATGCCCACTTTGGGCCAGTACCTTTGCACACTTTCTTCAGAACAAAACCTTTACCAATCGGGATTCGGTCCCAGGAAGTCAAAAGAAATCTGTTTCCCTCGACTGACCCACCATATGTCCCTGATCTTGATGTTCAAGTGTGGTTTTAATTCTCTGGATGGAAACTAACACGGTCAGGCCAAATAATGATGTCTAGTTCTCGAATTAGATCAGCAGTTACTTTTTTTGAGTTCTTTTATGAGACCCATAAACTGTATGGTGCAGTCATTGGTGTAGAAGGAGTCTGAAAAATATGCTCTGGCTTGGCTCCACAGGGGGCTTTTCCAAGCATGCTTATGCTTATACTGAAATATTTTTTGACTTTTAAAAGAACTCCTGTACAAAACCTTGCTGCTTACCCTGGAGCAAGATCACTGTCTCTGTCTGCCTCAAGGTTCACTTGGATTGGAAATGCCTGGTCACTAGATCCCCTCAAGCAGATACTTTGATGCTAAAAAGGCAAAGTACCAAACTGGAGTTGTCCTAGTGTCAAAGGTGTTGGTTGATAATTAGTGATATTATGTCGCTTTCTCTTGTAATCAAAGATTCAATCTATTAGGCTTTGGAGTGTCGAGGGCAGTTTCAGAAAGGCCTTTTAACAGTAAGTCCAAACCGGAAGCTGGTGCAAACTTCATTGCCCTTTGACTCTAAGGGTTGGGTCTCCAAAGAGAAGCCTAGTACTTTTTCCTAAGGGTGTGTTTGACCTGACTTTGGCTTATCCCCTCTTGTTTTCTGAATTGATGTTGTTGGCTTTAGGACTCTGTGCACTTTACCACTACTAACCAGTTGTTAAAGTGCTTGTTCTGTCTACCTAAAGTGCGATACATTGGCCTACAACTAAAGTGCGATACATTGGCCTACACCTAATTGTGTCAATCAATCTATCAGCGATTTTTAGAGCGCGCTACTCACCCGCGAAGGTCTCAAGGGGAGGGAGGGGGCGGGGTCCTTGGGCAGGAAGCACCAAGCCGCACTGCCGTGACTGCCAAGATCGGCAACCCTGTTTACCTGAAAGTGTCGCCGTAGTGAGGGTAATAGCGGAAGGAGAGTCTTCGTTCTGATTGAGTACCCCTGCAACTCCATATGCCAAGAGGAGCTAATGGTTTCACTTTGACCTAGAGTTTGGTTCGTTGCCCTGGACCAAAGGAGAACTGCTGTGACCAGCGGATTGAGCCCGCACATCTAGCCTGCACATCGTGATCCACACCTGACTTAGTCCCCGAGGTTCAGTGAGACACCACCAAGGACATCACATCCTCTTTGGAGGTCCAGTCGGGAGCCAGAAGACTTAGCTTTTTGTCCGACGAGAAGGTGCAGCTCCGATCACTGGAAACTGACTGCCAGTGCTGCTCGATAGGAAGAGTCTGTGTCGCCGGGTGCTGCTGCATCCAGCGTGAGCAGCCCGACTTCACCATAGAGGATCAGACTGGAGAGCACCCAAGGAGAAGGCACTCACTGCAGGTTGAATACTACCATAACGCCAAAGCAGGTAAGACTGAAACCAGCCTTTTGGTTCCCCCGGAGACTTGCTGCTAACAGTGCTATGGCACCATAGACACTTCTGACTTAGTTCCTAAAAGATGAGAAGCGGTTCAGAAAACGTCAACTGCATCCAAAACAGAGTCGTAAAAAGAAAAAAACAATTGGGTTTTAAAAGAACCCTCACCCACCAACTTAGTTGGTGGCATGCTTCATCAGTGAGTTCCCACCTACAGTACCACGTGCATCCTAGGTGTGCTTCGATGCCTGACTACAGCGGAGCAGGATCTTTTTTTGGGTGACAATTTATGATAAAGAAGTGGCTTTAAAACTGTCTCCAGGAAACCCCTCCTATCTAGGAATGATTAATCTGATAGAGACATCTAGCTACAGATGCCTTAACTTAGAATTTCCCACTTTGGGTCGACTCCTGTGCAACCACCTCCGGTAGGGACCGGGTGGAACTGGCACCAGCGGCACGACTTCGCGAGGCTGAGGGCCTCTGTGAGTTCGCTCCCTTCCAGTGCGATTTACCTCATTTTGTCAAGCGACGTCCCAGAGAACGGCATCTGAAAGAGACACGTTAGTATTAGATTCCTTACCTTAGAATATCCCCAGGCGTCAGACTGGATCCGGAATATTTTGCGTAGCAGTACCCTTGCGCGTCGGTAGGCGTCGTCTGCGGCTCCGCGTCCGTCGTCGGCGTCGTGGGCGCCGTGATGACGTCGTCGGAGTACTTAGACGCCGCCTCCGCGTGCTGATGTCAGTTCTTCTTTTTTCCGCGCCAGCAAGCGCAGATCTGGAAAAAGCAGTAACCCTAGTCAATTTTTGACTAACTTTTTGATCCTTTTTGATTCCTGTTTCGAAGTCTCTCGACTCCGACTCGGTGCCTTAGGGATGCCCGGCTTCAAGCATTGTGACGATTGCGACCGGCTGATGTCGGTCACGGATCCTCACCGCATGTGTTTGTCGTGTTTGGGCGTCGACCACGACGACAAGGCCTGCTCCGACTGTCGGGCCCTCTCTTCGAAAGCCAGGCGGGAGCGGTCCCGTAGGCGCCTCGAACTCCGACAGTCGGTCCCGCGCCGTGAGAGGTCCCGATCCCACGGGAGGTCGAGGGACAGGTCGCGGGCCCGGAGCCACCACAGCTCCGAGAGTAGGCCGCACTCCTCCGGGTCGAAGTCGTCGTCAGGTAAGAGGCACAAGAAGTCCAAGCGGCGTCATCGCTCCTCGGACTCCCCCCGACGCTCGCACGATGCGGCCGGGGGTTCGGGTGACACCACCCACGCGGCTCTGTCGGAGTAGCGGGCGCCGCGTTCGACTCCACACCCTCCGGTCCCTGGGCTGAACGCGACGCAGGAGGAGATCGAGCGCTTCCTCATGGCCATGAGGAAACTCTCTCCTCCGACGGGCTCCGCGGCGCCTCCGGGCCTAGCGGACCCGTCTGGGAGCCCTAGCGGGTCGGCGGCTCCGGCCCCGATGCCGTTGGGTGCTTCGGCCCCGACGCCGCCGGCGCCTTCGGGCCCGGCGCCGCAGGTCCCCGTTATCCCGGCGCCGAGGGGTCCAGTTGTTCCGACGCCGCCGGCGCCTTCGGGTCCGGCGCCGCAGGACGCCGCTGGGCCCCCTTCGGGATCTGGTTCGTCGCCGGTGGATCTGACGGCCTCCCCGGCGTCGGACCCTCAGGTGTCGCCTCCGGCGCCGGCCCTGTCCCCGTTCCTGTTCAGCCGTCGGGACGGCCCCGATGGGCGCCGCTCCAGACGTCGTTTGGTGAATTTCACTTTTATGAACAGGCCCCATTGATTGAGAACCCTGAATTTCAGGAGATGGGTGATGAGGAGGACTGGGAGGGGTCTGAGGACCCTCTGACCAGGGAGTGTCAGTCTCATGAGGACTGGTCAGGAGACCTTGGGGATGCCAGTGGCCTGGACACCTCTCCAGACACTGGTTTTGTCTCCCCTCCTACCGTGGCTTCGGAGGAGGGGGCAACTTATAGTGTGGTGCTGATGAGGGCTGCCAAGGCCTTGGGCCTTGAGCTCCCCGTCGCGGCCGTGAGGACTAACCTCCTCACTGAGGTCCTTAAACCGCAGTCAAGCTCGGCCGAGCCTCTGCTGCCCTTTAATGAGGCCTTGACGGACGTTCTTTTGGGCACTTGGTCCAAGCCCGCTACGGGTTCGCCCGTAGATAGGAACGTGGCCAGGCGCCACCGCCCAGCCCCGGGCGACCCACGTTTCCTGTCCACCCACCCCACCCCCGAGAGCCTGGTCATCCAGGCCTCCAATTCCCAGACTGCATTCCCGTCGGCCCCGCCGGATCGGGAATCCAAGAGGTATGACCAGTATGGGAAGAAGATCTTCTCATCCCTGAGCCTGGGCCTGCGGTCTTCCAACACCGCCTGCCTCTTGGGACGTTACACCCACTCGGTGTGGGATAAGGTCGCGGAAGTGCTGCCAGAGTGTCCGTTGGAGGTAGGGGCCAAACTCGGCCAAGCCCTTGTGGAGGGCCGGGACGCAGCAAAGTACTCTATTAGGTGTGGCCTGGATACCACCGACTCGCTAGGCAGAGCGATGGCAACGACGGTGGCGGTCAGACGCCACGCCTGACTGAGGTCTGCCAACTTCTCGGCAGATGTCCAGAACACGCTTATGGACATGCCGTTCGATGGCCGTCGCCTCTTTGGTGACAAGGCAGACCATGCGCTTGAGCGTTTTAAGGACTCCAGGGCTACGGCCAAGTCCTTCGGCCTCTCGGGCCAAAGCCAGCAAACGGCTGCCTATCACTCCTTTCGTGGCCACGGAAGGGGTGCGCCCACACGTGCCGCCAGCCACGCACCGCAGGGCAATACCCAACGCGGTGGCGGCCGTGGGAACCGCCGTCCGGGCGGTCGGGGGCAACGGCGAGGTCATTCCACACCTTCCCCCGCAGCATCCGCCTCAAAACCCTCCTAGTCCGTGTTTTCAGGCCCATGTGACGCCAGTTGGGTGCAGGGTTCGCCATCACCACCTCCACTGGCGCACTGTCACGTCGGACAGGTGGGTGCTGCAAATCGTTCGAAGGGGCTACTCCCTCCCCTTCGAGGCGACTCCTCCAGCCATGCCACCGCAGAACCACCGTGTATCGGGGGATCACTTGCGACTTCTGCAGGAGGAAGTTACGGCCCTCTTGGCCAAGGGGGCCATCGAGCGCGTTCCTGGGCCAGAAGTAGGGTGTGGTTGCTACTCCCACTACTTTCTGGTACCCAAGAAGGGCAAAGGGGGCCTACGCCCTATCTTGGACCTACGGAACGTCAACGGCTTCCTCCGAAAGGAGAAGTTCAAGATGCTGACACTGGCTCAGGTCCTTGCTGCCCTGGACCCAGGAGACTGGATGGTAGCGTTTGACTTGCAGGACGCTTATTTTCATATCCCCGTCCTGCCTGTCCACCGGCGCTACCTGCGGTTCACGGTAGGCCACGAGCACTTTCAGTTTACCGTGCTCCCATTCGGCCTTACCAGCGCCCCACGGGTGTTCACGAAAGTGATTGTGGTGGTCGCAGCTCATCTGCGCCGGTTAGGGGTTTCAGTCTTCCCCTACCTCGACGACTGGTTGTTGAAGGCGTGCTCGCCCCAGACAATCGTCAGCCACCTTCAGACGACGGCAGATCTCCTGCACCAGCTGGGGTTCTCCATCAATGTGCCGAAGTCACACCTGTGTCCCTCTCAGAAGCTCCTCTTCATCGGAGCGGTTCTGGACTCGGTGCTGTTTCGGGTTTATCCACCCGAACAGCGGGTCCGGGATATTCAGGTTCTGATTCCCATCTTTCAGCCGTTATCCCGGGTTTCGGTCAGGTTGACGCTGAGGCTTCTGGTGCTGATGGCCTCCTGCATCCTACTGGTGCATCACGCCAGGTGGCGGATGCGGGCTCTGCAGTGGGACCTGAAGTTTCAGTGGGCCCAGCATCAGGGCAACCTATCCGACCACGTCCTGATCTCGGAGGGCACTGCGAGACAGCTGCAGTGGTGGCTTACGGACCGCGATTGGGTCAGCGGCAGATCCCTCTCCCTTCCCCAACCGGAGCACGTAGTTGTGACGGACGCGTCCCTCCAGGGCTGGGGAGGCCACTTGGGAGAGGCGGAGATCAGAGGCCTCTGGTCTCCGGCGGAGACCCGGCTCCACATCAACCTGTTGGAGCTCAGGGCGATTCGTCTGGCACTGAAGGCATTCCTCCCCTCTGTCCGGGGAAGTGTAGTGCAGGTTTTCACGGACAACACCACCGCCATGCGGTACTGCAACAAACAAGGCGGGGTGGGGTCGTGGATCCTTTGTCAAGAGGCTCTTCGCCTTTGGCAATGGCTGGAACGCCAGGGCGTGACCCTGTTGGCTCAACACTTGGAGGGTTCTCTGAACGGGCGGACGAGCTCAGCCGTCGGTGCATGATGGATCACGAATGGCGTCTGAACTCGGACGTGGCGCAAGGCCTCTTTCAGCAATGTGGAGAGCCTTGGTTAGATCTATTCGCCACCGAAGAGAACGCGCAATGTCATCAGTTCTGCGCGTTAGAATTTCCAAGGCGGCACTCGCTCAGAGACGCTTTTCGTCACGAGTGGAGTTGCGGTCTATTGTACGCCTTTCCGCCTATACCACTTCTGCCTAGAGTGCTGAAGAAGATCAAGCGCGACCGGGCCCAAGTCATCCTTGTGGCTCCGGACTGGGCGAGAAGGTACTGGTATCCAGAGCTACTCAGTCTGTCAGTCGATCCCTCGGTTCGTCTGCCTCTTCAGGAGGACCTTCTGTCGCAGCAGCAGGGGACGGTCCTCCACCCGAACCTGTCAAGTCTCCACCTCCATGCTTGGAGATTGAGCGGCGACAGTTGAGGCCATTTGACTTGCCTCCTGAAGTCTGTAACATAATTCTGGCAGCCAGGCGTCCCTCCACAAAGTCGGTATACGCCTGCAGGTGGAACAGATTTGTGGCATGGTGCACAGCAAAGGCTGTGGATCCTCTTTCTGCCCCTCTTTCTGAGGTTCTTCTTTTTCTTCTTTCTCTTGCCCAGCAGGGCTCTGCTCTGGGCACTATCAAGGGCTACCTTTCTGCCCTTTCAGCCTTTCTCAGGCTACCTGATCAGCCTTCTTTGTTCAAGTCCCCTATTGTTAACAGATTTCTTAAAGGCATCACTCACACGTTTCCTCCTGTTCCGTTTGTGATGCCTCAGTGGGACTTGAACCTGGTTTTGACGTTCCTGATGTGCGCTCCCTTTGAGCCACTTCACAACTGTCCTCTTCGCCTTCTGACTTTGAAGACTGCTTTCCTGGTTGCCATCACCTCTGCCAGGAGAGTGAGTGAGCTCCAGGCTCTATCTTCTAAACCCCCTTTCCTCTCTGTCCATCCGGACAAGGTTGTTCTGAGGACTCGTCCTTCTTTCCTGCCCAAGGTTGTCACGGCCTTTCACATCGGGCAGTCTATCACTTTGCCAACCTTCTTCCCACCACCGCATCCCTCTCCACCGTCTGGACCCAAAACGTGCGCTCTCATTTTATCTCACGCCAGTTCCGGGTGGATGACCAACTCTTTGTTGGTTCCGTGGGCGCTAAGAAGGGGAAAGCGGTACACAAGAGGACCATCTCCCGGTGGATCATCTTGTGTATCCAGGCATGCTACTCCTTGGCTAGGAAGGAGCCCCCTGCTGGATTGCGGGCTCATTCTACCCGAGCCACGGCTACTACCACTGCCCTGGGCAGGGGTGTGCCCTTACAAGACATCTGTCAGGCAGCTACGTGGGCATCGCTGCACACATTTGCTAGACACTACTGCCTGGACAGCCAAGTCCGGAGGGATGGCTTCTTTGGCCGTTCCGTCCTCCAGGACTTTCTGGTGTGATTATTGGTTCGCAGACCCACCACCAGGGTTGGTATTGCTGGGGTATCTATTCTAAGGTAAGGAATCTAATACTAACGTGTCTCTTTCAGATGCACAAGTTACTACTTGTGTAACGATATATCTGTAAGAGACATTAGTTAGTATTAGATTCCTTACCGACCCACCCATCCTCCCCGTTCTGCGAACCAATATCTAGGGTTAGGGTTGTCCCCTTCAGGGCCCTAGTTTCCATGGCACCAGTGTTGGTTTTTCGACATGGCTCTGCGTTTCTGGCGCGGAAAAGCTGTGTCTAAGAACTGACGTCAGCACGCGGAGGCGGCGTCTAAGTACTCCGACGACGTCATCACGGCGCCCACGACGCCGACGACGGACGCGGAGCCGCAGATGACGCCTACCGACGCGCAAGGGTACTGCTACGCAAAAATTTCCGGATCCAGTCTGACGCCTGGGGATATTCTAAGGTAAGAAATCTAATACTAACTAATGTCTCTTACAGATATATCGTTACACAAGTAGTAACTTGTGCTTCTCGACGAACGACGTCCATGGGAACGGCTTCTCGACCTGCCCTGAGCAGGATCTTGAGAGCGGAAGGAAGAGCTGCGCCGCTTGGATTCCGAACAGGACAGCCGGGCCGACAACGATTTCATCTGACGTTCCCGTAACCTCTTGGGCTTCAGCCTCCGACAGGCGTTGCACTCCTCGGAGTCATGGTGCTCTCCCATGCACCACATACAAATGAATTGTGGATCCGTTGACATATGCCTTGTACAGGTTAAGCACATTTTTAAAGCACAAAGGCATCGCCACAGTGTTCCAGATGCGAAAGGCGTCGAGTAGGCCAAGATATGTAATCTTTTTTGGTACACTGTTTCCACATCCAGTTTTAGTAGTGGCGCCGCGTTCTGGCATCACAGTAGAAAACTGACGTCCGTGCGCTGGAGGGGACTTATATGGCTTCACTGACGTCATATCTGTGGATGATGTCACTACGGAGCCGTACAACGTGTCCCCCGGCACACAGAGGTACTGCTGAAAACTCTCCAGATCCAGACTGGCACCTGGGGGGAACTCTAAGTTAAGGAATCAGCGGCTATATTATGTCTCTACCAGATATATCGTTACCGAAGGTAATTAACAGTTCCTTAAATGCATCTCGCAAACATCTGCATTCTACTTTTAGCCCTGCCCCATGTTCCTACCATTAAATAAATAGTCATAGATAGGCACCCTGGGTGGGAACCCAATGATCAAGCATGCCACCAACTAGGTTGGTGAGTGAGGGTTCTTTTAAAAACCTATTGGTTTTTCCTTTTAACTAATCTGTTTTGTATTCAGAGGACATTTTCTGACCCCATTCTTATTGTTGAATTAGATCAACCACAGGAGAAGGCTCCTCGCTTTCTCTATTTGTTGAATTATAAGTTCCTAAAAGGTCAGAAGGGAGTGCTGTCGAGTATGGCCTAATAATTTGAATTTTCTGATGCACCACCAGTGAATGGGGAATAACCCTAGACATGTTAAACGAAGGAGGGTGCGACAAGGATTTGCCAAACAACTACTAGCGCGCAGACGTAAAGAGGGATTGTGTTGTTGCTTCTGAATGTTGTATTCTTTTGTATGTGTAGAATTAGATATAAAAGCAAGTATTTGGCTGGACATTGATTTATTGTTCATACTGTTTGCATTTGAGTTATGGTTTATGTTCACTGATCTTTATCTACATCACTCTTCCGAGGGAGCATTGACGGCTCTACCACTGAGAGTCAAGAGCAAAAGGGGTACTTAGCTCACTTGAGCAGGTTCCATAGTAGTTAGAGCCTGGGACAGCAGGAGTAAAAGGCCTCAACCACCACATTTGCGCCCGGTAGCCTTTGCATGCCCCATTTCCCTCTGAAAGAGACCTAACACTCATCTTGTGGATTTCCCAGGTGCCAGACTGGATGTGGAAACTTTAAAGCAATTCCCTTGCACATTGACAGGTGGCATTGTGTAGGTCTGCTTCAGATCTGTCAGTTCTGGATGTGACCTGGGGCACCTGTAAGACTGCCATTTCCTCGCACTAATGTCTGTTCCATTCCTTCCGTTCCTTTCAACTTAGATCCAGATCTAGCAGTGCTGTCTCTAACATACTTTTTTTCTCTCAGGCCCATGGATTACTTCGGGGCTATGTATGGGATTATGCTGACTGGCCCACCCTCTGTGCCTTAGACTGTGAGCATCCCTCAAGAGACGCCTCTAGAGCCTGTCTGCTTCATCCTGGCTCTGAGTACTTCTCTGGTACAGCATTAACCATCCCATCGCCGATTCCTGTCCTAGTGGCAATTAAGAAGCAACTCCCTATGCTTCCTCCTGGGCTGAAACCAATTCCTATGTGAGCCCCTCTGTAGGAGTCTTCCAAATCAAGCATGTTTTTTCCATAGGCCCAGAAGGGAGGCCCAAAGACTAATGGTGGAGGCCAGTCAGACGGATCTATTCACTATCAACACACACTGCATTGGGGACCATTGTCCAGGAAAGGATGTTTTCTCCGAGGACCATTTTTCAAAAGAACTCAAATGTTTTTTATTAAGATGGAAATTTACATGGTTACTAAGTCTTTTTAGGGTGAGTTCTTAAGTTGTTTACTGGGATGCTGGTGTTAAACTATCTTACTAAGTGGCTTGACCAGAAAACCAAAAAGGTCTTAGCCAATTATAGATCTGTATTTCTTAACAGTAACTGGTCAGTGCCATTTTTTATGGATAAGGGGTAGGTTAGTAAGCAAATATATTGGGCAAAGACTGCTGGTGAATGCAACAGTGTCTGTGTTGATGGTTCAAGCCTATCAAATACAGATTTTTTGTTGTTGTAAAACAATCTTATTAAAGATAGGACTTACAACAGTGATCCAAACTGATGTAGCTTTATAACCCGTAACTCGCTGATTCAACTGATGTAAATTACAAAACTGTTTGTACCTACCACGGAGCCTGAGCAACCTTGGCGGATGCCCGGTGGAGTTGTCATATGCAGCTATAGAGGAGTCTAGCCCCTTGGCCGTCACCTACCCAGTCGGTCATCTGACATTGTTTTCCTCTTCTCCCCGTTCGTGTCTCCTTCACTCCTCCTCCCCCTGTGATTCTTTAATTCAAACAGTAATAACTATGTAGCCTGTAACTCACTGATTCAACTGATATAACTATGTATCCTGTAACTTGCTGATCCTCATGTAAAGCGCTTTGATACCTCCGGGTCTAGCCAGCGCTATATAAAACTTTGCAAATAAAAATAAAAATAAAAAAATTAAATAAAATCGAACCGGGTATCTAACATGAATAAATAAGACATTTGACATTTCGAACCTGTGGCTCCAGTACATCGTCATAAAGGTATCATGCAGGCCGTTGATTCACAAGAATTTCTGCTACTTTGATGTTCTGTCTAACGCAAGAGCCTTGAGAAAGCCCCAGGCTAATGAGCCAAAAGGGGACGGAACGTGCCTCAAGATTTGCTATCTTGTGAAAAGTGCTATGTATGTCAAAATTATGGATATTTGCTGATGAGGAACAAAAACCGAGACAACACACAAGAAGTGGTACTCATATTTACTGCAGTCAGAAAAGATATAAAAACAAACAGGAGGATGCACTCACCCGTCTTCACCGGGATCTATTTCATCCTGAGCCAGTGCCACACCAGCTTTATTGGCAAACTATGTAGTAGCTGCTTCCAAACTAAAAAAAGCCAGTCAAGTCAGGGAACCTCAGAAGCTCAAACTCCCTCCTACTCATCCCGCCAAAAATTTGAAAACAAAAAAACAGCGGCACGATCCTTCGCTTGAAGCGCGCCTAAAGTCTGGAACTCTATTCCCCCTCACACCAGAACCATTCCCTCTTTTGTAAAATTCAAAGGCCAACTCAAAATCCTGTTCCTCGACCGCTCCCTAGTCGATAGGATCAATCGAAGTGGGGAAACAGACACCTCGCAACGCTTCGACTCCTTGTCCTCAAGACTACGAAGCCCCCCAAACAGCGTCCTGCAATGTTAATGTGTTCTTTCTTTTTGTTTTGTTTGTTGTAAATCTCTGCATTGTATCTGCTGTAAAGCGCTCCAATACCCTCGGGTCAAGCCAGCGCTATATAAAACTTCTTAAATAAATAAATAAACTAACTAATCTACGAACAGATGCCAGATCCCATTCTACATAATGATGAAGACAGTAGCGGGTTGACAAACTGGCTGCCTGCACCTTTCTCAGGCATGGCCGAGAACCCTTGAAATATCAGTAGGCAGAAAGGCAGAATAAATCGCTAGAGACAGAAATTGGGGTGCCACTCACGGTGTGCTGATTCCAGGGAAGGACGACGGGGATCCCAGCGCTTTTCCAGCGCTTTTCCAGCGCTTTTGTAAGCGCAAGAGACTCTGTGTGGGCTGCGAGGGGTGTGCTGCTGAGGGGAAAAGGACTCTGATTGTACCAGACGCCGAGGGACTGCGAGGACCAGCAGGCTCTCTGATCCCCAGCTGCTGCCTCTTCCCTCGGCGTCCCTGCCCCCCCCCCGCCTGGACATTATAATACTTATCGCGGCCCCCGCTCCGCGGGTGCCACTCACGGTGTGCTGATTCCAGGGAAGGACGACGGGGATCCCAGCGCTTTTCCAGCGCTTTTCCAGCGCTTTTGTAAGCGCAAGAGACTCTGTGTGGGCTGCGAGGGGTGTGCTGCTGAGGGGAAAAGGACTCTGATTGTACCAGACGCCGAGGGACTGCGAGGACCAGCAGGCTCTCTGATCCCCAGCTGCTGCCTCTTCCCTCGGCGTCCCTGCCCCCCCCGCCTGGTCATTATTAATACTTATCGCGGCCCCCGCTCCGCGGGTGCCACTCACGGTGTGCTGATTCTAGGGAAGGACGACGGGGATCCCAGCGCTTTTCCAGCGCTTTTCCAGCGCTTTTGTAAGCGCAAGAGACTCTGTGTGGGCTGCGAGGGGTGTGCTGCTGAGGGGACAAGGACTCTGATTGTACCAGACGCCGAGGGACTGCGAGGACCAGCAGGCTCTCTGATCCCCAGCTGCTGCCTCTTCCCTCGGCGTCCCCGCCCCCCCCCCCCCCGCCTGGACATTATTAATACTTATCGCGGCCCCCTCTCCGCGGGTGCCACTCACGGTGTGCTGATTCCAGGGAAGGACGACGGGGATCCCAGCGCTTTTCCAGCGCTTTTGTAAGCGCAAGAGACTCTGTGTGGGCTGCGAGGGGTGTGCTGCTGAGGGGAAAAGGACTCTGATTGTACCAGACGCCGAGGGACTGCGAGGACCAGCAGGCTCTCTGATCCCCAGCTTCTGCCTCTTCCCTCGGCGTCCCCGCCCCCCCCGCCTGGACATTATTAATACTTATCGCGGCCCCCGCTCCGCGGGTGCCACTCACGGTGTGCTGATTCTAGGGAAGGACGACGGGGATCCCAGCGCTTTTCCAGCGCTTTTGTAAGCGCAAGAGACTCTGTGTGGGCTGCGAGGGGTGTGCTGCTGAGGGGAAAAGGACTCTGATTGTACCAGACGCCGAGGGACTGCGAGGACCAGCCGGCTCTCTGATCCCCAGCTGCTGCCTCTTCCCTCGGCGTCCCCGCCCCCCACACCCCCGCCTGTAAGGGTAAAATCTCGCCTCTAACCCCGCGACGCGGGACGCGCGCGGGACATAGCCCGGGGCGAAGCCCGGGCAAAGGGCGGGCCCTCTAAGGTCCGAGGAGGACGGGACGGGCCACCCTCCTTGGCTCTGCAACCTGTGGTAGTACTTCGTCTGATACATACCCCTATTACTTTTTGGTTGGTGTGTCTGTTTCCTTCGAAGGTTGCACTATGTCAATTAAACGGATCAATAAGAAATCTTTTCAAACACTTGACCCAGGACAGGGGATCCTAAACTTTACGGTGACCAATGGATCACTGCCCACTCTTCGTGAAGATGCGAACGAGTCGCGACAATTGATAGACATTAGGCAATCTTCCCCATTGAACCTTGTTAGCTCACAGAATGTATCTTTTTGGGAGGAAATGAATTCTCTATGTGGCACTAAGTACGCCCTAGTGGCATCCCCATTCCATGTAAAACGCACCAGCAGTTCTTCCCCAATTAGGAAACCATGTGACCTCGTCCCAGGGCCCTAATGAGAAAAGGAAGCATGATGATATTATTGAAAGTGGGAAACATCTAAACACACCAAATTCGTGCGATGGTCCTATAGCGCCAGTCACCAACCCCCCCCCTAATTACGGTGGAGAGTGGCACTTACGTAGACCAAGTACTTCTACTGTCTCAGATAGAGTTATTATTTAATTCTATCGTATCACCACTGGTTGGAAAAATCAATGCCCTGGGTGATAGGATAACGGACATTGAGAGAATTATTTTAGCCAATCTCAAACCACCTAATAATGATCCATCTAACGGGGGAAGACCCCTTACGGCTATCTCCATAACAAAAGAGATAAATACTACAATTAATTCCCCTTCCACCCTTAAGAAGGCAATACCCAATGGCTCTGATTTGTCCACCACAACAAAAGTCCCTTTGTCTACTAATCTAACTAAATACTCCCAAACTTCCCCACACTCCTTAAAAAAACCTACTATACCCAAAGCCGTTCCTAAACCAGGGTTTAAAAGGCATATTGCCGCTAGAGAGGACCCAAGTCCAAGTAGCGTAGAATCGATACACTTGCCCCCTGAAGCCGCCCCATTTGTTCTTGTTTTATCAGGATTACCGGCACCCTGTCGTGGGAAACTTGAAAGCCGTCAGGAACTTTTAAATAAGGTCATATTCTGGCTTTCCAAAAACAGACCACTTGCATATGATCATGACGGAGGTATCCTGAGTGTTAGAAGGGTAGGCTGGCTAGGGTCTCTAACTAAAGATATTAGTGGGGATTTGGTCCTAGTAAAATTTAGAGATAGGAACATTGTCCCCCTTTTACGAGCTTACCCACCCCAAAAAGGAGACGGCCCTATATCCGTTTGGGATTTACACGACTTCTATCCAAAGTAAACCATTCATAAATGTTTCTTCTGTCGCCCTGTTGATAAATCAACTTAAGGTTATTCTTTATGTATAGTAAATTTTAAACATGAATATATGTATTGCGGTTTTATGATATTAGTGTATACTTTTATGACTCCTTTGTGGAATCGAATAAAGATATTTGATTTGATTTGATTTGACAGAAATTGAACATCCAATATGCCCTGCCCCTCATGAACTGGTGTCACTCCATGCAGTCTTTAGGGTGGCAGCAGAAGTCTTAGAACTTCCGTTTCCCACATTGAGGGTCAAGGAGAACATTTTACCAGAGATTTATATATATCAGATCCTTTATTACCTTTCATGAAGCTTTGCTTGAGCCTATTTAGGCAAACTCAACCCCAGGAGTTAATAGGCTCACTGCCAGAAGATAAAAGCCTACACCAGAGTACCCTGGCTTTCTATCCTCTCACCCCTCACCACAAAGTCTGGTGGTACAGGCTTCATCCTGTATGAAGCAGAATATTAGTGCATTTCCCCCAGCCCCTCCAGATAGAGAATCCAAATAATATAGGCAGTCAACAAAAAGATATTTTTGGTCGATAGCTCAGCCATGTCCATTTATGCAACCTGTCTGCAACCTGTCTGCTTCCGAAGTGTACACATGCCCTGTGGGAGATGGCACATTTGGTAGTCTCAAGTCTTCTGGAGTACCTCAGAGACCGAAACCACTTTGCAGAGGCGGGGAAGGACAGTCATGATGTCTTATGCCATATCATTAGGGCAAATGCAAAAACAACAGTTGATGGACAGAATGCAGAACAATGTAATACATTCATCTCAGTACAGAGATCTGGGCCTAAATCCATCGTTTTTTTGCTCACCGTGCCATTCCAGTTTGAACCCTGCCTTATGTAAATCAGTCTTGACCCTGTGCCCCATGGAAACAGTCTAGCCCGAACTGCCAAGCCTGGTTCTCCCTGGACTGGAAACAAGCATCCTAGGACCGGTTTCGGCCTTATGCCATATCATCAGGGCAGGCGTCAACACAGTGGATTCTGTGGCCAATAGCCCAGAGGTAGCACGCCTGGCTTCGATCCACCGTGCAGGCATGTCTTATGGGCATGCTGTTCGATGAGACTCTCCTGGTTGGATATTAGGCTGATTCAGCCTTGGAGAGATTCAGGACGGGTAGGGCTGTGGGCCACTTTCTTGTCCTTCAGGTACAGTCTGAAGCTGCAGGCAGTTACAAAAGTTTAAGGGATTCTCCAAGAGCTTTTGCTTTCGGCAGTGCCAGCCCTCTCAGCTGGTTCAGCACTCAACCAGCTGCTTTAACAGCACAGAGGCGCACGCTGAGGTAAAGGTTGAAGCCCACTTACCCCTTCTGCTCAGCCTCCTCCACACCTCACCACTTGGAATGGCACCTTAACTCACCTGTGAAGGAGCATTTGTGGCCAGATGAAAGACAGATATGCTTCTTTCTACAGGTCTGAAAGGCCACAACATCAGACCAATGGGTTTTTATAAAATATAGAAAGGAGGATATACCCTACCTTTTAGTAGGCTCTTTCCCATTCTCCCTCCTCCACTTCCCTACTAAGTCCCTGTAGTCAGAGGAGCTCCTGCAGCAGGAAATGGCAAACTTGCTGCAGAAAGGAGTAGAGGGAGTTGAAGTACTGTGTACTCTATTTGAGCTGATTCTGAGAATCTGGCCCTTTGCGAGTGTAATTTTTGCACTTGGGATTCATCATCCCAAATGCAAAATTCGCTAATAAAGAATTCGCACATTTGCGAGGAATTGCATTTAAGGAATCTCTATTTGAGATTCCTTAAATGCAATTCATGAACCATTTTGAAATTGTGAAATCGCAATTTAGGACCGCTATTTACCACGAAGTCAACCTCGTGGTAAATAGCTAAAACTTAGAAAAATGCATTTAAATGCATTTTTCTAAGTTGCATGTTACACACACACATGTCCTTTGGACATGTGTGTGCAAAACATCAGTGTAAATTCACATTTCAGGGGTGCTACAGGGTGTCCTTTGGACACCCCTGCACCCTTGAAATCGCATCCTTATTTGCGATTAGCAAATTGCTAATCGCAAATAAGGAATAACTCCCCATTCATTCCTATGGGCCTTTAGGCCCATAGGAATGAATGGGGAGTTATTCCTTATTTGCGTTGCTAATCGCAAATAAGGAATGTGTAGGATTCGCAATTTATTTAGCAATTCCTACATGAATCCCGTTTTGCAAGTCCTTAATAGCGATTCCTTATGAATCGCTATTAAAGACTCGCAAAACTGCCCTTTCATGAATCTAGCTGTAAGTCTGTATTCCGGATTGCTATTATCTCTGCACAGCATGTGAGTGAGCTTCAGGCTGTGTGTGTTCATCTGCCATACATCACCTTCTTCTCCAATAAGCTGGTTCTGTCAACTAACGCATCCTTTCTACGGAAAGTTGTGATGCTGTTTCACATCGATCAAACCACCACTCTGCCAGCGTTCTATGTTATGCCTCACCCCTCCCTGGAAGATGTGAGAATCCATTGCGTGGACCCCAAAAGAGCACTTAATTTCTACATCGATTGTACCAAAGATCACCGGGTGAACAATCTGCTCTTTATGACATTTGCCAGAGCGAAGGAACACAAGGCTGTGCAGAAGCGTACTATTTTCCACTACATCGTGCTGCGCATTAGGATCTGCTACATATTGGCTTAGAAGCAACCTCTAGAGAGACTGACTGCTCATCCGCCAAGGCCAAAGATGCTACCACTGCATTAGCATGCAGAGTGCCTGTCCTAGACATCTGCTAGGCAGCCACGTTGGAGTCCCTCCATACATTCATGAAATACTATTGTCCTGACAGTCTGGTATTTCGAAAGGGCTATTTTGCCTAATACGTACTGATTTGGTATCTAATCAAAAGGTGAGGAATCTGTCGCTAGAAGTCTCTATCAGAAGAACAAGTTACTTACCTTAGGTAACGCTCTTTTTGGCAGAGATTGTTTGTAGCTGCAAGACATTACAAGGCATTTTGGTAGCATACAGTGTGCTTCGAGCCAACCCATTGCTTACCATTAGTTGGCTGCTTCATCACTCTCCTTTGCCTGCTTCTCTTTGGTCAGTGTGTCCTAGCTTCACTCCCTCCTCACCCACCCTCGTTCCCTAGTCCAAGTTGCTCTTCCCCACCTGTCATAACAAAAAAAAACGCTATGACATGGCCAGCACTGGCTGCGTCATAGCGCTTTAAAAAAATGTAAACTTTCAGGCCATGCATCAATACCTCCCTCCCTGTTGTTTTTGCTTTCTCCCCACCCCCCCTGTTGTTTCTTGCCCCAACTCACCTGCCATAATAAAAAAGGTCTATTACGTGGACACCGCTGGCCACATTTGCGCTACAGCCTCCGTGTTGCAAGCTGCTTCTCACTCTGAGATGCTTTCTGCCCCACCCTCCCGCCAGCAATAAAAATATAAAGCGATATGACACGGCCAGAGCTGGCTGCGTGATAGATTTTTTTACATTTTAAACTTACAGGCACGCTGCACAGCAACCGCTCTGCTGTGTAACATGGCTAAAAACTTTGGCAAAGCCAGTGGTTTGCCTAGGCAAAACCTGTTGGTCTTTGCCAGTGCTTTTTTTTCAGTTCCTTTTTGTGAAATGAGGAAGCAAGTACCATGCTAAGAGTGTGATTTCTGTGGCTGCGCTGATTTAAGCTCCCACCTGACAACAAAAAACTGGACTTCGTTCTCCTTCATTTATATGTTCTGTTCTAGCCAGTGAGGCTTAGAATACATTGTGCCCTTAACAATACGGAGCCCTGATGTCTTTAGAGATATTTAATACTGAATTGTATGTACCAAACTATTATCGTCACGTGGCAATCTGTTGCTGATTGTAATTACCATGATCTTTAGGACTCCAGTGAAGTGATTGTTTATAAAAATGCCACCTAACAGCAATGGAGCTGACCATCCGAATTTTGAATAAATACGTAAATAGCTGATTTGCAGTGTAGTACATCTCGTTAACGTTAATGTTTATCCTACTGAGGCATCAGTAATGCTAATGCCTTGGTAATAATCATATAAACACTACATCGAGTACTATTCAAATATGAATAAACTAAAATCAATAATGGCTTCTTAGTGCAAGAATGGTCTGCCATTATTCAGGAATTGGGAAAATATTTCTCAGGACCACTGGGGCCCTCGGCATTAAGAAATTGTTTTCCATTAAGTTAATTTTTCTTTTAATGATTATCTTCATAGTTGTAATAGTGTATGTCCTTTCTTTAAAGCTGTTCTGTGGAGTATTTTTGATGTCTGTATTATGCTGGTACTTGGAACTTGCAGATATAGTGGTGTTGGGATTCTATAACCTTTACCTCTTCGTTCAAAAGATGAACAATGGACTGCGGCCCATTCTGGGCCTGGGAAACTCTAAATAATCTAATTGGAAGATAGATCGTGTCCTTTACCTCACTGGTGCGTGGGTTTATGTTCCCATTAGTTCTTCACACACAAAAAACTCAAGCTAATTTTAGGAGATGTACACTGGTAATTCCTAGTTCTAATGGATTCACATTCCCACATATGAAGAAATATCCCTGGGCAACAAACTGAGTCTGAAAACGTGTTCAGTTTCATAGCTGGTATACAAAAGAGTGATTTATGGAATGCTTGAATTAATCTCAATCAATCAATTGGGGAATGTTAAAGTGTGCTACCCACCCGTGAGGGTTTCAAGGCGAGGGGGTGCAGCTCCGAGTTGGCCAAAGAGCCAGGTCTTGAGGCTTCACCTGAAGGTGTGCAGTGTAGGGAAACGTCTGATGTTGACCGGGAGCTCGTCCCAGGTCTTAGCCGCCATGTAGGAGAAGGCTCGTCCATCCACTCTGGTTCTGCGGGTACGTCAATGGAGACTCTTTTGTTGAGGTATTTGGGTCCGGTGTTGTGGAGAGATTTGTAGGCTTGGGTGAGTAGCTTGAAGGTTACTCTCTTCTCGACGGGAAGCTAGTGGAGGTCTCACAGGTGTTGGGTGATGTGCTCATGTCGTGGGATGCTGAGGACGCCGTGTTCTGGATGGTCTGGAGTTTGCTTATCAGGGATTTGTTGATTCCAGCGTAGAGGGCATTTCCGTAGTCCAGTCTGCTTGTTATGAGTGCTTGGGTGACGGTCCGTCTTGCTTTGGGGGGGGGGGGATCCTCTTGAAGGTCTTGCACAGGATGCGGAGGGTTTTGTAGCAGGTGGAGGACACGGCGCTGATCTGGCAGGTCATGGTGTGGGAGGAGTCGAGTATGATGCCGAAGTTCCAGGCATGGTCCGTGGGTTGGGGCTGGTTGCCGAGGGTGGTGGGCCACCATGTGTTGTCCCAAGCTGAGGGGGTGAGTCCGAGGACGATGCTGCTCATCCAAGTTGCGACGTCGTTCATTCCTTCCTGGAAGCTGAGTCTGGTGGCTTCTGGGTCCTTCGTGAGGTAGATGATGAGCTGGGTGTTGTCGGCGTAGGAGGATACTATGCTGAGTCCATGCTGTCTGACAATCCCGGTAAGGGGGCCATGTAGATTTTGAAGAGCATGGGACTGAGCGGTGATCTTTAGGGTACTCCGCAGTTGATCTCTGTGGGTTCGGAGTGGAAAGGCGTGAGTCTGATCCTTTGGGTTCTGCCAGCAACGAAGGTGCGGAGCCAGTCGAGGGCCGTTCCCTGTATGCCGGCTTCATGGAGTCTGGCCGCGAAGGTGCGGTGGGAAACGGTGTCAAAGGCTGCGGAGAGGTCTAGAAGGTTGAGGGCCACAATGTGACCTTTGTTGAGGCACATTGAGCTTAAATCTCAGGATGCTTGTTTCTCGTCCAGGGAGGCTCTGACAGTTTGTACTGGGGTGAATGTATGACATTGTTCTGCATTCTGGCCATCAATTGTTCTTTTTGTCTTTCGGCTCTGACAGTCTACATTGGTATGAGTAGCGCTTTAAAATGAATAAATATGAGAGAGGCTAAGGAGAGATGAGAGGATGCTTGCGAGGAAATTCAGGAGGAAGGACGTCATTGGGGGCTGCTTAATTTGAGCCAGTGGTTGCCGGCGGGGGCAACGGCACTTATTTTTCCATATCAAATATATTCAGAGAGCAAGAAAAGAATAAACACATAGATTGCAAAGATGGAGTAAGAAAAATACAGCAAAATCATCAGATGCAGAAAGCAGGAACCTGCAAGAGCGAAAATAGGGATCAGGAAAGGTCTGCTAGTGGATTAAAGACTACCAACCTTGGTATTCCATGCGCCGACATTTGATTGTACTGGCAGCCGGCCTTTGAGCAGAGCTTCGGGCACCGGCACTCTTTCTTTCACAAATTAAGCTCTGATCTGGGGATCGTGCGGGATGGTGGGGTTCGGGAGTGCCGATAACACATATTTTCGCACTAGGCACCACTTTTGCTAAACCCGGCACTGTGTTGCACGACATTTTAAATCCTCATGCTGAATGCCTTACATGTCTGAAAGCCTGAGCCAAAATCCTTGCTTAGGTCACGTCTAACATGTGTGACCTAAACAAAGTGCCTGGCTTTCTTTTCATCTGACAGATTGTGTCGTTCTCGTGAAGCACACCGTATAAATGTATGTCGTTGGTACAATTATTATTACAGAAATATTTTCTACGTATGGTACTTCAAAATATCACTACGAATTTTCTCAAATGGTCCAAAATGTGTTTTTTCCTAGAAACACTCACCAGTAGCTTTTAGAAAGCAATAAAGAGCCAAGCTCTTCGAACATAGCTGTACATTTGTCAAGAAATCTTTACCTGGCTTCTGTGTGTTTAAATATAACAGTAGTGCCACACAAACAAGGTAAACATTTAAATGATATGTGCCAGAAATGGTTTCCTTGACGGAATCTGAGCCGAAACGTTTTGTTCTTCCATTCTAGGAGAATCTAGAAAAAGCCACCTTCATCCGAGCATATCTGGTCTCCCAAGGCCGTGTCCCCTTGCTCTGTCTGAACGATGTTATTGCAGCTGCTATTGGGTGCACCCAGACCGAGCCAGTAATTTGGATGTTATTCCAAAGCTTCTACCAGGCACGACTTGTGAGCCATCAAAACACAGGTAGCAACAGTTAACATAAGTTTGATTAACAACGTATGCACAGTGGGATACGCGTAAATTAAAAACATAGAATCAATGTTAATTTCCATTTGTGGCCACCTTCCACTCATTCATCCTGGTTGATGTTTTTCTTGCAGGGGTACTGAAAAGAATGGAGTGGCTATTAGAACTGATGGGCCACATAAGGAACATTGCTTACAAATCAACACCAGTTGAAGGTGCAGCTTTAACAGAGGTATGTTCTCCGTGACTTTTGGGGCTCTTTTTCAAGGTCTTATGCTTACATATTTCTCTGCCAGAGGATAACAGTGCTGGATTTATATACACTTTTTTAAAAGCATTTAAGTTAAATGCACTGTTGGCAGTGGTGCCTGGCATGTACGGAGGGTTGGTGGGGCAGGAGCCAAAAAATGCTCTTACCCTGATACTTGAAGTCCTCCTCCACTAGTCTTCTCTCTTCCAGGCAGACTCCAACGCGGTACCCAGCTCCTCCAACCAATCCAGGCGCTGCTTTCACCAGCATAAGAGCAGCACCATGATTGGAGGGAGCACTCTTAGTCAGCGCTCTTAGGAGCACTGGAGGACTGAACTTTGTCTGACCTAGCTGTCTGGCTGGCCGTTGCAAGACGGCAGGCCAAAGGGACATGCGTATTTTAAACTTAAGCACACAGCTACCTGCTGCCACTCAGCAGCAATGGCCAGCTCCGCCCTGACACTTGGTTAAGGATGGGTTGGTTGCTGAAAAGTAAAGTGGTAATAAATAAACTTTATTATCATTTTATTTTTCAGATCTGGCCAGGGGCTTTTGTTCGTGGGTCGACACTCCTCCACTCAAACGGAGGAGCCGCCCCTGAGGTCTCCTGCCTAAGTTTCACATGAATCTCGAGCATCCCACCTTTTATTATTCCTGCTTGGTTGTAAGTAATGCTATTTTGTGGCATGGACCATAAGCTGATTCTGAAGCATAGAAGAAGAAAAGGTGCCAGACAGGCAAATAGTCTTAGGATGTGTAGAATTAAACAGTTTTTTCCCATCTCAACTAACACGTAATTCTTGCAAGACTAGGAACATTACATCAAGTACGTTTACGTCTGGTAAAGTGGCCTCCCCTACACCGGTTCATATCTCTCGTACTAGACTCCCGTAGGTTATTCCCTTATCTGTGGCAAACTAAATACATAATCAGGGATGTCTAGGTAGAGATGTGAAAGATGCCAAATTAAGATGAGGGCAGCCCAGGAGTAGACACGGCACCATAACTGGCATTAGAGAGCAAATGCTAATTATTTTTTTCGTTACTGGAGGATGCATAAATCATAGCAGAAAATGTCCCGAATAACGCTATACATCCATTTCTGTGTTTCTATTCACTGTTTTCATTTTTCTGTTTAAAATCAACCTGGCATTAAGAACCACAATACTGCCACTCAGCCAACATGTGTTTCGAGGCACCACTTATTTTTCAAGGCTGCAATAGAAAAACAGATTTATATATGACTTTAAAATCAATAAAAATATGTATATAATTGTATTGCCTCACAGTTCTAACCATATACATTAGTTTACAGGTCCCGGACTATTCGCTCCCCCAGAGATTTTACATGTCTTGGCAAATTCATTTGAACAAGCTCTGGAACTTTATTTTTTGTGATTCATATGTTTAAGGGTGGTTTGAATATTATTCTCTATTGTATGGGTATGAATACCTAATTATGTACTGAAAGTCATGACAAGAATTTTGAGTAAACTCATTTATACTATACAATTATGCCAATATTTTTATTTATTTTAAAGGTTGATTTTAATCTGAAAAATGAAAAAGAAAATAGAAACACAGAAATTAAGTCTACATGGTTATTGGGAACATTTTCTGCTACGATTTATGCGTTCTCCAATAAACAGAACATTTTATTTGGACTGCACCGGATAAGGGTTTTGGTGCTAGAGGAGTGACGCTGGGCAATCTTTTTCCTGACTCTCTCGAACTTCGTAAAGGCTAAAAAGTGCATTCCTTTTAGTACTGTACTGGGCTGGTATCTGCCTATGTCAAGCATGTGTATATAGAATAGTTCTTGACCTGAAGATAACATTGATTCTATGCTGTTCTGCCATTTTGAACAAATGTTTCTTTATTCAGTGTTGTTCTCGTTGAGGTAACTCATTCTTGTATCCCTCATCTGTCATCAGTTTTTTTTATACAGTGTTGTCTCTGTCAGTTTCCGTCACTTATTTGTGGGCATTTCTGTTTTTAATAAGAACATTATTTTGCAAAGATTAGGAGAAGTCAATCCAATTTCTGGATAAGTGCCAGTACCTTTGGAATTTTGATTGGAGAAAACGATTACATCCTGATAGTTTCAAAGAACTTTTATCCCATGGAATTCTGTGGTCATGCAGCCCACAGTGCCAGGCTTTGTTGGATGAGGCTTCAGTGGTAGCTGGTCTCCGCATGGACCAGGCCTTTGGATGGTCAATCTAAACAATTCACAAACAAGTCCAGGCTTCTTTTAAATCTTGCCTGAGCAGCTTGTCAGATACCCTTTTAGTTATATACATACCGTCGCTTATTTGTGATGGACCATCAACAGCCTCAGAACACATTTAGAAGGCAGTTTGAACGAACCACGTTCATGACTACTGCTTGTGAACATTGAGATCCGTACACATCAGTCTGTTTGTACTTAATTTATTTAAACTTTAATTAGAAGCCTTCCTGCAATTTGTTTTTCTTTTTTTTACTTGTTTAAGCGTAAATGCATATCCCAGTCACATTAACACAAAATTCCTATGTACACAACCTTCATTCAATTCTAGGAGTTCCAACTTATTCTCGGATTCGCCAAACTAAATTTGCAATGAAGGTTTTAAATGCTACGTTCAAAAACCCTTTGAAAACCAGTAAGAATATTATTACAAGATCTGAGATACAGTTAGAGCTGGTCTCTAAAAATTTGTTATCTGATAGAGACATCTAGCCACAGATTCCTTAACTTTTTTAATCTCTCCAGGCCGTAGCCTGGATCCGAAAAATTTTCAGCAGTACCTCTGGTGCCTGGGGATGGCATCATATGACTCCGCAGTGACTCTTCTCCACACGTGACGTCAGTGGAGCCATATGAGGCCCCTCCGGCGTGCGGACGTCAAATTCTTTTTTTCCGCACTGTAACGCGGATCCGGAGAAGCGGTTCCTCAGGTAGCTTTTTACAGACCGACTTCGACACCTGGTGTCGGTGGAACGGTGTGCCTTGACTGATGTTGACAGGTTTTAAACTTTGTGGGTTTTGTAGCCAACAGATAATTTGTAGGCAGTGCTTGGGTGAACACCACGAAACCGAGGATTGTCATTCCAGCCAGAAGTTGAAACCAAAGTCGTTGAAGGAGTGACGGTTGAAATTGATGGCGGCACATGTTTCATGATCCTCAGAGGCTTCCCAGCCTCGGACTTCGTCGTCCCGGGAAGAAAAGTGGGGTCGATCTAGAAGCCGGTCTAGAGGACATCGTTCTCCAGGGAAGTCAAAGGGTAAGAGGCGATTGAAGTCGCATTCTCGGACTTCACCGCAGGAAGACTCTGTCTCTCAGAGCTCCTCCCACTCGACAGTTGAGGAAACCAGTCGCGACTCCATATTGCATCTCCCTGTGTTTCCGGGACCCGGGGCGTCGATGGCTCACATGAGGGAATATTATGGTTCCCTACATTTTATCTTTAGGGACCCCATTTCCCTCTGGAGCGCCTCAAAGCGGTGAGTGGGGCACCCTTGAAGGACTCTTCCTTGGTGACCGTTGGGCCATCGGAGTCGATGGATCGGCAATCGACCGACATCGGATGATGTCGTCTCGGTGCATTGACCAACCAACTCCAACTTTGAGGTCGGCAGCGCCGCTCGAAGACGCCTCTCACTCTCCTGTCGACGTTGTGTCAGCATCACTTCGGCGTCATACAACGTAGGGGGCAGAATTGCCTTTGCAGCTTGAAGGAGTCACTCAGTTTGTGGCTCCTCCTCGTGGAGAGGCATCAGGAGGTCCACCTGGAGCAGAATATTTTGGCCCATTTCAGACACTGATGTGTATTAGGTGGAAGAGAACTGGCTTACAGCTCTTGGTGAGGCCGGTGGACTGGACTCTTTGCCAGCATTGGGGTTAATCTCTCCCCCTGGTCTTGCACAGAGACAAGTTCCTCTTTGCATACATGTTGAGGAAAGTGGCTGCAGTTTTAGATTTATCACTGGCCACAGTGCAGAGGTTTGTTTGAGGTCCTTTATCAGGGACAAAAGGGAGAACCTGTTCTTCCATATATTGAGGCCCTACTTGATATCTTATTAGGTGCCTGGGCTAAGCCTTAGTCAGGGGTCCCAGTGGACCGTGATGTTGCACGTAGACATGTACCTGCACCTGGAGACCTGGTCTGTTTTATTAGGCATCTATTTACTAGTGGGCTGGTAACTCAGACTGCAACGTCTTCTCAGGACGTAAATTCTACACCTAAGACTCCAGTGGGTAACGATGCTAAGCGTTGTGATGCTTGTGGCAAGCATGTTTTTTGCCGCAGCCAGCTCAGCATTGAGAGCCACCAACACCTCTTGTGTGCTGGGGCGACTTTCCTATGCGTTTTGGGATTCTTTACAGTCCGTGCTTCCATCTCTTCCTGAAAACCTCGATGCTGATGTAAGCAACCTGATTAAAGATGGTAAGCTGCTAAACTTGCTATAAGGTGTGGCATGGATACTACGAACTCTGTGGGGCAGGCCATGGAATTTGCAGTGGCACTAGGGCTTCAAGCTTGGATGGCATCTTCAGGTTTCTCAGAGGCTGTTCAGTCTGCTTTGGCCTACATGCCTTCTGACGGTGCCTGTCTTTTTGGAGATCAGGCAGATGCAGCATTAAGATGCTTCCAAGGAAGACGTAGAACTACAGAGTCGTTGTCCTGCATTTATTTCACTCTGTTCTTTGCTTGTCACTACGGGGGGGATTATGTTTCGTTAGGCAAAGTGTAGCCTTGTTTGGATGCTGTACATGTCCAGGTTTTGGTGACAGTAATACCTTATGTACTCCGGTGAGGAGTGGTAGTTTTAACTTCAGTTCCATTTTTCTCTTACTTATGTTTAGATGTGAATTACTGAGGGAGGTTCCCTTGGTATCCTGGCCTTTGAGAATGAGCTTTCTGCTCAAGAGGCTATCTTTAAGAGAGGTGACTTCCTGTTTGGAAGAGGACCTGGTATATGCTTCTTCGAAGCAGTTCAGTATGCTATGCTGTAGGCTGGTGTGTAGTGACTCTTTGGTCTGTTCTTAGGGTTCAGGGTTTCAACAAGTTGAAGCGTTGCTCTTGCTCAGAGCATGTGCTTGCATTATTTGAATGCTATTTGCTTGCGAGTTCTTCCTTAATGAAAAAGGAACTGCGCCTAGTGAAAGCATAAATATTATCTCAACGGCAGGCGTTTCCTATTCCAGTTCATGGTGCTGTATTTTGGCAGCCAAAGGATTTGTATGCACTTGTTGGGCCATCTTGTCCCAAGTCCGATGTTAATTTGATGGCTTGTTGTCCTGGACCTCAGACAATATGTCCTAGAGCGTGGAGCTGTTTTTTCTTCTTCTTCTTTTGATATTCTTGATCTGATCGCCATTGCCTGTCTTCTGGAAAAATATACTTATTATTTACTAAATTCCTTAATTCGTGAGGAATCATAACTGTTTTTTCTTGTGATGTCAGTTATTTAGGATACCATTTGACAGGCAGCATTTTCTTACGGCAAATCACCTATGGATGGTGCAGGGTATGCCCTTTTCTTCTCTTTCTCTAGGTTGTGTATGTTGCTGATCCTCTAATTTCAGAGTGGTCTTTTTGTATACGGTGTGTACATGATAGAATGGCTGATGTGTTTCATAAATTGTCCTGTATCACAGGATTTATTTATAAGATATTATGGAACTGCACTTTTAGGTGTATCACTCTTTTTCGATTTAATTGAAAGAGCGTGTTTAGAACTAGTTTCTCAGTTGTAGTCAGTTCTTATGTTTACAGAGCACACATGGCTGGAATATATGTGTGACACATATTTAAAAACAAATAAAATAATATAGGATGTGATTGATTCATTTATTCTACCTTGTCTTAGTGTTTGAGCTTGTCAGAGCTCGAAATTGTGTTCAGTCTGCTGGACAATGGCATTGAAGACTGTATGGAGACCCGCTTTATTCGTTTTTGTGTCCTGGCAGTAGTTATTGGCTAGTGAACTCCTGTGTATTGCAGAGTCAATCGAGTGTCTGTTGACCCATTCATATATACGTAGAATGACTATGTTTTCCCCATCTTTTGACAAATATAAATAAATTATACCTAGGAGGTGTTTTAGTTCACCTTTTACCTAGGGAAGGGAGTTCTAAAAGTCCTGTTTTGGGATTTTATCAGAACAGTACTCTTACTGATTCTTTATTGTCATGAACAATGCAGACTATTTGATTGTTATCATGCATTGTTTATTTTAGGTCATCGAGGTCTTAATTTACTCCCTTGAGGGACAGGGGTTTGTTTGTCATCTGGCAGATGGTTCTTCAGGGGTTTTCAACCCTAGTTCCTTCTAGGACCGATTGTTTCAGACCTGTAAAGTTGATTTTATAATATATATTCTGTGATGGGGTCATGGAGTCTGTTAAGAGCCTAGCTCTTGTTCAGTTATTCCTACATACATTTGTACAGTGATGGGTTTATATACCAGTGATCACACTTTTAATGTATGTTGAAACTAAACATGTCTATCTAGCCACTTGGCTTTCGTTTGGATGTTGCAATAACATCCATTTCCAAAAGTGTGTAGTTGGTAGTGTGACAATGTGTTTTCTTTTTCCCTTTGGAAGACACACCAGCGAGTAGTATCAAATTCTTTGCTCCTTCTCGGAAAGTCTTATTGGTATCATCATAATTTTGTGCTGGTAAATACATCAAGTAATGGTGTGATTTAACACACAACTTGGTGTTGTTCTTATAGGTTTTGTTAGCTATTGCAGGCAGGTCGCTCCCCACGTTGCTGCACGGTCCTGCCTCCATTGTTTTTGCCCAATCTTGTATTTTTCCCCTGTGCCTAACTTGCTTTCTTGCCCAGACTTGTTTTTATTCCCCTGTGCCTGTATTTGCTTTCTTGCCCAGACTTGTTTTTATTCCCCTGTGCCTGTATTTGCTTTCTTGCCCAGACTTGTTTTTATTCCCCTGTGCCTAACTTTCCTTCTTACCCAGACTTGTTTTTATTCCTCTGTGCCTAACTTGCTCTCTTGCCCAGAGTTGTTTTTATTCCCCTGTGCCTGTATTTGCTTTCTTGCCCAGACTTGTTTTTATTCCCCTGTGCCTGTACTTGGTTTCTTGCCCAGACTTGTTTTTATTCCCCTTTGCCTGTACTTGCTTTCTTGCCCAGACTTATTTGTATTCCCCTGTGCCTGTACTTGCTTTTTTGCCCAAACTTGTTTTTATTCCCCTGTGCCTAACTTGCTCTTTTGCCCAGACTTGTTTTTATTCCTCTGTGCCTGTACTTGTTTTCTTGCCTAAACTTGTTTTTCCTTCCTGTGCCCAGTTCTCCCACGGACCCCGCCCGTTTTTCCCGCCGCTGCGTACCGGCCGCTCAGCGGGGGCACCGCTGGCGCACCTAAGGCAAGCCTGTCTGCGCCTGGACCGCGCCCAGCGCCAAAACCCCTGGCCTCCGCGCCCCCACCGCACCCGACCCAGACTCAGCTACGACGCCGACTCCCTCCACGCTCTCAACACTGGCCGAGACCAACGCTGCAACCAGGCCGCCCCGAAACACACCCACGGACCCTTCTTCTGCCGCAGCTGCAGATTCACCTGCGACAGAACCATCAAACCACCAAGAACCAGACCCAACCACCTCCGCTGCATACTCCCCAACACCCGCTCTGCACGCAAACACGCCATTGAGCTCTGGGACCTGCTCGACACCACAGGCCCGGACGTAGCCTTCCTGACCGAGACGTGGTGGAACGACTCCTCTGCACCAGACATCGCGTAGCCATCCCAGACGGATAAAAGATCACCCGCAGGGACCGCGCCAACGGCATCGGAGGAGGAATAGCCATCGTCCACTAGTCCACCCTCAAGGTCACCGCCCTCGCAGACGACTCCCTCAACAACGCCGAACACCTGCACTTCCGGATCCACACCGACCCCAACACCACCCTAAGAGGAACTCTCATCTACAGACCCCCCGGGCCCGCTTCAGCGACTCCATCGCTGACCTCGCCAGCACCTACGCACTCGCCTCCACGGACTACATCCTCCTCGGGGACCTGAACTTCCACCTCGAGAACAATAACAACGCCAACTCCTCCACGCTGATCGCCAACCTCGCCTCAGACAACTCGTCACCGCGCCCACCCACGCCGCCGGCCACACACTGGACGCCATCTTCTCCACAAGCACCCACGTCACCTTCGACCACACAACCGAACCCCACTGGACCGACCACTGCTGCATTCACTTCACCTTCAAAAAACCAACCACGCACCATCACACCCAACAGCTGTCTCGCCGCTGCTGGAGCAAAGTCACCGAAGATCAGCTGATCACCACCCTCTCCAAGAACCCACCCACTGACCCCACCAACCCAGACGCCACAGCTCGCAACCTCAGACAGTGGATCAACGACTGTGTCAACACCCTCGCCCCACTGAAGAAACCCTCCAACAACCACGCCAGCAAGAGAGCCACCTGGTTCACCGACGAGCTCCTGGCCTCCAAGCGCGCACGCCGGAAACTGGAGAAGAAATGGCTCCACGAACGCACACCGGACAACCACGCAGCCCTCAAGGATGCCACCCGCAGACACCACCACCTCATCAGATCAGCTAAGAGAACCTCCTTCAAAGACCGCCTGGATAACAACGCACACGACAGCAAAGAGCTCATCCGCATTGTAAAAGAACTCCAACCCCAGCGCCAACATCAACGACATCCCGCCCTCACAGGAACTGTGCGACTCACTGGCCATCTTCTTCCACCGCAAGATCGCCGACATCCACGAAAGCTTCAACACCACGACTGACCTGACCACGCCAGACTCCACCCCTCTCCCGAACACCAACAGCACCATCCGCCTTACCTCCTGGTCCAACGTCAGCGACGTCGAGACACGCAAGGTCATGAACTCCCATCTACTCAGGATCACCGACAGACCTGTGCCCACACCACATATTTAACAAGGCAGACGCAGCCATCGCACCCCAACTACGGAAGATCATCAACATCTCCTTCGAAACAGCGACATTCCCGGAAAGCTGGAAGCACGCCGAAATCAACACCCTCCTCAAAAAGCCCAAGGGGGACCCCAAGGACCTCAATAACTTCTGGCCCATCTCCCTGCTCCCGTTCCCGGCGAAGGTCATCAAGAAAATCGTCAACATGCAACTGACCCGCCACCTCGAAGACAACAACATCCTGGACCCATCCCAATCCGGTTTCAGACGAAACCACAGAACCGAGACAGCCCTCATCGCCGCCACAGACGACATCAGGCGCCAATTAGACAACGGCGAAACATCTGCCCTCATCCTCCTGGACCTCTCGGCCGCCTTCGACACGGTCTGCCATCGCACTCTAAAAACACGCCTCCAAGAAGCCGGTATCCCAGAGAAGGCCCTCGACTGGACCACATCCTTCCTCCCCGACAGATCCCAGAGCGTCCACCTCCCACCTTTCCGATCCGTAGCCACCGACATCATCTGCGGCGTCCCCCAGGGCTCCTCCCTCAGCCCGACGCTGTTCAACATCTACATGGCCCCCCTCGCACAAGTGGCCCACCACCACAACCTAAACATCATCTCCTACGCTGACGACACTCAGCTCATCCTCTCCCTCACCAAGGACCCACGCATCGCCAAAACCAACATCCACGACGGAATGAAGGCCATCGCTGACTGGATGAGGAGCAGCCGTCTGAAACTGAACTCGGACAAGACGGAGGTCCTCATCCTCGGACCCAACCCCTCAGCCTGGGACGATTCCTGCTGGCCAACCACTCTGGGGACACCACCGACACCCACCGACCACGCATGCAATCTCGACTTCTCCCTCTCCATGTCCAAACAGGTCACGCCGTCTCATCCTCCTCCTGCTACAACACCCTCCGCATGCTCTGCAGGATCTACAAGTGGATCCCGACCGAAACAAGAAGAACGGTGACACAGGCCCTCGTCAGCAGCAGGCTGGACTATGGCAACGCACTCTACGCCGGAATCCCAGCCAAACACCTACAACGACTACAGCGCATCCAAAATGCCTCCGCCCGACTGATCATCAACATCCCCCGCCGCAGCCACATCACCCCCCACCTGAGAAACCTACACTGGCTCCCCTTCGGCAAGAGGATCACCTTCAAACTCCTCACCCACGCACACAAAGCACTCCACAACGCCGGACCAGCCTACCTGAACAGCAGACTCAGCTTCCACACCCCTCGCCGCCAGCTCCGCTCCGCCAGCCTCGCCGCCGTTCCCCGCATCCACCGAACAACCACAGGCGGCAGATCCTTCTTCTTCTTCGCCGCCAAGGCCTTGAACACCCTTCCTACCCACCTACGGCAGTCCGAAGACCTACCCGCCTTCAGAAGACTCCTCAAGACCTGGCTCTTTATCAGTAGGGAAGCTTCCAAACCATTTATTCATCCCTTGGGGGTCATATGGGACACGAAACGCACTTTAACTGCAGATAGTTTGCCAATAATGTATTATCAGTTTACTGAAGAATATGTTTCAGGATGTACAATTCTGTATCATAAGGATAGGAGCTTAAATATATTGCAAAGTAGTTGCTCTCACCCTCTTCAGTTGTGTGCATTGTTTTGACTTTAGTCATACTGCTGTTAAAGCAGGTTTGAATCCCCATTTGCCAATCAAAGAGCACACTTCCCACTTCATTCTTCCTCAGCTGACCAGAATCTCTTCACAATGGAAGAAGGAGAAATAATACAGTAGATTCCCAAGTATAGCTACAATACAGATAACTATTTTAAAACGTCATTGTATTAAAATAATTGAATTGAGTATAACTGATTCACAGTGCTAGCAATTGGGTTACTGGTTGACAGGAATGTGAGCCCTGGTCAAGCAGCAACCACAATCCTAGTCAAAGTAAGGTTCAAGCAGCCCCCAAATGAACTTGTGCTCAACCCCTTGGTAACTGGGCATGAAGCAGTCAGGCTTAACTTGGAGGCAAGGTATAAAGTATGTGTGCAATATGCAATACTTCAAACTGTGAAAACACTACACAAAAAGATCCCACATCAGGTTAGAACTATAGAGCTTACTTTAATAAATAAAACAAGACCACAACGACAAAAATCCAATCAGTAAAACTGGTGTTATGAATTTTTAAAGAATGAACTGCAATATAATGCCTTAAAGCTTAAAGCACTAACTGTGGCTATGTGGTCATGCTGGACCAGATCAAAGTCAAAAGTTCAGGCCGACCGCAATGGACCATGAGGCGGATACATTCCTAGGTAAGTCCCACAGAAGTTTTACCTTCTCAGGTTTAGTGCCAAGAGTCTTGTTCATTTTGGAGAGGTTAACCGGGAGGAAGGAGAGTGTTGGATGCGGTGGTCAGCATGGCGCGAGGAACAGGTCAGGCGTCACGGATGGGCGGGCTGGTGCTTCTCATTGAGATTCCTCCATGGGCGCTTAATGCTGGCTTTGCAAAGAGATGGCTGGCTGCTACTCGTATTGAATTTTGGTCCAAGCACTCTGTCTTGGTGCGAACAGGCCTGATCGCGAAGACCCCAAAGTTTGATTTATAAGCCCGCTGAGCCACACCAATGGTCCAGGACCTCAGCGCAAAAAACTTCAGTGCAGCTCTTTGAGGCCACACCAAGTTTTCAGGACCTGAGGCACATCACTTGGGGGTCAGGAGCTTGCTCAAGATGGGTTCATGAGCTGTTGGAGAGACTTTTATGTCCATGAGGCTCCGATCAGGAGGCCAGCAGATTAGCCCTGTGAGTCACTCTGGGGTCCAGAGTTCAAGATGGGTTGCAGGTCCTGTTCTTCCTACCCAGGCAAGAGGGCAGTAGGTCAGCACAGCAGGGAAGTAGCTCCTCCAGACTAGTAATCCAGCAGAGTGGCAGTCCTTTCAGCATCACAGCAGTTCATCATCCTGGCAGAGTGTTCACAGGTCCAGAAGGCAGAGTGTCCACAGGTCCAGAAGTGCCCTGAAGAGTTGGTGTATGAGGTCCTTCTTTTATACATGCTGCGCCTTTGAAGTGTAGAGATGCTTCTGGAGGAATGCCTGTGAAGTGCACATATGCTCTGCCTCCTGGCCTTAGCTCCAGACTCATTACAGGGGGCTATGCACCCCGTGTGTGGAAACAGGACACCGCCTATTCAGTTGTAAGCGAGGCTGGACCCAACCCCTCTCTCCCATCCTGCTAGTGATGGCACATCCAGTCACACCTAAGCTCCCATTGTGTGGGGCTGTCTAGGTGGAATACACAAAGTCCGACTGCCAACTACACTCAGTTCAATTATTTCCCTACAGGCACCAAAAGACAAGAAAATGACAACTTTCTAAAAGTATGCAAAGAGAAGGGGTAAGGCTCAAGAGGACAGAACCAGGATGAGGCATATTAAATAAGTACAATAAAAGGGGGGGAACCTGGTGTTCTAAGTAATTTATGCAATTTCCTTACTACAATAATCACAATGAGTTGCTCCATATGATTAGGCCATGTATTAAACCTTTTTTCTTGAATAGCTAATTTTATCTTTTTGATTTATATACATTAGGAAGAACGTAGGCAAAAAAGACTTCTAGTCCTTCCAAACAAACATATATCGAATGATTCCTATATTTACAAACATTTACATATCTTTACAACATTTACTACCATATACAATACAGACATTTATCACAATGCAACAAAACATCAATATATTGATGTTTTGTTGCATTGTGATAAATGGAAGGACGAGAAATCTTTTTTGCCTACGTTCTTCCTAATGTATATAAATCAAAAAGATAAAATAAGCTATTAAAAAAAAAGTTATAATAAATGGCCTAATTATTTAAAGCAACTCATTGTGATTATTGCAGTAAGGAAATTGCATAATTTACTTAGAACACCAGGTTTACCCCCCTTTTTCTTAACTTTCCAAAAGTGGCATCTTCAGAATTTCAATTTAAAATCCGACTTCACCATAAGTTAGGATTTTAAATTAGGATTCTAGAGACACCATTTGGAAATTAAACTTATAAAATGTAATAAGGCAACTCCAATGTTATCTTATGAGAGAGATAGGCCTTGAAGTAGTAAAAAACGAATTTGAGAGTTTTTCTCTACCTGGACATGTAAAATGTAAAAGTACATGTCCAACTTTTTAACTACACTGCACCCTGCCCTTGGGGCTGCCTAGGGCCTACCTTACGGGTGATTTATATGTATTAAAAGGAAGCTTGGGGCCTGGCAAAAGGTTTACTTTGCCTTGTCGAAATGGCAATTTAAACTGCACAAATAGACTCTGCAATGACAATCCTGAAACATGTTTAAAGTACTGCTTAAGTAGGTGGCACACTCAGTGCTACATGCCAACTATTAGCATTTAATTTAAAGGCCCTGGGTTACATATAGTACCACTTTGTTAGGGACTTACAAGTACAAGCACTTTAGCACAGGTTATCAGTGGTACAGTGCACTGTGTCCTAAGGCCAACAAAGATGACTTCTGCAGAAAATTAAGGTGAAGGCAAAAAAAAAAGAATTTGGGGATGACCCTACAGAAAGGGACAGGTCTAACACACTGAAATGTTAAAAATCAGCAAATACCATACCACAAGTGTTAATAATCTCCCTTCATAACCAAGTCAATTATTGCTTGTCTACAAACATCAGATCTGGGTAATGGCGAATTTTCGTCAGATGCTGCTAGGGTAGATATGGGGAGAGGGAAAATTCTTGCCACAGAATTTACTATACAGTAAAACACTTGATACAAGTATGCAGGCAAAGACCATCTGTGGATGTGTCATGAAAATTATAATTTGCATATTCAAATAATTGATTTATAAAAATGTATGACAAGCAATTGCTCATTTACATATGGTGATTTTGTCACAGAGCCTTATTTATTGTTTACTCATTTGTACAGATTCCTTAAGTGTACTTCTTCCTAGGCACCTAACTGGATCTGCAAATTTTACTGTGAAAATGAAATGTCACTTGCACTAGGTGATGTTATCTGACATTATGAACAGCATTTTGCCGTTTCACTGGAAGTGATTTATCGGTTACTCATAAGGTGCACACATTAGGATCCATTTTTCCACAGTTGCATTGTTAATGGATCCAGAATCACTCAGGCCTCTTTGGTCTTTTATTTGTCTTTTTCATAATTTCTTTCCAACAGTTTTGAAGACCCAAATCTTAAACCCTTCCAGTCATTCCTCCTGAATGAGCCAGAGCCAAACACCCATTTAGACTGCTTGTAGTATGGGGGTAAATCCCAAGACTCCTTATGAAGTCTTTGCTCGCTGATGCATTGTAAGGGATTTCTCAAGAGAGAGGTGACATTTGTAATGGCCTCGTTTTAGTAGCCCAAATATCCCTCAAACCCACAGAGTTGTTCCCGATCCTCCACAATTGGACACAGGCATAAGAAACTCAAGAAAGACCACAGCTATTCCTGTTCTTCTCATCATAGTAAGAAAAGTAAGAGGTTGAAGGAGAAGTCCTCTGCATAGTCAGACCAGTTCCAGTTCTGATATTTCTATATCACATTGCCTTTCCTCAGGCGTATTCTCATCTGAGCAGTTACCAGCATTCAAAAAAGATATGCTGGCTATCTTTGCCAGAGTACTTTCTGATTCTCTATGCTTCCGGTTTGTCACCAGTAATTTCGGCATCAATCTCTTTTCATCTTCACCATGCCTTTGCCTGAGAAGTTGGTCCCAGAACACTTCTGAATATGAAACCACCTGGGTCTAAGAAATCAGTAACATCAGACGTTGCCCCAGGAACATTTAAATAAAATCTTTAGATGTGGTGATTTTTTAACACAGTAAAAAACAAAGAGTGAGAGATATGTAAAGGGGTAACCAATTCTCCAAGCTACTTAGTGTTTTCAAGCATGAATCATTTCTTCCCAAAGAGCAGTGACATTGACACACAAATAATACATTTCCAGGAAACAGAGTGCCAGGTCTCTGCTGAAGAGGTCCATGTTTCATCAGTACTTAAAAAGGCTCCAGAAACACGTGCTCCCGTAACACAGAGGTATTGATTTCAACCAAATGGGATGTTGTTGAGCTAAACCATTTTGGGACAACAATCATCATGTGATACGTTGCCCTTTTAGATGGCCCTTGACCAAACCCTTGCATCTGGCTAGCTAACCACCCTCTGAGTGTTGGACCTTTGCAGAAAGCTAGTCAAAAGGAACAATTAAAGGAATACATAAAAAAGAATAATAGGTGGTGCATAAAAGGGTTGATTGCCAAGATTTTGCAGTTGTTCACTGTAATTTGTATGTGCCAGATTTGATTTCTCAGGAGCGAGCCTCCTTCTCATGGTGAAGGATGCAGAGGATTCAAGCTATCTTCAGGCTCTCTGTAGGTGCACTACTCCTGGGATGGCTTGGACTTCCACATTTGGTAAGGACAGCATAAGCAAGGCGTGCAAGCGGGATACCAGTGAGGCATTGGCTCAGTCCCAGTCAAGAGGAAGTGGTAACACACAGACTACAAACTCTGGATACCCTTCTGCAACAACTGATCCCACAGGTTCCAATCAAGGAAAGATTTAGTTGTCTAGTAGGCAGCTATAGCAGATATACACAAATGGTAGCAGTTGGTAGTGACCAGTGACCCAGTACCTGTCTGGTGTTTTCCACAGTTTGAAATGTCAAATCTGGCTGCTGTCAAGTTTCTCTCCTCAGAGAGGACGATATTGTGTGCAGGGGCTCCAGATGAACCCCCAGGAGCCCCTCTAGAAGGAAACAATTTGAACTCCCTCCTTATTACCTGAATAGAAGCAATAGCGAGAAGAGGATGTCTGTTTTGTCCTCTGTGAGCAGCTCTCATGTTTCACCTTACAGCAGTGATTCATACAAAATGGTAAATGTTTGCAGTCTCTTAGGGTTAACTATAAAAGCAAGTGCACCAGCAATGATCGCAAATCCTGTTAGCATAACCCATATACACTAATGTTTGCGAAGATTTTTACGCCAACCATGGCTCCTTCTAATGTTCACAAACATTGCATTTATTAAAAAATAAATATAAACACAGTTCACACCTTGCCTCTGCGCTTTTAAACAGTGGGAGGACGGTAGGCAATTCCCATGGATGCCCCAAGGCACCTTAATTACGATCAGATGCCGCCAGTCAGACTTATTCAGAAGAGTCTAAGAGGGGTGTAAGGGACGACTGCTTCAATACTGAACTCCAGCAAACCAAGAGAGGTTCTCCCCTTTCCCAGAGAACATCAAGGGTGCCTCTGAACAGTGAAAGATATGCAGTGTGATAGGTCCATAGAGGTTAGAGCCCCCAAAAAGTATGCCAAAAAGGAAAATTCTAAGGAAACAGCTATGAACAAAAGAACTGTGGAAAGCATATTAGCTTTTGTGTTTCATCATCCCTAAAATATACCATTCTATTTAAAACCAGAACCCTTTTGGAATAGCTACAGTTGTGCAGTCAAATACAGTAGTTACTGGCCGGACAGAACAGTATTATATTTAAACGTTCTCTGAGTCATATTTCCTTTTTCCTCTTGCAGTTCCACATGTCTTAGCAGATAGCAGTTGCCTAATCTGGTATTGCTTTACAAATGTACCGCATTCATGCGTACACAATGTGGATGTCGTCTGATTGTGCAAGCTGTCATTTACCCATTTTGTTCACGATCTGTGGCATTTGAGCAAGATAGTGATAGTTATTTTTGACAGAACCGGGGCTGGGAAGAGCGAGACTTGTGAGGGCGAGGAGAAAATGACACGAAAGATGCCTTATGTAATGAGATGTCATGTCTTGTACGCACAAAATGTGGGAAGTGGTGGTAAAAAAGTAATTTGTAAATAACTCCTTTTTTTGCTAAAAAAAAATGTGGGCGGCCTTAGTACTCTGTGTACTTTACCACTGCTAACCAGTGCTAAAGTGCTTGTGCTCTCCTTAACACATGGTAACATTGGCTCATACCTAGTTGACACACTTAATTTACTTGTAAGTCTCTAGTAAGGTGGTACTGCATGTACCCAGTGCCTCTAAATTAAAATGCCGCAGTGGCTGGGCCACTCACTCAGGTTGACTGGTAAGGGTCTCAGTCCTGCCATTGCAGAACATGTGGGTATAGTTTTAAATTGCCATGTTGACCTGGCAAAATAAACCTTTTGCCAGGCCTAAAACATCCTTTTTAATACGTATAAGTCACAACTAGTGTAGGTCCTGAACAGCCCAGAGTGCCGGGTGCAGTATATTTAAAAAGATGGAGATTTACTTTTAAGTTTTACATGTCTTTTAGTGAAAAGCTTTTACGTTTGTTTTTTACTACTGCAAGGCCCACCTCTCCCATATGATAACATTGGAGTTACCTTATTACTTTTAATAAGCTGTCATTTCCAAATGGGAACAGGTACCCAGTTCATGTTTGATGTCTTTGGAATTGTATTGACAAATCTTAATTTATGGTGAAGTGGATTTTAAATTACAACTTTGAAAATGCATTGGGCTTTTACTGTGCTGGCTCGAAGGAATGTTATAAGCACGTATCAATGTTTAAGCTCATTCGGAGACATATGATATTTGAAAATGCGGAATAAACATTCTAGTACCATCAGGCTATCTCTGGAGTGAATTAATAAACTGGGATTACTTGGATTATTCTACTGGTTTACAACGGATTAATATTGATCACTCGAAGAAATATGGTTTACTTTGGAGGAAAGTCTCCTCATTGTCGCAGTGCAACAGCAGGGGCACCAATGTTGCCCCCTTTGGAAGCATCTTACAGATATTCTGTGGAAAGGGACGGCCACGGCGCAGTTATGCATGCATCTATTTGCAATTACAGCCACATTTTAATTCATCAGAGAAGGGAAGGTGTGCACTTATGAAAATAACTTTCTTACTCTTAGGACATTGGCATTTTCCTGCCTTAACCATTTGATGACTGCAGCCTGACTCTGGGTCACATGACTGGGTGTAGCTGACAGTTGGGTTTGTGTAATCCTCCTAGACAGCCACAAACAGTAGAGCGCATAGGTGTGCCTGGATGTGCCATCACTGGCAGGATGGCAGAGGGGAGCTGGGCACAGACCAACGTACACTTAAATATGCTGTGTCCTGCCTCCTCATAAAGGACTGAATACCCCCTGTAGTTAGACTGGAGCCAGGGCATGGAAGGCAGGGCACATGTGCATGCCTCTAGAAGGTTCTACACACTTCAAATGCACAACTGGGTAAAAATACTGGACCTCGTACACCAACTCTTCAGTACACTTCTGGACCTGTGGACTCTACTACTTTGAAGAACTGCTGTCCTGTTGAAAATATTGCTACTCTGCTGGACTCCTGCCCTGCTGAAATGCTGCTCTTCTGTCCTTTTGCCTAGAAGAGGAGACCTGGAGCTTCAACGTTGAACCCAGGTCTACCAGAGTGACTCCAAGGGCTAGTCTACTGGCCTCCTGACCTGAGCCTCAAATACTTAAAAGGCTCCCCAACATCCTGCACCAGCACCTGGACTCAGCTGAAGCGAGTTCCTGACCTCCAAGTGGTGTCCCTCAGGTCCTTAACCCTTGGTGTGGCCTCATAGAGCGGTATTGAGGTTTTTGTGCTTTTTGCAACGGGGCTTGTTCGCTACAAGATCTCGCTGTCCACTCTAACATTCAATGCAAAGCTCCGGCCGCTGCATGTTCATGCTACAGCATTAATACTTCGCAGGGACCGCTAACACAAAGCTCCAGCAACGCTCACCCGCGACATCTGGGCTGCTCTTCGCGCTACTCCGGCAGCCTCCTGCAATGCTTTCCCAGCTCCGCATGCCTCCTTCCTCTGCGAGCGGGACTCTTGGCACTGATTTGAGAAGGTAAACCTTCAGCTGGACTAATATGGTGCCTAGCTAACCTGCACTCCATCACATATGGCTTGAAAGTATGACTTTGACCTAATCCAGTGTGATCAGATTACCAAGCTTGATGCGTTATGCTTTTTGGTGCTATCTTTACTCAAATCTTTAAAAATTCATAACTCTCGTTCTGCTGATTGGAGTTTTGACATTTTGGTGTCAAATTATTTATTAACATTTTCTCTATTTTTCTAAATTAGTGTAGGATTTTGTTGTGGTGTGTTTTTACTTTATTGCTGTGTTTGTACTGAACAAATACTTTACACATTTCCTTTAGGTTTAGCCTGACTGCTCTGTGCAAAGGTACCAGAGGGTTGAGCACATGTTAATTTAAGGTTGGCTTGTGCCTCACCCTGTGGTTGATGCTTGACCAGGGCTCACACCCCATTCAACCAGTAACCCAATTTGTTACAGAGAATTAGGGGACAACTTGCATGAAAAGGTAGTCATGCCTCGCACATGCACATTAGAACACCAAAACAGTGTTTTCTGTATTCAAATGTGTGTGCACTTTGGGAGAACTGAGTTAAGTTCTTATAGCGCATGGAATGGAGAGCATGAGGTATTTACTGGACCAGGTAAATACTAACACCACTGTGTAAGGTATTTATTTACTGAGTCCCATAAATGTGTCATACTTCAAACTTAGAAGTCTGAAACAAATCCAAAGTAGGGCATTACATGCTGGATTTTGTGGTTACTACAACAAATTCCACATGCCTCAGTTAGTACGAGGCATTTCTTTTGGTCAGCCGGCTTCATCCATTGGTCGATTAAACTGTCATTCACTGTTTGCTTTCGCCCACCACAGCATACTGGAGCAACAAGTCAGCCCACTTTGCCCATTGGCTCCTTTTACTTTGAGTGACTGCAAACAAGCTTTGTGTTACAGTCCTTTACGCCCAGCCACTTGGAAGGGAGCACATGCAAGCAGCCTGTGTGATCATGCTGGGTCTTTCCATGTCAAATTTACAGTCAAAAAACATGGTCTTTTATAACTAATTGGGGCTTAACAACAGATGATTGTGTTTGTCAAATTACCAATTATTTTATTGTTAATTTTATTGAGTATAGATAGATAGCCCAAATGTGCGTAAACATAAACACACAGTCACATTTACAGTGATAATTCGGGACAATAAATGCATACACATGTACAAGAGAACAGAACAGGTCATCACAGTAAAGTGGATGTTAGAAGGGAAGAGGGACAGTCGATGGCAGGAAGATTGTGAAGAGGTGGGTTTTGAGACACTCCCTGAATGTTACCAGCAAATGAGCTTGACTAGCAAAATATAAAAGAAAAACTTTGTTCCCCAAAAAAAAAAAGCACCATGTTTTTACCTCCTTTCCCTACACTCCAGTCACACAAAGGAGAAACTTTTATTTGAGAATGCGCTTTTATTCTACTTGCATTTATGTAGCACTTACTATGCCTGAATGAAGCACTCTTACGCCAAGCAGCACGCTGCTCCGTAACTAGAGGTTATTGGTGTTATATGTAACTGCTGGTGTTTGGGATTAGTGTTTGTGTGCTCAAGCAAACCTTTCCATGCATTCACTCCAGTTCCTTTGTGATAGATTACATTGATAGGAGTTAGGTGTTATCATTTGGGGGGAGAGGTAGTGCAGATGTTTGATGAGTTAATAGATGAGCTAAAAAGAGGTTAGGTGTTGTTTTAGTTTGTACGGGGTATGAATTTTATAATAGGGGAGCTTGTAATCTTGAAATGAGTTGTGGGTGAATTGCATAAATACAATAATAGAGATTAAAGCTGTGCCTAGAGAGAAAAGCATGCAGATAATGCCTTAGAGAAGGTTATTCCCAGAGAGAAAGGTCATGCAGAGGATGGTTTAAGAAGAAGAGGGTTATTTAAAGAAAAAAGGAGAGGCAACAATTCAAAATTTTAATTACAAGTAAAAGATCAGTTTTTCATGTCGGATTTCTTGACTGAAGGAGGCACTGTTTGAGACCATGCAATTTGAGATTCCTAGACAGAAGCAATGTTATGTGCATGTGAAGGAAGTGCTATACTCGGTATTTTTGACAGGCACTAGAATCTGGTGAACCTTCTGTGCGATGCTAGGCTACCACTAGACCACCGCTTCAGCAAAGACAATTTGGTTGGAGGCTTAAAACAATGGCTGGGCGCAGACCTTGAAAGGAGATTGCGCAAATGCTTGTCAAGTTTGGCTTACATTTTACATTTTAAAGGGAGGTGGGATCCATTTTGGACGCTTCTGGTTTGACATCGCACAAGATGGAGCGGGGGTACTGCTTTCCCTGGACGTGGGAAGCATTCTTGTGGCTGGAGCGTGGTAACCCGGGCACTGAAATTCAATGAAGACTTTGTTAGCCAGGGGCTGCTGGTTAGACTTCCTGAAGAACTGCCCTTTGGTAGTTGGAAAGGGTGAGGGACTGCAATTGCAGATTCTGTTGTGCAAGGTGAAGGCCCAACCTTTTGTAATAGTTGATCACACACACGTTCAGTTGGGCTGATGTCAGCCACTGTAAAATCATACCTCTCTGTGTGCCTTCATTATGTCTTCCTGGCTGTGTGAGCGGCCTGGAAAGGACATTTGAAAGAAGAACCACAAGTTCCACAGTATGTAGACATTAAAAACCTTTTGGCATTCTTGTTTTAAAAGCAGTTCAACCGTCAAACCAGCAGAAGTCAAACCCACGCTTTTTAAAAGGTTACTTAAAAAGCATCAGTGGAGGCTGGGGTATGGAAGTATTAAGGATACAAAAGGCACTGTTGTGGTAACAAACGAATACACAGCAAGGCACAGTCGGGAAAAATGGACTGTATACAACGGAAAAGCTGTCACAGATTAAGGAAACACGAGGGAAACAGGAGGTAGCACGCCGTGAATAGAGAACAGGATCACCACTTTGTCAAGGACATGTAAAAACACTTTAAAAGCCAACAACAGCATTACAATTTGGCCCGGATTTATTTGTTTATAACCGTGTGCTGTTTAAAAAAAAATACGTTGATTTTCTGGACCAAGTTCTGGGAACATTATTTCTGATTCTGCTTGCAGTCAAAATTGCTCCCATTCAGACAAGTGCCTCAAAACTCAAAGAGCTCGCTTCTTACTAACTATTTCCATGCTGAGTCGAATGTGCTATTAAACACAATAACTCAGAGAGCAGTACTTTCTGAATTACTGATTAGAAAAGGAAGAGCTTTTTTATGTGTACCTCACACGCACAGTCTCGTTAGTGGTGCAATGATTCACATTTAGAATTCGTTTTTCAGCTATTGATTTTACCACTTTAAGAAACAAGCATTTGCAATGCAATAGGTCACGCATTCACGTGAGTTTGAGCTATTGGCATTGTAGATGATGGCATTGTCATTTACAATACTAATAGCTTAAACTCTTGCTAATGCGAGGTCTATTGCATTGCAAAAAGGGCCTTCTCGACCAGTCGTTAGTTTGTAAATATCAGAGGAAGAGACCAGCCTGCGACGTCTTCAAAGTAGTGATAACTATTGCAGTGTAGAAAATGTGTAAGTGTTGTAAATTACACAGACATAAAGTGTGAAGTGAGAGTTGCATATGATCCGAGCTATAAACACTAACAAAGCACTCCAACCCAAATCCTTTTGCGCTGTGATTACACTTGTGTGGCCCAGGAGGAAATGCAGGAGGGGGGGGTATTTCCTGCCCTCTCTGTGATTTGAGTGTGCAGTGTGGCATTGCGTAGTGTCATTGCTATCTTTGTCCTTATAAAAAACACTCCATATGTAGTAGGGCCCGGGCTTCACCTTCTGGTGCAGGATGGGCTGTGCTTTATGGCAGGCATGGAGGGAGGGAGGGATGGTCTCGGCTGCAGTTCCAACATCGTACAGTGCCCCTGCTATTATTAGTGAGCGAGGTGGTGGTATTTGTGGTGGTATTGGTGGTATTCGTGGAGGTGGTCTTGGTGGTGCTGGTATTGGTAGTGGTGATATTAGTGGTGGTAGCATTGGTGGTGCAGGTGGTATTGATGGTGGGGGTATTGGTGGGGGTGGTATTGGTATTGAAATTGGTAGTATTGGTGATGGTATTGATAGTATTGGTGGTCGCGGTAGTGGTATTGATGGTGATATTGGTGGTGGTGTGGTATTAATGGTGGTGGTATTGATGGTGGGGGTATTGGTATTGTTGGTGGTGGTACTGGTATTGGTGGTGGTATTTGTGGTGGTATTGGTGGTGGTGGTATTGGTGGTGGGGGTATTATTGGTGGGGGTATCAGTGGTGGTATTGGTGGTATTAGTATTGGTGGTTTTGGTGGTGTTGGTAGTTGTATTGGTATTGGTGGTTGTGATGTTATTGGTGGTGGTCTTGGTGGAGGTGGTGGTGGTGGTATTGGAGGTAGCGGTATTGGTGGTTGTGATGGTATTGGTGTTGGTGGTGGGATTGGTGGTGCAAGTGGTATTGGTGGTGGTAGTGCGGGTATTGGTGATGGTATTGGTGGTGATGGTGGAGGTGGTTTTGGTGGTGCTGGTATTGGTGGTGCTTGTGGTGGTAGTTTTGGTATTGGTGGTGGTGGGATTGGGGGTGGTGGGGGTATTGGTGATGCAGGTGGTTGAGGAGGTGGTGTTCATATTGGAGGTGGTGGTATTGGTGGTATTGGATGGTGGTATTGGTGGTTGTGGTATTGGTGGCAGTGGCATTTGATTGGTGGTGGTTGTGGTGGTGGTGGTATTGGTGGTAGTAGTATTGGTAGTAGTGAAGGTGGTTGTATTGGTGGTGGCGGTATTGATGGTGGTAGTATTGTGGTGGTGGTATTGGTGGTGGTATCGGTGGTGGTGGTATTGGTATTGATTATGGTATTGGTGGTGGTGGTACTGGTATTGGTGGTGGTGGTAGTTTTGGTGGTTGTGGTGGTGGTGGTAGTATTCGTAGTGGTGATGTTATTGGTGGTGGCGGTATTGGTGGTGGTATTAGCGGTGGTTGTATTTTTATTTGTGGTGGTATTGGTGGTGATATTAGTGGTTGTGATGAAATTGGTGGTGGTGGTATTAGTGGTTTTGATGGTATTGGTGAGGCTGGTGGTATTGGTGGTGGTATTAGTTTTGGTGGAGGTATTCATGGTGGTATTGGTGATGATATTGTTATTGGTGGTGGTGGAGGTATTGGTGTTGGTTGTGGTATTGATGGTGGGGGTATTGGTGGTGGTGGTATTGGTGGTGCAGGTGGTGGTGGTATTGGTGGTGGGGGTATTCATATTGGAGGTGGTGGTATTGTTGGTGGTGGGATTGGTGGTCATGGTGGGATTGGTGGTGGTATAGGTAGTGGTGGTACTGGTATTGGTGGTGGTGATATTCATATTGGAGGTGGTGGTATAGGTGGTATTGGTGGTGGTGGTATTGGTGATGGTATTGGTAGTGGCGGTATTGCTGGTTGTGGTATTGGTGGTGGTGGTATTGGTGGCGGTATTGGTGGTGGAGGCGGTATTGGTAATGGTGATGGCATTGGTGATAGTATTATTGGTGGTGGTGGTATTAGTGGTGATGGTATTGGTGGTGGTGGTGGTGTTATTGGTGGTGGTGGTGGTGTTATTAGTGGTTTTGAGGGTGGTATTGATGAGGGTGGTGGTATTGGTGGAGGTTGTATTGGTATTGGTGATGGTATTGTTATTGGTGGTGGTGGTCTTGGTGGTGGTGGTGGTGGTGGAGGAGGTATTGGTGTTGGTTGTGGTATTGGTGCTGGCGGTATTGGTGGTGGGTTTGATGGTGGGGGTATTGGTGGTGGTATTCATATTGGAGATGGTGGTATTGATGGTGGTATTGGTGGTGGTGGTGGTATTGGTAGTGGTGGTGGTGGTATTCATATTGGAGGTGGTGGTATTGGTGGTATTGGTGATAGTATTGGTAGTGGTGGTATTGGTGGTAGTATTGGTGGTGGTGGTATTGGTGGTGATGGGATTGGTGATAGTATTATTGGTAGTGGTGGTGGCGATAGTATTGGTGGTGGTGGTATTGGTAGTTTGTGGTGTTATTGGTATTAGTGGGGTATTGGTGGTGGTATTGATGGTGGTGGTATTGTGGTATTGGTGGTAGTGGTATTGTGGTGGTGGTAGTGTTATTGGTGATATTGGTATTGGTGGTGATGGTTTTGGTATTGGCGGTATTGGTGGTAGTGGTATTGGTGGTGGTGGAGGTGGTTGTATTGGTGGTGGTGGAGGTATTGCTGGTGGTGGTACTGGTGGTACAGTTGTTATTGGTGGTAGTGGTATTGGTGATGGTGGTGATGGTGGTGTTTTTGGTATTGGCGGTGGTATTGGTGGTAGTGGTATTGGTGGTGGTGGAGGTGGTAGTATTGGTGGTGGTGACGGTATTGGTGGTGGTACTGGTGGTGCAGGTGGTATTGGTGGTGGTGGTATTTGTGGTGGTATGGGTGGTGGTATTGGTATCGGTGGTGATGGTATTGCTGGTGGTGGTATTGGTGATATTGTTAATGGTATTGGTGGTGGTGGTGGTGGTATTGGTATTGATGGTGGTATTGGAATTGATGGTAGTGGTGGTGGTATTGGTATTGGTGGTGGTGGTGGTGGTGATAGTGGTGGTGGCAGTGTTGTTGCTAATAAAACAGACTTATGAAAACAACCCTGTCAGGTGGCGGATGACATGTAACACAGATGTGCTACCTGGAAATCACAAGACTAAATTTGCTAATTATTTCTATATCCTTTTTACGGGGGTAGGGATGGTGAAACAGACCAGAGATAATGCCGGGTTAAAGTGATTGAAAACGGGCGCCCTTGTTACGGGGTGGCCGTGCTGCTTAAAAAACACACAAGCGGCTTAAGCTGAAGCAGCGCATGTCCGGCCTGCAGTACGAGAAACTCAATAAAGTAAATAGTTCTTACAGACTAAATAACAGGTCCCGTGTAACAACCGAAGTAAAGGGGCCAGTAGCCATGGGAGGTTACAGATGAAGACACGGCCGTACTGAGGAGGAACTAGCAAGCCTATTAACGAATCCGAAGGCAGCATTTGCGAAAGACAATGAGACACACCAATGAAAAATGTGGGCGAAGAGTGGGCGCTGGTTTCTTTCCCATACTCTACTACTATAGTCTCACAGAGTGAGCAGTACATGTGCGCTGCCGCTAGGCTCAACCTAAAAATCAACAGTAGAAAGGAGGACAAAGAAGGCAAGCAAACAGCAACATTTATTATAATGCTTCAGTGATGTATGCTAAAGGCCACATATTTTATCATCCGTTTAAGAAAAGGCCCATATCAATAGGGTCACTTCAGTGAAGTTGCGGACTTTGACCAAGCCTCTCTCATTGGCTTATTTTATTGGTTGGTGTCTTAATTAAAACAATTATTGACTCGTTTATTTCATTTTGCTGACTTTCATTTTCAAAAAAGGACTTATTTATTAATTAGTACTTGTTCAGTGTTGCCATTCTAAGTAAGTTCGTACTACTCACCCTTTCTACTGGAAAACCCAGTGTTTTTTCATACTTGTATAAAATACTGCTCTGTACCTAATGGCTGTTTAGTCACTCCTGCAAGAGCGTCCAGCAGTGACCCTGTCTTCAAGTGCCCTCTCCAATGATCGTTTGAAGTCATTGGAGAGAATGTTATTAAATGTTTACGGCTGTATATATATATACATACATATAAATATGTGTGTGTGTGTGTGTGTGTGTATATATATTATATCGCAGCCGCAGGACTAAAGCCGTTTTGTCTGTCGAGTTCAGAAGCCACAGTTCAAGAAGTGATGTATTGGCTGTGTAAAGGGACTCCACATATTTAGGACATTGGTTGTTTTTTCCACATTCAACTGAGGATGTAATATAGAACTCCAATGAGTGTCCGTAGCAGTTTGTCAATGTCTGAGATTCTTTTCTCTGTGCTATGTCGCCTCCTAAGTCAGATTTTGAGCCTTACAACAAATGAGAGCGAATATGTCTGTGTAACACCCCCATAAGCACTGCATGTGATACGTGGTGGCTAACCACAAGTCCTCTTTCTGCAAATTCTGGTAATGTGAGACACCCTAAAGTAATCAGGGAATGGAAATCTAAGGATGTCTTGGCCTTCCAAGGTAGGATGTCCATGCCTTGCTTCTCAACTGGAAACCGAGGTTCGCCTCATATTGATGATACCTGATGTCAATGAGGCAAAAAAAGAAGCAACACTGATTGTCATAGTAGAAATCTCAAGATTACTATCTACTCTTTGTCTGCTAGGCTTTCTTACCGGAGACTTGTTAGCTCGGATTTCTCACTGAAGATTGGTTTGGTTATGAAGTTCATGTCATCATGTGAGTCTAAATCCACAGTAACCTGTTAAAATTCCTAATTTTCCAAACCATAAACTCCTCATTTAACCTATGGACAAAATGCTGCCACTTGAGTTGAAGCTTGGTAACTGCTCTGTGAATAGGAACTCTGCTTCCAATGAGGATGCAGAAGCTTGTGTACAGCTCCAGCGAGTCTTTCTTTGTTGTAGAATTAAGTTGAAGAGTGAGCATCAAAGTCATGTTGGCAAACAGATAAGTAACCTCCACTTCAGCTCGTAGGTGGCATCACATCATCTATACCCCTGACCACAAAGAATTTTGCACACCCAGTTTAAAGTGCTCACCAACAGCAGTAACCCAAACACAGACGTCATTTAAACATGAACCACATGATTGTCTGCCAGAAGATAAGAGCATTTCTAACAGCGTTCTTAAGACTTCTTGGCTGCTCTCTAACGAGGCTACTCTACTTGTTCTTTCCAAATAATTTCAAATGTAAACTTAGAAGCGTATTCAGGGACCTTGCAAATGATTGCCAAACATATTTTATTAGTATGCTCTCTCATTGCTAAATTCATATGCTACTTTATACTTAATCTTGATAGCTGTTTTTAAGGCGAGCCCACATTTCTGCTTAACAATAGGTGCAATATGCATTTAAGTAAATTTTATATAACAATTACTTCCTTTTACGTACAGAACTATGCATGATGCAAAATTGCAAAGTAGACATAGAAGCACTTTTGTTATGACAACACAGAGTTTGCAGTGCCTCGTTTGATGACACAGCCAGGTTTGTGGTATATGTAGCACAAATTGTAGTACAGCAGATTATGTAATTGTTTTAATATCCTTAGAAATTGAGGAGGCTCTAACTAGAATCTCCTTCAAAGGGTGATATGTGTTGGCTTAGCAAATAATTTAAGCTGACCAAAGACCTGCGTCTAATCATATCTAAGTGCGCAAAGAACTAAAGGATTTATCACATAAACGACTCGTATGACTGCTGATTTCAAGAGATAATAATTTAAATAAACAAATGGATATTTAAACAGAGGTATACAGTACCATCTGTGCTATTCTTCGCATCCTTAGACCTTGGCCACTGACCAAAATCACTGCAATGTATTGGTCCTTTGGGAGTACTAAGTCCCCAGCGCCTTCCATTCAGGCTACTTTTTCTTTTAAAACTTCATATTTTTTCTTAGAAACGTAAGAGCAAACAGTACTGATTCATGTTATCGATAGCAGTGTCATAGTTGTTAATTACACAGAGAGTTTTACAGTGATAGTTGTTGGACCTGGCCCTTTTTGCAGGGTTATCCCCAAACTTTTTTCCTTCCTCCGCCTATTTTTCTGACCACCTTTTTTGTTGGCTTTAGGACTCTGGACACTTTACCACTGCCAATCAGTGTTAAAGTGCATATACTCTCTCTTCTAAACATGGTATGATTGGTTTACACCTGTTTGGCATATTTGATTCACATGTAGGTCCCTTGTACTGTGGTATACCATATGTTAATGTTAACTGGTACTTATATAGCGCCAAATCACTCACCCAGGGCTTGTAAATGAAATGCTACTAGTGGGGCTGCAGCACTGCTTGTGCCACCCACAGAATAGCCTTTCAAACCTGTCTCAGGCCTGCCACTGCCGAGCCTGCGTGCATAGTTTACTGCGACTTTAACTTGGCATTTAAAACTCCTTGCCTAGCCTTAAACCATTTGCTACATATAGATCACCCCTAAGGTAGGTCTTATGTAGCCCTATGGGCAGGGTGCTGTGTAAGAAAAAGGTAGGACATGTGCCTTTATGTGTGGCATGTCCTGGTAGTGACAAACAGCATGTTTTGTTTCTCACTGTTGAGGCCTACTCCTTTCATAGGCTAGCATTGGGAATGATCATGTATATACTAAAGTGCTAACTTACATGCAAGTCCATTGATTGAAGGCAACACCGTAATTCGTACTGTGTTTAAATGGAGACATAGGACATCCATGTCTGCTTCCAGCATGTAAAGCTCTTGCTGGACCGCTTATTTAGCAGATTGCCGTCTCATCAACAGGAGTCACTGTAACCTCATGTTAAAAATAGGTGACTGCCTACGGACGTGGAGAAGCAGCTTCACTATGAAGGTAAATGTATCAGTTTGTTCAATAAATAATTTACCTGGATTACTGTAACGATGTAAATTCACTGAGCTCTTGCATTTAATGTTTTGTTTTTTTGTTGTGGAAATGTTATAAATTGAATTCCATTCAACACAGTGCCCTGTAATAGTTGCTTGATTGTGGAGGGTGGGAATTATGTGTATGCTGGGTGTCTGGTTGTTGCTTTTTAGCCTGTCTTCCAAATGTTCTGTTCTGGTATTCTTTGATTGTGCTATATTTTCAGATGGTGGTAGCCTACGAAGAGAACCCCTCATCCTGTAAACCTAGCCTTGCAATTAGAGTGGTATTTCTGTCTGTGTTGCGTTAATTTAGAGTTGTGCAAAGATTTTCTTTTTTTTACACAACTGAAGTTTCCAATATTTTGCTTTTAGGTCGCAAAATTACACAAGTTTTAAGTTTGCCACTGACACGCAATGTTTTTTCTATGCTTGAACATTGTTGCCCTCTAATTAAAGGTAGCCATGGTAAAAAATGCATGCGGACTTTTCTCTGCAAGTTTTTCTTTGTGGCATGAATTATTGCAAACGTGCCTATTGCGTACAAATCTAGGAAAACCAAATACTTGCAACTTAATGGGGGTTGCGTAAATTCAAATTTAGCGCAGTCCCAAACTGCAGTGAATGCTGGACCAAACCAAAGCCTTTGTTGCATTTGTGTTTTAAATCAGCAACCTGGTATGCCCCATGCCGACCTACAGAAGTTCTGTAACTTAGTCAATTAAATGACCCTCGTGCATGCACTGATCAATTGTTGCACAACTGTCTGGTATTGGATGTGTACGCATTAGAGGGAACGACGTGGTCTTACTTGAGACTTTACTAATCTAGCCTCTTGTCTTATTCCCCTCTCTAGGCCGTGAACTTCCTCCTCTGGATATTTGCAGCTGCGGTCGTATCCTGGGCTGACCATGCCACGCCCCTACTGCTTGGAATCGGAGCAAAGTGGTTGCCACGGAAACAGGATGATGTGCTGTCAGGAGCCAGTGCGCATACTCTCGGCGCCACGCCCCTTGCCTACCTCGCAGTGCAGGGAATTGTAACAGTTCTTCCCAAAAGCCTACTCATGCTGCTGGCGAAAGAGCCTTGGAAAGCACAAATACAAAAGGTACCGGCGCTGGAATACCTGAATTATGCCAATGTTTGTGTCCCCCATTCCTCCTGCTCACAGTATTGTCAAATATATTCAGTTACTTATTTAGAGAAATTCATTGTATTTAACCTCTCGAGGATTCTAGTTTTCCGAATTTGTTTTCTAGAAGATGGATTTTCTTTCCAGAATATCCTCTCCCGAATTCACTGCAGCTTCAACACAGACATCTATAATAGCATGTCAAGCGGAGAGGCCTTTACACTTTACCAAGAGGCACATGTCTGTTTTACTGGAAAGGGAAAACACTGTGTTTTTTGTTCTTATTTCTATAAATAGAACGTCTCGATCGGTCTCGCCGAGATTATATCTTCGGTCAATCTATGATGGGTTTATTTTGAGATTTTAGTAATCCTCATTTTGGGGGTGGGGGAGAGGGGGGGGGCTTGTTTCCGACTGAATCTGGATATGGAGTTATGCGTAAATATCCGCACATCCGTGTCTTTCTCCATACATGTTTCGCCAGGAAAACCTACCAATTTTGACTGGGCAGATTTCTGTGAAAGAGGCAAAAATTGCAGAAAAGTGTGCGCAGAAGCCTGATTTCACTTTTGACTCATCCACCCCGGAGCACTCTAAGAGCGGTGAGGTTGATGGAGTTGTGGTGTCTACCACATGGTAAATATCAACCGTGTAGGATCTGGTATTTGCTGAGTGTGATAAATGCAGCCCATTGTTAGCTTTCATTTAAAGTGGGGTTTAACATGTTCATTTGAGTTCTTACTTCGCCAAATTCATCATCTATTGCTGTTTACCTGGCATTTCCCCTGGCAAATTTTGACCTGCCAAAATGTACTTGCGGAAAATTGCTGGAGGGCGGTTGAACGTTCATCTCGGAAGTGCGATATGTGCTGGAGTTACAGCATGTATCAGAATTAGAACCTCACTTGGTATTGGGCCTTTGTGATGCGGTCACACCTCCAGCCCTGGGTAAATACCACACCTCACTGCATCAGCAATTCTTAAGGATACTTCTAACTTCAAATGCATTTCTTTAGACAATCCTCAACTGCCAGACTAGATCCGGACATTTTTCTTAGAAGCACTCCTGTGTGCCATATGGCTGCAAGTGACTCCATACTGCTAAAGAAGTGATTGAGCTGCCTTACTTACATCAGTTCCTTTCTGCATCCTTCAACAGGGATCTGATGCTCCACTGCCATATTTGCTGTCCTTCCACTAACTCTAAAACTTTGAAGACTGCTAGAGATCATGACTTTTATGATAGTGAGAGGAATCAAATCACTCTGAGTCTACAGGAAGCAGATTTCAGTCACGGAACCGCACAACATGTGCTTGTGATGCTTGGGCCCCATTTTTTACATAAACTCTTAAGAAAAATATGCACAAAGGTAAGCTGGGAATGTGTATCTATGCGCTACATTGCAGAAAATAAGAAGATGTTGCGATCAAAGCACAAGTCCTGCTCCAGGTTATGGGGCTGCTGTAGTTCCGGTGACAGGGTCATTCCAGCAAAAGTCCACCTCTCGGTCAAAGTCTTCCAGTTAGTACAAGTTGGATTCCCAACAAAAACGTAAGAAATTCAAGCAGGAATCAACAGCATTCTGCTACTCTAGTCCACCGAGAAGGTACAAGTGGGTCAGGTTAAAGATTGCATTCCTCCGATGTCACCGGAATCCTGCCCAATTCCACAGTTGGTGCTGGTTAGCCTCAAATTCCCTGGGCTTTGTGATCCTTGCAGCAGATTACGGCCTTCATATAGGCCATGCACTTTTTTAGTGTGATTCCAGTTCCAACTGGTGCGCCTTCGGGATCTGCTGAGCTGCTGGGGGCCCCAGTTATACTTATGCCAGCGTTGCCCTCTCCCAACACCAATTAACCCCTCTGGACCAGGTTACTGCACCAACACTGGTGTTGACTTCAAACCAAGGTAAAAATGTACACTTCAGTGTCTTCCGTGCCAGCTTCAGCACCAATGCCAGCGTAGTACCCATTTCTGAAGCTATGCCTGACCCTGAATCGGTGTCTGCTGCTCCCGTCATGCTACAAGATTACAAAAGGACAATCAGTCACTTTGCATCATGGCCCAAATTCTATGGCCTAAAGCAAGCCAGGGACATTCCAGGTATGATATAGATATTTTGGGGCAGACTTGGTTTTGGTGAGGATGGCTCTGTGACTTCTTGATCTGTTGGCCCTAATGCATCCTTCTTATTACAAATGCTAGGTGGCATATTTGGGTCCTGCAATGGAACTTTAGATCCCAGTAGGCCCAACATCGGGGCCCACTCTCTGACTGCACTAAGATTTTGAAGTATATAGCTTGGGATTTAGAATGGTGATCGACCAGTGCGGTTCACACTAGCTAGATCTATTCACCACTTTTGAACATGTAGTGCCATCCATTTTGCACATGGAAGTTTCCTCCGAAGCATTTGTTTGGAGATACAATCCAACTGGAATGGAATGAACGGCTGTTGCACACGTTTCCCCCACTACATCTCCAGCTTCAATTTCTGAGGAAGATTAAGACACAACGTCGAGGAGTGTTCGTCATGCAGCCGCATGATCCCCAAAGCGCTGAAGGAGAGGGAGGCCAAATTGTTCATGGCCAAGGCCAAGAGGCAAAAAAGGGGTTGAAGAAGGTGGAAGTTCTGTTCCAAGTTGCCGACTTCACATACTTCGAGGTCGTCTAAGAAGCACAAGAAAAAGTAATCCCATGGGTCTTTGCGTTCTTCAACTAAGATGCAACGCCATAGTCAGTGTCCCCAGTTCTCAGGCGTCATCGGAAAGATGAACTCTCTCTAGCTCTAGCTCTTTCTCCTGAGGTGACTCCGGCCCGTCTCCATCTCCGAAAGCGCTGACTGCACTGGCCCCAAGAGAAGCAATGCCTCTACAGTTGTCAAAGCTAACCACTCTACCTCTGGCTCCAGGATCTCTGGCGCCGCAGCTGAAACTGAATGCGCTTCTTCCTTGAGCTGCTTCAGAGCCTGCAGTGCTGGATCCGGTATATCCTGTCTTACCGGTTCCGGGTACGGATCCTTCGCATTTGTTTTTATGTAATGTTCGGCTTGTTCACCAGAGCGGCTGACTCTACTGGTGGGCCTGTTGGCCCCATGGGGCCGCAGGCATTTTCCTTAGGAGACTTGTCACTTCATTTCCCTCAGGCACCTTTGATGCCGATGGCTCTAGGGAGTTGCCTCTTCCGACGCCAAGATTTTAAACGCTGGTACAATCTCCGGAGGGGCGAGTGCTACTGGATGGATCTTCCCGGTGAAGTCTGGTTATGAACCGTTGTCGACTCCACCGCAACCAGCATCAACTATTGTTCTGGTAGACCTACTTTTGACTCCTATCCCAAAGTCAACGGCGCCGCGTCTGGCGCCACCGATGCCTGTTCCGAGGATGAGGTCTCAGAGAGAGGCACAAAGATTATTAGAAGAGTAAGAATACGAGGAAGAGCATGAAGAGGCAGAGGAAGGGAAGATTGTAGATCATGATCAGGATTTTGAAGATCTGCAGGAGGCTAGTGGATACCTCTCCTGAATGGAAGCTCTCATCTCCAAAAGGTCTCCCAGCACAGGAGGTGACCTATTATCACACCATGATCAGGAACGCAACGGATCTTCTGGAGTTGCCTCCTCCCACAGTGGAATTAAAACCTAACATCCTGACAGAGATGCTCAATTTTCCTTCCTCTATCTCATAGCCTTTACGCCCTTTTAACACGGCTTTGACTGAGCCCATTCTTGATGTCTGGGAGAAGCCAATGTCTTCCAGCGATGTCCAGGTCTTTGGCAAGGAGATATAAGGTGGCTCTGGGGGATCCTGCTTTCCTATCCACTTATCCTTCACCAGAAAGTTTGGTCGTCCAGGCTTCGTGCTCTTCGAAGCATTCTGCAGGGTCCTTTCGATCTACACCTGCAGATAGGAAGTTGAAATGCATGGAGCAATCTGCGAAAAAGGTATTCTCTTCAGGCAGTGTGGCCCTCAAGTCAACAAATGCCACATGCCTTTTGGGTTGCTATATCCATGCCCTTATGGACTCTGCCAGGGAGGTACTCCCAAAACCTCACGAGGAAGTTCAAAGGAAATTTTCAGAGGTACTCATGGATGCCCAAGCTGCTGCCTACCCCAGGTCATACAGTCTGGTCTGGACACTGCTGATTCGTTTGCCACAGCAATGGGATCGTCTGTGGCTACCAGGAGGCACGCTTGGTTAGGGGGTTTGGGGTTTTCTCCTGATGTCCAAGCCACCTTGTTAGATATGCCATTCGATGGATCTTGCCTGTTTGGGGCCAAAGCGGACTCGGTGCTGCAGCACTTTAAAGACAGTAGAGCCATGGCAAGGTCTTTAGGACTTTAGTCTCAGCTCAGGGGCTTTGGACAATATCGCAAGTTTCGTGGTTTTGGGAGGAACTTGTCCTTTCGTTCCAATTAGCATCTGCTTCAGCAGCAGCAATAGCAAACAAATCTCCTGTACAGATCTTACAGGTGAAAGGGCAGAGGTAGTCTGCAGGGTGCAGCACGACAGCAAGTCTCCTCCTCCTCTTCTGCCCCTCCAACTGGTATGACAGGGAAGCAGCTCTAGCTCCACCATCCTAGAGCATGCTTGTCCTGTGGGAGGACAGGTGTCCCATTTTCTAAAACATTGGGGGTCTGTTACTACTGATCTCTGGGTGTTTTGAGAGTTTTCCCCTCCTTTCCCTCCCCGTCAGGGTTTGTGCTCAGAGGAGTACCTTCTGCTTCTCAAGCAACAGGTCCTATCATTACTGCAAAAAGGTGTGATCGAGGTGATTCTGGAGCAGGGGTCACAGATGCTATTCCCGGTACTTCTTGATTTCCAAGAAGGACATGTCGCTTGAGGCCAATCCTAGACTTCGGGATGTTGAATGTGTACCTCCAACAAGAGAAATTCAAAATTTTGACCCTAGATCAGGTTCTTCTTGCGCTGCAGAAGGAAGACTGGATGGTGGTGTTCTATTTACAGGATGCGTATTTTCACATTCCCATCCTAAAGTCGCATCAGTAGTATCTTTGTTTTATAGTGGGATCTCAACACTACCAGTTTGCAGTCATTCTATTCACCTTACTTCTACGCTGCTGGTCTTCACAAAGGAGATGGAGGTGGTGGCAATACATCTCAGAAGATCTGGGGTTCCTGTATTCCCCAATCTGGAATATTGGCTGCTCAAAGCGAAATTGCCAGAGATGGTGCTGCATCATTTGGAAGTAACAACACAACTGTTGCTCAACTTGGGGTTTTCGATAAATGTACCCAAATCTCACCTGGTGCCTTCTCAGCACAACCTGTTCATAGTGGCAGTACTGGACACTACTGAAAGTCGTGCCTTCCTGCCTCTCCAGAGGATTCAAGACATCCAGGCTATGATCCCACTTTTTCAGACTGGAGCGGCTGTTCCAGTTCTGAAGGTCTTGCACCTGCTCAGTCTGTTTGCTTCCTGCATACTGTTGGTCACCATGCAAGCTGGTATATGAGGGCTCGCTAGTGGTGCCTCAGCAGACAGTGGTTTCAACACAACAGAGATTTCGAAGAGGTGGTCAGAATCTCCAGAGACACAGCAGCCAAGCTGTTATGGTGAGTGTCCCAGGCAACCTGTCTCAGGGGAAGCCATTTCAACCTCCCTCTCCGGTGGCCACAGGGATAACAGATGCCTCCACTCTAGGGTGGGAAGCTCATCTGGGGGATCTGGAGTTCAAAGGCCTTTGGTCTCCAGAGGAAAGATTGTTTCATATCAATCTTCTGGAATTGCAGACAATACGTCTGGCTCTGAAGGCCTTTCTTCCCTCCCTTCGCTGTCAGTCGGTTCAGGTCCTAACGGACAACACTATCGCAATGTGGTATATCAACACACAGGGAGAAGTAGGGTTGTATCTTCATTGCAGATAAGCTCTGAAACTCTGGTCATGGGCATTGGACCATCAGATTTAGGTGATAGCAAATCATCTGGCCGGAGAACTGAATGTGCGTGCGGACAGTTTCAGTCAGCAGTATTAGGCCAATCACGAGTGGCGTCTCCATCCTGAGATAGTACTTCACATTTTTAGGATTTGAGGGTTTCCTCATTTGGACCCGCTTGCCACTCACGAGAATGCGCACTGCCTGTCGCTCTGCAGTCTCCAGTATCTGATGCAGGGAGCATTTGGGGACGCCTTTCAGTTAGATTGGGGCTCACAGCTTCTTTACGTGTTTTCTCCCATACCCTTGATTCCTCGAGTTCTGACAAAGATTTGCCACGACCAGGCCCAAGTTATATTGATCACCCCGTATTTGCTGAGAAGGGTGTGGTACACAGACTTCCTTTACCTCTCATCGCACTCTCCGCTTCGTCTTTCTCTCAGGGCAGACCTCCTCTTGCATTCCCAGGGTGAGTGAGTTGCAAGCTCCAACCTTTCATTTATATTAGTCCATGCAAATAAGATGGTTCCTAGGACCAGAGATGCTTTCCTGCCTAAAGCTGTCAATCCTTTCTACCTAGGGCAATCCATCACCTTACCCACTTTCTACCCTCCCCCTCACCCTTCTAAGGAGAAAGAGAGACGTCATCGCCTGGCCCCCAAGTGGGTGGTCAGCTTCTACCTGGATAGAACTAAGAACTTCAGGTTGGACAACCAACTGTTCATCGGCTATGTGGGCAAGATGAAGGGCAAGGCTGTCCACAAGAGAATGTTGTCCGCGTGGCTCATCCTCCGTGTCAAGATCTGCTAAGCCTTGGCCAAGAAGAAGCCTCCTGAAGGTATTCAAACTCATTCTACCAGAGCTAAGTCTTCTTCTTCTTCTGCTTAAGCTAGAGGGTTTCCTGTGGTAGACATCTGCAAGAAGGCAACTTGGCCCTTCCTCCACACTTTTGCAAACACTATTGCTTCGATTCGAGGTGAGGTGGAACAGCCATTTTGCACGTTCTGTGCTGCAGGATTTTTTAGTATAGTCAGGCACCCTCCGCCGGGAGTGGGACTGCTTGGAGATAAAATTCAAAAGATGAGGAATCCACAAGCAGATGTATCCATCAGAAGAGCAAGTTACTTACCTTTGGTAATGCCTTTTCTGGTGGATACAGTATCTGCCTGGGGATTCCTCACTGACCCAACCGCCTCTCTGTTGCCTGTCTGCTTATACCGAAAAATAATCAATGAATATATTATGTGATTTATTAATAAAATCATGTGATGTTTGGCAGTAGGAAAGGTCTATGATGAAGAATTTCCAGTTTTGGCTGTGTCTGTATACTATGTATACTTGTAAAAATGCTGTTGGTTCACCCGTTCGCTTCAAAGGCATGGAAAAAATAGGTGGAACTGACTTTAGAACGCCAACAAGGTCTTCTTATGGCTTCCAGGACATCACGTGGAGTCGCATGCGGAGACATTCCATTGTGACGTCCTCGTCGACGTGGGAGAGCTGAGTAGAAATGTTTCTGTGGAATGCTGCGCATGGGGGTAATTCAAAAGGTGCGGAATCCACAGGCAGATACTGTATCCACCAGAAAAAGCATTACCGAAGGTAAGTAACTTGTTCATATGCAGACATATAAAATAATGTGGTAATCAGGCGTACTCCTACTTTGCAACCCCTACTCTATGTGCGTCTAGAGTGTGCGTGGGTGTGTATATCTAGAGACAACAATCCCCTCTGCGGGACGATCCAACCCCATTACCTTGTGGGACAGGATGCAGGATCCCATTTTGATTACGAATTGGACACCCCTCAAGGAGATGTTAGGCAGCTGCTCTGTGAAGTATCAGCATGCAGGGACTTCTTGATGCCAACAGAAGTATCTCCTTGCGATGTATATGCAGATTAGCATTGTTATGGATATGCAGATAGCCCTGTCACCCCGTGAATGAAAATAGAAAGACATTTGTACGTGTGCAAAAGACCTTGTGCTCAGTGTTTGAGGCATCATGATAATGTTGTGTGAAGCGATATGTGTAAGCACAACAGTTTCAGAGAAACTAAGCCAACATTGTCACACACGCAAATATGCTCAAACGGTAAGAGTAAAATGTTAGGTGCAGAAAGAGGAAAGTGTAAGAAAAGTTGTAGTGTTGCTACATGGGCCTAGCTCGGGCACCAAACACTATTCCATTGCCATCACTTTAGCAGGCAGCATGAGCAGAATGCACTTTTGTTGCAACTGCCATACACCACCTCCTTTCTGGACAAATTGATACCGAGGACTTGGGCAACCTTCCTCCACAAGGTCATGTGTAGCTTCTACGTGTGCCAATCATCACTCTACCAGCATTTTCTTTCCACAGCTCACCACTCAAAAAAGAAAGAGAAGAGGGCACTGAGTTTTTACATCAACAACACAAAGGACCATTGCATGTAGATGGTTTCTTTCCTGGTATAAGCAAAGGCACGAAGAAAAGTGGGGGTTATCTTTCCTCTTTTACTCACTGCCTATAACAACCACAAGGGTATATAGAATGTTTCCAAAGGAACCTAATGGCTTTCTCAGTTAATTGAAAAAATTGAAAATGAAGAAAGGGATCCAACAAATATCTTTCACTTTTAAATTTAGTATATATATGGATTGGTTATTCAGAAAGTATCCTAATAGAAATGGCATTGAAGTCTGATTCACAACAATACCAATTCTGATCTTTAAAAAAAAAAAATCTTAAATGTAACATGTGGAGTCTCAGAGACGCCAATAGTAGAAACCCCAAAATGGTTAAAGAAGCCACGAAATAATCATACCATTAATTACACCTCATGACCCCCTGAAGCTCTAGTTCATTCTAATTTGTGCTCGTAGAGCATTACTAGGGACCGCACTAACACATATTATAAATGTCACATTTAAATTAATGGCTGTCGAAACCAGAACAAAGTCTAGCCAAATCAAAGTATGCAAAATGGCATTGGACAAGCGGAGAATCCTGCGTAATAGTGAACAATGGTATACTGCTAAACTATCCAGATAAATATGCACATCTAAGTTTGTGCTGGTACAAAATTTGTTTGAATAATCAGTAGCAACAGCTCAGTTGTTATGTTTACCAAAAAGTTGCCCAAATCAAGTATAAGAGCACCTGTTTTAGATTTAAGAGAATTCAAGTACATTTTATTACTAGCCATCCTGTTGATTCTGGTCCATAGGCTGGTGTATGTTGGTAGTTACTCCAAGAGAGTCCAGGTACTAATCAATTGAGCAGGTAACAAAGGTTTTGTTTTGTTCTCATTGATTTGCAAATCGTTTTCAACATTCTACTTCTTTTATGTATTTCAGTATTTCATTATTCATTGAAGATTGGATGCTGTTTTTTAAAGCAGGAAATGGTACTGTGTGCATAAAGCATAATTTGGATCAGCATTTCCCCCAGTTTGGAAGTAGATAGGAATATAGCTTTGACCTTTGGCAAGTGTGACATTAAAGACACAGTAGCAATGAAGCCAAGCCACAGTCCTGTTCTAACTAAAATAATTCACAATTATTTTGGTTTGCAGGGACCTAGAATCCACCTTTATTCTGACCCATTTGTCACTACATGAAACGGTGATAGAGCTAAAAAGAGAAGGAGGAATTCTCCATCTCGAGAGTGTATTCAATGAAAAAAAAGATTGGCTCTGTCAAAGATCTAAGAGAAATCTATGGCACTCACATCTAGCCAAGAGTGCTTGCTCATTGGTTGCCCTTCATGCCAGCAGTAACCGCTCTAATGTGTTGTCTGTAGTCTCCAAGTCTGAATGGAATCCTGTCTGATATAGAGAATATTTCTAAGTCTCGAGTACACCAAACAATATTTTGATATAGATTTTGATGTCCAAGATAGTGATTATACTTGTCTTTCTTGAAGCGTAGTACTAAAAGTGAACCACACCAAGTAACAATATGAATGACTTTACCCAAGAGGACTTATACAGACACATAAATAAGGCAGTCCAAATTAGCTTTTAAGCATACGCATGTTATATATGCTCTCACTAGTTCCATTATAGATTCGGCCAATCTTTGCTATCTCAAGATCATTGAATTCCTTATTTCAGTTCTGATTTTGTGAATGTTAACAAACTTTATACAGCAATTATTTCAATTCTTGCTCTTTCTTACTTCATGACTGAGATGCTTTGTATTTTATCATGTAAAGTCCTTGGAACAGAAAGGTCCATGTGGGAGCTTGTTGAAACTACTGGGATTCATGCGATGTTTATGATTGTGTACAAACCATGGTTTGCTATTAAGCATACAGGAACAAACCATTCCTGTCATTCAAATATAGTATAGGAGAAGGTACAAGTTTCCTACTCCCAAAACATATTAAATGTTTGAAAAGTTATATAGATTTGGATGGGGTATTTTTTTTAATTCTTTATTTTGCAACAAACAAACAACACAAATAGAAATGTTCCATTTTACAGATCATTGTCACATTATCTTACTCCCCTAGACTACTTCTACAACATATTTTTGCAGTAACATGGTTGTTCTTTACAAGGGCCTTCCATTATCCGTGGGTGAATTTTGTTGAAATATTTAAAATGCTTTACTAGTCACCTTAAAAATGGATGGAATTTTAATAGTCATCTTTTTCTCAATAGAATGCATTGAAAGAGGAGTGGGAGAAAGTTTTTATTGCTATCCGCTTTCTAAATCTACAGAGTAGACTTGTCATAATGTACTTCTGTTAGCGCTTTGACTACGATTTGTTTGATTTCCATTCAACTCTGAGTTCTAATGTTGTGTATGTTCTGCTTTTTAACCCATCCTCAGTTTATAGACTGGCTGTTTAATATACTGGAGAGCCCCAGGGATGCCCTTTCAGAAACATCCAGGGATCTCCTGAAAGGTAATGGCTTATTGGAATCTTTTTCAACTTTTTGAAATGTGATTATCTCATCAGTTCTCGATTCTAGAGCAAACATATTTGCTGAAAGTTCGCTATTCAAAGTACATTTCGTCTAGCTATGTTAGGTAGTCAAGTTTGGTTTTGTCTATTGCCAACTATACCCATACCATATTGTCATTCTGTTTACCACATTGTTGGGATAAAAACATTTATTATCTTTTTTTCACAGTTTCTGTATTTGAGTGATGCTCAGGTTGACTATTAGAAAATTCAGTTTTTGTGTATATCCGCAAAATTAGCGACGGAGCCAATCAGTCTTATACAGGCACTTGGATTAATTCACAGGTTGATAAGCCTAAGTCATTAAGCAGGTTGGACACTTGAGTTGGCCTTTGGGCCTACTGATTTCATTCAGACTATATCTTCAGTCCCTTTGCTCTGTGCGAGGAGCAGAGGTAGAGTGTGGGGCCTCTGACTGCATCGTGACATTGCAGCTTGTCCACTGTTCGGCGGATCGGCGATACCACCCGCAGAGGACTGCGTTCGAGAGCAGGTACCGGGGGAGCCGTAGCGAGGGCCCAGAGTTGTGCGGATGACTTTGGCAATGCCCTTTACGCTATAAACCATAGCGGCGGGCATACAAGCAGTGAGGCTTGGTAAGACAGACAGCTAAACCCACTCGCACTGGCCTGATCAGATATTGACCGTCAGGGGGCGGCTTTGGCACATTACAACACAGAGACTAAGCGCCAAACGGTGTGCGGCCTTTTCTTTCCTCGGAGAGGGCTGCCCGTGCACCTATCTGCTTAACCCGCGCTGCTGATCCTCCCGGACCTGGGCCACGAGCATTGGTGGCACCCCGGGAGCATTAATTAGCCCGGCCCAGATAGAGACGGAGTAAGGGTCGGGCGTTGCGATTGCTGGCCTCCACCCTCCACCCCACCCCCCCACCCCCGTCCTCCTGAAAGGGGATCCTGCGTAGGGACGCAAGTGCCTGCATCAGGTGCAACGATCCTCCTGTTCACTTCCCCGGATACGGCTGGGTGTCCCTATTGCCACGGAGCTCGACCCACTGAATGCGCCTAAATATAACATCGGCTGTGCAGTGGCGTCCAACAGGGGCAGCAAATCAGGACAACACTCCAAATTGGACAAGTTTACACTTCCCAAAACATCTGTCTCTGGATCATGCCCTACGAGCAGAAGTGGAGGTGCGGCAGGGGAGGCGGTCACAGAACCCACAGAACCCACTCTCAAGTACGTCCTAGACGCAATTGTCGGAATCAAGACCTCATTGGAACACAAGATGGGCACCATCACGGTGGAGGTCAATTTACTCCAGGCAAACATGAACAAAAACAACAAGCGGATCAAGCAAGTGGAGCTCACCACGGCAAGTCTAGTGGAAGATGCTTCCCAGCTGCAAAAGGAGGTCAAGGAACTGCAGCAATTCAGGAAATTTGCGGAACTCAAGCTGGACGACTACGTAGGGCGCCTAAGACGTAACAACCTGCGTATCCTGGGTGTTACGGAGCGATCAGAGGGGCAGGCCACAGATCTTTTCGTCGAGGACCTAATTTTAAATCATCTGCAACCCAGGGGGCTCGGAAAGTTTTTTGTTATTGAGAGAGCACTTAGAGTACCCGGGGGACGGCTGAAACCTGGGGCTCCCTCTCGTCTGATCCTCGCTAGGGTTCTCAACTTTCGTGACAGAGACGTGATACTTCAGCATGCCCGGACGAGGCCACCCCTGAAATATGAAAATGCAGACATAAATTTCTTCCTGGACTTCACCCAGTTAGTACAGAGGCAAAAATGCTCCTTCCTGGGGATCAAGAAGGCGTTAAGGGACAAGGGGTACAAATACGCCATGTTGTTCCCTGCCAGGCTTCGAGTGGAGGCGGACGGAAGAGCCTGTTTTTTTGATAACCCTGATATAGCAGCGGACTAGCCGAAGAATCGCTGATTGACTCCTCACGGAACATTGTGGTGAGATGGTTCTGGGGGATCGGACTGGGGGTGGAGTGTAATGGGTCTGGGCTTACACTACCACCCAATCTTTGATGGAGTGCCGCAGCTCTGGCGGGACAGCCCGATGGTCATCACAGTGGACGGGATAAGCCTTCAGAGCAGACATGTTGGACTTGCAGACTTGCAAGTAATGTATCGCACAACTTTATTGACTGTGGGTGGGGGCGGTCGATGGAGGGAGCACCACATACCCCACTTTTCTACTTTTAGTATCTTGCAGGGCGACAGGCACTCTGCAAGTTGAGTTATGGGCATTTTGAAGCCCGGAGCGCAGGGGTGCAGGGAGGGGAGAGGTTGGGGGGAAAGTTATTGTTTTTAAGGTTTAAATTGTGTGTGGAGTTCTTTTTTACGACAATACCAACATGGGAAACCAGGCAGGAGCGGCTTCTATGCCTTAATAAAGATGGGTACACAAAGGGCTTTGGGGTTAGAGTCATCAGCTGGAATGTAAATTGCTTGGGTGACAAAATTAAACGTGGTATGGTCAACCAATATATCAGGCGACAGGCCCCAGATGTCATCGTCCTACAGGAAACGCACCTTATTGGAAACACATGTCAGTCTCTGAACAAGGGAGGATATAGGTTGATGGCACATGCAGGCTTCACTACGGGGTTGCGAGGGGTGTGCATTTTAACCAAAAACACATTCCCTTTCGCAGTACAAACCACATGGTCTGATGCACGGGGTAGATATGGCGGGTTCTCGGGTATGTGGAAGGGCAAGACGGCCACATTTGTTTCAGTGTATGTTCCCCCCGGCCTCAAAAATGATCACGGGAACTCAGACCCTCACAGAAGTGGCTGCCGGACTTTCTCGAGTCCATGGGACTGGCGGATGGTTGGAGGTCACGCAATCCAGATAGGACTCAATACACCTTGTCGGGAGCCCACTGTAGTCTTTCTCGTATTGACTATATCCTAGTCCCAGCGGCACAGGCGTTCAATATCCAGGAGGTTCGTCACCTGGGTAGAGGCATCTCGGACCACTCTCCGGTCTGGATGAAGGTTATCTTGGGTCAAATGAGCGCTGGGAAGATAGCCCCCATTAATTCATGGTACGTGAGAGACCCGGGAACCCGGAAGAAAATAGCCCAAGCTACAGAACACTTCTTCCAAGATAACGAGGGAACGAACTGTTGACTCAGCTCAGACGTTATGGGAAGCCTACAAAACAGTTTTTCGCGGGATAAACTCTATCCCTGATAGCGGGAAAGAAAAAGAATAAGCAGGCTGAGTTAGTGCGAGCAGAAGAACAAATATTGAGATTGGAAGAAGAATTAGAGCAGGCTGTGACAACTGAAAAGCTGCATCTCCTTAATCTGAAACAAGACGAATTTAAAAGCATAGCCGAGGACAGAGCCAGGGAACTGGGCAGAGATACGCAGAGCAGAATCTATGAGCATGGCGATAAGGCGGGTAAGTTAATTGCATGGTTGGATAAGAGGGAGTGGGCGGGCCCGCTGGTGCCAGAGCTGCAAAGTGAAGACACCGTCCCCATAAATGACCCGCAGGAAATAGCTAATCACTTCGCAGACCATTATCGAACGGTTTACAGCACGACTGGTAACTACACAGACGAAGACAATAGTGAATTGCTTAGAGGTATCAGACTTCCCACCCTCTCAGATGAACATAATGAATATCTCGAGTCAGCTCTCACAGACGATGAGGTAGCACAGGCAATACGGGGGGGGTGAACTTGGTTAAGGCGTCAGGTTCTAATGACATTCCAATTCAATTGTACAAATTGAGACCAGATAAGATAGCCTCGTACCTCCACTCAAAGTTCTTAGAGAGCGGAGAAAAGGGGATGCTCCCCTTTGACCAATGAGTTGCAAATATTGTAGTCATTCATACGGAGGGCAAATCCAAAACCAGCTGCGCGTCCTGTAGACCCACATCACTGCTGAATGCAGAACTTAAGATCCTCGCTAAATTATTAGCTACACGCCTGATTAAAGTAATTGACACATTAGTGCACCCCGATCAATCAGGCTTCATGCCACATCGGAATACCGCTCTTAATCTACGCCGCTTACAAAGTGTTCTGGGCAGAGAACCAACTATCCTAGAACCCGCCATACTTGTATCCCTGGATGCTGCCATTGCATTCGATATGGTCGAATGGCCATATCTCTTTGCCGTGCTAGACAAGCTGGTCCCGTCTTTAAGAGCTGGGTCCGCCTGCTATATTCTAGGCCCATGGCCCAGGATGTTGGGAACAACCGTAAGTCTCCAGTTTTCCAACTGAGCCGCGGCACGCGCAAGGGTTGCCCTTTATCTCTGCTCCTTTTTGCATTAGCTTTGGAGCCACTGGTGGCATGGAGCTGTAGAGATCAGGTGATTTGCGGGATGCAGTGGTCTCCGGGTTGGGAAGACAAGATATCGTTATACGCAGATGATATTCTGCTGTACCTGACCTCTCCAAGAGCCTCCTTGATTGGCCTCATGGACATTCTCGCAGTGTTTGGGAGATACACGGATTCACCATAAACTGGTCAAAGTCTATGGTATACGTCCTACAAGGAGAACCACCTCACCTCCCGAGGGGCCGCCAGATACAGATAGCGTCGTACGGCTTTCGCAATCTCGGCATCTTCATCACGCTGAGCTCGGAGCTCCGCTTTGCTCGCAACCTGGCCTATTCAGAGGTTAAAACGTGACGTCAAACGTTGGAAATCTCTACCCCTCTCGTTGTTAGGTAAAGCGGTCCTCTTTAAAATTATGGCTCTGCCCCGCTCCCTTTACGCCCTCCAGAACTCAATGGATCCAGTTCCCCCTTCCTATTTCAAAGAAATTGAAAATCTTCAAAGAGACCTCTTATGGGACGGTAAGCCCCGCATATCCCTAACCAAATTGACCCTAAATTGGTATTATGGGGGCATCAGCCTCCCGGATATTAAAAAGTATTATTGGCCGTCCCATTTGGCAGCTATTAACCAGGGCATCTATGGTCGACCGTATGACCCCGGGTATGCCATGGACTAATGGCTACTCCCTGGGGATGCATATACCAGAGTGCTCTATGCCAGGCCCCTCAAGGGACCGACCGCACATTCGGTCCATGTTTGCCATGCGGCTAACAAACAGTTGGGATGAGACCGCAGACTTACCGTGGCAACTCCACTGTGGAACTCTGAAAAGCTGGGAAGCCTGTGGCAATCCAAGGGCTTTGATAAATGGGACCTTATTGGACTCTCACAGATCAAAGACATATGGGGTAAGGAGACAATTCTTCCCTTCCCCTCCCTGGAACAGCAGTATTGCCTGGCAGATACTGAATATTTTCGGTATCTTCAAGTCCGGCATGCCTTGCTCGCGCACGTAACGAGCAAGTCCCCACTTCCAGAGGCCTCCCCCTTGGAGGACAGAATACTCGATGGCCACCTCCCTGAGAAAACCATCTCCGTGATTTACAAAAAACTGAATAATAATATGGAAGATCCATTACAATCACTGAAGGAGAAATGGGTCAGAGACGGCTTAGAACTAGATGAGGAAGACTGGCAAGATGCGGTCTCCTCCCCGAGAAACGTGGCGGTCCAGGCAAGGCTACGATTGGTACAGCTCAAAATTCTGCACAGGATTTATTTCACAGGGCTGGCCTGGTACGCAAGGGTAGAGCAGAAACTGGGGAGTGCAGTCAGGGGTGCGGGGAGTTCGGCACATTATGCACATCATATGGGAATGTGTGCACATACAGTCTTATTGGCAGGTCATACACCACACTTTACGAGAGGTTCTGTCTATTGACCTGCAGCTGGAGGCCCGCAGATGCCTCCTACATATTTGGGAGCCTACGGACCTCACCTCCTATACTACACAGTGGGCAACTCTGGCAATAATGATTGCGAAAAGGAATATTGCGCAGGGGGGGGGGGGGGGGGGGTCAGACACCAACACTGGGAAAGTGGGATGAGGGCCTTGACTGGTGTATGTTGATGGATAAATCAGTCTATGTTGTAAGGGGGTGCCCTGGGAAATAGAATAAGGTGTGGGGCCCATGGAATCATTACAGTGGGGCTATCTGTAGTCCACCAACTCCATTGCAAGATTCTGAGACTCTTGAGACCCCTTGATTTATTTTACACTGTAAACTGTGATTTGATTTATTGTGTTCCATATTGAAATCTTGGACTTTGTATGGTTCCTGGCTCGTGAATGTCAATGGAGAATTTTGTTGATGATGTTTAATAAAAAAAATGACAATGTAATGAGTGATGTAATATGTGAGGTCATAAGCAGTGCATTGCAGGAGCCCTGTTCTATCCTTGCGTTCCCTATCGCCCTGAATGGCAGCCAGAGGAGGGTGAGGAGGACTGGGAGGGGTCTAATGACCCTCTAGCAGACCAGTTGGAAGAGCCGGACTGGAGAGAGGAACTGGGTGAGGCCAGTTGTCTGGATACACCTCTGTATGCTTCCTCCCCCTACCATGGCCACGGAGGAGGGAGCCTCCTGCGCTGTGGTGTTGTGTAGGGCGGCTGATGCCTTGGGCCTTGAGCTACCTACCGTTGCAGTCAGGACTAACCTCTTGACAGAGGTGCTTAAACCAGCAGCAGCCTCTTCAGAGCCTCAGTTGCCGTTCAATGAGGCCCTCATAGACATCCTTCTGGCCACCTGGTCCAAGCCCAACACAGGGGCTCCTGTGGATAGAGTGATTAACCAACACCACCGCCCGGCCCCAGGCGAACCCATTTTTCTCTCCCAACACCCTACCCCATAGAGCTTGTTGGTCCAATCCTCAACATCTAAAGATGTGTTCCCTACTGCTCCCCCAGATAGGGAATCCAAGAAGCTGGATCATCTTGGGAAGAAGCTGTTTTCTTCTGCCAGCTTAGGACTGCGATTGGTAAACACCGCATGTCTCTTGGGCCATTACACCCACTCTGTGTGGGACACGGTTGTGCAGGTGATGCCACAGTGCCCTGAAGAGGCCTGGGCTGTACTCTCCCGTGTGGTCGCAGAAGGGAGGGATGCAGCAAAGTTCGCCATTCACTGTGGGCAGTACACCGCAGACTCTCTAGGCAGGACGATTACAACATCAGTAGCCCTGCGAGCTACACCTGGCTGAGGCCCATTGGCTTTTCGGGCAAGTCCAATCGACGTGTCCTTTGATGATCGTCGCTTGTTTGGCTACAAGGCGGACAATGTGCTAGAGCGCTTTAAGGACTCTAGAGCTACGGCCAGATCCTTGGGCCTCACTACCACCTCTCGCCCACACAGTCTGCTTTTTGCCCCTTTCGTGTCTACGGAAGGGGTGCCCCACCACGTTCTGCCCAGAGCCACAGGCCAGCGCAGGCTGTCCAGCCTCTGTGGAGCCAGGGAAGTGGGACCCACCGCCATTGGTCTGGGAGCCAGTGGGTGGGCCAGTCTACCAGTGCCCCCTCTTCAGCCGCCTCCGACCTTTCAGGGCCACCAGTTGCCAGTGGGCAGCAGGATCCGCCATCACATGCCCCACTGGCACAACATTACGTCAGACAGGTGGGTTTTACAGATAGTCCAAAGGGGCTACTCCCTCCCCTTCGAGAATACCCATCCCTCCATGCTAACAACACTCCATCGCATGTCTGAGGATCACCTGGCCCTTCTCTGTCAGGAATTTGCGGCTCTCTTGGCCAAGAGAGCCATCGAGCGAGTCCCTGTGCCAGAAGTAAGTCATGGCTGCTAATCCCACTATTTCCTGATGGTAAAGAAGGACAAAGGCCTCAGGGATGTCAACCGTTTCCTCCGGAAGAAGAAGTTAAAAATGTTGACATCGGTTCAGGTGCTGTCTGCCCTCGACCCTGGAGACTGGATGGTAGGGTTGGACTTGTAGGACGCTTATTTCCACATCCCTGTCCTGCCGGCCCACAGGCGTTACCTGCGGTTCATGGTAGGCCACAAGCATTTTCAGTTCACCGTGCTCCCCTTTGATCTTACCAGCGCCCCTCGGGTGTTCACGAACGTGATGGTGGTGGTCGCAGCTCATCGGAGCAGATCAGAGGTTCCAGTCTTCCCCTATCTCGACGACTGCTTGTTGATGGCAAGCTCTCCCCAGGCTGCCGTCACCCACCTCCAGACTACGGTGGACCTCCTGCATTCACTGCGATTCACAATCTATGTGCCAAAGTCGCACCAGCGCCCTTCTCAGAAGCTCCTTTTTATTGGAGCAGTTCTGGACACAGCGCAGTTTCGAGCCTATCCTCCTGAACAGTGAGTCTGGGATATTCGGGCTATGATACCGATGTTCCAGACACTATCCTGGATTTCGGTGAGAATGACCCTGAGGCTGCTGGGCCTTCTGCATCCTGCTGGTGGATCATGCCAGGTGGCATATGCGGGCTCTGCAGTGGGACCTGAAGTTCCAGTGGGTGCAGCATCAGGGGAAGCTGTCCCTTGTCATCCAGATCTCGGTGGTGGCTGCAAACCAGTTGCAGTGATGGTTCACGAACCAGGATTGGGTAAACAGCAGAGCCCTCTCCCTTCCCCAACCAGAGCTCACAGTGGTGACAAATGCGTCCCTCATGGGATGGTACAAAAGGGGGTGGTGATGGACGGAGCACCTGAGCCAATCAAACACTCACACCCAGTCAAAAGATCTGGGTTTGATCCATCACCGTTCTTTAGCCCACTCTGCCACCCCAGTTCAGACATGGCTATATGCAAATCAGTCTGACCCTGTGCCACATGGGAATAGTCCAACCCGAACTGCCAAGCCATGTCTTCCCTGGACCAGAAACAAGCTTCTGAGGACCGGTTTCTGGCATTCCAGCTGTCTTCAGCCCGGCAACATCAGCTCCCACTGTACTGAATATGCCAGAGGGCATGTGTCACATGCAGGATGCAGGAGAACATGAGGTCCAGAATCCTCAGTACAGTCTCACCAAAACCCAGGATAGAGGCTGAATCATCGGTATCAGCCTGAATATTGTGGACTGGCCCTTCGTGAGGATAAGTGTCCAGAAAAGCGCCAATAAAAGGGAGAGTCTGAGAAGGGGCAAGCCCTGACTTCGGCATGTTTATAGTGAACCCCAGCAAGTGCAGGAGGTTTGCCGTAGTCTGAAGATGGCAGACGACTGCCTGGGATGATCCCTCCTTCAACAGCCAGTCATCGAGACAGGGGAAGACTGGCACCCCTCATCTATGTAGATGAGCTGTAACCACGCCATGACCTTGGTAAACAACTGATGGCCGCTGGTAAAGCGGTGACCTTTTGCACCTATTTGAATGCACGAAAATCTACACTTAGAGTGGGGTTCACATAGTAGAAGTACACTTGATTACTACCTTGTTTATATGCCTGCATATATACATTGTTTAGCACCATGGTAGAACTATATCTATGTTTATGCTTTCGGTGCTTTTTATCCCGTTTATCCGCTTCTGTCTACTAATTATTGCAGCACACATATTTTATGCAAGAATAACGTTGGTTCAATAAATATTATTGAAAACGTCCCACTGTGTATTCTCTGTATATTTCTCTGAGAATAAATAGGCACGAGTAACTTAGAGAAAAGTTTCTGTACTGTTTCCCCAATCCCTGAGGGGTCAGTGTTGTCATGTCCAGTGGTTGCTAGAAACTGTTTGCTCCCTGGTAGGTTAGGGGGGGCTTACTTTGAGCTAGCTGGTCTAAAGGCCAACATATCCTGCGGGGGTGTCCGCAGTAAGTCTTGACGGTGTCCGGAATAAGTTTTGACACCAGGCCCTTAGTTTATGTTGTCCACACAATGCTCACATCCTACGGATTGGTAGGAACTACAAAACACCAGACGACCCTGCATGTTCGTCTCTAGCTCCCTCTATATTATCAAAATTTAGCTCAGCACAAGGACCCTCACAGATGTGTGGCCATCTTGGAGCCGGGCACGCTAGAGCCCCCTCTTCTCATATAAACCTAAATAAACTGTCACCTTTTGCAGTAATAAGATGTGCGGCTGCTGCATGGTGTGGAGATCCGTTGACTCCCAAAAAGCTAAGTACTCTAATGATTTTCAACAACAGCCAATTTATCACACGGCAATCCCATATCTTGAGTTACATCACTCAATGAAATGACCAGATGGACAACTGCACCATCTAGTCCCGCTCCATCGTTCATCTGCTCCTCAGCCTACTACTAAGTTCCACTGTGGGTTTTTTCATTTTGTTCTTCCTGTTACTGATTTTACCACCGGATATGGTGGCGGGACACTGTACAAAGTGTTATATAGACCAACTAAATACAGAGACTAGCCAATGATAGTTGGAAGGAGTATTACAGTGTGAAGGTTGACATAGAAACAGTATTACTCATACATATTCATTGTCACTATTCATGGGGTGCTTCATATTTTGCTGTGCATTTTTAAGCAAATTGCATGCAACAATCTGTATATCAATGATTTTTTAATGAATGACATTTAAGTACCTACACTGTTAAGGTTTTGTTTTCAAAATAGGGTTTGTGGGATGAATTCAAGTTGCAGTTTTGATCCAATCTTGGAGCTATGTGAGACTACGGTAAAAGCAAGCTAAGGACAGCCAAAGCCACCCCTGCGTGCTCACTAAGAGGGGTGTGGGTTATTAGATTAAAAGTTCAGAAAGAGAAAACTTCTTTGTGACATTTGTTATTTACATAGTATCCTGCCATGTTATAACTTAAGCATGTTTGTTTTGTAGCTTCCCTTCTGGCTCTCCGATTTCTCCCGGAATTTAAAAAGAAAGTCGTGTGGACCAAGGCCTATGGCTGGTAGCCAAACAACCAATGGACAATCGTCTGTCGCGACGAGAGTACCGGAGATGTTACATATGTATTGAAGTAATTGTGTAACTTAAGGTTCGGAGTAATGTCAAGTCCTTATATTACAATCACAGAAGTCTTGGAAGAATCCTTCGTTGTTTAAAGGAGACTGGACAATACATTTTGCAGAACAATAGGTCATATCATGGGCTTTCAGGGATCCCAGTTCATGAACTTCTATATCTTTTAACACAGGCTGTGCGAGCCCGGATAATAAATGAGCAGAAATATTTATTTCTCTTTGTCATCTGGATTGATTACGTCTGTTTGAAATATAAAATCCAAATGATGTGGATGTTTGAATACCACAGAATCAGATGTGTTCTTGCGTAGCTTTGTAAAAAACTTCAGCTTTTTTCCCCAATTCAACAAAAAACACTCCTAGTTCGGGTGTTTTTGAGAAGGTATGTTCTGAGATCTTATGATAAGGTACTTGAAGCTTGTAATACTCTAGTGTTTTTTGGTCTGATTTATTATTTGATGGAGTAGTGCCTGTCGGTATAGAAGATGACATTAAGTCTGCCATCAGATTTAGAGATGGCCGCCAGCCCGGCAAAAGAAGGTATGTAGCCCTTAGGAATAATAAGTTGTATGACCAAAAACCTAATGTATGAATGGTTATTCCACAAGGGTGGATCTTGTTCGTGGTTATATTGTCACGTTACAAAGCACATTGTCCTTGAGTAACCTCGCAACTACTCCAAATGTTATTGGCGTCCCTCTAGCAGATGGAGTGCCACAATCTAATGATATGTTGACCTTTACCATAGGTTTCTCTTGAAGACGGTGGTTTTGAGAGCTTCAGAACGTGTGCCCCACTCGATAATTCGTTTTTTTGCTTAATAGTCCTAAACAGAGTTAAATTAATGTCTCTGGCAGGCCCGAGACATATCATCATTGATTCTGAACTTTAGTATAAAAAGCAGAGGCCACGCAGTTATATTACTGTAATTAGAGTGATGTGACATGAACAGATACAGCTATAAAATGTAAGCAATCTAGTAGTTGTATTGTTTTAGAGCAAGTCTCAATCAGTAAAGTGTTCTATCATCGGATGTATGTAAGCACATTAGATTGTTTATTGAGAAAGAGCAGGTTCAGGGGCCACGAAGATTAATTCTAAAATGTATTGGCTTTCTAGTAGCATTTCTGACGTATTTGGGTTCTTAAGAAAAATAGGTATAGTGCCCCAATTAAAGATGGCTGGTGGAAGGTAACAGTCTGCAACTGCAACAGTGTGCCTTTCGCCATCTCACAGGGTGCTCATGGCCATTTCTGCTACAGGTGTAGTGGCCGTTAGGCTATCTACCATGTTAAGTCACCTTAGACATCAAGGTTGCCACCAAGCATGGATCTGGGGGGCCAGAGAGCAGAAATTAAAGTAGATTCATAGCTACTGCCAGCTCAAGGAAGGCTGGGGACATCACCCTTGTTCCCTTACTAGGTTGTTATATAATGCTCCCACGCACAAGTGCCATGTCGCGTGTAGATGACTGTCAAGAGGCCCCTACAAAGTCCTGACCAGCCTAGAGTACATTGTCTACATTGGGAGAGGTGGATAATGTTGGTTGGATCGCTGAACAGGTCCAAGGGTGATGTGTTGCCTCACGCATGGCATTGCTAGGTGCCCAAGCTAACTCGTCTTGGCAACTTGACAACAGTTCTGCGCCGGAGCTCTGCATTTGCTCACTGTTTCCCAATGTGTATCATATCCAGAAAATATTGAGGAAATGGCAGATCAGGCACAAACTAATCCAGCAGCAAGATCTGCAAAGTTCTGAACATCCTGGAGATTTTGGAGTATAACTTACATTAGAAGGTGGTGGAAACAGTATTACTATAAATCTCTCGTGCAATAAAAGGCTGAGTGAAACATTTTTGATAATTATTGGTAGGCATGTGGTATTACCGAGACAATCCCAGGTATTACTGTCGCTGCTCATGGCAATTCTCGGAAATGTTCTAATTCTGACAAGCAGAAAAAAAGGTCATGTGACCTAATTAACAGACTTGTTTTCTCTACAGTGGAATACTGAAAAAATTGAACAGATTCCCTTAATCATTGCATGAACACTGAAATAACGAATGATATTAGACATTGTGAACTCATTTCTGTAACTTTTCAATTACATTTTTAAGGAGTCTTACTCTGTAGCAAAACACTTTATTTTCTATGTTAAAAATCGCAACACATTTCTTACAGCGCATTTACTATAGTATTTCCCCTTAACATTTCTCGTTTAAAAATACGATATTTACAGCATGTGCAACCATGAAAGAAAAAACATTAGTTTGCTTTCTCTTTCTTTTTGAAGTTCGTGTAACTTATGTGCATTTTTCTTTCAGCGTACAGGTCCGAGCCCAGAAAGTACATTCCTAAATGGGAGAAAAGCAACACGTTAAATGATTGACCTGGACTCAGGTTTTGTTGTCTTATGGTTAATAACTTCTTAACAGATTTACAACATCTTGAACGATTGCCTGGTACTGAAAGTAAGACAGTGCAAGGAACACACAAATAGAGATAAAGGGACTGTTGACGTGACAGATGGTAACTCGACACAGGGCACTCTGGGATCTCACCTGCAATTTCCTTTGCACCTATTTCAGGTGACGTCTGAAATGTGTGTCATTTTTCCACAAGATTTTTGCATATCACCCTTAGAAAGAACCAATAGTAGATATAACTGAGTTTCAATTTATGGTCCTTCAGAAACCTTCAGGATTTACTAATACCAGTGCTTTCTGTGAGCTTCGTCTTTCATGATCTCTTTACCCAATGCAAATGCTTTCTGTTGCTTTGACAAACCGCTATGAGCACACAACTTATGGCAACATAGATTTCTAAGGATATTACGGACTAGAATATAAGCAACCCATCTAAAAGAATGGAAAGAGCTACATTCCAGATGCAAGTTGACGAGCAATGATTAGGCTGTTCAGCATCTGAGGAAGTAGTCTTTTATTCACTGTGAGTTTTTTTATTGTCCCTTATTTAACTAATAGCGAAGCCAGTCAAGGGAACAGATATCAGGATATGGGTTATTAATGGACCTTCAGGGCAAGTGTCACCTTTGGATCAGTCTCTTGACAGCAGTTCATGCCCCATGGGGGTGATGTGTGACTTATCCTCAGAGCCGTGCCTAGCACACATCTTAGCAGGCAATGTCCCCAAATACAAGTGGGGGTTCTTTGGTAATTATTTTCAGCAATTTGAGACTTGTATAAGTTAACTGCTTAAAATAATCTGAAACTTTAACTAAATCAATAAAATTAGAACCGTCCTTCTGTTTAGAGTGCTTTGGGATTGGGAAAGGCATAGGAGGGTGGTAGCAACAATAGTCCAGCTTGGAAACCTTGGAGTCAGCGAGCTACTGAGTTGTCGCACTTGTGTTGGAAAGGTGGTGGTGAAATATTTTCTTAGGCATGCAACCAGCAGGGTAAACTACATCAGTCAATGGATAGTTGGCTAGCTGCTGACAGTGCCACCAACAATGCTAACGTACGCCCAGCAAACCCCCACAGCAGAAGATGTTTTGAGCACTGACCTGTATGTAAATGGCACTCAGGTATTTTCATTGTTCTGACTTCCAAGTCACAGACAATGTCAATTGGGAGATCTGATGCCAGTCTGGACGTGGAAGTGGCAAGGAATGTATCTTGCTGAGGTAACGATTTTTCAATATACACAATATTTGCTGATTTTGAGCCCTTATGTCAAATCTTTCACTCTTGGTTCAAGAATTTTTTTTAATATTAGAGTTTAAAGGATTTCATGGGGAATCTTGTCCTCGCCATAAACTATTAGGATTTAAGTACTCTGGTAACTTCCCTAATAACCACTTTCTTTTATCTAAAATTACACACAGCACCACTAAGTTCCTGTGCTTTTTTTGTAGACATAGCTATGTCTGCTGACATTCATCTTGGGGACCTTTGCTTTCCTTCTCCGGAGTAGGCATAAGATTTATCGGTCCTCTAAATCTTGTTTTTATATATGTGACTTACATACAGCAGACCTAGCTGCAGGGCAGCAGAGCTATGTACAATAATTTAATAAAGCCTTGCTGCGGTCATCAGGTGTGTCCTCCAGGAAGTGCAGAACCAAACCTACCTCAGTGGCATAAGCCATTATTTTGCCATACCAGTCAGAAAGGCATACCTTTCCTCATTGACCAGGCACACTTTGATAAAGCACTACATCAAACATGTTAACACTGGAGTTAGAATTGAAAATATTATGTCCCAGAGTATTTAAAGTAAGGAAAATATTCTAGGAGAGGCCAATTTACTTTTCCCCACTCCATTGCGTAGCATATATGAGGAAAGGGGTTTCAGTTTTACATCTGGGTCTGCTTTTCTGATAGGTACAAAAAAGTTTCATTAACCAAACATTGAGAGTGCTAGATAATAGTAGAAACCATACGCACTACTCATGGTTACGCTTGATAATGAGCCACAACATGTTTACTACAGGTAAGAGTTGTGTCTCGGGGTGAATAGCAATAAGGGCTCCTAAAGCCTATTTTAGCGAGACAATGTGTTGTCACACCTGTGCGTTTGGCCACCAAAGAAGACCAGGTGATTGCTGTAAATTCGTACAAGGAAGCAAAGGCATTTCCCCCCCCCAACAACTGCACTAGGGGTAGGTGCACGCCCAGCAGACAAGACTACATACTGCAGTTGCAGCTGTCTTATTGTTATGAACCTCTGTCAGTGTGTGCAGTTATTAGTTAGTAGCTTGTGCCAGCAAAAAGGCAATAATACCACTGCATTTTTAAGCAGAAGAATTTACGGGAACATGTTTTCCGCATTTTACTTTCATGCTAAATTGTGTATTAGCAATGATTTCACAATTACCAGCAGCGATGACAAAGTTAGTAGAATTGTTTCATTTTCGAAAATAGTGCAACTATCTTCAAACGAGGACCTTTACTTTTAAAAAGTACTTTAATTCGATATCCCTTTTTTAAGTCGAGCCTAGCGGCAGTGTGCATGCGCTGCTCGCTTTCAAGGCATGCAGTAGTTTGAGTATGCTGTGGAAGCCTCGCCTTCTTGTCACCCATATTTTGATTGGCTGTTGTCACTGTCCTTGGTAAATGCTGGCTTCCGATTGATAATGAGGCTTGGTAGTCCCTCCTTGTTACCGCCCTGTTGCCATTTGTTACCTCCCATAAGGACTGGATCTTTTACTTGTGGTGTTACACGGTCTCCTTCATAAGTAGGTAAGCGTTATTTTTTTATTTGCAGCGCGGTCCACTTTCACTTCAGCGGCCGCTAAAGTTAATTCAATTAATTTGCCGCGCGGACCGAAAGGTAGCATTTCTACTCACTAATCTAACAAGTATTTGCAATGCACTAGGTCTCGCATTTACGCAAGTTTGAGCTATTGACATTGCAAATAACAATGCCTTTTATTTTTGTTTTCATTTTTATAACATGAAAAAAGGCATTGTCTTTTACAATGCAAGTAGCTTAAACTTGCGTAAATGCAAGACCTATTGCATTGCAAATGCTTGTTAGTCCTTGATTCCCGCTTGCTAATCTATGAAGGTCTGCCTGGGGACTCATTTGGGACAAACAAACATCATTTATATTTTTCATAGATATTCCTAATAAAACGTGCAGATTCTCAAACAATCATGTGCCACCGGCTGGTTAACTTCTCCTGTGCATCAGAGGTGAATCGTTGATGTGCATTCTGGGCTGGATCATTTGATACATTCAATATGTTTATAAATATGCTAGGGAATTACAGTGTCCACTAAAATCATTATTTGTTTGAGGTAACATCTTCTTGAATAACTTTTTTTTCTCTACAGAGACCAAGTCGCCAAGATACTTAAAACGGTGTGTCTGGCAACATGCACAGGTTACAATACATTGCTGGCTATTCAGGGCTTTCACACAAGTCAAAACATTAGGGCCCAGACTCATTAAGGTTTTGTGTCACACTTGCGCCATCCAAGGCGACGCATAACCTAGAATGAGATTTACCATGCCACACAGAGACTCTCTGGGTGGCCCTGTGTGGCTTGGTAAATCTGGTGTAATGCAAGGCAGCGCAAGTTGCTGCCTTGCATTACGCTGAGGCAGAAATGCGTTACTTGGGTGGAGCATGGCTATTCCTAAACATCTGCCCATGAATTCTGAAGCATTCCCAGATTTACCAACCCTGTTTTTTGGTTGTTTTTTTTAGAGTTTTATATAGCACAAACTAGACTCGAAGATATTGGGTATCAGAGCGCTTTACATAGCACCAGTTTCGTTACATGAGGACACATTCATTTTTTTGGTTAGGCATGGGGAAATTAAGTGATTTGCCCAGAATCACAGGATGTTGAGCATCCTTGCCTGAGACTCGAACCCAGTTCCCCAACTTCGACACAGACACAGACATCTGAATGTCAGAATTGAAAACCTTCCTATCTTTATTTCTCTATGGCTTGTTTTTGTGCAGTAAGGTTTTCTTTCCTGCACAAAAGTAATCCGGTCTATAACGCTGATACCCTTGCACCATGGCACAAGGGTGTCTGCACTGGGGGTAGGCTGCAGAATTTGTGCCAGGGCGGGCAGAGGACAGGAATGCACCATATCTTGATAGATATGGTGCATTCCTGCCTTCTCCCTTTCATGCAGCACAGCAAGTTGTTTTGTTGCATTGGGTGAAAAGGTTTTAGCCAGATTTATCACAGTCTTGCGTTGCTGTTGCCTCACTCAAGGTGACACAAGCCCTTAAGTCCGATTTACTATGCTACACAGAGACACTTTACGTGGCATAGTAAATGTGGATTAACGCAAGGCTGTGCAAGTCGCTGCCTTGCGTTACTCTGCGCTAGGAAGGCATTCTGAGGGTGGAGCCTGGGTGTTCCCACCCATGGTTTTTCACGCATTGTCACATTTACTAACACTAGTAAACCTGAGAATGCGTCAAAATGCTACACCTTCCCAGGTCAGGCATAACTTGGAGAAATATCTTTATTACTCATTGTTATATCTATGTGTGCTGCGTTCTGCTCAGACAATTGTTTTTGGGCAGGAAGATGTCCATTTCTGCACAGAAACAATCCTGCCAGCATTGGCACTAGGCTGTACTCAGTAAATATGGCACATTCCTGCTCTCTTCCTGTGCTGACACACTAAGATATGACATATTCCTGCTCGATCCCTGACATGCAACGCAGCAAGCTGTCTTGTTCCAATGCATTAGGTGACGTCTTAGTAAATCTGGCCCTTGGTGGCTACTATCTACAGTAAATGACAGCAGCTATAAAGGAGGTCGTATTTGGGGGCAGGAAAATGTGTTCTAATTTTCCACAGTGCATCAGAACAGATATTTATACACAGTGCTCTACCATTGCTCTTCCTTTCTGTTGCTGACGTTTTATTTAGTCATGGTCAGGCTACAGATCGGGCATGGTTTTAAGATGGCCGCCTTCCAAGATTAGTGTAAGGAGATGTGAGAGGCTGGCCTGGTATATGATGTCCACTAATGTAAGTGGGCACCTTGCACCTGTCCAGACAACCCTTATGGTGATTTAAGAGGTCTTAGACAACCTTAGAAAGTTATCCAAGTGGTAGCTGTGTAGAGCAGCCTTCAGGCTTAGTTTTGAAGGAGTGTAAAGCAGCTTGTTTTACAAGAATGCAATCTTATAGTATAGATTAAGTGAAAAATACCACACCAAGTATTTATAAAACTATGTATTTATTACATAATACTCTCTAGAATTTCAAATTACTCCAACACGGAGATAAACACAATACACACAATACTACAAAGAAACACGGTAAATAGCATGAAATACAGAGTGGCCCCAGGGGGGGGGGACCAAACCATATACTAAGGAAGTGGTATAAGAACCACGACTCGAGTCAAGACAGTGTCGAGAGGACGTAGAATTTCTGGGACCACAAGGAACCACCCAAGGTGAGTATATAGGGACCCCACGGAGAGCATGTACAGTGTGGGAACACAACCCCGTGCAAGTCGCGGTTGGATTTGTAAAGATTAGGGACCCTTCCCGGTGGACCCTAGAGAAACCCCCTGGAAGACAGAAGGTTGGAGAGCCACCCCACCTGTAAATACCCTAGTACCTATGTTACCTACACCAGGGAAGACAGTGCATATGTGTGAAGTGGTGTGAGAAACCGCTGTCGAACCCAATGGAGCACTTCAGGAAAGTGCCGCTGCTAGAAGAGGAGAAAGTGTCTGTGGGAATCCAAACGTGGATTTTTTAAGAGGAGTACCGGAAAGCAAAGGAGACAGAGTCTATGTCACTCTGGAGTGACCAGGAGACTTGGAAGACGAGTGCCCTCCGATTTCGGGTGCTTCAGGAAAGATGATTGTGACCTTGACTCTGCAGCTGCGAGGACCAGATACGAGCTATCCCATGAAGGATGTTGAGTGCTGAGGGGGTGGGTGTCCTGCGAGAGCACCAACAAGCCTTGGTAAAGGCAACCCACTCAGGAAGTCAAGAAGGTGCACGGTTGGGACCTGCAAGGTCCAGGAGACTCACCACAAGCAGAGGAGTCAGGGCAGGCCCCGAGAAATCAGGGGAGCCCAAGGGAAACAAAGGTGACCCTCAAATAGACCCACAGGCCGGAGGCAGAGGAGTCACGAGAGGACCGCGAGCAGCTCACCAAAAGGAGCAGGCCACGGTGCCCACAAAGCGATGTTGCTGAAGATCTTGGTGGAAGAAGTTGCCTGAGATAGGGGCTACTAGGAGCCCAATGCACTTGTCGCAAAGTTGGCAACAAACATTTGCACAGGCAAAGGTACGCAGTGCACAGGGGTTGGGATAATACAGCCCCCACGAGGGATTCTGACATCAAACTCAGTGAGAGGACAGCTCAGGCCTCGAGGGACGTAGAAAACCACCACTTGTGTTGTTGAACCCTTTGGAGTCCGCAGGAGCTTGGGATCAGCAGACCCGTCAGCAGTGTTGAGGTGCCTGCAAATCCAGGGAAATGACTCCTTCACTATAAGAGAGATTCCTTCAAGTGTCTTGGATGCTCCACAGGTCGTGCACGGATCCTGTATGGTGCACAGGCACAGACGATGCAGCAGGCTGAAAGGGAGACGAAGTCAGGCCAGAAAGAAGTCCAGAGTGCCCAGACAGTAGAAGTGCAGTGGTTTCAGTTCTGAATCTAGGGACCTACGTCCAGGTTAGCCCTTAAGTAAGTTGGGAAGATTCAGAGGACCCACCCAGGGGAGGCTCTGGACAGGGGGAGGATACTCCCTTGTCTTTGGTCCAGTTTCACGCGGGAGCCAAGGGCTCCCAAAACTGGTTTGAACTGGACTATGCACAGGAACACCAAATGTGCCGCTCATGCAGACTTTCAGGCGCTGGCAAGCGCACTCACCCGGTCCCAATACACTAAATCCTGTCTGGGAGGTGGTCACACCTCCCTGTGACTGGATGCCTATTGTTCCACCTTCCTATGCTCGAGCTTGGCTCAGCAGCAGGAGGGCAGAAATGTGTCTCTGGTCGGCAACAACCATTTTGAGTTGCCGGACTTAAAGGTTGGCACCTGGAACACTGAGAGCCTAACAGAGGGCTCTGCTAGTGCTTGGAATCAGACCTCCCACACCGTTTACGGTGTGGGAATATGATTCCAACATGTTTGATACCAAACATGATAGGATTTGTTGCAGCTGTTTTTGAGATGGTCATCGCGTAATTACGCTGTGCCCCTCTATATAGAATATGGCTGCTTCACTGACAACCTTGGAGAATGGTCTCCGTAAGCTGCAGGGGTTCCGGCTCATTCAGGGGCACCCTCTCACTTAGAACCAAGCACCCTGCCTTCAGGATTGCAAAGGCCAGCTATAGGAGTGACAGATAGGTTTTAAGTGCAGTGACCCTTAGATATAGTAATCCTATATCTTTAGTAAATGGTGCCTTCACCAACTTACACAGGCTGCAATGGCAGGCCTGTAGTTCCATTTTGAATGGTCTCTCATGGGTGGCATAACACCTGCTTCAGGTCATGGGGGAACTCTGGGGTACTTATGCACTGGGGACATGGGTAACATATACTAAGGACTGACAAGGGTACCCCAGTATCCAATCTTGGATGTACCCAAGTACTGAATAAACCAATTTAGGGAGAAAGCAGATAGACTGGGGTCCTGGTTAACAGGATCCCAGTTAGACTAGTCAAAAACAGCATCACATCAAGCAAAAGTGGTGCTAACCATAAGAAGCAGATCCTACATTCCTACAGGAGACATCCAGACTTTTTCAGTAGGGCCATTACCATCTATATATGAATAACCAAATACACTAGTTTTGGGCATTCGCAGAAATGTATAAACATTTTACAGATATTTTCCACCTGACAAAATACAGAAACCTCCTAATGTAAAAAACATATTAAGTGCCTATTAATTTCATGTGGATCTAATAGTGGATGGGGTTTCTTTTTGGAGGAAAATGTTTTCCTGGTGAAGAAGAAAAACGGTACGTTTCCAATGTGCTCAGTCAATGGAATTTCCAACATACGTAAAATCCATTTGAGTATGCATGGTGAACAGAAGAAAGCATGAAAATCTAGATTTCTGCATAGATTTTCACCCATATCGGTTTTGTCAACAGTTTGGAACTATATCTTAATTGCAGGTATAAATCTATTATTAGTAAATGTATGGTTTGCCAACAAAACCTTTATAAATTATACACCAGTACAGAGAAACTAATATGGGAAAACACTGCTTACTGTCTCCCGTAATGCATTTCCCAAGGACTTCACAAAGGAAAACAGGTCTGCTAATAGTTGAGTCAGCATTTTTTTTAAATGCAAATGCATATATTGAGTTCCTTCAGTCCTGATTCTGTTTAAATTTTGGGGTATATAACTACTGCACATAACAAGGTGGGCAGCATACCAGTGGTTTTTAACCTTCTGACTTCAGTGGACACCTACTGAATTACTATTGGACGACGAGGACCCCAGCCATAACAATTTCTCTGATTTGAATGGGCAGCATACCAGTGGTTTTTAACCTTCTGACTTCAGTGGACACCTACTGAATTACTATTGGACGCCGAGGACCCCGGCCATAACAATTTCTACGATTTGAAGCTAAAAAAAAAGACACAAAACTATAGAAATAAGTATAGCTAAATAATACAAAAATTACAAAATATTTTTTATTCACAAAACAAAAAATATTTAAAAAAAAATTCAAAATGAGATTTTATTTGTAAAAGATAAAGTGATATGCTAGACTCTGGCATATTAGTGTCTCTTTTTTTGGCTCGTTATGCATCTTTTTTTCTTCTGGGTGCATACTAGTACTTCTATTAAGGGCACCTGTCGTTCATATTACTCTTTACTGGCTTGAGCTTGATTCTTGGGAGAAGTACAAGATACCAACTTAGCGGCATATTTAAAAGTGAAGTTGAGTCACCCGTGCACCACGCAAGGTGGTGCAGGAGTGACGCAAGCCCTAAATGAGAATTATGAAGCAACGCAAGGGCTTCTTGCATGGGCCTCAGTGGCTCCATAAATCTGGAGTAAAGCAACACAGTGCAAATTGCTGTGTTGCCTTACTATGCACTAGGGAGGCATTAAATGGGCTTTAGAATGGGTGTTCCCAATCAATTGTCAAGGTTTTTGACACATTCCCAGATTTACCAGAACGGGTAAACCTGATAATGAGCCAAAAAAATGCGCGTTTCCAGAGAGGCGTAACAAGGAGAAATATATTTATTTCTACTCGTTACTTGCTCTTTCTGAACACACATAGAAAGAGGAATTTACCTCTCAGGAATTTTATTGTGATGGTGTCCCTTCCTGCACAAAAACAATCCTACATGCAACACAGGCACCCTTGTACCATGGTGTCTGTGTTGGCGCTAGGCTGTCAAAAGGGCGCCAGCGCAGGTAAAAAGGAAGGAATGTGCTGCATTGCCTTAAATACGGAGCATTCCAGCCTTTTTCCTGTCACGCAGTGTAGTGCAGCAAGTGACTTGCTGCACTGCATGACTTTTTCTTAAGTCTCCTCCTTCATTTATAGCCTCCAATTTCAAATCCTTCATATTTACAGAGCATTTTAAAATGTGCAATCCGAAGGACAGTATTAAGAACCATGGACATACACCAAATACGCAGATATGTAGACAATAATATGCTGTTTATTACTATTGTTGGAGGAAGGAGGTATATCATGACTTGAGTCCTCGTATGTAATGGCTCCTCCTCACATACAACAATGGTAATCATATCTATCTAGACACACACATTTCATAATAGCTTATCTAAATGTTTCACTTAAACAACACACATCACAATGTATACATTTTCTATTCTGGCACTAAATAATATAAATCCTAATCTCCCAAAGCCCTAGCTACTTGACAACCTAACCTACTTACCTATAGGCAGCAGAACCAAATACATTTTGAGAACGTATGGAAAATAGACTGAGCCCACACACGGAAATGGCATCTCGAAAGAATATGTCCCCAGAGATTCAAAATAGGGCAGAGATTCATATACTGTGTATGCTGTGAATGAAAAAAGGAAAATTAATGATCAGATAGAGAAAGCATTAGTGAGACATGTTGCTTCACAAGCATGAGTAAAGGGTGGCATGTATGTGAAGCATATAGCCACCACTGGAGGCCTCACAAACATTCCCTTTTTCAGATGAATAAGTAACATAAAATACTTCTCCCAAGATTACAATCTCATTGCCGAAGACTGGTCTATATGTTTTACTAATACCAGATATAATACTTTAACCAAAGGACTAGAGCTGTTCTCATCATTACTATCCCTTCACACAGTGGCTTGACTTATTCCTTGATACTAAAGGGCCATTATTATTGCCTAGGTGGCCACTACCTGACTAGACTATTGGTGTACAGACAGAATTAAATGCCTGCATTTTCGGGGATAGGCTTAGGCTAACCTTCTTCCATAACAAACTGTGATAAAGTGGATTTATATTTCCATTAAGTTAGCACAAATCGAAGTTAATTTACAAATATGCCTCATCCACCTACTCTTGCATTTTGGATGGTCTTTTTTAACACCAGGTTCAGCCTCTTAATTTATACCATTACATTTGGCGTGGTACAGTGCATATTTCTTATGAACAATACTCATCTCTCTTTCATGAAACACTCTATTTCTTGAAAGACTAATTGAACCCCTTTATCAGTCAAAAAGGTTCTAGGGATACTTTGCCTACAAAAAACTTAGATCAAGGAACCTGGCCACCAGTAACATAATTGTTACATCTGTCTTGCTTGTACCCATTTCCACTGTGTACCATACCTCACACCTCATAGACTTCATTTTAATCACCCAGAGTGCTACAGCGGATGTAGTTTGGCTGGAGAACAAAACACTGTGCCCCCCTCCGTCTATGGTCATGTTAGTGATGGATGCCTCACTGGCGTGGTTGGCTCATCTGGAGGACCTGGAAATCAGAGGTCTCTGGTCCCCGGAGGAACAGGTTCTTCACATTAATCTGCTGGAACTGCAGGTAATTCGGCTGGCACTCAAGGCCTTCCTCCCCTTCACCCAAGGACAGTCTGTCCAGACCTTGATGGACAATACGACAGTGATGTGGAACGTGAACAAGCAATGGTGGAGTAGGGTCTTAAATCATTAACCCGATCCTTTGGTGTTGTGTCCAAGACCAATCACCTAGTGAGGTCTCTGAATGTTACAGCCGACAGTCTGAGTTGAGGTTATTTTGACGATCATGAATGGCATCTCCTGCCAGCGGTAGTCCACAACTTCTTTACCCAGTGGGGCACTCCTGAAGTGGATTTTCTCCCATATCCTATCATCAGGTTCGGAGGAAGATTTGCCAAGATGAGGCCCAAGTCATTCTAATTGCACTGGATTGGCCAATGAGGCTGTGGTATCACAGACCTTTGGTTCTTCTCCCTTTATCCATGGTCAAGCTGCCATTCAGAGCAGACTTTCTCTCCCAGCCCGGGGAAATGGTGCTGCACCCCAATCGCCAATGACTCCACCTTCATGTCTGAAGATTGAGTAGGGACATTTAAATTCCTTTCAGCTTCCATCGGAGGTGGTCAACATAATCCTATCAGCTTGTTGCCCCTCCACAAACACAAATTATTTTGTTTTGGGAGATGAAAGAGGTTTCCTGCAGGCTCATTTATCCTACGGTTCGCACTCTCCCTAGTGAACAGGCAGTGTGCACTTGGCATTGTAAGGGGGTATTTGGCTGCGTTGTATGTGTTCCTCTATCTCCGAGACTAGTCTTACTACCCCCTATTGTGATGCATTTTCTGAAGGGGTTGACTAACTGCTATCTGTCAATTCCCTTTGTTAATCTTGTTTTCACATTTTTGATGGAGTCTCCTTTTAAACCCCTTCACTTGAGGATGTTAATATTTAACTAAAGTGTTTTTGATGGTAATCACCTATGCGAGACAGGGAAGTGAATTACAGGCTTTGAGTTTCTGTCATCCACTCACCAAATTTTTCCCTCACAAATTGGTGTTGCGAATCAGGGCTGCTTTTCTTTCTAAAGTGGTGGCTCTCTTTTACTTGGTCAACCTTTTATCCCCAACCACCCCACCCCACCCCATCCCACAAAAGAGGAGGAGCAGCTTCATAGGTTGGATCAATGGGGGCATTGGTTTCTACTTGGACCAAACCAAGCATATACGACTGGACGGCCAGCTTTTCGTTGGGTACTGTGGGGTTCCAAGAAAGGGAAAGTGGTCCAAATGGATCATCCTCTGCATCAATACCTGCTTTGCTTTGACCAAGAAAATACCCCTAGAAAGGGATCAGGGCTCATTCCACCAGGGTAAAATCTTCTTCTTGCGAGAGCGGTTCTTAAGGCATAGATCTGCAAGGCAGCTACGTAGGCATCCCTACATACTTTTGCTATGTATTACTGCCAAGATTCCGATGTCACTTCTAGAATCAATATGAAGCCCCACTTGAGAGCTTTTAAGTTTCTGAATACAATCTGACACCTGGGGTTATGCTGTAAATGAGGAATCGGCAGTTAGAAAGAGTATCAACCAGAAAATATGTTACCCCGGTAAGTAGCCTTTTATTTTGGCCGCATGGAAAATATTTTGGCAAGGACCAGCAAATACCAAATGCTTCCCTTGCAATACATAAAACTCCTAAGATGTCTTGGGCCATATCTTCCTAGGGGCCACCTGCCTCTTCAAGACTAACAGCTCTACCCTAGTACAATAACGTTTGTCAGCATTCCGATAGTCAACGCATTCCCTCACTTTCCTCTCAACATGTGCCCCAAAACCTGGCCACCAGTAACATAATTGTTACATCTGTCTTGCTTGTATCCATTTCCACTGTGTACCATACCTCACAGCTGAAGGTGCACCGATCTAACTTGCTGAAACCAAGCATCGATCAGTGGACAGTTCCTCTTTTACATTCCAGTACCGTACACAACCTTTGCTGCACAAACTCCTGCCCCTTGGACCAATTTTTGTGTTCCATTGTACTTCTTGTGAAATGCCATCTTTCTTTACCAACCTTTTTGATTCTTCTTCTTCCAAACTATTATTAAGTACCTCACAAACCAAAAAAAACTACTCCCCCGTCACCATCCAATTCAACAACTTTTTAATCAACTTTTGTCCTATTCTTCTCCAACAACCTGATTAAACAATCCACGGACTGGGTTTTTGGCCCCAGGAATATATTCCATCTTAGAATCATAGCTTTGAAGAACAACCACTTAGCCATGCTCTCTGGGAGAATATCTGATGTGTCTGCACAAATCAAAAGCCACTGAAGGAGGCTTTTGAAAACAACAAAAGGACTGTCCACAAATTAACTTCTTTAATGTCCACTGCTAAATAAACTGACAAAGTTTAACACTTAATAACAGATTAGTAAGTTCTACTCCTCTCAAAGGATATGAACATGGCTGTTTTCTCTCTTTCACCTTCCTTCAAAACAGTACCCACACCCTTTGTGCTGGCACCCATCTGTATGGCATTTGGATTAAACCCTGAACACTCAACAAAAATCATTTGATATCTTGAAACTCATTGTTGCACACTTATTTTCACCAAATCATAATAACATTACCCAGAAACTCCCTCATATCTCTAGACCTATCATATGTCCTTAAACACATTTATTATTATACTCAGCCATGCCAAGGAACTTCACAACATCATCCTTATTTTCCAGGACAGCTAGCTCATTTATCACCTTAACAAATGTATATCTAGGCTCAAAGCACTCTCTCACAACGTTTGTCCTAAAACCTTTTGTTCCTGTCACAAGAGCACTTTGTTTTGACCTTAAAGGAAGCATTTTCATACAGCCTTGATGGCACCTGCCGACCTCTTAGATCATGCTCACGCCAGTTTACCCCAAATACCAACACATCATTCTGATACATTTTGAATTCCACTCTTCCATCCAGCAGTCCCTCCATTGCCCTCTGAAATACAGGCACTGTGGATATCTGTCCAAAAAGTATCCTAATGCATTTGTAAGTCCCAATCAGAGTGATAAAAGCAAGGTGTTGCTTTGAGCTGTCATGCAATCCTACTTGGTGGTAAGCTCAGACTGGTTCCAATGACAGGAATCATTTTGCTTTCTGCAGATGAGCCTTGATCTCCATGATATTTAGAACCGGGCAGCGATCTACCATAATATCCTTACTGAGTTGCCTTAGGTCGATGCAGTGGCACATCTCACCACTGACCTTTCATGCCAGCACAATGGAGGATAACCACTCCATGGCCTCAACTAGTTCTAATATTCTCTTATCTAATACCTTCTATAATTCTTTCCTTATGACTTTGCTCACTAACATAGGTACCCTCCTCACCTTGCTGACAATGAGCTTGACATCTTATTTCAATTTCATTTGATGCAAGTAACCCTTTAGACACCCCAGGAAATTCTTACGGAAGTGTTGTCCAGTCTTTCCAAAACCATTTCAGAACATTCTTTTAATGGAATTAGTATGGGAGGATCTTTATAGGGATCCAAGATCAAGTCTCTCTGATGCCACCAACAAATGACACAAGTTCCATTCAATGACACATATAGTTTCCCAGGTGCTAAATTTCCTTTCTACTCGATCTCTCCCACACAATAACCCACCAACTTTATGGGTTCACCACCTTACCCCATCAGCTTCACATTGGGTTTCAACAAATTAAGCCTTCCCTTTAAACATTTGTCCAAAATATCTTTGGGCATCAAAATAAGCTTTGCTCCCATTTCAAAGTATATCTTCAAACTAATGCCTTCTAAGCACACCTCATTAATGAGACCATCCTTGCTGTTGCTCAAAACTTGAATTCTCATTAATACAATCATTCACTTTATTTAGCTTTCATTCGCTTTAGAGTCTGATCTTTGTCTTCACTATTCCCTGGTGTGCCTCATGAGCTAACTGAACCACCTGTTGCTGGAGGCTTATGGGTAGGACCAACAGTGGCCCTTGAATCAGGCAGCCCTCAGTGGTTGTAGAGAACTCTTGCCTCACAAGGTACAGCTTGTAGCATCACTTTGGCATGTCCCATCCTTCTGGCCAAGTGGTTGTGTCCAGCATTCCAGTCACAGGCCCACACTGCTTTGATAGCTAGAGGGAGGCAGTCATCTTGTTCGGTCACTGCCACGACATCCAACAAGGACATGCGTAAGGACTTGGACCTCTCCAAAACCAAACAAACGTACTCCTCAGTGTACTGCACTTCCCTAGTTTCTGTTGTGATGGCTGTCCTGGCATGTTGTAACAGAATTCTGCTGGATTCCAGGTGTCCGACCTGTACAGTACACTGAATTTGTATTCCTGCACCTGCAGGATAGATTTTTTTGGTCCATGTGGGTAGTATTGTTGCTGATCCCTAAAAGGGGGGATGGTCAACAGCTTATGGTCGATCGAGACAACAAAAGGATGGCCCTAGAGGAGGTACACGTAGAAATGGCAACACCCCTAGAGGTTCGCAGTGGCCTCCCTCTCTATCTGTTAGTATTGCTTCTCTGTGGGTGTCAGGGTCCTGCTCGCATAGGTGACTGGAGCCCATTCTCCACAGCTGTGCCGTTGGAACAGCACAGCTCCGAATCCTTTGGGGCTAGAGTCCATCACCAGTTCGGACTCCTCCTTTGGGGCAAAGCCTGCTACGGTAGTTGTGGCAGACAGCGCATCTTTGGTGTTCTTAACTGCTAGTTCTTGCTTACTGCCCCACATGAGGGGCTAGACACTTGTTAGTTAAAAGAGAGGCCTTGTGAGGTCAGACAGGTTCTGCATAAAATGGTCACAATATGTTAGCATGCCCAGGAACCTCTGGACCCATACCGAAGTGTGGGGGGCGGGGGGGCAGGTGCTTCCTGAATGTTGTGCACTTTCGTCGTGTCCAGTCCAATGCCCTTCCCTGAGAATTGATAGCCAAAGAAGCGAATCCTCTTTTGCAGGAATTCACATTTATCTAGATAAAGACAAAAGCCTAAAGTGACAAGTCTCTGAAATACTGTGAGACGGAGAACTGAGAAATTAGCGTCAGCTAGGCTCGATGGCTTACTGCCCCACCCACTCTAGTCACCCACACATTTCCTTTTTGTCAGCGCTGCCCACCTCAAAAGACCAGCTGCCACATGGCCACCAATCAAATACAAATAATCCAAAAGAATGAGAGGCAACACACTTCTAAATCACGAATGTGTACGTATCAATCCAATTTTCATGTAATGTACAATTTAGTCCATGAGTCTCATTTTTGTTAAACAAGCTATAATCTCTTCTTCTTTTTACACTTAATTAGCCAATAACAAAATGATTCAGCCAACACGTTTCGCCCCAACATAAGGGCTTCCCCATGGCTGCAAGTGCATGCAAAAAACATTCATATGTACATTTAACATAAGACAAAAATACACAGACACACAAAGTAACATGTATAAGTTAAAACATCCAAATCCTAATAAAGTGTTTAATAAGACAGATAGAGATTGCAGTATCCACAAAAACCAAATTGTATTACAGTTCTCCAATTAAGCAATTTAAATTGACACCCTATTTTGAACCGCACATTTAGAGCGATCATATTCAAAAGCATACAACATATTAAGTCATATATAATTCGGAAACCTCTCCATTGTGAAACACCATGACAAAGAAAAAAACATAATAGTTAGAAACAGGAAAAAGGAAGTAAATAGAAATAGTCGTGAATGGGGGTGAATATAGTGGCATTTCCAGTGCAAACTCTTAGTCGTTCAAAGTCAATTAAAAAGCCATCAGCTCAACGAACAACACCACCTATACCGTAACAAATCCCGGAGTAAATCATAAAGTGTCCACCAATGATCACATGAAAACGCTTACAACCGCAACTCTTGTATTGAAATCCAATACCACATACAGAGTAATTAGGAAACTAATGTGTTCTCCATGTTTCGTTGCGTGCTTCCATGTGTCATCTAAAAGCTAGTAATCACACAGACTACATTCAGATCTAGCTTTATAATTTGGTTACATGCACTTTCATTTGTACCAAAAACTACCATTCAACCACATTCTCCCCTTACTTCAGACCACCAAAAATGTTGTTTTTTTGGAAAGTCAAATCCAACAATAAGATTACAACCAATAAATATATAACCCCATGTGAGTAGTAAACAAATCACATATCCAATGCCAGAAATAAAAACGATATATGTCCAAAATACTTGTCCACGATCCAGTTGGGGTATGTGGGACTTTTCCCCCGACTTTATAAACAGTAACATGGAGTAGGCAAACCCCTTCACCATTTTTTACATGTTATATGTGGTATCTCTGTGGATGTTTGAATGTCAGGTATGCAAATTTGACAGTATTATGCAATTGATTTGTATGTTGTCAAACCTTGGTAAAAATGTACCCTAACGTTCTAGGAGGGATAGCTGACATTTGGTTTTTCCTTCTTTCCCTTCATATATTCTCACAGTACTCTTGGCTATGTGATTATGGTTCTCAAATAGACATGCAGAGCTTTTGATCAAAAACAAACACATATTATTCTTCAAGGTATTAATGACTAATGAAAACGTGTAATTGGATCATGGACAGGTATTTTACACATATATTGTTTTGGTTTCTGGCATGTGGATATGTGATTTGTTTACGACTCACATGGTGTTATATATCTATTGGTTGAAATCTTATTGTTGGATTTGAATTTTACCCCAAAAAATTCTTGGTGATCTGAATTAAGGGGAGAATGTGGTGGAATGGTAGTTTTTGGTACACATGAAAATGCATGTAACCAAATTATAAAGCTAGATCTGGATATAGTCTGTTTGGTTTCTAGCTTTTGGATGACACATGGAAGCACTCAACGAAACGTGGAGAAACCAATTAGTTTCCTAATTACGCTGTATGTTGTATTGGATTTTAATACAAGAGTTGCGGTATTAAGCGTTTTCGTGTGATCATTGGTGGACACTTTATGATTTACTCTGGGATTTTGTACGGTACAGGGGCTATTATTCATTGAGGTGATGGCTTTTTAATTGACTTTGAACAACTAAGAGTCTGCACTGGAAATGCCACTATATTCACACCCATTCAATAGTGTTTTTCTTTTTCTCTACTTCGTTTTTCTAACTATTATGTTGTGTCTCTGTCATGATCTTTCACAATGGAAGGGTTTCCGAATTTTATATGACTTAATATGTTGTATGCTTTTAAAAATGATCACTCTATATGTGTTGTGTAAAATAGGGTGTCAATTTAATTTACTTAAATAGAGAACTGTAAACCTATTTGGTTTGTGGGGATACTGCAGTCTCTATCTGTCTTATCAAACACCTTTTTAGGATTGGATGTTTTATCTTAAACATCTTACTTTGTGTGTCTTTGTTCTTTTTTTTCTTATGTTAAATGTACATATATATTTTTTTTGTATGCACTTGCTGCCCTGAAGAAACCCTCGTGTTGGGGGCGGGAAACGCATTGGCTGCATAGTTTTATTATTGGATAAAGAACAATAAATGATAACTTGTTTAACAAAAATGAGAATCATGGACGAAATTGTACATTACATGGAAATCGGATTGATACGTAAACTTTCCTAATTTGGAAGTGTTGCCTCTCATCCTTTTGGATTAACTGTGAGAAGGCGCATGAGGTGACTGTCAAGGGTCGGTGCACAGACTAAAATATCATCACTTACATTGACGACACATGGTTGGGTTGCCAGAACATCCCTTTTAATTTTTTGTAATACTACAACAACACTTGAGATGCTGAAATTCAGCTGATGTACTGCCTGAGGTCAACGTGGGTCTAGAAGGTGATTATAGATCGGGAGTCCGAGTTTAGGGGAAATTGGTGGTAAGCTGAACTCGTATCCATCTTAGAAAAGCACAGCAACCCTGCAAGTTCTCAATGAGATCGTCTATGGTGGGAGTTGGGTGGCATTCTTTTAATGGCCACATTTGGCACCCTCATGTCTACGCAGATCCGCACTGCATCTAGTTGTTTAGGCTTCTTAGCGACCACTAATGGGAAGACCCAGGGGGTGGAGCCGGTGTCTTTTTCTTTGGTGTCTGCTTCTTCGAGGTGTCTCAGTTCTTGTTCCACCTTGGGACGGAGGTGGAATGCCATGTGCCGGAGAAGGTTTATAATAAACGTAGAAAATAAAGAAGGCCAACTCATATCAATGCAGGCATCAGCAGAAAGTTGTTTACAGATGTACGTATTAAAGGAGAGTTACAAGCCTAGGTTGTCTGCAATAATAGAATTGAAAGAAAGCACAAAATGGAGTCAGTTCCCAGGGGGAGGTAAGCAGATACGACCTTCTGTAGAACAGGTGAATATAATTAGACATAGCAGAAATGGAATGTTACAGGTCCGCTTTGGAGAAAAATGTAGATAAGGTAGCACAGAATAGGTGGGAGATTAGGCCTTACAAAGCAGTAGTCATGTAGGTAGTAGAGCATTGCTGGATTTCAAAGAGACAAGTCAAGGACAACTTGTAGTAGAATCAGTAGTGTAGATGCGCAGCTGGCTGACACGTGCACAAACTCTGCATTCCTTAATACCTAAAACACGTAATTTGCTGTTTCTATAGAACGTATTACTTTTAACAGTGTTGTGCTGGAGCAAAAGTGTTATCAAATGTGCAAAATGTGTGACATATTTATGATTTGATCAATTGTATAAAAGAAAATGGACACCTATTGTAAGTTAGAGCTCAGATTCCAGTTCTACAGAGCTGACTGAACAACAGAAGGGCCGAAGGCTCGATTGTTTTATCAATGGGAATTCGTATAGCTTGGCCTTTCAGGCATCCGGTGCCTTCAAAGGGGCATAATCTTGCATGAGGCAGTCAATCTTACTGGCATTGACACTGAATGCGAAACGTACCAAGCCAAATTCTTGGCCTGTCTGGCAATTTATTAGAAACCTGCTGCCTTCCAGGAATACATATACTTTGGGTTGCGTGGTGGTGATCGATATTGGCATGGAAGACACCAGCTAGTCTAAGAGGTTGTTGGTTGCAAAAAGCAGACTTTTACTTTGGTATGGCCAAACTTGGGTGGAGTAGGCAGGCCATGGTGTAGGCCAGAGGTCATGAGATTGATAGAGGCCCCTGTGTTGACGAGGGTAATGACTGCATGGCTCTGTATTTTGACGTTGCATTTTGGGGAGGTGTGGGCTGTAGAGCATATCAGTTATTTCGCATGTACCATTGAATGTTTAACTGTCCATCATCGTCCATTACACTCCTTCCCACTGTCTCGGAGAGTCGGCATCGACTGTGCACACATCCTGTGTTGTCTGGGAAGATCGTGGCTTTGGGGAAAATGACAGACCTTGAGGAAATTATTTTGTTTCCCACAGGCTCCGCACTTTTCCTCCAGTACTGGGCAGTCACTTTGATGGAGAAACGCTACCGCCCACACAACATCGAAAGGGTCCGCTGGACGGGTTGGGAACGGGCATCTCTGCCTTCAGCATGGTTGCTCTTTGCTAACTGCATTAACGTGCTCCGTCTTGATCGGTTGTTGTTGTATACCTTGTCCATGTGCACCACTCGTGCTTTGGACAGCTCCTTGATCTGCATGTTGGCCATCTGCAGAACTTGTTCCTGTCGTTTTACTGAGGCACACCCTTGAATGATTTGCACCCTGGCCTAATTTTCCTCGTCTGGCAGGGTGTACGTGCTAGCCGTGTTTTCCACCTGGGCGTAGAAAAAATGTGCAGATTCATCAGGTTTTTGATGTGCATGCCGGAGGAGAAAACGTTTATAGTCCAGGTCTGCGAACGGTTAAAAATGGGCAATGATGGCATTCTTAAGTTTTGTATACATGCGGGTTGCCCAGCTTCCACTACAGTGCCGACTCATAAAGCAAAATGTTGCATGTTTAAATTGTTATTTAAGCCAGTTTGGATCCTGCAATGTGTCTGTGCCCAACTACTTGTGGAATTGTTCATCAATAAGGGTACCAGTTTTCTGCTTTTGTGCTTTAATCGAACAGAGATAGATAATTATGTTACGGACTCTGCTGACATTAGGCTGCATCTGCATGTTTCCCATTTGTGGCTCCAGCAAAAGTTGAAAAAGTGTCTGGGAATTATGAGATTGAAAAATAGTGAGATTCTGAGACAGTTGCTGCATCAGAAAGTAAGAAACAGGTCGCGCCTGGATGAAGACAGACTGGCCTCTGTATCGCGGGTGCGTACGTTTTTTATAGCTCTTTATTGGTATTAAAACTCTTATATTTTGCTTCAGAATCTATGTGTAAATGAGGGTGTAATGCGTGCCCTCCGAAATCATTATTGAAGTTCAAGGTGGTTAGAGTATTGGAGGAACAGTCGGTCACCCGCCTCTCTGAAACAGATATTTGTTCCTCTTCATGGGGGTGAAGGGTGGAAAACATAACTTGTCATCCTACAACTCCCTATTGTGCATGTGCACTGTAAAATGTAAAGTTGTTGGCGGTAAGGGCACTGGCATAAAGCAAAATGATGGGGTGGGGGGTGCAGAATGACGCGAGGGACCCAGGCACCTCCCATATCGAACATTCATTAGTCTTGAGCTCAATGGGGCCCCCCTAAGGGTCGAGGGCTCCCGACGCGCAGGGGCCTGCCCTAAACCCATGCCATGAGACATGGGGTACCCTCTGCTGGGCCTCTGTATACCAGCGATGTTAAATGAACAGTGCTGCTTTTCTGTTTCTTTCTGCGCAGGAAAGCAGAGTGGCTTTTCCGAGCGTTTAAATGTTTCTTATTCCAAGCCGTTGCATGCATTCTGCTATGTATGCAATGGCATGGCTGAAGGGGGGGAGCTCCAAACCAAGGAACCTGCCCCCCCCCCCCCCCAACACTGCGGGGGGGGTCTCCATTACGCCCCTGCGCAGTGCACTGCACAAAAAGAAAGCGGGTGGAGGGGAAGTTGCAGCACAAACAGTGACAGAGAGCTGCAAGTGAGGTGAAATGATAGAGGGTACAGCGAGACAGGTACTTGAGAGGTGAGAGGGTGCAGGGAACTTCACTGATGCTGCAGGTGCAGTTGCTCCGGGGCCCAGACCCTTAAGAGTCTCACTGAACCCTGACAAAGTCGAATTTTATAACCCCATCAACAATCAAAGGGGCCATTTTACTTGCATTTTACCCATGGCATTGTTGCTACTCTACTGCACTAAGGGATACCTATCCATATTGTAAAGGGACAAAAAGATTTTGTGTAAAACCAAAATTTCAAAACATACAGCCATTTTTGGCATTAAGTAAGATACTTGTGTGACAAACCATTTTTCAAAATACATGTAGGTGACCAATGAAAGAGTACATTTGCTGCATGGTTTATTTTAAATATACAGAACTGTAGCTGAGTAAGAGGTGACATTATGATTTGCAAGCCCAATGTAGCCATGAGCCCTGAGCCCTTTTTTCATTGCATATTGGGCGCCTCTGTTCCCAAAAGTCAGATTTGGATTAACAGCTTTGATAGATTTGGAGGAAAGCTGCATTGTTTTGGAAAATGTGCAGAGAACTATCCATCGGCATTTCACGAGTGCAACCAAGAGCTAGCCCTTCATGTTCGATTACCATGCATACAGTAGCAATATGACTGTGTGCCGGCACTGGAGGACATAAGAACCTCAGGTAAAGCAGCTATTGTAAGGAGTTCCTACTAACCAGTGCCCTGCAAGTGGGTGGTGCCACAGCTGGTTCTTGGAGCTACTCCACGGGCCATTTTCCTGTCGGAACTCCATCTTTCTTTTTACCCTCTGTGTGTCAGGTTTCCGATCTCGCTAGGAATTCTTTGTATTTAGGAACTTGGGCACATTTATATAAATCTAAGACCAAAAAAATTATATATATATATCTGTGTGTGTATATAAATGTGTGTGTGTGTGTATATATATATATATGTGTGTGTGTGTAATATATACACATGATTTTAATTTATTTATAATTCGGTTATGTTTTCTGTTCTCTTCTTCCCAAACCAAGACGCCCAAACCCATTCTTTTAATAGGTTAGTTCTTGTTTTTCCCCCTAAACAAGAAGTTCTATTGTTTGGTCTAGTTGCGTCGCAATTGTTCCTGAATCATTGCCCCCACATTATCTCTTCAGTTCCTGCGATTATTTCTTTGCTAGCCTTCAGTTGCTTGGCCCAGTCGTCGAGAAGGTTTATCTGGTCTCCAGTTTTTAGGTCGAGCCTGGGCAGCGCATTCACTGCTCTGCAGGCATGCTGTATTGGAGTGTGGAATAGAAGCTCCCCCCATATTTGTCATTGGCTTGTGTCATTGCCCTTCATAAATGCTGGCTTCTGATTTGTTAAAAGGCTCGTTAGTCTATCCTTAGTACTGCCTGGTTTTCATTTGTAACTTCTCACGAGGAATGGCCTTTTTACTTCGGTTGTTACATGGTACGTCTTTTTTAGTCATGTAAGCACTCTTTTCTTTAATGAGTTTCTCCTACTGCAGGCACGACATGCTTTCCTGCAACATTCAGTGCGCCATTCGTGCTTTCACATTCTGAGCACTCCGGGACAAGGGTGGCCGATTCTTTGAATAGGTCTCGCATTTAAAGGAGTTTGATTTATCTGTTTTGCTAATTAACACATAAATAAAAGGCATTGTCATATACAATGCCAATAGCTCAAAGTCATTTTACAATGCCATTAGCTTAAACTCTCGCAAATGCGAGACCTACTGCATTGCAAATGCTTCTTCTCTTTCCTGCTGTGTTATTTTCTGCAGCACTTGCGAGTGTCATGTTTCAGTTGGGAGTGCGCTACAGCCTCTGGAAGTGAACGGCCTTACCTTCCAACGAAGATTCTGCAAGCGTTGCCCAGAAGACCAGCTCTTGATAACTTTAAGACATCACCATCTGGGAGTATGAAATTATTAAGACCAGAAAAAATACAGTTTATGTACGTGAAGTACTCCAGGAGGCACCATTTTTATTTTGGCTTGAGCACTGAAAATCCGTGCTTTGTTACTGCAAAATGGCATTCCATTAAACTGGCATGTGGCTGTATATAGCTAGTCTTACCTTTTAGGCTTCTATCCACCGTAGGAACGTACCTTTATATTCGGTGTAAATAACTAAACACAAATTACTTTCTATTACCTTCAGCCAGAACTGAGAGAGGGTACACTGGAATCCATATGGTGTGGTTGAGCCATGTCAAACTTGGAAACTCTATTTCCATCAATAAAAGCATATTGTAAGGGTATCTGTGTGAAGAAAAAACAAGTGATTTGAGACACAGTTTTTTCCATCCAAACTTGGAAAAACATAAGAAATGAATAAATGCAGTTTTGTAAGCATCTAGATTTGACCAACATGCGGACTGTGTTCTACTACTGTAATAGTACTTGTTACTGATAACTTGGATCCTCGCTAAGTTCTCAGTACAGAGTCAGCATACACCTTTAGTTCATTTGTTGGTGAGATTTTAAAAAAGAGGGAGAACTAGGATCTCAGGCAGGACCACCGACTTTGTCCAAGGACATTGCCACTATCTGCACACAAGTAAAGCAAACCCACTTTTCTGTATGACAACACATTCTCGTAGGGTCAGCTACAGCTATCAAAGCCTGGAGGAGCATGAGAGGTGTCCTTTCTGTCGGATGACTTGTTTTCACCGAGAGCTTACACACATACAGGTGGTCTCTGTGAACCAAGACCCTTTCCTATTTTAGTTTTGAAGAGAGGCCGTTTCTGGGGGATATTGGGTCATTGAAACATTTTTACGACTGCTGCAAGGTATTTTAGCTGCGGATTTAGACATTTATGGCTGATATCATGCATAAAACGAACCTCATAAGTTGCTTCGGTGCCCACTTTTCAAGGCACCACAAACTGTTCCCAAAAAGTACAGAGGTGAATTTGCATTTTTTTTTCTTAATGCATTTGTTTCGCAGGTGCATGCATAATGTTTACATTCCAAAGATGGAAGCCAGCATTCATCTACACCTCACCTAACAAGCACACATTGATTATCTTGATACTGTTTTCACATGTGCCTCACAAAATAAGTGGTTTGATTTAAAACCGATTTTGAAACGTACTGTCTAAGGGGACTTGTTTCCAATTTTCGGCTACAGCTGAATGGCGCCAATATGAACACAGCCATTAACACGTTTGTTTTAGTACATAGCAGGGTTTGTGTTCATATATTGTCTAGAGTTGAGTAGTAATCTAACAACCAAATTCACCTGTCTCACATAGAGCCTAGAATAGACTGGGTGGAGTGGAGGCACTACTATCATTTACATTATATGCATTACTGTTCGTGACTGTTGCTGAATGGGATTTTGCTTTGCTGTTTCACTTATAAACCCTTATAATGTATATGTAAGAACTCCAGCTATGCTTTCAAACCAAGGGACTTATTCGCCCTCTCCTGTTATCTCACTCACAGCGCTGTATCCTGATGGCCAAAACAATTGCCCTAGCCTCAGAGGGCCAAGAAGTGTTACAGGCAAGACCCTTGTATTGTGCTATTAATGTCACTATTCATCAGTTACTTTCATGTATTAATGCCACTTCACTAATACATACAAATTCTGTTTTGATCACCCCACAATGTACATAGATACCTGAGGAAACATAAAAACTCAGTACATCATGTTGACGTTTGTGGTTAAAAGTAAAAGTTAAAAAAAGCCTACCACTTATCCCACTGAAGATGGTGCCCCCCCCCCCAGGTGGATATGGAGGTTCTCAACATGCACACCCTTTTGTTTTCCTCTCACTGCTGAGTGTCCTCAAGCCCTGCTGCTCTTGCACAATGTGACACCCTGCTTTGTCGGTGACAAATCAGCCTGGTCCATCGTCTGTGAGCTGCCGCTTCTACCCAAGTGGCAACACCTTCCAGTGGCCAAAATACTCAGCCAGATCTCTGCGGTCCCATGCAAATGATTTAGAGCTGAAGCTCCTGAGCCTGGCAAATCTGACTGTGGCACCTCCACTCGGATACCATGCTAAGCAGCATAGCCCTCTTACTCCCAAGGGCGTAACTACCACTGGTGCAGCAGGTGCAGTGACAACGGGGCGCAGAGCCCTAAGGGGGCCCCCTGAACTCTAAAATTTCCTGAATTGTAATACTCCTTCCGTATTCACAGGTGCCATTTTCCTTATTTGCACCAGGGCCAATGGCATCCTTCTTATGCTACTGCTTCAGAGCTACAGTAATGCATTAAGCAATCACAGCGGTTATGAGCTAGGTGTAGGAAAGTTGGATCGTTCTGGCTTAGATACCCCCACTTTTTGTCTGGAGTCAGTGTTCATCGACTGTAGTTCACTGGAATCCTGCTAATCAGAACCACAGTGGCAGTGATCTCTCCTCTAAATTCGCTGGTATGTTGTACATCCCACAATTGGAATTCTGGGGTATCATTATAAGGCCCCAGTATATGGTACTGAGGTACCCAGGACATTAGTACACCAGGGGTGTTCTATGAGCTGCAGCATGGATTATCCCACCCATTGGAGCCCATGCAAACTGTGTCTGCAAAGCTGCCTTTGCATTCTGCGTGAAATGATGCTTGCACCTTTCACTCATGCTATAAGGTTTCCCTTATAGGTTAAAAGCCTGTGACTGGGATATAAGTCACCCCTAAGGTAGGCCCTTCAGTCCAAGGGCAGGGTGCTTGGTTCTAAGTGTGTGGGTACCCCTGCAAGAACAGAGGTATCCCTACAAACCCCAGCCTCCATTCTCTGGGCTTTTGTAAGTGTGGAACAGCCATTATAAGTAATGTAGTGGACACTGGCAAGTCGAGATGTCCAACTACATATGGCTGCCCGAACCTGGCCATGTTTGGTATCAAACATGTTGAAATCATGCAACAACACCGATTCCAGTGTTAGTTGCATGATACCATGTACTGGGGTGCTCCTTGGAGGACTCCCCAATACCTACCTGTGTAGCTATAGAGGATCTGCCTGCCAGCCTGCGCTGCTGCCAACCATAGACAATGTTCTGGCCCCCTGCTTATGAGCTTAATTTAGGCAGGGGAAGCTGAACAAAGGATTTCCTGCGAAGGAGAGGCATGACCACTACTCCTTTAGAATTAGGTAGGGTGGGAGCACTTCCGAGCTCCACCAGACTGCATTGGAGGGCACATTTGGTGCCCTCCATGCATAAACCAGTTTTGCCCAGTTCAGGAGCCTATGGCTCCCGCTCTGGAATGAAATCACACAAGGTACAGGGGAGTGTACACCTCACTGTCCAGCTCCTCCCTAGGGAGGTACCCAGAGCTCCTCCAGGTGGCCACTTGATTCTGCCAATTTGAATGATGGCTCCTGGGAGCATCTGAATGGCTAGGACAGCTGAGTAGCATCCCTGACCCCCTCTGATAGGTAGATCACCAGAGAAGAGGTCCTTCCCCTTTTTAGGATTACTTAATGGCTCCCCTGAGAGTGGGTCCTTCGATACTTCCCGACAACAACTGTTAGATCCGACTGCCTGTTGTCTGAAGACTCTTCTGTTGGTGGACACTGGTCCTGTCGCAAAGAACAGCAGAGTTCCAAAGATAAGGCTGCACCGGTGGGAAGATGCCTGCTGCATCTTCGTCCCTGTGTTTCTTCAAGCTCGGCAAATCCATGGTCATGCATCCTCCAAGTCACCAAGGACTCATCCTGCATCCCAGCCAGAAGGATCTCCCTTAGAGTGAAAGAGTCACTTCCCTGCATCCGCAGGCACCTTTACGATGACGACTGGTCTGCTGATACTGTTGTCCCATGGACATCACCTGGCTCTACAACACAGGTGGTGGTGTGGTGGTTTGTTGGTTCTCTACAGGCCTGACTAGTCTACCCTGCAACTTGGGTGACTGTAATCCCTCTCCAGCCGACGTGAACTGCCTCCCTGTGCACCATGTCTGTTTGTCATTACCAAGGCTTGTTGGCCCTCTTCACAAAAGATCTTCAAGCTCCAAGAAGCCCCAGCCTCCAGCACTGCACTGCTCCAAGAACGATGTCCTGCCTGCATCCTCTGCATGGTGGGCCTTCATCTCCTTTGTGCTGTTGAGGCTTCCCTGCGACTCCCTCTGCCTACTGCCAGAGGGTCCTCGAGGGGGCTCTAGCAATTCCTGATGGCTCACCTGCGTGCTGAGGGCCGACCCTGACTTACTTTTGCTGGGTTAGTCACACAGACTTTGCTGGTATGCAACACAGCATCTTCTCCTGCAAACAGTTACTGGTGTTTGCCTAGGCTTGTTGATGGTCCTGCTGGCCACTACCTTCCCGCAGTTGTCAAATAGCATGGGACAGCTCGCGGAAGGTTCCTGTGCCCCTGCATTATCGCCTGGGCTCCACAGCTTCTGCTTAAACCTCACCGTGCTACAGCACGAACCTTCTATAAGGGCTGGCGTTCTGCTCCTGGTCACCTCTGGGTGTTGTTTGGACTCTGTCCCCTCTGTTTTCAGGCTTCAACGTCCTGGTTCACGACACTCTGTAGCTGCTGATCTTCCACGAACCTCTATTGGCGTCTACGGGTGGTTATGACACCATTTCATCCCTATGCACCTGGACTCACTGGTGTAGGTATCCTGGTTTCTGGGGTGTCCACAGGTGGGGTGGCTCTCCAACCTTCCTTGACCAAGTTGTTCCTTCGGGGTCCTATGGGAAGGGTCCTAAAACTCAAATTCCAACCATGATTTACCCTGTGTTATCCGATTGACGTTTGACCTGGTGTAACCACTCTTCACCCAGGCGCCTTGGGGTCCCTAGCTACTCACCTTGGGTGATTCTGTGCTTCCCCTGGGGTCCTCGATCCTTGGGTACTAGTCCCGTTTGGTACTTACCTCACATTCCACTATTTTAGTATATGGTTTCACCCCTGGTTGGGCCTTTTGTGTTTTCCTATGCCGCAGGGAATTGTTTTGTGCAGGAAGGTGTCCCTTCCTGCACAAAAATATTCCTGCTTACAACGCAGGCACCACATTACGCACCAGCGCAGGGGGAAAAAAGGATTGTGCCAAATAATGTTACTTAAGGCGCATTCCTGCTGTCACGCATCATAGCAAGGTGGCTTGCTGAACTGCGTGATTTTTTGATAAACATGCCCCCCACTACTTTAGGCAGCAAAATAAAAGCCTCTCAACAGTCTATTTTCCGTTAAGCTTTCACTGCAGTCTGCTCTCGACAAAAGCAGACCAAAGACACACGAGAGCCTACTATATTTTTAACATAAACATTTGCTAAAATTAATGTAAGAATCTTCTATTGTATGTGCAGACTATATTTTCAAGACCCGTAAATCTATTGACATGCTGTGATTTCTTACCTTACAACATCCCAGAGATTCCACAGGAAAAACAAAAGACAGACAATATATTTGCCCTGGACTTCTTCTTGACTGGCAACAACCACAAACAAAATAATCAGCCTCTGTGCGACCTGAAAGATAAGGAGTAAAGACAATATGGAAGCATTACCTTTGCAACAGCTCAAGGCACCTTCAATAGCTCCTTGTGAGCAGGAACTACTGAATTCACACAGATGAAAATGACAGAAGCAAATAAACTTTTCTGCTACAAATTATTCGGAAAACACACCAGGGGGCATATTTACAGAAAAGTCATGCAGCAAGTAATCTTGCTGTGCTGCGTGACAGGGAAAGGGAGGAAAATATCATGCTGCTCCTTATGTACTGCCATGTGGGGTTCCCCAGGGTTCATCGCTTAGTCCCTTATTGTTTAATGCATATGTGTCTGATCTTGGGAAATTGATACAGCAGTTTGGTTTTAATCTGACATCCTACGCCGACGACACTCGGATCGTCGTCGGAGCATATAAAAATATGCAGGCCCTAGTACTACAATTTCAGCACTGTATGAGGGAAATTAGTCTTTGGATGGGAAGACACTGTCTAAAGCTAAACTCGGATAAAACCGAAGTGATAATCTTTGGTAATCTCCAACCCAACTGGGACAGACTGTGGTGGCCAACTGAATTAGGACAGACTCCTGAACCAGTAAAAAAGGCCAAAAACCTTGGAGTGCTGATAGATAATAAACGTAATTATGCGCAACAAACTAATGCTACAGTCTCAGCCTCCTTCTACTTACTGAAGAAACTTAAAAAGGTCTTACCATACATTCCAGATGATCTTAGGAAAACAATTGTGACTACCTTGGTGCTGCCCAAACTTGATTACTGTAACAGCGTATACATCAGTTTACAGAAACAACACCTAAGGAAATTGCAGATGGTGCAAAATGCGGCGGCAAGGCTTCTATTGAATATTCCTAGGCATCAATCTGTTACAGAAGGAATCCGTAAGCTACATTGGCTGCCTGTGGTGCAACGTGTTAAATTTAAGGTACTCTGTCTTGCCTATAAAACTCTGAATGGGGCAGGACAGGTACCATTGAAACAATTTTTTTCACGGTATCGCCCAGGCAGACAATTAAGGTCTGCAAATACCAAACTTATGTCAATCCCTAGAATTCGAACTCTGTGCTAGGGAGGTCGCAGCACCTCTCACTGTGCTGCTAAACTATGGAATACTCTCCCCGCTGATATGAGAGATGCTAATTCTCTCCTTGCTTTTAGAAAAAAGCTAAAGACCTGGTTGTTTTCATGATAATTTCCCCCTTCTCTACGTTCAATAGGTCTTACTATAGTTCAGCGCCAACACACCGTAAGGTATTTGTGCGCTTTAAAAGTCTTTTTAACATTAACATTAACAAAGTGCCATATTAAAAATAACACATCGCATTCCTGTGCTTTCCCCTGTGCTGGCACACAATGGCTGCCTAGCGCCAATGCAGGCACCCTTGCTCCATGGTGCAAGGGTGCCTGCGTTGCATGCAGGATTGGTTTTGTGCAGGAAGGGGCACCTGCAGAATGCAGCCCACATAGAAAGAGGAAAAAACAACAAGAATTAGAGATATTTCTCCTTGTTACACCTCTCCTGGGAAGGCTTATGTGTTTTTTTGGCATATTCCCAGGTTTACCTGTTCTTGTAAAATCTGGCAATGCATCAAAATCCATGAAGGTTGCATGGGGAAACCCATCCAACACCCATGGAAATGTCTCCATGGCGCATAGTAATGCAATGCAGTGATTTGTGCTATGTTACATTACTCAGATTTACGAGGCCACCCAAGATGGTATTGCATGGCTTCATAAATATCTTTTTAGAGATGCGTTGCTCTTGCATATACGCACCCTGCACCCTAATGCGGTGCAACTGATACCCAGCAGGTCAATGGATAACACACAGCAGACCCCTTGTCGCCAAACCTCCCTCCATCTCACTCTAAATATCCTAAACCCTCAGATTGAAGACTTCCCGTCCTCCACCCCGCCGGGCACTAGGCCGCATGCGGCCAAAGTCACTCTTAGGGTCCCAGGGAAGCAGGTGGGGATCGGTAGCAGGATTAATTAGGAGGCAGTCGTCATAGGGGGTTGGCAGCTACTCGAGAAGCTCACCCACAGGATGCAGAGCAGAAACGGGCTGAAGGCAATAGTCGGTCACACCAAAGGAGTCCATAAGGCCCTTCTGCACCAGCCCAATTTTGCCAAGCACGGGGGGAGAGAGGTAACACAATCTTTTGACCTGCTTCCAATCATTCTTGAATGCGTTCTTCCAGCCCAGTCAATCACTCTTACCACCTGGGCCGCGCAATACTACCTGGCAACACAATGTCGTCGGGGAAGGCCTGGTGAAGAGAGGGCAGTTGGTCTGCGCACTGATGGCCAAAAAGGGAACAATCAATGAATGGAGAATGAAGAGGGGCCTCTCGGGAGAAGGAGGCACCCCGTCAGGTACACGTCGATCAGATTCGCACAAAGGCAATCTGGGAACACCTGGTGCACGATGATAGGGTTGCACCAGACTGTTTCCGTCACACACAACGAAGAGTTGCAAATTCCATACCTCCCTGAAAATGAGGCACAACATCCAGTGCATTTTGATATTGGTCGCACCGGACAGTTCCGGTCACACACGAAGGCACAAGTTCAGCAATGCCTCAAGAAGTAGAATGAGGCACTAGTATTGTTACGTCCCTACCTCTAAGTGTCACACCCTGTGATTAAGACACCGCACGCAATGAGCATGCAGTCGGAGTATTGCACGAGAGATATGGTATGATCAACGAAGCTGGCATGCTGGATCCCGCAACCAGTGAATCCACTCACCACCACCAAGACACTTTGCATGTCAAGGTCCCCCATGATGCAGGGTCCACATGCCTTAGATGCTGCCAAGACTTTGGTGCCCCGCACAAGGTCTCTAGGCACAATTCCTATTCCCACGCTCACGCCTCGCTACCTATTGGGATCCAGCAGACAATGTGGGCACTTGAGTGGGCACCGCTCTCCAGGTGTCACAAGTAGATGGTGTGGGTCCTTTGTTGGTCTGCCCTGTTCCCATGATGCACTGGGCCAGGGACAGACTAATTTGCATGTAGCCAGGTTCTGAGCTGGGATGGGGCAGTGAGCTAAATAACGGTGATGGATCAAGCCCTGATCTTTGGACTGGGTAAGAGTGGTCTGCTTAATTCAGACACTCTGTTCATCACCACCCCCTTTTCTGAATCATCCCCTTTCTAGTAGTGGCATTTCTATGCAAATCATGACAAAGCCACCTTTACTACTGGAAAGGGGTTGTCACACTGAATCCAATGATAGGAAAGATTATGAGGCTGCTCCACTGCAATCTACTATTGCAGCCTGAAGTAATTTCAACCATTCCCCCTTGTTAACCTATGGGAATAGCAAACCTCAAAGGTAGAGAAAATACACATGGGTATTCCTTACTAACTGGGCAGGGCACACCCATGCATACCTGCCCTGCCTTTCACCTGCCACTCGCTTCACCCCTTAAGACATACCTTTGGGGTGCTCAGGTGGTAGTGAAAGGTTCTCTCAGGACTGTTAGTGACTTAAACAGGCTAGTCTGAGTAGACGCGCAATTGCGCACAAACAGACCTGCAATGGCAGGTTGGGTGCATGTTTAGAAACACCGCAGGGCAAAGCGCACACCAGTCTGCAATGGCAGGCTGGACACATATTTAGAGACACCGTCGGTGGAAATGCGCACACCAGCCTGCAATGGCAAGCTGGACACAGGTTTACACTTACCATGGGTGCGAGTGCGCTAACACAGGCCTGCAATGGCAGACATGACCTATGTTGAGAAACCACAGGGAAGCACCACTTCCTAACGTGTGTAGGAAGGGCATACATACTTTCACACTGCACTTACAGTGGAAAAGCGCCCCAGGCCTCAAGGCCACCACAAGACAATCAGCAAAACCTGGAAGGAGAAAGCAAAATGTTTGGGAAAACGCTACCTGAAGAGTTCAGGTCTCACAGCGACACTTAATCTTATCCAAATGCCAAATGACTTCCTTCTTTCCTAAAGGGAATTTTGAGGTGACAAAGAGGAGGTGTTTATTCTTTGCCACCTCACAGATAAGGATTTGATTCTCAATGAAATTACAGCGACCCTGGGAAAGAGGAAGTCTATGGTCATATTGGTCGGGGTTATGGTCGTCCTGGCTTGTAGATGCTCCCTCCATTTTGTTTGCGTTGAGAAGTTCTGTGGTTTGAGATGCGCTAATTTTTCAATCTTGCCGCCACGTAATGTACTCTTGTATGATACAATGCTGATTTGCAGCACGTAGAGGTGCTTTACGACACGCAAATCAGTTTTGCGTCATGTAGGTAGCAGTTACATTACAACACTTTGCGCCATCCTTCACACCATTGCGCCAAACTTTTTGATGCTTCTTCGGTCCTTCTGCCATGCACCGTACTATAAATACAAAACATCCATGGGGCAAGAAAATGCTGCAACACAGCGTTGCATCAGCGCTCATAAATATGCGCCTTTGTCTCTCCCTGGCTCCTTGTACACTTTGGAATTGGCACTCCCCCTTCCTTCCTTTGATATGGGTAGGGGTCCTGTGATTGGGCGACAGAAAGGTGCTCTGGGGGGTGAAGAAGGCATGGCTTTGAAAGGTGCTCCTGGGTACCCTGGCCCATTGTTTGCCATGAATGTTGTAGCTCATCTACAGGGATTTAGGATCTTTTATTAACCCAGGGTTGATCTGTGGGCCCATGTGTCCCCACGGCAATCTGCTGCCACATACGCAACACCAGGACTGAAACACAAATGGCAACTACGTAATCATGTAAAATGCAACACAAAGAATTGTGTGTATCAATTCCAATGCCCATTGCATATGCAATATATAGGTATGACTATAAGACCAGTCACAATCCGAATCAATGAACAGATATGCACAATTAGATGCAGACGTACCCTTACAAAATTGACAATCACTATATCAAGGAGAATCAAACGACCAACGATTTGACATGGCTGATGCTGGAAAAATTACCCGATGGAAAATGCATCCACGACAGGCTCTTGAACAGAGACCGACGCTGGGTTTTCAGACTGCACACGTGAAAAGAGACTGAATGATGAGATTCCCCGGTCCTTAGGATCATTTTCTTTTTTTTTTTTTTTTTTTTAAAAACCTTTATTTGAGCAAGCAGAAATGTACAAGGATGGGCCTACAACCACACGGGCCAGCCGCTAAAAAGGAGTAGACACATATCACATAAGCCCGCAGAGGTAACCGTCAATCAACAATGCAATACTCCACATTAAATACAGGACCAAAACAGGTTTTATATATATGAAAGAACAAACATACAAAAAGGCGAGAGTGTATCACTGAAGGTCAGCCCAAGGGACGCAAGGGGGGGACAGCAGCGGAGGTGCAGTAATAATATCCTAAGCACTAAGGAGTATGGAGCGGGGGGGGGGGGGAGGGGGGCAGATATCAGGAAGAAGAAGGGGGGGAAGAGCCGGTGACACCAGCTCAGTCCCTATATGAAGATTCCGGGAACGCTAGCCTAGGGAGATAGGGTAATCTCGATAGTGTCCACAAGGGGAGGAGTACAAATGTCGCCACGGTATTCGTTCCATTGACCCCACACCTTCACCCATGCCCTGGGTCTACCCCTGGCCACATAAACAGTTTTCTCACGGAACATGGACCAGTCCATATTATCCTCCCATTGCGCGAGGGCAGGGGGCCTGGAGGCCCCCCAGAGTTGCGCAATATCTCGCTTCGCAATCATATAGCCCAGGGTGGCCCATCTAGTCTGTGCCACCGAATAGTCCGTGGGCTCCCAAACATTCAAAAGACAGCGACGAGGTTCCGGTCGCAAGGATATCCCCGTCACCACAGTCATCAGATCAAGCACGGCCACCCAATAAGCAGCCACCATCGGGCACTCCCAAAGAATATGCAGGAAAGTAGCACGCAAACCACATCCACGCTTACACAGTCCATCAGAGGAAAAGCCCATCACCATCAGTCGCGGTCCCGTCACGTACACCCGATGAAGGATCTTCAATTGGACCAGACGGAGTCGAGCCGGTATAGCCACCTCCTTCGGAGAGGAGAGGGCCGATTGCCAATCCTCATCATCAAGTTCCAACCCATCTCCCATCCACTGTTCCCGAAGTCGGGCCAATAAGTCAGTCCGATTGTTGATCAACTTTTTATAGATCAGGGAGATAGTGCTATCAGGAAGATGTCCGTCAAGGATACGGTCTTCAAGTGGGGAAGAGTCAGGCGGAATCTCACCAGGAGCAAACACCGAAACCAAAGCGTGCCTGATCTGTAAATAACGAAAGAATTCCCGACTACTCAGGCCATAGTCAGCCTGGAGGGCCTGAAACGGGCGCACAGAACCCTTAGAATATACATCCCCCACTTTAGAGATCCCAATCAAGTCCCAACGGTCAAAACCCTTGGAAGACCAAAGACCGCCCAGACGTTCCGAAGCATAAAGAGGCGTCGCCAACGTCAAGCGATCCTCCCAGCCCAGGCTCACATTCGCAGCGCGCCACACTGTCAAAGCAGTCAAAGTAGGTCCCACAAGATGGCGCCCAGCGGAGCGAGAATAGAGTACTCTATTAAAGTCACCTCCCGGAAGCTGAAGTTTATCCATCTCAAACGCCGGATTACGACCCGGAGAGAACATAGCGTGATTAATAGCGGACAGATGGGAAGCCCAGTAGTATCTCTTAATATCGGGGAGCGCCATGCCCCCATCGTACCACGGGATAGAAAGTTTCGCGAGAGCAATGCGCGGTCGCCCATCCCAAATAAGTTGCCTCTGAAGGCTCTCAATCTCCCGAAAATAGGTCTTGGGGATAGGATCATAATAATTCTGGAGAGCGTAGAGAAACCGCGGTAGTGACATCATCTTAAACAGGGCCGCCCGACCCAGTGGAGACAGGGGAAGTTTGCGCCAGCGGGCAACGTCCAAACGGAGCCTAAGCAACGGGGGAAGGAGATTACGATCAAAACGAAGGGACGGATCCAAGGTAACGAAAACCCCCAAGTATTTGAAACCATCCCGGACCACCTGAAGAGGAAGTCTACTCGGCAACGGAGGCAAGATACCAGATAAAACGTATACACAGGATTTAGACCAGTTGATGACGAGGCCTGAGTTAGCACCAAAGGACGCAAGAACGTCAAATAAAACAGATAAAGACTTGCGAGGGGAAGTAAGATACAAGAGGATGTCGTCCGCATAAAGCGAGACGCGGTCTTCGAAGTCCGGGGCCCATCGAATACCTTTAAGGGACGGTTCCCAACGGAGCCAGGCCGCCAACGGTTCAAGAGCGAGCGCGAACAACAGAGGGGACAAGGGGCAACCCTGACGGGTACCCCTGCCCAAGGAGAAGGGGGTCGACACTCTACCGTTCACTACAACTTGCGCCAGAGGTTCCGCGTACAACAGTCTAACCCAGCTAATAAACTCGCACCCGAATCCAAATTTCTCAAGTGTCGCCCATAAATAGGGCCACTCCACAGTATCAAAGGCCATGGAGGCATCCAGGGACGCCAAAATGGCCGGTTCAGTCAAAAGCCCCGCCCTCGCCAGCGCGCCGTGGAGGCGACGTAAATTCAGAGCAGTGTTACGATGCGGGATAAAGCCAGACTGATCCGGATGGACCAACTCCCCAAGAACCGAAAGGAGACGGGTCGCCAAAAGTTTAGCCAACACCTTAGGTTCAACATTTAATAGGGATATGGGCCTATACGAGGAACAGAGGTCACGCGGTTTACCCTCTTTGGGAATGACGACGATTGTCGCCAGACGCTGATCATAGGGAAGCATGTTCCGCTCACGAGATTCTAGAAACATGGCGCGGAGATACGGCGCCACCTTATCGGGGCATAATTTGTACAACTCAATAGGCAAACCGTTCGGGCCCAGTGCTTTGCCCGAACGGAGCGATCGAACTGCATTGGCTATCTCATCATTCGTAAAAGGGGAGTCCAAAGCAATACGGTCCAAGTCGGTGACACAGGGCAAAGTGATATCACGCAGAAGAAGGCGGGAGTCGGCAACATCCCTCACAGACACGGGAGCATATACCACACGGAAATATTCTGCAAAACGATCAACAATGGCGGTCGGATCAATCACATTCTCACCACTCGCAGACTGAATCACGGGCACCACACGATTAACTCTTTCTTTCTTGTCCAACCACGCTAGGAGTTTGCCCGCCTTGTCACCCACATCGTACAATCTGCCCTGCTGCTCACGAAACATCACCTTTGCAGCGTCAGTGACCAGAGATTTATATGCAAACTGTTTTAGACCCAGGGCATGGAGTTTGTCAGGCGTGACACCAGATTCCAACTCGTCCTCCAAAGCAGAGATCTCCCCCTCAAGGTCCACCACCTCCTTCCTCCCTGCCCTCTTAGCTTCAACAATCAAGGAAAGGGCCTGTCCACGAATCACAGTTTTAAAAGCTTCCCACAGGGACACAGCCGAAGAGACCGACCCCTCATTTTCCAGGAAATATGCATCCATGGACTTGAGCAAGAGGGTACGAGTCTCAGGGGAGGAAAGATACCAAGGGTTAATGGGAGCCACTCGGCCCGCCGCCTCTACCCCAACCTCGAAACGGAGCCAGAGCGGCGAGTGATCAGAAATACCCCTCGGCAAGTGTAAAATCTCACGAACCGCCGATGATTGGGCTGCGGGCATCAGGAAATAATCCAGCCGGGACAGACTGCCATGGGCCCCAGAATGAAAGGTGTATTGGAGCTGAGTAGGATGCAACAGTCGCCAGCAGTCCACAAGGCCAAAGGTATCTAAAAACCCACCCAACCACTGCTGAGCCTGCGGGGTATCTCTAGGGGGATGGCGATCGTGAAGGCCGGAAAGCACCGAATTAAAATCACCGGCAAGAAAGAGAGTGCTATCAGGGAGATCCAACAGAACACGGCCCAAGTCAGTAAAAGTAGAGGCCTGCAAACCCGGGGGAACATAAACATTGAAGAGAGATAGGGTGCGGCCTTCATATCTACCCACCAGGACAGTATATCTCCCACGGTCATCATGAATCACCTCATCGATAGCCAGGGGGAGGGAGGTTCGAACAAGAATACCCACACCCCTAGATCCGGAGGTAAACCCTGAGTGCGCCACAAGGCGGTAGCCCCATCTATTCATCGCATAACAAACATTACCAATCAAATGGGTTTCTTGCATGAAAACAATGTCCGGTGACAAACGTCGTATACATTTTAAGACCACACTGCGCTTAATACGATCTCCCAGGCCATTAACGTTCCAGGAAAGAAATTTCAACCCTCTACCCCCCATTGGATCATTTTCTTGACAGTAATATATATGGGTTTTGAATGGTAATTCAAATTATATGTGAGTTAACTACTCTGTTGTTCATCATTTTCCCTCCCTGGAAATTTAGCAGTTAATCACTCGAGTGCAGAATAAGAGAGCATTGAAAAATGAATGAGGCAAATAGTATCAGCATGTGTGTTGATCAATCTATCCTCTCAAACAATAAATAGCTTCTGAGTCAATTTTTTTAAAGGGGAAATTACCAGCATCTTTTGAGACAAGCAAGATTGCTGTTTGTAATAATAGCAGAATTATTGTTTCAATTTATGTATGTGCGATGACCTTCCTGAACCCTATCCAACGGTATTTGAAACTAGACCCAATAAGCCATCAACATGTAGAATGTCATAAGCCCTCTGTTTCGGTTTCAGCCTGAGGCCCTTTCAGTCAATACTTTAAAGTAGGAGCTCGAAGTTTGAAGATCAAGGTCGTCTACTGCAAGCTGGAGTGCAAGAAACACTTAAAGCAATGCCAATATGATTTACACCCTGCCTAAGTTTACACAAAGCGGATGTCCAAGGCCTACATACACAATTTTCTCAGTACTGCCAGCACATGCAGTTCACCACCCATAGGCGCTAGACATTGACCCAGACCACATGACTAGGATAAAAGTGCTTAGCTGGCCTGAAACAGAAAGTAGAAGATACGGACTGGGCAAGATTCATTAAATCAAAAGCAATTTGTTTCTGGGAGACATGGGCAGGATCACTATGTAAGGCGTTAATCTTTTCACTACAAAAGTCATAAAGGAAACAAAAGGCAGACCAGGACTAAGCATTCTCCAAAATTAACAAGAATATCCAACTGCTAGTGATTTTCAGAGACCTTTGGGAGCTAACCGTAATGAAGGTTTACTTCCTGCCGGGATTACAATCAGAATACTAAATGCAACTGAATGAGCTAGAGAAGCAAATTGCCACTGCCTGACAAAATGTTATGTCATCATTAAACCTCACCCTCTCCAAGAAAGGGAGGCAACATATCATTTTAGTCTGCGGGGCTTTAATACGAAACTTGATGACACATTGGCCAATTTAGGTGTACTGCATAACAATGTTATCCTCAGAACAACTTTTCCTCCAACTTTGTCAATTCGCAGGTCGAGGAGAGGTGCCTCCCTAACGTTCTTTATGTTGAAAAATGATCTACGCCCCCTAAATGGATTCATGCCCTCAGATTTAAATTGCACATTATACCTTTCGATCAGGGGGCAATGTCAGTTTGATAGATTAGATCTTAATCAACCTGAATTCATGGCAGTTGGTTGATGATCTTGTAATTGAACAAAGACTTGAGAGCGATCAAGACCCGCTGATAGTGTTCAAGTTAGACCTCAACGGCACCATTAGACTTACTATTTTTATGCCAGAGCTGAAAAAAACTGCATTACAAATAACAACAAATAGAAAGTCCATTACTTAGAATCAGCATAGTAGGCCTATAAAGAGTTAAACTTCCAGCAAAATATGCTCAAAGAATTCCAGGTAATGAGAGACTGTATTGGCCCAAAGATAGTTCCAAGATTTCAAATTGTAATTAATCTGTCTTGGAAGCATGGTAGCTGGCAAACTGATCCTAGAAGGAGTCATAGCACTAACAGTATCCCCTTGCACATATAATGGTTCAACCAGGAATATTGCAAGTTAAAATCTGCACTTTCACTGCCACTGAAAACGAAGCACTTCAGTCTCGACGGGGAACAGCACCTAAAGGTTTTAAGGCAGAAATATGTCAAATACAAAAAAACTGTCTGAATTATCCAACCACAAGCTCTTGAATGCATTTGGAAGCTATAAAAAATTAATTACAGATCAACTCTGCAAATACCAAATATATGATCCTAAAAGGCAATCCCAAACTGAGGAGTTCCTTCCAAATGTCCTTACTCCCCCTGGATGGCACTGAATACTATGGTTACTCATGTGTACGGTTCGACTCCAAGTTGCCTTGGTCTGCCCAACTACTAAAAGAAGAGCAGGCTCTGAGTCAACATGCCGGTGGCTTTCTTAGCTTTGCTAAAAGTCAGGGAAGCAAATTGATTGCTCTGTTTAGGCCTGCCGCAAGTACTTGCTCTCTGTAAAGCCTCAAGGGCAGACCCAGAGTTGTGGGGTTACTAAAAGATCAAGATGCTGGTAAGGGTAGAGAATCGCTTTCTAAGCCACCTACTCCTTTAGAGCCTAGGGACCCCGATAGCTGCACTGAGGCACGAGCTGGGTGTCAAATACACCGATCACTATGCAGCACTACATCCCATGTTATATTAGGTAAGAATATGGACATAACCTGAGCTGAGAACTTACTTTGATATTATGCAAGAGGTTTGGCTGCATGCCATGGGAGTAAAACTAGCCTGGTTGAATCACGTGCCCACTAATTTTCAAACCATAGGATGTGTGGATTGTTGACTTAAACCAGAAAGGATGACTATGGACACCAGAAAGGTTATAAAGGAAAGGTTTTGGCAATATATTACCATCAACCAGTCAGGGAAGAAGATAGGCCAGTTTTGGATTCTCAAGCCCATCCCTACCTTGGAACCATACTTGGATATGCTTTACCCACCCTATAAAAGATCCCTGTATATTAACTTAAGAGTAGGCACACTGCCGAAAAACAGTATACTAGGTCATTGAAAAAGAGCGGAAGTTGCTCATCCATTTGCTAGTGTGAGTTTGGTTAGGGTCAGAATCTATAATGCATTTTATGTTGTTTTGTACTTTTACTCTTAAAATTATAAGAGATTAACTTTGCCTGCTTTTTAATGCTCATGCTATAAGAAACTGTAAGGACTATATGGCTCTGTGTAGGAGTACTGACTCTGAGCAAATTTTTTACCAGGTCTCCTCATACTTATTCCTGGCTTGGGGAGCACGTAGACAAATGCATTAACTATGTTATTCCAGGTGTCTTGTTGAAGTTATTAACCTACTCCTTTTTAGGAATAGATAGTCTACTGGTCGAAGTGGTGGGTAAATGCCTATGAGGTTCCAACCACTGGATTTAGGAGCAACCAGCCCCCATGATCACTGAGAAGGCAAGTATCCATGAGTGTCCAGAAGTCAGCACTGATCAGACAATTGGGCTTGTTGTGATGGATGCACAAAATTCCTAGTTGTGGCAGTTGAGTTTTCAGCTGCGTTTGAACAAGCGCACCTGAAAATTGAGAAGATCTTAGGTTCTGTTGGACTACCCCCCAATATCAAGACTGGCAATGGTGTAGTTTCCAAACTATGGGAGGGCCCTTGGTATACACCACTTGAAAATCACCCCAAGGTAGCCTTATGGATGGGTAAGGTAAAAGGATGCTGAGAATCCTAAATAAAAAGATCAGAATATGTATGGAACAGAACAGTGACGTTGGGAATTCCCAATTTTTTGCAAATAGTGTGCAATGAGGTGGTTGCCGCAGTACAGCATATATCGCAACACATTATGTTCGGCAGCCCATTATCTAATACCATCCCAGTGTCACCACACTGGTTCCCAGTGCCACCTGACTCAACCATACACCAACAAAGAACCAAAGAAACTGAAATGCAGACAGAGCAGAGCCTAACACAGTAACATACAGCTAGGGGACCTGGTTTTTATCACTTCTGCTAGGCGCTGGTTTTTTCTTGTAAGTATCCTTTTTGTAAGGTATTTCCAAATAAGATTGTTCTGGTCCCAGTCCCTTCGTTCGTATCCAAGGTGAATTCCCATTTTCATGTCAGTCAAGAAGTGATTTTGCCCAAATTTTGTCCTGAGCCTTCTTCGTCAGAGGAGTGAAAGTTGCATTTTTGGATGTAAGATGTACTTTACTGTGGTACTTGGAGGTGGTAAAGTCATTCCGGAAAGGGGGCGCTTTGTTTATAAATGTTGGTCCTGCAAAGAAAGAGGAGAAGCTGTCTACTGCCACTTTGATCAGAAATCGCCACAAGGGTATAAAGTTCTGAATGCTATTTGAGTGTGAGCCACATGATCACTGCTTTTAGAAGTAAGGAAGTAACATGGAAGGAGTAGTTTCTGTCCTGTAACTCCAGTTCTGTAGTAGGGGTATCGCTGTTATAGTCATAATATAGTGAATAGTCCCGCCCATGTGCGTGGACCCCGGAGCAATCAAAAATAATCTCTTAAGGTGTCGAAAAATGCAGAACTGCACAGACACTTAAGAGAGAATTTAAAGACAGATAATGCAGCCTATATCCACAGGCTACACTGTCCAGAACTTCAACTAGAAATTCCACCAAAAATCCACAAACAGCAAAGCCTGTCCAGATTTCCCTTGCTTTAACAGCAAAAACCCTCTGGAATGATAGAGAGAAAGACCTGGACAGACAAGCCCCATAGGCTGCCATTATGTGGCTCAAAACAGGTTACTGTGCCTTTAAGAGAACCTTCCAGAACTTCACAGTATCCCAGAATGCACTGCAGGTCCCTTTTACTTTCAGTTCTTTTTGAAGGCGTAACACACCAGACCTGTAGCATTCCTTACATGAATATCTCTCTCCACCGGGGAGGAGGGCGGGCGCTTATGACTATAACAGAGATACCCCTACTACAGAACTGGAGTTACAGGACAGAAACTACTCCTTCTGTAGTAGGGGATCTCTGTGTATAGTCATAATCTAGTGATTACAATGGCAAGCCCATCCCCACACCAGAGCGGCGGTGGAGAACAGAGAAAAAATACCACTATTGTGCAAACAGATTTCGCAGCTGAGCCTGCCCAACCTGAGCGTCTGCCCTGGCATCAGTGTCCAGGCAGTAATGCTTAGCAAAGGTATGAACCGACTTCTAAGTGGCCGCCTTGCAGATTTCTGCAATTGGAACATTACGGAGCAAAGCAGTCGTGGCAGCTTTGCCCCTGGTGGAATGAGCCTTAGGCTTACCCCCTAAGGTCTTATTAGCTTTTTGGTAACACAATTGTATACAGGACACAATCCACCTAGAGATGGACTGTTTAGAGATAGCAAGACCCGTCCTGACTGATCCATAATTGACAAACAATTGGTCAGACCTACGAATATCCTTGGTCTTATCCAGATAAAATTTCAACACCCTCCTAACATCCAGGGAATGCAGGGACCTTTCCGCTGGAGAGGAAGGATTCTGAAAAATGTAGGCAAAGTTATGGTCTGGTTAACATGAAAGTCAGATATAACTTTAGGAAGTAACTTAGGGTGAGTACGCATAACAACCTTAGCAGCATGAAATACAGTATAAGGTTCTTGGCAACACAACGCCTGAATTTCACTCACCCTGCGGGCCAATGTAATGGCCACGAGGAACGCCGCCTTCCAGGACAGGTGCTGCAACGAAGCCTTATGAATAGGTTCAAAAGGCTCCTTCATCAATCTGGACAGCACCACATTCAATTCCCATGAAGGCGAAGGAAGCCGGACAGGAGGGAACACTTTCTTCAAGCCTTCCAAAAAATCTTTGATCAAAGGGATCTGAAAGAAGGAAGTCTGTGAAGGGCATTTCCTGTAGGCAGTCAATGCAGCCAGATGAACCTTAATGGAATGGACATTAAGGCCAGACTGCACTAGATGTAGAAGATATGGAAGGATGACATCCTCCTTACATGTCGTCGGGTCATAGTTCTTGGACTTGCACCAGATGCAAAACCTCTTCCACTTGTAAGCATAAGAAGTCCTAGTGGAAGGTCGCTTAGCCTCCTTCAGTATGTCCATGCAATCTTCAGGTAGATTCAGATGGCCATATTGCACTATCTCAGGAGCCATGCCGCCAAACTCAAAGACGAGAGGTTGGGGTGTAACATCTGCCCCCGAACTTCGTGAGAAGGTCCGGCCTGCACGGCAACCATATGTGAGGAAGGAGAGACCGGTGAAGCAGGTCCGTGAACCACCACTGTCTGGGCCATTCCGGGGCAATCAGGATCATCCGTGCCCTGGACTGGGACAGTTTGATGACCACCGCCGGAATCAGGGGAATGGGTGGAAAAGCGTACAGAAAGCAGTTCGACCAGTTGATCCATAGCGCATTCCCCAACGTCCCTGGTTGGTAGTACCTGGAGGCGAAGTCTCAGCATTTGCTGTTTTCGGCAGTGGCGAATAGATCTACGTCTGGAGTCCCCCACCTTGCGAAGACTTCTCCTAGTACTTCGTCGTTTATGACCCATTCGTGGTTTTCCTGAATCAGTCTGCTCAGTGCGTCTGCCTGAACATTCTGCACACCTGGTAGATGGATGGCCGTTATCGTCAGTTCTCTGGCCAGAAGCCAGTGCCAGATCGCCTGCGCCTCCTGCGACAGAGTGTGCGATCTCGACCCCCACTGCTTGTTGAGGTAAGACATCGTGGTCGTATTGTCAGTCTGAACAAGCAAAGAGTTGGTCTGGAAGAACGGAAGAAAGGCCTTCAGCGCCAAGTGAACAGCTCTGAGTTCCAGGAAATTGATGTGGTACGTGGACTCCATCTGGGACCACGACCCTTGAATCTGTAAGTCTCCGGAGTGCGCCCCCCAGCCGTGGAGAGACGCATCCGTCACAATAGTCTGCGTGGGAATGTCCTTATGGAAGGGAACCCCTCTCAGGAGATTCTCCGCTGAACACCACCACTTCAGAGACTGAAGAGCATGCAGAGACAGTCGTATCTTGTCGTCCCAAGATCCTTTCCTCTGATCCTCCAAGCACTCCTGCAATGGTCTCATGTGCAGCCGTGCGTGTGGCGTGAGGAAGATACAAGAGGCCATCGACCCCAGGAGAGAAGACACCGTCCTCACTGTTGTAGATGGAGCGGTCATAAGAGCCCAAGCCTTCCGAAGGAGTGATAATCGTCTCTCCTCCGAAGGAGACACACTTGCTGACAGCGTATTGATGGAGGCTCCCAAGTACTGAATGCACTGGACCGGAGTCGGGACAGACTTGGACATGTTGATGTGCAACCCCAGCTTGTTCAAGAAAACGCACGTCTTCCGGAAGTGCGCTTGAGCTTCCGAGAAGGAGGAGGCCTTGATCAACCAATCGTCCAGGTACGGGTAGACAGACACTTTGTTCTTCCTTAGGTGTGCGGCTACCACTGCCATGCACTTCGAGAATGTCCTGGGCGCAGACTTCAGTCCGAATGGCAGTACTGTGTACTGATAATGATTGGTGCCGACTTGAAATCGCAGGAACTTCCTGTGTTTGTGTGCAATGGGCACATGGAAGTATGCATCCTGTAGGTCTATGGCACACAGCCAGTCTCCCTGATGCAGCTGAGGATAAATCTGATGCAACGACAGCATGCAAAACTTCTCTCTGCGAATCCACTTGTTTGCTTGTCCCAAATCCAGAATGGGCCTGAACTCGTTCTTGTCCTTTTTATGGACCAGGAAGAACCGGGGGTACAGACCTCTTCCTCTTTGAGACAGAGGTATGTCTTCTATCGCCCTTTTCCTTAACAGGATATCGGCCTCCGCCTGGAGCTCGCGCAGCTGAAACTGCGAGCTGAACGGAGGCATTGATGGAGGCAGGCTGGTGAACCAAAGACTGTATCCATTGCAAACAATATTCAGCACCCACTTGTCCTGAGTAATTTTTCTCCACTCTGCCAGAAAAAATTGAACGCTTCCCCCCACCGGAGCGGGTAACGGATGTAGGGGAAGTAACAGCTCAGGGTCGAGACCCGGCCGCGCCCTTGTTCGCTGTAGAGGACTGCTGACCTCCTCTACCCTTTTGGTGCTTTTGGAAGGGCCTCCGGAACTGCTGCTGTCCCGAAGCCTGTCCTCGCCCTCGGTCCTGCGCCCCAAACCGGCTCTGGAACGGGCGGTAGGCTTTCTTTTCTTTGGGCTTCTCCAAGCCCACAGCCGTCAGAGTCTCGGCCTCCGCCTTCATGCGGGCCATCTCATCATCCGCATGTTTTCCGAACAGGGTCTCCCCCGAGAAGGGCAAATTAGCCACTCGCTGCTGGGCCTCCGGCTTGAGTGATGTGAGCCTGAGCCAAGCATGGCGTCGCTAGTTGATCCCATGACAGTAACCATGGGCCGCCAACAGAGAACCATCCGCCGCCGCGCTGATGACCTGGTTCGAAACCAGCATCCCTTCCTTCAGGATTTCTAGGAAATCCTCCCTCTTATCTCGTGGCAGGAGTTCCGTGAACTGCTGGAGAGATTCCCACAGGGAACGATCATACCGCCCCAGCAGAGCCGTATCGCTAGCGGTCTTCATGGCCATAGTCGCCGTCCCACAGGCCTTCCTGCCATTAGAGTCGATCCATCGGCTCTCCTTATCCGGAGGCACGGTAGAAGACGGAGAGGTAGAATGTTGTTTTCTGGCTGCCGTCACTATAACGGAGTCCGGAACAGGGTCAATCCTTAGAAAAGCCGGGTCGGAATACGGAGCCCTATACTTCTTAAGCAGACGGGATGGAGCAGCTCTCGTCACTGCAGGCGTGAGGAACAGCTCCTCCGCTGGCTCTACCAAGCCTGGCACGAGCGGTAGTAGAGGGCGAGACAAATGCTTCTTGTGAAGTGTCTCAAAGATCAAGGACGTCGTAGGTGTGGGAGCCGTCACCGTGATTCCTAATTTCGCTGCACCCCTCAGGAGAACATCCTGGAACGTGCTGATGTCATCCACGGGAGACACCCTCGTCCCCGGGGAGTCTGACAAGGTCGGGGAGTAGGACCTGGTTCTGGAAGAGTCCATGCGGGACCGTGATCCGCGCCTCCTGTGGCGCCGTCTTGACCTCGTAGAGGATCTGTGACGACTGCGCGACCTCCCTCTCCGTCCGGAGCGGGATCGCGACTTCCGTGGCTTTGGTCGTCCTGCCGGTTCCACTGGGACAGGAGACTGTGGCTTGGATGGGCCCCTCGGCCGAGGGGTCCCCTTTGGAGGAGTCGGGTACCTGGGCAGGGAAACCGACCTCGGAGGAAGCGGGGGAGGCTTGTCAACCGGCAGCTGAGGTTGAGGCTGAGGCTGGGGCTGAGGCCGAGGTGGTAGAGGTGGAAGAGGAGGCGGGGTAGGGACCCGCGGAGGAAGTCCTTTTGGCAAAGGAGGTGGAGGGGGAGGCGTCACTGTCCCCGGCTTAGGAGGGGTATACACAACGGAGTACACTGAGCCCAGTGACCCACCCTCCTTATCAGGCTGGGATGTGGGAGAGTCTCTCCTAGGCACTTGACGCCTGCCAGACTGACTCCTGGCGCCCAAACTCCTTCTGCGCCGTTCCTGCATTGAAGAACGGCGACCCGACGGCGAGCGTCGGCCCCTCGACATCGAACTGCGCTTCCTCGACGGCGAACGCCTGTCCCTCGACGGCGAACGCTTCCGCCTCGACAGCGACCTCCATCGCCTCGACGTCGATCTCCGTCACCTCGACGGCCTGTGCCTCGACGGCGATCTCCTGTGTCGCGACGGCGACCTCCTGTGCCTCGACAGCGATCGCCCCTTCGACGCCGAGGATCCCCTCGACGACGACCTTCTCCTTTTCGCCGACAGCGAACGGCGGTGTTGCCACGACGGCGAGCGCAGACGCCGGGCCATCTTTCGGCGTCGAGTCCTCGACGACAACGCCGACGACGAAATCGTCACCGGTGATCTCGCCGGTGGTCTGTTCAGATCCCTCGACGTCGAACGTCGACGCCGCTTCGACCCAGAGCCCAGGGGAGACGGGGAACAGACTGTAGTCATCCCTCTCGACGCCGTAGTCGGTGCAATCGACGCCGACGGAGAATGGGGACGCTTGCTGGACTTTCTGCCTCTGGGGAGCCCCCCAGAGGCCTCAGCACTGGCAGATGGCACTTGCCCAGACCCACCTCGTGCTTGCAGTCTTCTCTCCTCCATGCCTTGGAGCCTGATCTTCTTTCTGTCTCTCAGGGTCCTGGTGGTAAATCCCTGGCAAATCTCACACTCCTCTGGGTTATGAGAGGAGGGAAGGCAGAGGATACACACTTCATGTGGGTCAGTCTTGGCCTTCTTCCTGGAACACTCCGAGCATTTGTCAAACAATGCTGGCATATTCGACAAAAAGACTGCCCCAAAAGCACACCAAAGAAGAAATAACCAAAGTACTTTGAACAAAGCACCAAAAACACTTGAAAAAGTGAGAAAATCACAAAAACAAATCCCAAAAGGGAGAGCTCAATGCTCCAGGGTCCTGCTAGCAGGAGCCGGAAAAAAGAACTGAAAGTAAAAGGGACCTGCAGTGCATTCTGGGATACTGTGAAGTTCTGGAAGGTTCTCTTAAAGGCACAGTATCCTGTTTTGAGCCACATAATGGCAGCCTATGGGGCTTGTCTGTCCAGGTCTTTCTCTCTATCATTCCAGAGGGTTTTTGCTGTTAAAGCAAGGGAAATCTGGACAGGCTTTGCTGTTTGTGGATTTTTGGTGGAATTTCTAGTTGAAGTACTGGGCAGTGTAGCCTGTGGATATAGGCTGCATTATCTTTCTTTAAATTCTCTCTTAAGTGTCTGTGCAGTTCTGCATTTTTCGACACCTTAAGAGAATATTTTTGATTGCTCCGGGGTCCACGCACATGGGCGGGACTATTCACTAGATTATGACTATACACAGAGATCCCCTACTACAGAACATGGCATTCTCCGTTTCTTATAGGAGGATAACTAGCGATAGTGATCGAAAGCAAGACAATGCGTGTGAGACAGAAGCGGATGAACTGGAGAACTGGGTTACCCTAACACCAGTAGCTTGTTAATCAGGTCCTGGCAGCACACCTGATGTAACAAAGAACACAACGTGGGAGGAGGGTCTGATGGGGAAAATAGTTTAATGACCTAAGTGCACCCTATCCCCTAATCTAACTCGCGAAAAACACATTTCCCATAACCATGACTCCAGATCCTACCATTTAGTACTTCACCAGATGGTAGGTCAACTGTTCATGCATGGTATTTAGTATAACATATATTTTATTTTTTTCACAGTTGCAGTAGTGTTTTAGTAATAGGTCCTGAAGAAAGCCATTTTTGGCTGAAACATGTCGACCAGTTAATTTACCAACGGATAGTAGTATTTGTTGAAACACTATCTACACTCTGTTTTTAACCTTGGCATCATGGTGACCGTCTTAATAAAATGTATCCTTAGGCACCATGATAGTCAATTTTAAATATCACTCTTTATTAGCAAATATTCTTTGAGCACTGCAACTTTTCATCACCCACAGCACATAACACAACTGCTGCTTGGCTTTCCATCACTGGTGGATCCGATACTAGAGTTCCCTCACGATACTTGCTAGTGAGGAACCTAGTGGATACCAGTCTGTATTCAAAAATCCCAGATGATGAAGTTTCGCCAATAGGTGGGCTGATGGGTTTTCTTCTTCATACTCACTAGTTTATACACACACCTTTTCATGTGAAAGCAGACACTCTAGCCTGTCTAGCACACCTGAAGTCCCAGCAAGAGCAGCGGAACCAGAACCTCCAAGGACAAGACCAGGCATCCTTAATTGAAGGACCAAAGGCTGATATCACCTCTGGTCAGAACCGCTTCCATCCCAAAGGCTATGTGACTATGCCTGGCGATCCTCAATGAACCTGGGACAAAGTGCTAATGGGGACTCTGTTTAAAATATGTTAGGAATGAATGTAAACAGGGTGTAACATAATGTTCAACCCGCATCTATATGATTACTGTATAAGCATGCATGCACCCTGATACCAGGTGTGGTGTCATATTATAAATAAATGAAGGTCACCTGAGCTCAGGGTCACAGACAACATACGACACAGAGTAATTGTCGGTGGAGTTCTTGTGCTAGAGGCAACTACAGTCCCTTTAAGAGGGTCTCTGCTTTTTTATCAGGGTTCAGCCTACGGAGCAATTCTTATGTGAGAAAGAAAATTGAGTGCTAATAATAGTAGTAAATACCCTTTTAGGGCAGTGCTTTAAATGGGTACTGAGTACCGGCACTTCTCATTTTTACCACTCTGAGTACCGGCACTTCTCTGCTGCCAAATGAGAGTACCAGTACTCAAAGGCAGGCTCATTGTTGCTTTGGCTCAGCCAAAGCGCCTCTAGCCCAAGCTGAACCACCTCTAAACAATTCAGCAGGGCTCATCTGCATAATGTCCGGTGTTCACCACCACGCTGTGTTTGACAGAGAAGGGTCCTATGCTGTCAATCACATTCACACCATGGTGTGCATTTGCGCACACAGTCGAATCCAGGAATCCCGCTAATAGCAGCAATTAAGAAAGCCACAGGATTTAAGGGTGTAAAATGGCCTTTATCCCACCTGAGTCTTTTGTGTGAGTGTCTGTCTGCTTGTGTCTGGGTGTTTGCCTGCTTGTGTGTGCATGTTTGTGTGTGTGAGTGAGAGAACAGCGAGTGAAAGAGGGAGAGAACCCAGACACTAGGGAGGTATTTTAAAGGACATTCTTGGAATGTTTTGTGTGAGCATTGCTGCTTGTTTCTGTGAGTGCGCACTCAAGAATATATAAGTATTCGGCCACATAGTAGTAGTAGTGTCTTATATATATTGTCCTTAGCCCCGCCCATAGCCCCGCCCACTTTCTACACTCATAGCTCATTTTAAGAGTACCTGCACTTATTTTTTCCCATGTAAAGCACTGTTTTAGGGTGATGTTGAAACATGATGATGCAACGTTCAATTGGAATGGATCGATATTTAAAAAAATAAAAAAAATAAGCAATACAAAAAAAAAAAAATGCGATCACCAATAAGTCACGCGGCTGACCTTTTTGTGTCTGTTTCCATTTTCAAGGGCTATTTCCGGTGTTCCATAATCCGCTGCCCCCCGTGTGGCAGTGCCCCCCCCTGTTTTGCGCATGCATACGCATGCGCACATTACGGCCGATGATGTGGTACCACGCCCACCATCATTCCGTGTCATCATCATTGCGCATGCTCTGTTCGAACATGGCTCGCTTCTCGGGCAGACAGCGCCCACGGGGTCCTTGTGCCGACACAGCCCGTCTCCGTACAAGCAGGACCCCCCACCTGCAGGCCGGTATTGCCCCGCATTAAAGCTGCTACATATTTATTTAAAATGTAAACCGTGTACCTGGGAAGCGGGTTAAACAAATTATTATACAAATGATCACAGTGCATGTTGCGATGCTAAGCTGCCTGCATTACAACAACATCAGCGTGCCTCTTCCCAGACCCCTCTCCCTTTCCTGCTGTAATCAAATCTCCATCATAGATGGTGATTAACATGACATTCATTAACATGAATTTAGAACTGTTCCAGCCTCGTACACCGCCTCGGGCTGCTGGCGGCTCGAGGCTGTGAACAATGTTGGCACAAGGACCCCGCGGCGCTCTCTGCCCTTCTCCGCCCCGTGACGTAGGGGGTGCAGCCACACACGGGGATACAGTGAATATCGGAACACCGGCACGCTGCACATGGCTTTATGTGACTGAGTTTCTATTCCGGTTTCCAAAAATACTGCGGGCCTTATTTATGAAGGCCTTCATAAATAAGGTCCTGCATGCTTTGTTAGAGCTGCGATTGTGGGTAATCTGCTATTTTCAATCTATTATGTTCTTTTTGTGCAAGTTACTGAACTAGAAACGAAACACGGAATATTAGGCATAATATTCCTTTTTACTCACTAAATGTGAAGTCGCTTGCCTGCGGTGTTGATGGATTCCCCTTTCTTTCTGTGTAATTATATGACTAAGGTTTTACGGTCAGATTGCTTGCAGACATTTTTCCTCGCACGCTGTGTTTGTGTGATTTGCTTTCTCAGCATTTTCTAGATCTTTCCACTGAATAACGCTACATGCCTTAAGGTCTCAGTCGGTAATACTTTGAACAGTTTCCCTGTTAAGAATCTGCTGATAAAGCAAAGGAACAAGTTTGCAGTTTGTTTAGTCATAAAGTCTCCACTCTCCAGGGAAAAATTACGAATTTAAGTGCTGAATTGTCATTTTATTTTTCCAGTCACCTGAATTTATCGTATAAGTGAATACATCCGATCCTCGTGGAATTTAGCAGCAAGCGCAGAGAAGCCAGGACAGATTAAAGGAATATATATGCAGTCGGTGTACGCAATAAAGTGCTAATGGTCTCATTTAGAGTGTGGCAAAATATGACATTCACCTAATATCAGAAGATCTTCGCTCCACACACTAACTGTGGCAACCACAAGAGTCGTGTGAACTTTTGGTTATCTGGGTTTTATCTGTGGGAAACCCTTTGTCGGTGGCCCATGCGTCACAGGCAGGGTCGGACTGGGGACAGAAAATAGGCCGGTTTCCAATATATAAAGGGAACTCTATAGTGAATCAGCTTGCAAACATCGGCCACGTTTTTTTTTTTTAGCTAATTGGGTCAGTTTGACACCGGGCCTCATTTATGAGTTTTTGCAGTAGGACAGCGACACAGGCCTTCCTGCTGCGCTGCCCTACGGCAAAAGAAAAGGGCAGGAATGTGCTGTATCTATGAGATATGGCCCATTTCTGTCCTTTTCACTAATGTTGGCACACATTGGACTGCCATGTGCCAACGCAGGCACCGTTGAACCATAGTGCAAGGGTGCCTCTGTTGAATGCAGAATTGTTTTTCTGCGGGAAGGGACACCTTCCTACACAAAAACGATCAGAAGAGGCTTTTTCCTCTATGTGTGCTGCAGAAATAAAGGCACTTCTCCTCTTGCGCCCCCACCCCCTTCTCCCTTCCCGGGAGGCGTAGGCTTTTGATGCATTCTGAGGTTTACAAAATCTCATAACTTTGGAAATGTGTCAAATACCATGGGTGTTACTTGGGAACATCCACCGTAACGCCCATGGCATGCCTCCCTATCGCAGGGTGAGGCAACGCAGTGAATTGTGCTACGTTGCCTTAGTCCCTATCTACAAGGCCATGTAAAGCCACGCAGGGTGGCTGTACTTCACCTTGTAGATATGGCCCTGCAGTGTGCGCCGGGACCGTCACTAAAAGTCACATTTACAAGGCCCTGTGCGCCACCAGAACGAGGCCCACTCTGTATAGGTGTTTCGCAAGGTATGGGAGACTGCATTCATTGGTGGTCGCTGCAGACAATATCTGTGGGAATTTCAGGGAAATGAAAAATAGAAGCCTGCACCACCAGACCATAAAACAGGCCCCCATCAGCCCAAACATGGCCCTGTCAGATCACAATGGGGTTATGGGGGAACCCCTAAATGCAAACACACCAAAATGTACATTAGCAACTAGCCCACAGACGGATGAATCAGAGTAGGTGTTAAACCTCAATTTTATGAGGCAATGTGTCATCGAGATAAGGCACCCCAATGTCATGTAAAAATACAGTTCATTAAATTAGGGCCCGCTCAGTGATTGAGTTCTAGATCATGAATAACATTTAAACGATCTATTACAATATTTCAAATGGTGCAGTCCATAGGCCATAAGAGCAAAAAGCATAAGGTCAAAGTCATGAACGAATTATTAGATTTACACATTATTCTGTAATGCCCTATCCTGAAAGCAAAGACCCAAGTGAGCAGCAAAGTCAATAGAGAATCAGACAGCATCCCTAGTAGCATTGGAAAGTCGTTTGGCTCACCCCAAAAATCAGGAGTTTATTATAGGGAATCTTCTTATTGAGTAACATATAAAGTACTAACTCATTATGGTGTAAGCAAAAGAAATACATTCTTAGCAAATTACATTGTATAAATATGTGCACTAGCAACTAAGCACTATCCCACTACACAAATATTGATTCTGCCCACTCCTTGTAAATGTCACCCACAGATGGCGAGGCAAACTAGTAAAATGAACAGCAAACTATTGTGAATGAATAGGGTACCGTGAGATAGCAGAAGATCCTTGCTGAAAGAAACATTATTGTGACCACTAGTGGAGAGTTTTTTTTAGTTTTTTTATTTCAAAGTATTTTATTAATTTTTATAAAAACAGATACATTAGCATTTCTGGTACGAGGTAAGCCAAACGTAGTTTGTCTTGCGGTGATTACAGGTACATTGAGATATATAATAAAATAATAATAAAGATATTTATAGAGCGCCTAGTTACGCCATCTCGGCGTGTCCTCGCGCTGTGGAGAAAGGACTATCAGAGAAAAGACAGCAAACCCTAAGCTTTTACCAACAACTAAAGAGTAAACAAATGAGTTTTAAGAAGGCTGCTAAAATTAGTTTCCGACCTTTCCACCCTAAGACAGGCCGGAAGTTTGGTCCAATTTTATGCTGATAGAAAGCAAAATGAGCGACCGCCCATTCTCGCTTTCTTAATCTTAAGGATTGCCAGTAGGCCAGTCCCCCACGATCTCAGGGCCCTACCTGGCACATACCTGGTGACCAAGTCCCCCAGGTATGTCGGAGCCTTGTGCCAGAGGATACGATGACAAATGAGAAGAGATTTAAACAGCACCCTTTTTTTTAACAGGTAGCCAGTGCAGAGCCTTAAGGGCTGGCTTAGACTCCGCCCTTCTGGGTAGCCTCAGAATCAACCGAGCTGCCGCGTTCTGGAGGACTTGTAGCCGTCCAAGATTTTTTCTGACGCTCCTAAATATAATACGTTCCGGTAATCAAGACGGGAGGTAACAAGGGCATGTGTCATCGTCTGTCTGGCTTCCAGCGGGAGCAGATCTAGTGTTTTGTGTAACGTTTTTAAAACACCAAAACATTTCCCCACTAAACGACGGATGTGGCCATCATAAGAGAGGGCGGGATCCACCCACACCCCTAGATTATTTGCCTCAGTACATGGTATCGGGGTAGGACCCAGACACTGTGGCCACCAATCTGTAGTCCAGCTGGATTTGTCTCCACCAACCACCAGCACCTCGGTCTTGCCTCCATTTAACTTTAAGCAATTCTTATTCATCCAGGAGGCCAGCTCCTGCATGCATGCCTTAAAGTTGGATGCCCCGACCTGGGGTGCCTGTGATAGGGAGATCAACAACTGGGTATCGTCTGCATAGGAGACTAACTCCAACCCAAATGCCTGTACCACCTCTGCCAGGGGAGACATGTACAAATTGAACAGAGAACATGTTTAGCTAACCCACTCTACATTAACTTGCTGGGAAATAAGGCAAAGGATGATAGAAAGAAAGAAGCAGGAAAGAAAAGGGTGAAAGGAGAATACAAGAGAGGTTCTGTAGCAATGAGCCTAATTAGGCTTATAGCCATGTGACAAAGCCAACACCCCACTAGTTAGCCTGTGGCAGTAGTGGAAAGTTTTAATTGAGAAAAGCAAGAACGAGATCAAATGAAATAAACAAACATGACTACTTCGCTGTGTGTTATAGAAATAACGAACAGCATACATGCAGGAGGAGACATCTATTTTAGACAACTAGGCCTCAATTGTAGGTCCAATGCCATCTTAACAAGAGACAGGAAAACTCTTTTCTATTGATCGTGGTGTGCACACATGCAGAATGTGGATTTATTTTTTAATTTATGTTATTAATGATGTACAAAATATATACCACACAAAAAGTCTATCATCACCCCTTCGGGCATTACCTGATTGCCTTATATGCCAGTTCGAAACTAGCCACATGGCTGAAGTCATAAGAGCATCAGTTACCCCTGTTAGCTTAAAAATACATTATTATGTTTTCCACGTTTATAGAATTCAGAACTGTTTCCAGAGGTATTTCCACAAATGTCCACCATTAAAGCATCGGAAATCCAAGAGGTGCATACTTTCACATTCAGAAGTATAATACATTTGCACTTTGAAACTTTTTGGGTTCTTCAAAAGGAAATATTTTCCTGCATGGAGAAACAGTTTCCCAAGCAGCTTTTTCTTTTTGGAAGGGTTCTTTTGCCAATCCAATCCCACATATTAATTTACTCCCGCCCTTGATAGGAGTAAATCTACAGGTATATTGTGGGCGAGGGACTACCTGCAAAATGCTGGTGAATACCACAAACATGATAGTTCCATGGTGTATCTAAACTGATTTATAGTTAAAAACTATTTTAAACCTGATCCATTGAGCAAATTTGCTCAGTAGCAATTTTCCCAAACTGGTGGAACTTTCTATGAGAGCAAATCCCCCTCTCCAAGGTTTAAATACCCTCAAATCGTGACTCTGTGGTTTAGGTTGTTGTCTTTCACATTGGAATTTATGTGTGCAGATTTCATGTCAGGAGCGGAGGCAAGGATTATGCTCATCTTTCTTTGCTTTATTACAAATGACAGCCCTAACTTTAGTAAACATTGAGTCTTCAAAAAATAACTTTTCCCAAGAACATTAGTGGAAATGAAGACAAACTAAGCTCATCCAATTCCCTTTTTGGATTTGTCTTAATAGTTCCTTGTCTTCTTCATTCCTCTTTCTTTACTACTCCAGCCCGCAAGTTAAGTCCTCAGATGGGTCTCCCTGTGGGCTGGGGATTTAGTGACTGGTTTTGGGAGATATATGTATGTTTGCAGCCAAACTGGACTTCCAGCTGCATAGGTTCTTCAGCTGGAGGCCATATTCTCTTGCAGCGGTAATGGATGCGTTTCTTTAGGATTGGAGTAGGGAAAAAGATATGCATTCCCACTATCGCATTCCCACCATTCATGACGATAACACTGGTATTGGCACAACTGAGGAGGCAACAAGCAGATACAGTAATAGTGACACCTTCCTGGAAATCTCAAACTTGGTATCCAGTCCTGATGTACTTCCCTGGGATTCTCCAATTCGTTTACCCCTGTTTCAGGCTCTCCTACATCAGTGGCAGCCGGTAATTTGAGGAGGGAGTGGGGGCAGACGCGACACGCACACATACACACTCACTCTCACCCATGCATTCACACACACGCACCCATTCACAACACACATTACCAAATATTCAAACATACATGCACGCACCAAACATTAATTAAAACAAAAATCACACTTACCTGCAGTTCTGCCTCAGATGTTCCAGGAGGGATGGGATCGCTGCCTTCCCTCATTACTTGACCTTGGGAATGCTGTCTTCCCTCATTGGGACGATGTGGAATTGGGGCTTGGCGCACAGCTAGTTATGTGGTGGGTAAACGTTTCTTTAGAGGGTTACTGTAGTTCACAGGTGCTCCACAGGTGTCGCATCCGTTCAATTGCGACTCAAAATGTCAGGTTGTGAAGTGTGCTACTGGAGTGTAGGCACATCCCTGTATTGGGCACACTGATTCGGTTCTGGGCACCAGAGCGAACTGTGCCGTAGAATTCCAAATGAAAGTTCAAAAAGCAGTGTGTAGCGTTTCAAAATAGTTCAAAGTTTATTCCATAGAGTTCATATTTCGCTCATATGAGTTGAGGAATTATCAATACCATCATGATACTAAACGGTGCTCCGATGCATTTCGGACACGTAGTCCTTTGTCAAGGAGCTGTACAAAAAGAGATACAACAGGAAAGAAATCAATGGAGAGCCTGAATGATAAGTGTACAACCGTTAGTGAGACGCAGTAAGTGAGGCGACCGCATGCAGCCCAAGTGTGGTATAAGGATCATAAGGATCGAGTCCAGTGGTAAATGGAAGGTTGTGGGTAGAAAAACGAAATAGACCCGTTAACGTGTCTTAACCAAAAAAGTAAAAAACGTGCGTTTTTTAACAAAGAGGGAAACGTGCGTGTTTAAAAAACGTTTGTGAAAAAGAGATGGGCTTATCCGTGCGTGACATTAAATGTAAATACGCATCTCGAAGAGCTAAACAGGGTGGGGGGCAGTACTTACTTAGTAACCGGGTCGTGCAGCATGCAACGAGTAGGTGTCGGCTATGGTGGCTCCGCGGAAGTAGTGTGAAGTTTAACCAGAAAGTGATAGTGAAAATAAAGGAAGGACTGTAGCCGGTGAAAAAAAAAGCTGGAAACATAGTGTGATAAGAGCGGCCATCTTAAGAAGGCAAAAAGGTGTAAACGTATCAATGGAAAATTAAATCAAACAACAGCAGGACTTTAGTGCAATGCAGCAATTAAATGTTCATTACAGATAGCAACTAAGTTCAGTGCGGTCATTTAGACCAAACGGTTTTTGTGACTGAAGTCTATAAATCCAAGACGTTTCGCGTTGTAAAAGGATCTTGTTATTGTCTCTCCCTTCTGTTTTGGGGACCAATTCAAGGACCAAGTATTTGAGTTGAGCCACGTTGTGGTTTGCCTCGTTGAAATGGGTGGCTACATTAGATTTAGAATTTCTCGTACGAATGTTTGACTTGTGTTCATTAAGTCGGGTTTTGATCTTCCGGCTGGTCTTACCCACGTAAATCTTACCGCAAGGGCACTTCAAAAGATAGATCAAATTGGAAGAATCGCAGGTAGCATCCACGTTCAATTTGATGTTGAAACCTCGCATGGGGTGATTGATGTTGTTGCCTTTGATTATATTGTTACAATGGTAGCAAGGACGTGTGCCTGTGTGTTGGGTGGGTTCCCCTGTCATGATCGGTCTGGATAAGATTTCCTTAAGATTCCTTGGCCTGGTGTATGCAAAGATAGGCGGTTCTTTAAATAGGTCCGTGAAATCAGGCTCTAAGGTAAGGATTCGCCAATGTTTAAGGATGATGTTTTTATAACATTTGCTTGAGGTAGAATACCTCGAAACAAGGACCAATCTTTGGTCTGCTAATTTCGCTGAGCGTTGTAGGGCTTTCTCTCGGGAGATTGCAGAAGTTCGCTGAACAGCATCTTGTAGGATGTCTTCAGGGTATCCTCTATTTTTGAATCTTGCTGTCATGGATTCAATTTGGGTCATCCTTGTTCCAGGGTCAGAAACAATGCGTGTAACTCTAAGCATTTGGCTATAGGGTAAATGTCGTTTCAATGAATCCTGGTGAAAGCTACTAAAGAGTAGAGAATTGTTGCGGTCGGTTGGCTTACGGAAAAGATCAGTTTCAATGCCTTGGGGGGTAAGTTTAATGAGAACGTCCAGATAAGTTATCTCCTGTTGGCTGATGTTCCAAGTGAACTCGATGCGATCATCTTTAGTATTGAGTTCTATAAGGGCCAGTTCAAGGTTCTCTTTTGAGTCTTTCCAAATAAAAAACAGGTCATCAATGTAACGTACGTAGAGTTTTAAGTTACTCATCCAGTTGGCATCCTTGTAAATGTGACTGAGTTCGAAATTGCCCATGTACAGATTCGCGTACGTCGGTGCCGCACAATTGCCCATGGCCATGCCGGACATCTGGAGGTACCATTTGTCTTCAAACTTAAAGTAACTGTGATATAAAGTGTATATCATCAATTCCAGTATGAATGGTTTTAAAGAATCGTCCATTTCAGATGAAAGTAGAGCTTGTTCTATGGCATTAATTCCTCCATCATGGGGAATCGCGGTGTATAGACTTTTTACGTCAGCTGTACAGAGGTATAATGTTTCATTCTCGCCAATTTGTACAGAGGATAATTTATTCAAAAATTCGGTGGTGTCTTTTATGTAACTTTGTAGATTTAGGACCATGGGTTGGAGGTAACGGTCTATCAATTTTCCTGTCGGTTCATGAATCGAGCCTCTGGTGGAGACAATGGGGCGAAATGGAGGGTCCGTCAGATTTTTGTGAATTTTGGGTAGCATAGTGATAGACGGGCTTCTTGGATGTTCTACGATGAGGTATCTTCTGGTTTTGTCGTCAATAATGCCATCAGATGTGGCTTTATCAATGATTAACAGTAGTTCAATTCGGTAATCATTGGTGGGATTACCTTCCAGGGGTAGATACACATCAGGGTCCATCACATGTTCGCGGGTTCTTTGGTCATAGAGTTGAGTGTTGAGAATGACAAGAGCGCCGCCCTTGTCAGCCTTGACACATTTGATAGAGGGATTCCTGGCGAGGTTCTTCAGGGTATCCAATTCCTTGTTGGTGATGTTTTTACGGGTTTTTTTGCGAAAATTGATCTTTGCGATATCCTGTTTAACAAGGGTTTCGAAGGTGTCAATGCTTTTATGACTGGCGGGTGGTATGAAAGTACTTCGTGGGCGTAAGCCCATGAGTTGATCTGGTTTCTGTTCTTTGGGTGATTCTAGAATGTTTTCAAAAAAATGTCTCAGTCTGAGTTTTCTAGTGAGTTTGAAAGTTGTTGTATCTCTTTTTGTATCTCTCCTTGACAAAGGACTACGTGTCCGAAATGCATCGGAGCACCGTTTAGTATCATGATGGTATTGATAATTCCTCAACTCATATGAGCGAAATATGAACTCTATGGAATAAACTTTGAACTATTTTGAAACGCTACACACTGCTTTTTGAACTTTCATTTGGAATTCTACGGCACAGTTCGCTCTGGTGCCCAGAACCGAATCAGTGTGCCCAATACAGGGATGTGCCTACACTCCAGTAGCACACTTCACAACCTGACATTTTGAGTCGCAATTGAACGGATGCGACACCTGTGGAGCACCTGTGAACTACAGTAACCCTCTAAAGAAACGTTTACCCACCACATAACTAGCTGTGCGCCAAGCCCCAATTCCACATCGTCTCAACGTCTCTTCTGTTCCCAAGGCCGGCAGCACGCACTTTCTCAACCTCGAAAATGCAATATGAAGAGATCTCTAAATCTACTGATGCAAGAGCTGACACCTTAGCTTTTGATACTGATGCAACAGCGAGAATTTACGCCTTGATCAATGAAGACCTCACTCAAACCACCACCAGCAGAACTAAAGAGCAATGCGTTAAACAATTACTATACTTATCCAAACGCCGCATCAACCAACAACTTCATGCTCATACCCTCATCAAATACCATAAGGTACTCCGCATTCCCCGTGGCCTCCGGATTGCTTTAAAACCGTCGTTATGTAAGAACTCTAAAACATTTATTGAAAGATGGAATGCCATCCTCAATAAGTGCAGTCTGGACCTTATACTACTAATCGTAGAAGAATTATCAGGTATCCTGACAGAACTCTCTCATGAAATAGAAATCATACAGGACGAATTGAAAGAATCAATTACCGCTGAGGAACTAACATCTACACTAGAGGACATTAAGGTACAGCTTGAGAAACACACAAGGGAAATAAATGAACGCAAGATCCGGAAATTCCGCCGGGATACTCTGGACTACAAATTGGGAGAGGTTTACACGTGGGCGGATTTATACGCCCAACGACGTAGAAATAAACCCTTCAACCCAAACACTGATACCTCTTCTTCAGGAAGTGACAATTCCAACCGTCCTCCAAAAAGAACCCAGGCAGGCGCCTTAGCTTCCACTGGTCCTTTCAACGAAACACCATCGACTTCCGACGTAGACTTAACCACCAGCGAGCCTTTTTTAGGGGCAGGCCCAGACAAAACCGCAGACCCCGACGGGGGAAAAGGGCAGGCAAAAAATCACGAGGAAACCCAACATCAAGCGAGGACCAGACAAAAAACCCAAAAGAAGAATCGTTAGTCATCAACATTTCAAATATTAAACTCACCGATTTTGAAACTAGAACTTTACAAAAAGGCATGTCATTTATTCCCACTTGTGACACTAACCTATTGGAACTGGACGTCAGCACTTTCAAACTCACTAGAAAACTCAGACTGAGACATTTTTTTGAAAACATTCTAGAATCACCCAAAGAACAGAAACCAGATCAACTCATGGGCTTACGCCCACGAAGTACTTTCATACCACCCGCCAGTCATAAAAGCATTGACACCTTCGAAACCCTTGTTAAACAGGATATCGCAAAGATCAATTTTCGCAAAAAAACCCGTAAAAACATCACCAACAAGGAATTGGATACCCTGAAGAACCTCGCCAGGAATCCCTCTATCAAATGTGTCAAGGCTGACAAGGGCGGCGCTCTTGTCATTCTCAACACTCAACTCTATGACCAAAGAACCCGCGAACATGTGATGGACCCTGATGTGTATCTACCCCTGGAAGGTAATCCCACCAATGATTACCGAATTGAACTACTGTTAATCATTGATAAAGCCACATCTGATGGCATTATTGATGACAAAACCAGAAGATACCTCATCGTAGAACATCCAAGAAGCCCGTCTATCACTATGCTACCCAAAATTCACAAAAATCTGACGGACCCTCCATTTCGCCCCATTGTCTCCACCAGAGGCTCGATTCATGAACCGACAGGAAAATTGATAGACCGTTACCTCCAACCCATGGTCCTAAATCTACAAAGTTACATAAAAGACACCACCGAATTTTTGAATAAATTATCCTCTGTACAAATTGGCGAGAATGAAACATTATACCTCTGTACAGCTGACGTAAAAAGTCTATACACCTCGATTCCCCATGATGGAGGAATTAATGCCATAGAACAAGCTCTACTTTCATCTGAAATGGACGATTCTTTAAAACCATTCATACTGGAATTGATGATATACACTTTATATCACAGTTACTTTAAGTTTGAAGACAAATGGTACCTCCAGATGTCCGGCATGGCCATGGGCAATTGTGCGGCACCGACGTACGCGAATCTGTACATGGGCAATTTCGAACTCAGTCACATTTACAAGGATGCCAACTGGATGAGTAACTTAAAACTCTACGTACGTTACATTGATGACCTGTTTTTTATTTGGAAAGACTCAAAAGAGAACCTTGAACTGGCCCTTATCGAACTCAATACTAAAGATGATCGCATCGAGTTCACTTGGAACATCAGCCAACAGGAGATAACTTATCTGGACGTTCTCATTAAACTTACCCCCCCAAGGCATTGAAACTGATCTTTTCCGTAAGCCAACCGACCGCAACAATTCTCTACTCTTTAGTAGCTTTCACCAGGATTCATTGAAACAACATTTACCCTATAGCCAAATGCTTAGAGTTACACGCATTGTTTCTGACCCTGGAACAAGGATGACCCAAATTGAATCCATGACAGCAAGATTCAAAAATAGAGGATACCCTGAAGACATCCTACAAGATGCTGTTCAGCGAACTTCTGCAATCTCCCGAGAGAAAGCCCTACAACGCTCAGCGAAATTAGCAGACCAAAGATTGGTCCTTGTTTCGAGGTATTCTACCTCAAGCAAATGTTATAAAAACATCATCCTTAAACATTGGCGAATCCTTACCTTAGAGCCTGATTTCAAGGACCTATTTAAAGAACCGCCTATCTTTGCATACACCAGGCCAAGGAATCTTAAGGAAATCTTATCCAGACCGATGATGACAGGGGAACCCACCCAACACACAGGCACACGTCCTTGCTACCATTGTAACAATTGTAACAATATAATCAAAGGCAACAACATCAATCACCCCATGCGAGGTTTCAACATCAAATTGAACGTGGATGCTACCTGCGATTCTTCCAATTTGATCTATCTTTTGAAGTGCCCTTGCGGTAAGATTTACGTGGGTAAGACCAGCCGGAAGATCAAAACCCGACTTAATGAACACAAGTCAAACATTCGTACGAGAAATTCTAAATCTAATGTAGCCACCCATTTCAACGAGGCAAACCACAACGTGGCTCAACTCAAATACTTGGTCCTTGAATTGGTCCCCAAAACAGAAGGGAGAGACAATAACAAGATCCTTTTACAACGCGAAACGTCTTGGATTTATAGACTTCAGTCACAAAAACCGTTTGGTCTAAATGACCGCACTGAACTTAGTTGCTATCTGTAATGAACATTTAATTGCTGCATTGCACTAAAGTCCTGCTGTTGTTTGATTTAATTTTCCATTGATACGTTTACACCTTTTTGCCTTCTTAAGATGGCCGCTCTTATCACACTATGTTTCCAGCTTTTTTTCCACCGGCTACAGTCCTTCCTTTATTTTCACTATCACTTTCTGGTTAAACTTCACACTACTTCCGCGGAGCCACCATAGCCGACACCTACTCGTTGCATGCTGCACGACCCGGTTACTAAGTAAGTACTGCCCCCCACCCTGTTTAGCTCTTCGAGATGCGTATTTACATTTAATGTCACGCACGGATAAGCCCATCTCTTTTTCACAAACGTTTTTTAAACACGCACGTTTCCCTCTTTGTTAAAAAACGCACGTTTTTTACTTTTTTGGTTAAGACACGTTAACGGGTCTATTTCGTTTTTCTACCCACAACCTTCCATTTACCACTGGACTCGATCCTTGTGATCCTTATACCACACTTGGGCTGCATGCGGTCGCCTCACTTACTCCGTCTCACTAACGGTTGTACACTTATCATTCAGGCTCTCCATTGATTTCTTTCCTGTTGTATCTCTTTTTGTAGAGCTCCTTGACAAAGGACTACGTGTCCGAAATGCATCGGAGCACCGTTTAGTATCATGATGGTATTGATAATTCCTCAACTCATATGAGCGAAATATGAACTCTATGGAATAAACTTTGAACTATTTTGAAACGCTACACACTGCTTTTTGAACTTTCATTTGGAATTCTACGGCACAGTTCGCTCTGGTGCCCAGAACCGAATCAGTGTGCCCAATACAGGGATGTGCCTACACTCCAGTAGCACACTTCACAACCTGTCTTCCCTCATTGGCTCATTGGTCAGCCAATGAGGGAAAGCAGCAATCCCAACACCATCACAGAGTGGGATGGGGTCAAGGAGACTGCTGACACCACCCTACTCTGTGACGAGGTCTCACGGATTGACACTCTGCCCTGGGCATTTCAGTGTTTAAAACTGAAGTGCCCAGGTCCAAGGCAAAGAGTGACACTCCCTCTCGTCACGAGGGGGAGGGCCTCAAGAACCTTTGCTAGGCTGAGGATATTGCAGCTCCTGTGGGCGTGACCTTCTCTGTTCAGCCAAGTACAGCTCAGGCAGCCAGGAGCATCCACATTTACCGCATGTCTAGCACCTGGTTGCCTGACCTGAAAATGAAGAGTGTCTGCCAGGCTGACCTTTGCTCAGCCTGACAGACACTCTTCTTGAGGGGCAAAAGATGAGGAGGCGTAGCCATCAGCACCTGTGAATGGGCCACAGCTTTCCTTTTGGAAAAAGCTCAGTATCTGCTTTCTGAGGCAGATTCCCCCTCCAAGAGATACAGATCAGCGTGGTCCAGATACCTGGGCTGGTTTATGCAGAGGGGTGTCGATCCCATGGTGTCAGATAGTGTGCATGTTCTGAATTTCCTACCAGAGTTGGCTTCACAAGGCATAGCTTACAGGTCAGTAAACACCTTCAGATCCACCATTTCGGAAGGGCACCCTCCCATTAACAGTAGCTTTGTGGGCAAGCTTCCCATGGTGAGGAAGTTGTTGAAAGGGGACTGCCTTGCCAGACCACCTGTACCATGGTACTCCTCCTTGTGGGACATCAATAGAGTCCTTAACCTGTTGTTATACTGGCAAAATAACTCTTTTATGAAGAAGTTCCTGTTATGAGGTAAGTTAGCTATGTCGCTCTGCCTTGTTTCTTAAAAAAGCGTCTTTGACGTCATGGCCTGGACATTACAGGTAGTATTCTTACTCCAGAGGGAGTTACTTTTTATATACATAGAGGAATTACAGACATACTCTAGAGTGGTCTCTTACGCCCCCAATGAGGATAACCACAAACTCTGTGTAGAGCGATTTATCAAGGCATACAAGGGAATGATGGAGGATACCTGTTCTCCCAGGGAGCGTCAGCTTCTCATCACCTTAAGAGGGTTCTTTATGGATGTCTCATCCCCCACTATTGCTAAATGGGTAAAATGGATCACGCAAGAGGCAAGTATTGACACAAGTGTTTTAAAGCTCATTTAGCCAGGGAGCACTATAGAGTCTAAGGTGGCTGTCCTGGGCACCAGGCTGGAAGAAATCATGCCTATAGTATACTAGTCTTCTGATTCTGTATTTAGATGTTACTTCAAGCCACTGATGGCTATTGCTTTCCTGGTGGTGAGTAAGCTTTAAACTGGCATAATCCTCGCCTCCAGTCCTTCCATAGAATATAACATTTCCTAGCTTTTGGAACTGTAAGTTTCAATTCTATTAAGGACACAGAAGTGAGGATTTGCCCAACCTAGGATCAGGGATCAAACTTACCGCCCAACAACATACATGAGACAAGCGCTGAAAGACAAGCGCAGCCCGTGGCCGCGAAAGTTAAAGCAACGTGCAGCGTTTATCTTTCGGGAGCGAGCAACAGCAGGCGCGATATTACAAACAGATTGCGCCGCTGCTCGCTCCCACAAGGTAAATGCCACACATGCACGAGGGCTCATTGGGAACAGTGCAGTACACGCACCAGTTTCCCGAAAGTCCTGAGGGATTCCAAGAGGTCCCTCCTAAGCAGCGCTTGCGCAGCTGCGTAGGCGAGACCTAAAAAACATCATATTGTGGTAGGGTGTTATTTTCTTTCATGACTTATGGTCTTTATGTTGTTTTTTCCCCCAACAGTCTGATGTAATTGCAATCTTTTGGGAAAAGAATAATGTGTGCAGCTGGAAACTTGAGTAAGTTAAATTCTGTAATACACATAGATTTCTTCTTAGGGAATGAATCACCAAAACAGGGTTAAATGATATGGCTGACGTGCTAATGGTCGCTTGAAGAAAGAGGAGGGGTGAAGGAGACAAGGGACTGTGAGGAAAAATCAAACAAGAGGATTGGATGGATTTTGTTTATTTTTTTATTTCCCTAATGGTCTTGGAAAAAGTAGTAGTTTTTTGGAGACATGATGTTTATCACAAATAGCAGCTATAACTTTAGCGAAGAGACATGAGCATAATCCTCACGTCCATGTCCTTAATAGAATTTAAAGGAAATGTTATTTTAGTATAAATAGCTTATTTGTGAACCTATTTATATATTTAATACAACGCTTAAAGAAAAGCATGTTTGAAGCCACATCGGACCACAATGGCATACCTCTTGATTGTACTGTGATGCAGATAGTAGTGCTTAAAACTCGGATTTGTTTTTGTATGGTGCTAGTGCGACCAAGGAAAGCTAATGTGCAGGTGGAGGATAACAGGAAGAAGTCCTAAAGTTGCAAATATCTATCAGAAACGGTAAGTCTTCAGTTGTTTGTCATTAAACCAACTTCAGCTCCTTTCACAGAGATGCAGGGAAACAGAGTTCCAGAGGGAAAAGACTTTCTCATGCAAAGATCTGCTTCATAATAATAATAATAATAAGGCATTTATTAAGCGCGCAGCTACCCCAATGGGGTGTCCTGGCGCTATAGTGGGCAGATAACGAGGCAGAAGACAGAGCAGCAACTAATAAAGACGGCTAAATAGCCAGGTTTTAAGGGCTTTGCGAAACTCACATTCAGACTGAATCAAACGCAACGGAAGAGGTAGAGTATTCCAACATTGGGTGGTTCCTACCTCGAAGGTTTTACCCCCTGATCTGCCTTTTGAGAACCGAGGGGTGATGAGCAGGAGCTTGTCATTGGACCGTAGAGATCTCGATTGACAATAGGGACGAAGTCTCCCCCTAAGGTAGATCGGCCCTCTGCCTTTTCTTGCCCTGAAGGCGAGTGTCAGAGCCTTGAATTCTATTAGCTTAGCCATGGGTAGCCAATGCAGTAGTCGTAGATACGGGGAAATATGGTGTTGAAATGGGCCTCCGCATACCAAGCGGGCAGCCGCGTTTTGTACAGTCTGCAGTCTGCGGAACAAGCCTAATGAAAGACCCATGTATAAACCATTCGCGTAGTCTAAATGGGAAGTTATCGATGCATGGACCACGGTTTTATGGGTTGCGTTGGGTAGATAGTTAATACATTTCCTAGTGATTTTAATCTTGCCGAAGCAGGCGGCAGCCACTGTTTGAACCTGTGTGGCAAGGGACAGCTGTTTGTCTCATCTGACTCCCAGATTCCTGACCGAGTCCTTGGGTGCCGGAGAGATGCCTAATTCCTCCGGCCACCACAGATTAGAAGAGAGGGGAGAAGGTTGGTTAAAAAATGGGATCTCTGTCTTATCTGCATTGAGTTTCAAGAAATTGCGGTCCATCCAGGCCGCAATATTCTTGAGACAATTTTTTAGTGGATCAAAAGTGGCGGCAGACACAGCATTAAAAGTAATAAGAAGCTGGGTATCATCAGCATATGAAATGATTTTGACCCCAGACGTAGAGATCAATTCTGCCAGCGGGGTTAAGTAAATATTAAAAAGCAGCAGGCTCAAGGCATAGCCCTGTGGCACACCCCATTTAAGTGGTTTGACTGGGGAGATGAACGGATGGGTCCGGACCTGTTGTGTGCGGTCAGATAGAAAGGACGATATCCAGTTCAGTGCCGAGCCCCGCACGCCAATGGTCTTAAGGTGATTCAAAAGGATGGGATGGGCAACGGTGTGAAATGCTGCAGACAAGTCTAACAGCACCAACACCGCCTTGGAACCTCCATCGACCGCCCAGCGTATAGAGTCTGCCATATCAATAAGGGCTGATTCCGTGCTAAAGCCGGGACGGAAGCCGGATTGAGAATCTTGAATGAAATCCATCAATAGCTGATAGACCAATTTCTCTAAAATCTTTGCCAGAGCAGGTAAAAGAGAGATAGGTCTATAATTGCAAGGGATTTCTGGATCTGCGTTAGCTTTTTTTAAAATGGGCAAAGGAAAGGAGTGTTTCCACGCGTCCGGATAACAGCCCAATCTAAGGGAAAGGTTCCAGATGACGTTTAAATGGGGATTGTGAAATTTAGCAAGGGTGCTGTATTGATTGGCGGGCCAGGGGTCACTAGGAGAACCGGATTTACACTTCTGCAATTCGAGGAGAGAGGCTTCCTCCGAGATTACAACAAATTCTGAGAACACAGAGCTGTGGACCGGCATCACTAGGTGGTCCTCAGAGGTCGGAGTAATTTCATGAGACTCCGGAAAGGAAGCATAGATAGATGGAAATTTGTCCTCAAAGAGTTTATTACATAGGGTCTGTGAGGGCGGGTGGGTGTGGGTAAGTGCCAGAGGGTCAGTGAAAGACTTAACAATTTAAAAAATCTCCCTAGACGAGTTCTTAGCCTTCTCAATTCTATCGGCTATAAAATCTCTTTTGTTATCGATCAGGAGTCTGCGATATTCTTTAAGAGCTAAACGCTAGCTTAGCTTACTCTCCGCAGAATAGATCAGTCTCCAACTGCGTTCGAGTTTTTTACACTCTGACTTTTTTCATCTAAGTTCCCTCCGAATACCAAGGTGCCGAGGGTGAAGATCTAGGAGACATTACTGCTTTCAATGGAGCTAGTAGAGCAAGCGCGCCTCCTATCCAACTATTCAAGTTAGAAATGCCAACCTCCAGATCGTTAGAGGGAGTAGGCAAGGAGTCCTTCAGATGAGGTGTTAGAGACTCTACAGTAACTTTCTTTTAATTCCTACTGAACTCTTTAGGGATGAAAGTAGCTTTCTCTGAGTTGAACAGCTGAAGTTGAAAAGGGATCAGAAAATGATCTGACCATATCACTGGGAGTGGGGCATGGACTGTAATATCAGAAAGATTTGAACAAATCAAGTCCATGGTGTGGCCTGCCTTGTGAGTAGGATAAGTAACATATTGTATTAAGTAACAGCCGGGTAGCGTAGAGATAAAGTTGGAACTGTGCTGGCAGGAAGTATCATCTACATGGAGATTCAAATCACCTAACACAGTAAAATTCGAGTAACGTATGCTAGCTTGGGAAATGTAGTCCACAAGGGTGGAAATGAGGCTGAGGCTAGAATTAGGAGGTCTGTGGAGCAAAAGACCAGAGCAGGAGGAAGACGTCGATAGCTTAATACAGAAGGACAGACCCTCTATGGAGTCCACCTGAACAAAGTTAGAAACAGCGATCTCCCAACGCGTGTTGTAGATGATAGCCACTCCCCCTCCTACTTTACCCTTCTGCCTATTTCCGGGATAGCTAAGGTCAAAGCAGGATTGGTCTCGTCTCGAAGCCAGGTCTCAGTTAAAAACAGAAGATCCCAATTATGTTCTGCGATAGACTGAAAAATATCGAAGGCATGTTTGGGCAATTATCTACAATTTATCAGCCCAGCTTTTAACTCCTTCGATGGTCATGACGAGCTCAGCTCGTCATGAGCCACAGTGCTCGTGTGCTCATGACGAGCTGAGCTCGTCCTGACCGTTAGAATACTCGCATGCTGGGCTAATTCCCCTGCTGTGCGAGCGTTCTATGAAAACGGGTGTGGTCATGACGAGCTCAGTGTTTCAAATGTTATCTTTTGATGGGCAGCCAATGGTGTGACTTTGAATCTTGAGTGACGTCGTTCGAGCCATTCAGAATGAAGATGAGGTCAGTAGCAAAATGTCATACTTTCTGGAGTTTATCAAGGTTTTGGCTAGAAGACCAAAGTATAGACTATTGCAGAAGTCATGGCGTGAGAGGGCCATGGTGATAATGAGAGAAATCTGTGTTTTAGTTTGACGGAGGCAGAACATTCCAAGAAGCTGGTGAAGCCTTCGATCTGGGTGGAAAAGGGACAGTTATTTGTAAAAAATAAGTCCAAGGCTTCAACCAGAATTAGAGGGTGTGGATAGGGAGTTACCAGATTGTAGCCTGAGAATTCATGTTTTACAAGAGAAGTGGTAAGGATTTTGGGGGCAGTTTTACAAACATTTTGCACTAGGCTAGCATCACAGAAGTGACGCTAACCAGTACAATTATTTTTTTCCCTAATTTTCTTTCCCCTGCAAAACTTGTTTTGCGCTGGAAAGTACCTTAAAAGTGAAGCAAAGCCGTGCTCACTGCTTTGCGTTACTTAGCGCTAAGGGGCGTTTGCATGGGAACGCCCATGTACCACCCATGCCTTTTGATGAAAAACACTATCTATATACAATAGTAGACAGAGTTTTGTGCCAAAAGTTAACGCCATTTCAAAACGGGCGTTAAAAGGAGAAATTTCCAATTTCTTTTCTGACTTTGCATGTGTGCTGCACTGTGCAGCACACACACCAAATAGGAAACGTTTTAAAGTATTTCTAGCCATAGTATTTTGTACAGGAAGGCTTCCCTTCCTGTACAAAACTTATAGTAGACTCAGGCACGCACTATAGCACTATGTATGCCTGGCCCACAGCAGCTGAAATCAGTGCGGCGCTAGGGAGAGGGGAGGAGAGAGCTATATCTCTGTAGAAATAGTGTTCTCCTGATTCCTCCCTGTCACGCAAAGCAGCGCAGCATTTTAGGTGCTGTGCTGCGTTCGTGCCTTTTGTGAAAATCTGGGCCTTTGGTTTTAATGACAAACCGGGATAGGTAACTATTGGTCATTTATTGTTGTGCCTTTTTGCAGGCATTTGTGCACTTTCCTGACATTTTCTAGCTTTAAAAATGTTTTGAGGTATATTTTAGAATTATCTGCATACATGTGGTAGCTAGAGTATTTGAGGACTGCCAAGCTGGGGGCGGGAGACGAGGGGGGGAGCATATGTATTTATTTGTACAAGCCGATTATGTCTGATGTGTTTGTGGCATAGCACGGAGCTATTAGCACCTGTCCGAGTGATGATTCTTGACGAGCCCCACAGAACACAAAGGGGATTTTTGACTTGAATGGGATGCGTTTTTCCCTGACAAATACTTTTCTGTCCTAATAATGAATCACAGTAGCTCCCAGCTTGAATTTCTCCCTTCACCTAGATTATGCAGTCTTTATCTCCTCAAGATAGGGCAAGAGGAGACTTTGTTCTTTTCAATGGCCTGGATTCCAAACAGGCCATATAGAGGGGCAGGATTGGCTAGGGCTGACCTTATTCAAACGAGCTGCATCAGAGCCAGCTTTCCCAGTTGAATCCGCATTTCAGGCACAGAAAGTGCCAGCTCAGATATTTGCGTCTCTAGGATAGGTTAACGATTTGTGCCAATTTGCCTTTCCAGATCAAAATATTTACAGTTTAACAACGCTGAGCTGTAAGATGTACACATCACATGGTAGATCAGCCTGACATCATATGAGAAATATTTTTAAAAACAAAGTAGACGAACCAAAAGGGGCAAGAGCGCACTTAAGATGAGTTGCTGCAACTTTAGTATAAAGCAACATACATGGATTGAAATAAATATGCTCTGTTGTTCTCCAGAGTGTAAAGATACATGCAGGCCAAAAGAGCACACGATTTATACGTAAATATCACGAGACTCCTGTGAGCTAAGCAAGTATCTGGAAAGCCCAACACTCTAGTAGAGGCAATAAAAGAAATGAACAAGGCAGCGGGGCAGATTTTAATTGAAACGGTTGGTCATAGCGATATTTTTTATATACTCTAAGCCATGATGCTCAACAATCCGAAATGCTGGGCAACATGTCTAAAACAAGCATTTGCAATGCAATAGGTCTCGCATTAGGAAAGTTTGAGCTGTTGGTATTGTAAATGACAAATTTTATATTTATGTGTTGGTTTTGAAAATAGCGAAATTAATAGCTTTGTTATTTACAATGCCAATAGTTTTAACTTTCGCAAATGTGACACCTATAGCATTTGTAATGCAATATGTGTTGTATTTACGTGACTTAAATGTATTGATATTACTAATAACAATGTAGCATAATTATGTGGCAATGAGTGGTATTGTGTGGAGTGTGTTGCATTCAGTACAGTGTAATTATGTGGTGTGTAATTATGTGGCACTGAGTGGTATTTGGAGTGTATGTTGCATCAAGTGCAGTGTAATTATGTGGCATGTAATTATGTGGCACTGAGTGGTATTTGGAGTGTATGTTGCATTGAGGGCAGTGTAATTATGTGGCGTGTAATTATGTGGCACTGAGTGGTATTTGGAGTGTATGTTGCATTGAGTGTAGTGTAATTATGGGGTGTGTAATTATGTGGCACTGAGTGGTATTTGGAGTGTATGTTGCATTGAGCGCAGTCTAATTATTTAGCATATAATTATGTGACACTGAGTGGTATTGTCTGGAGTGTATTTTGTATTCAGTAGAGTCTAAATATGTGGCATGTAATTATGTGGCACTGAGTGGTATTGTTTGGAGTGTATGTTGCATTGAGTGCAGTGTAGTTATGAAGCATAATTATGTGGCACTGAGTGGTATTGTGTGGTGTGTTGCATTCAGTAGAGTGTAATTATGTGGTGTGTAATTATGTGGCACTGAGTGGTATTTGGAGTGTATTTTGCATTGAGTGCAATGTAATTATGTGGCGTGTAATTATGTGGCACTGAGTGGTATTTGGAGTGTATGTTGCATTGAGTGCAGTGTAATTATGTGGCACTGAGTGGTACTGAGCGTATGTTGCATTGAGTGCAATGTAGTTATGAAGCATAATTATGTGGCACTGAGTGGTATTGTGTGGAGTGTGTTGCATTCAGTAGAGTGTAATTATGTGGCGTGTAATTATGTGACACAGTGGTATTTGGAGTGTATGTTGCGTTGAGTGCAGTGTAATTATGTGGCGTGTAATTATGTGGCACTGATTGGTATTTGGAGTGTATGTTGCATTGAGTGCAGTGTAATTATGTGGCACAGAGTGGTATTTGGAGTGTACGTTGCATTGAGTGCAGTGTAATTATGTGGCGTGTAATTGTGGCACTGAGTGGTATTCTGTGGAGTGTGTGTTGCATTCAGTAGAGTGTAATTATGTGGCGTGTAATTATGTGGCACAGAGTGGTATTTGGAATGTATGTTGCATTGAGTGCAGTGTAATTATGTGACATGTAATTATGTGGTGCGGAGTGGTATTTGGAGTGTATGTTGCGTTGAGCACAGTGGAATTACATATTATGTGGAGTGTATGTTGTATTCAGTAGAGTGTAATTGTGTGGCGTGTAATTATGTGTTGGTCTGACTTGTTACAACCATGGCAAATCAATGTAAAGCTATGAAAAATTGAATCCTTTCTTTGTCTAAAACATTTTAAAGGATGTGCTTTTAGTGAGACAACCAACTTATACTAATTTTACTTTTAGTTACATAACAATGTACAGTTATCGTCCGGGCTTTTCTTTAGAGACGGACTTGTCACTTTTTGCAGCTCTATTTACATATGTTGATTAACTATTTGTTGCTTTATTCAAGCTCCCGAACTCAGAATACCATGTGAATGGGTGCCTTTAGAAACGGGCTCCACTCAGCCACTAATGCCGCAAACGTTTATCATGCCGGGTGGAGGGCCGTGGGCACAACTATTGCAGTAACAGAGTGCGGATCTAACCACTGCCACTTACACCCAAGGTCAGTACATGCTACACAGATACCTAGTAAGCGTTAGAGAACGCCCACCGCGTGCCCGGGCTACCCAAATTGCATCCCATATGACAGCTAACTAACGGGCCTGCTGTCTAAAGGAAACAGATAACTCCAACCACACGCGGAGGTCCTGACGGGTCCAACCAGCGTTCCCTCCACGGATCCTTCATGCTGTCACGGTGTCACCCCCAAACCCCAGGTTAGCTTCCAAATTCGAAGGCGGGCAGCCCTTTTCGGCTGAGACGTGTAAAGCTAGCACACGTACCTGCACAACACCTTTGAAGCGCTACCTGGCAATCTATATTTCCCCCAACTCACTTAAACAACACCAGAAACGGCGTTGTGTCCTTTCCACGGACGACTTTTCTTGAGCATTCTTTCTAAGATGAGCACTGCCATCTGCAGAAATGGAGGGAACATCTGGAAGATATTCTGCGCTCCGTGACGCGAATGGGAGAAAGATGATGTTGCAGCTCTATTTACATATGTTGATTAACTATTTGTTGCTTTATTCAAGCTCCCGAACTCAGAATACCATGTGAATGGGTGCCTTTAGAAACGGGCTCCACTCAGCCACTAATGCCGCAAACGTTTATCATGCCGGGTGGAGGGCCGTGGGCACAACTATTGCAGTAACAGAGTGCGGATCTAACCACTGCCACTTACACCCAAGGTCAGTACATGCTACACAGATACCTAGTAAGCGTTAGAGAACGCCCACCGCGTGCCCGGGCTACCCAAATTGCGTCCCATATGACAGCTAACTAACGGGCCTGCTGTCTAAAGGAAACAGATAACTCCAACCACACGCGGAGGCCCTGACGGGTCCAACCAGCGTTCCCTCCACGGATCCTTCATGCTGTCACGGTGTCACCCCCAAACCCCGGGTTAGCTTCCAAATTCGAAGGCGGGCAGCCCTTTTCGGCTGAGACGTGTAAAGCTAGCACACGTACCTGCACAACACCTTTGAAGCGCTACCTGGCAATCTATATTTCCCCCAACTCACTTAAACAACACCAGAAACGGCGTTGTGTCCTTTCCACGGACGACTTTTCTTGAGCATTCTTTCTAAGATGAGCACTGCCATCTGCAGAAATGGAGGGAACATCTGGAAGGTATTCTGCGCTCCGTGACGCGAATGGGAGAAAGATGATGTTTTTTTAAGCAGAGAAATGGTGGGGAAATCCTAATAACTGTGAAAAACGCGAACAAAGCAACAAATACTCTCTCTAGCTACCTCAAAATATTGTGTATTCCGCACAAAAAGCCCGTGTTTCATTTTGTAAAGGCCCGCTCCTTCATTTGCCCAAATCAACTCGGCATAATAAAAAAAATGCATAAATACATAAAGAAATAAATCCCGCCTTCGGGTAAAGTCCGCGCTATATAAAAATGCATAAATAACTAAATTAATTAGTACCGCAAATCACCGCCGTCACTTTGCCGGCCTGCGACCAGGAAGTCAGGCAGGCCGGCGCGACAACAGGAAACAGGAAGTAGGAGGGCGGGAGCCTACCCCGCCTCCAACGGAAGAGCCGCGATGGGAGCCGCGTTTCAAGCACCGGAGCTGGCAGGAGCCGGAGCCGCGTTTGAAGCACCGGAGCTGGCAGGAGCCTACCCTGCGGGTGCCGAAGGAGGGAATAAGAGTCCTGCTGCCGGGCCCTGCAGCTGAGGAGAGCCGCCGCAGGAATGAAGCCGGTGAGTGGGTTGCTGAGCGGGGGGGGGGAGCATGTGTGCGCGCGCGCGAGTGCAGGGGGGGGCGGGCTGTGTATGTGTGTGTGCGTGCGTGTGTGTATGTGTCTGGAGTGCGTGTGTGTGACTGTGGGGGAGGGGGGTGTGTGTGAGCGAGTGTCTGCCGTGTGCCTGTATGTGTGTGCCTGCGTGTGCATGCGCTCGCCTGTGTGTGCGCATGCAGAGGGGTGGGGGCTGCCTATATGTAAAGCGCTCTGATACCTGATTCGGTTCGGGGCTGGAAAAAAAAAAATAATAAATAAATAAATGGCGGAGTTACTCTGCGCATGCGCGGGTGAGACGCGCGCTCCCGCGGTGAAAACCGCGAAGGAAACGCTCGTCCACATCGGTGTCCACATTCCCATTAACGGGCAACAATAGATGTCGAGACAGACACTCTCAATGCTCACGCATTGAGAGTACGTCTGCTCGACCTAAAAACAATGACAAAAACACTAGAGCTTCCTTACGGGAAAAAACTATTGCCTTTGCCAGTGCTTATTATGTTATTTGTTATTTTTGCGACAGTGCTGTCTCAGGTGAAACCTTATGAATGTAACCTTGTGTAATGCAAATAGTGTGCATGTAAAGTGCACCAGTGCCTTCGGGTCGAGTCCGCGCTATATAAAATAAAATGAAAAAAATTGCAATCTTCATATACAGTGCACGTCAAACAGCAATTTACACTTCCCAGAAACCAACCTTTGTAATGTGTTTTTAGGCTCCATGTGAATGAATTGTAATGTACACAGATTCAATCGTGCCCTCACACTGACTGACTGATGTTTGTTTTCATCACCCAGCTAGGCTTTACTGGAACCGCGGCATGTTTCTTTTTGGGCTTTGAGTTATCTGGGCTCTTTTACTAGATGGCACCAGGGCCTCTGTCATGTAACATGCCCAATTTTAACTGCATTTTGGAAAGGGAGACTGCTATGTCGATCGGGGCTTCTAAATAGCCCAATCTTATTATAAGTAAATCGCAAGAATTTCCTGACATAGAATGCAGATTGGGGACCCGCAGGATGTTTCTTTTTGGGCTCTGAGTCACTTGGGCTCTCTTACTAAACAGCACTAGGGTCTCTGTCATGCATCATGCACTATTTTAACCAGGGCTCGAGTAGGGGCTCCACCGTCCCCCCACTCTTTTCACAGGGCGGACACCATCCCCCCTGCCAATAACTTGGGCCCCACGGGCGTGGATGAAAAAGGAAACCGTTCGTTTAAGCAATATTGTCCTAATTGTAGTTATATGAAACGGCGATCATGTGCCGTCCTGTGACTTTAAATCCAAAATCGGCGAAGGACTGGGTTAATCGCGCAGCATTCACGGCGATTCTTTGCTATCAGTGTGGGTATTCGATTTAGCCGAGGGGCCGCTTCCTCTAGTAATGCAGAGCCCCCAGGTTTCCCAGTGTCTTGTGTGAGTAGTTCCCTCACTCCAGGGGCCTTATTTATGAAGGCCTTGCACCGCCGGTGCGTCACTTTTTCCCATTTTAAAAGTGACGCACCGGTGGCGCAAGGCCTTCATAAATAAGGCCCCAGGTTTTTACTTTGTATACCATTAACAAGCCCCTTGCGCCAATTTTGCTTCACTTTTTCCATGTTAAAAGTGACACAAAAGTGGCGCATGGGGCTTGTAAATCTGCCCCTTTGTATTTATTTGCGCATTTTTTAATGGGATAAGCAGGACTACAAGTTCCAGAATACAGAGTAAAAACTTGGACGGGACGTAGGAAACCTGGGAGCTCTGCTTTCCATGACGTCATGAGGTCATTTGCATATTGTAAGTACCCCCACTTCTTTTATAGGACTTGTGCCCTGATGTTAACCGGTCTTTGGAAAGGTAGATAGCCATGCCGAACGGGGTTCCTAAATAGCCCGATCCCATTATAAGTAATCACAAAAACTTTCTGACATAGAATGCCGATCGGGGATTGTTCGATAGCCCAATCGAGTTAAAACTATAATTAGCAACTTTTTGACATGGGAGTAATATAGACAAAGTTAAATGAGCCTGCATATATAATTAATTTTTTTGCGGTCTTGGTCTAGAAATGTCCTAGATATTTTGTATCATATAAGGCACTTGCTGTTGTACATCAGCACCACACAGATTGTGTGGATATATATACACACGCATACAATGGACGCATTGTTGTAAATATAGTTTTTCTTTTATTTGGGCACAATGAGATGTACCTAGAGCTTGGAGAGTTGGCTTTTCACTTCCACTTATAGGTAAGAATAAAATAGAACAGACACTTACATTAAAGTTTCTCTTGGTAATGTCGGATCATGATAAATTGAAGATTATGATCATACTTTTCATTTGCAGACAAATGAACCCATAGAAGCACATTGGTCATTGACAACCTGGCTGCCCTGATCCAGGGGTGGCCAGTATATTCACACATGCAGAGTGACTAATTACAATTAAGGTCCTGACAAATGCCACTGGATCCCTTTAGGGGACCGATCCATGGCAGAAACATGTTGACCATTGTTAGGGATATATTTGGGTTAATCCCTAGTCCTCTCTTTTAACTTTGTCTCTAAGACCACCCAATAAACCTTTAGTGGATCCACAGAGACAACTTTAGTCACCATATTATACTTTTTGCACTCTGCCTCTCACTCACCTCTTTTCAACGCTCATCTTGTCTACGGGTCAGGCAGAGGCCGTCACCAGCATGCACAAAAACATGAACCCTCCTCCTCATTTTTAAGAAGCACCGGGTGAGCAGCACATTGTATGGAGCCAGTGGAAAGAAGAACTGCCACATATTAAAAGGCAGTAGATGATCATAGACGACAAAAAGGCTTAGTGACAATCTGTAGCTCAGGAAAGTGAAGCATACAGCAATGGATTTGATGAGGCAATGGGTAGACTAAAGTAGTAAAGAGTATTTTTTGAAAAGGTCAATGTCTTGATTGAGAAATGTACATTTTATACAAGTGACTATGGTAGCCATGAGACAGTGGGCAGGTATGATTCTGCTTTGCATGACATAGGGGGAAACTGTGGTTTCGGTTCCTATTTTTACCAGGTTATGTGAAACCAATTATTGGTACATAATGATTCCAACAAAATTCATAACAACAAAAGTACTTAATAGAAAAAATTCTCCTGTTTAGAAAGTTTAGGAGATAGCATAATCCATTGAAATGCTGGTCGGTCAGATTACGGAGCTATATCAAGAAAGGAAATCATATTTATTGCATGTGAAGATGAAGCATGCCAGGGGGAAGGTAGGGGCTGACACCTGCACATCACTCAGCTCATTTGTTGCACTTCTTTAAGAGCATAGATTTATAGAGGTAGGAGAATGTCTTGTTGGGAGAGAGTCTCAGATGGAGCAGTCAAGCTCATCCAGTTGGGTGCAAATGATGCCCTGCGTCGAGTAGAAGCTGCAAACGGTTTGACATTTTGCTACACGGTTTCATCAGAGAAAGAGAAAAAGCACGATAGCTATTGGCCGAGTCAATGTTTTGTAGCCATGGCTGGAAGTAATTTTAAAAAAAAGGGTTATGAGGGGGCAGGCGCTAGTCCTGTTATAGCTTCTTTCAAAACGTTTAGCCTTGTATGACCCCGAGGCCACAACGAGGGAGAGAAGGACAGATGAGAGGGGATGGGGAGCAGATGGACCACTGAGGGTGGGCAAGCATAAGGACAACAGAGGGTCTGGAGAACTGTTGGGGGTAACCACACAGATAAGGAGAGTGGGTGGGTGAAGCAGGGGCAACCACATGGACAATGGAGATTGAGTTGGTGGGCAGTGGCAAGCACATGAATAGATCACAGGAGAAGTAAACGGAGACAGTTGAAAAAAATACATTCAATAAGAGTTTTTAAAGAAAAACAAAAAAGTTGCACCGGAAAGAAATAGAGGTGGAGGGACACAAGTAATGCGTCCATGCTCCAGGGAAGGGACAAACACTCAAAGAGAAAGGAAGTCTATGGAAGCTGACTAATAACAGGCAAATAAATGAGAGTGACAATAAAGCCAACCAATGGTAATCAAAGGGTGGCCTCAAAGCCCTCTGTAAGGTAACAAGATATCTTGTGAGACCTAAAAAGGAGAAAGAAAGCATAAGGAAGTGCAAGGCTGGCTTTATCCACAAGGAGATATGGAATACTGAGTTAATGGATGGAGAACACCAAAATGTATTTACAAGCCCCCTTGTGACACATTTCCTCAGCCTGAGAGTCACTTTTGTGACGCTCCAGAGGAGCAGTATGCAGACCCCAATCTAAATGTCATGCAAAGCCACTATGCATGGCTTTTCATGGCCTCGTAGATTGGGAGTAAAGCAAAGCAGCGCAAGTCGCTGCCTTGCCTTACTCTGCATCAAAGAGGTGTCCTATGGGTGTAGCCAAGGGTATTTCCCCACAACAACCATGGACCTTGACGCTGCCCCACATTTACAATTGCTTATAAACCTGTGGCAGCACCAAACCCTTGCAACACCCTAGAGCAGGCGTAACAAGGAGAAATGTCTACATTTCTCCTAGTTTTTTCCTCTTTTCACGAGGGCAGCACACACAGAACAAAGAAAACGCCTCTCGCGATTGTTTTTGTGCAGGAAGGTGCCCATTCCTGCACAAAAAACACTTGTGCCAACAACAAAGACATCCTTGCACCATGGTGCAATGGTGTCTGAGTTGGCGAAGGACTGCAAAAGGTGCAACAGAGCTGGCTGAAAGGACAAGGATGCACATTGTCTTGTAAATACAGTGAATAACTGCTTTTTCTAATTGGCATAGGGCAGTGCAGCAAGAAACCTTGCACGCTGCCCTACACTCATTTCTTGTAAATAAGCCCTCCTGTAATTCTGATCGTCAGAGAGTTGCGGGAGTGGAAGCAAAAGGTAATCTTGAATTTATGTGCACTAAGTACAATCATTCTGGGCAGTTTGTTGGTCTTGTTAAAAGATGTTGGTAGGCTGACCTCATTCCGAGCTGAGTTGGATGCATGTGGAAGTACCATGAAGGCAGGGAAGTGGTCAAATGTTTGAGTGATGAGGATGGTCAATTGCAGTTGAAAAGTTAGAGTTAATGTTTGATAGATGTGAGCAGTCAGGTCTTAGCACATTTCCTGGAGCAGTTAAAAGCAGGCTTGAAGAAAGCATACTGGATGGGTTCTTGTGTAAAGGGTCAGGGGAGAGGTAGCCGTAGGAAGAAGAATGCAAATGCCTTGCATAAAAATGGATGAAATAGGCTGAAACGTGTTGAGGGGTACTGAACAAAGGTTGCCACGGGTATGCTTTGGGACAGGGTAGTTCTTCAACCTTCATACCATGCCATCCCTAAAAGGCCAGGATTTGTTTCCCTCCTTCTATTTTGTTGAGTTATTTTCCTAATCTGTTTATGTCCATGATCCTCGTTTTCCTTTTCTGCCATCCTCTATTCTTTGCTGTGTTAATTAAGAGGTGAAGGCTTGTTATATCTCGGATCCAGGACAAAAGTAGGAGGGACGGAACATTGGGTTTAGATTGTCATCTAAGAATAAAGCAGGTCCCATCTTCACAAAGAGGAAATAAGATTCATAATTGGCAGTTTACCCCTCACAGAGAAATGTTCTGCTGTGAATGCTGACTGCATTATTGTTTAAGTCAGCCATCCTAAAGCAGCCTCAGGTGCTGACATTGCAGTCAAAGTCCTTGCTTTGAATATATGGAACTTACCCACAGTGAAGAGAAGGTAAAGGTAACTCAGACTCAAAAGCTGGATGTAACAGCGGGGTAGCTCCTCTGTATGAGCCACTGGACAGCATGAACCATTCCTTGTACCTGTCAGGGCAGACTTGGGTGTGAAAATAAGGGGAAGATGTAGACTTTGGCGGACAGAGTACAGTCGATTAGGGTGGCAGAGAACATTAAATCTGGCAGACGATAGTCTTTTAGGGTGACAGAGGTAGAGATGAGCTTTAGCTCAGCGGTCATCTCTGTACATCGAAAGAATCCAGAGGCATGGCTATCCCCTTTAAGGTACAAAAAACGTGGTTCCATTCAAGGCACACATTTTGGTGGGCGACCGTCAAAACTGACGGCGAACGTCCACCAAACTTTCAACATAATTTGTTTTTCAAAAACAAGCTCTCATAGTGGGAGTCTATTTCTCTCAAACAAAACAACAAATTACCCTCTAAGGAAACGGACCATTAGTTGTGTGGCCTGCATAAGTAATTGGTTCCTGTGGGAGGACAAATGTGGATCTAACACCCCATTGTAGCACTTGACTCTCTCAGGCTAGCGGAGCAGAGCAGTCCAATGTCTACTCAAGGGTGGTGGGTTGGGTTAGTAACCACCATTCGCTGGCAGGCAATAATAACACTAAATAAATACATTTCTTTATCAAAAGTAAAAGTACAAGCACTGACTGCACAATTATTACACACACACACTACTAAATACTATGCAGCAATTAACGCACTGACTTTTTCCACCAGCAGTATGTATATTTGTAATTATCTCTAACTCCCTAAAGGGTTGGGGGGTCGCTAGAGGGCGCACTGCAGCATGGCCGCACTGCCGTGAGGCTCCTGCAGCCCGGAGCTCATATCCGTCCTTTTATCCTGCTGATCGTCACCATTCCCTGCCCTGACCCTGGATTCTGCCTTGGTTAGCTGCTGACCGCACTCGGTCCAACTCCTGCGCCGATCGGAGCTTGCTGGCCGGAGTTAGAGGTCCCGGGAGATTCACCGCCGGGCGCTCTGGAGGACAGGTGCTCCGCGGTCCGGCGTCTCAGCCCACTCTAGTCCGCTGCTTCACACGTGGGGTGGAGGCCCGATCCCCTCCCCCTCAGGGACTCTTCGTAGCTGCCCGCTTGGCCGCGTCCGGCGGCTGTGCCTGGGGCTCGTCTCCAGTGGTGCCGTGACAGGTGTCACCTTGGACTGCGGCGGAGGAGCTGCGGCGGGGACGCCGACATACCCTCTGACTTGAGGGACGGCCATTGCGCAGAGGGGAGTGGCGGGGCGTCCACGCCTGCTCGTGCCCCCATCTGTGGTGCTTTCCTGACCGCCTGGCCTCTGACAGATACGGACGGCGGTGGATTGTAGTGGGGAAGGCAGCTACTGGAGGGGATTGCTGGCCGCACTGCTGGGATACCGCCCTTACACCATTTGGCGCCATTTTCGTCGCAGCGGTTGATATATGGCGGGGCCTGCCGTGCTGGATACTGCGGCAGGGTGCTCCATTGGCTATAATAGTGCCAGATCCATCTGAATGCGCTGTCAACTGTTTCCTCCTGCTGTGTATCATATGCCACGCTGTCTTTGGTTGTACTGCCCTGCTCTTTGGAAGACGTCGTCGGAACTGGTATCTGCGCATTACCCCTGTCGCAATTCGTAAGTGGCGCTACCCTTTCTGCTCTTTGGTGTGCGGTGTTGGGCCACTGTTGTGCCCTTTCAGACTCCTTTCGCCTGCTATCCTAGAGGCTGCCCTCTGCTACCCCGAAGGTGGCTGCGAGCTGTGACTGTTGGAGGGGGCTGGTCACAGAAAAACGCGTCGATACTGTGTGGATATGAGAACAATACGCCCCAATCTTGGATTTTGATGTGCTGCGTGCTCTATTTGGTGCATAACATTGGTTGACGACCGTAGATTTGTACCCAGGGATCCCTTCACTTCTCCTTGTACATTGCTGTGGGAGCTGCTTCGAGCTGTGTGTGTGTAACTATGGGGAAACCGGACAATAAACAGCCTAAGCTCTCATTTGACTCTACAGCTTCTAGGAGGGGCGTTCGCCTGGTACAGGAGGCAGGGAGTTCGCGATCCCCCCCCCCCGCCTGTCGCTGATGCTAGTCCGCAGCCCACCACCCCGGATTTCCAGCAGATGATGCAGGAAATGCGGCAAGGCTTCGCCACCATTGTGGACAAAGTGGACAAATTATCATCGCGCATGGACGCAGTGGTGCAAAAACTTGATGTTCATGAGGAGCGCCTGACCACGGCGGAGCAGCGCATCTCGGATCATGACGACACTGCGGCCGCCCATACCTCTCAGCTGGCGAGGATGGACAATATCCTGAGGGTAATAGCCGCTAAGAATGAGGAGTTGGAGGCGAGAAGTCGGCGTAATAACGTACGCGTGGTAGGTGTGCCGGAAAAGACGAACGTGGGGAAAATGGAGACGTATGTGGAAAGGCTGCTGGTTGGTGCGATAGGAGCGGAAGCGTTCTCCACGCAGTTTATTGTGGAACATGCACACCGATCCCTTGGGCCGCGGCCGGCCTCAGGCGCTGCACCGCGTCCTATCATTGCACGCCTCCTGAACTATCGGGATCGTGACGCGGCTCTTCGTGCGGCTCGCACTACCCGCTCGCTTTCCTTTGAGGGGGTCAATTTCACTCTATATCAGGACTTCACTCCGATGGTGCAGGAGCAACGACGCAAATTTCTGGCGGTTAAGAAAAAGCTTAGAGACCTCTAGGTGGACTACGCCTTGCTGTACCCTGCGAAGCCGAGGGTGACTCATTAGGCGAAGCAGACTTTCTTCACGAATCCGCAACAGGCGGAGGACTTTGTGAAGCGTCTCCGGAGGGAACGGGCTGCTAATGGCCGGCAAGATGAGGTGGGACAGGATGGCCACCGCTCGGCGAGGGAGGAGGAGGACGACTGAACAGGTTTCTAGCGGCATGGAGGCTGTGGTACACACTTTGCGCTGACACTTGTATGGCTGCCATTGGAGCCTGGGTTTCCCCGGGCATGTACTGTTGAGGGTAGATGTGTGGGTCACCGGTCTGTTCCGGGAGTCCGCTATTTGAGGTTGTCGGGGGGGGCGTTGGTTGATGGTGATACTTAGCTCCGGGCACCCACTACCACACTGCGCCTGAGTCGGATCTTCGCCCTGCGGTTGGAGGATCGGCGTAGTGTGAGAGGGTGGTACTGTGCACCTCTGGTGGGCACCCCACCGGGAATACCCCACTATTGTTGAGTTTCTTTGTACGACTGCTTTTTGGATGGATGGATGGATGAATGGCGTGAGGGGAGGGGGGGTGGTAGGGGGTCCTGACAGTTCGGGGTTGGTCAGGTGGGCGGGGGGAGGGGAAACTGCGCTGACAGTTTATCTTTCACTTGATGCTTGTGCTGGACGCGCGTTGTTATCTGGGTGTAATGCGTGCCTGTTGCACGGTTGTTCTTGTTTGTGTTGGGGAGGGGGGGGTTTGGTTCTGTGGATGGAAGACGGCATGGATGAATGTGGTGTGCGGTACGCGGGGGGGTCGGTATATGCAGCGGTAACGTTCCACTGCTTCGACTCGGGGACATTGCCTGGTGCAGTGCTTCAGCATGCCCTATCGCACGTTCCTTATGAGTGATGTCTGTCGAGGTGTTAGATAGGATATCGATCTTGTCTTGGAATGTGCGTGGGCTCAATGATGCCAGGAAATGTCGTAATGTACTGCACTCTCTGGATAGACATGCTATACAGGTGGCGTTGCTGCAGGAAACGCATCTGCGCCAAGCGCCTGCACATGCGTTTGGAGGGAGGTGGGCCACAGTGAGGAAGTTTTCATCGTACTCCTCTTACGCACGTGCGGTTGTTATACTGATCAAGAAATCACTTTCATTCCAGGAGCTGGGGTCACGCGTAGACCCAGACGGGAGATATGTGCTGTTGTGGGGGAGGATTGGGCAGGTCACTGTGCTTTTTGTGAATTGTTATGCACCGAATGTTGATACACCTGCTTTTTTTCTTACACTATGGGGCCATGTTCTTGCAGTAGAAGCCTCACACATTGTATGGGGGGGTGATTTCAATTTGGCAATGCGGGCTCTTGAGGATAGATCGGAGGGGAGCTCTCAGTACAATGTCCAAGCCAGGGATGTCTTACGGGGCATTGTGGAGGAGGCAGGCTTGATTGATAGTTGGAGATATGCACACCCCACGGGGAGGGAGGGCACGCATTTCACAGCACAGGCCCGTACCTGGGCGAGACTGGACTATGTCTTCCTCTCCAGGGGACTACATGGTGTGGCACACCTCCCCAGGACGTACTCAGACCACTGTCCAGTTAGGGTTATGTTATCGGTGCCTGGACTGCACAGACCACGGCCACCTTGGAGACTTTTCCCTTCTGCCCTGTTGGATCCCATCTTTAAGGCGGAGCTAGGCGAGGAAGTGGAGGCTTTTTTCCCGAGGAATAGGGGTTCTGTAGATAGTGTGGAAGTGATATGGGAGGCATTTAAAGTTACCATTCGGGGGGTCACTATCTCCTAGAGCTGTGGGGTACTTAGGACTATTGTTCGTACGCTCGCAAGCTTAGAGGCTGATTTACAACAGCTGGAAAGCGGGATGCTGGATGGCCCTGATCCTGACCTCGTGCATCAGTTTAGGGGTAAACTTTCAGAGTATGAGGAGGAAGCAGCCAGGGAGGCGAAGCATAGGGGGAAGTACTGGACGGCGAGGAGGTACTGCGAGGGTGAGAGACCTGGGAAGGTACTTGCCGCACTTACGAGACATCAGAGGCATAGTTCAGATGTGTTGGAACTGGTTTTGCCGGATGGCACGCGCTGCAGAGACACGAAGGAAATTCAGGACACGTTTATACATCATTACACACACTTATACACTTCACAGCAATCGGGAGATGTAAGGTATGGGGGTTTTCTGGACGATCTGGCGCTCTGTTGGCTATCTGACGATCACAGGGCGTTTCTGGGTAGACCGCTTGAGGTGGAAGAAATCAGAAGTGCCATTATGTCTCTTAATAACGGGAAGGCTACAGGGCTGGATGGTCTCCCCGCCGAATTCTATAAATGCTACGTGGATATTATGGCTCCGGTGCTCCGGGAGGTATTCGAGGACTCCCTTGAGGTGGGGAGATTGCCGGGGTCTATGAGGGAAGTTGCTATCACCTTGTTGATCAAACCTGGAAAGGATCCCCTGGACGTGGGGTCCTATAGGCCTCTTTCATTGCTTAACTGTGATGTTAAAATATTGGCGAAAGTATTGGCGACACGGCTCTCGGAGCTTATGCCCGTTATAGTCTTACCTGACCAGTCCGGATTTGTGCCTGGCCGGGCAACATCTCATAATCTTCGAACACTATTCTCCTTGATTTCGACAATAGCTCCTGAGCTCCCGGTGGCTGCTGTTTTTTTGGACGCTACGAAAGCGTTTGACTCAGTGGAATGGGGTTACTTGATAGATGTTATATGCAGAATGGGATTTCCTCGGATATTTATCTCATGGGTCAAATTGCTGTACACTGACCCGGTGGCGAGGGTGGTTGTGAATGGTGTGCTTTCCTCCCCTTTTCCAATCACGAGGGGGACCAGGCAGGGGTGTCCTCTCTCTCCCCTCCTGTTTGCCATTGCCATAGAGCCTCTTGCATGTAGGGTTCGCCAATTACATCAACTGAGCGCGTTTAATTGTTTTCAGCGTCAAATTGGGATATCTCTGTATGCGGACGATGTTACACTATATGTGAAAGATCCGCAGGTGCATCTTAACGCGATACTACGTGAGTTTGTTGCCTTTGGCGGTATTTCTGGAGTACATATCAATTGGCAGAAATCCCAATTCTTTCCGCTCACTGCAGCGGTTCATCGATTCCCACTTGACTACCCTCTGGAGTGGTGTGATTCGGAGCTACGGTATCTTGGTATTGTGGTGGCTTTGAACAAGGAAGAGACGATCAGGCTTAATTATGGCGTCGCCATAACTAGACTGGCAGATAACGTTACGAGATGGATGTCTTTGCCTCTGTGCATGGCGGGTAGAGCGTCTCTGATAAAAATGGTGGTATTGCCTCGCTTCCTGTACCTGTTTCAGAATATTCCATATCATCCTGGGGCGTATTTTTTCACACGACTCCGCTCGGAGCTGATTCGACTGTTCTGGGGGGGCAAACAGCCGCGAGTGGCATGGTCTACATTAACGTTGCCTTATGTCGATGGGGGCTTTGACGTCCCTGATTTTGGGCTTTATTATGTTAGCGCCCAGGCGCACTATGCGTACCACTGGATGCGCCCCACACCGTTTATGCCTCAGGTAGCTGCTGAACAGTGGGTTGCTCATCCTCTCCCATTGGAGGGCATGATACTGGGGAATGTTGGGGACATAGATACTCCCCAGACAACGGTGACGTGTACGATTGATGCTTGGAAACGAGTTGCGGGGCGCTGGATCTTGCATTCCTCTACTCACCTGCGCTGCCTATGGTGTATCACCCTGCTCTGTCCTTGTTGCAGGAGACAGGGTTCCAACGCCTGTGCAAACGTCTTGTGATACTTACTTGGGGGGACCTTTTTCATGAGGGCACCTTCCGTACCCATGAGCAATTTTTGGGTGGTGGGGAATACTCCCCTTTGGAGATGTTTTATTATGTCCGGTTACGGCAGGGCCTGAGGACGCTGCTGCCTGAGTTCCCCAGGGAGCCAGGCGTAGCTTTACCGCTCCACGTGCTGTTACTCTCCGATGGGCGTCACTTGGTTTCTAGGTTGTATGGTGCCATCAGGAAGCAGCGGGTTACGTCATCTAGTCGGGTACACGAACAGTGGAATGCTGAGCTCGGGATTTCTATCTCTGATGAACAATGGGCATACTGTTGTGGTGTGACTGCCAATATCTCCTCTAGTTGCCGTTTAAAAATCATACACTATAAATTCATACAACGATTCTATTACACTCCAGCTAGAAAACTCAGGTTCCGGTTAGCGGAAGACGATAGATGTGCTCGTTGCCATGCGACGGGTGCCGATTTCCTTCACCTGGCATGGGAGTGTGGGGCCATTTCAGAATACTGGGTGCAGGTTCATGACGCCCTTCAGGTCATGACTGAGGATGGGGTATTGTTCGACCCTATGGTCCTATTATTAGGATATACTAAGGAGGTGCCGGCGCTCTATCGTAGATTTGTGGATGTAGCTTTACTGTTGGCAAAACGGCGAGTGGCCTGTTGTTGGGGGCGGGGTAGGGTACCGCGGTTTGGAGACTGGCTGAAGGATGTCCTTTACTGTCAGGACCAATATAATGTATACGCAGAAATGATGCCTGTGCGCTGTAGGCCTAAGGACTTTTGGAGCCCGCTGCAGGTGTACCTACTTACCAGGGCTGTGCAGGATTCTGATTTGGACAGTGAAGATCGGGTTGGGGTAGGCTGACGGGGTAACATTTGATGGGCATCCACTTCTGTCTACCAAACACCATATGACACTGCGACCGGGGAGATCTCTCTATGCTACTGCTTGGTTGCTTGCGTGGGTTGCACTGTATGGTCATTGGGGAGGGAGCGGGGGATCACTGCCTGCTCCTTTGCGGTGATGCTTATAATACCTCAACTCAATGACTGTTGAACTGTGGGTGTGAGCCCACTGCACTGATGCTGTTCTCCTTCATGGAAGGGTGTATGCTTTGTTTCCACACTACTGATGCACTTGTATGTTCTGTACAGATGTGTTGCACCTCATTTGCTTGTTGTTGTCGTGACCCCATAACTGTCAACCTTGTTATACGTTTTGACTTGGCACCTGGACTTTCCATGTACGCTACTGCATTGCATTATCCCTGATTCTTCGTATGCTTTGTATATGCGTCACTACTGTCTTTTGCTTGTCTTCCAATAAAAAAAGGTTTAAAAAAAAAAAAAAAAAAAACTCCCTAAAGGGTTATATAAACACATCAGGTATCTCTATTGACTTGGTAAAAGGTACAAGATCAACAGACCACATGTAAGTAAAATAATACCATAATTTTAGGAGTAAATGTAAAAATCAATAGTAACCCTGTGTAAATATGCTTTAGTAACATTAATACGTTCATGTACTTTGACCGGTAATCACTGTCATCATTATTATACCAATAAAGGATTAAAAAAATTAACATCACATATATCCTACCTGTGAGAGACAGATAAAAAAGACATCATGCTGTCCACTCTCAATAGGGTGGGCAGCATAATGCCTATCTCTACGACAGCCAAACAGGAACAGCTGAAGATGTTTTCTGTCAACAGAGCCAACAGGGGACAGAAACTGACAGAAACCTCATTTAAAGATTGTAGATCTAGGGTTTGGCAGACAGGGTACTCTGTTGCAAACACAGCAAACTCTAAATCAGCCCCATATTCTTTAAAAAGAGAGGATTTTTTGTCTTTTGCAAGCCTTGGTGAACACTGCATGAGGGTACGCAGTGTCTTCTCTATAGTTCAAATGTTAGGTCCTGACGGGTTTGAGGGAATTGCACAGGTAAACAGATAGATATGATTTTCCGATAAGCATGGAGCAGTATAATCTACTTGAACAAATATCTTTGCTGTTGGGGATCCAGTTCTACTGTTTATTCTTCTTAACAAGATTGATGTTGTTGGGACAGAAAAGTCCTCTGCATAGTGAGAGACATACCCCTGCTCTGAGTGCCCAACTGTATTGTTGTCTGGATCCCTAATGCAGATTTTCTGACATAGGCGAACAAGGATCATGTGTGTGTGTCATGACATAGCCCTCTCTCACAGATTGCAGTTTGGTTGAACGCGAAGGTGTGCCCAAAGCGCTACCCTCATAGTGGTGGAAGGCTACAACCTTCCCCAGGAGTTAAACAGCGCAAGCGCAGTGGTAGCGACACACATTGTTGGGAACAGGTTCTTTTTACCCTTTGCCACTGGAGTAAGGCCTACAGGCACACTCACCTTTTGAAAAGTTCTGCTGCTGTGTGTTTAACTCTCCCCTGGCTTACATCAGGTTGATGTGAAAGTGCGTGCATGATGAAAACATTTGCTGAGTGCAAGTGTGCTTGCAAGGAATACAATACACCTAGGGAGAAGTGTAGTTCAGTGCGCACATGGTAAACGTGTGTGCTGGCAAAGTACGCTTTTAAAATAACATACACTTGTGCAGTACAACGAGACTGCAGTACTGAACAGTGTGCACAGACTGAGTGTGTGTGCTGCATGTGGGAATGCTGGTGGTAGCGGAATACTTGAGGACAACAGTACAAGGCAGTGTGTGTGCTGTGCATGTACCCTATGTGAATGTACCCTATGTGCAGAAGTGCCTCCACTACTACATAACATGGAAGTTCTTGGGTTCCATTTTGAGAAGCCCAGGCCTGCCTGGTGAACACATGGGAGTAGAGGAATCCCCCAGACAGAAATGTGTATTAGTGCATTCCTGTGAGCTGGGTGGGACAAGCACTGGATGAGGGGAGAGCCGGGCTCTCCCTGTGCATTTCAAAGGGCTCTTTGATTCAGTGGCAGATCACCAGGAAAGGGGTCTGGGCATATCTCAGGAAGAGGGAGATGGGGCTGATGAGAAAATCATAAAGAGTAGGGCTGAGGACCCAGGTTTAGCAGTTGATGCACATATCACTGTGGTTGACATTCACGTGAGAACTCCGGCCACTCCCATGAGTCCCACTAGAGGTGAGAGGACAGGGGGTGACCTGACAACTACTAGAGCTCTACCTCAAGGGGACTTTGTTATTGCTTTTTTGAATGTCGTTAGCCTTTGCATGTGTAAAGTTAGAATAAAATAGTTATTTTTATACAAAAACAAGTATTTGACTGGACATTGATTTATTGACGCGCTGCCCGCATGTTGAGTTATAAGTTGTGTTCACTGAACTGTATGTGAGCTTCCTCTAAGGGACCCTTGACAGTTGAGTAGCGTAGCTCGAGCAGAGAGTCAAGTATAGAAGGCGGCGCTTGGCCTAATAGAGCAGGATCCATAGTAGGTTCGCCCGTGACATCAGAGGTAGAAGGCCTCAACCGCCTCCTGGAGCCGAGTAACTCCTGCATGCCTCGTGGCCTCTGGAACATGGTTCAGAGACGTCTTTGATAAATCATACCATCAGCTACATCAGCATGAGTACTATTTACTATTAGTCCACACTAGCTCAAGTAATCACAACTTTGGAGCGATAATTCCTGTGAGTAAGAGTACAAGCTACACAAACACTGAAAGGCTTAGGAGAGCCCTCCTTACTGAGGGTCACTTTGTTCCCGCTCCTGTCCACCTTTTGCATGAAAACATACTGTGGATTTGAAGAAATAACTCTCACTCCTTAATTTTGGACTCCATAGTAAGAGCCAGAAAGTGTCACTCAGGGTTGGAATGGAAAATGCAATATCTAAGGCAGCTGTACAGAAAATAGGGCCGCACACACACCTATACATACATGTATTATTTGTTCTTTTTTACAGCTTATTCTGAGACAACCAACTCCTTCACTAAGAGCAAAAGGTATAGTATACCATTCCCAACTTTGCACTGCCACAGACAAGCTTATGACATACCTGTATAAATTTTGGCCAGAAGCGCTTTTTTTCAATACCAAGAAGTATGTGTAGCAGCTCCAAGACCGACAGCAGCTGGCAAACACGCATCACGTATCCCATTGCATAAAATGTATCGGCAAAGGCATCTGAATATGCAAAAAACAGACAAATGATGAGACTGTACATGATACAACTGGAAAAACTTCACCTCATTTCTATTTTCAAAATTATACATAACATATCCATTCCTATACTTTAGCATAATGTACAGATGTGTACATCCAACATCTTCAGCAGCTAGCAGTGTACTATCATAGTAATACGTTTCCCTGGATCCACACCGTACTCAGCATGTAAACTTACAGTAACCTGGTCCTGAAGATGACCTTAAGTTATTTAAGGTCGAAACGCCATTGACCTCCCAGCGCAAACCTTGGAGCAACTCTACTTTTCACGAAATTGTCTATCCATTGTAAAACAATTCATTCCAAAACTAATTGTGAACAAAAAATACCTTGTCTATATTATTAAGTGTGTTTACCTTGCGCCTTTCCTCGCTGTGTCACTTGTCACTTGCGCCGCTCACCATATGTCTCATGAGCACCCATGTGCACAAGTTCTTTCGGGTTACGTACACATTTATTGTAAGCAGTGCTGATACTGTTCTTTGTATTATTTTTCCCTAAATACAGATTGCTTTGTGCATCTCTCACCAACTCTTGAGTCTCTCTTCTCCTTCTTTTTTGCAATATGATGTGCATGTTTTATTTAACGGTCTTATAAACATTACCTGTTGAGACATTGTTTTTGTTATATAGTAGAATTGAGTGGCATAGAGAGCAATGGTGTAGAGTGGAATAGTGTGCTGTTGTGCAGAGTAATTGGAGTAGAGCGCAGTGGGGTACTGTGCCTTGGTTTAGAGTAGGTTGGTGTAAAGTGCAGTGATGTAGGGTGGAGTAGAGTGAAACAATCTACACTACGCCACTGCACTATGTTGCTGCTCTGTACGTCAGAGTTGAGTGCAGTGGAGTGGTGCAGGCTAGAGTGGAGTGGTGCATGGTAGAGTGCAGTGGCATAGAATAGTGGCGTAGAGTGCACTGGTTTAGAATGTCGTGGCGCAGAGTGCAGTATTGCAGAGTAGAGTGCAGTGTGATGGAGTGCAGTGGTGCACAGTAGATTACAGTGGCATGGAGTGTAGTGGCATGCAGTGGTGTAGAGTGCAGTGGTGTAGAGTGCATTGGCGTAAAGTGCAGTAGAGTAGAGTGGCAGAGAGTTCAGTGGTGGAGAGTGCAGTGGCGTAGAGCAGAATGGTGCAGAGTGGAGTGGCACAGAGTAAAGTGATGTAGAGTGCAGTAGTGCAGCGTAAAGGGACCTATAGTCCAATGGTGTACAGTAGAGTGGCATAGCATGCAGTAATGCAGCGTAGTTGGCGTGGAGTGCAGTGGCATAGTGTGGTGCAGAGTATAGTGGCATACACAGCAGTGGCGCAGAATAGAAAAGAGTGGTGTATAGTGCAGTGACATAAAGTGTTGCAGAATAGAGTAAAGTGGCATAGAAGCGCACAAAAGATAATGTGTGGAAATGTCATCACCTAGTATATTGTTGTATTTTGATCGTATTAAAATATTTGTTTCCACCACACTTCAGAATTACCCAAAAATTTGGTTCATTTGTGCTTTCCTTATTCTGATATATTCTGAAATATCTGCACAGTTCATTTACAGACATTTAAATGTTGTTGTGTGCTGGAAAAAAATAACATCGTACAGCTTTCCTCAAGCACACCTCCAATAGCCAGCATCATTGTCACATAAATACTTTCATTTTGAATTCAGAGAAAGAAAATAAACTCCAAGTTCCCTGGAAGACAAAGCCTGACATTTGACCTCACAGCAAACGTGACAAAATAAGAACAAGGTTTAAAGGCCTGTTTACTGACAACCAGTACTGGTGGAAGAATACAGTAAATAGGATTTGGGCAACGGAAGTGACAAACTCAAGCTGGACAGCCTAAATAAAATGAAGCCGTCAAACAGAAAGCAAGCAACAGTGAGTTACAAACCACACACCCAATGGTAAGTAATGGGTGGGATGCACTCCCACCTAAGCTTTCCGAATGTCCCCAAGATGTCATTTGCAAACCAGACGGCTGCGCTGTCTGGTAGGCTTCGACCTAAAAAAGTAATGATTTTTGTTAATGTTAATAGCTCAAAGTTCAATCTTTAATGCATGTTCTTACTTCACTATTTGCCATAGGGACAAAAAAGCGAAAAAGTGGAAGCTGGTACCTTGAGGGCTGAATGCCCATGTGATTCTTCTAACAGCGATTCTCTACCTTGGAGATTGCATACATATGAGTATATGGTAATGCCTTCGCGGGAAGCAAGTCGATTTGGCAGCTGAGGGAGGGATGAGGCTGGATTTTGTCAAGAATATCGTCAAAGGATTTGTACTTTTGCATCACAAAAGGTAGGATAGACTTGACTAGAATCATGGGGGTCATATCCTGCAGCATTTTAATTAAATACTCTGGTTCGTGGTATTATCTGTTGAGAGCATGGTACATATCCTATTAGAACTCAACTTAGTAGCTAATTCTACACCATGGACTTAATCCCAATGTTGTACTGTCCTTACAAGTCACATCTGGCTTGAGAATGAAGTGACAAGAGAACACACTTGTTGACATTTTGTTTGATTGATTAATGATGATTTTGTAGTTGATTATACACATCATTTCAGATGTCCACTTGTAATTAAACTAAAGTAACATATTGAATCATTTTAAAGTTGTACAAATGTAAAACATCACTGCAACATTAGAAGATCCAAAGATTTCAATAAACAAAATCCATTGTGCAATGTACCATGATTATTTTACAAAAAAACATTCTTCTTTTGAACCCATGTTATTTGCAATATAACGAGAAAAAGCCAAAACAGGCCTTTTGTGCAAAGTGAGAAACCCCTCACAAGCCAGGCACAGCGACTATGTTGCAGTTGTATTTTGTGAGGTATGGACAGATATATTACTGACCCTAATGAATTCTATAAATGGTTACATAGAGGGGTGGGAGTATCAACCCTAGACCCAATTGAAATTATGATTTAGAAAAAGTACACAGCAGCATTATCACAACCAGTCAAGTGTAGTGATGGGGTAACAAATTGCTATGCTTACCATGAATGTAGCTGAGCTCAATATTTCTACCTAAATGTGCCCTCTTATGCGTTTGATGTCACACGCTTACATAATGAACACGCAGGAGCAACCGCATGAGTGCGGCGTTCCCCACTTGGCATGAACACTAGACAACGTAACTAACTGGGTGACCCCATATGCCAGGAGGCTGTTTCACCATGTTTTCAAGAAAGTTTATTGCATGTAGGGTAAATGGCCAAATTGTACATTATGTAAACCAGAGGGATCTATTGTGTACATTGCTTGAAGTATAGGCACATTATAATGCTTGATTGTATTTCATGTTTGGGATAAACTCAACACCAGGTATGGTGCATGTAGTCTAATGCCCAGTGGTGAATTTGCAAGATTAATGTGCAGAATAGTATATGGAAAGGGTTTTCAATGTGGTTATGCCCATTCAAGTGTTATTGACATTTCATTTCATTGGTCATGGGTGGAAGGATGGAAGCTATCAACTGCATTATACAAATTCAGTGGTACGTCTGGTCTGGAGAGAGAACGAGGGAGGTGCAAAGGGGAGTCATGTTAAGCAAGTAGAAGCGAAATGAACCAGTAAACAAGAGGGCTTCAAACCAATACTTGTGGAAAATCACAATGTGCGGTCAGTGTAATCCTTGCTGCTCTGTGTGCCATCTTTCCCTGCATGGACACACAGATCCACTTATGTTTCATTCACTTTTTGTTTTACAGGACAAAGAAACTTGTAAGGAACAATAACTACTACTACACAAATATTGTTCAGTTCTCAATGAGTAAGATTGCTAAGATCATAGCTTTTCCATCCATTATTAATAATGAGTTTTAACAGTGGGACACTTTCTTTGTCCTATCCTCCTTTAATATATTTTCCTATGATCTCTTCTGAATTTGTGGGTACAATGATCAATTCAATCAGTGGACATCAGTGTCTTACTTTTACTGAGTTGTGTAATATTTCTCTGAATTCTTTAGATCTATTACTATGTAAATGAGAGTGACAGTAGTTCCTCTGTTAAAAAAACATGAATCCAGACTCCCCCGGAGTGAAGAGATGATCACCAATTTCCTTGCTTCAACATTTGTGGAGAAGACGGTAAATAGTGATTTATCATCTTACGTAAAGGAAAATGGACTCCTGGATACCACTCAGGTTCCATCCCTTATATGAGACAGAATCCGTTTTTGGACTTAATTACGAGTGGGTCGTTACAAGGTGCTATTCACCAAACTTTATAACTAACAAAATCACAGGGTATGTTATTTATCAGGCACAATAAATGGCGCCTTTGAAGAGTTTGTGGGGAATAACATGCATATTTTGGTGTTTAAAGCACCAGATTCCATATGGTAGAGTAAAGATCATACACATTTCCCCGGTTAAATTTTAGCAGGTTTGACAAAGGTTGAGTTATTTAACGCACCCAATAGTTAACAGATGCAATAAATAACTCCAACTCATAATTACCCTGTGCGCGAAGAGGATAAATACACCGACCCACTTATCACTAGGCCCTTAGTTGCGTTTCAGATTATCAGTGGCCTTTATTGGATAAGATTTCTCTTGTTTCTTTAAATTTGTTTACAGTCTTTGACACTCTCTCATTCCATACTCCTTCAAATACTATTTTCAATTGTGGTGAGAGGCAGTATATTGGCCTGACTTATGTATTATCTTGAGGACCTGACTGAGGACACCAACTGTGTTCAGTCTTCTCCTTGCTCCATTCCTTGTAGGGTCCTTCAAGATCCTGCTGTCTTACTTTGATTACAGCTGTTGTTTACCCTGGGCTAACTTGATCCCATCCTTTGGCTCCACTTGTATTGCTATAACACCCAGCTTGTCTTCCAAGTGGGGACAAGCCGGGGGCTCACTTAGGATCACCTTAAGGACTGTCTGGTCACCATTTCCAAATGGATGAAACATCATTTGTTGTATCTGAACAACAAAATGTCCCACTTCACTTTCGGTTGATTCTTGGGGGACTTCCAATATTTATTGCCCCCCCCCCAATCCTTTGCCAGTGTTCACTACCATTGGAGTCTACCACTTCTTCTCCAGAATGTTTAACTGGCTTCCGTCTGCTTTTGCACTCTGAAAATTCTATGGTGAATTCTTCTGCTACCCCCTATTGAATGTCCAAAGATTGGTGTCTAGTTGGCAATCGTCTCCTGCCTAGGCTATAGCATTAGCTTCACCTAGCCTTCATTCTTCGTCTATGCAATCCTTGCAGCTAGTTCAGAATGCCGCTGTGTGCCTAATGCGAGACTACACTGCCCACCACTTCATCTAACTATGTTGTCTCCCAGTGGTAAAAAAGGTTCAACATTTTTTCGGTTGAGTCTAATCAGTACTAGAACTCTTACTACGCATTTCTCCACCTGGTTTTCCACTTGTAGCAACCAATCACAGACTGCGACTTGGTAAATAAGCATTTTCTTATGTCAATCTGAAGGCTTGGGAAAATGCTTTCCCTTCATCTCAGAAGCCAGCCATATCTGCTGCTTTTTGGAAGCTTAAAACGCACCTGTTATGTAATAATACCATTACAATGTTTCAATTGTGTTCACAACTCCTTGGGCTACATGTCATGCTCTATAAATTATGATATTCCTCCCCATGCACACTCCAAGAGTGCCATATGTTTTTTAAACATTTTTATTGCCATTATCATAATATAACCAAGCAGTGTAAACAATTAACATAGTGAAGCTGCAAACAGCCGAGATACAGCCTGAGTCTTGTGATATAAGGATTCAGTAGATGATAGAACAATAAACCATCAACAGAAATGTATGTTCCCAGCGAGAGAGAAGCAAAAATGTTACTGATATTGTCAGATCAAAAATTAGGGGGAATGGTTGGATTTTATACTGCCTTACCCAGCCCTTTATTGCCTGTAGGAATGTGTCCAGTGGTGTTCCAGCCAAGCTGTAAGGTGGGTCGTAGAGGCAAAGCAATGTGGCAGGTTGGGAAGCTGAAACTCCAAAGTGGGGGGATCCAGAATTCAGAATAGGAGTCCACTCAGCCTGTAAACACTCTGGACAAAGTCCCTGCTGCCTACCCGAGGAAGAACAGTTAAAAAAATACATATGGAATCCACATTAGGATCACAGTGGCAGCAGGTCTTCCTTGAGATACTCCAAAAGGTTTGGAAGCATGGCATCCCACTCACTGGCTACGGGGTGGTTGCGTATGGCTTAAAGAAATGTTGTGACTAGTTCTAAGACCCAATTTGATTGTACATTAGAATAAAATGGGGCGTGTTGCTATTACTGGATAGACTCTTGATCACGTATTGTCACACATATGTATCACTTGTAGGAGAGCACTGAACACCCTTTTCACCACACACCCACTGTGCTGTTACATTGTTTCTTTTAATAAATAATTGATTAAATTGATGAATTTATACATTGATTGTGATATCTAAGGTCTTGGAGCCACTGCTCTTTACACTAAAGCTTACCAAGGTCCCAGATGGCACTCTGGTTCCCTTGTTACCTATAACCTAATCAGTGCAATCGCAGGATTGCAAGGGTGATCATTTGACCAAATCTTAGTGACCAATATAGGAAAGTAACGTACCAGCTATTTAACTGGCCCTTTTCACAAATAACTCACTAGTGTCAGATTTTATTCCCACATACTCAGAGGACTATTGTCAGAAAATTCTTAAAGAACCATCCCTATTCACAGAGAACAGAGATACCTCTATATCTACCACAGATCTTCCAGAAAGGTTAGAAAAATGACACATTAAATATATAGGCTTACAACTCATGATTCAAATGATGACAGAATACCTAAAGGCAGATGTAATACCAGTCAGACTGCAGGTTAGGAATATACCAGTATTCATCACAGAAGAGATGAAATACAAACAGCGTCATAATCATTAAGAAGCCACAAGTTCCGGGCACTGAATGGTGCTACGGACCGACATGGCAATTGAATATTAAAAGAAAATCCTAGAAGAAATTTCTGACTAATAAAAAGAGATTTAAAAATTCGATATCATTGCAGATCTTAATGTTACCTTGACAAAAATAGAAAAGACATTCTGAGTTTACACGTATTGACCGAAGACTACCAGGTCCAGAGCACCCACAGGCTATAAAGCTTGGGCGAGGTTTAACAGACAGAAGAAATGTGTATCCTTTTCAGAGACCGCAGAGGAGTACAGTGATAATTCAGACCCAAGGCAGGGTGCTAGTGGGGCCACCAATCAGAAAGAACAGGGCTATTGTTTGGGAAGGGATGAACCACAGAAAGTATGGAGAGGACGAGTGAGATGGAGGAATCAGGGGAGAGACAAAAAAGCTGGAAGCACTACCAATGGGGACCCCCTCAGGATTAACGGACACCCCAGTTATTCCCATTTTCAATTTATCATCACAAACCTTATCTTCAACTGCCATTTCTTTCTTAAGTTGAAGGCTGCTCTCTAGACCAACTGAGCAAGTTGATTTCCTTGATTTACATTCAGAACTCATGAGATTCTTCAGAAAGATACGATTAACGCCTTAACCGCGGTCAGATTTACCGCGGTGCGCTGAAGATTACGAAAACCCGCAGTTCATGACGAGCTCAGCTCGTCATGAGTGTACGAGAGGTGTACCTCATGATGAGCTGAGCTCGTCATGAGCGTCGAAGGGGTTAAGAGCATTCGACAAAGAAAGACCTTGTGGCACAACCGATGTCACAGGCATGCATCTTCCCTCGACATTTCTTCTTCCATCCAGCAGCCTCCCCATAGAAATATTGACTTTTGAGAAACTTGTGATTAAGGACATTCATGAATTGCAACAAAAGAATATTTCCACACCTTATATTATCACACTAGAATGACGTAAGACCCTTAATACACTTAATGACTAGTGAAGTAATTTTTCAAGTCAGCAGACCAAGGAGGTGGGATTGTATTGCCGGACATATCTATCTGATCTGTAGGTATCTAACGCCAACTAGCTAACAGAGACCATGACGATACCAAACTTACAAAGGATCCCACTAGTGATATACAAAAGGAGATCTTGAGACTTACACCAGCAACAAAAGATGAAGGGAACTTTAGCCAAAAATAATTCAATTTTTTTAACACAAAAAACCCTCACACTCTGGTGATTTATACATTGCCTAAACTGCAGAAGAATGCTTCCAGCGCGCTTGATACTTAGAATCCCTAGGCATCATTCTGGCTCTCAAGACTTGGCTCAGCTCCACTTGTTAACTATCCGCAAGCGAGGTGATTTCAAGGCACTATGCATTGCTTTTAAAGCACTGAATGGCCTTGGCCCTCAATATCTGAAACAGAAATTCAGTTGGTACCACCCGTCCAGAATCTTGCAGTCCTCCTCAGCCCTCAATGTGATGGTCCCCAAAGCCAAGAGAACTCATTGAGGTAGGAGTTTTGTACTGTGCAGTCAAGTGACGGAACCCCATTCCCTTTTATCTGAACCTTTGTGCTTTTGGGAAAGCCCTGAAAATACGACTTTTTAATCAATTGTTTTTCCTCTTTCTCTCCATGTCAGGACCTCCTGTCATCAATCTTTCGATCTTCCGTCTCTTTTCCTTCCACAGCAAAAGCGCGTAAATGCCTTCAGGCAGGCATTGGTGTACTATGCAAAAACAATTTTCATTTAATTTAATTTCCAATACCCCTGTAGGTCCATAGTTTCTGGCTGCGGTTCTAGATTTAAACCCATAGAGAAATATGTAGAGCTTTCTTTATAGCCCTTTTCTGCATTAACAACTTGCTAAATACAGGATCCCACAGGCTTTATAAATCTGGTCGAAAATATACTATTCTCTCAAACTGAATGTATATAAGGACTCAATGGCCACAGTGGCCATGAAAATAAACGTGCCACTGCAAGAAGGGATCAGGGTTATCTGTGACCATCTCAATAACAAACCCAGACCACACCAAGTTCCAATCACTTTCATTATAGACTTACTCACCTTGGCACTTACAATATTTTTTTCAAATTTGACAAGAATTATTTCATGCAAATAGAAGGTGTTTCTATGGGAGCTGTTTTGCTCCAGATTTTGCTATTCTGTACATGGACCGCTTGGACTCTACTATTACATTGACCTATTTGAATCCTTTCAGGAACTATATCCTTAATTTGAAAATACTATTCTGACAATATTTTTCTGATCTGGAAGGGTCCCATTGATAACTTGGGACTATTATAAAGATGGTTAAATAATTGGCTAACCTCTACCCTAAACAAGTGATAAAAAGGAAATCCCTTTCCTGGATGTAATAGTCAGAGCAGAAAATGATACATTATACACAACACTCTAGCGTAAACCGGCAGAGAGAAATACGTTATTGCAATGTTTGAGTTTCCAACCTTTTTCCCTAAGGGACTTTTTGCCATAAAGCCAATTCCTAAGGATCCGACGCAACAGTTACCATAACTCAAATTTTTTAGGGAAGCAGCAATATTGCTCAAGAAACTCATAGATAGAGGGTGCCCTAAACACCTAGTTAGGCACTCACTTAAACATGCATGGTATTGCCCGTGGGATACGCTCCTTACACCACAGTATAGAGAACACAACACTCTAGCGTAAACCGGCAGAGAGAAATACGTTATTGCAATGTTTGAGTTTCCAACCTTTTTCCCTAAGGGACTTTTTGCCATAAAGCCAATTCCTAAGGATCCGATGCAACAGTTACCATAGCTCAAATTGTTTAGGGAAGCAGGAATATTGCTCAAGAAACTCATAGATAGAGGGTGCCCTAAACACCTAGTTAGGCACTCACTTAAACGTGCATGGTATTGCCCTTGGGATACGCTCCTTACACCACAGTATAGAGAACACAAGAGAGAAAAACTTACATGTGTAAGTTCCTTTTCCCCATCTTCTTTGGTTTCCAAACATTGGAGGGTACTGGCAGGTGGGGATCATGCTCTGGAACGGCCCATGTTTTAATCTTTAATTTTTTATTGATGATATAAATTACCCTGAACTTTTGCGAAGCCCCGCCGTTCTGCGCACATGTAAAGAAATCCGTTTATATTTGTAAAACTCTGAATCTGTATACTAATTGTGCAAAGTATATTTAATTTTCACTGCGATGTTGGTTAACTCATCGCTTTTTAGGTCTCGCCTACGTAGCGAGCTTGCGCTGCATAGGAAAAAGACCTTTAGCCATCGCTTCACTTTTGCAGGCAAAAACATGCTCACGTTCCATTGCTTTGAATGGCAACGCGTGCACGTTTGCCGATTCCCTTGCGGGTGCGAGCTTTCAAAACCATCTGTTAGTAATTAACAGTTGGTTCTTGCTCGCTCCCGCAAGGGAAACAGGCGCCAGCCCCCTCCTTACAGCCCGAGGCGCTTCTTGATTCTTTCTATACCGTCCCTCATTAGCATTCCCCACCTCTGTACGTTTCTCATCTTCTTCCCTTTATTCATCTTTATGTTTTCTCTTTCCTTTTGTCCCTCTTCCCCACCTGTTTAAAATTATCCGCATTCTCTCTTTGACACTTTCCCTCTCTTCCTTAATCCCTTCACTTTTCCTTCCTCCATTTTCAGGTATGTGCTCTCTCTCTCTCTGTTATTCGCCCCCTTTTCAATATCTAATTCTCTGTCCCTCTCCAATTTCCTTCCCCTTTGTTTCCTTCTCCGCTGGTCCCTACTCCATCCTTATTTCTCTCGGAGGCATGTGCTTGCAGAGCTGTAACCGCACTCAGCGGGGACGGGAATTCAGCTGAAAAACTGCAACTCTTTCTGTTTCTTGCTGGCGGCTCGGCAGATGGAAAAGGAGGTGGCTTTCCCCCTGCATTTTAGAACAGTCCGGCTAGTTCTTTAGTTTGCCGATGCTTTTCATTCTTTATCCTTTCCTTATTTTTTATCTTCTTTGCTTGTTTAAACCATGTCTTATGGATTTATTAATGGAAATATCTTTCATTTTCATGGAATGAGCATTAAAAGTAATATTGTTTCCATACCTGTTCCCACATCTAAGTATGCCTTCCTGGTCGGACCCCCGCTGTTCTTTTCATATTATATGCATTTTTCTAATGGAACATTTTTTTTGCAAGTCATTGATTGTCATGCTCAGGCGGAAGCATTTTCTCTTTTTCTTTATACGTGACGTGCTGCCAATAAATTATGCATTAAAAAAAGGGGATAGCGCACCAGTTTGCCAATGTTTGTTTGAAATTGTGTTTGCTGTTTTGGAGATGGTAATGTTGTTTTTTCGAAGTGTACTGGTACTTAATTTATCAACGTTAGAAAGGCTGGTTCCGCACTCCGGCGCATGCACAGGGGAGGTGGGTCTTCTACACACAGCAGCTAGCGCCCCAGCCACTGAATTCTGACCCTAAATCGAGTTAATATCTGAAAGAGACACGTTAGTATTAGATTCCTTACCTTAGAATATCCCCAGGCGTCAGACTGGATCCGCAAATTTTTGCGTAGCAGTACCCTTGCGCGTCGGTAGGCGTCGTCTGCGGCTCCACGTCCGTCGTCGGCGTCGTGGGCGCCGTGATGATGTCGTCAGAGTACTTAGACGCCGCCTCCGCGTGCTGACGTCAGTTCTTCTTTTTTCCGCGCCAGCAAGCGCAGATCTGGAAAAAGCAGTAACCCTAGTCACTTTTTGACTAACCTTTTTGATTCTTTTTGATCCTATTTCGAGTCTCTCGACTCCGACACGGTGCCTTTAGGGATGCCCGGCTTCAAACCTTGTGACGATTGCGACCGGCTGATGTCGGTCACGGATCCTCACCGCGTCTGTTTGTCGTGTTTGGGCATCGACCACAACGACAAGGCCTGCTCCGACTGCCGGGCCCTCTCTTCGAAAGCCAGGCGGGAGCGGTCCCGTAGGCGCCTCGAACTCCGGCAGTCGGTCCCGCGCCGTGAGAGGTCCCGATCCCATGGGAGGTCGAGGGAAGGTCGCGGGCTCGGAGCCATCACAGCTCCGGGAGTAGGCCGCACTCCTCCGGGTCGAAGTCATCGTCAGGTAAGAGGCACAAGAAGTCCAAGCAGCGTCATCGCTCCTCGGACCCCCCCGACGCTCGCACGATGCGGCCGGGGGTTCGGGTGACACCGCCCACGCGGCTCTGTCGGAGTCGCGGGCGCCGCGTGCAGCCCCATACCCTACGGTCCCTGGGCTCAACGCGACGCCGGAGGAGATCGAGCGCTTCCTCATGGCCATGAGGAAACTCTCTCCTCCGACGGGCTCCGCGGCGTCTTCGGGCCCAGCGGACCCGTCTGGGGGCCCTAGCGGGTCGGCGGCTCCGGCCCCGATGCCGTCGGGTGCTTTGGCCCCGACGCCGCCGACGCCTTCGGGCCCGGCGCCGCAGGTCCCCGTTATCCCGACGCCGCCGGTGCCTTCGGGCCCGGCGCCGAGGGGTCCAGTTGTTCCGACGCCGCCGGCGCCTTCGGGCCCGGCGCCGCAAGATGCCGCTGGTCCTCCTTCGGGATCTGGTTCGTCGCCGGTGGATCTGACGACCTCCCCGGCGTCGGACCCTCAGGTGTCGCCTCCGGCGCCGGCCTCGGGCGGCGCCGTCCCCGGTTCCACCTTCGTTCCTGTTCCGGCGTCGGGATGGCCCCGATGGGCGCCGCTCCAGACGCCGGTTGGAGAGTTCTCTCTCTACGAGCAGGCCCCATTGGATGAGAACCCTGGATTTCAGGAGATGGGTGATGAAGAGGACTGGGAGGGGTCTGAGGACCCTCTGACCAGGGAGTGTCAGTCTCATGAGGACTGGACAGGAGACCTTGGGGAGGCCAGTGGCCTGGACACCTCTCTAGACACTGGTTTTGTCTCCCCTCCTTCCGTGGCATCGGAGGAGGGGGCAACTTATAGTGTGGTGCTGATGAGGGCTGCCAAGGCCTTGGGCCTTGAGCTCCCCGTCGCGGCCGTGAGGACTAACCTCCTCACTGAGGTCCTTAAACCGCAGTCAAGCTCGGCCGAGCCTCTGCTGCCTTTTAATGAGGCCTTGACCGACGTTCTGCTGGGCACTTGGTCCAAGCCCGCTACGGATTCGCCCGTAGATAGGAACGTGGCCAGACGCCACCGCCCAGCCCCGGGCGACCCATGTTTCCTGTCCTCCCACCCTACCCCCGAGAGCCTGGTCATCCAGGCCTCCAATTCCCAGACCGCATTCCCGTCCGCCCCCCCGGACCGGGAATCCAAGAGGTATGACCAGTATGGGAAGAAGATCTTCTCATCACTTAGCCTCGGCCTGCGGTCTTCTAACACCGCCTGCCTCTTGGGGCGTTACACCCACTCTGTGTGGGATAAGGTCGCGGAAGTGCTGCCAGAGTGTCCGTTGGAGGTACGGGCCAAACTCGGCCAAGCCCTTGTGGAGGGCCGGGATGCAGCCAAGTATTCCATCCGGTGTGGGCTGGATACCACTGACTCGCTGGGTAGAGCGATGGCAACGACAGTGGCGGTCAGACGCCACGCCTGGCTGAGGTCTGCCAACTTCTCGGCAGATGTCCAGAACACGCTTATGGACATGCCGTTCGATGGCCGTCGCCTCTTTGGCGACAAGGCAGACCATGCGCTTGAGCGTTTTAAGGACTCCAGGGCTACGGCCAAGTCCTTAGGCCTCTCGGGCCAGCGCCAGCAACCGGCTGCCTATCACTCCTTTCGTGGCCACGGAAGGGGTGCGCCCACACGTGCCGCCAGCCACGCACCGCAGGGCAATACCCAACGCGGTGGCGGCCGTGGGAACCGCTAGCCAGGTGGTCGGGGGCAGCGGCGAGGTCAGTCCACACCTTCCCTCGCAGCATCTGCCTCAAAACCCTCCTAGTCCGTGCTTTCAGGCCCATGTGACGCCAGTGGGGGGCAGGGTTCGCCATCACCACCTCCACTGGCGCACTGTCACATCGGACAGGTGGGTGCTGCAAATCGTCCGAAGGGGCTACTCCCTCCCCTTAGAGGCGACTCCTCCAGCCATGCCACCGCAGAACCACCGTGTATCGGGGGATCACTTGTGACTTCTGCAGGAGGAAGTTACGGCCCTCTTGGCCAAGGGGGCCATCGAGCGCGTTCCTGGGCCAGAAGTAGGGTGTGGTTGCTACTCCCACTACTTTCTGGTACCCAAGAAGGGCAAAGGGGGCCTACGCCCTATCTTGGACCTACGGGATGTCAACGGCTTCCTCCGGAAGGAGAAGTTCAAGATGCTGACACTGGCTCAGGTCCTGGCTGCCCTGGACCCAGGAGACTGGATGGTAGCGTTGGACTTGCAGGACGCTTACTTTCATATCCCCGTCCTGCCTGCCCACCGGCGCTACCTGCGGTTCATGGTGGGCCACGAGCACTTTCAGTTTACCGTGCTCCCCTTCAGCCTTACAAGCGCCCCACGGGTGTTCACGAAGGTGATGGCGGTGGTCGCAGCTCATCTGCGCAGGTTAGGGGTTTCAGTCTTCCCCTACCTCGACGACTGGTTGTTGAAGGCGGGCTCGCCCCAGACAGTCGTCAGCCACCTCCAGACGACGGCAGACCTCCTTCACCTGCTGGGGTTCTCCATCAATGTGCCGAAGTCACACCTGTGCCCCTCTCAGAAGCTCCTCTTCATCGGAGCGGTTCTGGACTCGGCGCGGTTTCGGGTTTATCCACCCGAACAGCGGGTTCGGGATTATTCAGGCTCTGGTTCCCATCTTTCAGCCGTTATCCCGGGTTTCGGTCAGGTTGACGCTGCGGCTTCTGGGGCTGATGGCCTCCTGCATCCTACTGGTGCATCACGCCAGGTGGCGGATGCGGGCTCTGCAGTGGGACCTGAAGTTTCAGTGGGCCCAGCATCAGGGCAACCTATCCGACCACGTCCTGATCTCGGAGGGCACTGCGAGACAGCTGCAGTGGTGGCTTACGGACCGCGATTGGGTCAGCGGCAGATCCCTCTCCCTTCCCCAACCGGAGCACGTTGTTGTGACGGACGCGTCCCTCCAGGGCTGGGGAGGCCACATGGGAGCGGCGGAGATCAGAGGCCTCTGGTCTCCGGCGGAGACCCGGCTCCACATCAACCTGTTGGAGCTCAGGGCGATTCGTCTGGCACTGAAGGCATTCCTCCCCTCTGTCCGAGGGAGTGTAGTGCAGGTGTTCACAGACAACACCACCGCCATGTGGTACTGCAACAAACAAGGCGGGGTGGGGTCGTGGATCCTTTGTCAAGAGGCTCTTCGCCTTTGGCAATGGCTGGAACGCCAGGGCATGACCCTGGTGGCTCAACACCTGGCAGGTTCTCTGAACGCCAGGGCGGACGAGCTCAGCCGTCGGTGCATGATGGATCACGAATGGCGTCTGAACTCGGACGTGGCGCAAGGCCTCTTTCAGCGATGGGGAGAGCCTTGGTTAGATCTATTCGCCACCGACGAGAACGCGCAATGTCATCGGTTCTGCGCGTTGGAATTTCCAAGGCGGCACTCGCTCGGAGACGCTTTTCGTCGCGAGTGGAGTTGCGGTCTGTTGTACGCCTTTCCGCCTATACCACTTCTGCCCAGAGTGCTGAAGAAGATCAAGCGCGACCGGGCCCAAGTCATCCTTGTGGCTCCGGACTGGGCCAGAAGGTACTGGTATCCAGAGCTACTCAGTATGTCAGTCGATCCCCCGGTTCGTCTGCCTCTTCAGGAGGACCTTCTGTCGCAGCAGCAGGGGACGGTCCTCCACCCGAACCTGTCCAGTCTCCACCTCCATGCTTGGAGATTGAGCGGCGACAGTTGAGGCCATTTGACTTGCCTCTTGAAGTCTGTAATGTCATTCTGGCAGCCAGGCGTCCCTCCACAAAGTCGGTATACGCCTGCAGGTGGAACAGATTTGTGGCATGGTGCACAGCAAAGGCTGTGGATCCTCTTTCTGCCCCTCTTTCAGAGGTTCTTCTCTTCCTTCTTTCTCTTGCCCAGCAGGGCTCTGCTCTGGGCACTATCAAGGGCTACCTTTCTGCCCTTTCAGCCTTTCTCAGGCTGCCTGATCAACCTTCTTTATTCAAGTCCCCTATTGTAAATAGATTTCTTAAGGGCATCACACACACATTTCCTCCTGTTCCGTTTGTGATGCCTCAGTGGGACTTGAACCTGGTTCTTACGTTTCTGATGTGCGCTCCCTTTGAGCCGCTTCACAACTGTCCTCTTCGCCTTCTGACTTTGAAGACTGCTTTCCTGGTTGCCATCACCTCTGCCAGGAGAGTGAGTGAGCTCCAGGCTCTTTCTTGTACTCCACCTTTCCTTTCTGTCCACCCGGACAAAGTGGTGCTTCGTACCAAACCTTCTTTCCTGCCCAAGGTTGTCACGGCCTTTCACATCGGGCAGTCCATCACCTTGCCTACCTTCTTCCCGCCACCGCATCCCTCTAAGAGGAAGAGCGGCTCCACCGTCTGGACCCAAAACGTGCGCTCTCATTCTATTTGGATCGCACACGCCAGTTCCGGGTGGATGACCAACTCTTTGTTGGTTACGTGGGCGCTAAGAAGGGGAAAGCGGTGCACAAGAGGACCATCTCCCGGTGGATCATCCTGTGTATCCAGGCATGCTACTCCTTGGCTAGGAAGGAGCCCCCTGCTGGATTACGGGCTCATTCCACCCGAGCCACAGCTACTACCACTGCCCTGGGCAGGGGTGTGCCCTTACAAGACATCTGTCAGGCAGCTACGTGGGCATCGCTGCACACGTTTGCTAGACACTACTGCCTGGACAGCCAAGTCCGGAGGGATGGCTTCTTTGGCCGTTCCGTCCTCCAGGACTTTCTGGTGTGATTATTGGTTCGCAGACCCTCCACCGGGGTTGGTATTGCTGGGGTATCTATTCTAAGGTAAGGAATCTAATACTAACGTGTCTCTTTCAGATGCACAAGTTACTACTTGTGTAACGATATATCTGTAAGAGACATTAGTTAGTATTAGATTCCTTACCGACCCACCCATCCTCCCCGTTCTGCGAACCGATATCTAGGGTTAGGGTTCTCCCCTTCAGGGCCCTAGTTTCAATGGCACCAGTGTTGGTTTTTAACATGGCTCTGCGTTTCTGGCGCGGAAAAGCTGTGTCTAAGAACTGACGTCAGCACGCGGAGGCGGCGTCTAAGTACTCCGACGACGTCATCACGGCTCCCACGACGCCGACGACGGACGCGGAGCCGCAGACGACGCCTACCGACGCGCAAGGGTACTGCTACGCAAAAATTTCCGGATCCAGTCTGACGCCTGGGGATATTCTAAGGTAAGGAATCTAATACTAACTAATGTCTCTTACAGATATATCGTTACACAAGTAGTAACTTGTGCGATTGATTCAATGAGAATGGGGGAACCCGACGAGAGGTGACTTCATCAATAGAAAGGCTGCACTTTGCCATGCCCTTCGCATCCATCATTGTAGCGCTTAGAGCACTGATTGCGCGTTAATCATTCTATTGTGAGGGGCAGGTGATTCAGGCTGTTGTGTCTCAGGCCTCCTGAATGGACCGTTAAAACTCTCCCTCAATTTAGAGGGCCTGACCCTCAGGCCCTTGCCCTCTGCTGAGAGCATCCCACCCCTTTCTGGGCAAAACAAATGGGATGATGGTGAGGTGCCTAGAAGCCTTTTGATTGAGTACTTCCCAGCCGCTTTGAGGACAATGATTTCGCTACAACCAGTATGGATGGCTATGCGTGCGGCCTAGCAGCTCGATAAAATGGCAACACGGCTAGAAGGTTGTTCTGAAGTGGCGCCTAGCAGCTTTAATATGCTGGGGACTGCAGAAAGTCACTTGGCAAGTGGTGTGTCCCAGCAACTTTGAAGATACTCGAGGTGGCTAGAAGCTGAGCATCTGGCCGGGGTATCTCACCTGAATCGCTTTAATAGAACGATGGTGCATCTGCGACAAATCATTATTTTAAAATTGAGTTGTTATTTTGTCTTCAGTTCACAAAAATTCAGCACAAGCATTGGCATAGCCAAAAGGTCTTGCCTTTGGGACCTTTTAAGTGTTTAGCCATGCAACAGTTGATGTTGTTGCACCAAGGATATTGTGCTGGATAACTAAACACTTATAAGGTCCCAAAGGCGAGACCTATTGGCTATGCCAATACTTGTTTAAATCTTTTAATTGCGGCGTACTCCAGAGGCTCCGGTCACCTAGTGATGTGGTCTACCATTGAGCACTGGGGAGGATAGAAGAGACATGCAGTCCTTCCTGCTTTTATATTGCAGTCAGGTGCTGGCTGTGTTCAGAGCCTCCCTGCAGCACACTTTAAGGCGCCTTATTGGTTAGCGTGCTAGTTGTCCCGCAGAGCTGGGAGCTGTGACAACTTCTGGCCCGGCTATTTAATGGGCTCCGGGGAGCATACGTGCAGAGGCTGCACGCCGAAGGCAAAAAGTCTGCGCCCGTCCAGGACCAGGGGCCAGGACCCCTCCCCTTTCTAATAATAGGCTTACATATTTGGCAGAACAACTGTATGCGCTGAATTCCATGGAAAACAAGCCACGTAAGCATATTTCTAACCTATGTAATGGGGATCGGATTTGTAGGAAATGTAAAATGACTGGGACTCCTTTTATCACAAAGGAATACAAACATAGCACGAAGAGAGATAAGGATTATAATCAAATCTGGCAGATGTATCTACTCAACTGCAGATCATTACCTAAACACAGCATAGATTTGATCACTTTTCGTGAAGATCAGCAACCAACAGCCATGTTTCTCAGTCAGACCTGGCTTAGAGAAGACTCTATGCCAGATATTGTAATGACTTTGCCTCAAGGCTTTGCTATTGCCAGGTTTGACAGGGAAGGATGCAGAAGGGGAGGGGTGTGGTCATAATATAGAAAGAGAAGTTAAAAGCAAAATGTCATCCACTGCGACTCCCCAAATGCGAATGCTTGTTATTTGCCTTGGAACTATCGTCAACCTTCACTTTCCTAGGTATTCTAATACACCGACCCCTAGGTTCCGCCACTCAATTTACACAAATCCTCCCTGACACAGTGGTGGAACATAGCCTTACTACAGCAAACTTCACACTGCTTGGGGATTTTAATAAACAACTAGGAAACGTGGAATATGAAGTATCCAAAAACTTTACACCGGGCCTAAAAGCAATTCAGCTAACACAACAGGTCACAGGGCCAACCTATAAGCATGGTCACTTACAAGATCCAATATTCTCAAACATAAACAAAATGACCACAGGAGACTCCATAGAAATCCTATGGTCGTTAGCAAACTTTTTTTATAGAAAAAGTCAACAACATCCTCCATACTCAGAGAGGGGATAATGAAGTCATCCAACTGCTTGCACTTCAACACGAAAAACTGAAGACATTTCCGGAAATGACCCAAGAAGACTCGCAAGAGATCCTCAAATCTCTTAAAATAGGACCTCCTCTAGACCCTGCCCCTCCCGATATCATGCTTAAAGGTGGCAAGGCAGTTATTGGCATGCTGACTGACATGTTAAATCTGTCACTGGAGTCAGGGACTGTTCCAGCAGAATAGAAGCAAACAATTGTTAGGTCGCCATTGAAAAAAACATCCGCTGATCCCTCTAAAGCAAAATTATGGCCCTATCTCTCTCCTACCAGGACCGAGCAAGATACTAGAAAAACGTATCACCAAGAATATCTCCCTCTATCAGGAAGCACATGATATTGTATAGCCCTCTCAGATGGGTTCATGACCAGGGAGCAGCACAGAGAACTCCCTGCTTGCTGCCATGTGGAATTAAAAGCCATTCTGGCTCAAGGCGGGACCGCGGCCCTCATCCTAATGGATCTGAGCACAGGGTTTGACACGGTTTCACACCAGGTGTTAATCAAAAGGCTGGAAGAAGCTGGCATAGCTGGAACAGCACTTAAATGGCTTACCTCCTTCCTCCAAAACAGAGCATTCCAAGTCTGTGAGGAAACCACTAAATCGGAAATGTATTACTTAAATTGTGGAGTGCCTCAGAGCTCCTCTTTAAGCCCCACGTACTTAAACATTTATGTTACCTCACTGACGGGGATCATAAAGGCTCATGTCTTCTCCTCAATTTCTTATGTAGATGATACACAGATTATCATTTCTCTCTCCTCACAAACCAACAAAACCTCAATTCAGCTAAACCATTGTCTCGAAACATGTTTTAGACTTGATGGCAGTAAGCAATCTAAAACTGAATGTGGAAAAAATTAGGTGATGGTGGTGGGAAACAACTGCGCAAGGTGGATGGTGATGAACTGGCCAGCCTGTCTTGGCAGTCAGTCCACCCCAATATCAGAGGTAAAGAGCATGGGCTTCCGGCTTGACGGCAAGCTCACCATGACAACACAAGCTAAAAAACTAGCAGCAACGTGCTTTAGCATGTTCAGAACATTGAGAAAGCTTATGAGATGGTTACCTGAGCCATCACGCAGAATAGTGGTGCAAGGATTAGTCATCTCACGTCTTGATTATGGGAACTCCTTATATTTGGGGAGTCCCAAGGCTGTTATAAACACATTACAGGTTATACAGAATGCTGTTCCTTGTATACTACGTAAAATCCCCAAACATCAGTCTGCTACTTCAGCACTAGTAAGCCGGCACTGGTTACCAGTGAGTAAAATAATGTATTTCAAAGCACTCTGCTTACCTCATCGAGCAATGTATGTTAATCCAGAGACTTCTTTAACCTTATAACACAGCAAGAACGCTGTACTCTACCAGCTAGCAGCTGTTTACAGTACCCAGCATAAAGAGAACTAGAAGTAGAGGAAGTTCCTTTGCATTTCTGACCCCTAAACTCAGGAACGCACTTCCTCAACATATTAGGAAAAGGGAATCTGAACTTAAGTTTAGTAAACTGCTAAAACTATTCTGTTTAACTAATCTGGCTCATTCAGATATCTCCTGCTGTTGACTTAGCGCTGGGAGGTCCTTCCAGGAAGCCATGCACTTTAGAAATTCTCATGAATAGAATAGGTTTCAAAGAGGGGAAAGAAAATCAAGGATCACCTTGTCTAGGCTGCCTTGACATCAGATGAATCACCCAAAACACTGGAGGAACGTTACGGCCTACCCCCAGCCATTGGGCATTTCAAACGTGGCAGTTGTAGTGTATGCCCTTTTTCTATAGAATCCAAAACATTTGAACATAACACCATTGTTGTACCCCTTAAATTTCTTTATAACGCAATACTTCTAATGTGGTTTGTGCACTAACATGTCCATGTGGTAAACTTTACATTGGACAAACCACCCAAGAACAATGTGTAAGAATGTGTCAACACCGTAGACGTATCCACAGTAAGGTCCCCACTGCTCATTTAATAGAACACTACTTGAGCGAGGGTTACACAGAAAACGCTATCCAAAGACAAGTGATCAGTTTCCTCGGATTACCTGAAAGAATAGGGAATAAGGAACAATTGATTACTAGAGAAGAATTAAGATGGATTCTGAATATGGACACCATGAAAACCTGGCTAAACTTACAGGAGGTATTAACTAATTTAATTCAATTTGAACTGGCACAGAGACATTTTTCCTGAATCTACTGGATACTGTCTGAAAGTTTCTTGTGCATTCCTGGGTAGTCTCCAGGTGTCTCGTCAGTTTTGCATCAATTGTGTACATTGCAGCATTCCATGGTAACAACTTTTTTCCTTTCATTTGTGATTCTTGTATTTGTTATTTTTCACTACGATAGTAGATTGGAGTGGGCTAGATTGTGGTAGATTGGAGTGGGGTAGATTGGGGCAGAGTGGGGTAGATTGGAGTGGGATAGATTGAAGTTGAGAAGATTGGAGTGGGGTTAGGACGGGTAGATTGGAGTGTGGTAAAGAGGGGTAGATTTGAGTTGGGTAGATTGTGGTGGATTGGAGTGGGGTAGACCGAAGTGGGTTAGAGTGTAGTGAAGTAGACTCAGGTAAATTGGAGTGGAGTATATTGGAGTGAGGTACATTTGGGTAGATTGAAGTGGGTTAGATTAGAATGGGGTAGACTGGAGTGGGGTAGATTGAGTTAGATTGGGTGTGGTAGTATGGAGTGAGGTGGGTTGAGGTAGATTACAGTGAGGGCGATTGTAGTGGGTCAACTGGAGATGTTGGAGTGAGGTAGATTGGGGTAGATAGGAGTAGACTGGAGTGAGGTAAATTGAAGCGGGGTAGATTGGAATGGGGTAGATGGTTGTGGAATAGATTGGAGTTGGTAGAATGTGGTAGAATGCAGTAGACTGGAGTGTGGTGGATTGGGGTGCATTAGAGTTAGGTAGGTTGGGATACATTGGAGTGGGGTAGATTGGGCAGGGCTAGATTGGAGTAGGGTAGGCTTGGTGGGGTAGATTGGAGTGTGGTACATTGGAATGGGGTAGATAGGGTAGAAGGAGTAGGGTAGACTGAGTTAGTCTGGGTGCTGTAGATAGGGTGTGGTGGATTAGAGTGTGGTGGATTGGGGTGTGGTAGATATAGGTGGGTTAGATGGAGGTTTGGTAGATTGGGGTAGATGGAGGTGGGGTAGATGGAGGTGGGGTAGATGGGGGTGTGGTAGATTGGGGTGAGCAAAAGGGGTGGGGGTAGATTGGGGTGGGGTAGTTTGGGGGAACTGGGGTAGATTGGGTGGGGTAGATTGAGGTAGGATGGATGGGAGTGAGGTAGTCTGTGATAGATTGGATTTGGGTAGATTGGAGTGGGGTGGAGTAGGGTAGATTGTATTGGCGAGGAGTGAAAAGCGATGAAGGGGAGCAGTCAGTAGCACGTGGAGGAAAGGGGAGAAGCAGTGCCAGGAAGATGGAGGAGCAGTAGTGTAATGAAGAGGGGTGGGTAGCGGTACCATGAGGAAGTGGGAGCATTATTACGATGAAGTGTACGGCACGTTCCAGTCTATTATCAATGTCTGTGTAGGCTTTTATTTTGAAAAGTGAAAAAAATACTTTTCGGGCCAGGACACATTTATCACATTGCAGGTATAGGAAGAAAACCCCAACTATCAACTTAAATATGCTTGGGAGCTGTATTGTTAATAAAACGTATTCATTTTGTGTAATTTGTTCTCTTTGCATAACATTTGTGATGCTCTAGGCAAACAACTCTAATATTTCCAAATTCTATTTCACCTCATATCAGCTTCATTTCTGATTAGTCCGTAACTCCAATGTTGAAAAAGCCGCTCCAGGGTTAATCTGCATGCCCATAATGCCATTGACTCTAATTGCCGATTTAAGATGCGTTCTCCTTTTTAATTGCCTTTTAGCCACACCGGCAATATGTTTGTGCTGTCTACTGGCAACTTTCAGAGTGTATGGGCAGTTGGCCTTAGTTTTCAAAATCACTCTCAATTTAAAATCTTTTCAGATCAGGGCTTTATAATCTGTTCTGTATGATTTTTCTGTAGCTCACGTCTGCCAAAAAACATTGCTGCTTTTCCTGCTTCCAAGTGTGGTAGCAACAACGGTTAATAAGAAGGAGGTGTGGAGGAATGGAGGAAGCAACATGGAATACAAAGTTAGGTTACGTTCCCATTTCTTTTACAATAACAAACATGCAAATGCCACTAAGTAGCAAGCACTTGTATGGACTGCGTGAACAAAATTAAAGCGCAGGGTGAGGGAGGTTAAGAAAAAACACACAGAGGAGGTCAAGAAAAACACCTTCGGGGTGGAGGGAGGAGCACGGAGGTGAGCCTAAAAAGAAGCAACATGAAGGGGAAAGGAGCAAGTGGTAATGCAAGCACTCGTATGAAGTGCGTAAACAAGTATCTCCTAAAAACGGGAGCAGTGGATGGACACAAGTACTTGGTCTATGCGCCAAGGGGATGGCCAAAAACACATAAGAGGCATGACGCATGCATGCCATGGCAAACTGCAATGAAGGCTATGAGAGCAACGTTGCAGCTAACAAATGGTAAGCCTGTGGGCAGTCGGCAGCCCACAAACTGTAAACAACATGTTTCGAAGAGACAGCACATGCAATGTCTAGCCGAGACCTAAAAAGAACCATTTCTACACCATAATCCAGATTCCTGCCAAATTTAAATTAAATTTGGTCAGCCATTTTGTCAGTATGTCTTTTCTATGGAAAATACATTGGTGAACAAATTTGTTTTGAGGCCACCCTTTTTTCTTTGCACCCCCTTAATTAATCACCACACAACTTTGCAGACCTTTTTATTGTCTACATTGGTTGAAGATGCAAAGGTACGGGAGATTTATCGTACAGTGACAAAATAATTAGCAAGCAAAAAAACAGAGGAACTCCTGCCTCTTAGACTCCTAACTATAACTAAAGAGAGGCTACCGCAGAATATGTGTGCATATAATGTAGATATTTTTTAAGTTTTCTCAAAAGTATCTAGAAAGTACCACAGTAGTTTTTAAAACGTAAATATACATGATAAAATACAATTCAACATAATATAGGCTGGCTCTTAAAAGGGTCTTTCAGTTTAAAAAAAACATATTTACATATGTTTGTCAAGCAAAGTTTTTAGGGTTGAAATGAAAATATGGTTTCCATAGGTTGAAAAATGTACACCATCAGGACAATACAGTGCTGCATGGCCATATTTTATATTTAAAGGAAAAATGGAAGAGATTTTATGATCGGAAGGGATGCTGACACTGTTTTGTTCACGTCTACAAGTCATTTCACACTTGGAGGCAAAAATTGAAGTGGTCTACTGTAAATGCTGCTGTTTTTGATCACACATTTTGTGTTCTCAAATATTTGTTAGATTAATTATTAAGATGGAAAACATCTCCTTCATCTCAATGTCTTACTCTAATTAAGTGTCCTATATCATTACCACCACAGTGGATCACAATAAAGTGGAGTTGGTCACAATTACTAACAGAGGAAATAAAGTAGTAACTAATTATATTTCAAATCAATCTCTTTCTACCAATCCATGTTAGTTCAGCTCCTTTCAAACCTAAATCATCTTTAACCCCTACTTTTTTAGCATGGTGTCTGGCTCAAAAATATGAAACTGTGCCCAACCAACCAAACCTAACCATCTTAATCATAAACTCAAAGACAAGAATAAGGAACATAGTGGCAGACAAACAAATATATAGTGTTAGATGACTGGCCGTAAGAAATTACATCATACCAAAAACTTCAGTTTAGGAAGGAGGGCAATTATTAACTTGAATACAATTTGGGCAACTAATGTAGCACAATACTACCCAAAACCAAATAAGGAAAGAAAATAAGCTACTCTGCAGCAATGACATTTAACAAGTATTTGAAAGCCATTTGAAACACACATTTCTGGTCACATGACAATTAAAACGATTTCAAAACTAGGGGCCTGATTTTGATGTTGGCGGTACTGGTGGGTGGCAGATCCACTGCCGCAATTGCGCTGGGCCTCCCGCCTGATCTTGTTGGTGGTGTTGGAACTGCTACAAGACCGTCACTTCTGCCAGAATACAGGAACCGGCGGCAGTGGTGAGAGAGGCTAGAAATGGTGGCAGTGCCAATGCCGGCACTGACGTGCACATTATGACCTGCATTTGCACCGCTCATTTAATGGCGAGGGCCCCCAGCCAAATCTGCCCATGGGGGTGCATGCTGGGGGGACACATGTTGTGCCCCCCCCCTAGAATTGCACAGTTGTGTTGGCACTGTGTGGCATTCACAACAATGAGACAGAGACTCTGCTGGCGAGTAATAAAGCTTTATTTCTTCTTCAAAGACATAACATATATGGATCTGTATGGCTGTTCTAGGAAATGGAACTTATGAGTTGTAGCTATATCTCCTGTCATTATGTGTCCTTGCATGGGTGATGACATTCTGCTCTAAATATTGTATGGTTTCAAATATATGAAATTACTTAGTTAGATATATTAACATATATTAGCAATTGGATATGCACAACATCTATAAGTATTTTTTCACAATCCAATTGATTAGTTTTTCCAATGTTTCATGACTACTACCATATGATCATCATGATCTGAAAATGTTCTAAATGATGGCATGTTAATGTAACAGAAATTGTACTTTTGTCTCAAAACAATGATGGATTGACTTTGTATTTCATAAACATAAAACAATCAGATATCATTGCAGTAGCCTATTATTAACTTACCATATACTTTGAAGCCACAATAAGGCAGATGTTTAACTTACCTTACATTTACCATTTATCTCTATATCAAATACAATATATTATTTTTGATACCTGAAAAATATGGTTAATATTGGTAGAAGCTGTTTATCTTTTAGGGCACTTGGTTAATTCTGAAAAGAATTTATTTTTTTCTATCTTTCTTTTGTTTTTTGTTTTTTGCAAGGTCAACGCAACCAACCAAATCAATAGTCTCAACAGGAAACAGGAGGACAACAAAGGCAAAAAGGATTGGCCACTAGGTCTCGCCTTTTGGACCTTCTAAGTGTTTAACCATGCGCCACATTATCCTGGGTGCTGAGCTGCCAGTGATGTAAAAGCTATATAATTACTACAGACTGCGGGAAATATTTACAAGCCCCTATCGCCAATGGAACGTGACTTTTTACGACGTTCCTGTGACGATAGGGGCTTCACCTTATTTGCAAGGCAGCATTAAGCCACTTAAAGTGGCTTAATGCTGCCTTGTAAAATAAAGCCCCCTTTCACTCTATGCTTAGCGTGAAAGGGGAGCACAATGGGTGTTGCTGCGGGTGCTCCACCGCAACACCTAATGATTCTAACGCTGCCCCTATTTACAAGGGAGGCATAAATAGGAGGCAGCCCCAAAATTAAAGAAATGGTAAACCCTGGTCTTTCCCTGGTGCAACGAGGAGAAATGCTTCATTTCTCCTCGTTTCTGCCGTTTTCATGTGTGCTGCGTTGTGCAGCACACAGGAAAATAGTAAAGGCCAATGATTGTTTATGTACAGGAAGGTCCCCCTTCCTGCACATAAACAATAATTTTTTTTAAATTTCATTTGGCAACTTCTATGTGTGCTGCATTAAGTAGCACACATAGAAGTTACAAAGCAGCATTTAAAGATTGTTTATGTGCAGGAAGGGGGATCTTCCTGCATATTACATAAACAATCTTCCCCTGCACACAGACACCCTTGCACTATGGTGCAAAAGTGCCTGCGTTGGTGCTAGGCTGCTAAGTGTAGCGCCCACGCAGGGGGAAAGGCAGGGCTGCACTCCGGCACTTCCCTTGTAAATATGCCCCTGAGTGTGAAAAAAGAGTGAATAGTTTTCTGTCCAAATATTGTCCCTATTTTTATTTTTATTTTGATAAATAGCAGGACTACCATGTTCTGCTCAATGCAGGCAATCCCAGAGGTACACCTAATGCTGGAAAGGGCAAATTTGGTGTGGAAAGATCATGCTTGCGCATTACACTTAGCTAATTGGGGTGGGGTTTGAGCAGGCAGAGTATCTTATTTATTTTTTTTTTTATTATTATTTTCAGTGGCAGAGGCATACAAAATACAAGGATGAGAAAAACATTTTAAATAATAACAATCATTCGCATAATTGCAGATACATTATTAACGAAGCCAAAAAAGAGAAAATAAACCGGTAAGACATAGAAAACATAAGATATCACTTTTTACAGATGTAGTCGTTATTAAATTAAATCCAATTATCAATAGGAGACCATAATTTCCTAGCAAATATCTTCTTTCTGTGTCCTTTCAATTTATACACTGCTTTATCCATTCTATACACATTTAACAGCTTTCCCAACCATTGTTCGAATGATGGTGGATCAGCATCTAACCATCTTGAAGTAATACAGAAACGGTAAATAGACATTCCAATGAAAATAAAGTGTTCTTGATCAGCTGATAAGCTCTCGGATGGGACATATAAGCCAAAAATAATCACAGATGGACATAGCTTGATATTAATATTGAGCAAATTAGCCAAAAACTTTTCTATCCTATTTATATATACAGTTAGTTTAGAACAGCTGAAAAACATATGACATGAGTCTGCTGCTACAGTACCACATCGACTACAATTAATGCCTTTCGTAGCTTTCCATTTAGCCAGTTTTGCCGGTGTATAATAAAGATCTAAAGAAGCCATGTAATGTTGACTTTTAAGAGAGCTGTTAATTAGTATTTTATTGCTAATCTCAAACGCCCTTGCCAGATCTATCCCTTCTATACACAGCTTCCTTTCCCATTTCTGGGCTTGTTGGTCGAGATCATCATGCAACCTATTGACCATTAGTTGATAAATTGTGCCAATACGACTATCCCTCCTACCGCTCTCCATAACAACATTGGTCTCCATTTCGTCACTATAAAAGAGGTTTTTTTTTCCCAGAAAACTACGAATTTGTAAATATTTAAAAAATTCCTTTCTAAAGAGGCCAAATATATCTTGAAGTTCGGAAAAAGACATCAGAGCCCCATTTTGGTATAGTTGCCCAATTGAATGTATCTGTCCAAGACGAAATCGATTCATGGGAATATCTTGAGAGATACCGGATAACGAAATATTACAGCAGATGGGTGTATAAAAATTATATTTTGGGACTATCCGTAAAGCTTTATTAATTTGTCTCCAAACCAAAAAAGCAGAAAGAAGAACCTTGAATTTTGTTTTTTTGTAATAGCTCGGCTCCATAAATATCAGTAAACATTGGCGCACATGAGCACCCATAAGCATTTCAAAAATGGACGGTGACGCAAAGGTTTCATTAACATGATCATGAAATAGTAAAACCTTAATTGTTTTAAGAGTTATAGCCCAATAGTATATTCTAAAATTCGGAAATCCCAACCCGCCACGCCCTTGCGGTAAGGTACACCATTTTAAAGATCTCCTTGAACGGCGATACCCCCATAGAAATCTAGACAACATCCTATCTATTTTATTAAAAAGAGACATAGAGAAAAATAGGGGAATGGTTCGAAAAAAATAAAGAAATTTTGGAAAAATCAACATCTTAATAACATTGGTCCGTCCAAATAAAGATAAATGTAGATTATTTATCCTTTCTAAGGTTCTGTTAGTGGATATAAGTAAAGGATCCAGATTGAGTCCAACAATATCATCTACTTTAGATGATATAGTTACACCAAGGTATGTAGCAGTATCATTTATTAGAATATCAGTAGGTGTACCAGTTTTAGAATGTACAATTTGGGTTTTTGAGATATTTAATTTGTATCCAGAGAACTTTCCAAATTCACTTGCAATTTCTATTATTTTAGGTAAGGCGGAAGAGGAATCAGAGGTTACAATGGCCACGTCGTCTGCGTAAGCTAGGACTTTGTGGTCTATCTCATGAAGACGGACAGGTGGAATACCAGGTTCTGTAATTAATCTATTCAAATAAGGTTCTAAATAAAGTGCAAATAAAAGTGGAGAGCAAGGGCACCCTTGTCTGGTCCCCCTGGTGATTGAAAATGGACTAGAGATATCCGTGCCTAATCTTATTACACCCTTTGCGTTGGAATAAAGTGACTGTATAGCTTTAATGAATAGTGATGGAAAACCCTTCCATTTTAGCACAGACCAAAGGAACCCCCAGTCGACTCTATCGAACGCTTTTTCAGCATCAAGTAGAATAACTCCGACTGGGGATTCCTTTGCCTGAGCCCAATCCAACAGTGCGATGACCCGTTTAACGTGATCTGTAGTGTCCCTGTGCTTAATAAACCCATGTTGAATATTAGAAACTAAGCCCGGCATAACATCGTTTAATCTGTTTGCAAGAATTTTAGAATAGATCTTACTGTCAGCTGTAATCAGGGAAATAGGACGATACGAGCCTAATTCTTTTGGATCCTTGTTCTTTTTAACAAAAACGACTATAATGGCTGTAGACCAGGAATCAGGAGCTTTGTCTTGAAATGCTACATTAAAAATTTTAAGCAGCTCTGGTTTCAGCAGGAGTCTAAATGTCCGATAAAATTCAAGAGGAATCTGGTCGGGCCCCATAGCTTTACCAGCTGCAAGACTCATAATAGCCCTTTCGATCTCTTCCCAACTTATTGGCCTAGCAAATAAATCTATATCATCTGTACACAAAGAAAGTTGGTTGATAATTTGGAAATAGTCTGTGGGATTAAGAGTCTTGTCAATTTTGTTGCTAGAGTCGTTATACAGCATCTTATAGAAGCCCTGAAATGCCTCTAATATTCCTTCCCTATTTTCGTGAAGGATCCCATTTGTATCTTTAACACATTGTATTTCGTTATAAGAGGATTTTTGTCGTAAGCGCTGTGCTAGAATTTTTCCCGTACGTTCGCTAAATTCATACCGTTCCGTTTTATATTGTTTGAATTTTGCCGCAACTTCTTCAGCAATGTGTGTACGAAGACCTGAACGTTCAATGGTTAATCGTGTTTGTACATCCTCTATATTAGCATTATTTTTACATGCGGTAGATAAATCCAGCTCGACCTGCCTGATCTTGTTTAACCTGTCCCTAAAATCTGTTTGGTTTTTTTTCCTCTTATAATTTGCAAAACTGATTGTCTCGCCACGTACAATAGATTTAAAAGAGTCCCAGACTACTTGTGGAGAGGCGTTATCGGAGGCAAGATGGCTGCCGTGGGGAAGGCTGTGTAGTCAGCTTGCTCCCTCGCTCCTGGCGTCCTACCGTTCTATCGTCAAAGGAGGAGAAATATAGCTATTTGATGCTATGGATAATTGCAGCTAAACGAGCTCATTTCACCTGGTAAACCGTGGAACAGTATCGGTCAGCTGCCGGTATTATTATCACCGCTGTGGCTGCCGTCCGGGTCGCACTGGGCTGGGCTGCTCGGAGAGACTGAAAACGGAGCTCCGCGGAACCTGAAAGCGGCTTTTTTTTTTCTCTCATTTCCCGACCGGAGGGCTGGATCCGAAGCTCCGCGCTGGTAGAGAGGCGGCGACCACTTCCAAGTAGATTCTAGCAGAGGGGAAAGTGCTTGACAGACTTTGATTCCATCGGAGTTTGGCTCGTGCAGGTCAAACAAAAGCCACAGAAACACGGTGATAAAACGCTTCAAAAAAACAGGGAAGAAATAATTACATCGTGTCATCCCAGCACACAGTGATAGCAATCTGCTACAAACTATCCTTGCATCAGGCGGAGTTACGAATGTTGCTAAACTTCCTTGAGCTCAATCGGCGGTCTCCGCTGTGGCGTGCTACACTTTGCCTGTGCTGGGCACAGAGCAACGTTTTTCCCGGCAGAGGTGGCTCACGGAAGAAAAAGAGGACGCCACTTCCACTTTCTATTGCCACACGCAGTAACAGAAAAACCGGCCCTGGGTCTGAACTGAATAACGTGGAGCAAGGGAACGAGGAGACTGAGATGGCAGAGGCAACGCCACTGATCCCTGGTAAAAAAACCTTCACCAAACAGGGTAAGAACTCTAATAAAGGGGCTATTGTTAAATCTAATGAAGTACTCGGTATAAAAAGCCCAGCATTACAAACTTTACCAGATTTATTTGAAAAGCATGCTGCAAGAAAGAAAACAATTGACAATGATAATCGAAGCACTGATATAACTGACATAACCGCAGTACAATCCACTAATCAATTATCTGCAAGCGGTGACAATCAGCATAACCCTAATAACTCCTCTACTTTAGCACCTATTCAGATACCGACCGACTCGTTAAGGAAGGGTATTATGGGACTTGTAGTTCCAACTCCGGGTGGCGCTATCACCAACAGAGCATGCTCTCTTCCATCGCTGGTATTACTATTGAATGAAGCCCCAAGCGAAACACGAAATGTAAAAGAAACTACTGTGCAGCAACTTAATCAAGGGCTCCCTGAAACCTTCCCTGAAACCTTTTATTCACTATCAGAACTCTCATCCGATGAAGCGAATAAAGACTGGGCAGACTTTAGCGGTGAGAGTCTATCTTCTGAGGGGGAGACTAGTATGAGTCCTGACAATACTAACGTGGCAACCATTATAAAAAAAAAGCGGAGAACGAAGAGATCTCCTCGCACAATGAACCAAGAGGCTGCTTCTAACTCACCAAATAACACGAATCCCCTATCCTCTAAATCCATTGCTTCAGCTGTCAATGATATTCCGGGGTCTAGTCACAACGTTATACATGATCCTAGTCCACAGCAAGAGAACAACGATGAGATCACACTGAAAACAATATTTGACACCATGATGTGTCATAGAGCAGAGAGCAAGGCCGAGAATCAACGCACGCAAATGACATGTGCTAAAGTCAAAAACGCAGTAAGACGTGCAATCAAATTATGCTCAGAGACTGCTGATAGGGTCACTGAAGCAGAGGCCAGGATATCTGTACTCGAAGAAGAATGTATGGCTCAAAGACAAGAAGTGGGAGACTTCAAAGTACAAAAGGATGACCTATCTGACAAACTAGCTAGTTTGGAAAACCAGGCCCGCAGAAGCAACCTGCGTTTTTTGGGGATCCCTGAAAATAAAGAAGGAGGAGACCCGAGGAAGTTTATTATCAATTTACTGAACGATGCTTTTCCTGAGATTACCGATTGGGACTGGGCTCGGGAAATACAACGAGCACATAGATTCCCATTTACAACAAGGAAACCACGACAAGGTCACGAAAATTATCCCAGGGCCATTTTGGTGTCATTCAATAATTTCCTTGCCCGTGAAGTGATATTTGTAAACGCTAGACCAGATAAGAAAGCGGATGGCCTAGGTTGTCAGTTTTTTGTGAGACCAGACTACTGTCAAGCTACTGTAGCTCAACGGTGGCAACTGAAGCAACTGAAGCAACTAATTCCTGATTTTCAGAAGAAGGAAGTAGCAGTATTTTTGCAGGGTCCTGCAAAACTAAAGACTATATACAAGGGCCAAACAAAATACTTTATTTCTACTATCAAAGCTAAGGAGTACTTGGAATCTCTCTGATTAAATAAGAAGAATTTCAATGTATAGTATGACAAATCTAGAATTTGGGCGTAATAATTACACTGTTTAATAATTATTCAAATGCAGGATCATTATGTTTCGTTATCTTTATACTCTCTTCTCTGCTTTTCTGGACTTTTTGAACTTTCCCCTTCGCTCGCTTTTTTTCTCCTTTTTTTTCTCTTTTCTTTCTTTTTCTTTAGCAAGGACGCCATGGGTTAGGGACACGGCATCCATACGCTCCAGGAACTGACAGTTCCTGTGCCTCATATAGTGGGGAGGGTGGGGGGAGGGGTTCTGGGAATAAGGGTGGGGGTGGGCAAGGGCAAGGGTTGGTGGTGGGGGTGTAAGGCAGAGGTGTTCAACGCACGGATGATTATAAGGCATCTAAATGATATCATTGAAGAACAAATACTTGTGATGTTGGTCGATAATTTTTTTCTATCATTTTTGATATGTATAAAAAGGTGAAAATATGTACTATTAATATTAATGGTCTTAATGATTTAAAGAAGATTGCTATGTTTCGAACAATGCTCCAGGTGCTGAATATCGATTTGTTATGTATACAGGAAACTCACATTTCATGGGATAAACGTTTTCTTCTGAATAATCTGGGATTGGAAGTTCTGATTACTTCCAAACAAATGGGTATCAAAAGAGGCGTAGCAATTTGCATGCGAAAAGGAGTAGGGAAATGCTTAAAAACACTCTCCGACAAATGGGGCAGATGGGGACTGGCTGAGCTAAAAATCGGAAGCTGTAAATTTACCTTATGTTGCATCTATGGTCCCAATTTGGATGATGCCGAACTGTTTAACACTATGAATACAGAGCTATCCACTTGGACACAACCGATTATAGTCTGTGGAGACTTAAATATACACATGTCAGCTGACTGGAATATTAGATCAGAGAAGAGGTATACGGGCCGAAAGGTTAAAACTTATAAAGCACTTAGAGACTTGGTATTAAGTAATGGGCTAACTGATGTCTGGAATAAATTTCATTATAATGATCCCGGATATACTTTTTTTTCTACTCCTTATCAAAAATTTGTCCGTTTAGACTATTTTTTTGTATCTTCAGCTTTTTTAGAAAAAATTCATATTGAGATATTACCACAAGTCATCTCAGATCATAATCCTATAATGGCCGAGATGCAATTCCCTATTGACTGTCAAAACTCCACTAGATCCTGGTCATTTCAAAGAAATTTATTATTAGATGAAGATTATCTTTAAATGATGGTCAATATTATTAAAGATTACTTTCCAGGCAGAGTATCTTAATAGAAATAAATAGAGGTCTTACAGAATGTAAATTACGCTACTAAATAATATTCCATATCTGCCTTATTTGAGGTACAGTACGTTGCTTCTTGAAGTCATCTATAGTTAAGTCAACAGCAGCCCTGAAGTTTAACCAGATACCCAGTCTTTGTGTGTGTAGTTTGCTTTCTTAAAAAAGTGCTGGATGGTGAGCCAGAGAATCTTAATTTGTCTGCTACTACTGTTCACATTGCCACTGAAAAGGGCAGTGGTGATGCAAATATCACTGTCATACTGCCCACATAGTAAGTGTTAATCCTGCTTATGCCAATGCTAAACTCCACTGTGCATATCTGTAGAAACAAACAATGCAGATAACTGTACAATATGGGCTAACACCCACTGTAAAAATGGAGGTCTCTAGAAACCCATTAACGTAGAGACAGCAAGATAAGGGATAACCTCCACTATAGAACATGCAGGTCGATAGAAACAGGTCACAGTGAAGACTGCAGACCATGGCAGACCTCCTTCTAGGAAAATAAAGAAACACATCTATAAGACTGCAAGATCAGGGCCGAGACTTCATGACAATTACTAAGCCCCACTATACAATATACAGGCTTTAGATGACTGTCACTGTAATGACCCAAAGGGCAAGGCTACCATACACGTTAGAACTTTCAGGTATACTGACTTTTTTTTCTGAAGATACTGTAGGGTCAGGGCTACCCCCCACTATGGAAAAAGCAGGTCTGTGAGTCGTCCCCTTCCAGGGTAGAGATTACAAAGTGATGGATAAATCACATTATTGGCAAACGCTTGTCTATAAGCACATACCAATGTAGGAAATGCAGGGATATTCCTAACTTCCACTGTAGAAAATGTAGGTCTATGGATCCATGTCATGTTAGAGCTTTGGTGTCCAACTTAGGTCTAAGAGTTCCTTATTGCTATATTTACTACATTTTATGCAATTTATTTTAAGTGGATATTTTGAAAATATGCCATGGATTTGGCCTTGGTGCCCAACGTGGGGCACCCCTACAATTGAGACTAAAATTGGAGAATAAAAGATCTGCTACAGAAAATGTACGTCTAAAAATACATGTCGCAGTAGATATGGCAAGAGCAGTACCTCCATTGTATAAAATGGTGGTCTAAAAAGTGGTATGATAGGGACTTAAAGGTCAGGGCCAACCCGTATTACAGAAAATGCAGACCTGCAGATACATATCACAGTGGAGCCTGAACATCCAGCTCTGACATTTAACACAGAAAATTAGGGTTCGTGGATACATTTCACAGTGTAGCCCGCACATCGAAGGGTGACATTCATCACTGAAAAAGCAGGTTTGTTGATGAATGTCACTGGAATTTGCATATCCAAAACGGACATTCCTCACAGAAAATGCAGACCCGTGGATACATGTTAGTGTGGAACCTGCACATCCAGCTGTGACATTTGACACAGAAAATTAGGGTTTTGTGAATTCATGTCAACCTGAAATCTGCTCATCCAGCGTCAGGGTTCATTGAATAAATTGCAGGTATGTGGGTGCATGTTACAGTGAAACCTGCAAAGCCTGGGCTAATCTAATCAAATTAAAGTGTGAATCTATGGGTTATTAACACTGTTCAGATTACAAGGTCACACACTGATTTGGTTTTCTCTTTTAACCTACTATTGGTATTTCGAGGTAAAATAGCTCACTTTATCTGCAACTGTTCTGTATGCATGGTTGTCACTCTGATTTGAAACTGACACCAGGAAGCTTTTACGATCGCCTTGGAAGATGTTACAACTAAAAAGTGCTCAGTCACAAACAGGAAAGTAGTCATGAAAGTTCTAGTGCGTGGTACTGCTGCTACCCAACTGTGTTTTCACCCATTCCAGCCATCCAGTTAATAAGGCCTCCCTTAGTAAATATTGTATAATACTATGTGTGCGTGTCCCTGAAAAGACTACCAGACGCACGGAGTAAACATGCGAAAGGTGGCTTGGAGAGACAGAGCAAGGGTGTAAATAACACAGAATTTTGGTTTACATAATAAATAAGTAGGAACCATTGTCACCTTCATTTCTGCAATGAAATCTGATTTACTAATTTGAACACATTTATGTTAGGGCTAAGGAATGCACCCTCGCCCAACAGTGCTATGTTGTCTGATTTGAGCACATGTTAATCAATGTTATGCAAGGATCACCGTCCTGCACTCGATCCATCAGTGAACTATTGTGTTTTCCATGTGTGACACACTCTGATGACCAACTTGTAACATGTGAATTGGAGAACTGTTGAGCATGTCATCATAAAGAGCATAACATAGACATATTTTACCCTCAGTCTGAAAATCAGACACTCCAAGATATTGAGGGTGCCCCTGTGTGAATGGTTCTGTGTGATGATGAATGGGTTTAGCAGTGTAACAATATCAAACCCTCAACACCTAAATGCAGTGTGAAAATCTCATTAAAAATGCATTTTGAGACACTCAGAAAAGTGAGTTCCTGTGCTGACTTTGAAAGCACACACCAACCTACTCTCTAAACTAAATTTCAGTAACCTTACCACTGAGTCTATAGAATGTCCGGGGAACTGGAAACATCAGAAAGTTGCAGGTCACATTTAAAGCAGCATCATGCCACATATAACTGCACACTGTCGAAAGTATCGGCAGAGGGGGAAAGGGATAACGGACCTGCACATGCCTCCGCCCAGGTAAACCGAGGCAGGCAACAGGTAGGTGCTAGTGGTGGGGGGGATTCGCAGTGCGAGGTCTTGGCGTCGGCTCTCCGCCGTATACTGAGAAACCCACAGCTGCTTTTGTGTTAAGAAAAGGGAGGGGGGTTTCTTAAGTCAAGGGGGAAGGAGGAAAGCCAAATACATAAAGAGGCAGCGACGAATGGGAAAGATAAAGCGGGCATAATATAAATTCAATAAATGCATTGCAAAACATGACGGCGTCCATAAAGCGAGCACCGTGTTGATAAACGAGCGGAGGGAGATGAAGAAAAGAAAAGAATGCGTGGGAACAAACATATATATTTTTTAAGTAATGCCACACGTAACAGGGGAAATTGCCTGGGAGGGTCCAAAATTCCAAGAGGCGGGACTAATTTAGCAGATCCACCAGACAAAAGCAGACATTTAAGACTGGCACTAACAGAAGCCAATAGAAAAGATATAAGGTTCTTGCACTACATATACCAGATACAGCATGCCTCTCAGACCAGTGCATGCGCGCTGAGCTAGGCTCGACCTAAAAAAACTAGGGCTGTTGTGGAGGACACTGGTAAGCCATGACAAGCTCACGATGGATGGTCATATTTCTCTCTCTCCCACAACAACAACAGCATGGCAGAGGGGGCAGTATGTCGCTGTACAGCCATATTGCTCTATTATATCACGATTCTGCTTGAAAAGATGCATTGGCATTGTGGTACCAGGTGTTGGTGGAAGTGCTGAAGGAGATGAAGAATTAGAAGGTGCTACTTTAGGGAAAGATGCAGCGGACAGCAGTGAAGGTGCTGATGAACCAGAAGAAATCAAAGGTGTTAGGTTAACCGAAGAAGTGGCCGAGGTCGATCTTCTTGTTTTAGCCTCTTCCATCGCCTTCTGACACCTTATTCCTGCACGCGTCAATCTGGTAGACTACATTTTTTGCAGGTGTTTTCTAATTCCAGTGGTATCTGAGAAGTCTTGCATGATGTTCCCACAGTAAATAACTTTGTTACATATGTTGCATGCAACAAATTTGGAATTATTTGTTCCCCTCCAGGTGGCAAAGAAACAAATTCTCATACAGCAGAGTCTGTCAATTTCTTACTCTGAGCCACCTCTTCTTCCTGCTCTCGCAATAGCACAGAATCAACTTCTCTAGCCATTGCAGTTGTACAAGACTTCCTAGGTGGCTTTCGAACAAAAGATTTTCTCTCTTCTAAAGAGCACAACCTTTGAAGATATCAATTGAATGTCGATAAGGGGTATATAGTTCCTGTTTCCTACGACTGACAGAGTTCTATTACAATGAAATGCTGTTTTACAAAAGTGAAAGTACAGCTGAAATATCTCAATACTACTGCATCACTATACTTGTACAGTTCTTTTTTATTTTTTTTTACAGAGTTTTATATAGCGTGAACTTGACCTGCAGGTATCAGGTATCAGAGTGGTTTACATAGCACCAGTTAACAAACAAAATCTACAGTTATAATACTAACACAAATACCATTAAAAAAAAACTAGCCATGAAACCCTGAATCCATATTTTAAATAAAAATAATTCTTTTGTGTAAATATAATTGCAACATTGGAGACTCCATTGACCTAATTTATTAGATTATGTTGTGCCGAATATCACACTAAACAAGCGATTTATAGAGAAATCGTGCATGTGCTCTTAAATATTGGAACAGTTTGGGATTTTAAAAAGGGCAATCTTAAACAGGCAGATCACACAGGAGGCACTCAATGCGAGACTTTGAGCAGTATATTTTTAAATTTTCCTTTCTTTTATTGTACTTCGAGTTTCTGTTTTAGCTGATGGTGCGGCACCACTTCTTATTAAATATTGAATAAGTACTTCCATTTTTGTAGGTCAACATTCCCTTCTGCGAGTGAAGTAACAAAGTCCTAATCACTCGGCTGGGCACACACTGGGTGGTCTTTTCACGAATAATGAGCAGACCTCTATAAATGAGATCCTCCCTTTGACATGGTCTGATCACTTTGCAGTATTATTTGATATTAGGGTACTGCATCCTACCTCCTTACACCCCTGCTTAATTCCCCCTAAACAGTTTAAGGCTTGGAGAGGTATAGATCAGGCCCTTTTTAAACAGCATCTAATTGATACTGAGCCTGAAGATGTTCAAGACCCAGAATTGGCCTCCACAAACTACACGGAATTGCTCCAAAATGATTTTAGTAGACTAGTACCGTATAAAACTGTCTCCAAAAACAGGAAATCTCCCTCGGCCCCTTGGTTCTCTGAGGCACTGAGTTTGGAGAAGCAACGATGTAGGAAACAAGTAAGGCTCTGGTGCCAAGAATATGACAACAAGGAGAAATCTCGCTACAAGAGGGCACTGACCAAGTATAAACGTCTTATAATTACAAAAAATAGTAATTACTACACCAGGAAAATAGAAACAAGACTCCTCTAAACTGTTGTTTTAGGTAGTTTCTAAGCTGGCAGGGCCAGCTGATAACTCCACTAAGTTGGCATCCCAATAACTCTGAGATTCGTTAGCCAGCTGCTTTCAGGACAACGTGGGGCAAATTTACTCTAACTTCATTGTCTCCGCGGTGGGCTGGAATCAGCTGGTCGGAAAAAACAAGAATAGGGACAGTTCCAACTTCATGGAATTTAGGCCAGTTTCAGTGGAACAGATCTCTGATCTGGTTAACACTGTCAAATCAGGCTCTCCGTTTGATCCGTGCCCCCTTCAGTCCTGAAGCTGATCCCAGACCTAATAGGTACCAACCTGGCCAGCATCTGCAACACTATGCTCTTCTCAGGCACCTATCCTTCCCTATGGAAAAAGGCCTCTCTTCTGCCGCTGTTAAAAAAAAACCAATCTTGATCCAGGAGAGACCAAAAACTATCAGCCAATTGCACGTCTCCCTTTTCCAGGTAAAATCATTGAAAAGAATATGAATACTCAGCTGGTTCAATTTATTGAGGAGAATAAGCTGCTGGACGATACACAGTTTGGCTTCAGGAACGGCCATAGCACTGGAACCGCACTCATTAAAGCTTCTGATGAAATTAGGTTTGTGGTTGACAAAGGAGGTGCCGCAGTACTGGTGCTACTGGATCTATCAGCAGCATTTGACACAGTTGATCTTGCTACGCTGATCAATCATGTCTCAGCCATAGGCATTGGGCAAAAGGCCAAAGCCCTTCTGTCTTCATTTCTATTCAATCGCACCTAGTCAATTAGTTTAGATGACTTTAACAGTTTTCTCACTCCCATGTGGAGTTCCACAAGGATCTTCGCTAGGTCCGACTTTTTTAACATCTACGTGACTGATTTAGCACGAGTAATTAAATAATTCGGGATGGGTCTCACGTCATATGTGGATGACACACAACTGGTGCTCACCGTGCATAAAGATGGAGACGCAATCTCTGCCAGCCACGTGGTTTCTATCATTCCGACCAATCTGGCAAGATTGCATCTTACCTGTTCTACGATGCCTGCTATGTGGAGAAGAATGCATGTTAGACATCTGTCTGACACTCCGATCAGTCCTGCCAACGGATGTTGATACTTTGCTTGGTTTGGTAACGGCCCATGCATTGTGTTGTCCCCAGCAGCTACCAATCCTGATGAAGACATTCATTGAGGTCTCAAAGACGCAAACTGCGGACGGTTAGATACGTGGATCGACAGGCACACAGGTACCAAATCCATCTCCTTCGAACATTGCTAATGCGGCTAACGCTGACGGCGATGCTTCACATTTTTGTACAATCGGTCTACTTAACGAAGTGGTCCAACTTTCACCTACTGTGGTAGACAAATTCTTTACCAGCTTAGAAGATTTGATGTTTTCTCCAAATAATGAGACTGACTTTTGAAATTAGCACACAGCGTTCTATGGACTCTGTATTCGACCTTCACTTTTCAAAACAAAAACTTTTAACTTTAGAACTCTATTTTTTTTATGATGTGACTTTTTCCAAAGTTTGGCACAAAGTTATCTGCTTAAAGTAGAACTATTTATAGAGAACAAGAATTCTGTGAGAACTTCCAAGAGACAATATTTGACCTTGTCCACAACCAATTTATATATTCTGTCATGGAATGGTCTCGACTTTTTTCTTCTGTATTTAAGAGGCATTTCATAATTCATTCGGATAGCATTTCCCATGTCATACTATATGCCTTGAATGAAAACTTTGCTTTTAAGATGCGTACAGCACAAATGCTCATTTTCGTGTACAACCATTTCGAATGCATTTTATATATTTTGGGGGGGGGGGATTTTTACACATCATGCTTTAGATATGTTTTAAATGCTTAGAATTTAGTAATGTCGAACATAATAAAGTGGAGTGGGTGTTGTATGGCATTTTAGGATCCGAGCGAAAATTTCCCGATTCATGCCCTTATATAGGTACAATTCACATTGCCCTTATATAGGCATAGAAATCATACCCATATTTAGACATAGCCCATGCAGTCCAAATACAGGCTTGGCTACTTCCACCCGTACCAAAAAGTCACAACGATTTCTTGGAAAATCGGCTTAAGCAGTCAGGGACATCCCCTTGCTTGAATATTGATTTGTCCAAGAACTCATGGAGTTTACAAAAAACTACCATTCTCTTGGGATTCTTTTCTGATGTTATTATGCCCGACTTTACGTCAAACTAGGCACCTTCAAGGTATAAATATACCTTCACTTGCTCTGGTAAGACACAGTTGTTCGGAGCAGCTCGACTATCTACTTCCCCGACGCAGCTCGCTACAGCAAGTGCCGAAGGCAGCCGACCCTCCAGCTGACGCACTGATAGAGACGCTGTCCTTTCTCTCACCGAGAATCCAGCTCCAGTGTTTCCAAGCTCCCCTTGCGGGGTGTTGGGAAATCGAGTCCGAGACAAGAGATACAAGACCTCCTTCATTCAAAACTAAGGAATGGAGCTGATTAGAGCCTAAGAGAAATCTTGGGAAGATTCTTGGCAAAGAAACTAAACCTATGCTACACCACACTTACTTCTTCCCTCGTACAAGACTTAGGTTAGGTACATTGGGGTATGCGTATTTTAGAAGCACCAGTTGAGTACTTTTAGCCTTTGTTATTTATGTATGTATTTATATATGGTTTAGAAACCATACCATGCTTTTACAGTATTATTTTATAATACTCTTCTCGCTGTATGCATTATACTTTGCAACCTGCATTACGATTGTAGCAGTTCATTTCTTTTGCATGAGAAAGAAGTCTGTTCAAATAAATCCTTTTATTGAAAACGCCCGTCTCTCTATTTCTCTGCACCTCTGATGAAACGAAGCATGCACGATTGACTGAGTAAAATATCTAACTATTGTTTCCACGACTCTGAAGATACGTTTATCCTTGGGGAAACAAAGTTGTCATGTTTATGCGGTTGTCAGAAATGAATCCCTTCTTGTGTATTTGAGAAAGTTTCTAGTGACCTCTGAGCTAGCTGGCACTCACAATTAAGTTTAATATATTCTATATAGACCGAGTCGACCTCAGTCCTACGTCAAATCTATAGGATATATTCTTCCAATGTGCAGAGCCTATTGGGAATATAGGAACTACACTACATTTTTATGATGGCATGTTGGCCATTAGTGGTACAAAAGGGGTGGTGATGGACGGAGCATCTGAACCAATCAAACACTCACACCCAGTCAAAAGATCTGGGTTTGATCCATCACCGTTCTTTAGCCCACTCTGCCACCCCAGTTCAGACATGGCTATATGCAAATCAGTCTGACCCTGTGCCTCATGGGAACAGTCCAGCCCGAACTGCCAAGCCATGCCTTCCCTGCTTGTTTCCGGTCCAGGGAAGGCATGGCTTGGCAGTTCGGGCTGGACTGTTCCCATGAGGCACAGGGTCAGACTGATTTGCATATAGCCATGTCTGAACTGGGGTGGCAGAGTGGGCTAAAGAACGGTGCTGGATAGGAGCAATGTTGAGCTGGTGGGAAGAAGCGCATGGGGGAGAAAGCAACGTGGGGAATCGGGGGAGATGTACACAGGCGAGAGAGAAAAACATCAGACTACGGCGAGGGAAGGAAAGTATATGAGGGAGATAGCTAGAAAACACATGCACTCTTGCGTAGGGCTAAAAAATAAGCACTGGAAGGACGCAAGGAATATGTCCTTACTATGGAGGAGGGTCAAGAAGTGGAAGGAAAGCTTACACCCTCTAAAGAATAAGAAGCGAGCAAATGTGAGTGAAAATGAAGCCAAACAATGGCAAGGAATGAGCTGGCTCTAAGCCCACTGGAAGCAAACAATATGTTTTGCAACAGAGCAAATGCGCCGTCTAGTAGACTGGACCTAAAAAATGGGTAGATTCTCTAGTTTTTCTTAGCCATTATATCGACGGGCAAGCCAGGTCCAGAGTTTCCCACACATAGCCACTAAGGAAAATACAGTTCAACAGCACTGAGACACTCCTACTTTTGTGTGAATCATATCTATGTTGGTGGTGACTTGACCGATTCACTTCCTTATGATGACACCCTGACCCACAAAATAGAAAACCCCTCCCCTAAACCTGGTAGGAAAGGGGTAAGGATTCAATAACTGCCAAATTACCACAGAGATTTTTTGTTCCAGGGCTTTCCGCAAACATGTGGGATCAAAATATCTTAATAATCATAATATTGTCTAGATTATTGGCCTTGGAAAACCACTGCACTCTAGAGGGTGTTATATCAGCATTAAACTGTGCAAAATAATATATATTTACGTTAAAGAATATTGGAACAGTTTGGCTTAAAAAAGGGGATCAACTTTTATTCTCCCATTAAGATTGACGACATGGTTTTACATTACGCAAGACTGAAGGATCTCTTTTTCAAACCTATGTTTATCAACAACCCAGCAGACAAAAAAATAAGAGATTTTCCAAGAAATATTGCATAACAATACTTTCAGCTTTGTTTTTTCCCCAACGCCCCAGGTAAAGTGTCAATCTCTCTAGCACCACTCCCTCTGGTAATTGCCAAGAAACTGACGAGTCTCACCTGTCAGAAACCTTATTGTGTATTATATAATGAATTAAAGGCGTTAATGAATTAAAGGATGTGGTAAGCCCGGTCAATAAGTTACAATGACAGTAAGCGTGATATAAAAGCGATTTCCTCGGCCCTGCTGAAGTTACTGGAAAATGGCTGATGACTAATGACACCTACTAGGTTTCTCTCATTCCACCTCTACAGAGAGCAAGGAACTGCCTACATCACATTTGAGGCACAGACAGAACATTGGCAGCTACTGAGACCGCAGCTTCAAAAGGAAATGCATGAGAATCGGTATTAGAGTTCTGAAATCTCTGGAATCATGACATCTCCAACCTGTTCCTTGATATTAAAATAGGCATGTTTGTTCTTTCTGTAGATATGGTGCCAAGGAGGCAAGTCTCCTCCTTATTCCTGGATTCCGGGTGCGGATGAGAATTTCTAAGTCTGTGCTGACACATTTCAGCAGGACAAACAGGCCACACATATTGGGTAAAATATGCGGCAAAACTCTGATAAATGCAGAATTGATGTTCGCAGCACCAAATTCTACACGTATGTCTTTAATGTCTTCTCCACAAATAGGGTAGGAGGTATTTACTGCACCCAGTAGATCCCTCACCCAGGCGAATATGTACTTAACAGGTAGAGTAAATGCCATCCCCTGTTTCTCAGCACCACAGCACTCATAAGTGCGGAGTTCTCCCCTAAGCGAAAGAAAGACAAAGAGCTTCATTCTGAAATGAACGTCATTCTGGTAGCTCAGTCATCGAGTGATCGAAATCTAGTGAGAACTCAGGGGCTTATTTACAAACCCCTTGCGCCGCTGGTGCCACACTTTTCCTCATGTTAAAAATGACGCACCGGCGGCGCAAGGGTTTTGTAAATAAGCCCCTCAGATTGGCAAAGCTTTAGTCAAAGTAAACCTCCTTCAGCATTTTGTCACAGTCTGGTTAATTTAGTCCCATTTGAAGTAGATTCTTTAGTCAAACCTCCATCTAAGAGGAAAGTGGTGTATTTAATTCATTAAAGTTTACGGTATAAACTATTGAGTGTGAGGTACGGGCGGCCCCATTCACCAAAATCCAATGGAGTTACTAGTGTTGTTTTTTTGTGCAAATTTCAAACTTTGAAGGAATTCACAAAAATGTTCGGATTACTCATTAGAATATGTAACAGAAGTACATAACCAGGTATACTCAGAGCAGTCTTTTTGCATAATGAAATGCAAGACTTCCACCTATGGAAATGAGGAGCAAAAGTTTAGTTGTGCTTGTTAACCTTTTTATTTCTTCATTGGAAAGATCTATTCCCAATGATTTGATTTTCCTTTGCCACTGCCATTGCTAGGTTATGTATTGCATCAATGTGGTTACCAAAGGACCCCCCTTCGTTTGAAGTGTGGAGGGCAAGATTTGTATCAATCTTCAATATGGAATACAGCCTATATGCTCTGAAAGGCAGGCGAAGAATGAATTTGGGTTGTCAGATCTGGGGGGCCGTTATGACTTATATGGAGGTATAAAGGTCCTGCTTTGAGTAATTTATGCCCCCTTTCCTTTTTTTTTTTTTTTATTTTATTATTTCTGGTGTGACAGAGAGTAGCAGTTGCAATATGTTTAAGAAGGGATTAGCCCCGTACATTTTAAGCCATGTATATATTGGACAGATGTGTTATTTTCAGATATGTAGAGCCATTTTTCTTTTCTTCTTCTGTCTTGACCTGTTTCTGAGCAATATTATGTTTTTTCATTTGTAATACTTGTGCCGTTCTGTGATCTCATGGATTTCAATTAAAAAAAAAAATTAAAAAAGGAAAGATCTATTCCCAATGGGGAAACTATTTTCTCAATGTAGAAACCCCTATGCCTACACTCCCATCAGTTTTGAGAGTGTTCCCTCCCCATTTTCACTTTTAAAAATGCAGTACTACAAAACGAGATGTTTGATGCAGTGGAAAGCCAAACAGTTCATACAGGAGGAGAAGCAGACAGGTAACTTGGTCTTGAGTTTAAACAATATGGACATGGCCTTCCTAGATTCAGAAAATAAATACCTTTGGCCAGCTTCACAATAGCAAGGATTTAAAAGAGGGAAATGTATTCACTTTTGATTTACTGCTGCGTTTGGGATAGGTGTCTGACTTGTATGTGATTCACCAAGACCTCAGGAATATTCCTGTAAGTGCATTACAGTTATAGATTTCCAGGATTGCACGAATTCACAAAAAATCCAATTGATGTGGAATGGTGCATTTATACAGTTTGTGTTTTTCTCCTAGGGAATACATTTTGTTCAGTGGATAAATCTTTTCCCCATATGCAACCAATTTTGGGAGTCTTCCCTTCCCTTTCTTTTCTAGGAAAGGAAATGAAAAGTGCCTTTCACAGCAGGCGTGTCAATGCATTTCCAATGTGGAAAACTGCCTCAAAGATATATGTAAATCCACTAGCCTAAAACTTTATAGCTGTTCACTGGGTTCTGCCAGTTGACCACACTAAAGCAAACTCTTACCCACCCTGAACCTTAACTTTAATACAATTCAAAACTCACCTGACTGGCAGATATTCAACCACCATACAGCACACTTTACAGTCGTACAATTCCAGAAAACCTGGGCCCAGATTCACTAACCTTCCATGCAACACAACAAGGTATGGGAGAGAGAAAAGAAATGCACCATATCTACTCTAAGATATGGAACAATTCTGCTCTCTCATAACACTGGCGCACTTAAGGCAGTCTAATGCCAACGCAGGCACCCATGCCCCATGGTGCACGGGTGCCTGTGATATGGCCAGCATTGTTTGGTGCAGGAAGGGATACCTTTCTGCACAAAAACAATCTTTAGAGGCGTATTACTCTTTCTATGTGTTCTGCAGAATGCACCACACGTTGAAAGAGGAAATAACTTTATTTTATTTATTTTATTTTATTCAAAGTTTTATATAGCGCGAACAAGATCCTTACAGATATCAGAGCGCTTCACAATGACAGGGTAGGGGCAGTAGGAATGAACAGAGGTAATGGGAGCATTGTAGTAGTCACTAACTTGAAAGGATAATAATAACATACATAAAACATATCAATATACAGTCAGGTAAACAAGTAATATAAGACGGCACAAGTCATTGATCCCACTACAGAGGTGTTCAGGTACACCTTGGGTGAGTGGAAGGCTTATACCAGTGTTTTAGTATAGAGAGAGCACTGAGTGGGGGCATCGGGAGGGTGAATCAGTGACCCAACGTGCATCATATATTGGTCGGTAGTAAGAAAGTAGCGTAGTAGTGTCTCCATCAAGTAGAGGTATAGTGCCGGAGGACAAGGTGAGCATTGACACAAGGCAATGCAGAGTCTCTGATCCAGCACCTATAAGGTTCAGGAGATCTTGGCCAGAAGGATGGTTTTCACCTCTTTCTTGAAGAGTGCAGTGGAGGAGATACGCCTTGTTTCAGGAGGGAGCGCATTCCAGATCCTGGGTGCCATTCCTGAGAAGGAGCGCTTGTAAGTTTTCTCTTTCCGGAATCTACGGGGTTTCAGGAGTAGAATTTTTGAGCTTCTATTGGATCTCGAACCTCCTGATATAGACAACTTTTGAGCGAGGTAGTTGGGTGCATTGTGGTGCACGGCCGCGTGTGTCATAACTGCAATTTTTAGTTGTATTCTGGCTTCAAAAGGCAGCCGTTTTAGGGACTTTAAGTCTGGGGAAATATGCGAATGTTTTCTTGAGCCAGTAATGAGTCTTGCGGCAGCGTTCAGGGAGGCTCTTAAGGGTGCTGTTGTGGATAGTGGGAGTCCGCTGAGGGCCACAATTCCGCAGTCTATTCGAGGGATGACTAACGCTTGTACAGCAGTTTGGAAGTCTTCAGCAGGGAGGAAGGGTTTAATTTTCCTCAGTGTGTTGATTTGGAAATTAGCTGCTTTTGTGGGTTTGCTGACGTGCTGCTGCATGTTGAGCTTGGCGTCCAGTGTGATGCCTAGGGATTTCGCTGAGTCCACGATGGTGGGTTGGACATTGAGTGCTGTTAGGTTGTTGAGCCATGTTTGGGTGGTGGAAATTTTCGCCGGGGGTGAGATGAGAAGGAACTCAGTTTTCAGAGCATTTAGTTTGAGGTGATTATCGGCTAGCCAAGATTGAGTGTTAATAAGCGTGGAATTCAGATGTTTGATATCTTCCGGGGATTGAAGCTTTAGGTACAGTTGTCGGCGTACATATGGAATTGGACATTAGAAGCTTGGAGCAAGGTGGCGAGCGGTTCCATGACGAGGTTGAACAATGTGGGGGAGAGGGAGGATCCTTGTGGAACACCTAGATCTGCAGGCACAGGTGAAGATAGCACATTGTCGATCTTGAACTTCTGAGACCGGTTGTGAAGGAAGGACGAGAACCATTTGAGAACCGTTCCCGATAGACCCATTCTAGTGCTTAGCAGCTCCAGCAAGTTCTCATGTTTGACCGTGTCAAATGCTGACGAGAGGTCAAGAAGGATGAGGAGGCAGGACTCATTGCGATCAAGAATTTGGAGGGCGTCATCAATTATGTGTGTCATAGCTGTTTCCGTGCTATGTTTCGCTCGGAAGCCTGATTGATTAGAGTTGAGGAGGTCAAATTGGTCAATGTGTCTTGTTAGTTGGAGTTGGACACATTTCTACAGCAGTTTGGCCAGAGTGGGGATATTGGTGATGGGCCGGTAATTGTTTAGGTCAGACGGATCAGCTGTAGGTTTCTTGAGTATAGGCGTGACTTGCCCCACCTTGAGGGAGTCTGGAATGAGGCCTTGTTGCAGGGAGCAGTTGATGATTTTGGTCCAGAGAGGGAGGAGCAAGGGGATGAAGTCTTTTACAGCATTAGCAGGTAGAGGGTCTGTGAGGTGATTAGAGGGCTTCAAGGTGCAGAGCAGTTTGTGTATTGTTTCTTCCGAGTAGGTATCGAAGTACAGCCAAGATGCCATGTTTTTAGGTTGAGTGTTAGCCATTCTGGTGTGGTTGGGGAATCGGCTTACATCCATGATGAGGTCATTTCTTATGTTGTCAGTCTTTAGCTTAAAGAAAGCAGAGAAGTCTTCACAGTGTGGGGTGTCGCTTGTTGTGCTATTTGATTGTAAGGGTTGTGCCTTTGTTTGGGTCTTGATTAGTTCGAACAGTTTTCTTGGCCTGTTTTTTGCTTGGTCCAACTGGCGGCTGAAGAAGTCCAACTTTGTGCGCTTTATTTTCCTGAAGTAGGCATTTCTCTTGTTTTTAAGCCTTTTGAGGTGCAGTGCTGAAGGGTCCGCTCTCCAGGTGCGCTCTGCCATTCGCATCGAACGCCTGTCGTCATTGAGTCTGTCGTCATACCAGGGGTTAGAGGTTTTGGTGGAGACTCTCTTCAGTTGCAGTGGGGCGACTTCATTGACTAATGTATTCATAGATTCAAGGTAGTGGTCAGTCAGTGATTGAACATCCGAGGCACCTGAAGGGGGAAGGAGGAGATTGCCGATGTGGGGAGGCAGAGTAGAGGGGTTGAGATTCTTCATATCCCTTTTCCATGTTTTGGATTTGATTGGTTGAGCCGGGTTAGGTTTAACTTTTTCATTGATAAAGAAGGTGATAATGTGGTGATCTGACCAGTCGCAGCGTAGAATCGTCTCCAGTTGTGTAGAATTCTCTTTGGCAATGATGAGATCAAGTATCGAGCCTTTGTCGTGTGTTGGTCTATCGCATATTTGGGTGAGGTCAAGCGCATTAAGGAAAGTTTTGAGACTATTCACCACTGTGTCTTTCTGATCGTTCCAGTGGAGATTGAAGTCACCCAGGTAGACTTGGGTGGTCTGCCGACCGGCATTGGAAGTGATCATGTCCATGAGTTGTTGGGTGAATATGAGATTGTCACCAGGCGGGTGATAGATGAGATGTAGAGCACAAACTTGTTTGCCCTCGCTGGTGATGTCGAGGCAGAGGAGTTCACAGGAGGAGAGGGAGGGGGAGGTGACTTTAGTAACGGAGAGGTTGCTTCTAAAAATGCATGCAATTCCCCCGCCCGTCTTGTCTGAAGACCTGTATAGCCTAATGATGTGATAGTTGGGGGGGACTAGTATGTCCATAATCGGGGTAGAGGCTTCAGTGAGCCAAGTTTCTGTTAGAATGGCTAGGTCCAGATCCCTAGCTGAGACGAGATCAGCGATGTCTGAGGAGTGTCTCTGGGCCGATCTGCAGTTGAGTAGGATGCATTTGAGTTTGGGAGAGAGAAGGGTAGTCGAGCTTTCTAGAGTGAGGGGAACTTTTCTGAGGTTGTTAGGGACGGAACCTCTGTTGTTGAGTGTTGGGAGCCTCAGAGGGTTTGTAAGAATTGTGGGTATGGGGATGTGTGTGCTGGATATGTGTTTTACCGGACCTGGGCCATAAGAGCTTAGGAGAGAGCATAGGTCGCGGTCCGACAATGGGTTGAGGACACGGCGGGGGCGGTGGGAGTTGTTGCGAACGGGGATAGTCGGCCAGCGCGGATGTCGTTGGAGGCGAGGGTATGTAGGGCGGGTGCGTCCTTTGTAGGGTAGAGGGATGATGGGAGGTAGACTGGGCTGTGATGAGAGAAGGTCTTTGATTGCGTGGACATCTTTTTTGATTTGTAGAATATCCTCTTTGACTTGTTGGAGGGTGGGTAAAGTCAGGTCAGGGGGTGCATTGGGGTTGGCGTAGGTGGTGAGAGCCATTGGTGAATGGTTGTGTAGTGAGCTGGAAAGCGGGCAGGGAATCGAAGGGGGGGATATACTAGCGTTGTTGGAATGTTCTGCGGTGCAAATGGGTGGGATGGCATTCAAAGAGTGGGCGTGTTTGTGGGCGGGGGGTGTGGGTGAAGTAGGCGGTGAAGGCGGTGGGTGGGAGGCATAGGTAGTGCCGTCAGTGGGAGACGGTGCCGGTGAGTGGAAGAGTGAGTGAAGGCTGAAGACAGTGGGGGAGACCGGAGGGTAGTGAGGGCTGAGAATAGGAGGTGGGAGAGAGGGGGATGCTAAGGTAGGGGAGGTGGTATGTTCTGTGTGTGTTGTTGGGAGGGTGTGAGTGTCGTGGGTGGGAGTGGGGAGGGAGCTGGGGGGGGGAAAGGTGTCCGCCGCGGGGGGTATGGGGGGGTGGATAGACTCAGAGTGGTGATGTTATCATATGGTGGCGTGTTGTGGGTGAGAGTTGTTCTGTCTGGTGTGAGAGTGTCGTGGGTGAGAGTGGGGAGGGAGCTGGGGAGGGAGAGGCGTCTGTCGTGGGGGGGATGGGAGGGGGGGTGGATAAACTCCGAGCGGTGGTGTGTTCAGATGGCGTGTTGCTGGTGGGGGTTGTTATGTCAGGGAGGAGAGGGATAGGGGGGATGTGAGTGGGGGTAAAAGGGATCATGTTAGAGGGGCGTTTAGTATAAGAGGTGGCGACATTTGTGTCTGTCCTTGGGGAATGTGGGGCGTTGACAGCAAGTGGGCCATTTACTGGGGTGCTGGGGGTGTCTGTCCTTGGGGAGTGTGGGGTGTTAATAGCAGGTGGGCCATTTACTGGGGTGCTGGGGGTAGAGGTGTTGTAGGTGGGGGCTGCGACGTCAGGGGTGATAGTGCTGGTGGAGATCTGGGTGGGGGTCCGCAGATTGGAGAGGTGCTCTTTGAACTTGGGGAACAGGTTGTCTAGTAGTTCCAGGTTCTTGTCCGTGGATTGAATTAGGACAATCCCGTTGTTATAGATAGTAATGGTAGTCCTGCCAGGGAAGAGGTGGGAAGGTGTGATAGAGAGAGTTAGGCCATGAGTTGTTTTCCTGGTGGAGGAGACGGTGAGTAGGGTTAGGAACGCTTTTCTCCATTGGGCTCTGCGTGAGGTGTGGAAGATGATATCGGTATTCAGGGCTCCATTGCCCGGTGAGAAGTAGGTGTCGGCAAAGGGTGTTTCAGGGTGCGACCTCATGAAGTTATGTTTAAAACGTTTAGTGGCTTTTTTGGTGAGGGTGGAAGGGTAGTTAATTCTAAAAGTGTGCTTGCCGTTGCGCTCCATTTTAGAGGCTGTAATGTTGGGTGTAGGAGCTAGGGCGTCATAAGTGACACTAGTGAGCATCCAAAAGAGATATGAGGTAGCGTCCAAAAGAGATATGAGGTAGTATGTATCTAAATCTAAATCACTGTATCTGAATACAATAATCACAATCAGACTCAGCAGTCGTTGTAAACATGGTCAGAATCAAAATCTAAATACAATAATCACAATCAGACTCAAAATACAACGAAAACAGGATGTAGGAAGTGGTAATTGGTGCAGTCCAGGGAGAGGAGTGGAATGGGTTCACCTTACCGCAAAGGAAGGAGACAGAAATATGTGAAGGGAGATCGACGTAGAATAGGCATAAAGATACTAATAGTAATAATACAGGTATGAGGTAGCATAGTAATAATAATAATAAAAGTATGAGGTAGCAGTCGGTGCAGTACTGAGATAGAGGAAGAAGGGTACAGCTTATAACAGTGAATAGTCTAGAGGTGTAATATTAGTGATACACTAGAACAAGATACAGGTGTACAGAGTGAAGAGATAAGTAGTTTTTAGAAATAAGAGGTAGTTAACGGTGCAATACTATATTGAAAGTGCGAGGGGTGTAATATACATAAAGGGGTATAATATTAATGATATACCAGGTCAAAGTATATATACATAATACATGTGCAAAAGAAAAGCAGCAGGAGTCAGAGATGCCCCTAGTGAACGGCCAGAAATATATGAGGTATCCGTCAGTGCATTAAGTACATGTAGAGGTATAATACTGCAATAAACGGTAGACACTCGGTACTTGAGATTAGGAGAGAGGAGAGATAGGGTCAGACCACTCCAAAATGGCCGCCAAAGTAGAGGAGATAGCTACGGCAGTCCTCTGTTAGTTTCTGATGCTTTAGGCACAGGGAGGGCAGAGTCAGATTCTAGATTCTGTTTGAGCAAGACCAGATCCTCTCTTGCTGGGAGGGAGTCTTATCTGTAATATGGTCTGTGTGGGGGAGTCAGAGTCAGACCTTGGAGCCTCGTGGGCCTCTTCGATGCAGAAGGCGATTTATTGCTGCCGTTTTATGGCCACAGCCATTTTGAATAAAGGCACAAAGGAAAAAAAGGGAAATGTGTGCAGGGTCGATAAATACCTTCTTATAGTTCTGCCCATATAGACCCACGATGTTGCCAGCGGAGTCGTGCAAAGTGAAGCCTTTTTTCCTGTTCTAGAAATGGGGAAAGGACGCACACCGCTGTTGCACCGCCTTCTGGTTGATGTGTGCGCGCGACGTGTGTTTTCCCTACTGCCCCAGGTCTCAGGAGACAGCCATCTCCTCCGTCGGTGGTGGAAACAATAACGTCACTTCAATTCACCTCAATTCCCCGTGCAGAGAGGTAGGCTCCGGTCGGGCCGTTTTCCGATGTCACCCACTGACCCGAGTGCGTCATGGGTCTAATCCTGCTGCTTTCTGGGCGGCGGCGCCTCACCTCCGGTCACCTTCGGCTCCCGTCGCAGGGGCAGTACAGGCTCCTGCTATGCGTCGCTGCTCGTCCGGATCCCGCGCTTCCCGGGGCTCCCCTCAAGCTGTTCCTGTGGCAGCGCCAGCATTCGATTTCTGGCTCTGTGTTGTCCCTCCAGATCACCTCCGGGATCGTCCGGTGCCTCCGAGGCAGCGCACCGGACACCTCTGTTGGTCAGACCGTCATCTGCAACAGTGCACGCCAGTGGGTCGGACACCTCCGATGCGCCGCCAGCCAGCTCCTCTCGCAGGCAGTCACGGGCAATCACAGCGTGCATCCGCCATCCGCCGCGGGAACCAGGCAGGAATCATCAAAATCGTCCGCCCCACCCGAGCACCAACCGATGTAGGTGGGGGTGTCAACAGTGTCCCGCAGCAGTCCAGTGGTGAGAGGGGACACAGGCGAAGGCGCCCCAAACGTGTGCGCGATCCTCAGCAGTCTCCGGCGGACTCCTACCAGCCGTCCCGGTCTCCGCAAGCGTCCAGAAGCAGCCGGGTGGAGTAGTGGGTGCTCGCAGTACTCTGCAGGACTTCCGAGAATAGGTAAGTGCAGTCCAGTAATTAAATCCAGTTACTTGCAGAGGTTCTGTTCAGTTCAGTTCTCCCTGCAGTTTTCGTCTTCTGTCCATGCACCGATAGCAGTCACAGGGGTCCCAGCCGCCGGCGCCGCAGGTCAGGTGTCTGGCACGATGTTGATTTGCACTCCAGTTACTTTTAAGGCCAATCCAGTTACTCTGTATAATAATCCAGTTACTCGTGTTTGATTATGTGCGCAGAGATGGGTGCTTTTTGGGGATAAATCCAAAATAGGGATCCCGAGCACTGGGAGCTCCGGACAGGGGCTCCTACCGGGCGGCCATCTTGCAACTAAGAGAAATAAATATATTTCGCCTCTTTGTGATAGGCGCACCGTTGTAGTGCAATCCCAAGTTTAGTAAATCTGGAATTACGTCAGATTCCATGGGTGGACACACTGGAACGCCCATGCTCCACCCATGGAACAACTACCACAGCAAAATGTTACGCAACACAGAGCAAGCCCTTGAGTTGAGAAATATTTCTTTACAAAGTGACACATGGCAGCGCAAATTGTCCCTTGTGTGGCTTTGTAAATCCCATTACAAACTTGCAATGCCTTGCGACAACAAGCATCATGCAAGGACAACGTAAGTCCTTAATAAATTCAACACCTTGATTCAAATAACCAGGGAGCATATTTACTAGCGGAAAGCTTAATGTTGTTAGCTAGGGAACATAAACAATTCTGTTAGTGGTGTAAAGCTGTATTTATGTTTCCAGATTATCCAAGATATATTTCGAGTTTCTATTTTAAGAGTGTATATATATATCATATAGCTACCCAAATAGGATTTCCTAGCTCTAGAGGAAGAAGCCATATATATCCTAGCAGCATCCCTGCCAAATTACAACAGCCAGGTCTTCAGTGGTTTGCTGAAGACCGCCTCTGTGGGATTCATCCAGAGGGTGAGGCCATTCCATATTTTAGGTGCTAAAGGAATGCCCTTCCTGTCAGACATGACAAATCCACGGTACCTGAGCTAGTTACCAAAATGTCAGTGTTGCTGCCATTTGAGTTTGACACACTAAAGTATACACAAATTGATGGATGGAATATTGTTATTTTGCACACCATGTCAACTCAGTTTGAACCCTGCCATATGCAAATCAGACATGACCCTACTCTAATGGGAACAGTTCGGACCGATCAGCCAGACCAGATACGCCCTAAACCAGAACACAAGCCACAGAGGACATGTTTCTCCCTAGTTAGGGCTCAGCAGCCAGGTATAGCTTGGTTGCAGTCACACAGTGTGCATGGGGCCGACGACTGGGAATACCTGCCCCACCTAGTACGACACACCAAAGTATACAAAAAAGTGATGGAAGGAATGCTTGAATTAATCTCAGCCATTGGTCATTACTTGGGGCCACATCCCAATCCATAGTTATTTTGCACACCATGCCGCCATTGAGTTTGCGACAGTTTAGGTCCCTCCAGTGGGCAGCATCTTCCATACAGAGTTGAAGTTGAGGGGAACACTTTCCTAATCAGGACCTAAGGAAACCACTATTTGTGCAGCATAAGAGATTATGGAAAAGCCAAAAGATTTCACTACATTCACTAAAGGGCAAGCATAGACGTTAGAAAGTGTAGGGCTCAATGAAGTGTCCTGCGGCATCAAGTGAGAAGGTGTGTTGTGTGTGTGTGTATGGTTTGGACGTCATCTGGAAGGATCGATGCTGCAGAAAGAACATGAATCAAAGACGAGCCTTCCCAGTAATCCCACAGATCTCAAGTCTCCTGAGAATAACTGGGTGCAATATTATTTCAAAAGCAGTACTCAAATCCAAATGGACGAGTGCTGCAGTCCCACCCTTATCCAATGTCTCTGATGAAACCCAACTAGGAAATGTGCAGTAGATTGTGGGCTGCAGATAGTCAGATAACCCTCTGTGGATGTGCTTTTCTAAGATGTCGGACTGAAAAGGTAAAAGAGAAATGGGCCAATAGTTTTCCAATTAATAAGATTGTAGAGTTGATTTTTTTTTAGCAATGGAATAACAGTAGCATGTTTCCATACATGGGGAGCAGTGGTGGATTTAAATTAAGAAGATTAGATAGCTTTGGTGTTAACTCAGGGGAAACCATTTTCAGGATCAAAGGAGGTGCTGCATCAGACGGGGAGCCCGATTTAACAGAAGTAAAGAGTATCTCAAGCTGGGCCGTATCTGAGGACTTAAAAGCTGATAACTAGTATTTCTTATGAGACATGCTAGGGTAATACACGATGGAAGGCTTCGCTTCGGAGACACCCAGGAAAGTTCATTGCACTTCTCTTCAGATATTATATGACTGGGAGTCTTTAATGCCAAGTCCAACATAGACTGGCGGAATTGTGTCAGTTATCGATTTTTTCAGTGTACTATGCCACCTGTGCCTTTCTGATTGCCTTATGCTGCTCTTTAAGGGCCTCTTTATATCTTACATTGGCTGTTGAGACATATCATTGGTGCCAGAGCAAGATGCATTCTAAGTTTTTTTGATTTTTTTTACTTTTGGGTTAGCAGCTCATGACTAAACCACAGCGCTGGTAAATGACTTTCGTTTAGATGGTAGCGATATAGGAAGGAGGGAATCAAGAGCTGAATTGAGCCATACCATCACCACCTTTTCCTATAGGAAACACACTGTGCTTCAGAAAGCAATATCCTAGAATTCATACTAATACTCATAGGTATTGCATAATGGTCTGAACAGACCAAAGGAAATATAAAATTAAGCACAAGAGTAGGAAGAAGGGGAAAAAAATAAGAGCCAGGCGCACTCTGGATCCATGTGTAGGTGACCTAACTAATTTTGTGAGTTCAACAGCCTTAAGGTGCTCTATGACGCTACTGGCAGCGACACAATTAGGATCTACAAAATTTTAATTAATGTCACCTAATACTGTAAAATGTGAATATTTGATTACAGATGGGGCAGGTGCATCTGCTAGCTTATTGCAGCAGCTAGCTTCGGTCCCTGGAAGACAATAAACCAGAGCACCTAACAATCCAGATTTGCTGGAGACCACTAACGAAAAATTGCATGAATTACCCTGATAGTCTGTGGATGGTGCTGTTTCCCAGAGGTGATCGTATGTGGTAATAGCAATATAACCAGGACACAAGCAGATTTTCACGCTAAACTATCACATTAGTTCTAAAATAATTGATGTTTTAAATAAACAGTTGAACATTCACTCCAAACTAAGTAGTTTACTCAAGTGGGTCTAAACTGCCTTTTTTTCCAAAGAGTCTTGTGTATCAGATCCTAATTTATTTCGGTTCTACATGTCAGTCATCTTACATCACTATAAAAAAAAAATGGCATACCACTTACCTTTCCCAAAGGACATGAATCTGGCTATCATGTTGGAAAATATCCAAGAATGTCCACAGAACTGAACCAGGTAATAAATACAAAGGTAGGTTTCCATTTTCAGGTAGCTGAAACCATAAATATGTAATTTAGCAAAGAGAATAACAAAATATATCTTTACTAAAAGAGGCATTATTGCTCACTAGAGACATTATTGCTCACTAGAGAACCTGAATAAACAGAACTATTTTTAAACAGCTGTATTAACGGGGCATGGCTTGATCCTAACAAAATAACGCTCTTTAATCAGGTTTGGCGGAGGTCAAGGAGAGAGAAAGAAATTCACGCCTTGCATTCAGTCAGTAGAGATTTTCAAGTAAGGAAATGCATTTATGAAGCATTTCTCATGAAGACCTGTTAACCTGAAGGAGGTTTTATTGTGGCAATTACAGGTAATTGACTGGCTTGAAGTGAGCACTGAGGTGACAAGTTGTGCCCACCATTTTATGACTCTGCTGACCGATATTCGTAAATTTTCATTGCGTCCTTTTAGAACAACGTTAATTTTCAACACCCTTTCATGGAGAGCTTTTGATTACAAGAGCATTTATTTATTTACACAATAATATAAGTTTTGGTTCACTTTGATAAAGAGATTGCTTACTAATATGCTTTTAAGCAGTAAACCTCCAGTGTGCTGGGATCTGTTGATCTAAGACATTCTCTAACGGCATCAATAATTCAAAAAGGCTTTGAGTGTGAGCCAAGATGAGAAATCACACCTTACATTTCACATTTCTATTGATAAAAGTTTGCGATATTTCTCTGAGACCTTGTTAGACAATCGCAATCCCCCGCACCTCTAAAAGCCTCTGCAAACAGAAACATTTCTATATTTCTATAGTAATGTGAGCCTCTATTTACTTTTATGAAGAAACTTCATTCTAATATGTTTTGAGCTAAACCTACCTCAATGTTTGTCATTTTCCATATTTACTTCTAACACGCTGGCATATTTCTTATCTCTGCAGTTGCAAGTGCCTTGTTTTGTCCTGCCTGGCAAATTCTTTTTGATAATTACTCTGTTTTTATTTGAATTAATGTACATTCAGGTGAGATTTTCTTCTGCTGTTTAATTTCTATTTATGGGCAAAACAAGACACTGATAACTAGTCACTCTTTCTTCAGTGTCTTTCTCCAAGAAAAGTACGTATTTTGAATCACAACGGCCACCCTCGCCAAGCAATATGGATAACTCAACAAGATCCCATTTGACCAACATCACCATTACAAGCCGCAGCTTCACTGGACCTTCCAAACTTGCTTCAAAACTGTTAATGTTTTAACAACTTTACAAATCAAAGAATAAAAAAAACTTCCTTTATCAGTAAATCCTCCTTTACATATTTCAGTGGAATTACTATTGGATGAAATTGGGGCCCTTAGACCCGATATAGAGGAAACAAAGAATAGGGTAGGAATTTAGATGAAAAATAGACCCTCGTAGCTAACAGTCACTGAGATGGAGCAATGTATTAGTTATTTATGAGACTCTATTCACAAGTTAACTCATTTACAAACAGAGGTTTCATTACTGAAAAAGGAAAGGGAAGTCCTCGAAAAGCAAAACAGAAGGCACCATTTTCAATTCTTTGCCTTGCAATCATTCATTCCCAAAGTTTCAGAGATGCCAAAGTCTTTATCATTAAACATTCCGAGAGCCCATAAACCTTATCACAGGTCACATGTCTACACCATATTACAAAATCCCCGAGGCATCACCATTCTTTTCTTGGAATACACAGATTTAAAGTTAGAATGGCTATGTGACCCCATGGTATCTCCCCCCCCCCCCGATGCGACCACCTGTGCTACATGCCATCGATAATATCAACATTATGTCTATATACGCATTATTGATGCCGATTTGTTTCTGTATTTGTATAATGCAAATTGAAAAATAAAGTTAAAAAAAAAAAGAGAATGGCAGCTAAGAGCAAAGGTCAAGTCTCTTGGTTGGGGCATAATCTATTCTTTTCCCAGGATCTTGCAAAATCCACAGAAGAAAGAATAAGGACATTTTTGGAACCACGCCCAGAACTTATATTTTTATAGGTGACCTTAAGTAGACAGGGATTGAAGTCCAAATCTGGCACTGAGAATTCAAACTATAACATTCAAAGAACCAGAAATCCTGAAAAAAATTCTAGATCGCTGCAGAGAGGAAGATATTGACATATTACAGCCCTCTAATACTTAATAGTGTTAGTGAAATTGTTCTCTAATTTTTCATCCCATGTCTTCTAGTACTTTTATTGTTCTTTGGGAAATTTTGAGGGTCTCTTCTTTTCTCTACGTTCAGGTGTAGTTGCCAAACATGCCTTTGTTTCTTCATCGTCATCTCTGTTGTTTGACCTCCCTCAAGAACCATTCTAGAACCCAGCCCAGCTGCGTCATCTTCATCAGAAGATCTCACCATCCTCAACTATTTGTTTGTGATCTAATAAGTATTTTCTATTAATTTGTTCACTATATTGCTCATTCCCTATTTTTCTTTTTCTAACCTCACTTCACTGGCGTGTTGTCTTTTATATTTCACCATTCTACATTTGGAATATGTTGTATATCAATTTTTTAACATTCCTTGGTCTGCTGTCACTCAAACTAAGACAATCCACACATAAAGCAAATATTATAATTTGATTCTTCAATGGAGTTTAGCGTTATAACTTGGGAATGTCAAGGGGATGGTTTCCCCCATCAAAAGACATGGTTCTGTTGTACTTAGCTCAGTTAAAAGTAGATACTGTATTATGGCAAGAAACACACTTGACATTGAAGCTGTGAAACCTTTAAAAAAAAGTTGGTTGGGTAATGTTTTATTCTCACCAGGTTTAGTGAAAAAGAATGGTGTGGTAATTTAGTGAAACAAACCCCCTGCTATTAGATTTATTTTTCAAGAAACTGTTTGTAATGGAAGATGGGTAGGAGTTAAATGAATAATTAACAATATTCTATTCTCAATGCTTAGGATACTACTCAATCTGATAAGCAACACTGGAGAGATGTTACTAACTTATTAATGAGTTTTCCAGATGATTATATAATATTTTGGAGGTTACTGTAATCTCGTTATGATGCTATTTTAGATAGGAATTCCAATCTTTCCTGCACTCCAAATTTTATATTTCTTTTACTTGTAAATTGTTTTTGCATCTTTTGTGGATACTTGGAGGCTATCTGAGAATTCTCTTTAAAAATGCACCCTTTTTCTTCAGCACATTCTTTTCAATCTAGAATTTTATATTTATTTGTAACTAAAGCTTTAGCTCAACACTTTCTTATTGGTGAAACTGGTGCAATCTTAATATCTGACCATGCTCCTGATATAATATATAATGACACGGAATGTTATCATAGAAGTTCCCCTATCCAGTATAAAACTATGCAGGATCAATTACGCAACAAATTACTTGCCTGGAAAAGTTTGGGACTACTAAGTTTAGATGAATTCAGATTTTTTAAAAAGGAACATCCTAAAACGCCCGTCATATACTTCATACCGAAGATTCATAAAAACAAGGAACGACCGCCAGGAAGGCCGATTATAGCGGCCTGCGATGGACCCTTGGAAAATCTGTCAAAATACATCGATTTCTTTTTACAAGAGGATGTACAAGGGTTGGAATCTTTTGTTAAAGATACAGGTGATTTTATATGTAAGATTGGCAAAGTAAAATGGCAGGAAGGATACTTACTCATTACCTTAGATGTATCCTCGCTATACACCTGCATAAGGAATAATTACGTTTTAAAAGCGGTGAAACACTTTGTATCTAAAAGACCCATAGAATTCACGCAACACAATAGGATGTTGATGGACATGTTGATTTTCTGTCTAGAACACAACTTCTTCCTTTTTAAAAAACAAATGTTCCGACAGGTGCAAGGTGTTGCGATGGGGGCCAGCTTCTCCCCCAGTTATGCCTGTATATTTATGGGCTGGTGGGAGGAGCTGGTCCTCAGGAGGCAATATCAGGACACATACAGAGAAAAGGTAGTGTCCTGGTTAAGATATATTGATGACCTCATTATTATCTGGAATGGAACAGTCAGTGAAGCTGAGGAGTTTATCAGATGTATCAATTCTAATGATGTGAACTTGAAGTTTACGTCCAGCATAAGTAATCTTAGCATCCCGTTTCTTGATGTAAAAGTTACCATACATAACAACATAATAAGTACATCTTTGTTCCGTAAGGAAACTGCAGGCAATACGTTGCTTCATGCAACAAGCGCACATCCACCGCATTTAATTCATAGCATTCCCTATGGGGAGATGCTTAGATTGCGGAGGATATGCAGCAGTGATATGGATTTGGACAAACATCAACAAGAAAGTAAGATACGCTTTATTGACCGTGGATACAGTGCTAAGATGATAGATATAGCAATCAGGAAGTCAAGGCTAAAAGCGAGGGAGGATTTGTTTCAGGAAAGGAAACTCCCCATAAATAAAAGCGAGGGAGGATTTGTTTCAGGAAAGGAAACTCCCCATAAATATTCAGGAGAGCAATATGTCAGAAAACGGGGAAGCTCACAGACTGTTTCTAACTTTTAGCCGACAACAAAAAGAACTACGCAAGATTTTCAGCGTAATTGGCACATTATCAAAGACGATCCCGTTATAGGCAGTTCACTTCCAGAATTTCCTTTAATAACTTACAGGAAATCAACTTCCATGGCCGATATTCTGGTCAAAAGTAGACCAGAGTGTAAGGAAGAAGCTGGGTGGCTTACGTCGGGAAGGGATTTTTCAAATGTTTGAATTGTAAGGCATGTAATTATGGGAGCAATAAAACTTCATTTCTGACAGCCTTCAGTGCAAAACCCCAAATGATCAAGTATCACCTAACATGTAAAAGTGAATTTGTGGTGTACGTGCTAGAATGTAGCTGCAACTTAATGTACCTTGGGAGTACTAAGTTGGCAGCACATAAACGGGTGTTACAACATATCAGGGCTATAAATAATAATGACCCTAATTACTCTGTGGCACGCCACTTTAAAGAACATCAGGGGGGAAAAACGAAGGATTTGAAGTACCATGTCATTGATACTGTCCCAATTCAAAGAAGAGGTGGAGACAGGGAAGGGAAATAACGTTGATTGGAAACCCACTACATATTGCAGCTCGATACTAAACAGCCTAACGGGCTCAATATGAGTGAGGATTTGTACACATACTTAGAATAACTAATCCCAGTTCCATGTCTCATGACAATAACTTTTACCTCTATATTTGCACTGTAGTTACAAGAAAGGAGCTACTCCATATCCATTTAATCCTGAATTGCTTTTTACACTTTGAGATTATGAAATGTTTTTTGCACTACTTGATGATGAAATGTTTTATGATAAATATACATAATTTTTTATGAAGAATTTTTCTATTGTGGATTTTATAGAGATTTTGATGAATGAATTATATTTATATAACTTTTTTAACATAAGCATTAATTAATTTTAAATGCTTAAAGTTGATTTTAAAAGGTTGTATTTATAATTGTGGGAAACATTTATCAATTTGTATCTTTATATATCCTTCTTTTGTAACCCCCTCACTATGAAAATATGAGAGACTTTGCACAAATTGCTTATCTTGCACATACATTTGCACATATTATTGTTATATTAGTAACCCGCTGAGTCAAATGCAAGAATAACAAGCTGGTGTTGAGCCTAGTCTCAGTAATTGCTAAATAGGCACACCTGCGCTTTTTCTTCTATTTTTTGATATATTAAGTTGTAAGTTTGCACATTTAGGAGTATAACTGGGTGGTGTTACTCCCATCACACTATGCACTTTAGAGAATATGTTTCCATTAGGGTTACATATGGGTTCTACTATATCACTTCAAATTGATTTTTACTAGCAGGGACAAGGATGACAAGAGGTCTTGTGAGGAGTAACTAAGCATTTATGCAATGAAGTATCCAAATCAATATATTCTCAGATAATTTCTACATATATTGTGTTATAAGCAACCATGTTATAAAGTATTCGGTTAGGACTGTATTAATCCATTTATACTGGAATTGTATCTTACTTAGGATTGGATTCCTATGATCTATAGACAAAAATGAGCATTCAAGCCTGTATTAAACACTTTGTCTAAAATGTATTAAACAAAGGGATTTCTATGTCTGTGAAATATTGACAGATACCTGATGTCCATTGATGCACTGTCGCTTTAAAAATGGAGGTGGTACACGCAAATGTTGTCATGTGATCAAGGCAGGGATCTGCCGAAACGCGTTGTGATGGCGGCTGGTGGTATTTCTAAATAAATTAAACTGGCACTGAATGTGGGTCTACGCTCGTTTCTTCACTGATCCGAGGAATTATGCGAGGAGCGAGCTTCACTGCATATATATATATTATATGAAAAAGAGAAGCAGAGAACTCTGGGTAGTTCTCAAGTTTAGGTGGAAAGCAGCTCCTGTACAGAGCACTCTCAACACCAGCGACACTCTAGATCTGCTCACCTCAAATGTCTGCTTTTCTATCAAAGTCTTTAAGCTTAGGATTAGCACAGTGCCATCCATGCCGAGATAGAAATGGACAAAGTCTTTTGCCATTCCTACAGCAAAGTCTTTAAGCATAGGATTAGCACAGTGCTGTCTATGTCGAGCTGTAAAATAACAAACGCCAATTACCACTCCAAGCACAATATTACAGCTTTGAATTGGTAAAATAACAACCAAGCCAACCTGAAATGAGTACAAGCAACCCCAGACATGGTTTTATATATATATATACATATATACATATATATATATAATATATATATATATATATATATATATATATATATATATATATATATATATATATATATATTAAATTTAAATAAATTAAATCATCCAAACACGTTTTCGATTTGGAAGAGAAATCGTTCCCCAATTTCTTGATGATGTTCAAAATTTCTAAAATGTCAATATTTTCATTTTCTTTCATAAAAAGATGATGATAAAGTCCAGTCATTGGCCATGTATGAGTTCCAAACGATCTGTGTAGAGATGCCCTCTGTACGATTCCTATAAATAAAATTACTAAAAGATCAAAAGCTTGGGCGAAGGAGGTGTTTAATAGGATGTATGTTATTAAATCTCCATCTTTTATTATCTTTTGAAAAAAAGCTGTTTTCAAAAGATAATAAAAGTTGGAGATTTAATAACATACATCCTATTAAACACCTCCTTCGCCCAAGCTTTTGATCTTTTAGTAATTTTATTTATAGGAATTGTACAGAGGGCATCTCTACACAGATCGTTTGGAGCTCATACATGGCCAATGACTACATTTTATCATCATCTTTTTATGAAAGAAAATGAAAATTCTGACATTTTAGAAATTTTGAACATCATTAAGAAATTGGGGAACCATTTCTCTTCCAAATCGAAAACGTGTTTGGATGATTTAATTTATTTAAATTGAATTAACTTCAGAAAAAGCTGCTTATTAATCACTTATTAATTGTGTGTTTTGCTATTAATTACTGACAGCTAATGCTAAATATTATGGTGGTCAAAACAAGCTTGGTAAACTCTCAGCTAATTATCTTAAAATTAAAACAATATTGTGCCAAAATAGACTCTATTTTTAAAGATAATAACATACCCAGCTTCAAAGACTGTAGAAGTTCATCCAAATTAGCAAAATATTAAAACAAATTGTATAGACAGGAAACAGTAACAATACAATCAAACATTATTTAATTATCTTTTAACAGCCCAGAAACATCTTGAGCTTTTTATTATATTCTAAGGTAGAGAAATGTATATTTCAATGCAAGATCTAGTCAATGTGATGAACTTGATTAAAAAAGGTAAAGCAACAGGACTAAATGTTTCTCTTATCAAATTTTATTTACATTTTTACAAATTGCTTTTCCCTAAATTGCATGAAATCCTTATATTTGTTTGCAAGACACAAGTTTGCTAATAGTTTACTCCGTTCCCATGGTGGAACGACGGTCCTTCAGTCAATATATAAATCTGGCCCTAGGTTTGTCACAAGTCGCCTGTAACAAGAAAATTAGAGACAGGATTTCATACAGAGATTGCAGGAACCCACATATTAAAAGTACTATTATTGTCTCTTACTCATAGGAGAAGTGCCTAGTAGTCACTGGCTGCTCCCGGACCTGTGGGACCAGGAGAAAAGGCTCTTCGCTAATCCAATTCAAATACCATGAACTTTTGGACAATGTTGGCTAAGCATGGATAACTGAAATAGGATAACACTGTGGGAATATTCGGAACAGCGTAAAAGCAGAAATGTTATATTATTTTTGACTACTGTGATTTTTAAATGGAATTCCTGTTCTCAAATATTGCTCTATGCTAGGAGCTAGCCTTTTATTGAGTGCTCCTGCTTTTGGCAGTCAAGAGACTTAAGACACAAGTAGAACAAAGGATTTGCCCCAGATAATACAATGCAGAAAGCAAGGCTGAGATTAGCATGCTGTTCACAGCCAACAAGCTATCACTCATAACCATCAATTATTAGGAATAATAATTTGATGTTTTCTTTGCAAATATTATTCTTAATTATTATTTTCATACTCTAAAGAAGGCAACTGAGCTTGTCATGTGTGCTATACAAGTGGCACTATTGGTATGTTTACCTTATAACTGTTCTGACCGATACCTTGTGAGGTGTAAAACATTCCATACATATTCATCACCTATAACACTCACAGTACTGTTGGTGGTATGAAACCTATGCTTAATGCTCAGACTCATCACGTGTGTGAGTCTGTTTTTTCAAGTAAGCGACTTCTTCTGTCACAATAGGCACTGGCGTAACGAAAAGTGAGGGGTCCTCCCTGCACGGTACTTAGGGGGGCCCCCTCAGGGCTCAATCAGGAGCTCTCCCGGCCAGAGTTCAGTGCCGAGGGGGCCTCTTGAAACTAGGGCCCCCCCGCACCGCGTGGGCTGCGGGGGCCTGTGTTACGCCCCTGACAATAGGTTCTAAAAAGCACAACAAAAAAGCCTAGAACAACTATGGCGGGTCAGACACCTCAAACCCCACACCTCCAACTGCCACAAATGATGCACTGCCTCAAAGATGAAAATTGCTGGCTGAGGAGACAAGCAGCAGTGGTAAAAGGCCAGAGTCAGAAGATGGGTTCACTGATTCTCAGTATACGGGCTGCCAATGCATACAGATTTTGACCACACATACAATGACCGCACGGGAAAAGTCTAATGTTATAATATCATTAACGTTATTCTGGGTTAATTTATTGGTCATAGACAGGCAAAACTGTACAAAAAGCGCTGCATGTTTTCACTTTACTTAACACAAATTTTCAGATCTCGTGAAAACAACCCAAGTCCTGTAAATTCTGGCACAAAGGCATGACACCTATCAGCAGAGGCATCCAGAACGTCAGATGCGGCACACAGACCAGGGGCGCATGTGCCAGGGCTGTTTGAAACCAAAAACCACAAAAAAGCAATAAGATTATGAAAGTAGGGAACATGCAATTGGGAATTTAACCATACAGTATGCACTCAAGACGTTTTTACATTCCAAACATTATATTATACATATTTACAGTTTGAGGTACGAAGAGATGGCACAATTTGCCATGATCATACAATATTTGAGTAATGTGATGAAGTCGGGATTATAACTAAGGTGTGCAGATTTTAAGATTAAAATAAGTGCAGTTGAATGTGATAATAATAAAAGTTGTTTCTTGGATATGGAGATAGTACACCTGCTTCACTATAACACCATCGAAAAAGGTACATTTAGGGGAGGAGCCAAGATGGCGACCGGACTGGAAGTGTAGGCTCCCGGCTCCTCGAGCCTCCGCACCCCGCACGGACATCCTGCTCATGATCCTGATATTGCACGGTAGCGGGGTGACGGTGAATTTGCGCTGACCTCGCACGCGCGATCCCGCAGCCTCTGCCGGCCTTCTACCCGGAGATATCCGTAAGACTGTTTTGCGGCCCCAGCGATCCTGCAACCGCGACCTCGGCCGAGCAATATGGCCGGGTGTTAGCGTGTCAACAACGGCCGGCCGAGCCTCGGCGGAGTCGGTCCGCCGGACGCTGTGATTACTGAGGGGGCAGACTTCTGGCATGAGCTCTGGTTTTCAAGAAAGAAGCTACCGGACTGCTTCCTCGAGGTGGGAGCTCGTCAGGACTACCATTCGCTTGTGGAGCGCTGTGGGTACGTTGTCTCCGCTCTGCCTTCGATTCTGCCCGGTGTTTCTGGGGCCCTCCCGGTTTTTCCGCTGGCGCTGATTCGGAGTGGAGACTGCCGTCACTGTGTACCGCTCCCTGGATGTGAGTTTCGCGACCCCCCGGGTGTCGGATTATTGTGTATCCGAGCCGTACCCGTCTTTGTCCTGCCTCCACTCTCCCCACAAGATGGATCGTCTAATGGCGGCCGGAACGATCTGCAGCACATTACCCTGCCTCTTGAATCACACTGGGTTTGGGACTGCGAGCTGCCGAGTGATGCTATGCGGAGGGAACCACAGCCCGTGTTCTCTCGCATTGATCTTCTGGCTGCTCTCCACGACTTACAATTCGATCTGCAGGTTGGTTCCCAGGCTTTGGGGAGGATGCTTGACGATATTACGCCCATACCGGGGCGATTCTGGTCGGATGGCGCTCCGGTCCGTGAGGGACGGCCCGTTATTGTTTTTGAGGGGAGTACTATGCCTGCGCACGGGTGTGATGGAGATCGGAGGACCCAAGACTTTGTTGGTTCTCGTGAACGGATGTATGTCCACCTCTACAATCCTGAAAGACTCCTTTCCCGGCAGAGGATAGTGGACTCGCCTATTGTACTGCCATTATTGACTCAGACATTGTTTCCACCATTGTTGATTCCTATGGCTGCTTCCTTCTTCCTCGCCCTTGTATGCTTGCTGTGGACTGCGGGTTCTGAGACGGACCTGGGGGAGAGGGCTATAAGTGAAGATGACTCTGTGGTTGATCGGCTTTGTTCATTTTATGTTTCCATGTTGCTCTTTTATCAAGTGTGGACATTCTGCTCTCCTAGATCGTCTGGGATGGGATTTATTCGGCGGGCGAACCTCGAGGAGCTTATAAGATCAGGCCAGGGCTAGGGGAATTTCTTTCTCAATTGACTTGGGTTTGGCTGGCGGAGGAGCGGTTTTGCGCGTTCCTGTTTTATACTTTTTGGAGCTGTCCATGATGATTCTCCCCATTTCTTACCATGTTATTCAATTATTGTTGTTTATTGTGGCTTTTGGGGTAGACGATATATGCATGGCCGGGGAGACAGGGAGCCTGCGTGTGTGATTTGCCCTCCTCCAGTTTGATTATATATATTCTTTTTCCTTTCTTCTCTTTTCTTCTCTCTCTCTAAATTTCGGGTACTGTTTTTTTGGGCGACAGGCACACTGTCGGGGGGGGTAGGCCGTAGCCTCTACATGCGTGCAGGGTGGGGGGTTGGGGGGAGGGGTTTTGTTTTTGTCAGTTTCGGTTTCTATGGGCCTTTTTTTTCTTTCTCCTTTTTTCCGCTCTTCTTCTTTTTTCTTCCTTATCTTGGGTCAGTATAGAGACTGGGTGTTATGCCACTTGCTGTTTATCTTTTGGGTGTCCTCATTCTCATTCTTGCGGTGGTTCTACGTGTGTGTGGTGGGTAATGCTGGGTACGACCTTTGAGTGTACGTTCTTTCCTCCTGACCAGTATAATGTTGGGTCGCCATCCCGATTGTGACTCCTTTGCTCTGTTAACATCCTGCTGTGTGAATTGCCCACTCAGTGTTTTTCTTTCTGATGGACTGCATGGTCTCTGATCCTTCTTATCTTATTATTTAGAAAATGAACCTTATTTCCTCCTGCGCTCAGTGGTCGCTTCCCCCTTACGTGAGATTTCGAATATTGCTATTTCTGTTTTTCGGGGTCTGCTGAGCTTCTTATGGTTGTTTTATGTACAATGCTTTGCTTTTCGAGGCCGGCCAGATTGGTTGTGGGCCCGCAGCTGTAATCCGTAAATGCACAATAAAGGTTTTTAAAAAAAAAAAAAAAAAAAGGTACATTTCAGCATTTAGCAGAATGGACTTAAATAAGGGCAAGCATTTGTAATGCAATAGGTCTCGCATTTATGAGAGTTTGAGCTATTGGCATTTTCAATAACTTAAACTCTCGCAAATGCAATTTGTGTAAACGCGTCCCATGGCGTGCTTTCATGTTAATGGCAGCGCACTGCCCCTTTCTTTAAACCGATCTAGGGGGCAGCCGCGATCAAAGTGAAAACGTAGTATAGGGCGCTTTTACAAAAAAAAAGCATGTTTGTCACGTTGACAATCAAATGATTTTTTTTGTAATACCGCTCTATGCTGTGATTTCACTTTAGTGGCAGCTGCGCACCTGAGACGTGGCTCGTCTAAAGAAAGAGGAAAAGTTATCTTAAACACATCCTTCCAGCTGTAGACAATTGCTCCAACTATGGAAGACTGTATTTAAAATTAATCTCACAGTGGGAAAGGTGATTATTTTGGGATTCCCCCACCTTTAGGTGAGGACCAGATAACCTAGAAAGGAAAAGCATGCAGTGCATAATGATTTTGTGGTGGTCCCATCGTACTAGGACCACCACAGGCAGAGTTATGGGCAAAAATGTGTTTTGAATAGAGGGGCCCGCAAAGCATTATGGGGCGACTCTCTGTAGTGCAGTGAATATTATAGTATCGGCCCCTCTGCTGAGTCAGTGAGAGCTGCAGTAAAGTTTTCCTTTTGTTTTCTTTCCTTTCTGCGGGCTCCCAGCCCCTTTCTCTTTTTTGAATGGGCGCACCAAAAAGCATTTGTTAGTCAAGTTGACAAAGAAATACTTCTTTTGTAAAAGCGCCCCATGACGCACTATCATGATAATGTCTTTCAAACTAGCCTGTGTCTAAAGAAGGGAGAAGGGCCAACATGTTTTGCAAGAGAGCTTGTCCTGAATGCAACAGTAGGGCAGAAAACCATTTAGCAAAGTAGTGCTCGGAGGATGTAATTAAAGCCTACTGAGTAACAACACATGTACTAGCGAGTGTTGTCATGAGGGATTACAAATTGAAACAAGGCAATACTAAGGAGGGACTACTAAGCCTATTGACCAATGAAAAGCCAGTTTCCAAAGGACAATCACACAAGCCAATGAAAAATATGGGCAGAGAGTGGGCGGAGCTTCAAGTCCATACTACAATACAGCATGCCTTGTAGAGCATCGCACGCGCTGCCCAGGCTCGACCTAAAAAAAAGAAATAGTCCTGGCCTTCAGATTGATGTATCAGTATCCTGCAACTGTCTTCCTTAGAAGGAAGCTGGAAAGTATTAACACAAGTATTAGTATGAATGGGAATGGTTCTATGCACAATTCCTATTCCCCCCTCACAAAACATAAAATGCCATCTAGGGATGTTGTGTTTTTTTGTTCAGTGCTAACTTCCACCACAGCCACAAGCAATAGAGCTGTGAAACAGACACCGGGTCTGCGGCATTTCTACTCTGCATCCACTCCCAATCACACAAAACTATTTTGAGAATCAGAATGGAAAGTGAACAGTACGTTTAAAAATAGGAAATATTCCTTTGTAGAAGTGTTTTACATGACAAAAACCTGGTGTTAATGCAGGCCAACCATTCATTTGTTCCCTTTGCCGTGTGGCCATAAAAGGAGAAAAGGGTGGTCCAAACAGTTTAAGCACAAATGATTTCCCCCTTAACTTTTCATGTGCTGGTGATCCCGGAGGAATCCTGGACATAGAACTCTGTGTATTCTGTTTCAGTACACTGGACACAGTCAGGGAGCTGTTGACCTTTGCCTGGAATGGAATTTCGGGTGGAGAATACAAGAACTGCAATTCGACATGTTCCAGGTTCTCAGAGGGATGCTGTCACGAAGGCTCATCCATCTATCTCTCACACCAGGGGGGTACCGAATTGAAATCAGAAAACCACTTCCCAACTCCACTTGTGGTTTGTGATCACATGAGCCCACCACTGTGACGCACACTTAGGCACTCCTGTGGCATCCCTCTGCAAAGTGTTCTGGGGCCGCAGAATGTGTGTGTTACACGTTACCACTGTCATGAAATAATCAAATAAACTAGTTCATACACTTTCAGATGTATAGCGATTTGTGAAGCAAGATTCCAGGACATAAATCTGAAGTGAAATATAAGAACTGTTACAAGTTGAATATTTGGCTATCCAGAGGTATATTTATCATACTTTCACGCAGCACAACACCGCAAGCCACTGTGCTGTGCCGCGTGAAAGGGCATGAATGCACCGTATTTAACATCATATGGTGCATTTCTGTCCTTTCCCTGCACTGGCACACTTCTGGCTGCCTAACACAAACACAGGTACCCTTGTATCACTGTGCAATAGTGCCTGCGTTGTAAGCAGAATTCTTTTTGAGCAGGAAGGGACGCCTTCCTGCACAGAAACAATCCTGAGAGGCATTTTCCTACCTCTATGTGTGCTGCAGAACAGTGGCGGCTGGCATCTACAAGGGGGGGTCAACTGGAAATACATTTAAAAAAAACACTTACCCTACACGTTTTCCTCACTCCGGAAGTCGGACCACTTCTTCCGTCGACTGCATAGCAGGCACCTGCAAACTCCCTTGACCAATCCTGGCGCAGCTCACATGCTGTTAACCAGCATCCGGGCAGCGCCCTGACTGGAGGGAGCGGCCTCTCTTGGTGCTCCCCAGTGCACTGGAGGCCTGCACTTGCTCTCAACCCAGCTGAGTTGAAAGGATTAAAGTATGCATGTCTAGCTGGCCGTCACAAGACGGCCGACCAGAGAGACATGCACACTTCAAACAGTGCACAGGCAGCCCGCTGCCCATTAATCCTCCCTGCTGCCACTCCGCGGGCCCCGCCCCATCCTGCCACTCAGTTCAGGACGGGATGATGAAAAATAAAATGGTAATGAATTACCATTTAAATTTTCATCTCTGGGGTACGACGTAAATGTATGTGGGACGACACGTCACTTTTGTTCTTGATTTATATTGTCCTACATTTCCTGCTGCAATTGCCCGCTACCTATTTCCCTCCACTATGTAATTTTTACTCTTGTGACACATTGACCTTCTTGTTACTTGGTATGTCTTTGAACTATGTTCCTTTTTCTTCGTCATCCTTATGTAAAGCACTCTGATACCCAATTGGGTCATGTTCGCGCTATACAAAACGTACAGATAAATAAATAAATACTCCTCCGCTCTCATGGAGGAGCTGCCCCTGCTGCAGAGTGCAGCACACCTAGAAAGAGGAAAAAACCTAGAAGAAATAAAGATATTTCTCCTTGTTACGCCGCACATGGGGAGGCGTAACATTTTGACACATTCCTAGGTGTACCTCTAATGGCAAATCTGGGAATGTGCCAAAATCCATGGGTGGATGCGTGGGAACACCCACACACCACCCATGGAACGCCTCCCTTGGGCAGAGTAACGCAACGCAGCGATTTGCGCTGCCTTGCGTTCCTCCAGATGTATCAAGCCATGTAGGGCCAGGCAAGGTGGCTTTGCCTGGCTTGAGAAATATGGCTTCAGTGTGGTGTCACCCTTGCGCCTCGGGAGAAGCACCCCTTTGATAAATATGGCAGATATGACAGATAATGTATTTTTGATTTTTTTCTTGCTCAAATTGTGGCATGTAACTTTTGGACTTTGGGGCACGCACGTGTTCAACGTAAAAAAGAAAAACTATACAAATTCAATTGTTAAATAAAAAATACAAAATAAAACCAAAAGATGCCAAGAAGTAATTCCAAGTCGCATATAAAATATTGATAGTTCACATACGCCAACATTGATGGGATCCAATGAAAACCACTTTTAACCGTTCCGCTAGAATGTGCAACAGGGGAATGCAGAAGAAAAACAAAGAAACTGCACAGTGAGAATACACAATAACCTTCCAATAGCCCACTGCAGTCACACGGATGTGATTTAGGCGCGTCAATAATAAATAAGTGCGTCAAACAAGAATTTAAGACTTGCAAACCAGGCTGTATGATTATTAAAGAGGAACTCTCAGAGCGATGTGTCATATTTTAATTTATGTGCACAGAGAACGCGCCGCTCGCTGCTAGACACAAACAGGGTGGCGCTTACCTTCAAAACACCCTTCTTCCCAAGGGAACACTCGCAGCAGCCCAGCCTGGCCTCCAACAGGGTTACAAAAGTCCAAAAATGAGCCAGCGGTCGCCACTCAGTTGATAAATGACATGGTTTATTTTAAAATCAGTAAAACGAGAGAAACCAGCGAAAGCACTGAAAGCTCTTCACGCGAGGAGAGGGGAGGCGTGCTGGCCGGCAGCCAGTTTCAGAAACTCCTGTATTTTGGTAACTCCCAGATCTGTGCAGTTCAGAACATGCTCGCTCATCAGGGGAAAGCTGCCCCTCCCCTCCAACACGCCCTCCCGCCCCATGACACACACATGGATTTTTAACATTCTTAAGAGGAGGAATACATTAAGTTACTGGTACCTACTGATACCTAAGAGCAAGGGGGTGACTGGTTTCTGAAATTTGAGTTACTCTCAATGTTTGCATTCCCCATATCTCCAGCACCGCTACTTTCTGCTTTACACGTTTTGGAAGGAGGTGATGTTTTAACAGTCCGGGTTCTTTGCCCCCTCTGCTGTTCAGTTTAAACCTCTAAAATCCGTACAGCCGCTACAGTCAGGTAAAATAATTAGGGCTACGGGTTTTATGATGTGTTTTTTTCATTTTTGCTTTTCAGTCTGTATTCATCCATATTTATTTTTTGCAAATTTTATGTGTATTAATCCATATTTATTTTGGGTTTCGTTATTTTTTTTTAGCTGAAACTAGCATATTTCCACATTTATTTAACTGATAACAGTGCACTCGTGCTTGAATGCCTGGAAGGTTTCAATGATATGAAAACCCACAGATGATAAATCAAAGCACTTATATGAAAACATACATATTTTAGTATTAACCTTGTGCATATCTACTGCTGTTTAATCCTTTTACCAAAATTCCTTTATTTTTTAACATCTAGTATGTCAATCCGCATTGTTATTCGCTTGGCAGCCATGACTTGACAGCATTTGGAACCCCTCAAAGTTCCCTTTCATCCACATTTAAATATAAATACAAAAAGGAAATACTGTCACCCAATACCACGGCCTTCGATATCAGTACCAATCATGTAATTCTATATGAGGCTGCTACTTGTGCCTGTCATATATATTATTTGTACAAAGCTATTTTTGGTAATCAGCTATACTTCTATTATGTTCTATGTATTGTAATTCAATTAATTATTTTGTACTATGTTACACATTCTGTATGGCGCAAGGCCTATGCAACTTCGTACTGTCCTATTGTGAATTAAATGGAATTAAAAAATGTTGAAGATAATAATAAGGAAAATAAATGGGTTTCTGTCTGTATTTGTCTGTATTTATCTGTAAAAATCAGTAAAAAGTAAAAACAGGGAGCCTTGTAAGATAGCGAGACGAATGCTTTCCAAGCAAGGGGCCATGGCGTTTTGCTTTTGCAGTTTTATATAGGGTAAACTGGACAGAGATGTATTGGAGCTCTTTACATGAGCACCAGTTATATTACAAAAGGACACATTCATATTTGCAGGCATGGTGAGATTAAGTGAGTTGCCCAGAATTACAAGATGTTGAGCCGACCCTGAGCATCGAACCTTGTTCACCAGTACCAAACTCGGCAGCTCTGACCCTTACACTACATCCTATCTTCCATTGGTGGAGCAGGTGCAGTGGCATCCTGGTCCAGAGGCTTGAGGGGCCCTCCGAAATCTGATTATGGCTGTATATTATAAATCAAACAGCAGGGGAGCGGGAAGGAGAGGGCATTTCTTTCCTTGCACTAGGGAGTCCATGACACACTGGCTATTCTACTGTTGTAAGCCATTCTCTCTGCTTCCAAGACTAATGTAGACAGTATTTCATGACAGTAGTGATAAAATGGTGGAGTTTGAGAGGGACTTGGTGAAGACATTATGCCACGTTTTATATCACATAGCTCTCCTGGGAGTCTACAGGCAGTCAATTAAAGATGAAAACCTGGGCACACACCACCCATATGTATTATTATCCCATTGTAAGGTAGGAACAATTTTATATAAGGGATAAAGTACCCCCTGCTGTACATTATAAGGTTATTGCAAGTGACCGAGGGGTTCCATAACCATATAGACGAAGAAGGCAGAAGGCCAATTTCCTTAATAAGGTTAGGGAACTCAGAGGTGACTTGCAATATCTTTATAATGTGCGTCAGGGGTTACTTTATCCCATATAATACATCGTCACACCATCACCTTTCCCACAAACCACTTAAAACCTTGGAGCATAGCTTTTTCATATGAAAGAACAAGCATTTTTGCAACAATGAAGAATAAAATAGAACATCTAGTGCAAAATTAAACAAACCAAAAACCTGCTAGAAACAGTTTAATACAAGTCCGTTTGTTTTTAAAGCTGCACAAACTTGGAATGTGTAGAAACAGAGAAAAGTTAGAATCTTTCTGCATAACTATATAAGGAGTGAAAACAAGAAACATGTTCTCTCTGTCATTCCAAGCTGAAAAATAGAGCAGAAGAAAGAAAAGCAACATTCCATTTCCGTTGCTTTATACAGCAGCTTCAATAATGCTCTGTGACCTGACATGCTTTTCATCTCGACTGCTAGCTCTGGCATCAGGCATTACGACGTCAAAACCCAGCTGTAATAACTTATAACAGTCAAGTTCTGACATCTTTTAATTAGCGACTGGATGCTCACAATTCGCGATTATAAAGAAATTAGAGACTGCCATTTAAACGGGGATTACAGAATTCCGTGTTTTAGACTCAAATTGTTTTGATCACACCCTTTCTGCCTAGTTAGCTCAATGTAAATGTAATGAGTCAGTCAGTTAATGTGCTTAACACAAAATATGCTTGTGTCAGTGGAATTATATTTTATTGTATCATTTGTCTAGTGCCTTGTAGTCCTGACGAGGCTTTGAAACACTTGATCTTCCATGATACTTTTTTCCCTTAACCCCTTCGCTGCGGGGCTAATTTTCCCTGCATAGCGGGGGAGGGGGGCCGTGCACGGTGCCGCCGTGCTTGTGACGAGCTCGGCTCGTCACGCTGCACGGTGGCGCTGTGGTCATGACGAGCGGAGCTCACCGTTTTTGAACGTTCAGCACATCAGGGAAATTATGAGCGTTGCGACGGTTATGAGGAGCTCAGCTCGTCATGAGCACAGAGCAACCGTGCCTCATGACGAGCTGAGCTCGTCATGAGCACCGAAAGTGTTAACAAAGAGATACTAAACATAACCTTAATTATAGCTACTAGTTCACAAAGGTGAGCTATAGTTATCCTCCATCAAATTTTCTATTGTATCAGTACACAAATGTGGTAAGTACAGTGAGTGTACTGTCTGCTCTGCAGTTAAATGTGTAATTCCATAATACGCTGCACTTGCAACTGCCCAATTGTTTGTATCCCTCTCTAAAACTCTGCATGCGTTTGAAAGATGCAGGGCCAGATTTATCAGTGGTTTTGCCCCACCGTAGGCCCCGAAAGGGATGCAGGGTGACACAAAACCTAAAATTAGTTTTATCAGACCACATACGCACCTTGTGTGGCCCTGCGTGGCTTGATAAATCTAGAGTAACGCAAGGCAGCGCAAGTCGCTGGCTGGAGTTAATCTGCGGCAGGGAGGCGTTACATGGGTCAAGCGTAGGTAATCCAATGCACCCACCCATGAATTTTAGCGTATTCCCAGATTTACCACTAGTGGTAGACCTGGGAATGTGTCAAAATGCTATGCCCCCCCCCCCCCATGTGAGGCGTAGCGAGGAGAAATATGAAAGAGGAAAATGCCTTTCAGGATTGTTTTTGTGCAGGCCGGTATCCCTTCCTGTACAAAAACAATCCTGCCTACTATGCAGGCACCCTTGCAACATGAAGCAATAGTGCCTGCGTTGGCGCTAGGCAGCCAATAGTGGGCCAGCAAGGGGAAATGACAGGAATGCGCTATATAATGGTAAGTATGGAGCATTCTTGCTTTTTACTTTTCATGAAGCACAGCAAGCTGGCTTGCTGCATTGTTCTGCATGAAAGAATGATAAATCTACCTGCAATGTTTCTGCTTTGTAAATAAAAAAAATGGCTATGCCAAGAGGGCATTTAAGGGATCATTTTGGTTCAGGTGGGCACTTTTCCCAAACTTTTAAGTGATAAATGAGGGGTGGAAAAATGAGTCAGTATCAGATGGCATAGCCCCAGCCCATACCTGAATTGCAAACAACCCACAAGTGGGTTAGTTGCCATGGCTTCAAATGTGGACTTGTCCTATTCACTATCACCAAATTAACCTCTTGGCTGCTTAGCTGCCCTCTCACCTCATACTAAGCCCTTGTTAGGTCCAAGCCCACCAGACAGCACAGCTGTCTGGTTGCAAAAACATGCTGAAAGCTTCCCTACAAATGTATCTAGCCCATTGCTTACCGTTGGCTTTGTGTTTTGTTACTCACATGTGCTTGCTTTCTAATTGCTGGCTTTATTTGTGTTAGGCTGTCCAGCATGTTTTTGTCTCTCAGGTAGAGCATAGCATGTTTACCACCTCTCTGACTGGCTACTTGTACTCGTGTGCTAGTGCCTCACTTAAAAGAAAGAAAATAGTTGTCAGAAAACTAGCACTCATGGAAGAATACATCTGTTTTCAGTTGTCACTCTTGTAAACTAGTTGCGGAAGCTTTAAGCGTGCTGTATTTCCATGAAAAGGTTTTCCACCTCCTACCTTCCTTCTTGACTGATTCTACTTATCTCTGCCACTATGAGTTCCTCAATCTCGCATGCCTATGAGGAAGAATGTGCTGTCTTCTAGCTTGTTTATTTTGGTCAGTGATCTTTGCTAATAGCGTACCTTAAACATCCCTCTTCCTCAATTTCACGCCCATGACATAGGCCCTGGAAGTAGGTGAGAGGGGACTGCTAAAGCAGCGTCAAAATAACCATGTTGATGTTCAGAAGTGAACTTGGTGAGAGGAGTTGGCCTAAAAGCTAGTGGGGTTGACCTCAAATCTGGGGAACTGGGTTTGAGTCTCAGCAATGACGCTGAACATCCTGTTATTCTGGGCAAATCACTTAATCTCCCCGGGCCTAACAAAAAATGAAGGTGTCCTCATATAATGCACCTGGTGCTATGTAAAGCCCTCCGATACCTGATACAGGTCAAGTTTGCGCTACAAAAAACTCTGGAAAATAAATAACAATTAAAACAATAAACAGGCCTTTAAATTTTGTTTGCATCTTGCCACATTTGCCTGGCACTCAAAGACTGAGGTCAAATGATAGGCTCTGTCTTCCAATGGGGGGTTGGTGTTTGCAGTCAGGGAAAGAAAATAAAGCGAGAAGATATATGTGACAATCTTGCCGGGTACTGTGGGTGTGAAAGGAAAGACTGTAGAATATCATTGTTTTCTATCACACAGCTACAATTAAATGCCAGTAAATGCTCTGTGCACATATTACAGAATATATTAGAATTAGAAAAGCGCAATGGAAGCGAATTTTTTGTAATTCTGAAGTGTGGGCGAAACAAATATTTTAATACGATCAAAGGAAATCGATACATTAGGGGATGACGATTTCCGCACATTATCGTTTGTGCACTGTATTGTTTTTTCAGTAAAACTGTATGACTGTGCAAATGTAACGGCAATTTCAATTGAAAATGTGTTGTCTGTAATGGCAATACACTTCCACACCATGCATACTCCACTCTATGCTATTTCACTGTATGGTATGACACTACTCCCTGTCTATGTCCCTCAACTCTACATCACTCTACTTCACCCCACACTCCACCCCACACTATCACACTCCAGCCCACTCCATTCTACGACAGTCCATTCTATGACAATCCACTGTATGCCTTTCCACTGTAAGCCAATCCACTCCCCGACACTCCACCCCACTCCACCCCACTTCACTCTAACCTAGTCCATGACACTACTACACTCCACTCACATAAATACACCACTCCTCTTTACACCACTCTACTTCATGGTCCACTACGTCACTAGCTTTTAGCCATGCGTGCTTCCACAAAAAAAGTACTTGCCCTCCTCACAGCTGGGATAATATTTTTAATCTAGCTGCCCAAGCTTGAACTTTCAAGGGGACACACATGACATTGCAATGCTACTAAAGTATCTTGAATAACTGGAAAATGTATGGTGCTTTTCTCTGGCAGCAGCACAGATGGGAGGAGGACAGGCATTAACCTACATGGATGTTTAGTTCTGGCTTGACAGTGTAACTGTTAATTAACCTTTTAACCCACACCAATATTATTCTACAGTTCTTTGCTTTCACATAAATACATATCCATTACAATTCTATTTACTTGCAATGCTTCTCATTACCATGCAACATTCCTTTAATGTCGGACCTATTGGCATTGCCAATACTTCGTTATATGTTTTGGAGTATTTCACGCATAATCCCTAATTACTTTATACCCACAACATGTATCCATGTCAAATATGCATCCTTTTGTCCAACTTCCTGGGGATTTCAAACGCTCCCAGTGTTTGTAGATTACCCTGGAAGGAACCTAGAAAAAAGTCAAAATATATCAACATTTTTGGTTTTAGAAAAAAGTGGTAAAAACGTGCTGTGGATGAAAGTGTATGTTTTTTTTCTTCTTAAAATGGTATAAATTGAAGGTTTGCTGTGATGGGTACATCATCTTCCCAGCTATCAGGAACAAGAAGAGATTTATCCTAAAACATATTTACCACCATATTTGCATTTTGTAAAGAAGTAGCCCATTTAATCTTTCCGGTTCCAGCCTACTTCCAGCTTATGGTGGAAACAGGTGTGAAACCCAAAGATGATTCTGGACAGCTATACATTTCTAAAAAGTAGACAATTCTTGATTCATTAAAGGGTAATTTTTGTAGATCCCTAAAAGTTTTCTTAGAGAAACTAAGCATTGAAATAAAACAAATACTGTAAATGAATAGGAAAAAACAGTCATTTGTGATAAAGTTTTCAACTGTAATTTTTTGTCACAATAGCTGACTTACAAAAATCTGTATACCATTAAGTCTGATTGACCTTTCTGATCACGGGGATATATAGGGTTTGTACGTTCTCCAAAAACATGCCAGCCCAGTGTCAGAAAACTTGGCAGCACCTTACAATGGTTGTTCATTGTGCACAGAATATATAACACTTCATACAATAAGATATATTTAAAGTACAAAGAACACCTGTGCACATCATATCAAGTCACTTTTATCCCAATGCCTTAAGCACAAAACTTCAATGCAATTTTTTTTTCCTGATACTGCTTCTCAATCCAAAGGAATCACGTAGTGTAGACAAAATACTTTATTTCTTTTCAAATCAAGTGCTTCACAGCCGACGCGCGTTTCGCCCTTTCCGGGCTTTCTCAAGGCAGGTTTCCAATGATCTTAGCGCTATGTATTTCTTAACGTTTGTCTCAATAAATCACTCTAAAAGAAAGCTTAGTCTAATTCTTAAATCCAACGTTTCCCAAAAAAACACGATAGAAGATGTAGTCCTTCTCCTAACTCCTGGTGTTACACACGTGTGTCGGTGAAGCGTATGGCGTCTTGCTGATGGAACTTATCATGGCTCCTGAGTGACAATTTTGGAAGGACTACATCTTCTATCGTGTTTTTTTTTGGAAACATTGGATTTAAGAATTAGACGAAGCTTTCTTTTAGAGTGATTTATTGAGACAAACGTTAAGAAATACATAGCGCTAAGCTCATTGGAAACCTGCCTTGAGAAAGCCCAGAAAGGGCGAAACGCGCGTCGGCTGTGAAGCACTTGATTTTAAAAGAAATAAAGTATTTTGTCTACACTACGTGATTCCTTTGGATTGAGAAGCAGTATCAGGAAAAATAATTTGTATTGAAGTTTTGTGCTTAAGGCACTGGGATAAAAGTGACTTGACATGATGTGCACAGGTGTTTATGGATGTGATATTCTGTAACACCATTGGTGGGCAGATTATCTAATTGTCAATGCTTTAGGTGGATAAGCATTTTACACCTAGTTTGCACTCAATAGTGGGATGATATGATACATTGCTTGGATATATGAAAAGAGACTAAGTATGATGTGCAGATCACATATAGCAAATCCGCCTTCCTGTGTGTTTATGTAAAGATATATTTAAAGACTTTTTTTTTAATTCATGAAACCCACGTATATCTCCAATGCACACAAGATAGTGCTGGTATTTGTACACTTCTGAATTTGTGGTTACCCGTACTATCATATGATTCAGATGCCATTTTTAAAAACGTCTTCTTTCTTGCAAGTTCAATTGCTGAGGGCTGTAACATCTGTCAATGACGTTCTTCCTGAGTTATAGGCTTTAACTGTAGGCAAGTGCCTATAAAAAGGGGAAGAACATTTAACAACCATTATAGCCAGAGGCAGAAGGACTATAATGTTATTAAAATATTCCAAGTGCTGAGGGAGGCAAGTTCTAAATTAAACAATAATAAACAGAAGGACAAGCAGTGGAAGGATGGAGAAGATGGTTTCAAACACTCTTATGTCTTCAATGAAGGTTTAACATTCCACTGTTACATAGTTCAGCATTATTGCTTGGACCTGTTTGAAATAATGCTTTCAATTGCCCGAGGGGAGGGTTAATGTCCTGCAGGTAAGGGCAATAAGGTTATGAACACCTCCTTCACCCTAGAGGGGAATTCACTTCACCCTTGTCAGAGGGGAAAATTGGCTCCTCTCCTACGCAATTGGTAGCCAAGCTCCATTTCCTTTTCATGAAGCCGGTCTCTCTGTAGTGTTAACGGAGCTGAAGCTGTGTAATAATTTGATTCAATATTGTTGGAGGATCAACAGCACAAGACACTGCAGGAGTAGAGTGAGGAATGAGGATAGCAAGACGGAGATCCGGGCAAATATCATTGCATGTGGAAAGTTGTGAGCATGCCCACAAACCTTCTGCACTCCTGACACTGTTCCTGTAGTATGGTGGATAACATCTGCACCTCAATCCAGTGTGGGGCTCATGCTCCTCCGCCTGAACAGATTTATTTAATGTATTTATCTATTTTGAACATTTGGTATCATGCTTGACTCACTCCCGGAGCAGTATCTCAGTGCTGCGCTACTCAGAAGAGGATAAAGCATTCTAAAACAGCCAAGTCTTCAAACCCTTCTCAAAGGAGGTGAAATCTAAGCAAGAGCGAAGTATAAGAGGGAGTCTGTGCCAGTGTGTAAGAGAACGATATGCCCCCTTATCTTAAGGTACGGATGCGTGGGATCACCAGAAGTGCCTTATCTGAAGATCTTAGCAATCTAGGAGGCAGATAGGGATATAATCAAGTGGACAGATGGGCTGGAAGAGATTTGACAAATTCTTTATGTGGCAGACAACATGGTTTGAAAATTAGACTCTTTTTTTATCTGCAGCAAGTGAAGCTTCCTGAGAATCGGGGAGGAGGGTGATCGAGAAGGAAGACTGTATATTAGCCATGCAGCGATGCTCTTGACCACCTGCAGTTTGGACAGGAAGGAGTCATTTACTGATGTCAACAGAGCGCTCCCATAGTTAAGGCAGCTGGTGATAAGGGCCTTTACAAGAGCCTGCCTAGCAGCTTTTTTAAGGAGCCTCATGGTGGAAAAACAGAGGCCACGGGTGGCAATAACTTGGTCTTTCATAGATAGAGATTGGTCTAGTTTCACTCCAAGATTTTTTACTACCTGCTTAGGAGAGAGACCAAGTTCTGAAGGCCGCCATTCAGCTGACCATATCTCGTCGTTTTTCCAAACAACATGATCTCTGTCTTGTTGCTGTTTAATAAGTGTGGTAGTTGCTCAATACGTGTACATTGCATTGTGGGGAGAACCATCAAGTACAATGGTCATAATCTCACTAGACGTTTGAACAACTGTAGAAGTTCAAATGTAGTGTATTTACTTATTTGCCCCTGTGGATAAGCCTATATAGGTGAAAAGGGCAGAAAGTTAAGACTAACAATGTTGGAACATAAGTCAACCTTAAAGACCAAAAAAGCAATTGCCCCGCTGGTAGAGCACTATTCCAATTTGAAACAAACACACTGAATTTCAGTGTTTCATCCTGGAAAAGATAATAGGAAACAAAAAGGGAGGCAATATAGAGTTAAAACATAAAAACAGAGCACAATGGCACAGCTCTAAATTTGATACTGTCTAAACGGGCCTCAACACGAGAGAGGACTGGATGAAGTTAATTAAATAGATGTTCCCTTCTAGCTATATCCTATATTGGGCATTATAAATTTACTACACCCAACTTCAAATGATGATGAGAAGTATTATATTAACAACATGTTTGAAAGATTATTTATTCTAAATAATACCTTTCTATAATCAATTACACTTTATGAACTTGAGTAATCACTCAAAATTTCCCCATATGGGTGGTTGCTGTATTAAAATGATGTATATACGGTATTCACCAGAACAAGGACAGAAACCCTGCCGCCTTAATGAGACATGGTCCCGTAAAGGGGTCCTATTTGTTTACAAAGAGCAACATAAGGTGTGATCAAAGTCACACGAGATATTTATCTTCTGACAACATCAATGTTTAGAGTTTTAATCATTTTTATTTTCATAGTTATTTTTTTTACAGGTTCTTATAAAAAAGAGAGATTTAATACATACTAACAGCCACATATAAATAGATAACATTTGGAGCTAATAACAAAAGAAGAAAGTCCCATACATCATAACATTCATAAAACATACATGGCCACAATCATATCCCAAACAGCTATGATTTCATAAAGCATTCACTCAAAACTCATACCACACTGTAAACATTCCATTGCATAAGTGAGAAACATCAGATCACAGTATTCAATCAATTATTGGCAAGGGTGAGCAAAGGGCACAACAGATGATATTTGGGTCATAGATGGTAATGTTGATCCGGCCCGATGGGAAATTAACGCCAACGCGCGTTTCGGTGTTCCGGCCTATTTAGGCCGCACCTTCGTCAGGGCGATGAGTGACCAACCAGTATGGGACAGAGACAGCCAACTGAAATAATAAAGGATAATGTATTCTCAAAAAAAGCTAGACCTCTCTGGACGTTTCGCACAATTGTCTAAACATTCATATATCCATACAGTCTATAAATAGACGTAATGATAAACAATCCTGTATTATCATTAGAAAGATAAGCATATCTGAACATTTACATGATTTTCTAAACTTTCATATGTTTATGCATTCTATCAATAGACGTTGGCTTTCAAATACTCAGTGACTTTGAATACACTCATATGCTTTAGAAAAACTGTTTGGGATAGGGAGCTTTCCTAAGAATAGCAGAAAGGCGGGGAACCACTCAGGGAACACTACAACATATCCTCCAACATTCACATCCATTTAAAAAAAGAGACTTTGTTTTTAAATTTATTAAAATTAATTTTCACTATCTGGCGTAGAAGGGAAAACGTCAGAACATCTAAGTCTACGCCTGACCCTGGGGCCCCAGGGTCAAAGTCAAAAAAATCCTCCAGTGAATCCAAATATTACTTTGCTAGTTCATTTCGTTCTTAGAGCAAATGAGGAAAGAACTCACGTCATGTTAGCTAGGTACATGGGGCATAATCACAGCTTACCACATGTGAGATAGTATTGGTTGTCCTAGTAAACAAGTCCCGGGAACTAGCATCCAATCCGTGGGGGGGTTTACAAGAAAAATGAATAGGCCCAATGGAAATCTTAAGCGGGGACTACATAGTCTCCTGCCTAAAGGGTAAAAAAAAAAACCCACGAGTTACAATAGTCAATTTACCCAACGCAACGTTGGTTGTAGGAGGTACGATAAAAACATATTGGCGACTGTACAATCAGAGGAAGGAGAGAGTATCCCATTTAATCTAAGGGGCGGCCCACAACAGGTCACTAATGGAACAAAGATGAGACACATCACTGTGAGGGATCCTGTATCGGTCCCATTAGGGGCCGAAAAAACCCTCCGGTCAAACTGATAGGACACAAACAAGTACCTGAGTGTTACACATCTCGGATGGCACATGGGAACACGCGCATAGTGGTACAGGGACTGGACCGAGCGGCAGTGCCAAATCCTAGGATGATTCCAGTACAGCCTGCACATAGAATGACGTCCAGATGACTCGTGGGCCAATAGTTCCATGTTATCAGTATGCACCGATAGATTCAGATGGCTACCCGGCATCTAAAACAATCGGACAGGATACACAGTAACTACCGGTCCATTCAATGAACGACTAGACCGCTAAGTGGCCGGTTGTTATGTACTGGGGGTGGGTACTCACCAAAGTGAAAGCCGAGCGCGGAAGAAAGCCCGACAGTCCGCAGGACTGGACACCTTCGTGGGCCGGGTCTTGTAAGCAATAAGCGCCATCCTGTCACGTCTCTATTTAAAGGGGCTCAAGGGGCTGCGTAGTCCTAGATAATTCATTTCACCTGCAGCGATCGTAGAGATAAAGAAGGGCACCCACATTCAGTCCTCAAAGATCTAAACGGGGCGGCCATCTTGAAGAGGAGCTAGTAGAATGGGATCTCCTCCTCTGCGCTAGTAGGAAGTCCTTCTTAATCGACCTGAGGAGTGCCGACGCGCGATCGAGGAAATAAGGAGGGGCACCCGCAGCCAGCCCACAATGAGTCTTAAATGGGGCGGCCATCTTGAAGAGGAGGAATAAAATCTCCTCCTATGCACTTGTAAACAGTCCCGCTTTATCAACCTGAAGAGAACCGCATCAGGGCAATGGGCATTCATATTCTAACAAGGAAAGCCCCAATAGATTAACAAAATAGCAGTGAGTATCTAAGGGGAAGACTGAAAGGTAACACATCAATAGTCCCCATGGGCGACCATTCTGTCGATTCCTCCCATTAACATAGTCAAAATTAGAAGGGAAGTAATTGTAGTTCAAATAATGGCACTTGGCCATGGGAATTCCTCATTGAGGCCCTTCTTGACAGAATTCAATAGAAAGATCCAGAAGACCGCCCTCTTTTTGCGGAGGGCGGTGGGATCCACTCCTGGTTTGGCTTGGATTTTCTCCAGGATGAACCATTTAAGTTCATTCTCCTGGTGATTCTTGTCCAGCCAATGGGTTACCAGGGGGGCATTGTGTCTTTTGTTCTTGATGTTAGATCGGTGCTCGCCAATTCTTAGACGGCACTCTCTCCCGGTTTCACCCACATAGGGTAATTGGCATGGGCAGAGGATAACATATACCACATTGTCCGTCCGGCAATTGGTTAACCTCTTGTTACGTGCTACAGAAATGGTCCGTTCAGAGGTTTGAATCGTGTCCCTAATGATGGCATGTGGGCACGCTTGACAATGTCCACATCTATGGTTCCCAAAGATGGGAGTACTTCCCTCAATGGCCTTCTGGTTAGAGCTGGGATCATCAGCCAACCTGCCTCTCACAAGGTGGTTTCTGAGATTCCGATTTCTTTTGAAGGCAAATATGGGCTTTGGTAGGCGGGGTTGGTCCTCTTGTAAACTAAGGAGGTGCCAGTTTGAGTTCACCGCCTATCTCAGTTTGTGATTCAAATTAGAATGCTTGGTAATGCAGACTAATTGATCGGTGGTCTCAGCTTTCTTCGGTGTAAACATCTGCTCCCGATTGCAGCATCTCGCACGCTTAAAAGCCTCTTTGATTATTCTAGGGGGGTACCCTCGATGTTTCAATTTATCCTTCAGAATGTCAGATTGAGTGAGAAAGTCTCTGGTATCGGTACAGTTCCTCCTGATTCTGAGGAACTGGCTGTAGGGGATACTGTCTCGTTGACAACGGGGGTGGAAGCTGTTGTACTGCAACAGCGTATTCCTAGCTGTGGGCTTCGTATATAAGGAAACCCTGAGTTCTTGATTCTGGTGTTCCATCCAGATGTCTAGGAATTCGATCTTTATATTGCTCACATGAGAGGTAAACCTGAGATTGATATCAGCTGCATTGAGCCATAATAGGAATTCATTCAATGGTTCTTGGTCCCCCTTCCATATGAAAAAAATGTCATCGATGAATCGTGTCCATCCTTTAACATTTTCATGGAAGGGGGCCATTTCATTGTATATGTGTCGCTTTTCGAATTCTACTACATATAGGCAGGCCACACTGGGGGCACAACTGGCCCCCATGCTGACTCCTCGTATCTGCCTGTATAAGGTGTTATTGAATTCGAAGTAGTTTTCCTGTAAGACAACACTTAGGCATTCAAGTAAGAAAGGCACATTGCCTAACTCTGGTCTGGAAGACAGAACATTCTCAATAGCTTCAAAGGCTCCTTTCTGGGGTATGTTGGAATATAGAGATTCCACATCTAGTGTAACCAATAGTTCTCGATCGTCATAATAGGGCATCCCTTCAATCTTTCCAATAAAGTGACCCGTGTTCTTAACAAAGGACTCCAATCCACCCACCAGCGGTTTAAGAAACCGGTCCAAATATTTGGATAGGGGCTCGGTGGCTGCCCCTATCGTGGACACAATGGGTCTGAGGGGGGGGTTCGTACTGCTTTTATGAGTTTTAGGGACTCCATAAATAATGGGTATCCTAGTAAAACTTGGGGTCAGATATTCAGCCTCCTGTTCACAAATTTGGCCCGTTTCTACTGCTTTTTCCACTAAGGTCAGGATCCGCTGTCGGGCCTCAACACGAGAGAGGACTGGATGAAGTTAATTAAATAGATGTTCCCTTCTAGCTATATCCTATATTGGGCATTATAAATTGAGATTAATTGAGATTAATTTCAAATACTAGAAGTCACGCATTTAATATATATATAACAATTATATAATTCCAAGAAGGCCATTACTAGAATGGTACCTGACCCAAATGTTTTTGGATCACGTGGTGGGACACGTGTTAACGCTACACCGGAAACCCGAAAGTTATAAACAAGCCTGCTGGGAAGAAAGAGGTTTGTTTGCCGAATTGAGCAACTGTATTTATGCGCAGGCCCAGAAGTGAAGGGTCATTCTAAATGATTAACGGTAAGTCTCATGGGCTAAGAGGAACAGCGAACCTTACCGACAAAGAAGGGAGGAATAATTTAGTGTTGAACCTCATGTTCTTTTTTCTCTTCACGTCACAAGTCCCCTGCCGAACTTTAAATAATCATGGGAAGTTGTTTAGCTCCCAGTACAAGCCTATGCTGATCTAATCTAACAGCAGGTATATTTTCAATATAAATGAAATAATAATCGTTATACCTAGAGTAATATACCTTATAATATTAGGTAAAATAAATATATATACGTTAGCAAAAGGGACAAGAATAAAGTAACTTTGGAATATTACAAACTCAAGTGTGCGCCACACTTTGTTGTTACAAAGCGTCTTGGAGAATATATATATGTTTTCATGATAGGTTTTTACCAAAATATTAAGACTACCGAACACGGCAGGATAAGGGGCTGATGAACCTTGGCACTTATGCATATTGCGTTGCACATTGTAAAAATCGTCTTCTAGGAATTTATGAAACAGGTACGCTCCTATTTAATGTACTAGGGTGGAGGAATGGGCGAGTAACCGAGTCCATCTTCATTTAGGTTAATTATTCTCATACCTTACATGCAGATCATAGGTGGCTCTGAGGTTTATTCATGCCTGATGAAAACTGCTGCCTTATCCAGTTTTTACCGCTGAGTGAATAACCATGACCATTGAGCAGGAAATAAAAACAACAGTTGAGGCTGCTGGGATGAATGTGTGGAATGGTTGATGGTTTTATCAAAAATGGTGATAGCATGAATGATGATTTTTTAATCCTTTGTGTTGGACCAGTATTTATAGCAACTATGATGTCAATTTGGAGTGATATAATATATAGTCTTAAATTGTACACGCTATGAGATTTATGAACAAAATGGATTACATATGTTTTTCTTTTAATTACGTTTGATGAATAATTAAAGGAGAGGAGAAAAAATAAGCTTTGGTCCTGGGGAAGGTGGTTCTATTGTTTTAAACCCACCGAAATGCTTTGAAGCCTTGTTTGGTTATTAAATTTGTAATTCACGGAACTACAGTCTAATTCAAGAATTGATGGTTTGCACTATGTTGAGTTGATGTATTTTTACAAATCAATGTATTTAATGACAAATGTGATTGTCTTTTTGAAGTCCTCTCCGATTTTTAGATTATGTACTTTCTATGATCAATGTTTTTAGCAACTGTCTATCTACTTTATGCATTTGTGATAAAGCACTCTTTTATTAAATTGTATTTATAAGTGTTTCGGGATCCTGTCAATTTCTGCACCCGTGACTTATGGTTGGATGTATGTGGGCATATGCTGAGTGTCTGTTAATTTATGCACCCATAGGGAACTATGGGGCATATTACCAACAACTAGAGATAATTATCGCTATGTTGGCTTAGCGGCAATAATTTTATCGCCGAGCTGCGGCGATTTTTATCGCTTAGGAACCTTGCTATTATCAAGGTTTATCTCCTAAGCGATAAAAATCGGCCGAAATGCATGAATATCGCTGAAAAGTCAGCGATATTCATGCATTACCGAGCTAATGCTCTTAGCCATGTTATCCACCTACCATTGGATAACATGGCTAAGAACTGCTCACGGGCAGGTGTTAGCTTTTGGAGATAATCGCGCTTAGCCCGAATATCTCCAAAAGTTGGTAATAGGAGATAGCGATGTTAGCGACTGTTTCCAGTCGCTAACATCTTGGCATGCCCACTTTGCATGTCATTAGTGATAAATTTCACTGACATGCAAAGCGGGGCCCAAGATGTAAATGTAAATGTAAAATGTAAATGTAGGTGTACTTATATAGCGCAAACCTGTCACCCAAAGGGCATCCTGGCGCTTGCTTAGGGAACCCGTCCTGGTATTCCCCTGTGAGAAACCCCGGCAGGGTGTCCACAGGGTGAAAGCCAGGCATCCCGCCGCGAGGTGCCGTAGTGGAGATAAAGCAAGTTATTGCCCAGAGTTGCAGAGTGTTGTGGTAAATAAATAAATAATACCCTATTTTTTGGATGAATGAATGAATAACAGATAGCTCAATAAATAAGAGTCAAGATTCGAGGTAGTAGGAGTTTCTGCAGGTTTATTACAGAATAAGGACAGGATCAGGACAACCTGCATAGGAATAGGACAATAAGGCCCGGCAGGGGAAAAAGAGGCCCGGCAGCTGCCGGGGCTAGGTCTGGGATGAGCGCGCTAACATTTAATAATAAAACACAGGCATATATACATAGCGCAAACACATAGCATTACATTGCAGTAGGCGTAACAGTGGGTGGAGCAGAAGGCGTGACGTGTAACAGTCGCGAGAGATAACAGTAAAAAGAGGTGTAACTGGGAGTTTACTTAGACATGTGATGTAAAACGTAACAGAATATGTCATGAATGGGCGGACACATAGGAGGGGGCTACCTAAGGAGCAGGGACCTCTAACCTAATGGTGCGCGAAAACTAGCAATGACGTATTACTAGGAGAAGCTGGGGGCTACGAACTCTGTGCTAGGAGCAGAGACTAAAGTCTGGAGGGTCGGAGCGACATGTACCTAAACCCTATCTGGTATCTAATGTTTAGGGAACATGTTGATATAAACTAGAAGTCATGAGGGGAGAGGCTGACCTGATTTCTAAGACTGGACCACGCATTATTCTACATGTAGTGCGTGAAGAATATTAAATGACCATTAAATACAGTATTCTTCTAACATGGAGACGAGAAGGCTAGACAATGACGGAAACTATTGATGCAGTTCAGTAGCTTAGGAATGCAGAGGAGGAGGACTGAACTGATAGTAGGAACTATAACATACTTTTGGCAGACTCAGAGGCAGAGCCGGGGTGCACCGGGCACTGCGAAGCAGGAAGTAAGTGAAGGGTCGAGGATACAGGTGGGGGCTGTATCGCTCCTCAGCGAGGCTTTCAGGAGACAGGAGCTGAATCTGTGGTCCGGGCCCTTTTTAGGCCTGGAAACGGGGACTTTATAATTGAATAACGTGCACACTGAGAAACGTGGCAACATTACTTACATAGGCCTGATATTCGTAGTATTCACGAGGACTGGAAACTAACATACTAGAGGTGGACACAACTGTAATTGCGTCATTAATCGGACATGGGGAATAACATATGCATATTGATCATGCACACATAACATATGATGGATGAGGCGTAGGGACACAGAACATGGCAAAATTTACTTTTCCACATTCCCTCCTTGTCACTACGTTTTCCATCAGGAAACATCAATATTCATGATACCGTCTATCATTTCATACAGTACCATTTGCTCGTCTCGAATTGTCTTGGAACGGGAGTTAGAACGGGGCTTGGGACTGGGAATATAAGAGGTAGCACACATGCTGCAAATCGCAGGGCCACATTGTATACAGAGGCAGCAGCTAAATATGATCGCTACTGCAATACCTAGAAAGGACAGAACTTTCCATCCCCATGCGGAAATTACATTCCAGAACCAACCGGACCATGTCCAGGTGCCTGGATCTTGGTGTAACAGATGGGCAATTTTATGGAGTCTGGTTATAGCTGAATAAACAGACGGCGCGTTATTTGGAATGAAAATGCAACAACTGGATCCGAGAATTCTACAGGCCCCGCCCCTATCGGCCAGTATGACGTCAAGGACGAGACGATTCTGTAAAACGACAATTCTCATAAAGGATTGTTCTTCAGTTAAGTTACCTAGAGCGGAGGCAGTCTCATCTACTACTGCTTCAAGGGTTCTTGTTAACCTACGAATTAGCTTACTATTTACAACTGTACCTAAATAAGGGAAAACACCTTTATCTATATCAATGAATTGCTCTGCGGCGGTTTCAGTATAATCGACAATCGGGAGATTTCTCTTGTGTCTAGTGTGTACTAAGAAAGAATTCCTATGATAGTCAGGTGGGGCTAGAAAGACAGGTGGCAGTAGGAAAGCAATGTAACAGGTTCCCTCCCAATCGAGGGGCAGACGGACATATGCAGTTTGACCACAAACAAAATAAGAATGACGTGAAGCTTTAAAAATAGATTTCCTACTATCACTATACTTGATAACAGTAGTACATTCATTATGACCTATATGTACAGAACCATAACTACGGACACATAATTCGCCTTTGACTGGTAGTACTGAAATAGCGGGTGAGTCTGGAGTAGTATCAGACTGAACATTCAGAACCATAAAATTCGACGAATAATTTCCTAAATTATATACTTCATTTTCTAAATCTAAACCTGTTCTGTGGGGGAAACCTTGCTTGTCTGGGAAACATGTACTATTAAGAAAAGACATATCTGTTGAGGATGACGTTAGCGTGGACCATGCTCCACACAAACCATTGTGTGAGAATGGATAAGGAAAAAGTGGCAGAACTCCCTTCGGTGTCTGGAAAGGGGGGAGTCGACCACACACCCAACAATTAGTGGCATTGCTGGTCTGGTGTGAATAATGTAACATACGGATAAATGTGTTATTACGCATGGCGAGGCGGTATGAATATTCGTGAGGAGGCAGATCACTAAACGTGTGCTCTACTGTAGCATGAGCAGACATATTTACATGAGGAACTGAAAAACACAGATAGAAAGCATAGCTGGTGCAAGAAATCATTATGCTGATGAATAATATGAAACTCAGAAAAACGATACATTGTAGTGAACTTCGACTGACTCTCTCACTATGGGGGTCTATTTTATACATGTCAGAAACAATCTAACCGTTTCACCTAGGGGAGGACTTATACAATCAAACTGACTGACTTATTAGACCTGAGCTTTAACTTATACTCCTGTTGCGGAGTTTTCTCTAACAAGGGAGGGGTTGTAATAAAGTCTGGTGCGGGACAGTCCTTTAAAACAATGTTCTGGCAATCCTTTGAATCCTGGAAAATGTTCTTGGCAATGTCTTTGAAGATCGGCTTTGGTCCTTTGAAAAGTTTTACATGAGAGAGGTGAACCCACCCCTTCCTGCCTTCCAACTTGACGGCAGTTCGGGTGGTCAAGAGGACCTGACGTGGCTCCTTCCAACGTGGTTCCAGCGGACTTGATCTGTCAAAATTGCGGATCATCACCAAGGATCCTGGAACGATCTCGTGCGGTGCCACCTCGGTATTGTCTGGAAATGCGGCGGCAACCTGTGAACGACATGAGTTGAGGGCAGACATCAAGGAAGCTAGGTAATCTGTCAGCATATTACATGAAACATCGGTAATACTTCGGGGTCTAGGAGTACCCCACATGTTAGGGGGGCGGCCGAAAACGACCTCATACGGGGACAGACCTGATCTGGAATGTGCGACCATACGCATGTAAAACAGAGCGACTGGCAAAGCTACTAACCAGTCCACACCCTTGTCTTTACAGATTTTTGCTATACGGATTTTCAGAGTCTGATTATGCCTTTCGACTAGTCCAGCTGCTTCTGGATGGCGTACACAATGGAACTTCCACTGGTACCCTAACAAAAGGGAAACGTGTTTCATGAGTTCGGATGAGAATGGCTGACCGTTATCAGAATATACGACTCTAGGGAGTCCATATCTAGGGAAAAATTCACGAACCAACTGCTTGGCAGTGGTCGCGGCTGTGTAATCTGGGACTGGATATGCTTCTGTCCATCTGGACAAAGCGCATACTACTACAAGGACATACTTGAAACCTCGACATCGCTCCATCTGAATATAATCCATCTGGAGGACCTCAAAAGGGTGGTCAGGGGGCTGGAAACCACCTTGTTCCACCGGGACACTTTTACCTGGATTAAACTGACAACATATCATACAGGTACGGACTTTCTGCTTAGCTGCAGCTCGTAAATGCTTGTTGAACCAAATGTTCTGGATACTGTCTAACATAGCTTTTTCTCCTAAATGTGCTGGACTATGTGCGGTATTGATAATAACTTGAACCATAGAATCGGGGAGAAACCATGTGGCTCTACCCTTCGTTAACCATCCTTGATCTGTCTGGACCCCTCCTTGTACAGACCATTTCTTGATTTCATCGGGAGTAGCATGTGACTGTATATCTATAACATCTTGTGTAGGGTCCTTAACTGTCATGCATGTAATCAGATCTGGAATATGTGTCTTGTTTACTGGAATGTCTGGAGTCTGTGCTGTAAGCTTGGCTGTGCGGTCTGCTAAATCATTACCTTGGGAAATAATGTCAGTAACTTTCGTATGTGCTTTGCACTTCATGATAGCAATAGATGTCGGTAAATGTATGGCATCTAACAGAGCTTGAATAAGGGGACCATGCTGAATCTTGGTTCCATGAGAAGTCATAAAACCTCTCTCCTGCCAGAGCACTCCGAAGTCGTGTACAACTCCGAATGCGTAACGTGAATCTGTGTAAACATTAACCTTCAGGTTTTTGGCATGTATACAGGCTTGTGTCAGAGCAACTAGCTCTGCTGCTTGAGCGGACAGAGTATCAATACGGTGTGTTTCAATAACTTCAGTGTCAGTAGTCACTGCATACGCGGCGACTAGTTCTCCTGTACTAGTTCTCATACATGAACCATCCACATAAAGTGTCAGGTCAGGATCTAGTAACGGAATATCTGTCAGGTCTTGTCTTGGCTTTGTCGTAATGTTAACTACTTCCACACAATCATGTGGGTCTGGATTTGAATTAACTGATGGTAACAGTGTAGCAGTATTCAGGACGTTGCAGCGTCTAATTTCTATGTGTGGCTGGAACAGTGTCAATTCATAACCTGTTAAACGTGCAATTGTCAAGTGCTGAGTTTGGGTTCGGTTTAAAAGAACTTCTACTGAATGTGGGACTTGTACTGTCAGGAAATGTCCTAAAACTATGGAATCACTTTGTCTGATAGCTAGTGCTGTGGCTGCAACTGACTTGAGGCACGCAGGCAACGCCTGGGCGACTGGATCTAATGTGCTCGAAAAATAAGCACAGGGCTTGTATTGACCTGCTTGATCTTGTGTGAGAACAGATAATGCTGTACCTTCGCGTTCTGTAACGAAAAGTATAAAAGGCTTACTGTAGTTCGGTGTAGCTAGAACTGGAGCTTGACATAGGGCTTTCTTTAACTCGTTGAAACTAAGTGTATGTTCAGATGTCCAAGGGAGGACAGTCGATACGGCTGCCTCCTGTGTCGTTAACTGTATCAGTGGCTTGGCTAGGAATGCATACTGGGGAATCCATTGTCTACAATAAGAAGTAAGGCCGATAAAAGCACGTACCTCCTTCTGGGTTCTGGGCTGGGGAAGACTCGCTATTAACTGGATACGGTCGGGTGTCAACTGCCTACCCCTCTTGGACAGCAAGTGTCCTAAGTATACCACTTGCTGGACACAGAATTGAAGCTTTGAAGGTGACACCTTGTGCCCCATCTCGGCTAGAAAATACAGAACTGTAAGTGATGCTCGCTCGCAGTCACGTTCAGAACGGGCTGTGATCAGTAGATCATCGACATACTGGAGCAGGGCAGTGTCAGTTGGCATGTGAATATTGTCTAGTTGTCTCTTGAGTGCTTGACTGTAAATACTAGGGCTTTCTGTGAAACCTTGAGGAGCGCGTGTAAACATATAGCTCCTTCCATTTAAACAAAATCCGAAAAGAAACTGGCTGTCTGGATGAATTGGAACACTAAAAAATGCATTCTTGAGGTCAATAACAGTGAAAAACATGGCTTCGGAATCAATGGCTGTTAACAGGGAAGAAATATCTGGGACAACTGGGTACTGAGGAATAATACATTTATTAAGCTCTCGTAAATCAATCACTAATCGATATACTGGGGGTGCATTTGGATCAGTACGTTTCATGACTGGAATGATTGGAGAATTGCATACATTGGAGTCAGTTTCTACAACTACTCCTTGAGCCATGAGCTCGTCAATAATTTTGGATAAAGCTGCTACAGCCTCAGGTGGCAATCTGTACTGTCTGATTCGGGGTAACACTACACCTGGTTTGAGAGTCACACGATAGGGTGTGATTTGCATGTAACCTACATCAGTTGGACCTTGCGCCCATAAATGCTGCGGAACATTAGACAATCTTGAATCAAAATCTCGTAATACATAGTGACCCTTAAAGTCACGTAGGAACAGGCGTATTCCCTCTGGGGAACAGCAAATAACTGCACCTAATTCTTTCAATGTCTTAATGCCTAATAGATTTTCTGGACATGACTTAGTAAGTAACAGATCAGTAGTACGGGACAATGGACCTACTTCTAGAGTAACTGGCTTTGAAATCTCATTAACTATGGGTTTTCCTGAAAATCCAAGGGAAACATTTCTTGAGCCTGAGAGCGGAGCCCCTGGAACTTCGGCATGACTAATTGTGGTCCTACTTGCCCCTGTATCGATCAAAAACTTTCTGTCTTTCCCTAATACTTGACTATGAACATAGGGACCTTCTTGGTCTACAGGTATCTCGACGAGAGGCAAGCCTACCTCCCTCTCTAGGCTGTTTCATGAATATGACTGGTACTCTGGATACTCGGACTGTGTATACTGGTACATCTGTGAAGTAACGTGCTGTGTTGCAGCAATAGGCTGCGGTACTGTAACTGTCTGTGGTGCATTCTGTGACTGAGGAATCTGTGAAACTTGTTCTTGTCTCGGCGGACGTGGTCTTTCTTTAGTCTTACCAGTAGCTATGTTGTGCTTCAGAACTGCACACTCGTTTATAAAATGACCTGGCTGTTTGCAATAATTGCAATTCCCTTTAACGGGAGCCGCAGGATGACTGGCTTGATTCGGACCCCTCTTCTGACTGTCTTGAGGAACAGATTGTGCAACTAGCACTTTCATTTTCGTGTCTTTCATACGTTTTCTTTCGTGTTCTTGCTCTTCTCTGATTCTATTCTGGTGATACTGGAGCATCTGGAGCATCTGGGACGGAGTATTTGCTTGCCAGGTGCTTTCGACTTTCAAAACTCGGTTTTTAATTTGTGGACTTGAATTCTCGACTAATTTGGTAACGAAAAGATGAGGGTACGACTCACTACTTGTCTTGAGACCACTGTTAATACTGAAACATTTCTCGAATCTAGAATAAAAATCACTAATGTCTTCATCTTGTTTCTGTTTACAGGCTGAGATTGCATCCCAGTCTTCTTTCCTAGTTGTCAATAATCTGGGTAAAACTTGAATCAATAATTCTGGTAATTCTTTACATTTATCTCCAAGACCGGTACCTGGTACTCGTGCCTTGTCTTCAGCTTCTAGAGCTGCCCAATCGATCTTTTTCTCTCCCACCTCCCATTCTTTTTCCTTTAACTTTTCATACACCCCTGCGGGCAACAGGACCTTTAACATTTTAATGACATCTGGGTAAGTGTATTCTCCCATACGGAGCATGTCTTTTAATTCTCGATGGAACCCTGCTGGATCTTTGTCATGACAGGGAATTAATTTCTTCATCTCTAGGAGTTCCATCTTTGAAATCGGAGTGTATACAAACACTCGTTGCATTACGCCACCCGCCCCTTGGACTGGGTGGACTTCTCGTAACGGATTCTGTCTGTCTATGTAAAATGGTTTACTTTCTGGGGGTGAGACATGAACAAAATGCGGGTTCAGGAACGTTCTATACTTGTGGCGCTGTTCTAGAATAACACTTATTAAATCGGTACCTAGACCTCTCCATTTATACTGGAGTAACTCGTTCAGGATATCGTGTAACGGGCCTGGATCAGAGTGTTGACCCTCATACAGGGTAATGAGGTGCTGGATCATATACATACCCACCAGTCGTTGCTCGGCTGGGGGCAGTTTCAGAAACATTTGTGCCACTATTTCGTCTGGAAAAGTGGTAGAATCAGTAATCCATCGGACTGCTGATCGGGCTAGTTCTTGTTCATGCATGGTACTTAATTCGCTATAACCGACTCGTGATTTCAGAATGTGATCGGTAGCTTGAAATACTTGTTCTAGAGAACCTCGTTCTGGTGCTGGATGATGAAAAATAGACATAGGTTCTAGACGTAAATGGCGATCTGGAAATCTGGATCTTCCTACATACGCTATTCTGGCGGGATTCTCGTCTTCCTCTTCAGGATCAGAGATACTTTCTTTCTCGCTTACTTGTGCTGCTTTACGCTGTTCGTGTAACCTTATTATTTCTTTACGAATTTTCTTGTACATACTTTCCATGGCACTAATGGTCTTGTGCTTACCCTCGGCTATATTATCACTCCACCTTGTCAGGATTCTCATTTCGGCGGGATCTTTAGACGGGTAATCTTGTTCTCTTATTAGACAATTTATCAGGAACTTTAATATCATGAGCTGAATCTCGGCTTTCCTTTGAGACATAATCTCGCCAATACTTTCTGGATCATCCCCTGTACGGATGAAACGATATATTCTGTCTAGATCTTCTTTCATATTCGGCAAGGTGACTAGATACTCGGTCATCCTTCTTACGCGTACGGAATATAAAACCATAGTATATTCGCCTGGAACTGGATCATAAACACATTCGTTAAGGGCTTGCCTGATTTCTGTAACAGACTTATTACTTTTAGGAGTACGCTGTGATGCTTGAGCATGTAATTCGAGTGCTGATAAACGCTTGTGTGGCGGCGGGGTTTGAGGAGGACCTCCTCCTGCGGCCCCTAGACTAGAATCGTCGACTGACATTCTTCGTGCTTGCAGGGTCGGTAATTGTAACGTGGGCTGAACTTGTATGGCAGGCTGACCCGGGGGTACCGTAACAGGTACTCCGGTGTCTGGAGGAACATGAATTACCTGGTTTACAGGGACTGGCGGAGCGCGAACAGGATTGGCATATTCGGGGGCTGTGTCGTCCAAATAGGACGAAATAAAAATATCAGCTGCGGTCGGTTTGTGACGTAGCTTGGTCGGAACTAATGGTGGCGGGAAATTACTGGATGCCTCTGGGGTCGCTTTTAGCAAGCCTTCGGCAAGGAGAGGATACATACCCTTAATAAGGGCATGCCTCTGTCTATCTGACTGTTCGGCTTTGACTTGTTCACCTATCTCGATTAATTCTTTTTCTTGGGCTCGTTCTTGGGATTCTCTACTTAACTCTGACTTTCTGACTTCCTTTTCCGTTCTTCTATGCGCTTCCTTACGCCATAACTCGATGGCATCTTTCTGTGACTGTCTGGCTTTCTTTTTCCATAATGCTTCTTCTACTCGCATGATACATTCGGCATCCCATGTACCCGATACGGGCCATCTATACTTTTCTTCTAACTGTTTGGTATACTCTACCCATAAATCTAGATACAATATGGCGCTTATGCCATGTTTCTGATACATAAAGTGACCTGGACTGTCCCTAGGCGGAACAGGAACTGCTGCTTCCAGCAGACCCTTTCTAGTTTTTAACTGACGTAACTTGGAAAAGAGCGGCATTCTAAACTTGAATCGGAACACAATACAATACACGAAAAACAATAACAATTGGGAAAACAATTCAGGCATATCACGACATTGAAAATACATTAAACAACATTATAAATAACAGTTCGAACAGAATACTACCTGAAGATACTGAAAACAGAAATAGAACAGAATTCTCGAGAACGGAACAGACTAGAGTTACTGGATGCACTGCTATAACAGTACGGAACATACCGGTCCCATAAAGGAACACATCAAGACCCGTATCCACCTAGGTGAACACTTCGTTTGTGAGCTTGGGTACCACCAACCCACGGACCAGGAGTCAATTTAGACTGACCCTGTCTAGACACTACCCCAGCAATGGTACTCACCGGGCAGCACGGAACGGAAGGCCTCGGACGGGACTGGACTACGACGACGAACTTCGGACTTCGGACTTCAATTACGGGTGGACCTCCGGATACCTCGGACCTTGGACTCTCGGCTTGGGCTCTGGTCGGGACTCGCCGCGTTCCTCCACCGTCTCGTTCGGATGCTGGACCGCCTCCTCCGTCTCCTCCGTGGGCCTGAGGGATACTTGAGCAGAAATATCTGCCACTGCGCAGAAGAGTTCCGTCACGACTGCAGAGGGTCAGGGGGTCGGCGTGGCTTCACCGACGCGTGGGGAAAGGGCAAGTCCCTATTCGGGCGCCATTATGTGGTAAATAAATAAATAATACCCTATTTTTTGGGTGAATGAATGAATAACAGATAGCTCAATAAATAAGAGTCAAGATTCGAGGTAGTAGGAGTTTCTGCAGGTTTATTACAGAATAAGGACAGGATCAGGACAACCTGCATAGGAATAGGACAATAAGGCCCGGCAGGGGAAAAAGAGGCCCGGCAGCTGCCGGGGCTAGGTCTGGGATGAGCGCGCTAACATTTAATAATAAAACACAGGCATATATACATAGCGCAAACACATAGCATTACATTGCAGTAGGCGTAACAGTGGGTGGAGCAGAAGGCGTGACGTGTAACAGTCGCGAGAGATAACAGTAAAAAGAGGTGTAACTGGGAGTTTACTTAGACATGTGATGTAAAACGTAACAGAATATGTCATGAATGGGCGGACACATAGGAGGGGGCTACCTAAGGAGCAGGGACCTCTAACCTAATGGTGCGCGAAAACTAGCAATGACGTATTACTAGGAGAAGCTGGGGGCTACGAACTCTGTGCTAGGAGCAGAGACTAAAGTCTGGAGGGTCGGAGCGACATGTACCTAAACCCTATCTGGTATCTAATGTTTAGGGAACATGTTGATATAAACTAGAAGTCATGAGGGGAGAGGCTGACCTGATTTCTAAGACTGGACCACGCATTATTCTACATGTAGTGCGTGAAGAATATTAAATGACCATTAAATACAGTATTCTTCTAACATGGAGACGAGAAGGCTAGACAATGACGGAAACTATTGATGCAGTTCAGTAGCTTAGGAATGCAGAGGAGGAGGACTGAACTGATAGTAGGAACTATAACATACTTTTGGCAGACTCAGAGGCAGAGCCGGGGTGCACCGGGCACTGCGAAGCAGGAAGTAAGTGAAGGGTCGAGGATACAGGTGGGGGCTGTATCGCTCCTCAGCGAGGCTTTCAGGAGACAGGAGCTGAATCTGTGGTCCGGGCCCTTTTTAGGCCTGGAAACGGGGACTTTATAATTGAATAACGTGCACACTGAGAAACGTGGCAACATTACTTACATAGGCCTGATATTCGTAGTATTCACGAGGACTGGAAACTAACATACTAGAGGTGGACACAACTGTAATTGCGTCATTAATCGGACATGGGGAATAACATATGCATATTGATCATGCACACATAACATATGATGGATGAGGCGTAGGGACACAGAACATGGCAAAATTTACTTTTCCACAGTGTGACCCCGTGATTCGAGTAGGCACCGGAGCGAGAATTGTCGAGTCCGTGGAATTTTGAGCCCGAGGCGGGGAATCGAACCCTGGTCCACGGTCAATCTCAGCTTCCGGGTCTGCCGCCTCTAACCACTGAGCCACGCTTCTCCATGGTCGCTATCTCCTACTAGCTGTCGCTAACTGGTGTTAGCGACAGCTAGGTAATAGGGAGATCATTTTATCTCCGCTTTCTTGGCTTTTAAAGCCAAAAAAGCGGAGATAAACCCCCTTGATAATATGCCCCTATATACTTGACATTGAGTCATATGCGGCACCCTGTCCCTTTTGGGTTCTGTGGGGCCCCTCTCACTGTATTTTAGCGGCTGTTTAATTGGAGACAGTTGTTACTCATCCAAGCAGTGATTTCTCTCATGCGATTGGCAAATATGCCTGTCACCTCATCTGGGCCAGGGCCAAAGGAGATAAGAAATTGAGTGTCATCAGCATAAGACACAACCTCCACACCGCAGGCTCTCATGATTGGGCAACGGGGCTACATAGATGTTAAACAGAGTTGGATTCAGGCACAATCCCTGAGGCACTCCCTTGTTCAAATGCATCAGTCAAGACTTATAAGAGTCCAAGCAGACTTGTTACATTCAACTAGCAAGGAAGTGCCTGAGCCAGTGTAGCACCCTGCCGTGAAGCCCGGCCTTGTGAAGCTTGCAAATTAGGATAGGGTGGGATACCGTATCAAATGCTGCTGACAAATCCAACAGTACCAACATGCCCGTCGTTCCAAATCTAAGGAGAGCCTGATGTTGTCAGCCAGCAGCACTGCCTCAGTGCCATGGAGCTTTCTAAAACCCGAAAGCGAGGAATCCAAGATGTGGTATTCCTAAAGAAAGGCTGAAAGTTGTTTATTAATTAGTTTCTAGAGCTTTCGCAAGTGAGGGTAACAGCTAAATTGGTCTCTAGTTGGAGAGAACATGCGAATTTGCTGTGGGTTTTTTAAGTAGCGGAGATACTAAAGCACACTTCCATTCCTTAGGCACTTTAGCTGTAGTCTATGAGAGAGTGTAGAAATCCTTCACCGCAGGTGCAAGGTATATTGTTAAACTGACCGTTGTCCTAAATGAGTGATGATCTCTCACACGAAGAAAGAAAGAATAGCTAGCAAGCTAGGGGAGTGCTTAGACCTTTTGTCTACCGAGGGAACCGTGATTGTAGCTTCAGGCTGCTGAGGGAAATTCCTCCTCCTGTATTCTTGAAGTCGAGATAATCTCACAGGCTTTATGCTACACACATCCATCCACTCAATTTGGGGTTTACCTACTCCAGTCAAGCCCAAAGATGTCAAGCCTCAATCGTGGTGGCCACCAGGACCCTGGGGTTATCCAGGTAATTTTCCGCCACCTATGGGTCCTTTCCCCGGTTTTCAAAACTTTAATAGTCAGCCTTTTTTGGCGCGTGGCCCCAGACGGTCACGGGGCAAAAGAAGACCGACACAAGGACAACCTCAGGTCCAATGGGAGGATACAACAGGCCCCCATGCAGGAACACGGAGTCACACGAGAAGGAATGCTCAAGAACAATAAACATACCTGAAAAGAGTTTGGTAGTTAACCTAAGTCAAAGAACCTTATCAGACATTGAAGAAGTTGTGTTGAACAAGGGCCTAGGTTTCGTGACTACAGATGAGGGTGATCCATTTGTACTTCACACTGAACTAGCTCAGTTTTTTCGGAAACTAAGGCTTCACTATTTCTTCAAGAACAAGAATACTGAGGAAACAGATAATGACAGGGATACCAACACAGGTTTGAGGATCAAATCCACCTTCTTACCTCCTTCACATGCCAAACCACCGCAAATACTAACTTTTGAACTGGCTGTCAAGAATGACATAGATCATATACAATATGACTCGAGATCCCGTTACAACAATCTGACCACTGCAGAGAGACAGGCTCTCAAAACTTTGACCCAAGACGGGACTATAATTGTAAAGCCAGCGGATAAAGGGGGCTCCATTGTAGTCCAGAATGTAGAAACATACAGGTCTGAGTGTCTCCGCCAGTTGAGTAACAGCAATGCATACCGTCCTTTGTCTATTGATCCAACTCCGAGATTGACGAATGAAATCAAAGTCTTGGTAGAAGAGGCCCTAGGAGAAGGTTGGATCACTCCCTTAGAGGCACAATTTCTGCAGGCTAAGCATCCTACCATGCCCTATTTTTACACCTTACCTAAGGTGCATAAACCACAGAGACCGCCACCAGGGAGGCCTATAATTTCTGGCCAGGGTTCACTTCTTGAACCTCTCTCAGCTTTTGCGGATTATTTCCTTAAACCGTTGTACACACGATGCCGACGTTTCTCAAGGACACCACTGATGTCCTGAGAGTGATCCCCGATATAGTCTTTGATTGAGAGACTGACTATCTAGTCTCGCTAGATGTTGAGTCCTTGTATACCTCCATTCCCCAGGATGCGACCTTAGATACCATCCGATCCATCCTGGAGGAATCGGAATTGGACTCCATCACCCCGGTGCCGTTCATCATGGCCCTGGCTACTATAGCCATGAAAGAAAATTTTTTCATGTATGAGGACCAGATATACCATCAAGTCTCTGGGACCAGCATGGGCAGTATTTTTGCCCCTTCCCTGGCGAACCTATACGTTCACGAGTTCGAACAAACCACAGTATTGCATCCCACCAACCCCTTCTTTCCATCTATAATTTGGTGGAAAAGATACATCGATGACATTCTGAGGGTTTGGAGAGGGACTAGTGAATCGGCCCTATTGTTTCATCAATGGCTCAATAGTCAGAATAACTACCTCCGCTTTACCATTGAAATGAGTAAAGAGAGACTTCCTTTCCTGGATCTCTCGATTTACAGCACCGCGAACGGTTTGGAGAGTGAACTTTACCGTAAGCCAATGGCAAGGAATTCCCTTCTCCTGTACGAAAGTCAACACCCTAAGTCACTGAGGGATAATCTGCCCTTCGGACAGTTTCTTCGAGTTCATCGGAACTGTTCTACCCCAGAAACTTTTAAACGCCATGCCGGTGATTTATCCAAACAGTTATCGGAGAGACATTACCCTAAGAAATTGGTCCAGCGCTCATACAAACGAGCAGCGAATAACCATCGTGCAGCACTACTTGAACCTCGTCCAGAGAAACCACCATTGGATCGGTTAACATTAGTGAGTACTTTTAACACTAAATCGAACTATGTTCAGAAAGTGATCAAAAAACATTGGAAAATTCTGAATAGTGGTAAAGAAAAAATTGCATTTCCGCTCTTTGCCTTTAAACGCTCTACAAACTTAAGGGATCGTCTAGTACACGCTCGCCCTAAAGTTACACCCAGGAGAGAGATAGGAACTCTATGGGACCTACCTCCTGTGGTAGGGCACCATCCCTGTGGAGGTTGTTCTGTTTGCCCTCTAACTACCAAAATCACAAGTGTGGACATTGGTACTGATCGGCCTTGGGAACTGCGGCAGTTTTCTAACTGCAATAGTACAAACTTGATCTACCTCATCACCTGCACGTGCAACGAACGGTATGTGGGCATGACCACGAGGAAGGTGCGCGTGAGGATGCAGGAACACAAAAGTACTTTTCGCTGCAAGAAAGACATTTCAAAACTCACCAAACACTTCATCGCACACAATCATGCGGAAACAGACTTTAAGTGGCATGTCTTGGAGAAACCATTTATTCCACCACATGTGAGTGATGTGTCTAGATACCTGTTCATTCGAGAACAAAAGTGGGTTTTTAAATTGGGGACAGATAAACAAGGATTGAACGATGATATTCCCTGGTTCAACTTGTCTTGAATTTACATGAAGGCAGGCAAGCATGTGGTGACCGTCATGTGATGTATATTTGCTAAGGGTTAAATAATGGTGTTGACTAGACCTCTTATATAGAGGATTGGAAGAAGTAACACAACCAGTATGTATAGTCACTTAACATTTGTTTTTCCTTATGCTTGTTAGTAATCTATCTGAGCCCCTCTATTCTGTGGGAGTTGACACTATAGACAGTATGACAGATGAATGAGGAACATCTTTTCGCTTGATCTAAAGAATAAACCATATTTGAATATATTTCCTCTAATGAATGGTCTTTGCCCAGATTCTGCACCTAATTTGAAAATTGTTTGACAGTTTGAGTGCGTAGGGGGGCAAAAGCTTGTTATCATCGCACCCCCGTAAAAACTACCGATTGACGCAGGCTTGCATCATCTGGTAGTTTCTGTTTTCCTCCAGCGCATTCGCGCTACGAATTGGTAGGCGGAAGTGGCTTTTCTAAAAACTACATTTTATCGAGTTATGACGTCATTTTGTAGTTTGATACTGGTGAAGCCTCGCGAGATCACGGGCGCGAGTCCCACGTCCTAGCATTCAGGGATGAGACACAACGCTGCTTTCTCTGCGTATTAATCGATTCAGGACATAAGCGGTTGTGATAATTATAGGTGGCAATCAATGTAGGTCACCCCCATTGATCGGTTTAGCCCCCTCCTCACAGGCGGCGATCGGCTTAGCCCCTCCTTTACAGGCACCGATTGGGTGGCCATCACACATCAGAACAGTGAAGTAGTCAGTAGACAGGAGTGTCTGTGCCTCCCCCTGACTCAGTCACTGTCTGAGACAACGACGGACAGGTAGGAACCATTTTCTACCGTTTTTACTAGTTATATACCAGGCGCTTTTCCTATCTACTATTTGTTTGCTGGCTCAAGTTATATAGCACTAGTATTTACTCAGCCGATAGTTGACAGTGGAATGGACAGAAGGTTGTATTTGGGAATCTTCTGATGGTTGTTAATAAGCTCCAAACATAGAAAACCTTATGGCTTCGTATTATGTACATTGCCAGAGCAGAATAATGTCTGACCCCTTGCTCTTTTGTATTTACGGAGTTGGTTTCTGTTATTGTAGAGCGGGGTCTCACATATCCTGAGCCAGGTCCAGGAAGAGGTGAGGTCCACTCCCCGGACATTCTGGGTGAGTAAAGAAGTTACAAAGTTTGCGAAACAATGTATTTTCATAACGGACCAGTATAGCCGATTGTGTTTTACTTGTACGTTTGTCCCCCTCATACAGTATTAAGTCAACCAGGTGCCGAAGAGAGGAGTTGACACAGTTGAAGGAACATTATATCCTTTACTGGTTTTCACGTGTGTTTTTTGTATAATTTTTCACACTTTATTCACTTATTAGCAGTAGCATATTCTTAGAACAGAGACCCTGACGAAAGCCTGGGGAATTACCCCATGGTGGCTGAAACATGTTGGTCTCCTCGCAGCTATTTGTGTGGACTGCGATTATGATGTTACACTGTTCTTGTTTTTAATGAGGAAGGGGCTAACGTTTATTAAAATTAGTTTTTGTTAAGCTCCCTATCCTATTTTAATCACCACTGATCCCTTTTTTGCACTGCACTTCCCATCATATCAACATCATGTGGTAGTACCGAGTGATTGTGGGTCGCTACCCCGAACTGGCTATCTGGGTATGCTGGTCTCAATGATCAAGAGGCACAATACCCGATAAGGATTACCAAATGATAATATTGATTCATACAAGACCTTTGATGGGAATCCTTAACTAGGGGTGACTTACGTTTACTGGTGCTTCACATCTTGTGATCTGGTTTGTTAGGTTTTCTGTTATTGTACCCGTGTACTATTGACTTGGCGACAATAAGTATAGGATCACTATTGGATTTCTAAGTAGACCCCTAAGTTTGTTGTTGATTAGTTGTTTCCAGTGGGGGATAATACTTAGGCTTGGTCTTTAAACATCCCTCTAGCCCTGCAATAGAGTGTGTTTTTTCAACGCAAGAGGATTGACAGATGTAGCAGCAGAGGTTAACAGCATTGTGCATGATGATCTAAAGAAGCAGGGCAACTGGCATGAGTTCTATCTACTGACAGCAGTATGCAAAAGGGGGGGCAGCAGGAACTGATGCTATATAACAGTAGCACACAGTCTCTTGCGGTGAGAGGAGCACAAGCTGCAAGGAATGGCAGCGTTAAGACCTGCAGGCACTGAAAGCAAGTCTCTATGACGTCAGCAAGGCTACACAATATGTCAAAAGTAGGAGTCGTGGTAGCAATAGGACTAAGCATGACCATTTCAGAAGTTTCAGGATATTACAGAAGCATCTTAAGAAAAAGAGTGTGACTACACATATACTCTCAGCCGCCAGGTTGGGTATGTTCTAAACGGAGGGTAAGCTTGCACTGCTGCTAACAACAGTTAGCAAGAAAAGGATGTTCACTGCTGTTAAAGAGTACCAGGAAAGAAAACATACACTATAAGATCCCAATATGCAGTGAAGTGCACATTGCTGCTGTCACGACTTATACATTCTTTAACAGAGGGAAGCTTGCACTGCTGTCCCTCCAGTTGCATATGTTCTGCAAGGAAGTGAAACTTTCACTGCTCCTTCTTCATCTGTATCTGTTCTGTGAGATGCACACATTTCTACTGCTGGTAAACACCAACCTGTTCTGCAGGGACAATTTCACAATTGCTGTCCTTTCTGTACCTAATATGTTTGACAACACCTTGGACTGCTTCTCCTTCTGCTGTCATGTGCCCAGTACCTATTCTTTGTGTTATGAATGCTGATAATGACACTGGTATGTTTTTCAGTGACTCATGGTCTCAGACTACTTCATTGCTTTGATGTTGTGGTGTGGCATTGGATTGTTTCAGGGTATTAACCCAGATGTCTGGAATGCTCAACCCTAGTTTTAAATTATTTATTTTATTTATTTATTTAATGCATTTTTATAAAGCGCAGACTTTACCCGAAGGTGTCAGAGCACTGTACCTTAGAACCAGTTATGTTACATGAGAGAACTGTTACAAAAATGAAACAAACAAAAATAGCAGTCCATAGAATCAAAACAACGCAGGCAAAAGGAACACAATATCACACACAGCAAGCACAGAATGTACAAACAAAAATATAAATATATATGACAAATTTACAATGACTAAAGAACTTCCTGGCGAAAAATAGCAGGCCATAGAGTCAAAACAACGCAGGCAAAAGGAACACAATATCAAACACAGCAAGCACAGAATGTACAAACAAAAATATAAATATATATGACAAATGTACAATGACTAAAGAACTTCCTGGCGGGGTCTGAGAAGGAGGAAATTAGTTCTGAAAGTGTCTTTGGAATAGAAGAGATTTGAGGTCCGCTTTGAAGATCTGGATGGAGGTGATGGCACGGAGCAAAGGAGGAAGCGAGTTCCAGATTCTCACCGCATTACCTGAGAACGATTGCACCATAATTTTTCCCTTTTGAAGGAGGGGGGCTCAAGCAGAAACTTTCCCGCATTCCGAGAAGGTTTTGAGCCTCCAGACAATTTCAGTTTACTCGCCAGATAGCGAGGGGAGGAAGAGTGCAAAGCTTTGTGGGTGATGCATGCCGTTTTGTAAATAGCTCTAGCCTCGATGGGAAGCCTTCGGAGAGAAGAAAGGAGTGATTTGGTCACTTCGTTTGGACCCTGAAATGAAGCGAGCTGCTGAAATGAGGACGGATTTGGGGGGGGGGGGGGGGGAGTGGTGAGATTTGGGAAGGCCAGTCAGAAGAGAATTACAATAATCCAGTCTAGAGAGAACTAGCGATTGGACCAAGGTTTTTAGGTCATTCTCCAGGAAGAACTGACAAATCCCCCATAGAACGCACATCTGATAACATGCGCTCTTGGCAATGGACTTGATGTGTGAGATTAGGTTGAGTCTTTTGTCATGTATGACACCTAAGGATTGAACAGGAGGCGGGGAGAGAGAGCTAGATAAGAGGAGGAATTCTGTTTTGGTGGGATTGAGATTGAGTTGGTGAACTAACATCCAGTTGTGAATAGAGTTGAGAGCAGAGTTGAGTAGTGAGAGATCATGAGAAGAAGACACCTTGAGGTAGATTTGGGTGTCATCCGCATAGAGATGGTAGAGGATTCCAGATTTGCTTAGGAGGTTCCCTAATGGTTCCAGATAGAGATTAAACAGAGTGGGAGCAAGGATAGAACCTTTAGGGACGCCTTGACCAACCACCAGTGGAGAAAAGAGACTTGTTCGTTTGGGATCTGTCCGAGAGGAATTAGGCACACCATTTGAGTACTGTGCCTTCCAAGCCCATTCTCTGTTGAAGAGTGTTAAGGAGGGTGTTGTGATTAACAGTGTAAAAGGCTGCAGAGAGGTCAAGAAGAATCAGAAGGCACAATTCCCCCGAATCGAGTATATGCAGCGCATCATCGATCACTCGCAGCAGGGATGTTTCAGTGCTGCAATTAATAAAGCCAGACTGGAACATGTCAAGGAGATTATTGTCCATAATGTGCTGGGAAAGTTGTTTAGCAACGCATTTTTCTGTGATCTTTGAAAGAAAAGGGAGATTGGTGATGGGGCGGAAGTTATTGAGATCGTTTGCATCTGCAGAGGTTTTTTTTAGAAGGGGGGTAACCTGTCCTGTTATGAGGACAACTGGGAGGGCTCCTTGACTGAGGAAGAGATTAACTAGCCTTGTCCCATAGGAGAGAGTGTTGGTATAGTAATCAATGGCGATGACACTGGGTATGGGGTCAGAAGAATCGTTGGAGGGTTTGGTTTCGAGGATGCATTTGACAAGATCATCTTCCGAGATGGCGGCAAAGTTCTGCCAAGTGACTAAGGATTTTCGCTCCTCAATGGGGGTGGAGTGGCTGACCTGTTCCACCAGAGATATTATCTTTTAATCAAAGAATGTAGCAAACTCAGTTGCTTTCTTTGAAGCATCCTCAGGTTTGATGGTTTAGGGAGAACAATTTGGGTTTTTGATGAGGTCGAAAAGTTTTTGGGGTCTGTTTTTAGCTGAATCGAGGAGGGATCTGAAATGTGATGTTTTTTCCTGGAAGATGTGGTTGTGGTATTTGAATCTTGCTGAACGTAAAAGAGAGAGGTTGGAGGTGGATGGAGATTGTCTCCAATGTTTCTTCAAGATTCTTAGGTTTTTCCTTTCATCGTAGAGAGAGCTTTATTGAACCAAGGAGCTGATGGGGTGGGTCTTTTACTTTTGCTTTGGAGTGGAGCAACCTTGTCGATTTTAACTGCAATGATTGAGAGGTAATGGGGAGTGAGATCGTTAACATCCGTATTGGGGTCTAGACTAGGAAGTGAACGCATAGCAGAATCACATAGAGTCCTAAGATCAATGTTTTTTGTGTTGCGGAACCAAGTAGAAGCTCTTTTAGGTTGGCCGAGAGTTATGATGCGCGAGAGGTGAACAAGGAAGGGAATGAGGAAATGGTCTGACCAGCTTACACGGATGGGGGAGCAGTGGTAAGCTGGCCTGATTTAGAAATAACATGGTCCAGAATTGAGCCCTTGGCGTGTGTAATTTCAGAGAAATGTTGGACAAGATCGTTAGCTGAGAGAAAGGTTGCAAGCTTGTTGGCAGCCCAGTCTTCCACGGAGCTCCAATGGAGATTGAAATCACCTAGGAAGATCTTCTTGTCGCTTTGTGAATATTGGTCACTAATGAAGTCGATGAGTTCCTCCATGAAGGAAGAGCAATTACCAGGCGGGTGATAGATGGCATGGAACCTGAAGGGTGGGCCATGATGAACTTGGAGCTCTAGGGAAAGGCATTCAAAAGTGCGAAAGAGGATGGTGGGAAAGGCTTTGATTTGAAGGGAGTTTCTGAAGATAATCTGTCTGTTATGTCGTTTCTGAGGATAGAGCAGTCAGTAGATATCAAAAGATCAAATGAAGTGTGAGAGGAGTCATTAAACCAGGTCTCAGTGAGAAAGAGCATGTTGAGATTGTGGTGGGTGATAGTGTCAGAGATTTCCAGTTTGTGTTTCATTGCAGATCTGCAGTTATGGAGCATACATTGTATCTCTGACGCAACTGTTTTGGTGATGTGAGTGTCTGGACTGATAAGAGGGATAGGGATTAGATTCTGGAATGAGGGTGCCCCTTGAGGGGGAGGCTGGTAAGTTCTGACAGAAGAGATGGTCTGAATGGTAAATTGAGTAGAATTGTTAGGAGAGGCGAGTGGAGGGGAATTGACGTTGGTAGTCTTGTAGCTAGCCAGTAAATTGGTGATGTCAGACTGTGGTTGGCTTTATTGGGGCGCGGGAGCAAGGAGCTCCTCGGGAGGTTATTCGGGTAGGGGGATATCTTAGCACATAAGAGTGAAATGGACGCTTCAAGCTGGGAAATGAAAGAGATGAGAGAATCAAGTTTAGTTTCCAGAGAGAGGTGAGCTGAGCACTGAATGAAGGGTGGCTCAATGGTTAAGGGAGGGAGTGGCCTAGGCGAAGGAGGACAGGGGGACGTGAGGGACCGGGGAGAGTGTTGGGGTGCGAGGATCGAAGGTGGGGGAGGAAGGGAAGTAGGCGAAGGAGGACAGTGGGCTGTGGGGGACTGGGGAGAGAGATGTGATGCAAGGGTCTGAGGGGGGGAAAGATGGTGATAGAAAGGAGTGGATGGAGTTACAGTGATATTTCTACTGGTGTTGAGCAGAGGTGAAGAATAGAGATCATACATAGGAGGAGAACATTGAGAAGTAGAAATGGATGGCAAGAGGAGGAGGGGGGAGGAGGGGGGTTATGGGAAGGCCATGGATAAGGTGAGATGAGAGGAGAAGGGGCTGTACAGTTAGGGGAGGGGAGAAGAGAGAGGGTGCAGGCCAGGTACCATGGATAATGAAAGGTGAATGTAGGGGTACAGGCACCAGGCAGAGTGGGGGGTTGAGCTAAATGAGAGTTGTGGGAGGAGTGAAGAACTGTCCGTTCAAAGGGAGGGAAGAGGGAGGAATCACTAAGAGGGGAAACAGGGTTGTGAGGCATAGGGGGGAGTGTAAGTTGTGGAGAGATGGGAGGTGTAAGGTCAGTGGGAGGGAAGTAGATGGAATTACAAATAGGGGAGGCAGGGATGTGAGGCATAGGAGGGGGGAGTGAAGGTTGTAGAGAGATGGGAGGTGTAAGAACAGTATTGAAGGTACGAGGAAAGGGGAAGAGCGGAAAGGGGTGAGGAGAAGAGGGGGGAGGGTAAGGCGAGTTGAATGGTAGTTCAGGTTGTAGGAAAGGTGGATTAAATAGGGGGAAATGGGTAGGAATAGGGTAGTTAGGGGGCGGTAGAAGGCAGTGGAATAATGGGGAGATGCTAGATGTAGAGGTGAAGTGGGGTGTAAAGTAGATGAGGTAAGGGGGAGGTTGAGTTGGGAGGGGGGCAGAATGGGAGGGGAGGGAACGAGAGAAAGGGGAGATAAGGGGTAGACCTGTGATTCCTGGGAGAGAGGTCTGAAGGAATGTGTGGGGGTCAAGGGGGGAGAAAGGGAGGGAGTAGACAAGCTAGAAGAAGAAGAGGAAGAATCTAGAGAGATAGTAGTCGCAGGGGTGGGACGAAGGGAGTGGAAGAGGTGGTCAAAGAGAGAGAGACAAGAGTCTGAAGCTTGGATCATGACAGTGCCATTGTTATAAAGTGTAATGGTGAGAGAGCCATTAAAGCAAGCGGAGGGAGAAATTTGTAACCGCTTCCCATGCGGGAAAGAAGTTGAGGAAGAGACGTTGAAGGAATTGAAGAAGCTGGAGGACCAGGAAGGGATGTCATGAGTGAAGAAAATGAAGTCATTTTTGATCTTCCCTAGGCGCCCATTATGGAGTTGGTCAACAAAGAGGGAATCTGGAAATTGTTCAATGATGTTATGTTTGAACCGTTTTGCTGCTGCTTTGGACAGATAAGGGGGATACATGACTTTGAAGCAGTTGATACCAGACTTAATTCGACTGGAAGCCATGATAAGGAGATGAGGTGAAGACGTGGTGTGGTGGATAGAAAAAGGGGCCACTAGGGTAGTGATAGCGCAAAGAAGTAAAATAAGAGGGGTCCCTCAGCTTTGTAAAAGTAAATGCTTGTCGCGGGCACCAAGCTCAAGCTTTAAAATCCAGTCTTCAGGTGTACATTGGGGGGAAGCATCTTGATTGTGTTTCAGCAGCAGATGTGTTAACCCACAGGACTACACTTGACAGTTCAAACTTGGCAGAGGGTAGTAGATGGCAGAGCAGGTACCAGCTGACTGCAAAAGTAGGTCAGCTCAAAGGACAACAAGGCCGGAGGTTGTGCAGCCAGGATGCATTTCAGCTGAGGCTTTGAAATGTGTATGTGTTTTTGAAGTGGAGCTGTACACCTTTTTTTCACCTTGTTTTTCAACTGCCACTCACGGGCATGGTAAGGAGGACCAAGAAGTAAACCACACAAAGGCTAAACGGTCTGAGGCACGCCATGCTTGTGAAAGAAAGTTTTGGTGGGCATAGTGCCAGGTACTCTCCATGCACAATGCCATGTTGATCCACTTTGCTAATCTATTATATTTTCGGCTACCAAATACCCAGAGCAAAAGTCAGACACAGCGTTCAGCAAGATGGAATGTAGAGTGTCAACACACAGCAGTCCTCAACAAGGCACAGTGGAATAGTGCACCTCATGTGTATCTCTGCTTGGTGTTTAATTTGTCAAATAATAAGCACCGGGCCCAAGGTTTTGCTCAAAAGCATAGTCTTGATTGCACTTAGTGCCTCTTTACCCACCATCAGGTACTTTCTAACACAGTATCTCACTCTTCGGGCCCTTTTCATTCTTTCTTTATTTCTTTGTCGCTGTTTTTTTCTGTGTTTCTCTCCCTCCTTCTTTCACCCTTCAGTGTTTTTCTCTCTTGCTCTGGGTCAAAGCTTGATGAGTAAAAATGACTGCCAGTCCCCAGTAATGGGCGCTGGTGTGCCCCACCTGCAACTACAGGCTCAAATCAGGCACTGTCCCTTCTGTGATGCACATGTCTGGCCCTACCCAAACAGAGGCACAGAGCAATCATGAGTTAGAGGAACACCGAACCGGGTTGCTCTGCACCACTGCTTGTGTACACGGAATTTTAGAGTAATTGCATGACTGTTAAAGTAACTGTATGACATGATGTTATTTGCAAGCTATCACCCTGACTGACAACATCAATGCTTGTGTGTTATCTGGCTTCCTTCTGGTATAGAACAGGCAGCAAGGGACATTTTACTCAGAGGCTGCCTGTGGGATCATCTTTTAAAAGTCCCTGTCCCATTAACAAAGTTTAGGTGCCACCCTCTAACAACCCAAGTTAGTCAATATCACTATGCATGTTCTTAGCTATTAAAAACTCCAAGTAGTGACTAAAAAATAAGCCACAAGTGCTCTCACACCAACCCCCCTACAGTACATGATGCTGTTAGCAAATAACTATGAATTGCATGATGGACACTAAATCATTGCAAATCTATTTTAAAAAGAAGAAAAAACATTTCTCCCTTTTGTTGTATTTATATAGCACTTGCTTCCCCTCATCATGGGTGGCAAGTGCTATATTCATGGAATTACATACAATCTAATTTATTATTTTGAACAATGGGGAATGCTCAAAAGGCATTGGCCAGCACAGTGAGAGTCCCCACCATGGGGTCTGAGCCCTAGGGTATTGTTAATAACCAGTGAGCTCCACCCTTTCCTTTAATAACACTTCCCAACAGCAGGAGAAGCTAAATATGTCTTAAAAAAAGAAAACGTTTTGCTCTGGTGACTCAAGCAGTGCTCTGCCCAGGCTTTCCCCGTGACAAGCACCCAAGCTGCAGCCTGGGCTACAGCACCCGACAGGGGAGGTTGGGGGGCAGAAGCAATTCTAGCCCAATGGGCGTTGCAGTACTACTGAGCACTCACATTTAGACCTGCTTTATGATTATTTTGCAGTGAGCTTTTAATGCTCGCGGACATGAATCATTCTTGCCTCCTATTGAACTGGAGGGTTGCTCACTACTGCCTCACCAATCACTTTCAAGTTGCCTATTCCTGAATAAATCCTGCCTAGACCCTGTGTGATCTACCCTGATTAACTGAAATGTATTAACAATCAATCAAACAAATAAATGTAAAGAACAATTATAATTTCTTCTCCAACAATTTTCTAAATGATACCTAGAAGGACCTGTGTTATACCTAACTTCCTCTGTAACAGCAGCATTGCCCATTTTGTTTTACACACTGGAGAATTTATGCAGTAGGTGCTGGCAGGGAACGAAAGTGGAGAGGCGTGGTAAGGGGGCGCGCACGGGGTATGACAAAAATGACAAAATAAATAAAAAAACGTATTTACATTCTCGCCAAGTCCGCAGCCACCTCTCCTCCATCGTGTAGTCCCACGTCTCTCCGGAACCAGGATGCTCCGTGGCTCCCTCCCCTGACCAATCACAACACTGCAATGCAGTGTTGTGATTGGTCTGAGCGCCGTAGCACGGCGCTCAGACGGGACCTGGGAAGGTTTGCATGTTTCTCACCAGGCTGTGTAATGCAGCTTGGTGAGGAACATGTAAAGTGCGCAGGACTGCTTGGCTGACCCACGGTGGCCGTCCAAGCAGTCCTGCACACTTTGGAGTGTGCAACAAACACTCCTCCTCCTGGACATCACGGGAGCCCATCCCCACCAAACCTGTCCGGAAAAAAAAATGATAACAGTAATAACTTTTATTATTATCTTTTTTTTAAACACAGTTGTGCGAGCAGTGGGGCGACGCTGCTTCGCCTTAGCGGAGGAGCTGCCACTGCATTTATGATGTTATCAATGGCTAACTCAGGCCTTGCCTCACCTCTCTGATGGGTGTGCTGCCTTCATAAAAATGTGCTTCCGTTCTATCAGCACTTCCTGTAAACAGGTTTAGTTGTAGACCTCTGGTATTTAGATACCTTCTGAAATGCTGATGGAAAAAACAAAGGATGGGTGGATCTCCTAGTTGTAGACTTCTAGAAGAGTGGAGCTTAAAAATAAAGAGATTTACAAGTGGCTGCGTGGAGTCTGAGAGGAGTCTTGTCACCTGGAACAGGAACACCAGAGAAATATCACATTTAAAATTTCCAGTGAGTCATGAATAACAAAATGAATCGAGAGGGCTGGGCGAAATTTACCTGTAACATAAGCTGCACCTTTGCCATTTCGCCTGCAATGTTTTTAAGCTGTAATTAGCACCAGTTGTCATAGTTCCATAACTGAGCATGCTTTCCTAATTCTCGTAGTGCAATGATGGTAGGTGAGCAGGAATGCACGTAAGTACCTGAATTAATTGCGCAGTTGCTCATAATGCAGAGTATAGGGAGAATTTTATAAGAAAAGATATTTCTAATTAAAGTACTAAAAATGTTAAGCCTTGGAAACGATTTACAGGAAAGTATATGTTCTAAGAATTTCCTTTAAAAAATACAAGTATTGAAAATAGAGGCGTTGTCACAAGTATAAAACGAAGAATAAAAGATCTGTTCTAAATGCAGATGTAACCATGCCACAAAGAACCTTTATCAGCAGAGCCAAGTGCGCATGAGCACGGGCAGCAACAGGCAGGGTCAGAATAGCCCTAGGGCAACCAGGCAGTGCCAGACAGGCTGGCCTGACAGGTCAGTGTATGGGCTGGCTTTTACTGTTGGTTTTCCAGATAATAAAACAAACATGTATAGTTGCGCTCTAGTGTTTTTGTCATCACGTGACAGAGTACACTAGGAGCGTGGGCGGCCATTTAAGGGTATTGTAGCCCGGCCGCAGTATGAGCTGGAGCTTTCCCCGTCGCTCTCATTTTGGTACAATAAATACTTAAATCACACTACGTGTCCACCTCTTAAGTAACCCCAATCGCCTCACTACCAATTGGCGACGAGGCTGGGGAGGAGGACACGCCCATCTCCAGACCCACGACGGGCGAGCACACACGCAGTGTGACGGAGAGGCCAAGTGAGAGCGCGGCAGGGGAGCCGCTAACGACCAGCATACCGACACGGGGAGCCTCGCCACAGGGCAGGAGTGAAGCGCTGCACCAGCGATATGCAGCGCAGCCGGCCAGCCACAAACCAAGTGCGAGCAGGAGCGGCGGTACCGTGAGTACGCGGTGCCCCTACCCCGCAGCAGAAGCATATCGGCGCGGCTGCAGCGGGAAGAGTGCAAGCCTACCTCCTACCTAAGCTCCAAGGGCACGGAGGAAACACAGCACAAGGCACAGCGGTGCCCCTACCCCACAGAGCAGGAGGTAACAGCACGCACCAGACCACTACTAAGGATGGGCAGTAGGGACTCATAACAGTGGTGCAGCAATGCCCCTTCCCAAGAGAGAGGGCGTTCACGAAGCGCTACGCCGCAGACAGTGAGCACGGCTAAGCCCCAAGCCAAGGGTGTGCAGAGGGGGCCCAGAGAACACTACCCAACAGGGCACAAACACCAAGCCACCTCAAGAGAAGAAGGCAGAGGCTGCACAGTGAGTATGACGGCACCCCCCGCAGCAGTGGGGACAATGGCACTGAACAGAATGTGAGAGCGGACCAGCCTACACACCAAGCGAGCAGAGTAAGCCATTGAAGCACCACCCCAGCCTGCCACGTTACTGGCCAGGGAAGCCCCTAAAGGCACGCCTCAGCAGAGTGGGAGTACAGTTGCATCAAGGCCAGGCACCCTACGATCCAGAGGCTAAAGGCACGCCGAGCGACCATTGGACGCCCGACCCTGGCGCACCACGGACAAGGCGCCGTGGGTGAGGACCTCGTGCCCAGGAAGAGGCAGCGGGCCCGCAAGAACAAAGTGCGCCAGGGAGCCCTCCGTACAGGATGGTCGAAGCACCACCAAGAAGGCAAGCCGCCATGTTTCCCCAAACCTTCTCCCTCACAAACCCTATCCCCTTCCTACCGAAACCAGGGGAACCGGCCATGAAATGGGAAGATTGGAAAGAGTACTTCCTGAACTCATTTGTTGGCTCTGGAGGATGAAGGGGCAAAGTCTTTCCGAGCAAGCGGAAAAAGAAGATCCTATTGCACAACTTAGGTCCAGAAGGTATCAGGGTGTACATGAACTTGGTAAAAAAGACCAGACCTCAAGAAGACGATGATGTGTTCCAACACGCCATAGAGGACTTGGACAGTCATTATCAGCCTGTGGTGTGCATTGCGAACGACCGCTTCAACTGTTTTCAACAGAAACAGATCGCGGAGGAATCAGTGGATGACTATGTGGCGGCGTTGAAGAGACTGGCAGTCACCTGCAAATTTGGAGTACTCCACGATGACTTCATAAGGGATCAAATCATCATGCATACGGTGAACACGTCCATACAGGAGAAGTTATGGGTCAGCGGAGAAGCTCCTCTCAAAGAGATAGTAGCTATGGTCAAAAAGGTGAAACTCTCAAAGCAGTGTGCGGAAGCAGTAAAGCCACAGTGAGCAAGGTAACAGACGCCATCCCCCCAAGAGCGTAAGCAGCCGTTTACAGGTGGCTCTAGGCAGCCCAAGGAATATGCACCCAAGACAGTCGCGAACCGGAAGCCCCAAGGGGAGGACAATGACAGTTGCTACTGGTGTGGCAGTCAAGCACACGCAGCCAACGACAAACGATGCCCCGCCTTCAGAGGCACATGCATGTACAGCGGGATCATGGGACACTTCGAGAAGGTCTGCAGACGCAAACCCCGGAAAACATCTGTCAAATATGTGGCGCAAGACTCAGAGACAGAAGAGGGAGGTGGCGAAGACAACGATGAAAGTATGCTGTGTATAGACGACCAAGTCATAAGCATAGACTGTTCCCGGACATGCAAACCGTTGTGCGAACTTTCAATAGGGGGGGTCCAAGTAGCAATGGTTGCTGACTCGGGTTCCCATTATACTATCAAACAACGCAGCATTTGGGACAGAGACTTTGTGCAGATCATAGGCATACACCTCCTGGCTCCGGACATCCATTCAGTTACCTTCACAGGGGAGCCCATTCCCATGGTGGGGTACCGCCCAATACAATTTGAATTCAAAGGCCGCACGGCGGAAGGGAAGCTCTACGTAGCGGAGAAAGGATCCTCAGACCTAGGATGGGTGGATCAGGGAGAACTTGGAATTCAACTTAACCCAGGAGGCACAACGCAAGTACTGATGACGAATCCCGCACAGGCATATGAAGCTGATAAGTGGAAGGCAGAGTTCCCAACCGTATTCGGAGGCACCATCGGCAATTTGACAAAGTTCACTCACAAGATTTGCCTCAAGGAGGGGGCCAAACCAGTGACCCACAAAGTACGGAACATTCCGTTTCAAAGTAGGGAAACAGTGCAGTAAGAATTGCAACGCTTAGAAGGCAATGGAGTAATTGAGCCTATTGAGAGCGCAGAATGGCTGGCGCCCCTGGTCGTAGCCAGGAAACCCAAAGGTAAGGTACGCCTTTGCATCAACTTGCGGGAGCTTAACAAAAATATCTTAGTAGTCAAGTTCCCATTGCCCAGGATCAATGAGATGTTGGCCCTGACGAAGGGCATCAAATGGTTCTCCACAATAGACCTGACCTCTGCTTATCACCAGATCGCACTACACCCTACGTGCAAGAAGCTGACCTAATTCATTACACCGTTTGGGCGCTACCAGTTCCGGCGGATGCCATTCGGCCTAGCATCTGCCGCAGTGGTCTTCCAGAAGTTAATGCATAAGCTTTTCAGAGACACAAACGGGGCAGTATTTCCAAGATGACATCCTAGTCATGGGGAGAACCAAAGCGGACCATGATGCAAAGCTCTCCACAGTGTTGCCCATACTAATGCTGAACTGCCTCACTGCAGAGTGGGACAAGGGCAAGTTCGGGGTATCATCAGTCACGTACCTGGGCCACGAAATCAGTGACAAAGGAATCGCACTAAATCAGGCAAATGCGAAGGCTATAAAGGACGCACCCACACCCAGGAACAAAGACGATGTTCGATCTTTGTTAGGCATGGCGGAATTCTATAGCAAGTTTGTACCTCATTTTGCCACCAAAATGCACAACTTGCGTCAGCTACTAAAGGAGAAAAACGCCTTTACTTGGTCAGAGGCATCTCAGGAAGAATTCCTGCAAATCAAGGAAGACATATGTGAGGCCGTGCCCCTACACGGATTTGACCAACGGGCGTTGTCCATCCTCACCATGGATACGAGCGACAGAGGGTTAGGGCCAGTCCTGATGCAGAAGTCCACAGAGGGCAAAATGACGACCGTCAGCGTTGCTTCTCGATCTCAGGCCCCGAATGAAGAAAACTTCAGTGTGGTGGAGAAGGAGATGCTGGCAGCAATTTGGGCAATGGAAAGATTCCGCCAATTCCTGTGGGGCTCCAGATTCCTGCTCAGAACAGATCACAAGCCGTTAGTGAAGGTACTCACATCCTGTGAGCATGCGATTGCCACGCCTAGCATAGCGAAAAATCACCCTGCGGTTACTGGATTACGTGTATGATGTCGAATACATTCCAGGCGCCAAGAACAAAGTTGCCGACTTTCTCAGCAGGGCAGTGGCAATGGAGAACTCACCTGCACAAACGGAGGAAGATGACCACACCATAGCATTCACAGAGGACCAAGACGCAGTCATAAGCGCACAAGAATGGAGAACGGCATACGAAGAGGACACAAGTCTCACAGCAGTGAAACAGTTCATAGTCACGGGATGGCCAGAAAAGAAACACTTGGACACAGAACAGCGGAAATTCTATGAAGTTCGAGAAGAGCTGTCAGTAGGGGACAACAAGATATTCGTGCTAAGAGGAGACAAAGTGGTGCCCCCAGGCCGACTGGTAAAACGGTAACTCACTATACTGCACGAAGGACATTTGGGAATAGTGAAAACAAAACAGAGAGTCAAACAAGCATACTGGTGGCCTGCAGTGGACAGACAGGTGGAGAGGCATGTCAGAGAATGTGCACAGTGCAGCAATGCAGACAAGACACAGACCACAATGCGACCCCCATTAGGGAAGTTCACCAACCCAGTTAATCCATGGGATGAATTGTCAGTGGACATATTGGGCCCCATATTAGATGCGCACAGTGTACCCAAGTATGCCATTGTGCTCGTCGACCGGTATTTACAGTGGCCGGAAATCGAGATATGTGAGACTGTGGACACCGACGCAATACTGGCCTTCCTTACTTCCACATTTCAGAGTGAAGGGATTCCATGAGTTATAACACACAACAATGGACCCCAATTCACCTCCGACAAATGGAACGCATTCATGGAACGGAATGGATTACAGACTAAACACACCACAGTATATCATCCAGCTGGGCCGAGCCGAAAGATTTAATAGGTTCATCATGGGGTCAATTCAAGCGGCCATCAACGCAGGGAAGAACTGGGAGGCAGAACTCAGGTGCACAGTATGGGCTTACCAAATCACTCCCACCAAGACTGGATACAGCCCATTCAAGATATTGAGGGGCCGTGACCCATTTACCAGGGACAATGTGGCCACTACAACAGGAGGCACAATGTCAAAGAAACATCGCTGGAAAAGGGGGAATGGGTCAGAGTGAAACTCGCTCAGTTGAGGAGGAAAGGCGACAGCAAGTATAGTACGCCCCTGCAAGTTAGAGAAATTTACACCAGGTCTGCCCTATTGAGTGACGGGAAGATATGGTCCTAAGACAGAATGCCCAGGTGCAACAAAGTGATGAAGTGGGCCAAGACAGAAATGACATAACCAGAAGGGAGTAATCATGGTAACCTGGAGGAGGACGAAAATAACAGAGACACAGAAACACCCAGCAGTGGCACCAAGAGCACCAATACAGAAGAGGCGAACACCACCAGAACACAAGAGAATTCAGAAGACACTGACCGGCAGGCATGACAAGAAGACCAAGGTGCTAATGGTTTAGACACCAGGGACCAACCACAGGAGACACCTAACGAAGCCCCACCCAGTAGCAGCAGAGACACGAGGACACGCACCCCGTTGAGACATACCCGCACAGGCGGGACCGTGGTACTGCCAAAAAAGTATTGGGAGTTCGACATGAAGACCTAACCATCCTTCAGTATGAACTATCCTAAGTTTCATTACTATTTTGTTGTTGCATTTCTTTGCAGTGTTGCTAAAGAGGGGAGATATGTAGAGTTGCGCTCTAGTGTTTCTGTCATCACGTCTGATCACTTCTGATTACGAGTGTGTGTGTGGTTGGGATCGATAACAGTCCTGAGGCGGAAGCCGGGACTTTAGTCTTTAAACCTGCTGCTTGACTGAAAAGCGACAATTTGTTTTTAACTTGCACATAGAAAACGGCACTGTTTTTAACTGCACTTTTGTAAAAAGCAAAATAATCGGCACCTACGTTGGGAATTACCGCTGAGTCATAGCGGATCCCCTTCCTTCCTAAGAGGACTTGACAGAGCCCCCGGTTCTTTCGGCCGCATTTCCACTTCCGGACCCGCCATCTTAGGTGAGGAGCAGGAGCAAGCAGCCTAGTGCTTGGCTCCTCCCGCCCTCACGCCCTCGCCACTACTCAAGTAGCTCGATCCCCCCTCCCCACTGATTACGAGTGTGTGTGTGTGGTTGGGATCGATAACAGTCCCGAGGCGGAAGCCAGGATTTAGTCTTTAAACCTGCTGCTTGACTGAAAAGCGACAATTTGTTTTTAACTTGCACATAGAAAACTGCACTGTTTTTAACTGCACTTTTGTAAAAAGCAAAATAATCGGCACCTACGTTGGGAATTACCGCTGAGTCATAGCGGATCCCCTTCCTTCCTAAGAGGACTTGACAGAGCCCCCGGTTCTTTCGGCCACATTTCCACTTCCGCACCCGCCATCTTGGGTGAGGAGCAGGAGCAAGCAGCCTAGTGTTTGGCTCCTCCCGCCCTCACGCCCTCGCCACTACTAAAGTAGCTCGATCCCCCCTGCCCACTGATTACGAGTGTGTGTGTGGTTGGGATCGATAATAGTCCTGAGGCGGAAGCAGGGACTTTAGTCTTTAAACCTGCTGCTTGACTGAAAAGCGACAATTTGTTTTTAACTTGCACATAGAAAACTGCACTGTTTTTAACTGCACTTTTGTAAAAAGCAAAATAATCGGCACCTACGTTGGGAATTACCGCTGAGTCATAGCGGATCCCCTTACTTCCTAAGAGGACTTGACAGAGCCCCCGGTTCTTTCGGCCGCATTTCCACTTCCGGACCCGCCATCTTGGGTGAGGAGCAGGAGCAAGCAGCCTAGTGCTTGGCTCCTCCCGCCCTCACGCCCTCGCCACTACTAAAGTAGCTCGATCCCCCCTCCCCACTGATTACGAGTGTGTGTGTGGTTGGGATCGATAACAGTCCTGAGGCGGAAGCCGGGACTTTAGTCTTTAAACCTGCTGCTTGACTGAAAAGCGACAATTTGTTTTTAAGTTGCACATAGAAAACTGCACTGTTTTTAACTGCACTTTTGTAAAAAAGCAAAATAATCGGCACCTACGTTGGGAATTACCGCTGAGTCATAGAGGATCCCCTTCCTTCCTAAGAGAACTTGACAGAGCCCCCGGTTCTTTCGGCCGCATTTCCACTTCCGGACCCGCCATCTTGGGTGAGGAGCAGAAGCAAGCAGCCTAGTGCTTGGCTCCTCCCGCCCTCACGCCCTCGCCACTACTAAAGTAGCTCGATCCCCCCTCCCCACTGATTACGAGTGTGTGTGTGGTTGCGATCGATAACAGTCCTGAGGCGGAAGCCGGGACTTTAGTCTTTAAATCTGCTGCTTGACTGAAAAGCAACAATTTGTTTTTAACTTGCACATAGAAAACTGAACTGTTTTTAACTGCACTTTTGTAAAAAGCAAAATAATCAGCACGTACGTTGGGAATTACCGCTGAGTCATAGCGGATCCCCTTCCTTCCTAAGAGGACTTGACAGAGCCCCCGGTTCTTTCGGCCGCATTTCCACTTCCGGACCCGCCATCTTGGGTGAGGAGCAGGAGCAAGCAGCCTAGTGCTTGGCTCCTCCCTCCCTCACGACCTCGCCACTACAAAATGGTTCCCTTTCCCAGGAGGCGCAGCGGACGGGTGCAGCGGCAGCGCCGGCGGGGCGCCGAAGGCGCGCCAAAGGCAAGCCCGTCTGCGCCCGTCCGGGACGGGCCGGGACCAGGGGCCACGACCGCTGGCCAAATAAACTCCATTTCCTATAGCTCTAGCACCTTACTCCAAATGCGAGGCTCTACTAATGCCCAATGTCTCGCATCCTGGGAAACGACCACAAAGCACTTTATCTGCCAACACTGTAGATATCAAAGCTGCTCCCCAAAACCTCTCCCATCATATCACATGTTCCTTGTGAACTGTAGATCGCTTCCTAAGCACGCCCTGGAGATTTCTTTGCTGCTCTCTGATAAAGAACCTGACGCCCTATTCCTTACAGAAACATGGCTACATAGAGACTCCGACCCCGATATCATTCAGGCACTTCCCGCAGGATATCAAATTCTCCGGGCTGACCTCCCATCAGGAAAAGGCAGCTCCCCTACTAATCTGTCTAATTGTGAATATCTCACATTTGCGCTTGACTTCTCCCCCACATGTACCTTTTCGGGGACTCTCGTTTACCGGCCTCCCGGCACCCCTAGTAACTTTATTAACAACTTGGCACCCGCAATAGCCAGCGGAGTCTGCAACCTGCCGAACTACACCCTGCTGGGCGACCTCAATGTCCATTTAGATGACCCCCAGGATTCGGCAGCTACCGAATTATCCCACAGCCTTGAGGCACTAGAACTCTCCCAGCGAGTGCTGGGACCCACTCACTCCAAGGGACACCTCTTGGATCCAATTTTCAGAAACTGTATTCACCTCACAGTCAGCCTACCCATTCCCCTCCCATGGTCCGACCACTCCCTGATTCCATTTTCCTGGTCTCCGTCAGGCTCATGCCCCACACCACCCCCCGTACCCAGGAGAGACTGCAACTGGGCAAAACTTAGCTCCAATCAGTGGGCATCTACTTTGGAAGCCTCCGTCCCAGAAGGCAACCCTGATCCGGTTGTCAGTAATGACAACTTTAATAAATGGATCACCAACTCCTTAGATCACATCATTCCAATCAAAGACATCAAACCTAAACAGAGGCCAAAAAGTGCACCATGGTACTCCCAGGACTTACGCGATCTGAAGAAAGAATGCAAGAAATTAGAAAGAAAATGGTGCATTGACTACTCACAAACTAGTAAAGATGCATACCGGACTGCCATAAGACATTACAAAAATAGCATAAAAAACGGGCAAGCCATTTTTTTTTAAAACAAAATAAACCAAGCAGCATCCAAACCAAGGGAGATATACCAAATTGCAAAAACCCTGCTCAAACTTCCGGACAATTTGCCAGATCCTCTGAATGCTCAGACTCGCTGCAATGAGCAGGCTGAATATTTCCACAATAAGATAGCCATGATCTACTCCTCCTTCCCGCAAGCCCCTTACTTCCAAACAGGTCACTAGGAAACAAGTCCGCCCCCTCCTGCCACCCTGGATACCTTCCCACCACTGGAGCCTACCATCCTGGAAACTATAATGCTCCAGGTTAAATCTGGATCTCCTAGTGACCCAGCCCCAGCTAAGTCACTCAGAACAATTACCCCCACTATTCTGCCCACCATCCTAAACCTGATCAACAACTCCCTATCCTCAGGCATCGTACCGCCCAGGTGGAAGCAGGCGACAGTTAGGGCCCTTCTGAAAAAGGCCAATCTTGATCAAGAAAATCCGGGGAACTACCGTCCGATCTCCCTGTTACCATGGATAAGCAAAATTGCGGAATAATATGTAAAGCACTCCCTCACAAATTTCTTGGAAACGAACAACTTACTGGATGCATCACAGACTGGATTCCGCCCCATGCATGGAACAGAATCTGCGCTCCTTGCTGTGATGGAAGGAGCCAGAATGATTGTGGATCAGGGCGGCACTGCGGCCATCATCTTATTGGACCTCAGTGCCGCTTTCGACACCGTAAATCATGATATTTTACTGCACAGAATCTCAGAACTAGGAATCACCTCTAAAGCAGCATCCTGGCTCCAGTCATTCCTCTCAGAACGCTTGTTCTGAGTTTGTGAGGGTAATGTCACCTCATCCAGTAAACCACTCAGTTGTGGGGTTCCTCAGGGCTCCTCCCTGAGCCCCACACTGTTTAACATATACATGCGCCCCCTTGCTGAGATAGTTTGCCCTTTTGGCGTTCAAATTGTGTCCTACGCTGACGACACCCAGCTGGTGGTAACTCTGAATCACCCCTCTTCTCAACCAAGTGATCTAAGGGGCTGTATGGAGGCAGTATGTGTTTGGATGACCCAGTCTTATCTCAAACTAAACGGAGATAAGACAGAGCTAATGGTACTGGGTAACCCCCCACAGAAATCCATTGACTCCATGTGGCCACCAGCTCTGGGCCCTGCACCTTTAGCCAAGGATACCATCAAGATCCTAGGAATCTGGATGGACAATACACTGACTCTTAGCTATCAGGCAACCAAACTATCTGCCACCTGCATGGGCATCCTGAGACTCATCCGGAAGATCCTTCCGCTCCTACCATTCAAAGCCAGACAGATCATGGTCCAGGGCCTAATTCTCTCCCGGCTTGATTTTGGGAATGCCCTCTACCTAGGAGCCCCTCAACGAACCCTTAGAAAACTCCAGTTGATTAAAAACTGTGCGGCCCGCACTCTCTTGCGCATCCCCCGCCGCCAATCTGTGAAATCCGAACTAAAAGATCTCCACTGGTTGCCAGTGAGGGAAAGAATCGACTTCAAAAGCATGTGCATTGCCCACCGTGCCTACTGGAGGAAAGGAGCAAGGCTGAACCACACCCTGATCACCCCCTACCATCCTAACAGCTTAGATCGGCCCATACCTTCCAAGCTATCATTCCTAGGATCAGAAGAGAGAGGAGCGGAGGCAGGATGTTTTCAGTAAATGCGGCAAAACTCTGGAACTCTCTTCCAATCCCCCTCCGATCAGAACCCAACATTCTGCTCCTCCGGAAAAAATTAAAAACCCTTCTTTTTAGTAGATAACCCAGCCCCTGCCACATACACCCGTTACTCTTAAGCGCTAGGACGCCTGCGGGTAGCTATCGCGCTATACAAATATAAATCCAATCCAATCACGTGACGCGGGCGTCCATTTTAGGGTATTGTAGCCCGGCCGCAGTACGAGCTGGAGCTTTCCCCGGCGCTCTCATTTTGGTACAATAAATACTTAAACCACACTACGTGTCCGCCTCTTAAGTAACGCCAATCGCCTCACTACAAAACATTGCTTGCAGCAAGTTCAAATTAATGCAGTAAAGACAAAATGTGTAAGTGTTTTGTAAGTTCAAAACTGCCCTAGTTTGCAAACATGGGCCACTTTTTTTTAGCTTTATAATTCACTATTGGGGGCACTTACCATTATCTGCCCCAGTCTGGCCATGCCGACAGACATGGGATTTACAGACAGTCAAAGTCACTGATTATCCTGGTTTGAGACAAACAACGTTGCCTCCGAGCCTCCATCCAGGCTTATGCTCTGGATGGTCATAAACCATATCAATATAACACTTTAGTTAATAATTAAAATACTCATTCAACCCTAGGCAATACAACTGCTTCAGGAGGAACATTTTTCCTTCAAAGTTTGCAAATGACGTCAGTTACAAAGAAGACTCAACTTCATTAAACAATTAACTGAGCTCATATGCACACCATTATGTGGGTAGGCCAAAGTTTTCTGAACACTTACATGCCATTGCCCAGTCTCTAATTCTGCTCTGGCTACTCTTTCTGTGCAATTAGGAGTAGAAGAGCCTATGTGGGGGGCTCTCTGGGAGGTTATGAGACTCATAGGATCTGTGCTACAGCACACACAACATTCATGGAAAGTAGCAATCAGTAGTTCATAGATAGCCAACTCGCTCACTGTCCTGAGTATTCTGCTGCTGTTGGAAGTACATGTTTTAGTCAGAATATCAGTCTTTAGTATCACATGGCTGAGGAAGATAGTGTGAACTTGTAGAAAATGTGCTCTTGTTTTAGTTTCTGGAGCTCCTTCCTAACCTCTAAGAGAAAATTATGAGATAAAAACAGTTTTCTCTCAAACACGGTTCATCAGATACCAAAAGAGGGTCAGTAGTTTTCACAAAGTAAATTCCCCAGAGAACTCACCAGAATTCCTAAAATGAGTATAATTCCTTCCACAAATAAGTTATATTGTAATTAAGAATCTGCTATCACCCTTTACATGTGCTCCTTTTTTGTGGCACTCAGAACTTAGCATTCACTACAATGCTTTTCAAAAGGGGACCATGTCCCCAAGTACTGTAATGGCTGCCACATTTGGCCCATCTTGTGGTTAGCCCATCAAGGTGGGGGTCCTATTTGGACGTCACCAAATGCCTGTGGGGGCCAGGGTGTCTTCTCTCTACCTATTTTTAAATTCATTTCCTGGATGCAGGGACCATGTCCCTGAATCCTGTAATGGCTGCCACATCTCATGTGTTCACGTTATGGCCAGCCAATCATGGATTGACTAGTCCTTTTTACGTCGAGCCTAGAGCAAGCATGCATTCGCTGTTCTGCAAGACTTGTTGTAGTGGAGTAAGGAATAGATGCCTCACCCACTCCCTGCCAATATTTGTCATTGGCTTGTGTCATTTTCCATCTTAAATGCTGGTTTCTGATTCGTAGATAGGCTTGTTTGCCCCTCCTTAGTACCACCTCCTCTTCATTTGTCACCTCCCATGGTGACTGGTCCATATACTTGATTTTTTACACAGTAGGTATTATTTAGACTGTGAGCACTATGATCTTTATACAGTTTCTCTTACTGCAGGCACAATGCGCTTTCGTGCCTTCTTTACAACCCGCCCTCCCTCCCTCTGTCTGTGCCGTCTTTACTCCCCTCCCGTTGTCCGTGCCTTCTCCCTGCTCCCCCCGCCCGCCCTCCCACCCTCCCATTGTCTGTGATGCCTACCATATGCAATTAAATAGGTCTCGCATTTATGTATTTGAGCTATTGACGTTGTAAATGACAATGCCTTTTATTTATGTTTTGGTTTTTGAAACATTAATAAAACGAATTGTAATTTATAATGCCAATAGCTTAAATTCGCGTAAATGCAAGACCAACTGCATTGGAAATGCTTGTTAAAAGTGGTCACTCAGAGAATATGTGGACACCAACAGTCCAGATACAACTCACTTTTTAACCTCTTCAAGCCAAACCCGAGCCCCTCTTTAAACACCTTGGACCATATGTATCAAGCCGTTTTTGAATCGCAAAGGCCGAAATTCGCAGAATTTCGGCCTTTGCGACTCACAAACGGCCGTTTTGCATGTTTTGGAATGTATGAAACATTCCCAAAATAAGGAATTGCAAACTTGTGCGATTCCTTATTTTTCCATAGCATTTAGGGAATAGCAAATTTGCGATTCCTTAAATGCTATGTATGTAGCAATTTTGGCTTGCGAATTTTGTTTAAGAATTCGCAAATTACCACCAACTTTTAGTTGATGGTAACTTGCGAATTCTTCCAGAAATGCACAATTTGGCATTTTTAAAGGTGGCATGTGATGCACACACATGCCCATAGGGCATGTATGTGCGTCATATGCACACACATGTTCTTTTCAGGGGTGCAGCAGGGTGTCTTTGAGACACCCCTGCACCCTTGCAATAATTCTCAAATTGCGATTAGCAAATTGCGAATTCGCAATTTGAGAATTATTTTGCATTCATTCCTATGGGCCTCCTGGCCCATAGGAATGCATTGGAAAATATTCCTTAAATGCGAATTTGCAAATTGCGAATTCGCAAATAAGGAAGCTTAAGGAATCGCAAATAAAAAGCGATTTTTTTCATACATACCATTTTGCAATTCCTAAATAGCGATTCCTTAAAATTCGCTATTTAGGAAATGCAAAATAGTTTAATGATACATATGGCCCCTATTCCTCGAAAATGGCAGAACAGATTTATGCCAAATCACAAACAGCACACTTACTGAGTAAAGTTATACATTCTGCAAAATTTGGTGCTATTCATTTAAGCCATTTTTTCTGTAGTGGAGAGCAAAGTTTCCAATGAAATGTAATATGAGAAATCAATGTTTTGGGAACCCCCAATATTTCTTGTCCTCCTTACCCCTAGTTTGAGAGATCAGCATGAAACTTTTCATGAAGGAGTCACAGTGGATGAACTTTTTTTCAGAAAGTTTTGCTAATAACTTTGGCACAGTTTGACAATATGCAAGGCACAAAAATGCTGTCCCTATGGAAACTCTCACCTAACTATAGATTGTTTATGCTTCCTGATCACCAAAACCTACATTATTCTTTCCACAGTGCGACCACAGTGCAACAACATCCTCCCTTAAAAAGGCCAGCAACATCAAGGAGTGTTTTCTACTACATAGAATTCCTTTCTTTGATCAGTCTCTATCCTAGTTATCTTAGTAGATGTCGGAAACACACAGATGAGTCTGGAAGGCTGTCAGACCCCTTTCAACGCCTGACAGCGTGAGATTTAAAAATGAGATTTAAAATTGTGACTTAGCTTAATGGTAACTGCTGCAGCCATCTTTCTTCTTATGCTAACTATGCCTTTAAGTTGTGCTCGTCTATGATGTATAAAGCTTTGTTTCCATACTTGGTTCTTGAAGCAAATCAATTTCTAACTAACTTTGTAACTTGTAACTCAGTGACTAACTTGTGTTTCCGTCTCATCACATGAGCTTCATTGAAACCTTGTACATGGAAACCTATACAGTTAGATATTTCCTCTGTTTGTGCAGTTTATGCTCATTTGTCAGGCTGGGGGATCACCCTGTAGCATTGTTCTGCGACTCACAGATATATTTTTATTATATTAATAAGCACTTTCAGATTTCAGATTGACATGTGGGCAGATTTGTCTTTACCAGCCGCACGTATAGGTATTTATATGACGCCTGAAAATGTCAAGACCCTGCCTTTCCTTTGTACTTTCTAGTCACAGGAAGTGATACTGTCATGCTACAATCTAAATTGCCACATCACAAGGTGAGGTCATTCAGGGAGATGGCGAGTTATCAGTCACAAAATTACTCTGCAACCAAGTCTGTGTCATGGATAAGTTTAACTTCTCCAATAATCTAATTCCAGTGGGATGACTTTATATAAATTATTTTGTCATACGCTTTGTTAAGGGGTTTGCAGTGGTATTTCTTGTGCTCAAGTGTTAATTGGGTGGTTAATGGAAGCTGCCGTGTTCATGTTGACTTAACAGAGGCGTTGTGGAATGCAGTGTGTATTCACGATGTGATGCTGTTTGCTTCCACTTATTAAAACAAGTTTGACACAGTGCCCCACTTCTGTGCTTTATTGTTTCCCAGGGGTCAGAGTCGGGCTCAACGGCCACTCGTCTTCGTTGTAAGGGTGGCACAGCAGGCCAAGTCAAGGAACTGGAACCGTGGCTTTTGCACACTGACATAACGTGGATGGGTTTTCCAGGCATGCGATGGGCAAACCTCATAAATAGACTGCGCCAGGGCAAGTTAGGGACCCCAACATGGTCTTAATTCACCTGGGAGGCAATGACTTGACCATATTAGTTAGGTGTCCCCTGGTACAACATGAAGGAAGCATTGGTGGATATCAGCAGATGCATGGGGTCTTGAAAGATGATTTGGTCTGACGTTATCCTGCACATCTTTTGGTGGGGGGCCTGATCTGCGGCGGCTAATGAGAGGTCCCGCATACCAACAGCGCCATCCGGAAGTTCACAAAACAAAGGAGGTGGGGTTTCATAACGCACAGCCTGATCAATGTGCACATCAAAGTTTCTATGAAGAGGACAAATTCGACTTGTTGTACGTGGGCACCAATATATTCCAGTGGGACTTGCAGGAGATCCTGGATAGGGCAGGATGCTGGTAAAAGGTTGGCAAGGAAGCATTGGGGGCCGCCTGGGGCGGTGGTAGCTGCCCCTGTGGGCTTGGCAAAGTTATGGGGTGATCCAAAGGTTTCTAGTGCAGACTAACACTGAACTCACGCCCGGTGGTGGAGGGGTACTGAACAAGCTCCCACTTGCTCAGGTTTACAACTGCCCGTGGAACTAACACCGCATCATCACTTTTTTCCCCGGGGTCCTGCTGCAAGGACTTGCAGGTAGTTGGCCAGGAGCACACCCTCTTTGGTTGCATACCAAAGAGGGTGTGCTCCTGGCCAACTACCTGCAAGTCCTTGCAACAGGACCCCGGGGAAAAAAGCGACAACGCTGTGTTAGTTCCACGGGCAGTTGTAAACCTGAGCAAGTGGGGACTTGTTCGGTACCGCTCCACCACCGGGCGTGAGTTCAGTTTTAGTGGGTCACAGGGTGGAGGACCCTCAAGAGTTATAGCACCCATTGGTATGTAGTCCAGGTGCTATTTGGCCAATCAGGTGAGCAGTCAGCATAGTTTGCTCATCTGCTGGCCGTCCTGGATTGCCCGTAAACTAACCCAATTTTGTGTTGCCTACCTATGCAATAATAAACCTGCAGAAAGTTTTCTCCAACATAAAATCGGGTGTCCTGGACTTTTTTCTACGTTATAGTGAACAAGACGGTCTTTAGCTTATTTCAGAATCAACAAAAAGATGCTGTATAGAAACACAATGGAAAACTATACGTGTTATAAAATTTCCAAACCCAGCCGGGAGAGGAGTTTATTTTATAAAGAAGCAATGTTCAATCCAATAATACAAATGTAATCACAAGACACAAGCCTGTGTCGTACATGAAAAGAAGGAAACAGAAAGATAGCATAAGGGTGAAAGAGGTGTCTATCAGGCATAGAGCGAGAGCAAAGACAGGGTACTGTTAATAGGTAAAAAATCAATCACAGTATCGCCTGGAGTGGAATATAAACAATCTTATTGGTCAATATTGTAAATATGAACCCACTCATGGGTGTCGACGTTTCGATCCCTATTGCTCAACAAGATACATGGGATCATCATCAGGACAGTTGTAATGAACAAGACATGCCTGATTGTAAATGAAGCCTGTTTAGGAGAGACGAAGAGAAAAAGATATTTCAAACAACTTAAGAGTAGTTTGCAGGCGCATGCCAACTATGTATCGAAATCGCAGTGTGTGACCAAGTGCATGGTGTGTGTGACTTAATCAAGCATCAAGTAACAGCATTTTAAAATTCCTCGGAATCGCAGTGGCGTGCGTGAAGGGCTGCGAGAATTAGAGTGACGTGACGTGATGGTGAACCATTCAATTAATGGTCTACTGGGTATGAGGATTGTTAATGGGAAGTGTCAGTGGTAAATAAAGTATCGTGAATGAGGGCGAGGGTGGCCTATAATCCAAGTGCGGTGGACGGTGTGCTACCCTTTAATGATTTAGTCCCGGGACAAAATGCTAGGGACGGAGTCAGGTTGGAATACCCAAGTTTTCAAGTAACACAAACCATGATTTCTTAATTAATGAAGCTAAAACCGGACAACGTACCACGCAGTGAACTGACATGGAGGTCTCTACGGGGGTCCGGACGCAATTGGTAATGCAGGAAAGTTAAACAGTGTTGATCGCTTCCAACCGCGAGGGTGGCGCTGAAAACAGAGAGACGCATTTAATAACAGGCTACGGGGGAGGCTCTGTAACTAAGGGCGGCGGCGGTCTAGCTTACCTTGAGGTGCTCAAATGGCAAGCAATACGGAGTTCTGCAACGTCCAGTCTTCCAGAACAGTTAGAGAAACTGCAAAAAAAGCAAGTTAGATTAAAACTGATGATATTAATGCTAACTGATTACCTCAAATCCGGAGTAATCCCACTTGGTCTACAAGTACGCAATATCCCTGGGATCTTTACGGATAACCCTAAATACATTACCAACTTCAGCCACATTGGGACCACATGCTCAAGACAGTGGTTGGCGCTTGGCATCGACATTGCGACAGAAACGCTAAAAACCCTTGAGACTGAAATTGCTGATTTACTTAAAGAAATTAATGACTCTGACCCCACAGCTGAATGTAAAAAATTGCTGGAACAAGTAGAAAAAACAATAGCTGATTACTGTCGTATTGAACAGAACAAAAAAGCTAATAAAGTTAAAAAGGATATCAGAAATTATAGCACTGAGACAAATTATCCATACTTGAATAAAGAGTTTTACACCAACAGGCCATACTTCAATCCTCAGAATAGGCCCTGGGGCCGCTTCAATAAAAGACAGAACATAGTTGGTTTCTCAGACACCTCAGAAGACTCATCTGATAATTCAGATCCAGGTGAGGGAGGGAGCAACCGAGGTAGAGGACGTGGTGGTGCACAAGGCAATTTTTTAGCCAGAGGCCAACCAGGAACCCCTCAGAGGGGGAGGGCCAAGAAACCCAGAACATGGTTCAACGCCCCAGGGGAGCGGAGGACACGCAACAATTTTTATCAGTGGTGATACCCACAACAGAGAATGTGACTGAAACATTGCCTATTTTTAATTTGTCTAGCCATATTTTACAGCACTCGGAATTGGAACTTCGGAAAAAAGGACTCTCCTTTGTCCCCACTGTTCGCCCTAACTTCATGGAGTTGCATACTGAGTTACTACGTTTTTTTAGATTGGTACGGCTGAAAGCATTCTTTCAATTGCACCCCACTCCTGAATCAAACCGTAACACCCCATTTGCCCCCCCCTCCACTTTCCTTCCCACGGCGAGCATGATTCCGCCTGAGATCATCACGTTTGAGAAACTCATTCTCAAAGAGCTTGAGTTTTTGGGAAGAAAGAGGATATACATCCCCTATAATATTTCAAAGACCGAGAAGGAGGCAATAGACTCACTCAAAGGCAATACCAACTTAATCATTAAGAGCGCTGATAAGGGTGGTGGCATTGTCCTGCAAAATATTGATGCCTATAAAAACGAGATCAACCGACAATTGAGTAATAGGGAACACTACTTGAGACTTGGCCGGAACCCAACGGTTGAAATTCAAGGCCTGATAAAACAGATCACAGTGGCTGCCAGGGACGAGGGTTTTCTTAGCAAGAAGGAATTTAATTTCCTTAATGTTAAGTGTCCTCGGCTCCCAGTCATCTACACACTCCCCAAGGTTCATAAAAACAGTGTGAACCCACCAGGCCGACCGATAGTATCGGCCTGCGGCTCTATTTTGGAACCGTTAGGGTCCTATGTGGACTTCTTTATTAAGGACTTTGTGCCGGAAACGTGCTGTTATGTCCGTGACAGCATGGAAATGATCAATCTTGTGGAACACCATCCCTATGATCCCAACAACCAAACACTTTGCACGCTAGACGTAGAGTCGCTCTACACTAATATCCCTCAGGGAGCGGCTCTACATGTCATAGAAAGAATACTTGACTCCAGACCTAGACCCCATAGGGTACCGACATTGTTTGTCTTGCAATTGCTAGAACTCTGTCTAACCAAAAACTTTTTTATTTTCGATGGGACATTCTACCAACAGATAAAGGGATGCTCAATGGGAGCGATTTTTGCTCCTCATCTGGCCATTCTTTACATGGATGCGCTTGAGACAAGCACAATCCTAGCCGACACAAATCCATTTAGAACCAGCATTGGTATATGGCGCCGGTACATAGACGATATTTTTCTGATTTGGAATTCAGAGAGAGAAGGTCTTAATTCATTCTTGCACTGGTTGAACAACAATTGTGACAATTTGCAGTTTACTCTCTCGAGTCATAAAACAGAGATACCATTCTTGGATCTCCTGATTTATCATGAGTCAGGTGAGCTACTCACTCGACTCTATAGGAAACCGACCGAGCGAAATACATTACTCAGGTACAATAGTAATCACCCTAAAGCCCTGAAAGACTCACTTCCCTATTCACAGTTCCTTCGGATTAGAAGGAATTGCTCTGCTAAAGTTGATTACTTTAAAGAGGCAGCGATCCTGTGTTCAAAACTCAAATCAAGAGGGTATCCAAACAGGATAGTGCGGAATGCCTCGAAACGTGCATGGTACTGTCCAAGAGAGGTTCTCCTCCAACCAAAAACCAGGCCCAGTGCAGGCAGGATTGCCTGTGTCACAACTTTTTCCCCAATCTCTGATAAAATTCGTAAAACAATTCTACGTCACTGGCCAACCTTAAATGCAGGGCAGCTGGCCTTTGATAAACCCCTTTTTGCTTTCAAGAAAAGCAGAAATATAAAAGACCATTTGGTACGAGCAGCCTTACCTTCGCAACCCCCGACAGGTACAATTGAGTCTAGTTGGGGCCTGCCCCCAATTAGAGGCCATGTGAAATGTGGGCACTGTATTGTTTGTGATTTGACACTTGAGGGGTGCACGTTTAGTCACAATAACATCACAGTTGAATTAAGAGACTTCACAAACTGTAATAGTCACAATTTGATTTATGCGATTCTATGTCCGTGCCCGCAAATGTATGTGGGCCAAACTACTCAAAAAATAAGGACCAGAATAAGTCAGCATCGAAGCTGCATTAGGTGTGGTACTCCAAATGCACCCCTTGTTGAACACTATGCCAGCATGAATCATACAGCGGATGACCTCCAATGGACAGTCCTGAAATCCGTCAAACTACCACAGAGGGGTGGTAACCTACAGCAGTTGCTAAATCGTGAGGAATTGAAATCCATCATTCAATTCAATACTATTCGGACCGGGCTCAATCGAAGTGAGGACTGGACTACGTTGCTCTGATTGAACAGTGAACAATGAATCTATGAGATAAGACAGCAATGGACTAACCCTCTGGTTTAATGCTGCGCAATGAATACTCCATGTCTACATGGCAAACTGTAAATGTGAACTTCTGGAAGTGAGTTACCGACTGGTTAATTAATGTGGTTTGATTAATTATTATGCACCGTTTCTAAAGTCACCTTGGCACTATCACTTTGTTTGTACCTGCACTCCTTCCCCACTATCTATCCATTACAAAATGGCCCCCACAGTAGACATCCCGCCCTTAAGGCATGGCACCCGTAGTGAAGGTCATGTGACCTGCGCGGCTGGTTACTATTTCGGCGCGCTCTCGCAGTCCACTGACTTGCATTCGGCATCGACCGAGAAGCCACGGGAAGACGAGTCCTCATCGGGACTGAGTAAGTAATTGCGGAGCGTCCAAATTGTTTGGCTATGACCCGCCCGTTGGCCGGCACTGATGCATTCCCTACTCTTTGCCTTACAGCGTCCAAATCCTCATTGTTGGGATCCCACGTGTACGGTCCTTGCTACCTACACGGTGATTATTATTTTTTTAAAAGAACTCCGTATTGCTTGCCATTTGAGCACCTCAAGGTAAGCTAGACCGCCGCCGCCCTTAGTTACAGAGCCTCCCCCGTAGCCTGTTATTAAATGCGTCTCTCTGTTTTCAGCGCCACCCTCGCGGTTGGAAGCGATCAACACTGTTTAACTTTCCTGCATTACCAATTGCGTCCGGACCCCCGTAGAGACCTCCATGTCAGTTCACTGCGTGGTACGTTGTCCGGTTTTAGCTTCATTAATTAAGAAATCATGGTTTGTGTTACTTGAAAACTTGGGTATTCCAACCTGACTCCGTCCCTAGCATTTTGTCCCGGGACTAAATCATTAAAGGGTAGCACACCGTCCACCGCACTTGGATTATAGGCCACCCTCGCCCTCATTCACGATACTTTATTTACCACTGACACTTCCCATTAACAATCCTCATACCCAGTAGACCATTAATTGAATGGTTCACCATCACGTCACGTCACTCTAATTCTCGCAGCCCTTCACGCACGCCACTGCGATTCCGAGGAATTTTAAAATGCTGTTACTTGATGCTTGATTAAGTCACACACACCATGCACTTGGTCACACACTGCGATTTCGATACATAGTTGGCATGCGCCTGCAAACTACTCTTAAGTTGTTTGAAATATCTTTTTCTCTTCGTCTCTCCTAAACAGGCTTCATTTACAATCAGGCATGTCTTGTTCATTACAACTGTCCTGATGATGATCCCATGTATCTTGTTGAGCAATAGGGATCGAAACGTCGACACCCATGAGTGGGTTCATATTTACAATATTGACCAATAAGATTGTTTATATTCCACTCCAGGCGATACTGTGATTGATTTTTTACCTATTAACAGTACCCTGTCTTTGCTCTCGCTCTATGCCTGATAGACACCTCTTTCACCCTTATGCTATCTTTCTGTTTCCTTCTTTTCATGTACGACACAGGCTTGTGTCTTGTGATTACATTTGTATTATTGGATTGAACATTGCTTCTTTATAAAATAAACTCCTCTCCCGGCTGGGTTTGGAAATTTTATAACACGTATAGTTTTCCATTGTGTTTCTATACAGCATCTTTTTGTTGATTCTGAAATAAGCTAAGGACCGTCTTGTTCACTATAACGTTGTTATACCCATGGTACTTAGCTATCTGTTGGGTCTCCCTTGTTTCTTAAAAAACTGGACTTTTTTCTAGTCACTCAATTGAAGGGTCACTTGCATGCCTGGGGGCCGAAGGGGGCTATGGTGTGTTGGTGCTATGGGGCTGACCGCATCATGGCCAACTTGGCAGGCAGGGACCTAGCACCGCCGACCATCCGGTTTTGGGGGATTCAAGCCAGACTGAGGGCCACCACTAACCTGCTATGGGGTCAAGGTGGACTCTTCTGACGCAGGCGCACTTTGGAGGCAAGGGGGCCACGGATGGTGATATATACCTGGCCCCCAAAACCTTTCATCCTCTTTTGGTGGGCTTGAGGCGATGGCCCACCCTCCCTCTATGTTTCCAGGAGATGGGCTGTTTCTTTACACTGGCAGTTCTTTTATTTGTTGTATGTTGCAGGAAGAGTTATGGGATAATCCAAGGGTTTCTGGTGCAGAATACAACCAAAGAGGGAGCACAGCGGGTGTGCTCCTGGCCAACTACCCGCAAGTCCTTATGGCAGGACCCTGGGAAAAAAAACGTCAGCACCCTGTTAGTCCCATGGGCAGTTGTAAACCTGAGCAACTGGGAGCTTGGTCACCAGGTGTGAGTTCAGTGTTAGGGGGTCACAGGTTGCAGGACTCCCAAGAGTTATTGCACCTGTTGGTATGTAGTCCTGGTGTTATTTGGCCAATCAGGTAGGCGGTAAGTATAGGTTGCTGATCCGCTGGCCGTGCTGGATCGCCCGTAAACTAACCCATTTTTGTTTTGCCTACATATCCAATATAAACCTGCAGCAAGTTTTCTCTAACATAAAATCTGGTAGCCTGGTCTTTTTTCGGGTCACTCTTTTCAAGGCGCACTTGCATGCCTGGGGGGCGGAGGGGGCTATGGGGTATCGGCACTAGTTCATCTGGCTCAAGAGTTGGAAAGTGCAGGATGGGTTTGAAGAGACAAAAGTCAAAGTACAAACTGTCTATCGTAAGGGGGTGGGTAGGGCTAGTGACAATCTGACCCCCAAAGGGGTTATGATGGGTTTCATGGTTATCATTGAAGGAAAAAGAAGTGTTCTGATTATTCATGATTAATGATGTCTCTGACAATTTGCCATTTAACAGTGTTATATCTTACCTGGGCTTCAAATGATCCAAAACCAGTGCAGCCTTCACAATATTTAAAAAATGGGACAGCTTCAGCAGTCCCAGTTGCCAGAATGGCAAAGGAAGGTTGAACAAGTAAGCATTACAGTGGCTACTTAATAAAACACTTGAGCATGTAGGTAGTGTGGAAGGCAGAGGCCCATAACTGCTACACTGAATGTAAGAGCTGGACAGAGCATCAACAAAAGTTAGAAGGTTAATGTGCCAAGAGACAGCACAATTGTTTCTCTTTGCTGGGTTAAGGAGACCCAATGTATGTATGGCCACTGTATATAGTTTCCAGGGCTCAAAACACAAATGCACTTTTTGCTGTATACAGCTGCTACTTAGGGTTTAGGGTTTCGAAATTCCAACTGCATGTTTTTCAGTGTCTTGACACTAGTTATAGTCTTCAGGATCAGAGATGATGATGCAGGTTATTCCAGGGTATGAGAGGAAAAGTACATGTTTTGCCACGTGAGCTCCAATTTCCGTGAAGTACAAGGTACTGGGAAATGGGCCAAAAGGAAACAGGTCTCAAGCTTACAAGGTATGTTAGGAATCTACAATCCTATCAAACACACAAAAGGTGATTGGAGGAATGCTTACCATAATCACACAAAATGTGATGGAGGTAATGTTTGCAAAATTACCGGTCTTGCGTTTTTGTGTTCTGGTTCGGGAAGACCCTCACCTGGCAGTTTGAGCTGAACTGTTCCTATCGGTGCAGGATCAAGGCTGATATGCATATGGCTAGATTCAAGCTGAGGTGGCCTGGTGTGCAAAATAACCATGGACTGTGATGCTGCCTCGAGTGATTTCCAGTGGCTGAGAATAATTCAAGCATCCCACTCCTAACATTTTTGTATACTTGGGTGCCAAGCCAATGGCAGTGCATAGGAGTTTACCAGTCCGGGACTTTTGATCAACATTAGAGAGTCCCAGGAAATGTTTCCCCTTGTTGTTTTCTCCACGTGTTTTTGGGCAGACTGTGTTTCTTCCCTGCTGAACTGGGATAGCCTAGGCTAACAGTGGATTAGTAGATGTTAGACCTGTCTGTGGTCACAGGTAGACTCTCAGATTAGTAGAGCAGTATTTTTCAACCATATATGCTTTTTTTAAACAAACACATTGGAAAAGGGACTCTTGGGAGAATCATTAGTTAGTGTTTGTGTGTGTTGTATTTTTTATGTGTGAGCTCGGGGAATGCTGAGGGTTCAATTTTTTAGGAATGTCAGGCAGCTGCATGAGGTCTAGCATTTGTGGTAGTAGCAGCACAGTTGTTCAGGCCTCTCATTACCGGCTTAGCTGTGCTGATACCAGATTGCTACTGTTCCTACTCACAGATATTTGGATGTTGGGAGTTGCCAGGGTTGCCCTCAGATTGAGACTGAGCCCATAGGTTCAGGTGAGGAAGACAGTAGATGGAAAATTAGGGGCAGCACTTGAACAAGCATGAATATAAGGTTGACAATCACCTCATTATTTAGCTAAATAAATGCAAAGCCCTCATAACTATAATTAACTGCATCATGCTGGGGCGGAGCCTCCGTGAGAAAGCGCATTGAACGCTGAATGCTTTGGCCACTGAATCATTGTGTGCAGCCCCCCTGCTATCCCCCTGCTATTCCGGGCTGTGGTGGGGTAAGGTGTTGAGCCGGGGGTGCATGTGAGGATGAGGGCGAGCATGGCAGCTGCCGCAGAGAGAAAGCCCGGGACCTTGACGGAAGAAGCCCAGTTAGGACTGGGTGCGGCTTGCAGGGCGAGCTCCCGCTTGGACATTCCGTCCCCCCCCTTTGGATTTCCTCTGGTCGCCAAGCCTCTCATGCCCATGCTGTTTTATCAGCACCTGTGAGATCTACAAATAGTCTCGCTGAACAGCATTGGAGGCTTGGGATCACCCCAGAATTACTTGGAGATGTGGTGATTGACAATCAGTGGTATTCTGGTGGTGAACAGACACAATCAGTGGCTGCTGGCTGTGGTTGCGGCCGACGGATGTTGGCTATCGGTCTGTCCGCCCTGGCACTTGGGGGTACCTGGTGGAGGCTCAACTGGGAAAAGCAGGATCCAGCAGTTTGAGCAGTGGTGCTCCCTTGAAAAAAAGGAGAAAGGTTTTAACAAGCCATAAACATAGATGTACATACTGACATCAATCTAAAAAAAGGTAAAACAACTAACCCTGCACAAAGGTCCCCAGACACCTGGGAGACACGACACCCGAGGCACTGGCACATACCTGACGCAGTACCTAATAGCGAACAAATCAAGTCATGGTAGGTCAGCATCCTCCAGCATCTCCTGGAGAGTATAACTATTGCGTCACCTTCAAACATAAATTAAACACAAATTCTACTACAATTTTCAATCAAATTGCCACCCGTCAACAGTGCCAGGAGCATCCTGGCACCAGCTTGCATGAGGTGGCATGAAGGCTAGAGCCCCTGCCTCAAAGAGTTCCGTGGTGCCTACTTTTAATCACTTCTTGTCCAAAAAACTCGAATAAGGGCCAGAAATCCTTAAAATAACGGAAACATGGGAAAGAGAACCTGTGTGACCCACAATAGAAGGAAGAACACACGCAAAGCCTTAAGCCTAAGTCCTAGTTACCGCACATATTTTTGCTTTCTTTTGACCACCTGTGTGCAAACTCTTCAAACTCTTCAAATGAGAACCAGCAGCTGACTCCTGATAAAGCGCAAAATATGCTTAAAAACAATAAATTAATAAACAAAGGATTTTAGCTCAGCATGAAAAGATACAGAAACCAGAGTCTGCCATCAACCACTGACCACAACTCAGGCCAAGGGAGCGAAACTCCAAATGCATTAAGCAACCAAACTGAAGGCAAATCAGTGCCCCAAATTACTGAGCAAGCTCAAATTAAAACCGAAGAAAGAATACGAGAATATTTTTGCTCCCCAAATACCAAGCAGGATCACCAAAATGCTCCAGTGGTGCACCCCAAGGTTTTAGCTGGAGATCTACGAGCCACTAGATCCCTAAGCGACAGTGCAAACATATTCAATGTGGAAATAGAAGACATCTCCCTGTCACCTCATCTTCAATGATCTTTGCTTGAGCTATTTTTAGCTCTCGCCTAGCGTTGCAGCGCGCATGATCTGTTCACTCTGGCGAAATATATTGTAGATGAGGAGTTTTCAGAAGGGGACTTGAATCCCCGCCCCTCAATTTCATTGGCTGGTGTCATCGTTATGTAAAACGCTGGCCTCCGATAGGAACTGAGCCTTTTTAGTGAACCTCTCCCAGTAGAAACGAGAAAGTGCCTCAGCTGCAGTGTTCTTCATGCCTTGCACATGGCGTGTGCGGAAGTCAACGTTGCTGTAAAGGCAAGCCTTGACCAGCTCTGATCAGGCTGAGCAGGATGGAGCATTTTGCTGTCTGGGCATTAACCTCATGCACTACTGACATGTTGTCAGACAAAAACACTATCTCTCTATCTTCTAGTTCCCTAGGCCAAAGCTTGAGTGGTAATGTTATGGGGAAGAGCTCTAGGACTGCTCCGATCTTTGAGATGCCTGTCTTGTGCAAGGCATTGGGCACCAATGGGATCCTAGTATGGCTCTGAATCCTTTGTGCCCTGATGTGTCAGTGAAGTGCCTGAGCTGTTGGTTGGTTGCCCGTGGGGCTCGCCAGATCAGGGCCCCATTGAAATCTCTCAGGAAGGTAGCCCACATTGCCAGGTCTTTTTTGATCCCCTGGTTCAGCTGAACCAAGTGATGTTTCCCGACTGTCCTTGGCCGATGCCCTAGCCAATCTGCGAGCAAAAGGCCTTCCTGACAAGATTACTCAGGCAGCAAAGTTGAGCTTACCTAACAAGCTCTGGATGTTTCCTAGTGTCACCTTTTCCCTAGCCAGCAAGCTTTATATCTCTGTGTACAGGGCCGTTATTTTGTCCCATGCATAAGACACATCCCCTTCACTGTGTCCAGCTCTATGACCAAGAATGTAACACATGGGTGGGCCCTTGGGTTGTTTCAGGCTCCAGTACCACCCCTAACTCATTGCAGGGTGCCTGCCAAAGCGCGGGACTCTGTCAGGGTTTTAACGTGGCCATCTGCCCTTGCACCACAGCCAACTGCCCCTTTATCGTTGATTTCTTTTGGCCGCCAGGTTGCTTTGCCTTGGCACTTGCACTGGACAGCTGCAGGGACGGCTGTGTCATGACCTGTTGGCTTGTCAAGCTGGGCTCAGGAAATCTGACCACTGGTGGAGCGGAGTCTAGCGGTACCTTCCTTGCTTTCCTCGGCTTGGGCGTGTTGCTTGGTCCGGCTGCCTATCTTCTCTTGTGGGTGGTGGGTGCATCCTGGCTCACAGAAGCCACACTGAGTCTGAGTCTTGTGGTCTCACAGAGTTGCCAGTTGTTCTGTCTTGGGGTACCCCCTGTGACTGCGCCAATGGCATAAATTCTGCCCAGAGGGCTGTGTTCGCCACCTCGCTTGAATCTGCTCCAGGGTCAGGGGTCTCTTCCATGGAGAATAATGCAGGCGAGCTTTGCTCCTCCAGTCTTGTCTGGCCCTGCTTGGTGGTGGGGACATTGTATTTTACTTTGCTGCCCTTGCCTGGAACAAATAATGTAAAAGCAGCCGCGGCCCGTGGATGGTGCTCCGGTAGGGCAGAAAGGCGGGTGGGGGAGGGGCAGGGTGGGGGGTGCTAAAAACCAGAATATGGATAATTGGAGATAAGTAAACAATTTAATAAATAAAATGAATTTCGTAACGCGCCCTGCATCGCAAAATGGCTGGCAAAAGGTAGAAGGTCTGCTGAAGAAAATTGTTGTGAGAAACCCCAGCAAAATAGACACAGTGAATATCTTCAAGGCTTTTGGGATATCCTGCAATAGATTTTTAAGTAATGTAAATAATTTTTACATGTTTTATTAAAGTGTTTGGTATTTTATGGTTTATACTTAATAAATATACTTTTTGCCTATTTTATTATACTTTGCTGGATGCGACTTCATGATTTTCTTAAGCACACAATGCTAGATATCTTGATTTAGACCACACCCCTATTTGGATAGGCCACACCCATTTAAGAAATGTGTCCAACCCCCTAGTAGAGCGCCCCCAGTTTTTTTTCCCACTTAAAGCCCTGGTCTTACCTCTCTGCTGGAAGAGTGGGTAATCATTTTGTGCTGCCCAGTCCCAGAGAAATAGCCTCACTTCTTGACCCAGCATATACGCGGGAAGAGCGCAGACCCTTGAAAAGCAGCCAATTGGTGTTAATAAGTGCAAAAGGTGCCTCAGATGAATTGCAACAAACTAGATGCAATTTGAAAGTCACCTTATCCACAACACACGAAGCTAGATGCACTGGTCTGACATTGCCAAGTAATGAGAACTTTGGCTCACGGAAACTCTTCGCAAAGGCTCCTAGCACTCATGCGCCAACAAGAGGTTTCTGTGTACATCCTAACAGGAAGATCTCCTTGATTTCATGGAACATCACCAGGGCCGGCAAGATTGCAATAGATCCTGAACTAGAAACCCACTTACGCTACTTTGACAAAATATGTCTCCAGGAGACCTGGAGCCTTGGAGAAATACCTCTAATGGGCTGTTCACAGTTTTATAAACCCACCGTAAAAAGTGCAGCTAGAGTCAGGACAAAAGGCAGCCTAAGCAGCTATGGGACCGTAACCAAGCTTTAAGTGTAAATGAGTTGAAAATTGGATGTTTGCAAGCATTACAGATTAATGATTGGAAATCTCACTTGAGAAATAATGGTCCTAGTAGTGAATGTTTATCTGAACCCAAAGGACGACTGAAGCCAAAAGGCAAGTGCATCCCTGAACTGAAACATGCATTGCTCAAACTAAACAGCTGTTATTCGTGCGTCACATGAATAGTGTCCAGCAATTTCAATCTAAATTCAGCAACCCGTCCTAAGAGTAGCATGAAAGAATGTGCTGTGGATACAAGCCTGGACTGTTCCCATGATTAGCAGGGTAAAGACTGATTTGCATATGGCTGGGTCCAAACTGGGGTGGCGAGGTGTGCAGAAAAACAATGGATTAAACCCAGATCTGTGTTTGGATTGTTCAGCATTCCGTCCATCATCTGTTCTTTTCATTTTTGTTGCCCTAAGTGGGAAGGGTATGCCCAGACGTGGGTCCCGTGTTCACTGTGTCACATGATTCAAGCTAACCTGGCTGATATGGGGTGATACCCCGAAACCAGTCCCAGGGTGCTTGTTTCCAGTCCAAGGAGGACCTGGCTTGGCAGTACGGGCTGGAATGTTCCCATGAAGAGCAGGGTCAAGACTGATTTGCATATGGCTGGGTCCAAACTCAGGTGGCGCGGTGAGCAAAAACACAATGGATTAAACCAAGTTTTGTGACTCGGGTGAACGTTTGCATTGTTCAGCATTCCGTCTATGATCTGTTCTTTTTGCTTTTGGATGCAAGCCATGTCATACCCAAGCAGGCTCTAAATATGCAAAGCTAAACAGCTTTGTCCATCAGCTGCTGTCCATGTTTGAAGCCGTAGGTCTCAGAACATTAAATGGGAGGTTTGTCACAGACTACCCAATGGCGGTGACACAAAAAGCTACGTCGGCAGGGTCAGTGCTGGATTACGTGTACAGAACGTTTATTGCAGAAGACCTCCGAGAAAGTGATCATCAGTCTCTGATGGTAGAGATTACTAATAACAATGAACACGTTGCATGGGGAACAATATAGGCCTTCAGGACTCGGGAAGAACTGGGGGCCATATTATCAAGAAAGGGCGATACATTATTGCCGCTTTTAACGGCAGTAAACTGCTGCTAAAGTGGCGATAATGGGCTCGATAATATGCCCTTGGGAATTCCCATGGAAGCCCAGGTTTTGGTGTTAACCTGGGCTTCGATGGGAATTCACAAGGGCATATTATCAAGCCCATTATCGCCGCTTTAGCGGCAGTTTCCTGCCGATAAAAGCGGCGATAATGTATCTCCCTTTCTTGATAATATGGCCCTTGGCGTTGATTAAAATGGTCAGAACTCACCCAGGAAAAATATGAGCTGTGGAAAGAGACCAAACTACAAAACAGATTGAATCTGCTGAATCATCTGGCTGTCTGGGAAAACACGCAAGAAGAATTTAAATTCTTCCTGGGAGTAAACAAATGGCAACGGCTGCTCTACTTACATTCGGCTAAAAATAGGTGGTTTAACAGTGCACTTAAACATCAGAAGCGAGCTCTAAAAGCAGTACATGCAAAGCAACATGTGCAAACATCTGGACCTCTCTAGTCTGTATTCACAGAGCCTAGGAACGAGTACAAAGAAGCAATCTGGGAGGCAAAACGTGCAAGGCATGAGAAAGACTGGATTGAAATCCTACAAGCTTGTAAGTCAAAGAAAAGCAATGTTTTATGGGCTCTGATTAATTAGCTAGAGCATGGCCCCACTTTTTCTGCTGGCAACAATGTCTTGCAAGAAGCCTGGATAACTTATATTGGGTCTTTAGATCACCCTGAAGTTCAAACAATTCTGTACACAGATCACAGGAATGACAAGCCCACTCTCTCCTTCTCCCAACCTACAATTGAAGCTCAAATGAAGAAAATCAGGAGAAACAGGGCACTGGCCCAAATGGTTTGCCAGCCTCAATTTACAAGCATGACCCAAGGCTTGTGGAGCAAGCTATTCTTTAAACTATACAACTTTCATCAACAAGACAATTCAATACCAGAGTCCTGGGTCAATTCTCCATCCAATTAACAAAAAAAGGCCCTTACTCGAACCCAGACAGTTACCGGGTGATTACATTATTAGACACTTACTTGAATATTTTTGCTGGTATCTTGTTACAGGAACTGGAAAATTGGACGGATGAAACTGGTCTGGTTCCATGCAATCAAACAGCCTTTTGACCCAACTCAAGCATGACATTCTTCTGGCAGAAAAGGCAACTCCTCTACATGTGTTTTATTGAGTTTTCAAAAGCTTTTGACCACGTGGAAAGGAACCTGCTGTGGCATAAATTGGCATAATGGAACATCACTGCCAATCTCCTTCAAGCAATACAGTTTTTGTACTCTGAAACATGGGCAACGATGAGCCTGGGTAGGAACAAGGGCTTAACCCCTGCAATCGCAACTGGACAAGGCTTGAAACAGGGGTATGCCCTTGCCCTAACATTGTTTAACCTCTTCATTTCAGACCTGAGTAAAACACTGGAAGAGGCACACTCACACCCTCCAAAATTGGGACAACTGCTGACTTCACTTCAATACACAGATGATTTATTCTTGATGACTGTCGTATAGGAGCTCCGCTGGTGAGCGCCGGGTTTGGGATTGCCAACATCGGTAGATATCCCTTTCTAACCCTGCCATCCATCGCTCTGGAGCCCACTGCTACACTCGTGCAGCAGTCCTGCAGCTGCGGAATATCGTTTTATTAGTTTGGTGCACAATCTCAACTGGAGACGCCTCTACCTCAGCCGCGCCAAGCTCAAGGCTTCTAGTCGCACCTCGGCGCTGCTCTCTGGGTTCGCCGTGGTGAGGGTCTGAACATCCGTCGGCCCGTCTGAAAGCCTGGAGTGTCCGTGCCCATTGCAGAGTGTGCAGGGTCGCGACGCGTGCCTGGCAGAAGGTGAGCCCTGGCTGCAGGGGCATGGGAGCAAGGAAGACTGATTGAGCCCGCAACCTAAAGACTTAAGCAAGCAGCCCCCTGGTGTAGCCCGAACAGGAGCAAGCCGGCGGCGGTGGGGTGAAGCAAGGGAAAGAAAAGACAGTGTTTTTATTTAATTTAATTTATTTTTAATGTTTTATATAGCGCTAGCTTAACCCGTAGGCATCATTACATACATTACATACACACCATAAAAAGCAGAAGGACATTACATTACATAGTGGGCTGGCAGAGAGAAAGCAAGCCAATGAAAAAAATACAGCAAGGGAAACAAATATGCAGTGCAGCAGAGGGGGAGAGAGCAAGAAAAAAGAAAAGGTGAGAATGACATAGTCCAGGCCCCTACTATCCTTGAATGTCCGGGGAGAGAGGAGACAACTCAGATATAGTAGTCTAGGTAGGTTGACGTTGGTCATAAAAGTATTTGTTTAGGAGATGGAGTTTCAGGTCCCTTTTGAAACAGGAGAAGGAGGGGTTGCACCTGAGGATTCCAGGGAGAGCGTTCCATTTCCTGGGAGCATTGCCTGAAAACGAACGGTATTGGGTGGATTTCTTTTTCATTTTCGGAGGAATAAGAAGGAGTGAGTTGGAGCTTCTCAGCGATCTGGATTGACCAGCTCTTTTCTGTTTGTTATTTAGGTATTTGGGGGCAGAAGATTGAAGAGTTTTGTGTGTGATGCAAGCCAGTTTATAGATACATCTCCCTTCCATGGGAAGCCAATTTAGGCAGTTGAGAGCTGGAGTGATGTGTTCAAATCTTTTAACTCCAGATACGAGTCGAGCGGACATGTTCAGCACTGTCCTAAGAGGAGCTAGGTGAGCTTTTGGAGTCCCTGTAAGGATTGCGTTCCCGTAGTCTATTTTAGAGAGAACTAGGGATTGGACAACTGTATTGAGGTCATCGTGGGGTAGAAAAGGTTTCAATTTCTTGAGGTGTTTTAGGAAGAAAAGAGCACTTTTTGCAGAGTTTTTGATGTGGGTCTCCATTGATAAGTTCTTGTCAAGGGTGATGCCTAGAGACTTAACTGAGTTGGATAAGGTAAGGGGCCAGTTTAGGGCAACAAGATTCTTGAGCCACTCTTGAATTGGATGATGGTTACTTTTTAGAGAGAATAGGATTACTTCTGTTTTGTCTGGGTTGAGCTAACGTAGAACCAAGATTGGATCTCAGTTAGGGTGGTATTTAGGAGTTGGATGTCGCTGGGGGACTTGATCCTGAAATAGATTTGGGTGTCGTCCGCGTAAAGGTGGTAGTTCACTCCGGCTTTTTTCAATATGATTGTGAGGGACTCCATGAAGAGATTGAAGAGGGATGGGGAAAGGATCAAGCCTTGCGGGACCCCCAAGTGCGACTTTAGAAGGCTTTGAGAGACAGGAATTAATTTTGATTTGTTGTGAGCGGTGTTGAAGGAAGGAGGTGAACCATTTTAGAACTCTGCCATTTATGCCGGAGCGTTTCGACATGGTCTCCAGAAGGGCTGGATGGTTTACTGTGTCGAAGGCCGCAGAAAGGTCAATAAGGATGAGTAGGCAGGCATCACCTTTGTCTAGGGCCTTGTGAAGGTCGTCGGAGACATTGAGCATAGCTGTTTCCGTGCTACAGCCTTTTCTGAAACCAGATTGAAAGGCGTCAAGGAGGTTGAACTCATCAACGTGTTTACTTAGTTGAAGGAGAACACATTTCTCCAATGTTTTTGCAAGGAATGGGAGGTTAGTGATAGGTCGGAGGTTGTTAAGATCATTAGGGTCAGCCCAGGTTTCTTGAGAATGGGTGTGATTTGTCCTAGTTGGAGGGAATCTGGGACACAACCTGAGGTGAGAGAGGCGTTGATGATTTTTGTCCAGAAAGGGGAGATGATGTGGTTGAGTTCTTTTATAATTGTGGAAGGGAGGGGATCCATAGTGTGGGAGGAAGGTTTTAGATTAGAAATTATATTGAAGACCTCGCTAACTGACAATAGCTCAAAGTCAAACCAATGCGCATTGTTTTTTAGCTGGAGGTAGGTTTGATTGTCCTTGTTACGAGCTCTTTCCGAGAGGTCAAGGGAGGTTGAAGGGGACCGGTAAAGGGGGGAAGGAGGGTTAGCAGTTTGTAAGAAGGATTGATCAATTTTAGAAACTTTATTAGTGAAGAAGGTGGCAATTTCTTCACAACGCTCATTGGTGGTTTCGATTTCTTGAGAGGGAGTGCAGTTAGTTTGGCTTTTAACAATTTTGAAGAGTTCTCTTGGTCTGTTTTTTGCAAGATCGAGTTGGCTGCGGAAAAAAGATGCCTTTTCATTGAAGATGTGTTTTTGTATGACCGCCGAGCAGATCTAAGATGTGTTAGGTGCAAGGACGAGCGGTTTTGTCTCCAAGACCTTTCCGTTTGTCTGAGTTGATGCCGTTCATCATTCAACCCCACGTTAAACCAAGGTTTTGATTTGGTTCTCAGTTGTTTGAGAGGAGCTATTTGGTCTAAAACCTCTGTCATTCTTGAGTCAAAGTGTGAAGTGAGGTCATCGGCTGTCCATGATGAGGGATGGAGTTGAAGATGGGGATGAATCTTGGCTTCAAGTTCGGATAAAGGTATTTCTTTGATGTTTCTGGTCAGGAGTTTCGGTTTGACTACACAACTATGTTGGAGGCTGGCAAGTGTGTCAATCCTGAACAGAAGGAGGTGGTTATCGGACCAGTCAATGGGAGAAATCTCTCTCAGGGAGACCAGATCATTGTTGGCTATGATTGCATCTAGTGTAACACTTTTGATGTGAGTTGGATTATTGCAGAGTTGCTTGAGGTTATATAATTCCAGAAGGTTGGAAAGGTTCAGGACAGTGGCGGCTTCTGGGTCATTCCAGTGGATATTGAGGTCACCCAAGTACACGTCTTTAGTGTCTGTCAAAGAGAATTGTGTTATTAGGTCTGTTAGTTCTTCGGGGAAAAAGGTACGCTCTCCAGGAGGATGGTAGAGAGTTTGACGCCTAGGTATTCAAACGATAGGTATTCTGCAGGTTTGAGTTTGGTAATCTATATTCCATCTCTATGAATGATGGCTACCCCCCCTCCCCCCAGTTTTGATCGGCCTGTCTTGTCTGATGATGTTGTACCCTGGAGGGGTGAGAATGTCAAGAATGGGGGTTTGGTGAGCATTGAACCAGGATTCAGTGAGGTAGGCGATGTCAATTTCTTCAGTGAGAAGAGTTTCAGCAATGTCAGTAGCGTGTCGTACTGCTGATCTGCAGTTTAGAAGCATGCAAGAGAGTGGACGGGGAGCCTCGATGATGGGGGGAGTTAGGTGGATAGAGGTGTATTGAGCAGGGGGTCTAGGCGAGTGGACAGTATTCTCGATTCTGTTAGTGCCGATAATAACAGGGATGTGGAAAGGGGCTGACTTCTCGTACAGATTCAGAAAAGGGGGTGGTGATGAACAGAGTGCCTGAATTAAGCAGACCACTCTTACCCAGTCCAAAGATCAGGGCTTGATCCATCACCGTTTTTTAGCTCACTGCACCATACCAGCTCAGAACTTGGCTATATGCAAATTAGTCTGTTCCTGTCCCAGTGCATGATGGGAACAGGGCAAACCAAACTACCAAGCCAATTCTTGTACTGGGAAGGAAACAAGCTTCCGGGGACCGGTTTCTGCCATTTCAGGCGTCGTCGGCCCGGCTTGCTTGAATCCTGATGGTGCAATGAGCAAGGGACTCACATCTGAGTATACCCTTCCACGCTTATGGTGGACAAAATGATTCAGAAAAGGGGGTGGTGATGAACAGAGTGCCTGAAGTAAGCAGACCACTCTTACCCAGTCCAAAGATCAGGGCTTGATCCATCACCGTTTTTTAGCTCACTGCACCATCCCAGCTCAGAACTTGGCTATATGCAAATTAGTCTGTTCCTGTCCCAGTGCATGATGGGAACAGGGCAAACCAAACTACCAAGCCAATTCTTGTACTGGTAAGGAAACAAGCTTCCGGGGACCGGTTTCTGCCATTTCAGGCGTCGTCGGCCCGGCTTGCTTGAATCCTGATGGTGCAATGAGCAAGGGACTCACATATGAGTATACCCTTCCACGCTTATGGTGGACAAAATGATTCAGAAAAGGGGGTGGTGATGAACAGCGTGCCTGAATGAAGCAGACCACTCTTACCCAGTCCAAAGATCAGGGCTTGATCCATCACCGTTTTTTAGCTCACTGCACCATCCCAGCTCAGAACTTGGCTATATGCAAATTAGTCTGTTCCTGTCCCAGTGCATGATGGGAACAGGGCAAACCAAACTACCAAGCCAATTCTTGTACTGGGAAGGAAACAAGCTTCCGGGGACCGGTTTCTGCCATTTCAGGCGTTGTCGGCCCGGCTTGCTTGAATCCTGATGGTGCAATGAGCAAGGGACTCACATCTGAGTATACCCTTCCACGCTTATGGTGGACAAAATGATTCAGAAAAGGGGGTGGTGATGAACAGAGTGCCTGAATTAAGCAGACCACTCTTACCCAGTCCAAAGATCAGGGCTTGATCCTTCACCGTTTTTTAGCTCACTGCACCATCCCAGCTCAGAACTTGGCTATATGCAAATTAGTCTGTTCCTGTCCCAGTGCATGATGGGAACAGGGCAAACCAAACTACAAAGCCAATTCTCGTACTGGGAAGGAAACAAGCTTCCGGGGACTGGTTTCTGCCATTTCAGGCGTCGTCGGCCCGGCTTGCTTGAATCCTGATGGTGCAATGAGCAAGGGACTCACATCTGAGTATACCCTTCCACGCTTATGGTGGACAAAATGATTCAGAAAAGGGGGTGGTGATGAACAGAGTGCCTGAATTAAGCAGACCACTCTTACCCAGTCCAAAGATCAGGGCTTGATCCATCACCGTTTTTTAGCTCCCTGCACCATCCCAGCTCAGAACTTGGCTATATGCAAATTAGTCTGTTCCTGTCCCAGTGCATGATGGGAACAGGGCAAACCAAACTACCAAGCCAATTCTTGTACTGGGAAGGAAACAAGCTTCCGGGGACCGGTTTCTGCCATTTCAGGCGTCGTCGGCCTGGCTTGCTTGAATCCTGATGGTGCAATGAGCAAGGGACTCACATCTGAGTATACCCTTCCACGCTTATGGTGGACAAAATGATTCAGAAAAGGGGGTGGTGATGAACAGAGTGCCTGAATTAAGCAGACCACTCTTACCCAGTCCAAAGATCAGGGCTTGTTCCATCACCGTTTTTTAGCTCACTGCACCATCCCAGCTCAGAACTTGGCTATATGCAAATTAGTCTGTTCCTGTCCCAGTGCATGATGGGAACAGGGCAAACCAAACTACCAAGCCAATTCTTGTACTGGGAAGGAAACAAGCTTCCGGGGACCGGTTTCTGCCATTTCAGGCGTCGTCGGCCTGGCTTGCTTGAATCCTGATGGTGCAATGAGCAAGGGACCCACATCTGAGTATACCCTTCCACGCTTATGGTGGACAAAATGATTCAGAAAAGGGGGTGGTGATGAACAGAGTGCCTGAATTAAGCAGACCACTCTTACCCAGTCCAAAGATCAGAGCTTGATCCATCACCGTTTTTTAGCTCCCTGCACCATCCCAGCTCAGAACTTGGCTATATGCAAATTAGTCTGTTCCTGTCCCAGTGCATGATGGGAACAGGGCAAACCAAACTACCAAGCCAATTCTTGTACTGGGAAGGAAACAAGCTTCCGGGGACCGGTTTCTGCCATTTCAGGCGTCGTCGGCCCGGCTTGCTTGAATCCTGATGGTGCAATGAGCAAGGGACTCACATCTGAGTATACCCTTCCACGCTTATGGTGGACAAAATGATTCAGAAAAGGGGGTGGTGATGAACAGAGTGCCTGAATTAAGCAGACCACTCTTACCCAGTCCAAAGATCAGGGCTTGATCCATCACCGTTTTTTAGCTCACTGCACCATCCCAGCTCAGAACTTGGCTATATGCAAATTAGTCTGTTCCTGTCCCAGTGCATGATGGGAACAGGGCAAACCAAACTACCAAGCCAATTCTTGTACTGGGAAGGAAACAAGCTTCCGGGGACCGGTTTCTGCCATTTCAGGCGTCGTCGGCCCGGCTTGCTTGAATCCTGATGGTGCAATGAGCAAGGGACTCACATCTGAGTATACCCTTCCACGCTTATGGTGGACAAAATGATTCAGAAAAGGGGGTGGTGATGAACAGCGTGCCTGAATGAAGCAGACCACTCTTACCCAGTCCAAAGATCAGGGCTTGATCCATCACCGTTTTTTAGCTCACTGCACCATCCCAGCTCAGAACTTGGCTATATGCAAATTAGTCTGTTCCTGTCCCAGTGCATGATGGGAACAGGGCAAACCAAACTACCAAGCCAATTCTTGTACTGGGAAGGAAACAAGCTTCCGGGGACCGGTTTCTGCCATTTCAGGCGTTGTCGGCCCGGCTTGCTTGAATCCTGATGGTGCAATGAGCAAGGGACTCACATCTGAGTATACCCTTCCACGCTTATGGTGGACAAAATGATTCAGAAAAGGGGGTGGTGATGAACAGAGTGCCTGAATTAAGCAGACCACTCTTACCCAGTCCAAAGATCAGGGCTTGATCCTTCACCGTTTTTTAGCTCACTGCACCATCCCAGCTCAGAACTTGGCTATATGCAAATTAGTCTGTTCCTGTCCCAGTGCATGATGGGAACAGGGCAAACCAAACTACCAAGCCAATTCTCGTACTGGGAAGGAAACAAGCTTCCGGGGACTGGTTTCTGCCATTTCAGGCGTCGTCGGCCCGGCTTGCTTGAATCCTGATGGTGCAATGAGCAAGGGACTCACATCTGAGTATACCCTTCCACGCTTATGGTGGACAAAATGATTCAGAAAAGGGGGTGGTGATGAACAGAGTGCCTGAATTAAGCAGACCACTCTTACCCAGTCCAAAGATCAGGGCTTGATCCATCACCGTTTTTTAGCTCCCTGCACCATCCCAGCTCAGAACTTGGCTATATGCAAATTAGTCTGTTCCTGTCCCAGTGCATGATGGGAACAGGGCAAACCAAACTACCAAGCCAATTCTTGTACTGGGAAGGAAACAAGCTTCCGGGGACCGGTTTCTGCCATTTCAGGCGTCGTCGGCCTGGCTTGCTTGAATCCTGATGGTGCAATGAGCAAGGGACTCACATCTGAGTATACCCTTCCACGCTTATGGTGGACAAAATGATTCAGAAAAGGGGGTGGTGATGAACAGAGTGCCTGAATTAAGCAGACCACTCTTACCCAGTCCAAAGATCAGGGCTTGATCCATCACCGTTTTTTAGCTCACTGCACCATCCCAGCTCAGAACTTGGCTATATGCAAATTAGTCTGTTCCTGTCCTAGTGCATGATGGGAACAGGGCAAACCAAACTACCAAGCCAATTCTTGTACTGGGAAGGAAACAAGCTTCCGGGGACCGGTTTCTGCCATTTCAGGCGTCGTCGGCCCGGCTTGCTTGAATCCTGATGGTGCAATGAGCAAGGGACTCACATCTGAGTATACCCTTCCACGCTTATGGTGGACAAAATGATTCAGAAAAGGGGGTGGTGATGAACAGAGTGCCTGAATTAAGCAGACCACTCTTACCCAGTCCAAAGATCAGGGCTTGTTCCATCACCGTTTTTTAGCTCACTGCACCATCCCAGCTCAGAACTTGGCTATATGCAAATTAGTCTGTTCCTGTCCCAGTGCATGATGGGAACAGGGCAAACCAAACTACCAAGCCAATTCTTGTACTGGGAAGGAAACAAGCTTCCGGGGACCGGTTTCTGCCATTTCAGGCGTCGTCGGCCTGGCTTGCTTGAATCCTGATGGTGCAATGAGCAAGGGACCCACATCTGAGTATACCCTTCCACGCTTATGGTGGACAAAATGATTCAGAAAAGGGGGTGGTGATGAACAGAGTGCCTGAATTAAGCAGACCACTCTTACCCAGTCCAAAGATCAGAGCTTGATCCATCACCGTTTTTTAGCTCCCTGCACCATCCCAGCTCAGAACTTGGCTATATGCAAATTAGTCTGTTCCTGTCCCAGTGCATGATGGGAACAGGGCAAACCAAACTACCAAGCCAATTCTTGTACTGGGAAGGAAACAAGCTTCCGGGGACCGGTTTCTGCCATTTCAGGCGTCGTCGGCCCGGCTTGCTTGAATCCTGATGGTGCAATGAGCAAGGGACTCACATCTGAGTATACCCTTCCACGCTTATGGTGGACAAAATGATTCAGAAAAGGGGGTGGTGATGAACAGAGTGCCTGAATTAAGCAGACCACTCTTACCCAGTCCAAAGATCAGGGCTTGATCCATCACCGTTTTTTAGCTCACTGCACCATCCCAGCTCAGAACTTGGCTATATGCAAATTAGTCTGTTCCTGTCCCAGTGCATGATGGGAACAGGGCAAACCAAACTACCAAGCCAATTCTTGTACTGGGTAAGAGTGGTCTGCTTAATTCAGACACTCTGTTCATCACCACCCCCTTTTCTGAATCGACTTCTCGTACAGAGCGAGGTGAGAGTCGTAGAGCTCATCCGGTTTCGGACCCGAAACGGGTTGGCTATCCTTGTCGGGACTGAGAGTCTGGCTCGATGAAGCGCTGGTGGGTCGAGGGGTGTTCTGTGGGGCCATGTGAGATGTATTGAATGTAGTAGTAGCACAACACCTCGGGGGGAGGGAGCACGGAGGCTTGGCCCTGTTAAGAAGGTCTTGTTGTAAGTGAAGGAAATTAGCAGCAAGTGTGTGTCCCTGCTCACCACGGCAAACTAAAGAACTTACGGGGGCATAGAACGAGCCCTTTGGTGGTGTCCGAATAACCCGTGTTTGTCCTGGGAGACAGTTGGGACCCCGGGCGGCTTGCTGAGGAGAAAGTCTCCCGCTGCATGCCTGAAGAAGAGCAGCTGGAGGTGTTAATAGCTCCGACCCCCATCCCGGGCAGCGTACGAACTGAATGAAGCTGCTGTGGGTGGGAGGGGAGCAGGAAGAACCGTGCGGCCTGTGGCCGATCAGAATGGTGCCACCAACCCCCCACCTTGCGCAGCCCGTAGAGAGTTAGGGCCTCCTGCGAGGGGCGGAGGAGGCGAAATGGCGATAAGCGGCCAGCGCTGTTGGGAAGCGAAGGGACAGGAAAGTGAGGCCTGCAGCGTGTGTACAGCTGCTGAGGCCAATCAGAGCACTGAAGGTCGGCCCGGCCGGAGGTCGGGGGAGACGCGGCTTGGTGCAGTGACAGGCGCTCCGCTGGTGTTTATCGGCCCCACATGGACAGCGGATTGACGGGGCGGCGCCTGGCTGTGGATGCCCTGTCGCTTCCTGGGGCCTGCCGGCCAGTCAGTGGGGAGACCCAGCAGGCCTATAAGCTGAGCGGTGATTGCCTCGGGGTGTGAGGTGGGCCCTGCAGTGTACCAACGCCGGCCGACACTGACATTGGGGGCAGAGGCGAGGTGGCCCTCAGAGTGCTGCTCAGTGCTGGGGAAATACTGGGGTCGCCCCTTGGCACACTCATGTTGTGGAATTGCAGTATAGCGCCTCAAAAGTAGTGGTGATGCGCGGCCATATCACCGCCTACCACGGCGGCCCACCTGGTGGTATATCGAGTCCCCAGGGGTGTGGAGGAGAGCCACGACTGCCCTTTGGCACAGGGAGGGCCTGGTGGCATGACAACAAGCCCTGGTAGAAACGATGAGGCTCTGAGGCTGCGGGGTCCTCTGGGTCTATGCGGCTGGGGCTCCCGGTGGATACTGGACATCCTGGACGTCGTCTAGCTGGTCCACGACTGCGGTCTGATACTTGTGCCCTACAATAACTGCTGGTTGGAGGGACTAAGACCGGGGTGCCTGATTCTGGATTGGTCCTGTGCCTCTCCCGGGCGGACACTGTTTGGGTGAGACCTGGGTTGGATCCCAGGTCGGGTTGGCCCGGAGCGAGTGTGGCCGGAGAGGCGGCGGTCCCCAGTTGGATTTTGTTGGCCGGTGGGGGCACCGCGATCTCGGCGATAAGTGTGGGAAGGAGCGCTGTTCCTCGGGAGGCGAGATGGCGGCAAAGACGGACGTGGATAAATCCCTGCCCAAGTCTACTAGAGGAGCCAGGGAAGTCCAGTCCAACATATTGGATCGGTATACCCTGCCTAAAGGGTCCCCGATTGATTCGAAGAGGGGCCCAGGCGGGAGTTCTGAGGACCCTCCTGCAGGGGAAGAGCCGACGCTGAAGGATCTTATGGTGGCCATTACTGGAGTTCGGACCTCCCTGGGCAAGAAAATGGAGGCCTTGGAAGGCAAGCTGGACACCGTCTCGATTGAAATGGGGCTGATTAGAGCGGATCTCACAAAAGCAAGTGAGAAAGTTAAGTCACTGGAAGTCAAGACAACTAGCCTCATAGACGACGTTAATTTATTGCAGCAGGAGGTGCGTGATCTTAAGGCTTCCAGGGAATCTACCGCCCGAAAGCTCGATGACTATGAAGGGAGGGCTAGACGCAACAACATTCGCATCCTGGGAGTGCCGGAGAAATCGGAGGGTCCAGCACCGGACCTGTTCGTAGAAAACCTTATCCTTAACCATCTTAAACCGAAGGGTCTCAGCAACTTTTTCACGGATGAGCGTGCTCATAGGGTCCCGGGCGGCAGGCCTCAGCCGGGGGCGAACCCCCGCCCAATGATCGCTAGAATCCTTAATTTCCGGGACAGGGACGTAATCCTCCAGGCGGCTCGGGCTGCGCATCCATTGGAGTTCGAAAATGCGACCCTCTTCTTCTTCCCAGATTTTACCCAGGCGGTGCAGAAGCAATGGTAGAGATTTTTGGTGGTCAAAAAGAAACTGAGGGACAAGGGTATAAGGTATGCTATGATGTTTCCGGCCCGCCTCCGAGTGGAGCTTAACCCCTTCGACGCTGATGACGAGCTGGGCTCGTCATGAGGTAGCCTCCTCGCACGCTCATGACGAGCCCAGCTCGTCACGTAAAGTGCGCTTTTAAAAAAGTCAGCGTACGAGCGGAATTCCGCCCGCACGCATGCGGTTAACGGGAAAGCCTGTTTTTTTTACAACCCTGAAGTGGCGGCGGACTGGTTGGATGGTGTCCAGCGGCCGGGCTCTGATACCCGGGACCAAGGGGAAGCGGATGAACAATGACTTTGCTAAGTGCGGGGTCGATGTGGGGATGTGAATGGTAGTGAGTGTTAGTCGGTCCAAAGGGGGGCACATGATGGGATTCCCTGCCTAGCTGCGTTTATAATGTTCATTTTGGTGCTTTGGAATATGCAGGGGTATCCTCACTGAGTCGGGGGGAAGGGGTGGTGGGCCCGCTGAACGGTCCTCCTCAGTTTTCTACTTTTAGTTATCCATAGATTAGTTGGGGGCAACAGGCACACTGCTAGTTGGGGATGAGCGCAAGCTATATGCAGGGGTGCAGGGAGGGGGGTGGTGGTGTCAATATTGGGTTTGTTTAGTTTTGATTGTGTGTTTTTTTCTTTTGCATTGGGTGTCCGCGTTTGAATCTGAAATGTTGTATTATCATAATGTCTTCTAGTAGGCGGGGAGTAGGGATTTCCTCACTCAGTTGGAATGTGAACGGGCTAGGAGATAAGATTAAAAGAGGTATGGTTGGTCAGTTGATCCGGAGGCACTCACCGGATGTGGTATTATTGCAGGAGACACATCTCATAGGTAAGCGTTGTATGGCACTCCACAAAGGGCGGTACAGGCTGGTGGCGCATGCTGGCTTCACCACTGGGTCAAGAGGGGTGGGGATCCTGGTCAAGAACTCCTTTATGCTAGCCATCCAAGCCACATGGGCCGATTATAGAGGTAGATACGTTCGGATCTCTGGGCTGTGGGAGGGGAGAACCGTTACTTTTTTGTCTGTGTATGTTCCACCGGCCCTCCAGACCGACACCTTTCGTGATCTGTGTAAGATTTTTTTGACGCTGCCTGTTGGGGTGTTGGTTGTGGGGGGTGATTTTAATGTGGTGATGAATGGTGAGGTGGACAGGCCCCCGGCCCGGGCCCTGTTGCCGTCCCGCAGGTGGTTGTCAGATTTTGTGGAAACTACTGGCCTGATTGACGGGTGGAGAATGAAAAACCCTGGTGAACTTCGATACACACACGCCTCAGCGGCGCATAACTCCCTCTTGAGGACTGATTATGTATTGGTGCCGGTGTCACAGGCGGTATGGGTCCAGGAAGTGCGACACTTAGCTAGAGGAGTATCTGATCACTCGCCGGTCTGGCTTGGTATGGAGCTGAGTCAGGGGGATGTGGCTAGGATTGCCCCGATTAGCGCTTGGCGATTGAGGGACCCAGACACTAAGAAAGAGATCATACGGATTGCTGACAGGTATTTCCAGGATAACGTGGGCACGGTGGACTCAAAATGCTCCCTGTGGGAAGCTTACAAAACCGTCGTTAGAGGGGAATTGCTGTCGATTATTTCGGGGAAAAAGAGGAAGAGTCGAGCTGAGGTTGATAAGGTGGAGGCTGACTTGCTGGCCTTGGAGAGGGAGGTGTCGATAAATGCCACTTTGGAGGGATTGCACCGCCTTCGGCTCCTCAGAGATGAGTACAAAAGTCTGGCCAGGGATAGGGCTAAGATGCAGCATGCAGATACCCAGAGTAGGGTTTATGAGCACGGTGATAAGGCTGAGAAACTGATTGCGTAGCTGGAGAAAGGGGAGTGGGCGTCACGATTAGTGCTGGAGTTACAGACTGACGGCTCGGGTACAATAACAGATCCACAACAAATAGTGGACGAATTCGCAGGCTATTACAAGGTGGTGTATACGGCTGAAGGTGGGTACACCGAGTCTGAAAACGCAGATATGATACCTGATATTCCGATGCCCACCCTATCAGATGAGGACAGGGACTACCTGGATTCCCCATTCACGAACGATGAAGTGGCGCAGGCTATCAGAGGGGTCCATTCCGGGAAGGCTTCTGGCCCGTATGGACTCCCCATTGAGCTTTATAAAGTGAACACCAATAAAGTGGCTCCCTTCCTTAGAGAAATGTTTATTGAGAGTAAAGAGAGGGGCTGGCTTTCCTATGATCAGCGAGTTGCTAATATTATAGTCATACCTAAAGGTGGTAAACCAAAGGTGGAGTGTTCCTATTATCGGCCGATCTCACTCTTGAATGCTGAACCGAAGGTGTTAGCAAAACTACTCGCGAATCGACTGGTAAAGTTTATTACGACACTGATCCATCCGGATCAATCCGGCTTTATGCCCCGCCTTTAACTTGCGTAGATTGCATGGGATCCTGGGTGGAGCGTCAAAAATACATGAGCCGGCAGTACTGTTATTGTTGGATGCCACCATGGCCTTTGATAGAGTCGAGTGGCCTTATATCTTTGCTGTCTTGGGCAAGATGGGCATTGGTGCGGAGTTTACAGATTGGGTCCGTCTTTTGTATTCTAGTCCCTTGGCCAGGGTGGTGGTAAATAATCATAGGTCTGCGGATTTCCCCTTGGGGAGGGGCACTAGACAGGGATGTCCTCTCTCCCCACTGTTGTTTGCTCTGGCGCTTGAGCCGCTCGCGGCATGGGTTCGTTGGGACAGGTCGATCAGGGGGTTGAGGTGGACGTCTGAATGGGAAGATAACATTTTTCTCTACGCTGACGACATCCTTTTGTACTTATCCACGCCCAGGAACTCACTGATTGCATTTCTGGATATTCTGGCAATATTTGGGAGGTACTCTGTCTTTGCCATTAACTGGACGAAGTCAGTCCTTTTTGTTCTAAGCGGTGATCCCCCTGCGGTCCCCGCGAACTGCCCAGTCACGTTGGAGTTGGTGGGGTTCCGGTATTTGGGCATATTTGTATCACTGGATCCTAAGATAAGACATGATAACAACTTGGTGCCCCCACTGACTAGGTTCCAGAGGGATGTGGTGAGATGGAAATCATTGCCGCTTTCCCTGTTGGGGTGCGCCATCCTGTTTAAAATGATGGCCCTTCCCCGCTTCTTATATGCACTCCAAAACTCCTTGGACCCGGTACCCTTATCATATTTTAGGGAAATTGAGTCTCTCCAGCGGCAGCTTCTTTGGGATAGTAGGCCGCGGATTGCGTATTCCAAACTCACATTTTCATGGTATGACGGAGGGATCGGCCTGCCAAATATCCGGAATTGCTATTGGGCTTCCCAGCTGGCGGCGATCAATCAAACAATCTATGGATCACCACTATTAGAAATAGAAGAGGTACGCACGCATATCAAAGTGGTCTTTGGGAATAGAAAGAGGAATGATCTATGATTAATCTATAGCGGCCATCTTGGATAGGGCAACATTCATCATTATTTCCTACTTGCGGAATGGTCTATGGAAATAGAAAGAGGAATGGTCTATCCTCTAACTGTGGTGGCCATCTTGGATACGTCAACTCACCACATTCCACCATACTGGAATAATCGAGATCTCCACTAATGACACTCGTGCATTGACCACTGATTTCCCCAAAAATATTCAGATGCTGCAGCCGAGACTCACTTGAACCTTTGAAAATCCCAGCCAGCTAAGAGAAAAGTTTGATCTGGAGTCTGTATTGCCCGGGCCGGGGGCCAGTAACAGGCGGCAGGCTGCTTTGAAAAAGCCACACGCCCAGATCCCCAGAGGCCGTGCATTGCAAGCTAAGAAGAAACGTCAAGTTAGCTGCAATTTGTCGGCCAATTCAGGGTGGGAATATTTTTTTTTTCACAACAAAATTTTTATTTTATTGATCAGGTAAAGCATATATGCAGTCCTCCACAGTCAGGAGAGCCCTGCCAAAACATCAAAGCATGTATGAGCACAGTACAAACCCAATCAGAAACAACACCACCCACCCCACCCCACCACCCACGACCACCCAACGATCCCTCTACCCACCCCTTATCCCTCCCTAACCCAGTGCACGTAATTACAGCCAGCCTCCAGCAACCGTTTGTATCAAGCAAGGAAACTAGCGTCTCCTCAGGCCTGGAGCCCATCTATCAAAACCACCTCTTCATCAGGTTCCGCTGGAGGATCCAAGGTCAAACGCCTATATTCCGCCCACCTCTTCCATATCTTGAAATGTTTTCGGGGGCACCCTCTTGCCTCGAACACCGGGCGCTCTAGCCCCATGTAATAATCAATCCCTGCTTTCCAGACGCTCAGCGGGGGGGCTCGATCACTCTTCCATGCCTGCGCCAAGTCCCGCTTGGCCACGACAAGGCCCAGCAGCAACAGGTGACGCTTGTAGATGTTTCCCCCAACACCCTCCAGCACATGGAGGAGGGCCAGACGATGGGTCCGGGGAAGATCCCATCCCAGTACCTCTGATAAACAGCTCCATACACCCCGCCAGAACCGGGTCAGACCAGCACAAGACCACACAGTATGCAGCAGAGTACCCATCTCAGCTCCACATCGCAAACACTCTGGGGACCCAATCAAACCCGCTTTCCACAGTCGCTCTCGCGTATAGTAGGCCCTATGTAGATATTTGAATTGGACTAGTCTTAGGCGCACCGCGATTGCAGTCCCCCGCGGGGACTCCAAAGCCTCTCTCCAATCGTCTTCATCCAATGGGCCAATGTCCCGTTCCCAGGCTTCCTTCAACTTAAGTAGGGAGGAGGAACAATGGGTGACTAGGGTTTGATAAATACGGGATACCTTCTTGTCTCCAAGGTCTCCCATGAAAACCCTCGCCTCTAGAGGGCTGAACTCCGGCAGCGACTCCAAACCCACCAAGCTGGGTCCAAGCGCGTGGCGGAGCTGTAGGTATTTAAAAAATAGAGTGTTGGGCATATGGAACTCGTCTTTAAGCTCCTGGAACGATTTGAGGGCTACGCCGGATACGACATCACCGAGCGAAGAGATCCCTCTAGAATCCCATCCACCGAACCCCGGCAGCGAGGCCAATGCGGGGAGTCGCCCGTTATTCCACAAAGGAGTCTCCGCTGTCAGTCTGCCCCCACCAGCCCATGCGACGCAGCGCCTGTCGCCATATCGTAAACACCACCTGCGTGGCTCGGGGCAACCGCCGCCGTAGTCCGGCCGAATACAAGATCGTATGCAAGGTGTGAACCCCCATCAGCGAGCGCTCTAAGGCGTAGGCTGGGTCTCCTCTATCTCCATACCACAATTCATTCAGCACTAACAAGTGGGAGGCTTGGTAGTATGACAGTACGTCTGATGTCGCAAGACCACCACAGTATGTGGACAGGAAACATGTACGCACCGCCACCCTGGCGGCACCCCCAGCCCACAAGAAGCGCCCCAACACCGAATTAACCTGCAGGAACCACTGGGGTGCGACCGGGTGTGGGTGGTTCTGCAGCTGATACAAAAGGCGTGGGAGCGCAACCATTTTAAAAATCGCCGACCTACCGAATATAGTAAGAGGCATCCGGGAGCACGTTCTAATGTCCGACTGAACTATTTCCCAGACTGGTACAACATTGCGCTCCCAAGGGATCGTCGCAGACTCGGACAGGAACACACCGAAGTACAGCAAGCCTCCAACCGCCACCTGTAAGGCCGACGCCCAGGAACCCGCATACGCCCCATCTCCCAGCACCCACAAGGTGGACTTACACGGGTTAAGGTACAGACCCGAAACCTCGCCGAATATGCGCATGATTTCCAATACCCGCCGGCCCGATCTATCTAGGTCCGTAAGGAAGAAGAGGACGTCGTCCGCATAAAGTGTGATCCTGTCGGTGAGTCCCCCGTCCCACCTGAAGCCCCGTAGCTGCGCATCGATTCGCACCCAGGAGGCCAGGGGTTCCATAGCTAGCACAAATAAGTACGGAGGGTGGGAATATTTTGACTGCCGGCTGACAGGTAAGGCAGCAGTCTCTGGGGACCTGGAGGCACGCTGGGGCTTAGAGGCCTCATGTTGCTGAAGACCATGAACAGGGGCAGGCAGCTGATGACATTTGAAAGTGGTGGGGCGTAAAAATATCGGATGACTGATGTGTATCAAGCGAGCGTAGCTAGCTAGCCCTACTGTCATAAAGGCTGGTTGGGAGTGGTGGGGGGTTCTTCCCCTGAGAACATTTTGAAAAAATATCGGGCAAATGGTGCATTTGCAAGCAAATTTGAGAAAGTAAGAAGGTTAATAAGGCACTTGTGAAAACATAGTTATGACATCAATAAAAAAGATTTCACATGAAAATGATATAGGTAGCTGCTTATTCAGTATAACCACAGAATGACATCACTTTCCTCTAGGATATACACTCAAATTACAGCCTGCATCAATAATTGCCATTGCTTTTATATACTAAAGTGTCACATCACACACCAGTCATTGTCATCATATGCACAGTTACCCCATAACATGGCAGACATACGTTTCATGTAACTAATTAACCACCAAAGACCATTCAGTGCCTTAGGATGCGTCTCATATTTCTTGTATATTCCGCCAATGCCATGATGTTCTCCAGGCATTTCCCATTTGCCAATCAACCCCATGAAGGGCCCCTTATACCATGTCTGCCATTTAGTGCCATGATGTGCCTCAGAACTCTAACAACACCTATAGCCATATTGTACTCCAGGGATCACCTTTTAACCATTCTATGGATATAATGTGCCAGTGTTAGCCTGAAATGCAGTTTAAAACCGTGATGTGCTCCAGGTAATCAATGGCCATAACGTGCTACAGATATTTTTCCCTAATCCAGTTAATGGCATGATATACCCCAGGTGTACATCTTATGCCCACCGAACTCTTGGTGGGCTCTAGTTACTTTGTTGTGCTGGTTAGCCCCCTTGGTGCTCCGGTATTCTCCTGCAAACCTGACAGCAGAGTGTAACCCACACATTCTAGTCAATTAAACATCTTGCACAATCAATGAATTAATGTATTCGGATTCACAGTCACACATGCTTTCAGCAGCATAAACACGTACCAATACCTCTCACCGGCACAGATATAATAAATGGATAAGATAACACAGGCTAAGTTAACGTTGCAAATGCAATGTCATTTAGCACGGGCACTGCCATTGAGCTATTCCTACACACCTCGTTACCTCGATCACCCTGTGCATTTCTCTCCCTGAGTCACTGCAATCAGTAGAATGCAGTGGTGTTGGCAAACAGCATAATGCGAATGAAGAGTCTCTTCAACAAAGAGAGCAGCATACCATCAGCAGAAACAAACCTGGGGGTCAATCATGCTGTATGTTTTTATTTGTATAGCACAATCTCGACCCAAAGGTATCCACGTGCTTTACATGAGCACCAGCTGCACTGCATTACAGACGGGCACATTCATTGTTAGGCACGGAGAGATTTAACTTAAGTGATTTCAAATCACTTAAATCTGACCTTGCTGACTATTCCGGAATGACAGGATGGAGAGCCTCCCGCCGAGACTCACTTGAACCCTTGAAAACCCCAGCCAGCTAAGAGAAAAGTTTGATCTAGAGTCTGTCTTGCCCGGGCCATTGGCCAGTAACAGGCGGCAGGCTGCTTTGAGAAAGCCACACGCCCAGATCCCCAGAGGCCGTGCATTGCAAGCCAAGAAGAAACGTCCAGTTAGCTGCAATTTGTCGGCCAATTCAGGGTGGGAATATTTTGACTGTCGGCTGAAAGATAAGGCAGCAGTCTCTGGGTGCCTGGAGGCACGCTGGGGCTTAGAGGCCTCACGTTGCTGAAGACCATGAATATGCCTTTCACCGCCAGTCCGGCACAAGGCGGGGCCGCGGGAGCCGGGCTTATAATGTTAGTTACCCTCAGAACTTAAGTGACTGAGATTGGGTTTTCGGCCTCGCTCTTTTCCACCACAAGGCCCATTGTTACAGTGCCATTAACATGGCCTGTGTCTAATCGGACCCGTTTAATTTATCTCTGTCGGGACTAAATGTGCTAATAGCTGGATAAATGTCGCCGTGCACAAAGAGCTGTCACATCGGCTGACCTTGATACTGCAAATGCAATGTTTATCTTACCAGCGTTTCGTCTTTTGTGCTGTGCGCTCATTTACCGTGGCTGCAGGCGTGGCCTTTCTTACTGCAACGGGTGTCTGTAGGTCACTTTAGGTCGGGAGGCGGGACTGGAGCAGCTTAATGGTGTCCGACCCACTCCCAGCATCATTATCCAATGAAAAAGCTGCCTACCAGTGCGAAGGCGAAAGGAGTGCAATTGTTGCCACCCACTGCACTGTGTTGGTGAGCCCCACCCCTTCCCCTTAACATGAATGAGGCTCTGCTGACTGCGCTCTGGGCCACGTCATGAGCGCCCCAATATGAAGCCCATAAACTGCTGCTATGATGCAGCCACTCCCATTAAGATGATGTCACTCTCCTTGCTTGTGCCTCGAGGGTGAGGAATTATCCTCGCCCAGTTCAGCACATGTGGAGGAGGGGACTCGCCTCGTCCAAGGGTCCGACCCCAAAATAAAAAACAAACAAGGAAAATGTTTCTTATGGTTGAAGTGGTCAAGTGGAGCGAGCAGTGAGCATGCCATTTTAAAGCTGCTCCCATGGTGGTGTTAATTTTCTCCCTTTTGTCTCTCCAAAGCTGGGAGGGCTACGCCCCTTACGCCCGTTAATAGCAGCCGCCACTGATGCTACTTCTCCCCTCTACCTTCCTGCCTGTTTTTAGCCTTGTTAGGTGTCTCCTTTTGGTTCTGATCTGACCTCACTCCTTTTGGTTTATTTTCACTCGACTTCTGGAATATGGGCCCCCCTCCTATTGTACTTCTTTGCGCTATCGCTACCCTAGTGGCCCCTTTTTCTACTCCCCACACCGCGCCATCACCTCATCTCCTTATCATGGCTTCCATTCGAATTAAGTCTGGAATTAACTGCTTCAAAGTCATTTATCCCCCTAATCTGTCCAAAGCAGCAGCAAAACGGTTCCAGCATAACACCATTGAACAATTTCCATATTCCCTCTTTGTTGAACAATTCCATAATGGGCGTCTAGGGAAGATCAAAAATGACTTCATTTTCTTCACTCACAACATCCCTTCTTGGTCCTCCAGCTTCTTCAATTCCTTCAACGTCTCCTCCTCCTCTTCTTTCCCGCATGGGAAGCGGTTAGGAATTTCTCCCTCCGCTTGCTTTAATGACTCTCTCACCATTACACTTTATAACAATGGCACTGTCATGATCCAAGCTACAGACTCCTGTCTCTCTCTCTTTGACCACCTCTTCCACTCCCTTCGTCCCACCCCAGCGACTACGATCTCTCTTGATTCTTCTTCTTCTAGCTTGTCTTCTTTCTCCCTTTCTCCCCCATGACCCCCATACATTCCTTCAGACCGCTCTCCCGGGAGTCATAGGTCTACCCTTTATCCCCCCCTCTTCTCTTGCTCCCTCCCCTCCCATTCTGCCTCCTTCCCAACTTGATCTCCCCATTACCTCATCTGCTTTACCTCCGGCTTCCCCTCCCCACCCTGCATCTCACCAATATTCGAATGCCATCTCCCGCCACCTAACCCCCCTATTCCTACCCATTTCCCCCTACTCTGCCAGGTGCCTGTGCCCCTACATTCACCTTTCATAGCCCATGGTACCTGGCCTGCACCTTCTCTCTTCTCCACATTCCTCTGGCCTTCCATTGACCTCCTTCCCTCCCCTGCCAGTACAGCCCCTTCTCCTCTTATCTTACCGTATCCCTGACCTTCCCTTGACCCCCCGCCTCCCCCCTCCACCTCTCACCCTCCCTTTCTACTTCGCAATTTTCTCCTCCTACTTATGATCTCTATTCTTCACCTCTGCTCAACACCAGTAAAAATATCACTGTAACTCCCTCCACTCCTTTCTACCACCATCTTTCCCCAACTTTGACCCTTGCACCCCAACACTCTCCCCAGTCCCCCACATCCCCGTGTCCTCCTTCGCCTACTCCACTTCCTCCCTTAAACATTGAGCCACCCAACACTCTGTGCTCAGCTCACCTCTCCCTGGAAACTAAACTTGATTCTCTCATCTCTTCCATTTCCCAGCTTGAAGCGTCCATTTCACTCTTAAGTGCTAAGATACCCCCTCCCCTAATAACCTCCCGAGGAGTTCCTTGCTCCCGCGCCCCAATAAAGCCAACCACAGTCTGACCTCCACAGACAACACCAACTTACTAGCTAGCTACAAGACTACCAACATCAATACCCCTCCACTCTCCTCTCCTAACAATTCAACTCAATTCACCATTCAGACCATCTCTTCTGTCAGAACTTACCAGCCTCCCTCTCAAGGGGCACCCTCATTCAAGAATCTAATCCATATCTCCCTTAACAGCCCAAACACTCCCATCACCAAAACAGTTGCGCCAGAGCTACATTGTATGCTCCACAACTGCAGATCTGCAACCAAACACAAACTGGAAATCTCTGACACTATCATCCATCACAATCTCAACATGCTCTTTCTCACTGAGACCTGGTTTAATGACTCCTCTCACACTTTGTTTGATCTTCTGATACCTACAGAGTACTCTATCCTCAGAACAGACAAGATCGGGGGAGGTGTTGCGATTATACTCAGATACTCCCTTCAAATTAAAGCCTTTCCCACCATCTTCTTCCGCACATTCGAATGCCTATCCCTAGAACTTCAAGTTCATCATGGCTCACCTTTCAGGTTCCATGCAATCTACCACCCACCCGGTAACTGCTCTTCCATCATGGAGGAACTCACTGACTTCATTAGTGACCAATATTCACAAAGCGACAGGCAGATCTTCCTAGGTGACTTCAATCTCCACTGGGGCTCGGTGGAAGACTCGGCTGCCAACAAGCTTGCAACCTTTCTCTCAGCTAACGATCTTGTCCAACACTGCTCGGAAATTACACATGCCAACGGCTCAATTCTGAACCTTGTTATTTCTAAATCAGACCAGCTTACCATTGCTCCCCCTATCCATGTAGACTGGCCAGACCATTTCCTCATTCCCTTCCGTTTTCACCTCTCGCACATTATAACTCTTGGACAACCTAAAAGGGCTTCTACCAGGTTCCGCAACACTAAAAACATTGATCTTGAGACTCAGTGTGATTCTGCTATGCGTTCACTCCCTAGTCTAGACCCTAACGCGGATGTCAACAATGTCACCCCCCACTGCCTCTCAATCCTTGCAGTTGAAATCGACAATGTAGCTCCACTCCAAAACAAAAGGAAAAGACCCACCCCCTCAGCACCTTGGTTCAATAAAGCTCTCTATGACAAAAGGAAAAACTTAACATCTTGGAGAAAATCTCCATCCACCTCCAATCTCTCTCTTTTACGGTCAGCAAGATCCAAATACCGCAAGCACATCTTCCATGAAAAAGCATCACATTTCAGATCCCTCCTCAACTCAGCTAAAAACAGACCCAAAAAACTTTTCGATCTCATCAAAAACCCAAACTGTTCTCCCCAAACCATCAAACCTGAGGATGCTTCAAAGAAAGCAACTGAATTCGCTTTATTCTTTGATGTAAAGGTCAAATCACTGGTGGATCATGTTACCCACCCCACCCTCATTGAGGAGCGAAAATCCTTAGTCACTTGGCAGAACTTTGCCGCCATCTCGGAAGATGACCTCCTCAAATGCATCCTCGAAACTAAAAACCCTCCAACCATTCCTCTGACCCCATACCTAGTGTCATTGCCATTGATTTCTATACAAATACTCTCTCTTAGTGGACCAGGCTAGTTAATCTCTTCCTCAGACAAGGATCCCTCCCAGCTGTCCTCAAAACATGACAGGTTACCACCCTTCTAAAAAAAACCTCAGCAGATGCAAACAACTTCAATAACTTCCGCCCCATCACCAATCTCCCTTTTCTTTTAAAGATCACAGAAAAATGTGTTGCAAAACAACTTTCCAAACACATTATGGACAATAATCTCCTTGAAGTGTTCCAGTCTGGCTTTATTCAAAATTGCAGCACTGAAACAGCCCTGCTGCAAGTGATCGATGATGCGCTGCATATACTCGATTCGGGGGAATCTTGCCTTTTGATTCTTCTTGACCTCTCTGCAGCCTTTGACACTGTTCATCACAACACCCTCCTTAACACTCTTCAACAGAGAATGGGCGTGGAAGGCACAGTGCTTAAATGGTTTGCCTCATTCCTCTCGGACAGATCCCAAATGATCAAGATTGCGAACAGTCTCTCGTCTCCACTGGTGGTTTGTCAAGGCGTCCCTTAAGGTTATATCATTGCACCCACTCTGTTTAATCTCTATCTGGAGCCATTAGGGAACCTCCGAAGCAAATCTGGAATCCTCTACCATCTCTATGCAGATGACACCCAAATCTACCCCAAGGTGTCTTCCTCACAAGATCTCTCACTACTCAACTCTACTCTCAACTCTGATCACAACTGGATGTTAGTTCACCAACTCATTCTCAATCCCTCCAAAACGGAATTCCTCCTCCTATCTACCCCTCTCTCTCCCCGCCTCCTGTTCAATTTTGGATGGATCCGCTGAATTTACTCAACAGTAAACCCATCATTGTCGACTGCGCTAAATCCCTAGTTGTCATACTTGACAAAAGACTCAACCTAATCTCACACATCAATTCCATTGCCAAGAACGCACGTTATCAGCTGCGCCTTCTGTGGGGGATTCGTCAGTTCTTCCTGGAGAAAGACATAAAGACCTTGGACCAATCGCTAGTTCTCTCTAGACTGGATTATTGTAATTCTCTTCTGACTGGCCTTCCCAAATCTCAACTCCCCCCCCTCAAATCTGTCCACCATTCAGCAGCTCGCTTCATTTCAGGGTCCAAACGAAGTGACCACATCACTCCTATCCTGTCTTCTCTCTGATGGCTTCCCATCAAGGCTAGAGCTTGCATCACCCACAAAGCCGGGCACTCTTCCTCCCCTCGCTATCTGGCGAATAAATTGAAATTGTCTGGAGGCTTGAGACCTTCTCGGAATGCGTAAAAGTTTCTGCTTGAGCCCCTCTCCTTCAAAAGGGAAAAATTAATGGCTCAATCGTTCTCAGGTAATGCGGTGAGAATCTGGAACTCGCTTCTTCCATTGCTCCGTGCCACCACCTCCATCCGGATCTTCAAAGCGGACCTCAAATCTCTTCTATTCCAAAGACACTTTCAGAAGTAATTCCTTCATTCTCAGACCCCGCCAGGAAGTTCGTTCGTCATTGTAAATTTTTAATATTTATTTATTTTTGTACTTTCCTTGCTTGCTGTGTTTGATACTGTGTTCCTCTTGCCTGCTGTGTTTGATTCTGTGTCCTGCTATTTTTGTACGTTCTACTTTGTAACAATTTTCTCATGTAACGTAACTGGTTCTATTGTACAGCGCTCTGACACCTTCGGGTAAAGTCTGTGCTTTATAAAAATAAATAAATAAATAAATAGTGCTATTGAATTTAACCCCATTTGGCTTACAAAACATGCTGAATGCATTGACTCTCTACAGCGTAACAAAACCGAATGATAGTCAATCTAGGTAAAACTAAAATAGTTATCTTCAGAAACAGCCATGAGAAGAAGAGAAAATAGTACCTGGGAGGCAATCCAATGGAAAAGAGTTCCAACTGCAAATATTTAGGGGTCCAACTACAAGATCGCCATTATCCCAGACTCCACCTAAACACACTAAAGCCCCAGCTGGCTTCCTTTATCATCGCTTTAAAAACAACTACACAGTAAAATACCTACGGCAACTTGGAAACCAATTCTGGCGGCTATCAGAGCAAACCTGATCTCAGTGTTAGCCTACAAGGCAGTAGCCTTCCCGGGAAAGCCAAGTTCATGTCTGAACTATGCTCAGAGTAAGGTCTTCCACCTCATATTCCATCTACCGCAGAACACCTCACCTGCAGAAATGTGCTTAGAGTTCGGATTACAAGAGCAAGGGCTGGGACAACAAAACAAACTTGTTAAGTACTTGCCATCGCTAAGAACGGGGGGCTCGGATACAGTTAAATGCCTCATCTGGAAAGAGATTCAGGACAGCAGTAAAGCAACACACTGGGTCCATGCCAGAAGTGCGGATTTCGAGGCGCTGGACTCATCTACTCGGGGAAGCATCCTTGCCTCACAACGCTTTCAAACTTGAAATAAATAAACAAACAAGATTATTGTTGTGGGCACAAGATAAGGAGTGCTGCCAAAATTGCAAAGACTCGCAGTTATGTATAAATACATACAAATCACCAACCCCACCGAGTTATCTGTTTGAATCAATTAAAGGTTTCCACAAATCCAGGGGACAAATTAGCAACGAAGTAACGCAGCGCAGTGCTGCAAACCATTTGGCTGTGCCGCGCTACGTTACTTTCGGAGCAAAGGGGAATCGTCCTTTATACAACAATATGACATATCCCGGAGGTCTCGCCTGCACTGGTGCACAATTGGCTGCCATCACTGGCGTAACGAAAAGTGAGGGGGCCTCCCTGCATAGTACTTAGGGGGGCCCCCTCCAGGCTCAATCAGGAGCTCTCCGGCCAGTCTGCATGGCCGATGGGGCCCCTGGGAGCTAGGGGCCCCCCCCCGCACCACGTGGGCTGCGGGGGTCTGTGTTACGCCCCTGGCTGCCATGCGCCAACGCATGCAGCTTTGCACCATGGTGCCTGCGTTGCGGGGATGATTGTTTTTGTGCAGGAAGGGAAACCTTCCTGCACAAAAACAATCACGAGAGGTGTTTTCCTCTTTCTATGTGTGCTGATGAAAAAGTGGAAAAAACGAGGGTAAATAAAAGTATTTCTCCTCGTTGTGCCTTACGCCTCCTTAGCCCTCTATACCTTCCTAAATTGAAATGTGTTAGTTTCCAAAATAGGGCGATTTCCCACCCCAGGCGTGTCTTTAATCATCAACAAATCAAAACAGAGTCTTGGTTCTGGCTTGGTTCTGGCCACCTAGTATCCAAAGTCTATAAGTTGCTTCTAATAAATCAAGAGTGCCCCACAATTCTCAAAAGAAATGGAATGAAATGACTAATGTGGCATTATCTCAAGAGAAATTGGTCTACACCTGCAGGTATTCTTGCTCTGCCAAAGTTAGTCCTGCCTTGTCACAGCACAGGTTTGGTCATTCCAGAGCGCATACTTGACCCATGACTGGCTGTTCAAATGTACTCCTGGTCGTCATAGTGATAATAAATGGTAATTAAGATGATACTATGTAAATATATGACAGCCAGCCCCATCCTGTTTCACACCAGATGGGTGTGGCTCTGCTTTACTTTCAGTTCAGACAACTCTATGGTAAATGAATTACATACACACACAGGTTTAAGACCACTTTGGGAACAATTATTTTATTTCTGCAAAAAACAAAGCCCTATTAATGCATTTTGTCACGCTTTTGATACCGGGCCCCTAGATAAAGTACCCAAATGTTAAATACAGATCTTCGAATTACTGGGCACTTACTGCGCTTCCATCCTTCTTAGAGCTTCCTCTTTATACTGCATTGTTTTCATGTACATTCGCTGTTTTTAAACATATGGAAGAAACAACTGTTTTAGCTTGGAATTTGTCAATTGATAAGGTTTTGAGTTTATGGGTAGAAAAGTCTAAGGAAAAAAAGGAAAAATATCTTTTAAGCAAGCTGCTTTCCAAGCGTTCTTGCACAAAATGTCAATATTACCATCCCTTGAACCTCAGATGCAGGAATGTACATGCTTTTTCAAGTTATGGATGACAAAATGTGGAGTTTTGCTCTTTTCCTCCTGCGTTTCTTAAGGATTTCTGTTCTCTCTGTATTTATTGATGATGAAAACTATCTTGCTGTTCAATTCAATAATTGCACCATATATAAGACTGTTATAAAAACGCATGTTACTTTTTTTTACCAAGTAATCTGTCAGGTTTATTTTGTACTTACCTTCTTGAAAACAAAAAAACATATTTGATTGTTGCCATATATACATTGATTCTCCTAATGAATGATCTTGAATGAAAACTGGTACAGTCAGGCTTGTGTAAGTCATTCTCTGAAATGTGTGTAATGTAAGCATTACAGTAAAATAGTCTTTTTAAATGTTCAGTGCAGTCCATCGAGTAGGCGAGACGTGGTGTGCGCTAGTTCTTCCAGTCCACCAAAATATTTTTGGCATGTTTGAATCTGTGGATGTTTGAACCACTTCATCTTTTTTCAAAGATTTTAAATCACTGTTTTTGCCTACCTTAATCAGAGGCACAGACGCTTGTTTATGCATGTCAACACAGAATGATCATTTTCCGCATTCATCACCTTAGTACATCTAATGCTTTACTACTTCTCACTACTAATTTTGCTTTATATAATTCAGTAACTTGCCACTAACCTAGCTGTTTATTTTGTTTTTATTTTTATGATAATTTAGTAAGACTCCTCGCTTGGTCATGGTTCTCTCCGCGCCCGCTCTTTTCAGAGGGTATGTCCGTGTATGCTGTTTCCACCAACGTCAACATCACACCCTTTGCCTCGAAGTTCCTTCCTAAATTTGTTTGTTTGAAATATTATTACTAAAGTTTAAGAATATAACAATTTTTGGATAAATATTTTTCTGTGGTGAAATTACATTCTTCAATGAACTTTATCACCAGGCTATCCATTTGCACTAGACTTCAAGTAAATTACCTGGTAAAAAGCGCCATGTTCATACATTCTTTGGTTTAGTCAATCATTTCAATTCACCAGCTTTATTCGATTTATGTAATAAACCATTAAAGCATACTCATCATAAAATACAATAAAATATCATGAAATTAAAAATATAAAAATGCATATGGTAAAAACACTTGCACATAAGCAAAATAAAACGAAGCAAGAGGCCGTGAATATGGAGTACAGGGAATAAGTCCTAATTAGAACACCAAAGAACGCCTAAACTGTAATGAGTGTTTAAGGAAGGTGGCCACATCGAGACAAACCTTGGCATTTGGGAGAGACTGCAGATACAGAAGAGCCGGGATGTGTCCGGAGATTAGGATGCCTCTCAACAGGGGAAACACCCACCTCCTGGCATGACGATATAAACCGGCAAAAGAAAGTAAAATGGCCAAGGTTTTCAAAAATCGCTCGTCGCAGGGACAGATTAGGATTTCCTTTGGGTTGAGCCAACCCAAAGGATACAAAAGTTGGCACCTGATCAGGCCTAGACTAAACCTCGTAAGAAAGGTCCTGTCCCAAGCACTTGGTGCCATACCTGAATTAGGTTCCGTGCCCAAGGTTATTTGTACGGCCACATACTCTATATTTGCAGGTTTCTGCAAATCCTATTCTCCTTGGCTTGGAGGCCCTACGCAACTTTATACTCCCACAATCCAGCACCATAGGTGAGAGTTGGGATGCATTTCTTGGTATAGATCTCCAATAAGGCCATTACGGACTTACTACCTATTTTTGGATACCAGGCTGAATACGCCACACACAGAATTACAGTACTTCATTCACCTTTGCTTCAGACATGGTACCCAGGTCCCATGTGAGTCGAAAATAACTGACAAGTTGGGGAATTCTTGAGTTAAAACCAAGGAAGTTCCCTGAAGCAAAAAATTACGTAATTTTTACGCACTTCTGCCCACATGGCATCACAAGCTTTTTGGACCTGTTTGTGCACAACCCCAGGCTACCCATAAAATCAGCAAAAGTATTAATAAACCTGGAGGCCCTTTGGTGTTTGGGTATTAAAACTGTGTCGTCGGCATATATTCAATTCAATTCAATTCTATTCATTGATTTATTCATTTAGCAACATTAGCAAAGCAAGCTCATCACTATATCTTTGACTCCTGCCCCAGCCTATGGTGCAGTCTTCCTTCACCTTCTCACCCCACGCACACCTGCTACTATCCCAGTTGCTATGTTTTTCCTTTTTTCATTAATTGTTCTACTATTGTTCCCCAATAGCAGCTAAAATATGCATTCACACATATTGGTGCCCTCATCTTATGCCTCTTCCTGAGTGATGCAGCCAATGCCACCATGCTTGAATGTCACTACTGCAATACTTGTTGCAATGCATTGTCTGCTCCTCTGTGCTCTCTGTATGCAGATTTGACACTTGTAATGTACCTTTCTTTTGAATCATGGATAATGGCCCAAATAAGACCTATATTAAAAAAAGCCTTGGCCGATCTCCTGTATTTACAAAATTATAGACCATATCTCTTCTTCCTTTGTTCTCGAAAGTTATGGAAGCTTTAGTTAATAAACAGTTAACTGAATATTTTGAACTGAAAAACGTACTTGACCCTTCCCAGTCAGGCTTCCATGCGTCTCACAGTACCGAATCCGCACTAACTGAAGTAACAGATACGATCAAGTTGGCCTTAGATAAGGGGACACCAACTATGCTGATCCTTCTCGAGATGTCAGCAGGGTTCGACACCATCTCTCATCGAATCCTAGTGCACAGGTTACGAGAGATTGGTGTCTGCGGAATGGCACTTAAATGGTTTGAAAGCTTCCTTGCTGACAGAACACAGCGAGTCCAACTTGAGTCGTCTACTTCTCAGACTTCGGCTGCAGACAAAAGGGTCCCACAGGGTTCCATTTTAAGCCCCACCTTATTCAACACCTGGGTCCTCTCTGGCCTCCATCATTAGATCTTGTGGATTTGACACCGTCATGTACGCGGACAATACACAATTGATAGTTACTATTGACACAGATCCCGCGACAACCAGATTTCTTTTTTAAAAGTGTATGTTAAAGACGGCGGCTTGGATGACATTGAATTTTTTATAGCTAAACACTAGCAAAACTGAGATTCTGCTGTTCGGAAAAGCGGAGGAGCTCTGGCCTACTGATTGGTGGCCTTCTATGCTGGGTTAACCTCCCACCCCAAAAAAAGGGTGAAAAACCTAGTTGTTATTGTGGATGGCTAACTATCCATGGAAGAACATGTGAAAAGCATCTCGGGCACCTGTTTTGGCCAGATGCGAATGCTCAGAAAGATTTTCCCTTGGCTTCCTCTTTCAGCAAGAAAGTCTCTCATACAGGCTCTACTAGTAAGTAGGCTAGATTATGGTAACTATCTACAGGTAGGGATTAGGGAAGATCTGCTAGGCTGTAGGTTGTGCAGCACATAGCTGCTTGTCTGGCTCTCAATCGGCACTCTCAATCACCTTCCGAACCTCTCCAGCGACTACTCCACTGGCTGCCCATTAGGAAACAAGCAGTATTTAAGCTTTTGTGTCTGGTATTTAAAACACTACAGGGAATGGTCTAGCTTACCTTAGTAAAAAGCTAAAACCTTACATTCCTTCCCGGAAACTGAGGTCTAGCGATCGGCGGCTGTTGTGCCCATTGAGGATTAAGAACATCAGAATGGGTAGCCGCTCATTTTTAGGTCGAGACTATTATATCCCGCAAGGGATAAATAGACAAGAGTATAGCGGGCAAACCAAGGTCTAAAATCATCGCGGATTTTGGACAGTTCGTGTGGTGCACTCATGCGGAAAGCGCGTCCACATCAAAGCCATCAGCCTCCCTCCCACAGGCATCTGTCACTTCCCCAGCGTGCGCAGTGCGTGATCGGCCTCACTTCTCTCACTTCTCCTCCCCCCTAATTACATCCCGCTTTCACTTTCACTCACCCCTCCCCGCCCCCACTGCTCCCTACTTCAAAGGGGCCGCCAATGCTTGTTTTAAATAGTGTGCTTTTACATGCGCGTGCATCCCGGCCCCCGAACGCAGTCCCAGACTCACTCCTCCCCGCCCCCACTGCTCCCTACTTCAAAGGGGCCGCCAATGCTTGTTTTAAATAATGCGCTTTTACATGCGCATGCATCCCGGCCGCCGAACTCAGTCCCAGACTCACCCCTCCCCGCCCCCACTGCTCCCTACTTCAAAGGGGCTGCCAATGCTTGTTTTAAATAGTGCGCTTTTACATGCGCGTGCATCCCGGCCGCCGAACGCAGTCCCAGACTCACCCCTCCCCGCCCCCACTGCTCCCTTGTTTACCGATCGCCCTGTTTATTTTAAAAATAGTGCACACAGCACGTCTGCAGTTGTTACGGCAGACTGTTATCGCTAAGTTTGGGAGGTCTTGTTCCCGCAAGCCTATTTGTTCATTGTGTGACCTTCGCCATTTGTGAGCAGTGATGCTCCCAGGCTTGGTTTGGAATGGAGAGCAATTTGCGCTAATAGTTGTGGCTTTCCCTCTTCCCCCTTTAACCCCTTCGACGCTGATGACGGAGCGGTTCCGTCATCAGCGTCGGTTGGGCTGTGCTGATGACGGAACCGCACCGTCATCAGCACAGCCCTCGGGGGGAGCGCTGGCGCTCTCCCCCTGGGGCATCGATCGTGGTCCCTTTAGCAGGGGTGGCAGCGGAAGACTTTCCGCTGCCACCCCCTGGCCCCTCCACGCTTCCTGGTGACGTCAGCGCGCACAGCCCGCGCCGACGTCATCCGGAAGCGCTGGAAGCCATTTGTTTCCAGCGCGTCCAGCTACCAGGTAGGTTTTGTGGTCTCCGGTGGGGCGGGGAGCCCGTTTCTCGGTGCCTTGAGGCATCGGGGGGGAAGAAACAGTGTTTCCTCTCCCCTGATGTCCCAATGCAGGGCATTTCTGGTTCAGGATCGCGCACAGCGTTACGATCCTGCACCAGAAATGCCCCCACTAGACACCAGGAATTGTTTCTTCATTTTATTTATGTGTGCAGTAAGCGACCCCTTGGGCAAGGGTCGCTTACTTTGGGGGAAATTTAATTACAGACTTTTCTGCCCCCCCTGGGGCAGATCGGCCTTTTTTTTGGCCAATCTGCACCCAGGGGGGGCAGAAAAGCCCACTAGACACCAGGGATTGTATTTTAGTTGAAAAGGAAGCGACCCCTTGGGTAAGGGTCGCTTCCTAGGGGCCCTCAATTTTTTTTAGACTTTTCTGCCCCCCCTGGGGGCAGATCGGTCGGTTTTTCGGCCGAATCTGGACCCAGGGGTGGCAGAAAAGCCCACTAGACACCAGGGATTGTATTTTATTTGTAAAGGAAGCGACCCCTTGGGTAAGGGTCGCTTCCTAGGGGCCAACAATTTTTTTTAGAGTTTTCTGCCCCCCCTGGGGGCAGATCGGCCGGTTTTTGGGCCGAATCTGGACCCAGGGGGGGGCAGAAAATCCCACTAGACACCAGAGATTTTTTTTTATATAAAGGAAGCGACCCCTTGGGCAAGGGTCGCTTCCAGGGGGCAATATGAATATTTTAGACAGGTTCTGCCACCCTCAGATCCAGACAGGTCTCCAACTCCACCCTCCAAATCCACCCTCCAACTCCACCCTCAAACACTCGGGGACACCACCACATTACTCGGGGACACCACCACATCACTCGGGGACACCACCACATCACTCGGGGACACCACCACATCACTCGGGGACACCACCACATCACTCGGGGACACCACCACTTCATTCGGGCACCACCACATCACTCGGGGACACCACCACATCACTCGGGGACACCACCACATCACTCGGGGGCACCACCCCATCACTCAGGGGCACCAGCACAACACTCAGGGGCACCACCACACCACTCAGGGGCACCACCACACCACTCAGGGGCACCACCACATCACTCAGGGGCACCACCAAATCACTCAGCCCAACAACATCATCACTCAGCAGCGCAAAAGCACTGTCCTTGCTTGCTACCAACAAGCATTGCCTTAGCCAATAGGACTCGCACTAGGAAAGTGTAAGCTATTGGCTTTGTGAATAACAATGCTATTCATTTATATATTTTCAAAGCCAACACATATTTAAAAAAAATTGTCATTTACAATACCAATAGCTCACACTTTCCTAATGCGAGACCTATTGCATTGCAAATGCTTGTTGCATCTTGCTCCCTCCCACTGGAACAAACTGCCAGACGACAGTCGCACCTGCCCCAACCTAGGGCAGTTAAAAAAAACGTCTTAAAACCTGGTTGTTTAGTCACTAACTAGTTGTCTCCTCTCTGCTCTTCTGATATTGTGGAGCCAAGAGATCCCTAACAAATGCTAATAATAATAATCAATTACAGTATGCATAAGACTGCATAATGTTTGGAGCTGTAATGTGACTATATGAAAACTTTAATAAAAAACATTACAAAACAATATGAGCAAAGCAAGAAATGATGTAGAGAGAGGCCAAGTTGGTCCATGAGGAATAAACAAAAAATGTCTCTTGTGACTTTTGCTGTAGGCATGTTAAAATAGGCCCTGATACAAGTAGAGAACAAGCTGTAAGTCCATCTGCTGTCACTATGCATGGGTACTTTTCCTGTTCACTGACAAGGCCCCTCATCCTAGTGAGATTAGATCCAGTAGGAGTGCAATGAGAATAGTATTTACTTTATTTGTATATGTGTACTTGCTCATAATGTTACTAAAGCACATTTGTTTTTCTATTTACATCCATATCGCTAAAATACAAATGGTGTGGCAGGAATGTATGCCTGTGGTGACCTTGCAAGGAAATCCTGCTTGTACAAGACCCATCAGTGGGCATACAGCTCCAAGTAACCCATGCAAACAAGTGTATTTCACCAATATGAACATTCTTTGTCCTCTTTTACAAATAGTGAATTACAACTCATCTGGGAGTAATGCTCTTTTTGGATTACTAGTCACAGTACTTACATTGTTAATTACCGCAAGTATTTCATTTTTACCATAAAGGCAATAACTATTGGATGGTAAAGTACAGAGAGTTGAAAATATAAATCAATGCCTTTAACAGCTTAACAAATACCGCTTGACTATTATTAATTATTCTGTGGTAAAAAAGCATCAAAGTAAAAATCAATTTTTGCTATGGGGCACCATTCTTGCAGGACACAACACTCCTGCATCATTATTAGACTGTCCATGATGGGGAAGCTAGTTATGGATTTTACTCATTGCAAGGCTAGCACAAATCTGATAATACTTTGGGTGGTAAATTCTGTAATTTTGGCCAGTCATCTTCCTTTTGTGGGCGGTTCTGACAAGAGATGAAATTACAGCTGCTGGCAATGCATATTACCACCAGCTGTATTTTTAACATGGGCAGCAACCTTGTTAAGTGGGTCTGATTATAGAAAGGTAAGTATTTCACCTTCTATAATGGCTGGTAGTTTACTTCCTGGTTGCAATACCCCATAATACCAGTAGCAATCAGGCTATCTGATACATACAATGGACAAGGACGCTCATTCACCAAAATGGCATCACCACACTTTTTGACCAGCCCCTTATGACATCACAGGAAGTAGCTTCCCATGATCTTTGACACTAGTGACATCAAGGAAGTGATGTCCTTGAATTTTAAACACCTGCAATAAAAACAAATGATGGTGATACAAAACATACTAAAGCACATTAAAATATTGTAATGTGGGTAACATTCAATTGTGTCCAGTAGGGAGACACACTGTCAGCAAGGGCTGCATTTAAAAGTGCAGTTTATACACATCAGGGAACTCACCCTGCTGCAATTGTTCAGAGTACATTAAGTGCATCTTTTCAAAAATAGGGATTGACGCTTTAGCCTTCGTTGATACTTTAGTAGCAAGCACTTGTTTCCTGATTAGAAACTAATTTTTGCATTTTTTCTCTCTTTAAATACTTGGGAAAAAATGCACGCTCGCTATCGGATTGAACACAGAGCCCTGCAGAAAGTGCATTGACATCCCTTCTGGGACTGGCATAAAGTACTATACTTGTTTGATGAGGAGATATGTGAGTTGAAGTATGCTCAAAAGTAACAACCTAAATCCGTGATCTTTTTTTCTCTCATTAGGCAGTCTTGGACAAAAGCCACATATGCCTTTCATCTGAGAACGATATCAGAATTTCATTTGATGTCACCATCAGGCCAAATTACGTCCCATGCTCTGGTAATGTTATCATTACGGCAGCTAGTACTTTTCATGTTAGAAAAATTCTACCTCTTTTTGATCACTCAATGTTGACAAGTATGCTTTACAGATCAGGCTGCAGCCAAAATACACATTTGTTTAATTTTCACTAACTAAAGATTACTCAGTGATTTTCTTCATTGCTGACATAATTACTGTGCACTGGGTCGGGGTTGCAGGGACTCAGTCAGGGGTAGCAAATTGACTTGCAAGACAACAGGGTTTCATTTTTTTAGGTCAAAAAATGGGTCTTCATTTTTAGTATACAAATCCATATATTTGTTATGTGTGAATTGTATTGGAGTCGCCATCATGAACTTCATGAACAACCGGATTAAAAGCCGGATTGCTCTTGTTGCCACCCAGAACGCCTTGATAAAAACATCTCTTACAGTTCACAGTAAAACATCTTACAGTTCACAGTAAACACATCTTAAAATTCCCAGTATTCAGTTACTCATCTGTACGTCTAAATGTTATGGGCCCAAGAGCCATCCAGTATCCTAAACAGGCTTTTCAAAATTCTGTTATTCAGTGCAATTACGTCAGTGCAGTGAGAATTAAAGCTTGTTTTTCCTTGTCGTTTTGTAGTAATACTTAATGCTGTAGCCTGCCTACTTTCATGCATGTTTATATCTTTTGTTTAAAATACCACCACATGAAAAGATTAGTCACAATAATGGATGGGTTTGGAGCCCATGAACCAAATAAAAGTGTAGGTGGAGAACTCTGAATAAAGGGGATGTTTCACACCTCAGGATTTTGAGTGACAGACAACTTGAGCTTTGCTATCCTTTTATACATTTCCTGTCACTCACAACCCCCCAAAGACATCCCTGTTTACAGGTAACCGTCTTTAGTTCTACATATAATTCAAACCAATATGGCTGATATAAAGCAATTCAAGTCATACTTGTTTTCCTACTGCTACTAGTTTAATTTCATGAGTACCTATAAAACATGAGCTTTCAGTTGAAGTTTGAAACTTCTGTTGAATACCCCTGCCAATCATTAATTGAAACTCTTACATAAACACCCGTCACATATTTATATGCAGACATCTGAAATGTTCCCTTGAACACCTTATTTCTAGACCACTTAACCAGAACGTTTTGGCAATCATCTCTAAATGAAGGAGCGGTCAGATAGAAAGCCCATAGTGTTTTTTTTTCCTTTCTGACAAATATCACATCATGTTTTCAGATGGCACTCAAGTTTTGAGAATTATTGGGAGTGGTAACTAATTAGCAAATTTGATGACATCACAGAAAGTGTGTGACACAAAGGTTGGCTAAGTGAAGGAACATTAGTGAAATGCAAAAAATTATATATTTGAAATAAATAAAATAATACCAACAGTAAACCAAAGTAGACTTATGACTTACAAAATTAGGAAAGTATCACTCTCTAATATCCATGACACCTCCTCCCACAACTGAAGAAGTATCTAGGAGGGCCCTTCCTTTAGTAGATTATTTCTTGAAACCTCTAAAGCTCCTGGGAGAGCACTAAAGAGAACCACTTTTACATTACAGGCTCTAGCCCTTCTCACCAAACATCACTTTCAGCCTGTAGTAAGTGAGAACAAACTCCAATGTGTGTGTGTGTGTCTCAATCCCAACAAGTGTGACTGGCAGTCTCTACTTTTATTTTATTAGGGTGTCAAACTGACCATACTTCAAGTTAACATTCTTGATGTATTTCCAGAACAAATATCTTATGGGAAGATAAAGAGCATGGTTCTCCACATTTTAACAGTGAGTGGGGCCCACCAGGAGCTTCTCTGAAGAGCGGTAACCCTGCGCCTGTGCTCATTCTGTCATTCATTATTTTTACCTGGAGATGGACAGCATAAGTGCCAGTGGCAGCTGTGGTGCTGTGGGTAACTCAAAAGAGATTTTCTACAGACTCTTTAGCATCTACCTTAGGATAACAGTTTAGTGTGTGTATGGGGTGAAACTCTAAACAGTGATGTGGAGGGGAATGGATACTTTAGAAATCAAATATATCTACGTTGGGTTGTACACACAGCATCCAATTAGTCCCACACTGGTTACAGACACATGTTGCCATAGCATAAGTAGTGATGTTTGTTCAATCATCTGAAGCCGCAGCTGAGATGGGATATTGATCCTGGAGCACGGTCAACTCTACTGCATATAGCCAAGACCACAGAGTCTGTCTCGTGTATTCTCTTGTACAATTAGCAAAGAGTGCCTGAGATAACAATGCTAAAGGTGCTCAACCTCTGGACCTCACTCAAGGCATGGACGCCCATTCACCAAAATGGCAATCACCACGCTTTTTGACCTGCCCCTTATGACATCACAGGAAGTAAATTACCTGGAGTTCTGAAGAGCTGTAAAATCCTGGCTAAAAGCATCTTTCATGCTCAACCAAGACTACCTTAGTCCACCAAAACCAACACCCAATGTGCTGACCTAAAGCCCAGTTAGATTCATATTGGCGCATTCATCCTTATTAACCTCACACCGTTCTGCATGACCAACATGCTGGGTGTAGCCCGTGACTGCAATGGCATGACGAGGGCACTCCTGCACGCTGTACAAACACACTCCACTAACTAGGCATACCAAGCAAGATGCCAACAAACACAATCCATCTTCATCTCTTCTGCTTCACTAACATGCCTATGCAAAGCGTCAATCTGCATGCATGAGAGCCCGAGGCGTGACCCAGTCATATCACTGCAATCACATGCTTCACAAATAGGTGACACTATCAGCATACAATCTACCTACCAGGAATGCTAAGCTACAGACAAGAATGATCCTATCCACCTTACACACTTCTGTTTCAATGACACACCTACGTGCAGCGCCAAGTGTGCAGCAACATGACCGTAGAACCCCTCCGGCCCTTATGCTTGACAGCCAGTGTTTCCCATATAGGTCGCACTATAAGAATACCCACTGCCAAACATGCATATGAGGTAGTGTTACAACAAGCCACACCAGAGTCATGTATGCTCTATTGAAATGATACAAACCACTGCAATGCAATGGACAAGACTTAGAATTCAGAGCCCAGTCATGCAGTAAGGATTCCCTGTGGAACCTATTTTCATTTGTGCTGTTGTGCAAGCATCCAAAGCAGAGGTGAAGGTGTGGACCGAAAGTAATCTTTAGTTGGAATACATCTTGCATTTTCAAACAATCCAACCATCACCACGTGTGATTCACAGTTCTTGTTATTGCACAAGCTTAATTGGCACTCAGGGGAGCATAATTCCTACTAATGAGATGTTCCTTCCATTCTTTTCTAATGGAGTGGGTTAACCAGCTACATCCACCCACTAACCGGTAACACAGCGCTCCATGAGACATTGCCCCATGCTTTTGGCAAGAAGTTCAACAAGGGAAAAGTTCAAGTCAGTTTCCAGATTCTGCCCCCTTTCCTTATAACAGTGTCAGACTTTCACATGTATTTTCTGATGGATGGCCAGCTGGTTTTATTTTACCTGTATTATTCCTTAAGGCTAGGAACATTTAGTGGTCGAAGAACCAGCCCACTGCTGTTGATAAACACCTTTGACTTTATTTGTACATGTAAACACTCAAAGGTTCGGATTTCTTTCCCAAACCTTACTCATTTCTCCTCCTCCTCCTCCACAGCTTATAATTAACAAAATACATCAGAAAAAAACAGCGTATTCACAGGGCCAAAAACAGGTAAGAGGTGGCGTAAACATGGCGTAAAGTATATGTTAGGACACAAGAATAGTGGCAGTGGGGACTCTGCAATAAGGCCTTTTAATTATCTGTCCTTTTTTAATCGCCTGCACCAACTTTTCTTTGCAGTTAAATGTTTCCAAATCACACATTTATACTCACACAGCTTCACAGTATTAACTTTGGCGAACAGTGCAAAAGTCAAAGTGCCTGATATAAAAGAATAAAAGATGTCATATGCAGAGGGTCTTTGAATGAATATCAGTTCCTCAATTCACTCATCATGTGGTTGAAATGTCATAGTATGAGCAGCCTCTATGGTGTAAAGCCTGGTGCAGGACGACCTCACATCTCCCCCCTCAGGTCCACCAAAAATGGATGCAGCAGTCACCCACTCAAGTTTATTACATCACTAATCCCACCAGAAATAGCATCTGATAGGTCAGAGTGTCAAAGAAAATGAGCCATACTGTCATGGAAAGGTAGAAAATAAACAGTATCCTGGGTGGAAGGAAGAAAATACATATGGCTCTTAAAAATGTATCTCCTCTTTTGGGGGCACATTTCCAGGGCCCCAACAGACGGCGGCAATTATTCCATGAAACACAAACTTTGGCAGAATTTCCACCAGAGTTTGGCTCAATCACAGGAGAATCCTCTTTGGAAGGAGAAGACTGTTTGCTGGACAAGCCTCTGCCATCATGGTTGAGAACTCAAAATGCAGAAGAATTTCCTCCAGGGGTAGACTGACTAAGGATTGCATTTCTCACACTGATGGACAGAAGTGTGACCAGCTAAACTAACAGAGGCTAAAACTCCAGTAAAATATTCCTTTTCAATGTCTACTACAGGAGACTTTAAGGAGAGGTTCAACATTAATTTCTACTCTATTCAAATCTAGGGACCCTGACAAAAATCTAAAACTCGTTCATGCGCATCAAAACATTATCACAGAATGAATCAACCCTGTCGAAAATCCCAATTGACCATTTATAAATGGGTTCTCTGGCATCAAGTAGCCTGATTTAAAAGCTTCTGGACACCTAACGAAGTGATAGATACAACATTCAAACTGTATCCAGTTCTATTTTGGAAATGGTCATTTGGACACCATTTTGGAGTTTACACAGGTGCCCAATGTAGTTTTGAACCAACACATGCACTACCTCACAAGTATGAAAAGGAGATTTACACAAAGAGACCAGTGAAAGAAAATACATTTTGCCTGTCTTTCTAATGTCGGAACAGATTGCCCCAGCACTGTTGGGGGCAGTCATTAATTAGGAAATGTTGATGCATTATCGCTCTTGATGTCTAATCAATTTATTGGCTACTTTTATTGAAACAGTATAATCTTACGTGTTTTCTTTAACCCTGAGTATCTATGTTATAGCCAATATCACATGCTCTGCAACTGCATCCAGCAGAAACCATTTGCAACTGGTCAGCTGTACTTTCTACCAGAGAACGTATAAGTTTAATACCACCCTTTGCCTGTGCCGGATGCTGACATGTGCGATACTCACTGTAAAACACAGTCACGTTTTCTTAGGTCTGCAAAGCCAAGACACTCAATCTTCTGATAAGCTGTGAAGTCACATTGTCTTTCCCATCAAAGGAAGGAAAACCAGAATTGCACATGCCTCCATGCTACTAAGTTCCTCATACATATTAATGTCACTCTTTACTCTTTCACGTTTCTGAAAACAGACTTCCAGTTCCAGAGGAAAAAAACAAAAATTCTAAATCCTTCATTCGCTTTCAAAGAGACCTTGATGACTCCATTCAAGGCACTGCAGTCCGTGCACTTATAGTAGGTGGCTTCTAAATTGTTGATACTGTCTGAGATGTGACCTAGACCTCCCCAGGCTTGGACTAGCGGCAACCGCTGAACTGCTGAAATGTCTGGACGGTGGGACGCGTACAGTTGCATACAGGTTGTGTGGATTCTCTCTGGGATGTGAGGAGCTGCGAGGCAAGGCAACCACTCTTCTGGGAAGATGGTCAGGGTAGTGTGGTTCCACTGCATACCCATGAGGATTGGGCCTTTGGTTACTTGGGGGTGCCGACATGACCCTACTGTTTGGCTCAAAAACAGCACGGACATTTACACGCGGCTTGACGCGTGTGGCTGGGGATGGAGGTATATCCTTGTTGCGAACATGCTGACTCGTGTGTGATCTCATTGTCTTTGCGCTGCGAGGTGAAGCAGTCCGTCTGTTGGGCATAGATGCAGATAGGTATGGTTCTTCTTTCCTTTCATGTGGGTCTTGCTCATAGTTCCTTGGGTGTGCAATGCTTATCCTGCTGTTTTGATCAAAGGAATCATGTGCAGTGTTGCGCTTTGTGTAGTGGGAGGCTAGTGAAGGGGGCAGGGTCTTGTAATATGGGCCTTGGCTGGGGGGTAACCTTACCTTCACTGGGCTGGCACTGCCTTGCAAGTCTTTCAACCTGGTAGGGGTCCTGTCCGAGTAGCACAGGTCTGAGGTACTTTCATGTGAGCTGGCCGGATGGTGATTTGCGTGAACGACATGAACGCCACTGCTTGGGTCACGGCCAGATTGTGTAGTTGCTTGATCTATGAAGCGTGAGGCTGGGGGGGTAGGTACTTCCTTGTAGTATAGATGTCGACTGTGGTGTGAACTCATTGCACTCACGTTACTTGGTGAGTCTTTCAACCTGGTAGGGATGAAGTCCATGTAGCGTGGGTCTACTGTAATTTCATGTGGACTGTATTCAGAGAGCCTAGAGCGTGCAACGTGGATCCCACTTCTTGGGTCTAGGCCAGCTTGTGCAACATCATGCTTTGTGGTGTTGGCGGATGGAGTGGGAGGTAAACCCTGGTAGTATGGGACCTGACTAGGATGTGACCCCCGAGTGCTTGCGCTGCGAGGTGGGCCAGTTAACCAGTTCGGATCAGCTATTGCAGTCTCGGGCTCTGTGGAGCATGAGGATAATGAGGAACTTTCATCCATGTAGAACATATTGTGACCAGGATGTGACCCTGCTGTGCTTTCACTCCAAGGTGAGTATTCCCAGAAGGTTACAATAGAGTCAGGGTAGCCTGGGTCTACTGCAGTTTCATATGAACCGGGCTCGGGGTGCCTTGTGTGTACAACAAGGATCCTATTTTCTGGGTCAAGACCAGCTTGTGCAGTTTCAGACTCTGTTGAGTGTGATGCTGAGGAGTGAGGCATGTCTTTGAAGAATAGATGCTGACCCCTATGTGATCGCAATTTCCTATAGGAAGGAGAGGACGTATCTGGTGTCCAGGATGGATCTTTAAAGCGCAGGGGTCTCAGGCGCTCCTCCTGGTGTTGCTGGCATTCCTCCAGGTCAGATAGATATTTTCTGTGGTTTGCTTCTAAAGCAGCTTGTTCAGAGGTTGGGTTTCCATCATTTAAATCAGTGGGTGGCACAAACTCACCGTCCTCGATCTGTGTATGAAATGACATTTGTCGTCTGTGGCTCATAAGAAAAGGGGATGCTGTGGTTGGACAGTCTTGGCAGTCTGAGGCGCTTGTTCTAACATGGTCACAATCATTTGGCTGCAAGTCCTGAGATACATGTATCTCATCACTGGCGGCTGACTCTAGGCTGGTAGATATTTCTGAAGGTGTGCTGGGGACATTTGGCCCATATTGCTCCAGATTGTGAGGTGGTCCATTAACCCTCTGATTTGCTGGAGAGGCAGGTAGCACGTTGGAAACATTTGAGCATGGGACCTGAAGATGTGAATCATCAGGACACTGTTGTTGATCCTGGAATGAAATGTGTTTGCTCTTGCAGGTTGTAGAGCCGGGTAAGGTGGTGGTAAACTCTCTAGAGTTTGGATCTGCGCAATGTGATTCCTCACCGTATGGATGCTGCTTCAGAAACAACGGGTGCTGTATGGTCTTGGAGGAAGATTTTGATGGGGTGGTGGTTCCTTCTCCCAGGTTTGGTTTTGTTTCCATTTTATCCTCACTGTCTTGATATAGCTTGTGAATTAGTTCCAGTTTTGGATTATTTGGAGCAGATGAAACACTGGCACCATCTTGAGATCCTGAAGCAACGGGAGGCATATCTCTTGCTATTGGATGCTGCTCTGCATAGGCTTCAGTTGTACAGTCAGTGAAAGGAGTACAGACCAACACGGTGTCGGAAACTTTAGAATCAGATGCTGTACCTGGAGTATACTTGGAGGCATTGTCTTGCTGATGATGTACCTCAGGCTTTCCATTAATGGGAAAAGAGGTCAGTTCCTGTGCTTTGGAGTCCGTAATGTGTGCGACTGTGGTCTCATGTTGCTGATCCTGGTTGTTTAACACAAGCTCATTTTCAGTAGGAGGATCAGACGGACATGGGCTGGAATCTTCTGCTGTGCATTGTATTCTTCCAAGAGGCTCTTGGTCGTGCGGAACCATCTGAACCGAGGTGGACTGTGCCTGGCTGGGAATTGAGGCCTTTGGTTTAGTAGTCTTACATTCCAGCTGTGGATCTGTTGGTGGTGTTGACAGATTTTCTTTGTGATTTGACCGAAATTCACCATTGCTGAAAGTTGGGCTATCTGCTGCAATAGTCTCTTCTTCAGAGCATGTTTCTAACGAGGAGTAGTCTTCTTGGTGAGGATTACTCTCATCACCCACCACAAGTTCCTCTTGCGTGGGATCCTGCATTACTGTGTGGGCGACTCGCGTAGCTGGAGATTCTTCGGAGTTGAGGGCAGCGGGTGGGATCTCCTCCTGTGCCTGATCATTTTGTGTCTCTGGAGCAGTAGATTGGTCTTGAGGCTTCTGCCCGTTCGGACCCTTGCCTGGTGCGCTTCCACTGGTGTTCGGGTTTGTCAGAAGGGACAGACGCCGGACTGTTCTTCCAGGCATCAATCTGGACGGCAGCAGCCGGCGACCAGGGTACCTCTTTTGGACCTTAATGCAAGCCACCAACAGGCCAACGACAGTCGCAAGGTAGAGAAGTGCCCCGCAGCCCACAAGTGTCATACCCAGGACACCATAAGCATATATGGCACCGATGGTAATGAGGATTACGGACGCCACAAACAGGAGGCAAGTGGTTACACCGATGATCCATAGTATAAATGGTGGAGGCTTCGGCTGTTCAAGTATGAAATCTGTGTCGTCAAACGCCATGCTGGAGAGCTGTTCCCTGCTCCCACGCGTCTCCTCTCAGTCGCCCAACATGGAATGGGTATCCGCTGTCAACACACACGTTTATCACCGGCTTCCCTCCTCCGTGTTCCCTCCTACAAGACACGGCTCACTTATTATGACAGCCTGAATCAAAAGAACAAGAAAAACTGCCTGGATAAAAGCAATAAACATAGCCTGCAATTAGACTGGAGCAAGATCTGCAAGTGTTTGCACCACACAACGTAGGGCCAGCATTCCTCAGGGGTGTCTCAGCCGCCTCGCAGTCTCCCTGGAGGTTCATAAACATGCGGACGGGTCGGGCTGAGGAAGTCCTGCTGCTTCCCAGGGCGCCGGGCCAAGGAGTGTTACTCACCACAGGCATTCGCAGCAACTCCTCACATCTACGGATACAGACACTGCTTTAATTAGAATCTCACTGTAGGGAGGCCTGGAGGAACACGAAGATTCACGGCAAGTGTTTCCTAGCTCAAGTAAGGGGATTGCCTCATCTGCACAGTGATAGGCAGGGGTGCAGTTGGCCCCTCACGCACAGTGCGTCATGGGGCCTAGTGCGAGGAAGAAAACGGCCGCCATCTTTGAAGTGTGAAATACAGCAAAGATCAGGCTTCAGTGGGCTCCTCTGGACCCCGTTGCCACTGCACCTGCTGCACCAGTGAACACTACGCCCCTGCCCTCACGTCTGTGGGCAGCCGCGGCGGTGCACCTGCTGCACTGATGGCAGCTAGGTTCCTGCATACCGCAGTCGGACTGTGTGTATTTTGGCACCTGTCCGTGAACTTACACCACTGCAAGCTTAAGAGATTGGAATGTACTGGTTCAGTTTTTTGTATCTACTTTAACAGACCGGATCCCCATTTCTAAAGTAGGTTGCCCTAAGCAGCCAATCAGAACAGCTACATCAATTCCGAAGATGCTCTGTCAGTACAGGTCACATTACTAATGCACCCTCGTCATGAATCCAATCTGAACTGCTGACCTGCTCCGTCTCACTAACCACTCCACATCATAAATCCATGACACTTTACCAAATACTCCCCCTAGCGGGCGTGGTGAGAGTGGCCTGCAGTCAGGGCTGGGGCGGGATCAGGGATTGCGGGCACCTAGTCTACACAGAGGTATGTGAATGATATGTTGCTGCAGAGGAAGTGTGCTCCAGGGAACTGTGCCAGACCCTCAAATAGATTGTAATTGCATTTAAATAGCGCTTCCTGTCTCTGATGAGGGGCCTAAAGCACAGCGGGGTACAGGTAGCGCCTAGAGTGTTGGGGTGTGCTTGGTAGGCAGATTGTTGAATTGCAGTGTTGCCTATGTGGGGAGTGCTATGGTGTTTGGTCTTCAGTTACTCTGCCCAGGTATGTGAAAACAGGAAGATGAGTGTGAAATCACCACATGCAATTTACATTGACTCAGTGTTGAGCTTGACTCAGGAGGACTCTATGGAATACACCCACAACCCAATGTATGCACTGGATGCAGGCAGTCATGGCAGATGTTCCATATATTCATCCAGGGAGACTGGTGAGTGAACCCCAGGCATGGACTGTACAATCGGAGTGCATCCAGGACTGCAGAGGAGTAACCTACAGGGATGCATGGATGAAACAGACATGATCATCCGAGGCCATCTACATATCACTGACATTTTCCGGCCAAGCTATCCAGGGGCCACACCTGACTACTGGTGTGCAAGGGCTGCTGCGGGTACCACCTTAAGTTTTCATCAATTATATATGTAATATTTCAACGCTTGCAGAGTTGCAGTGAACTTAGTTGTGCTATTTACTTCTCCGTACCCTCTTTCAGTCATCCATCTAAATGTCCAATTCCCCTCAATAAACCCTCTTAAACCACAGACTCTCTGTCCCTCTTATCCCCTCTGGACTCCAAATCTCCTCATCTCCCCTGTTTCATGTCTCTAACAGACTTGCTTTCTACTTTCCCCTCCAAGTGCCCTCTCGCATGTCTACTCACGCTCTTCCATGAAGGCTGCTAAGGATACCAGAGGCGGCTGGTGACCTTTGGAAGTGGTGAGGCATAATAATTTTCCGAATTCTAGTGAGCGAGCTAAGTGAACCTCAAGTCTTCTACGAGAATTTTTTTGTGGGGGTGAAATAGGTGCTTGTCCCCCAGAGATAATGTTGGAAAAAAACATTCCATTACTTTCATGATGTAGCAATGAAGCCCAATATGGGAAATTGGGCTCTTGTTGCAGTACCACCCCCACATACACTTTTTGCCTGGGTTTTGTTCCAACTTTCACTGAGTGTGTACTGGGTCCCTACTAACCAGGTTTCCAGTACTAGTGTTCTTTCCCTAAAACTGTATCACAATTTCAGCCACCCCTGTAAGACCCTAGTAAATGGTACTCTTGGAACCTAGGGCACTGGTACTGAAGAGGGTTCTCTAGGGCTGCAGCACAAATTGTGCCACCCGGGACCCCTCACCAAGGCTATGCAAACTGCCACTGCAGTCTGTGTGTCTTGGTGCAGAGAAAACTGAAGAGTTGACTTAGCAAACAGCCCTGTGTTCCATGCCCACATGAGTTATAGGTAAGTCACCCCTTTTGCAAGCCTTATGGCCCAAAGGCAGGGTGCACCATATCCCACGGGTGGACATATCTGCATGAGCAGACATGACCCTGCAATATCAAGTCTATTCTTAGATATTGTAAGTGCACAGGGAAGTCACAGGGAGTACGTGGGCTGGATACTTGTCATTACAAGTTTCCTAGCTCCATCAAGGCTTCACTGTACTCTAAGATGTTTGGAACCAAACATCTCATCTTAATAAATCCTCACTGATGCCAGTGTTGGATTTATTAATAAATACACAGGACAGGAGACCCTTCAGAGGGTCTCCTGAAAGCCTACACATCACTGGTGTGGTCTCTGACTAATCTTAGCCATCCTGCCACCACCAGACATGATGTGAGTGAGAGCCAGCACTCTCAAAGGCCAGAAACAAAGCCTGCTCTGGGTGGTCTCCTCAAGACCAGGATGTTGCCTTTGGAATTTGACCAACACAGCACCAGATAGTGTAGGATGACAACACCCCTTTTCTGCTTGGCAGGAGGACAAGCAGGAAAATTAGTTAAATTAGGAGGTGGGTCCTCATTCAGGCAGCACCAACCCTAAGGTGGGGCAAGTGACGTGGACCCCACTTTTCATTTGCCTCCATCTTGGTTTGAGGGGAAATTAGCCAATTAGGGTCAGGGTTATTTCCCTGCAGACCGCAGGCACGAACCCACAAAGTCTGGTTTGTCAATCTACTGCTCCCCAGTGACCAAACAAAAAGCGGCAGACGAGCTCCAGAGGATCCGATCTGTCTCCCTACCATTTTGGAGACAACAGGATCTACCAGAGGTGTGCTGCACCAATACTCAGGGTATCAGACCCCAACAGTATATAGCGAGACTAAGGGCTAGATGTAGGTAAATCTAAATTACCGATTCATAAATACCGAATTTTACCGATTCGGTATTTATGAATCGGTAACTCAGATGTAGATAAAAAATCGGTAATTTTTACCGATTCGGTAAGATTCGGTATTTACCGATTCGGTAAATACCGAATCGGTATTTGCTATTGAATCCTATGGGCCTTGTAGCCCATAGGATTTAATAGCAAATACCCATTCGGTATTTACCGAATCGGTAAAAATACCGAATTGCAAAGGGGGACAGGGTGTCACTTTGACACCCTGTTGCACCCCTGTAACTGGCTTGTGTGCCCTATGGCACACATACATGCCCTTAGGGCATGTCTGTGTGCCACATGGCACAGGTGTACATGCACAGATGTGCATGTACACAAGAATTCGTAATTTACCATGCAATTGTATTGCATGGTAAATAACGGATCCTAAAGGCCCTGTTGCAATGTAAAAAGTGCTACCTACATAGGAAAATACAGATTCAGTAATTTTACCGATCGGTAAATTTACCGAATCGGTAAAATTTACCGATTCTGTAATTTTACAGAATCGGTAATTTTACCGAGTTGGTAAAATTACCGATTCGGTAAAATTACAAAATCTGTATGTTTTTCAAAGTCCTACATAACAATGTCCAAATACCGGTCGGAAACGGCCGAAAATCGGTATTTTCGGTCGTTTCCGACCGGTATTTGGACACCTACATCTGGCCCTAAGAGTCCACTCCAGACTCCAGTTACCCAGGAAGCAAGCACCCATCGAGGGATGCCGAGACCCCTGAGACTCACTTTGTGAGTGGCCCTGTTTTCCAAAATCGCCTCTCCAAGCTACCTGCTCTTGACAGCGAGGACATCTTGACGCATGCTGTCTGGCTGGCCTATCTACTCTGCACCCGCCCGATTGGCCTTGGTAATGATGATCCAGCTGTGTTCCCCTGGTCCTGAGGCCCTAGCAACCTGCTACCTTGAGTGCGACCCCTCGGACTTACATTTAAGTCCCTTTGCGCAGTGTGTTTTCAAGTAGCCCCCTCCTTTGTAGTGCACCAGCTATCAATGACCTCAGCACCCTGCTCCCGGTCGAATCCGGGACGCTCCCGAGAATAGGCTGGTGGAATATTGGTCCTGGCCTTGCTGCTGCCTCCAATCCCGAAGGTGAACCTTGAGATTCATCTATGTGATTTTGTATGTATTTTTCTGTTTTCTTCAACTGATTTCAATAGTGCATAATTGCGCACAAAAGTAATACATTTTGTGAACTTTGAAAATTGCTATCTTAAAAAGTACTTACTGTAGAATGAAATTCTTGGTGTGAAAATGTATATACGATCAGAGTTATTTTTGTAACTTGATCTCGGATTTATTTTTTAGTGTGTGTCTCATTTATTGCCTCTGTGAGTACAACAAATGCTTAGCACTACCCTCTGATAAGCCTAACTTTTCACCCACACTACCACAAAAGAGAGCATTAGTATCATCTACTTTTGCCTCTGTATACCCATCTGGGACTCACTGGAGTCTCTGCACATTGTAATTCATTTTAGTGCACTATATAGAGAGCCAGCTACCTACACCCAAAGCTAACCATTTGTTATGGATGCCTCTCCCCCATATCTTAAGAATTAAGCACAGTGTGCCAATGCCAGCACTTTATCATGGATGCCATGCACATGCCACTGGTGCCCCCTTATGCCAAGAATTGTTTACAGTATGCCACTACTAGAATGTTACAAACACAAGGAGATGATGGACGGATTGCTGAAACTTTTCAAACACTCACCCCCAGTCACAGATCTGGTTTGAATCCATACTCATTCTTTAGCTCACTTTGCCCCCCCCCCCTCGAGTTCAGACACAGCTATATGCGAACTGCCAAGCCATGTCTTCCCTGGATCGGAAACAAGCATCCTGGGACCAGTTTCGGGCTAACAGCCCTCTTCAGCCAGGCTAACTTGAATCCAGTGGCAAAGTGAGCAAGGGACCCACGTCTGGGCATACCCTGCCAACTTAGGGCAAACAAAGCAAACTCAAGGAGATGATGGACGGAGTGCTGAAACTTTTCAAACACTCACCCCCAGTCACAGATCTGGGTTGAATCCATCATCATTCTTTAACTTACTTTGCCACCCCAGTTCAGACACAGCTATATGCAAATCAGTCTTGACCCTGTGCCTCATGGGAACAGTCCAGCCCGAACTGCCAAGCCATGTCTTCCCTGGACCAGAAACAAGCATCCTGGGACCGTTTTTCGGGCTAACAGCCCTATTCAGCCAGGCTAGCTTGAAGCCAGTGGCAAAGTGTGCAAGGGACCCACATCTGGGCATATTCTGCCAACTTAGGGCGAACAAAACAAACACAAGGAGATGATAGACGGAGTGCTGAAACTTTTCAAACACTCACCCCCAGTCACAGATCTGGGTTGAATTCATCATCATTCTTTAGCTTACTTTGCCACCCCAGTTCAGACACAGCTATATGCAAATCAGTCTTGACCCTGTGCCTCATGGGAACAGTCCAGCCTGAACTGCCAAGCCATGTCTTCCCTGGACCAGAAACAAGCATCCTGGGACCGTTTTTCGGGCTAACAGCCCTATTCAGCCAGGCTAGCTTGAAGCCAGTGGCAAAGTGTGCAAGGGACCCACATCTGGGCATATCCTGCCAACTTAGGGCGAACAAAACAAACACAAGGAGATGATAGACGGAGTGCTGAAACTTTTCAAACACTCACCCCCAGTCACAGATCTGGGTTGAATTCATCATCATTCTTTAGCTTACTTTGCCGCCACAGTTCAGACACAGCTATATGCCAATCAGTCTTGATCCTGTGCCTCATGGGAACAGTCCAGCCCGAACTGCCAAACCATGTCTTCCCTGGACCAGAAACAAGAAACCTGGGACCGGTTTCAGGCTAACAGCCCTCTTCAGCCACGCCAGCTTGAATCCAGTGGCAAAGTGTGCAAGGGACCCACATGTGGGCATATCCTGCCAACTTAGGGTGAACAAAACAAACACAAGGAGATGATAGACGGAGTGCTGAAACTTTTCAAACACTCATCCCCAGTCACAGATCTGGGTTGAATCCATCATCCTTCTTTAGCTCACTTTGCCACCCCAGTTCAGACACAGCTATATGCAAATCAGTCTTGACCCTGTGCCTCATGGGAACAGTCCAGCCCAAACTGCCAAGCCATGTCTCCCCTGGATCGGAAAAAAGCATCCTGGGACCGGTTTCGGGCTAACAGCCCTCTTCAGCCAGGCTAGCTTGAATCCAGTGGCAAAGTGAGCAAGGGACCCACGCCTGGGCATACCCTTCCAACTTAGGGCGAACAAAGCAAACACAAGTAGATGATGGACGGAGTGCTGAAACTTTTCAAACACTCATCCCCAGTCACAGATCTGGGTTGAATCCATCATTATTCTTTAGCTCACGTTGCCACCCCGGTTCAGACACAGCTATATGCAAATCAGTCTTGACCCTGTGCCTCATGGGAACAGTCCAGCCCGAACTGCCAAGCCATGTCTTCCCTGGATCGGAAAAAAGAATCCTGGGAGGGACCGGTGTTGGGCTAACAGCCCTCTTCAGCCAGGCTAGCTTGAATCCAGTGGCAAAGTGAGCAAGGGACCCACGTCTGGGCATACCCTTCCAACTTAGAGCGAACAAAGCAAACATAAGGAGATGATGGACAGTGTCTGAACTGGGGTGGCAGAGTGAGCTAAAGAATTATGATGGATTAAACCCAGATCAGTTGACTGGGGGTGAGTGCTTGCAATGTTCAACACTCCGTCCATCATCCCCTTTGGTTTTACTACTAGAATGTTGCCCTTGATGCTGCCTTATGCCTTTGGTGACCCATATGTTAAAAATACCTCCATTATGTCAGGCCCAGCATTTTCTTATGGTTTGGCTCAATGCCTCCACCACCGACAATTAGAGGTGGGCAAGACAGATAATTAATTTGAAGAGCCGAGCCAGAGCCAAGCCTGGAGTCTGGCTTGGTTCTACGAACTGAAGCTCAAGCCAAGCCAGCAAAAAAATCATCAATTGATTCATCTCAAATTCTCCTACTCTTCCTTATCTCCTGACTGCCTTGTCTTTCTGCCTCTCGTTCTCTTGCTGCCTGTCTTCATCTGTTTCCCCATCTCTTTCACTCACTCCTCTCTGTCTACATTTTCTCTATTTGCTCTCTTCTTTCGATCTTGCACCTCTCTAGCGAGCTTTCTTCTGCTCTTTCTCCCTATGGCCCACTATCTCACTTATTCGCTGCCTCCCTCTTGTTTTGTTTCTCCTTCTGTCTGCCTCTCTTTCTCACTCATTTTCTCTACATCCACCCATCAGCCTCTTGTGCTCAATAACTAGATTTGGAGCTGCTTTGAGCCAGAGAAATATCTCAGCAGGTTGAGCGCCTGCCGCTTTCTGTGCAGTCTGAAAGCACATGGTCTGAATCTCTGCACACTTGGCTTTTCATTTCTGTGAGGCTATTGAAAAAAATGGGTTTGTGTAGCCAAAAGATCACTCTTGATCAATACACCAACAATACCTAACAAGAGAAGGTAGTGTTGGGGAGGAGACCAAGAGACCAGCTCTTTTGTAGGTTTCATACAGCCTTCCTGAGACACCACAATCATTTCAAATGTGCCTAGAGTCAGGCTAATAAAAAGTGCCTTTGAAAAGTAAAGAGCTTCTGTCCTAGTTCAGTTGTGCTGTATTTCATCCCACATGTTGAGACTGAAATACATTCCACCCTCGTTAGGGAAAAATCCCTATTTGGCAAAAGCCCAACATTCTGTCTTGACTGATTGTTTCGTGTAAGGGTCTGAGGCGCTATTTCACGTCACCTTTGTTGTGTGCACAGCTGCTCCACTGCACTTATTCTGTCTTGTTGGGCTTGGCAGACACATACAACCAACCATCGAGGGACGGACATCTAAGGAAAGGAGAAAAGAAAGAACGGATGGTTCCCTGATTAGGGAAGAAGGGAAGTGATCTTATGTATGGTATGGCCTTCTATAGTGCCTAGGCCAACTAAGGCCTTATCAAAGTGCTACATGAGAACAGAGGGGGAGAAGCTAGGGTTATGAGAGTAAACTCATAGGCACTGAGAGCAGGAGTGGGAATGGAATATACATTATGTTTATAAAACAAAAGGGAGACTCCACCGAAGAAGGAAGATTTGGGAAGGATGCCCAGCATCTCAAAGCCGAAAAAGGAAGCTTTAGGAAGGATGCCCAGCATCACAAAGCCCATTCGATGTTTACTCACAGTTCATTCGATGCTGTCAATGGCAACAAAGCCCGGTTTCGTTTCACTTCCCCCCCTTCACCCCCACCGTCCCACTGCTCCTGGCACAGTAGGGGGCAATCTGGTGCAAAATAACCACCGGTCAGGTCACTCCTTCCTCTGCATAAGTGCAATGCTATCAGCAGGAGGGCAAGCTCTTACATGCACAGCGTCCCATAGCGCATCAGCAGCAGCGCGGGGGGCTTTTCCTTCACTTCAATAGGAATTGTGATTGTAGGCTCTGAAAAGCCAGAAATAAATTGACAAAACAGATGCAGAACTCACATGAAGGCCTGGCTCGTTTTGGGCCCGTGGATCCCAGAGTAAATTGGGCCGAGCCACAGCCAGACATCTGGCTCGACCGTTCAATGGTTTGTCCACCTCTATATACAACATGCCATGGTTACCCTCTTTGACGCCTAGAACTACCTACAGTACGCAAGGATTTCTGAAAGACATTCGGTCATTCTTTATGCCCAGCGTTTGCAGATTCATGTTGGGAGATGACAGTCTTATTCCCCAAGTTACGACTTTCTGGTGGACTGCCATCCCCAAGAACCATCAAAACAGTGGCACCAGTACCGCCTGTTGATTGATACAAACCTGGGGACAACCTGAAAGCTTTTACCGCTATATGACATCCCGTCAGTTTCCAGACCTAGGAGCTCAGCAAGAATCCTTGCTAGTTCATCTTCAATAGTCTGTGCCACCATCACTGCAAGAATCCCAAATACTGTAAAGAAGAGAGCCTCTTCTCAAGTTGTCCAAACCCTCAATCCTCAGCTTCAACTTCACCAAAGCTCCCAATGCATTAGATTCCTAGGCATTTGATTTGTTCAATCCAGAATCCAAACTTTTCATGTGCCCTTCCTGGGTTTGCACTCTATTTTCAGAACTGTTTACTCTCTGTTCCACCACCAAAACTCTACTATTATGGCCCAGCAATGTCCTCTACACAGTTTTAGCACAGATGTAATACTGGTTTTCCCCTTCAGGTCACAGTGTAGGGCAATAATTGACTCAAGGGTTTCTAACCATGTATCCTCACAGCTTTTCTTGATGGCAAAGGTGGACACGCCTTTTCTGTGATTTCTCAATGGTGCTCCTCTAGGTAAGGAAAAGTCCTCCTTCTTTGTATTCAACATGATTACCGGTGATCACTAGATGCAGGTGTTATTTTGAATTTTGATCGTAATGCTCTAATTTTTATTTCCTAGCAGATGACCCCCTCAACTTATTAGTAGCGTGAATCCCAATATTAACAAAAGCCTCTGTGGTGCTGCCCAGAAGGAGGCCTATCATGGAGGAAACTCCCAGTGTGTAACAGCAGGCTCAGTCTACAGCCGAAAAGAAGTTTGAGATACTTAACAAAATGATAGATGAATTTGAGGAGATATCATTGCAAGAAAAAAAACTGAATATAGACGAGATCAACTAGACAACCAAATAAGGACAGCATATGCATTCGCCAAGAAATACAATCTTCACACAAATAGACCACCCAATTGTGGCACTAAATAATCTCACTTTCTGAGATCACACCGGACACTGACTCACTGGGAAGTGGAGTGGAAGAATCTGCATCCAGTCTTTAGGTCAATTTGTATCTGATACATTTATGTCTCGATTGCCAAGTCGTAACGTCTAACTTCTTCTTGAACAAACACCAGGACCAAACCATACACAGACCAACCAACATTCCACATTAGGATTAATCACCGGAGCATGGCTGAAAGAACAAGAAAAGGACAAGGCAAATCTACCCAACCAATTGTTAATATCTCCTCAACTAAACTAAGAAATGAAAACTAAATTAATTCACAAAGCCCTCTACCTTTGTCCCACCAACTGAGACATGCTATATGACGGACTAGTGCAGACTTCGACAACTAATTTGACAAATATTCAAACAAGCCGTCTGCAAATCCAATAGGTCTCACCTTTGAGAGCGACAAAACGATGGGCGGACTTTAACCCAATGGTTGTTCTGGGTAAGCTGACAATAGGTCTTCTGCAACCACCTAAGATGATAGACTTCACCTAAAAAGTTTTTATAATCCAAAATCAACTATCAACCAAAAAAGCAATTTAACATCTCAAACAGAACCAAAACATTATCTGCTTCTTTAATTATCACATATCTTTTCTGATTCACTTATGTTTGCATGTCAGCAAAATTAGCGTATGTACCTACTAGCGTTGCAACACACAGAGACCTGTCAGAACCCCCTCTGCCTAATTGTTACTTCAGGAATGTGTAACCAGTCATTGGTGTTTTAAACTCTGTACCTTGTCTAAAATCTGAAATAAGCATTTATTTCTGTGTGTACATAACAGACCGATAATGTAATAATCTGTACATTTCCTTCACAATTTACTTATGTTTAAATTACAGCACACTATATACTTAAATTAGAGCACACTATATACTTAAATTAGAGCACACTATATATTTAAATTACAGCACACTGTATATTGAACTATTTGACTACTGATGAAATCACAATCCCATGTGCACTAACTAATGTTGCACCAACTTGCATACAATGGCTATTATAGTTTAACCTCTCTGTTTTTCCATACCGTGATGCCAATCACTCCATTGTTATACTTTCGTGCCCTGTCTATAACCCGGAAGAAGAAAACACCATTGTTTGTATCCAAGAGACTATTAACAAGGGGATAATTACATGTCTTTCATGAGTTTCTGAGGTTTGCATAACAATGTATTAAGTATTGCACCACCAGATTTCTCTTGACACTTCATGATTAACTACAGTAACCAGTTTTGCTTCTTAGCTTGTCCTTCGTGGTTTTTGCTTTCTTATTTCTCTTTCTTGCAATTAGAACTCTCAGGTTTCACCACAACAGGTGGGCGACCATATATTTATAATCACTATGGATCAGACACCTGGTCAACAAGATCATATTTATGATACCACAATGAGATTTATTTTATGATGCATTATACCTTACCGATCCACACGTGACAATGCTATTTGATGGTGTTCATAGGATGGCCAACCTCCTTAATATAGTGTCTGAAACCACACAAATACTTCTTCTATGAGGATATCCACTTTCAAACTCGCTCATATTGTAATAGAAATGTTTGGTTCCTCACTGCTTCCGTACCTTGTAAACCTGGTAATTGGACAGCAGAAGATCTTGGATCTCCAGGACAGGCATACTTATCGATCAACAGTATATGGTATCGGGGCAACCTTAACACCATGGCCACCCAGGACACGTGGAAAGTCACGCTGAGGAGGGGCGTACAGCTCCTTCATATACTGGCCCTTCTCAGAGTCATAGGCAGGATGCCTGCAGACCACATTGGACCACATGCAGGAGCCAACTGCTTTGGTCACTGACAGCAATATATGTTTTAAGGTTTGCATTAGCCACTCCTCCTCAACCATTTGAGGATTAATACCTTAGTCCTGCCTCTTTTAATAATCTGCTCCCTCTGTCTTTAATTTCTGCTCCCACTGACTTTGCCAATTGTTATCTTTGAATCAGGACCAGCCTCTTTGTTAAAAGTGATATATTATCTTGTAATGCACTCCAAAAAGGGGAATAAACAGTACATGTAGATTAAAACAGAATCCTATTGGCATCATACTGTGACACCGGTACCAGACATTGACTTTTACATGTTTTCCACCTCTTTTTTTTATACCTACATTTTGCTGGTAACTATCCAATTCCCTTAATACAGTCTATCTTAGCTGGCTATGGGAGGATAAACAAGAAAATCTATTTTCAAGTCATGAGACTGTATAGGATGACTTTTACTTCATCACCAGAGTGTTCACTTGCCGATGGTTTCTCAACATGTAGTTGGCTGAATACATATGCTATGCCTCGGGTGTGAGCCTCACTCCATGTATAGTATGGTAATTTAAATCATGTGCAATTATTCACTGCATATATGTATATTTGACATGGTTCTAGTGTCTTTATACCTTTACATATATTTACAGCCTTGTAAAAGCCCCAAGCATGTACGCTGAAGGAGTCAAAATATGGGGAGCTGCATTTTCTTTCCTTCAATAGAAGAATAAAAGAAGCACTGTAACAAAATGAACTGATTGTACAGGCTATGGTAAGATAAAATCGAAGTGAGATTTTGTGTAATTATTAAGTTCATTACAGGCCAACATGAGAAGGTGTTCACGCATCCCATTTTATTGTTCTAAGTATCAGTGTACAGTCCTGAGGGCTCCAGGAGCTGGTGAGTAATCACCATTCTCTCCAGGACCAATAACTCAGTCCTGGTGAAGCTGCTAAGGTCTGTCAGGGCAACTATTGGTAAGCCACTAACCAGCTTACTGGGGAGACCTGCATGATGATATGAAGTCCTGTCTAACCGCGTAACATCTAATCCTCCTTTCAGCTTTGCTAGATATGCTAGGCAAGTTGAGGCCTCGCGAGAAAGAGGGACTAGGGAAGTCAAAATGGAAATTAAGCTGTAGTCTTCTAATGTGTCTTTTGTTCATTTGGTGTATCTGGACCTCTGTCCACAGAAATTACCAGGTCTAAGTACCAAATCAGAAGATTAATGATCACATGCAAAATTACATTTATTATTTAACAGTCACAAATCATGACAAATGGTCACCCTCCATCTTTCAAGGACACATTGCTAGTGAATTTTGAAGATATAGAAAAAATGTCCTTTTGCTCAATCTTTTCAAGGTTAATTCTTTACACACATAGTTTCTGTAGATTCAAGCTCCAAATCGTCGCCAAAATGTGGTAATGAAGATCAGGTTGCCGAAGTGTTGCTTTAACTTATTTATTCAGTCTTAGTTGTAGGCTGGTAAATCCATGCAGAGCAGCCTGCCTGCTGCTCAGACCAACTGCCACACTTTACCCCACAGGCACCCAAACATTCCATTCATCGTCACCACTCCAACATTCCACTGAGCACATTCACACTGGCTGAGCAGCTAGAGAGAAAGCAACAGGAGAGAAGGATAAATACATATACAAGATACTACAAATTCCATTTATTTTTATCTATTCATCAACATCAAACACATTTTAAAAATCTCCTGGTTTGCTTAGCTTTCCACAACAAAGTCTTAATTGTGTCTCACCGGATCTTTTTGTAGTCTTATGTCTTGCGCTGCATGCACTCTATCCCTATACAGCCTTGCTATCAATAACCTTTGTTTTTTTAAATCTTTCAGAGTCTTTACTGAGTGACTGGTCGTTTCTTGAGGACTCCTAAGATATAGAGATCAAGATGGCACTGTATCAAGACCCTATTTAGTTAAGAGTTTAGTCTCTTCTGGAACTCAGTAGCCTTTCTGCACAGCCACACTGTTAGTTACTGTGAGATCAAGTGATAGGCGTAATCTTTGACAGGGTTTTTATCATCTGCTTTCCAATATGGCTGCCAATACTAATTTTTGCAAATCTCATTCTTTGGGGTGTTTTCATTGACTATGGCCACCGTGCATATGAGGAGGATTTTAAGGAGAGAGTTCCAGAGGCACATTATTCACCAGCACTGTATTCAGGTTCTCATTACAAAAGGGGCAAACACTAAACCTTGCAAATAAAGTGAGTAACAACTTGTTGGGACATCCATTATTTCTTGAGAATTTACTGCCATGTGAATGACAAGTCTGGGATAGGGGACAGACCACGGCAGACTGCGCATATCCACTTCTCTCCCTAGCACGATCTACCAACTTCACCCTCAGCACACCACTTGCTCCCACAATGAAAGATGGTTCAAGCAAGATCACCATCCAAAGCTCCTAGTCTCTGCAAGTGCACCACAACATGCCCGACGCTGTTCAACATTTGCATGGCCCCGCTCGCACACGTAGCCCGACAGCACAACCTCAACCTAATCTCCTACGCCAACGACACTCAGCTGATCCTCTCCCTCACCAAGGATCCAGCCAAAGCCAACCTCCACGAAGGAATGAAGGCTGTCGCCGACTGGATGAAGACCAGCCGTCTGAAGCTGAACTCGAACAAGATGGAGGTCCTCATCCTCGGCTCCAATGCTTCAGCCTGGATTGACTCCTGGTGGCCGACGGCACTGGGGGCAGCCCAGACACCCACCGACCACGCACGCAACCTGGGAATCATCCTCGACTCAATGCGCTCAATGACCAAGCAAGTCAACGCCGTCGCCTCCTCTTGCTTCAACACCCTCCACATGCTCCACAAGATCTACAGATGGTAAGTAAGTAAATGTTTATTGTTTAGTCAATTAAAACCGTAACAATAAAAGACATATATATACAAAAACAAAATTAAAAGAGAATAAACAAAATGTCCATTTTATCTCTGTAAAACACTCATGAAATTTCATTATTAAAATTCAGTTCCCAAGTGCTAGTCCATTTTTCTCTGCCGGAAGACTAACCCTTTTAACAAAGCTTTCAAAAACTTTAAGGAATTTTATCAATTTACCATTCAGATATGGGTCTGATGGATTTAGACACGCAAATATTGCAGCTCTACAGGACCTGATGCCTCTCACGTTGAAACTGTGTTTGAGCAGGGTGGCTCGTTCATTGTAAAGTTTATTACAAGTACAGATTACATGAATAAAGTCTTCTTTATGGTAATCACAGAGCCAGCATGATTTAGGACCTGTATACACCCAGGTTGGCTGATCCGCTATGGATGGCAGTTTTCCAAAACGTAATGCCATTAATTGCTTTTTCACGTAAATCGAAAATGTCAAATTCAAGTATGAAGCCGGTGCAAGTGAGTTGTAATTGCTTATCACCATCCAAGCATGCGACCTTAACCTGAAGATATTTTTATCAATATTTACTGGGTGGATTTTAGCTGCTTTGTTTATTGCTTGTTTGAAGGACTGATATGGCAGATTTTTATTCCATAAATCAGTTGTGGAAGTTATTGAGAGAGATTTACATAAATATTGATTGTGGGGAGAATTTCTATCCTCATCTACTTCGGCCCATAGGGCTTCATTAATTGGAGATATAGTTGCATTCTGTTTCAGCCGATACCAGATTTTTACTGTAGAATACATTCTCCCTATGACTTCTTTGGTTAAGCCGAATTCAAGACGGACCTGTGCCGGTGAGGCCGACCGTTGTAGCTGAAATACTTTTTTATAGATAGAAGCTGTTAGTTGGTTTAAAATCGCTGAATCTTCACCATGAAAAGTAGCACTGGCATATGTTATCATGGGGAGGATTTTCGCCGTCATCACTGCTAACAGTGGTTTATATGATGGACTCTTCAACTTTTTTGCCAGTTGACTGAAGGCGAATAGGAGAGCACTGGTTCTCGGAGTCATATACTTTTTTGTTCTATATGATTTTGTAAATTGTCAATATAGAATCCCAGGTACCTATATTGTTTAACTTCCTCTAAGATCTACAGATGGATCCTGACAGATACAAGAAAGACAGTCACCCAGGTCCTCGTCAGCAGCAGACTCGACTACGGAAATGCCCTCTACGCGGGAGCCCCGACCAAGCTCATCAAACGACTACAACGCATTCAAAACGCTATGGCACGACTGATCCTTGAAGTACCACGCCACGGCCACATCACTCCCCACCTGAGAAACCTGCACTGGCTCCCCGTCAACAAGAGGATATCCTTCAAGCTCCTCACCCACGCACACAAGGGACTCCACACGACTGGCCCAGCCTACCTCAACAGACGGCGCTCCTTCTACATCCCCAACCACCAGCTACACTCCGCCGACCTCTCACTCGCCACCGTCCCGCGCATCCGAAGAACAACCACGGTGGGAGATCCTTCTCCCACCTAGCCGCCAAGACATGGGACACCCTCCCACTGAGCCTACGACAGACCCAAGACCTGCTGACCTTCAGGAGGATACTCAAGACCTGGCTGTTCGATCAGTAGCGCCCCCCCCCCCCCAGTGCCTTGAGACCCTCGCGGGTATGTAGTGCACTTTACAAATGATTGATTGATTGATTTCCCAAGACAGCACAGTGAGCAACAAAACTGCCCTGCCCCGTCGAAATACAAGAGATGTGGTGGGGATGCTCTCACCCAGAGCAGTAAAGAGCTGGAGCAGCTCTTCAAGGCCCCACTGGAGTCACGACAAAAAATGGGAGCTTGGACCTTAACATTTAATTTAAATAATTGATTTATTTTCGTTAAACTGTGTTGCTATAGATGGAGATCCTGATTTAATCTTGTTCATCTATGTGCCTGCATTTGAGCTGGAGAGTGTGCCAGAAAAGGGGACATTTAATAGTCATTTTAGGATTTCTGGTCTCAAGCATGTGAAAAGCAGCTTTAATTTAAAAAGAACATTTTCTGACTTGGACATAGATCCCTGAACTTGTCACAGAGTCTATTGGCCCTAGAGGATTTAGCCCTCCCTTATTGTGGATAGCTGTGAAGCCTAGGATAACACCAATAGAAAATATTGAAGAGTAAGTAATTGGGTAGGCTTAATACCATCACATTCATGAATGCATGCATGCAATAAGTAAAACAGGCAAATTCTCTTCCTTGCAATGTTTGCTATGTGACTCAGACACCTCTGTCCAAACATCAGCTCATCCCATAGCTTTGGGGTACAGCAAAATCTCTCGCCTGTAAGAAGACTCTCACATTGCTCTTAAAGTCTTTGTACACATTATATACAGGGAGCACCTGCTCAAATAATCCAGCAATGGTATCCAGATAGTATTGGATTTATCTATTTCCTCTTACATCATGAGTAAGCATTTCCATGGCTGTTACTCTCCAAAGCCTTCATAATCCTTTGACTGGAGATGGGGGTTGGGTAGTTATCACCTTTTCCATCTGTGTTCTAGTTCTCTTATTTTGCGTAAGCAGCAAGTTAATAACTGCTTCCCAATAGTTACTTGACATGTCTTTCAGCAACAAAGGAAGCTCCAGGGGTCAGCTGGGTTTGGGTAAACTAATTCCATTCTTATATGCAGTTTCAGGCATGCCCATCATATACCGCTTGTGTAGAGGCATTAAAGAATTTCCTCCAGCATTTTGCATCAGTGTTGGACTAAATTAACTTTCACTTTCTAGGAGTTATGTACACGCTGTGCAACAATATATATTGCCATCTCTATTCTGGATAATCTTTAAAGCTTTCAGTACTGTTTACTAGAATTTTCCAACTCATCCAGGGTTATTGTCCTATGTAACGTGGCGTAACAAGGATTCATGTTTTCATTTCTCCTGGTTTTTCCTTCTTTGCATGTGTGCTGCTTTCTACGGTACACAACAAAAGAGGAAAGTGCCTTAAAGCATTGTTTTTGTACTGGATGGGACCCCCTTCCTGCACAAAAACTATGCAGACCGCAATGCAGACACCCTTGCACTATGGTGCAAGGGCGCCTGCATTGGCACATGCGTGTCAAAAGTGCAACAGTGCAGAAAGAGAGCAGAACTGTGCCACTTCTTAGCATATATAGCACCGTTCTGCTCTCTTCTGTTAAACCAAAACAGCAACTTTACTGGCTGTACTGCGTTGCATGAACTCTTTGTAAATCTGGTCCCTACTTTTTTGTCCAGCTAAAAGGAGACTGTGTTTCTATTAATTTGCATAGTCTTAGTCCCATATCCATACCAGTTATCTCGGATTGTCCAAGATTAGCTTGAGGCTGCGACAGAGAATTCCACAGGACCCTCATGCAGATGGATGGATACTACTAGTTTGACTAATAAAAGGATTTTTCCTGCAAATTAGTGAATCTTATGTTGGTGACCCCCCCCCAAAGACCATCCTGTCTATCTGAGCATCTATATATTCTTCGTCTGCCTAATGTCTGTGCTGAGGGTTCCACCCATATGGCGAAACAGAAGAGGAGAGAAGAAGCAACCCTGTTGACACCTCTTTGTAGATGTAAAGATGCAGTCCTTTCACGGTTGACTATGAGTCTCACCCCCGGAGGTGCAACACTCGCCCAAATATACCCCTGCATGATCAGGTCGATTCCCTTCCTGTCTAGGACATACCTTAGGAAAGTCTAGGTGACTCTGGGAAAGGCCTTCCATGCACAATGAGCGAGGATCACCACTGGAGTTTTCCTTTGGGTGAATTCTCGATTAGATGCACAATCCTTCTAAATATTATCAAAAGTCTTTCTGTTCTTTATAAACTCCCACTGGTCAGAATCAACCAGATATATTTTAAGATACGACCTACTGATTGGGTTGTTAATGTCACATTTTATAGTCCATTTTTAGCAAGGTCAATGGCTTATAAAAGGCTTATCTGGGTTTCCCAGATTTGTGTACCTAGCACCATCACTGGGACTTTCTCTGTATATCTAAATAACTTCCATTATTAGGTAGTTTGGGGGCTAGTTTTTAGCAGTATTGCTTATCGAACACGTCAATCAAGCCATTTGGACCCAGGGATTTTTGCAACTGTCGGTTTGTTATGCCATTTTACACTTCCAACACTGTCATCTCCTGTTCCAGGGAATGTTGCTTTAGAGGCCCTAGCCAAGGGAGATCTAGGTCTTGCAAGAGGAGGCGTTTGACAGTGACAAAGTCCTATCTAGTATTATTGTAAATGAGAAAACTAGAATATCCATTCTAAGTCTAGCTGCCAATATCTTATCTTTGTTTGCGGTCTTATAGAAACATTGTTCGATTATCTGAAGCTCCCGTCCAATGCGTTCCAATCATCAGTTTATTCTGGCACCTTAACATTACCATCTCTCTCTCAGATTGAATTCTTTTCCCTGTATCTATGCCCAACCAAATCAGTTTGGCCCTTTTTGACTTTGTGCCCAATTATGTCAATAATTTGATCACAAAGGGAGACATTTACCTCAAATAACTGCCATTAAGGCATCCCAAAACACTGCCTGTGAGACCTCATTCACATTGTTTAAAGGAAAATTTGCATCTATTTGGTCAATCAGTTGTATGGTATTTCACCTGACTTTTAAAATAGTACGGTTTAATTTACACCACTTAGTTTTCCTGCGCGAACCCCCCACATAGTAATACAAAATAACTGGGGCAAGGTAGTGAATTATAATTAAGCCAGTAACCACCTTGGCCATCAACCCCAGTGGTAAGTTTCTACTTCTTGTTCAAAGTGGAAGTTTGTTTTTGTAAAACAAAATATCAAATGTCCCTGACAAAATAGGAGTTTTCTCCCATGTGTGTGGGTTATTTCTGCGTTTTCCTGTCCTTAACCACCAGGGAAAGCCTGGTCATCCCACATAGAAAAATGTACAGTAGAACAATCCGACCTAAATGATGTGGATGGTCTGACGCACTAAGACTAAAGACCTGATGCCCCTAGGGCCGTCAGTCTAAGATTTCTGCTGGCCTAGTCACCAGAAACATGACGGGTTGCCTGACTCTATAGAAAGTGGGTGACAAAGGAGTTTGGCAGACTTCATCCAGACCATACAGAACGCCGCAGCCAGACTCACCCTGGATCTCCCCAAACAAACTCACGTCACCTCCCACCTGAGAGACCTTCACTGGTTCCCCATCCAGAAGAAATGCCAGTTCAAGATCCTCATGCACGCCTACACTGCCATCGACTGAACTTCCACCAACTCACTAGACACCTGAGTTCCTCTTCACTTGCCCTCGCACAACTCCTCATTCGTCATAGCCACAGCGGCGGCCGCTCCTTCTCCTACATTGCTCCCAATACTTGGAGCGACATTCTCCTCCAGCTCCGTACACCCCTCTCCACCCCCAGCAGGCTGACTTCAGAGAGAGACTCAAAACCTGGCTTTTCGACAGACACACACTGCCCTTATACCCCTAAGGGTGACAGTGATGCGCTCTACAAATGCTGTTTGGTTTGCTTTGGCTACTCTGCCACAGGCATCCATGGTGGAGTGCCAAGCCTGAAAAACTCTAAATAAACTGCAAAGTCCTAAAAAGGAGAGGTTTAGAACAATTCTGATAAAGAGGCTATTAAACTTACTTCCTTTCCATACTGACCCTCAAACAATCAGAATCAGCAGAGGCCAACATTTGACAGTGTGAAAGGGTTGGCTCACTTCATCGAAAAAAGCAAACAGAAAAAACATACTTCAATTCCCTTATGGGTTATGAAATGAGACAGATTTATAAAGCGCACAACTACCAAAAGGCATCAAGGCGCTACACAGAGAGGAGAGCTTCAGAAAGAAAGACCAAGGAAGGAACTACCATCCCTGGGAAAAACTATTGGACAGCAATTAAAGAGTGAAGATCCAGGTCTTCAAGGTTTTCCAAAACCTGTTATGTTCTTGGAACAGACTTAAATGGCAGACCACAAACGAGCTTCGGGTTAATGCCAGACTTCATACTCGGGCACCGCTTTTCTTGGAATGGCATCCTGTGTATAGTTTGACTTCTCTAGCGTTGGGAAGTTTGGCAAGGTAAAGGCATACATACCGTGAGTCACTTGATAGACCAAGGGGTTCTCAAACAATTTGCAATTTTGTGGCCATAAATTGATCTGTCCCCATCGCAGGCATTGTACTATGCCCAACTCAAACATGGACTTGGTAATATTGCTGGGGAGGAAACCATGGAATGTGCCTGACTCCCCCATTCATAAATATCTAAAGCACTGGAGTCTTTACAAGGGAATGATTTCCGGGGTCTCTACAAGCTGATAGTTCGTCACTTATACTCGACGCCCCTCTAGTCCGCATTGCATGAGCAATAGCCACTCTACAAGTACACCACCTACTGAAACATAGGAAAGAAGCGGTGCCTAATTGAACCGCTGTGCCAGTGTCTGTGTCTCTGCCTGATTTGGTCCCTGCCTCTGCTACAGAGAAAGAGAGTTGATCTCTGAAGTATAGCTGGGACAGCTGAGATCCCCCCTTAGAGTGAGCCGGATGCTAAAATTGAGGAGCTATTTCTTTGAGCCTGGATGGAAGAGAGGGTGCCTGTACCTTCGTGCTTGTATTCTGACACCATCATATCGCGCTGGCTTGCTCCCAGGTTCAGAGAGGCACGAGGGGAGGTAGAATTTGGTGCTCTTTTTTGGTGCTTTTGATGATGCCTGCCGATTGAACTGCGTGACTGGCTGGGGGTCAGTGTGCAGTTTGAAGACCGTTTGAAGACCATTAGAATGTCACATACCCTGCAGCAGTCCTGATTGGGAGACGAATGACCCGCATCTTTATCTGAGCACTGGAATTGACAACATCTCCTTACCCAGCTATATCTCCGCAAGACCAGTGATTTGCCATACCAAGATCAGTGATTTGCCATCTCAATCGCTCATTCAGGCCATTTCTTATTAGCTTACTTTCAATTGCCACCTGCCATCTGTCGTCTGCCACATCAATTGCTTTGTAATGCCAGCTTACTGTGAGCCCTTTACCAATCACTCCCTGACAGGCAGATAGATCACTTCTTGCTTGCCCACTGACGTCTTCACCTTCTGGCATAAGTTTTCTGTTGCCGGGGCAAGATGGCAGAAAAATAATCCAGGTCTCAATTTAAAAAGTCGAAAGGCGAACCAACGATTTCTGAATCTCCGATTAAAGCCAAGCTGGATATTAACAGTACAATGGATATGATCTTAAAGAAATTAGCAGATGTTCATGACTTGGCAAAGCCCACTATGGGGCATAAGTGAAGCGCTCCTCAGAGAGATTAACATTACCCACTTGGCGAAATTATTAAAGAATGATGTCTGACCCTAAGATGGCGGTTCCATGAAGACGAGGAAGCTTTGTTGCCCGCTGTGGTAACGTGCGATGCAGCTCTGGCGTGTAAACATTTGTAGTCTCACATTGTTGAGAGGTCACTTAATTTGTTATAATCAAAAGATGGACTTTGCAGCTAACTTCTATTTCCGTGACCTAACCCTAAAATGGCGGCATCGTGTGTATTGTGGGGTCCGTCTTACCGGCTTCTTTGATGTAATTATGTACGCGAGGAGCTGGTATGCTCGATGGGGCTGCAGAACAGGAGGGCTCTCTGATTATTGCAGAATGACTCTGGAGACGCCACGCCAGACCTGCCACTCACCCCCTCTGAAGACATGCGGACACTGGCCCTGTCCTCCTGCTGCTTCACGGCATAGATTACACCCCCTATGCTTTGTGACTTTTGGGGACCGACTGAACTTAACACCAAGGTCTCAACCCCCCTGCCTGACCTCAAGTTGGCAGCCTCAGTTGGTCTCTCCACGATGCTCTAACGCTCCCGGACAATAGAACTGGTCAGCGTCCTGAGCTTATCCTCATCCCTCACCTGACCCTGTTCCTGCTCTTCCTCCTGGACATGTACTCTGAACCTTCCCTCGATCGTAGAGACCCTGCTATTTGACCGATGTCCGGTGGAGCTACCTGTTACCTGAAGAGGAGATGGGTTGTGAATTCCCCCTCGGCCGTCACCTACCCAGCTGGATTTTGGGCAGGCTTTCCTTTGTCTCTCTGTCGTTTCCGCCTCCTACCCTTTCACCCCACCCCCTTCCCCCTCTACGCTCTCTTCTTCGCGCCCTCTTCCCCTTTAATGTTTTTCTATTGAGACCTAGCCATTTGACTGATGCCCGGTGGAGCTACCTGATAGCTGAAGAGGAGATGGGCCGCGGATTCCCCCTTGGCCGTCACCTACCCAGCCGGACCTTGGACAAACTTTCCCTTCGTCTCTCCGCTGTATCTATACACAACCCCTTTTGCCCTCACCCCTTTCCATTCATAACCCCATTTTTCTTTTCTTCTATGCTCCTAAAAAGTTTTTTTTGGTATCTTTTGTAACTATTTTCCCCTCGTCTCTACGTCCTGTCTTCCTCCTACCCCTTTACCCTATCCCCTTACCCTTCCTGCTCCATTCACCTTGACCCCTATGTTCTTTAAATGCTTTTCTTGATACTTATGTAACTTTTAACTGATGTAATTTGCAACATTATTGTCCCTCATGTAAAGCGTTCTGATTCCATCGGGTCTAGCCAGCGCTATATAATAACTCATTAATTAAATGTGTTCCCATTTAGTACTCTTTCTCCCTTTGTCTACCTCCCTAGCTCCCAGCTCCTATCCACTCCCCCTGAATCTCTCACCTTACCTGCTAGTCTGCCTAGCCCCCTGTCCTTTGTGCCCTTTGACTAAGCACTCCTTCTCCCCTTGTTAGGGAAAGATCCAATATTTATACTCTGGAGTCTCAGCGTACCAGCTGAGAGAGTGCACTGTGCCAAGGGAGCCACTTACAGCTGAGGTATGGTATGGCACCCCTTGCCAAAGCACTCCCTCTCCCCTTTTTGGGGAGTCGACTGCATAAAGGGAGCCTCCCGCAACAGAGATAGGGAAGTGATACCACTTCCCCTGGGATCACAGCTTACTGGACTTTGGACATTGCTTTGACTCGTCTACCGGTTTGTGTCTCCGTCGCCCTTCCCCTCCTCTTTCCATGCGATGTCTTTGACCCTCCCCTCCTCTTTCCAGCCTTCATTACCTGTCTTCTTCCCCAGCTCCTGCCCCCTCCCCTGAATCTTTCCCCCTGCTTGCTTTACCCCTTTCGTATTTGTGCTTATTATTATCTTGACCTAACAAGTAATTATGTTGCCATGCTCTAATAACTGTGTAACCTTTGTAACGATGTAACCTGTAACTATGATCTGATGCTCATGTAAAGCGCTCTGATACCTCCGGGTCTAGCCAGCGCTATATAAAACCTTTAAAATAAAAATTAAATAAATATATAAAATAATTACATACACTGAGGCTGACTGGGAGGAAGCTGTAGCGAATCTCGACAAGGCGGTCTTTAAATTCAGAATGTAATTCTGCCTATTCAAATCGCTTCAAGATTGATCACTGGAGACCTCAGAAGCTTATGAAGGCAGGGCATCTCCCTCACTCCTCATGTTATTGGTGTAATCAATAGGGCTGCGACACTGGCACATGTTTTATATGATTGCTCAAATTTCTACCACCTCTGGTCCTGTTACATGAAACAGCAGATTTTCCCATACTGACAGGCCATCAGTGATGTTCATTAACCTAAGATATGACTGATGGTAGCTATTTCCAATAGAAAAATGATTGATACCTTCAACTAACGGGTACATCCATGGGCAATTGTACTGCACCGGCAAAGGCCAATCTTTTCATGCAGAAATTCGAGGATAAACAATCAAGAGCAAGCAGCTCCCCCACGGCCTCTTATTATTTTCACAACGTTAGCTTTCAATTATCTGGGCATGGCAGGACGGAGAAGCACGAAAAGATATTAAGTTGTTATTATCCGCCTGATAAAGAAAGAAAAAATGAGCGTCTGCATGATCTGTTTCTGATTGAAACACATTCATCATAAATATTAAGACAGGTGACGATAGCAATCAATGGAACTCCATATATAAGTAACATCGAGCGCAGACTCTTACCAAAGGACTCAGTGATAGATGTGCTCTATCAACCGTGACACAACTCATTGAAAGAAGCCTATTTTGAAATACCTGGAGCTTGCGGTGATATTGGCGCAACTTTGTTAAGGAGAAAAGAGAGAGTATATGCCCTTCCCGCTTGGCTGAGAATACCACAGGTTACATCTGTTAGGTCTGTTGGCAATTGCATGTTCTTTGAGCAAGGTTGTTGGAAGAAATAGTATGACGCAAAAGATCAGAGTCTTTGAAATTATAACCAGGGTAGAGAGAACATAAACTGGTAAAACTGGCTGGTCCTGATGAAGGTGGTTTCAACGCACTGTCTTTCCACCGAAACGCGTTGACCTACGTCCTCCTAACATCCCACTGACTTGAGTGGCTAAATATAGGACAATAAAGAAAATAACGAATAGGAATGTTCACATGTCCAGACATATGAGTGGTATGAATGTGTATGATTGTGAGTAAATGTGTACTGGGTGTGTTTGTGTTCTCCACCTGGCTACTGGTTAAACACTTTTTCTTGTGTATAAAAAATTTAGAAGGATGTTTAGAATCGTGATGTTTTTCTAACTACAATGAATCTGTATAAAAATGAGTTGCTTTTTAAAAAAAAGAAAAAGAGATGGTATGAAAATAATTATGTTATAATTGTATAAAAAAAGAAAGGAATGACTTCAATAAAAAAGAAATGAAAAAGTAGAAATGATGTATGTTCACTGATTGGCCGTGCCCAGATAATTGAAAGCTAACGTTGTGAAAATAATAAGAGGCCGTGGGGGAGCTGCTTGCTCTTGATTGTTTATTGTTATTCCCCTCTGCTCCCTGGACCAAAATAATTGCCTAAGAGGGGGTCCCTGAACTTCTACTTGAAATTCGAGGATAAACCATGGATAAACAAAACAAAATTGTTTCTTCGATACATTGATGACATATTCATCTTATGGGATGGTACCCAACATGAACTGACCACGGCACTATCTAATCTGAATACCATTGATGAACGTATAAAATTCACCTTTGAAATACAAGAAACACGGATAACATTCCTGGACGTGAAAATAACTAAAACAACACATGGATTTGAAACTGACATATATCGTAAAAAGACTGACCGCAATAATACTTTACACTACAGCAGTTTTCATCAGTCATCATTAAAACAACATTTACAGGTATCACATATGCTAAGGGTGAAAAGAATTACATCTAACTCCGAGAAAGCAGTTGAACGTGTAGAAGAAATGTCACAAAGGTTTACCGAGACAGGTTATCCAATATTGACCTTGGGGCTAGCAAAACAGTGTTGCCATACAACGTCCCGGTCAGACTTACTAAAGAAGACTACCAAACCAAAAACACCCGCATGGCGGTAGTGTCTAGGTGTTCAACGTTGAGCAACACATTCAAAAGAATAATCAAAAGACATTGGACAATGTTAAAAGTAGAACCTGCCTTCAACAAAGCTTTCTCACAACCACCTTTATTTGCTCATACCAGAAGCAAAAACTTGGGAGAGATTCTGAAGTATCAATACAGAGATACTTTAATGCCCAAAGGAACACAACCATGCTTGAACTGTAATAATTGCAACAATGTGATACAATGAACCAATACATCACATTCGAGGAAAGGCTACAATATTAAACTACGTGTCACAGCAACATGTGACACGTCAAACGTCATATATATGCTAAAGTGCCCAAGTGGGAAAGTATATGTGGGCAAAACAGAGTGTAAGATACAAATATGCATCAATGAGCATAAATCAAACATTCAGACAACAAACATGAAATCTACCATAACAACACATTTCTTGAAACAACAACACAGCATATCTCAACTAACATTTCTGGTACTTGAAGTGATCAATAAAATCGAAGGAAGAGATAATAACAAATATTTGCTACAAAGAGAAAACTTTTGGATCATGAAACTCGTATCTTTAAAGCCACATGGAATGAATGAATGCATGGAATATGCTTGTTACTTATAATTTGACTTTGACTAATTTCTTTATCTGTTCGTTGGTAGAAAAATTGAAAAAGCTGTAATAACCGTATTTAGATTCATATATTGCAATGTTGACTATGAATACATATATACCCCATCACATACACTGGCAATAGGCATTTTAACTTTTCAATATGGCCACCACACTAGCTCAACAAATCAGTTAGTCCTATGTTTATGTTGACTACACGATACTTAAGCACCATTACTCGAGTCTCAAGGTCCTACATTGACATCGACTACACAATTCGTCTAAAAAACAGAGATGCCAACATAGGGAAAACACACATTGAAAACAGGACACCGAACGGCGCGACACAACACTAACTGTAAGTAAGCTATATAAACCAGCGTTTTTAACTGTATGAATCTCGCTGTGTCAGCGTTTATTTAAAACGTTATTCTCTTTTCCTTACACCAAAGGTATGCGATCAATTGACATGAAAATATCGTGAGTAACACTGAACCCACGAAGAGGTATGACCAGCACTGTTTAAATTAATGATAATGTTGTGACACCATCACGCGCCAATAAAATTATCCTGTGACACGATCACGGGTCAGTAAAATGCCTAATAGCCACTACTTTTCTTTAAACAATATTGCACGTTTCTCTCCCTTTTTAAAAAAAACACGAGCACTATCCAGACACCATTTACACATTGCATAGAAGACATAGTTCAACCACCAAGGAATGATAACACTGGGGATAGTGTTAAACATTGTAAGAAGAATTAATTCTCTGAACAGTATGTGTGCGATGATTATTTTTCAGTAATGCTCCCTGAGAAAGAGCATGTTGCCTGAAATGCATTGGAGCCACTAGGAGGCCTGTACTGAAATGATGTTTAAAGAATGTAGAAATGAAGATGATTTTGAATTAAAAAACATTGGAAGCAAAATAAAAAAAACTCAACTATCACTACGTGAATTGGAACTCATTTGTATAACCAAGCAACAACATTTTTTTACAAAATCCTCTCCTAGGATTTAAGTAGTGCCCAGGGAGACGCAACCACTTGAATTTGGAAGCGCTATTGAGGTATCTATTAAATTGACGTTCTTGAATGGGGCACACCACCCTTGGAGCACACAACAAACTCTTAAACTACGATAACAACCTTATCGAAACTGGTTGTGCGCGGTCAAAAAACTAACCAATGATACAAGTTATCCGTTTGCTAGCACGCTTGCACACCCCAAAAAATAACAACAGAGATCATGGAGTATGAGGAGATCTCCAACATAACCGATCTACGAGCAGAAACATTTGCATTCTCAATCGAGGATCTATGCACTCATACATGAGGAGACAACACAGTCTACAACAAATCGTACCAAGGAACAGAATAGTAAACAACTATTATATTTATCCATGAGGGAAATGAACCAAAGATTGCATGCAAGCACTTTAATAAAATATCACCGAGTGCAGCGCATAACCCGTGGACTAAGGATAGCACTTAAACCATCATTATGCAAAAATGCACAAAAATTCAGAGAGCGCTGGTACGCGATTCCCTTGATCTAATTCTTCTAATTATAGAGGAACTCTTCAATATCCTTGAAGATCTATCAAAGGAAATTGTAATTGTGACCACAGAACTGACCAACACAATGTCAGCTGATGATTGGACAAAAATACTTGAAGACATAAATGAACAACTAACAAGACACTCAAGAAATAAACGAGAGAAAGATAAGAAAAATCCTCAGGGACACTGTGGATTATAAACTAGGAGAAGTCTATACGTGGGCAGAAGTTTATGCCCAATGCCGCCGAAATCGACCATATTCCCAACAAACGGACACTTCATCATCTGGAAGTGAAACAACGGATAGAACACCAGGCCCGGACTGGCCGTTGCGGGCACCGGGCAATTCCCCGGTCGGCCGCAAGGGTGGGGGCCGTTTTTGGGCCCCTGGGGGCCGTTTTTGTGACAGGGCCGTTTTTGCAGCAAAGCTGCAAAATCGGCCCTGTAACAAATTCGGCGGAAAAGCGGCCCTGGTAAAGAGCTTGGTGGCATCCCCCCTCTCCCCCAAGGGGAGGAGGGGGGCCGGCCGAGCACTTTGCCAGGGCCGGTTTTGGTTCCCAGTCCGGCCCTGTAGAACACACCAACAACCGCCACAAAAGAAAACACAAACATTCGCTCCAAACGATCAACCATCAATATCGGGTACTTTTGCAGTAATGCTCCCTGAGAAAGAGCATGTTGCCTGAAATGCATTGGAGCCACTTGGAGGCCTGTACTGAAATGATGTTTAAAGAATGGAGAAATGAAGATAATTTCGAATTTAAAAGAATTGGAAGCAAAATAAAAAAACTCAACTATCACTATGTGAATTGGAACTCATTTGTATAACTAAGCATCAAAAATTAAACAAAAAAAATCCTCTCCCAGGATTTAAGTAGTGCCCAGGGGGACGCAACCAATTGTATTTGGAAGCTCTATGGAGACTGCATCTAGAGACACTGGAGAGATCCGTGTCCCCCACACACAATGGATGGGTGCAAGAAATGTATAAGAAAGCATCCTATGATCACCTTAACTACAGGCTACAAAATAACAGAGACATCTTTCTAAACATCTGGTCACCATTCCTTGCCCATCTCATGGCCCACACATATGGGTTGAAGTTTCCTTGAGCTTTGGGATGGGACTTGACTTTTCTTGTTTTGTTTTACTCAAACCATGGTTGGATTGTCTGCGGGTGGCCATGTCCATCTTCTATTGGTGAGTTTACTGCATTGCATACCGGGTTGGAACAACTTCTACCCCTTCTCTTAGTATAACCAGCTTTCTGCTCTACCCATCCTCACGTTCCTTTCTCATTTTGCTCCTGCCCCATAAAGCCCACTGCCCCTCCTCGCTTTTATTTTTGTGCCAACTGCATGGTAGTCCATCACTTGTTTGGTCATATGTACCTAGTTCTTATGATTAATTCATGTTTATCACTGCCCCGAATGGAAGGGGTGACACTGGACAGCCCCAGAGGTGCACAATGGTATTCAGAGATATGTTCTTTTGCTCACGTTTGAATTTATTTTATCTGGATTAAGACCTGCATGGCGGTACTGTACGCGTTTTTGTGTCCCCCATTCTTGTTCTACATTACTATGTATGTTCTGGCAATCACCGTTTTAAACCAATGTATACTGCTGCTTTTTATCTTGTTTGCAAGTGTACTGTAACTCCTGTAAAACAAAAATAATGGTGACTAAATATATTCCAATGGCCCTCATCACATTGGAAATGGAAAATGCTAGATAGAGCCAGCAAGTCTTTCTTGACAAACGTTCTGAGAAATGTCTTGCCATTCTCTGCTGGAGTTGATGAGAGAGCTTGACTCCTCTAGGGATGTCACAGGAATCTCGACAAGCCAAAATGTTTAAAACTGACAGTGACATAAGAACTATTGAACACATTGAAGAATATTTGTGTCTCCTTTAAAACAGAGCATTAAGGGAGAAGTATAGCTGTTATTAATGGGCCAAGATGGCAGCATGCAATATGAAAAATTCCAGGCTCCCTCCAGTGTACCAAAGGACGTTTTATCTCCCAGGGAAGCAATGCAAGAGCAGACTTACATGGACAAGGAAATGCCCATGGACTGCTAGGTAATATTCTGTGTATCTGGAGTTGAAAGTAATGTTCATGTCTAAGTGAGATCAAATGGGAAGGAAAGACTATGACTGAGATTGTGAGAGGCTGTCAAGATATGTGTGTACTTGCACTGCATGCAAGAGCAGCTAATGGTACTCAAAAGGTCAGAGGGCACCACTATGGGAGTAGCGTTTTTGTTGATGAACGTTTACTTGGAAAAATACAGTCTTGCTACTGATGTAAAAGGTGAAGGAACTGATCAATTAGAGGAAGAAGCAACTCAAGCCAAAAAGATGGTGCTGCAAGTCAAAAAATGGTGATGAATACAACAACTGCAGATGGTTAAATATTATGTGGGAGGTGGTCCAGAAAGTATGCATAGTTTGCAGTCACGTATTGAAATCATTGGTTGGAACTTTGAAAGCCCCTCCCAGGGTCTGCAGAGACAGGGCGAGTAATATAGATCTAAGTAATGCAGATCTAAGAGTCTAATGCAGATCTAAGTGTGTAGGGTCAAATTTCTTCACATGAAGTTCACCCTTAAGGTGGATACTGGCAGCGAAGACTCTTGTGAATTATCAGTCATTGACAAGTGTGAAGCGGCTGTCCATCAGTCAATCAGTGAAGAACGTGAACAGATAGAGGAATTCATAATAAAACACGCAATATGATGCCTCAAGAAAATGTAAATTTAGGATCAAAGTGCAAGATCCCCAAATTAACTAAATTGATATTTTAAAAAGTAAATATTCAACAAATGCAAGTTAAAACTGTAGGCAACGTGATGTATGAAACCATATAGGGGCATAGATGCGAAAGCTGCTCGCACTCACTTAGCGTCACTTTTTGTGATGCTCAGGTGGGGCAAACCACCAAATCATCTTTTGAAAGGCCACACGAAGCCACTTTTCTTGGCTTTGAATGGCCTCATAGATATGGAGTAGGACAAGGCAGCGGAAATGGGTGTTGTGTTGGGTGTTTCCAAGCAACTCCCATGGTTTTTGACGCATTCCCAAATTTATAAGGACTTGTAAACCTGGGAATGTGTCAAAATCTCACGCCTCCCCAGGAGAGGCATCACTAGGAGAAATATCTTTATTTTTCCTCGTTATTTCCAATTTCTATGTGTGCTGCATTATGCAGCATACATAGAAAAATGAAAATGCCTCTATGGATTGTCTTTGCGCAAGAAGGTGACCCTTCCTGCATAAAAAATTGCTGCAGACAACACAGGCACCCTTGCAAGAGTGCCTGTGTTGGCAGCAGGATGCTGAAATAGTGCCAGTGCAGGGGGAAAGAACAGGAATGCACCGTATTGAATTAATACGGTGCATTCCTGCCCTTTCCCTGTGGCGCACGGCATCGCAGCATGGTAATGTGCTGCACTGCCCTGCACCACCATGCCGATAAATATGCCCCTAAGTGCATCCAAAAATTGAACTTGGACATTACTACTCACCGTGGAGCAACAGGGTTGAATGTTTTCATTTTATACAGTTGCATGCAATGCGGGTAAAGACGGATTCCTCTTGTGGATCATACAGTACAGTGGACCAAATGCCATTAAACCAGTGCAAGTTCTACAAATAATGGAACATAATTGGAGAAGGTCTAACTCCATAGCCATACAACTTCTCTGTCTTTTCCAGTTTCTTCTTATATATTGTCAAACTTCAATAATCATAGCACATTCGTCTGAGATTGGCCTACAGAAGGAAATAATGCTAGTGAGTGTTCTAAAACAGAGAGGTTCAGTATCGGCTTCGGCTCATTTTTGCGTTGTGCTCACAGTGTTGTAAAGAGGCGCTACTTTTCCAAATACATATCGCAAACTTGGGTGCAAAGTTTTAGTAAATTCATCAGAAAAGAAATGTGTCTTTTCAGGTTGAGGGCTAGCTGTTCTTGCTTTGCCTTGTGACCTACCATGATCCCTATGGATAATTAGTGAGATAGAAACACTCATGGGGTGACCATAAAGCAAGCATAACCCCCAACCATAACCCCAAACTGCTTTGTTATTAGATGTCCACTCTCCTTATGGAATGTGGGTTGCAGTTGTCTCGTATTGGGTTTTTTCCATCTCCCACTGAATCCCAGCAGCAGAAAAGCATGAGAAGGTCTATTTATTGGCCAGGAGAGCGTGGAAATTAATAATTTTCCCCTCTGTAAATAAAAATGAGGGTCTTGCTTAGGGCTGGCAACTGATCTGGCTTTGAATGCTGCATTGTTGGCTTCTTGCCACATGCATTAGTAATACATGTCAGAACTTTATATGAAGTGTCTCTGAAGCCGAATACGAGTGACCAAAGTTGTGGGTCGATATTTATTGCACCAGTAATATCCGGGGTTCAGAATTTACTGAATGTTATAAATAGCACCTAATATGAGTTACACCTCAGAAAAGAGAAATTACTGTTGGTCTTTGTGATGCGTGGTAATTCGTAGAATTTGGGAGCTTTGATGAGCTGAAATTGATGTGGAGAATATTGCAGGGGTGCTATTTTTAACACACCTGGCAAATTTAGCATGTGGGAAAGGACTCAGAATTCAGATATGTGGGATGACATATCGGAATTCTACAGGACATTTGCAATCAATGAATAGTGGCAGGTTTTATTGGGTCCAGGTACAACTATCCTGCTTGAATACATTTTGCCTCTAAATATGCACAAGGCATCTTTGACTTCATGATGCTTCTGGTGAAGCAGTAGCTCTGTGGGGCATATCTTTCCACAGAACTACCTTGCCTGGTGTTTCTGCCCTTGGGATATCAGGGTGCAAGAACACCTGGACGGTTATGCCAGGTGTACCTATGCGCCCAGTAAAATCAAAGGCAGCGCGGAGTTGGGGCTGTGGGTTGTGAAACAAACTGGCTCCCACTTGACTCTGAGTAACACCAGGAAGGGAGCATGCAGAAGTTCCCCCAGCCTAGCAGGTCCTTGCCCTTGCCACTGCCACTGACTCCTTCCACTGACTCCTTCCCCACCTCCGGGACTTGCGTTGCTCATGGAGATGGACCAACTCCTACAGAATCCACCTGATACTACCCGTTCTGGGTCCAGCAACTCATTTTGCCCTGATCCTGAGGCAGGGGGGAATGTGGGATGTAGTGGAAGTGGCTGGGGGCAGGAAAACAGCCAGATTCAATCATTTTGAACATATCTCTCTGTCCAAACACTGTGCAGCTAGTAATAGGGCACTTGGTATACAATTTTTTTTTTCTCGTTCAACTTGATAGCATATAGAAACAGTAAGCCCTTCTAATTTTAGACAAAAGTGCCTTTGTGACTCATTGAGGTTAAAAACATAAAATTCTCATGCCAATTGTGCATACAGTACTTTTAACATCTGCAAACCAGGGAAAAGTAGTGCATGTCGGATAATCTAGATATTTCAGCGCTACCTCATAGAGCTATATTGTACCTAAAAGATTGCACTTCAATGTGTAGGGGATCTACAGTCGGCTACATTCCTTCCGCCACTGAAAATGAAATAGCAGGAATACCCTTTTGTGTGGCCACATGTTGCTTAACAAAAGTGCTTACTTTAATTAAAAACATGGGGGTCTTTTTGGGGCACCTATAACTCAATCAAAGCGAGGGCTTGTGGTGACTCTTGTGTAGAGCAGCTATCCAAGATGGCTCCAAGCATTTTGTTAACTTTAGAAGGGTACCAACAGGTGAGCAAATCTGGCCTACTGAGAGATTTGCTGAATAAAAAGGCCGCCTCACCTCGACTCCATCTCATGAATCTGTCTTCCACCACCCTACACTCTATTTCTTCATCTCACTCAAGCATGTTCTTTTCAATTGCTGCTTTCTTCCACCCTTACTGTTTTCATTTCCTTCTCTTCTTGCTTTCGCCTTTTTTGTGTTATGTCTTGCTCTGGGTCAAAGTCCTATGATGAAAAGTAAGTCCTCATCCCCAATAATGAGTGCTGGGGACTATGGTCTTCAACAAAAATTAGACAGCTGTCCTGCCTTTCTCAGATTCTGCTTTCAGTTATCACTTTATCCTTTCACCGGCCATTATATGTTTCATGCCTTCCCCTGCATGTTCTTGGTTCTACGAATGACCTTTATTGTAAAGATCCAGGCGTCCTTTTCGGTTCCAAATATCAGTGTCTGGTTATACAAAGGCTGGTGCAGGCTTCCCAGCTGTCTCAGAGCAGGCAGCAGCAATCTCATTACCGCCACTCTGTCCTCCTTGTCACAGTCATTACAGCATGAACTCCTCCCCTGCCTCAGACAGATTGCTACCCATCCCAGCAAACAAGTTCATTTACTATCAACCAAACAATCTCATGAACCTTTGATAGAAACAGTCCTTGCTAAGAAAGTCAAATGGGTTGTTAAAAGGAAACTTCCGGTCCTTCTGTTTTTGAAAGAAACTAGATTCATCAGTTTCCGATGTAATAAAAAACATGAGCTATGTTTCTGTTTCCTAATCCCCGTTTGAGGATTTCACTGTTGCGACCCCGCCATACTTTGGGGCTGGAGCGGCGGTGGCAATGGCGGAACTCATTCTCCGTGCGGCAGGTTTCGGCTCCCCTGGATACAGCATGATCCAGTGGCTGAGCAGGAGAAGTATTTCAATTAAAGGACAGGGCTGCGGTGCCTGACCCACCATTAGATGTTGTGTTGCAGATTTCAGCTCCCACGGTTGCAGCATGCTCCAATGGCCAGGCCAGAGCCACATACTTTCAGATAAAGCCTCCACTGACAGAGGAGGCTCCCTGCCCAGCAAGCCTTAAGAACACAACCACTGGATGGAAGATGCTTTTCCTCCCAGTTGAAGTACTGTGATAATACATGAACAAGACTTTGTTGCACAAAGTGATTTGATTCTATATAAACATTGTCATTCTTGACTGGGCTTCAGTTGCAGACAGAGCCCTCTTAAAGATAAAGCTTAAAAAGTCCACTTTTGAGTGCTATGTTTGCAGAAACCGCCTCTTCTGTTACTGCGGGTGAGGAGAATGCAGCTGGTTCAGCCGTGGAGTTACCAGAACTTTTCATTTTACAAGCTATGATTGATAAGGGGTAGCCTCTGCCCTGCAGGCAAGAGAAGGCCTTTCACCTAAAGAACCTAGACAGATGTTCTCCACCTTCAGTATCAAAATCTATATAAGACAAGATGTCAGCTGATGCCATGGTTAAAGCAGTAAATTAGAAGTCATGCAGATATTAGAGAAAATCTGTATTTTACGAATATTTAACTTGAACATGATGAGGACTTCTTTCTACTATAGCAAAAGAAGGAACCAGAACAGTTTCCTTTGCACTCTGCTATCAGAAAGCTTTTAGCAAGAAAATGGAAGGAAGAGGAAAAACAGCTTTCCCAAGATTCCTCATAAAGAGATACATAATTTCAAGGTTTTGGGGAGGAATTTCCGCCTATATTGAAAGTGGACTCACTGTTGGAGGGCTGAGCCTTTCAAGGATTTATTATGTCAGAGGATACCTCCCCAGTGGATCCTGTTGATAAAAAGGTTGAAGTTGCACTAAACAATCTTATGCATCTTCTAAATGTGCTATCCGTTCAAATACTTATGCATGTGGTACAGTCTTCCTTTCTTTATTCTTTAGCCGGATTCCACAAGAAAAAAAATAAACGTACACAGTAAAACCAGCATAGTTAATATATTAACAATTTAAAACAAAGTGCACAATTAAAACCACACAGTTAATATGCTATTAAAATTGATAACACTATCACAAGTCTAGATAACCACACCCTATAACTAAACATACAAATTTGAGGATAGAAGCACAGGCTAACTAAACGCAAAAACAAAAACATATCTAATGGTCCGTCATGTAAGTGGTAATGAAGACCCGGGACTACCCTGACATATAACTAAATCCAGGGCAGGTTGGCAGGAGAGTGAAAAGGCATATACATTAAAAAGTAATACAAATAGACATCCACAACTAATACATAATGCTTGGGCATCCCAGATTACCGATTCTTAAATACCGTATCATACCGATTCGGTATTTAAGAACAGGCAAATGGGATGTAGGTAATTTTTCTTAAAAAATTACCGAATCAGTAAGTTTCAGTAATTACCTAATCGGTATTTACCGATTCGGTAATTGCCATTCATTCCTATGGGCCTGGAGGCCCATAGGAATCTAGCCCGTGGTCTTATATATCTCAATCTAATAAGGCAGTTAGAAGTACAAAATAAAACAAAGTTCATGGTGCATTGAACAGACTGTCCATCACAAGGACAGACCATACTTTCTCTGTCCCATTGGCCTCTCAATGAGTAAGCCACCATCTAGTGGACTAAATTAATACGAAATCTTGTTAAAATGTACCTATGATGGGTAGATAAAATGTCTCTCAAATACGTCTGCATGCCGCACACTAGGGGAATAGATAAATATGAGGCCACCAAGCTCTACAAGAGGTTGTATCAATTCATCGCAGCCCGCGCCACCCCACGTATTCTGGTCTTTAATTTTACTTTCGAGCAATTAAAGATGAAACCCCCCTCATTGGTGGTAAAAGGAATATTCAAAGATGAATACATCTTTCTGATGTAACTCAGCCAGGGTATCTCATGCAAATGGCCGAGGGGAGACAATCGAATACGACATCCCTATTCAGTGCTGATTCAGGCTTCGTCCAGATCGAGTTTTACAACAGAATAGGTGCTGCCTTTATAATATCCTCAAAAAAGGGCAGGCCTAATTTATTATGGGAGATGGAAGCAGGCGTGAATTGAGGAACTGAAAGCATGCACCTCAAAATACTGTTCTCGGTAGTTTGCACTTTTTCTACTCTTTAATAAGCCTAAATACTTGCCCCATTGGTAGCAGCTGACACAGCCTTTGAACTATACAAAGTGCAAATTGCTTTCAAGAAGCGGGAGCGAGCCTGGCGGTAAACCTAAAGACTGCCCCAAAATTACCGAGCAAGTGCTGTGATTTAATTGTGATCTGTGAGTCCAGCTACCCTTATTATCAAACAGAACAAAGAGGTAGCGAAAAGTAGGGTACAGTCACTTATGGCCTTTCAGACTCTGGCAAGCACCATGCAACAAGGTGCTGATGGTATGGCTCGTCACATATGGAATAGCAGGTCAGATGTTTATCTGACATATTTTATGGCTCCATGAGGGATGCAGCAGCTGCTTTGGCCTCTGCTATTGGGCTAGAAGAAGCCAGCGTATGCAGTCTAGGAGGGCAGATAATTTGCAGAAATTGCTCATAATGCACCACCCTTTACTGGATCAAAACTTTTCATGCAGCTGCTTCACCCCCTGCTAATGGGCTAAAAGACATCTGTGTATGCGGTCTAGGAGGGCAGAAAATTTGCAGAAATTCTTCATTACGCACACCCCTCTTACTGGTACAACCCTCTTCAGTTCAGAACAAGAGGGCATGGTCAAAAAATCAGAAGAAGCATGCAAATGTATGATTCCTATTCACCCTTCCTATTGAGGGAAAGATTTAGGTCCAGAAGGGTCTTTGACATTTGTTGGAAGTGGAAGGTTCAAAGTCAGCCCTTTCAAGCAAGGGTTCGAGGCGAGGGGACCCTAGTCTCTGACAAGTGCTAGTCATCAAACAAATGAATTGCTAAAACCTCCTAGTAATCCTGACTATCTACGGTGAGAATCTTCCAAAGATTTTCCAGTGGGCAGTCATCTTCAACACTTTGAACCAATTTGGCAGAGATTAATCTCAGATTAGGGAGTGCTGAAAACCATTCAGCGTGTTTGTAAGATTCCATTGACAAATTTTCTTTCAGACTACTTCCAACATCTCATTGTCCCTTACGGAGAGAGGCTGTTCTGCAAGGGATAAACAACCTACTCAAGAAACCAGCAGATTTCGGAAAAACAGTGCAAACGTTTTTATTCCATACTTTTTCTCATTCAAAAACAGTCAGCAAAGTTCAAACCAATGACAGGCCTAAAGGATTTAAACATTTTCATCTCTCATACAACCATACAAATGGTCTCTTTCCAATCCATCATCCCACACCTCTATTTTGGAGACAAGCTGGCATCACTGGTTCTTAAAGACACAAACTGTCATATCCCAATGCATCCGGATGCCCAAAGTTATTTAAGACTCTGCGTCTCCAATCTACACATCAAGCTCTATCTCCACTCTGACTCATCCCAAACCTCATTTTACTACAATGCTCTGACAAATAACACCTTCTAGACTCTTCACTCCTCTATCCCTCCACTATCCTATCCAGTCCAACTAACAGACCCACATGTCCACTGCAGCATCTAACAAGTTATATTTCCCTACAGTAATCCAACACTAATCCACTTTAGGTATGTGGCTCGCAGAAAAGCACTTCAACACCTTGTCAGGGGTAGAAAGCGCCGTATAAATACAATTACAATCTATCTTGCCTTGTGACAACATATTATTCTACTTAGCTTGGGTATAGCTCATGCTTTAATTACTGTGACCAGGAAACAGACGTGGTAATGATCCAGTTACTTGCCGGTAATCTTCATTGCAAGTCCACCTTGTCACAGTCATAGCTACCTAACCCTCCACTTCCTTCAAATGTTGTCACATGGTGGTGGGTGGAGTCTTTTTGTGTAGTTACTAAGAAAATCAGGAAGCTCCTTATTAACAAATCCCATTTACTTTCTTATAAAGAAATATTTCTTTTAAAGAATCATGGGATTAGTCGTTTAATGCAAAAAGAATGTGTTTGCTGTGAAGGGTAACAATCTGAAGTTGGGGTGGGACTCATATCGTGATGACTGTGTCGAGGAATACTAGGACTCTGAGTAATTAAGATGACCTATTGCCTCATCTGCAGCCCACAGATTTCTTCACTCGGAGTGCAAAGGTGCTATACTTTTTAAAAGTATTTGTTTTGGCACACACAAAGGGAAACAGTGTACCGCACAAGGCACATACCGTTGGTGTATCATAACCTTAATAACACTGCTGACGCTCTCATTTACAGTGGAAAACATTCAATGGGTTGAGCTGTAATATATATATACACACATACATACATACACATATATATATATGTTTCCCTTCTGGCGTCCTCCTCGCAGATGCCAGTTTCAGAGGCACACAGATCCAAACAGCGACACAACTTTCTTGTTGAATCAAATTATTTTATTGCTGCTGATTGCACATATTCAAGGCGTATTTCCTCACACAGTCCTCATTTCCCTTCAGTAAGGACGGACGCGTTTCGGTGAATTGCCTTCCGATATATATATATAAACCACAAACACCACAATGCTTAGCGGCTCACGAGGGGCGTCCCATCGGGGACGATGAAATAAAAACATTTACACCTGTGTGAGGTTTAAATCAGAAGCGCTGTTGGTGACTTCCGTGAAGCATAATCCTTTGAAAAAGTTCTTTGTAGAACGAAACATGTCAGGAATGCTGAGGAAATAAAAGGAGAATGGATGCAAGCTCAGTTGCGGTGTGCGGCTAATTTCTGCTCTGCAAGGAGGAGGTTTGGAGAAATATATATATATATATATATATATATATATATATATTTCCACATGTGTACTCCTGCTGCCACGCCACGCCATCAATCCTCGGCTGACCAACTAGCAAGAACACTGAAGACCCAGAGTGCTAGTGAGTTTTTTATTTAGCAGCACACCACGGCAGGATAACGTTTCGCCCTACACAGAGGGCTTGGTCACATGGTGCACCGAAAGAGTTGCTGAAATTTAAAGTGCTAGTGCGGTAACAACGACAATACTGATTGGTTACGCCTTAATTCATGATAAAATATAACACAGCTGTGAAATTAATCATTTAAAGACGCAAAAACGGGCAAGCACAATGGCAGTTTCTAAGCATGCTCTTAGTGATATCTGTTTAAATACAGTACTTTTTATGTGACTACAATTGTAAGAATGTTGGATAATAAGTTAATGCAGTGGAGGGTCAACTGGGAATTCCCACAGTACAATATCAGTTCATGACATAGCGCATTATTGTCAAAATTTCATGTATATTACAATTAATTACTTTTAACCGCACATAAATTCATGAACCGACTATGTTGGACTCCCTGCATAAATGCAAAAAGCCGTTAATTACACTACAATGGCCCTCTAACTTCATAGTAAAATATATACAAAAATTTCATCTATATACATCTATATACAATAACTATCTTACAAGAAATCGCCAAAGTGAGATTAAGACTGTTAATCGGAAAATGAAAAAACAGATAAAATCTAAAACTATAAAGAAAGCATGTCTTAAATTGTTAACGCCACTAGTGCCCGTGACAGTTATTTACCAACACTAAACTAAACAAGTGATGAATAAAAGAAAAAACAATTCTTACTGGGTTTGAAATTCATAAAATACAGCTATTAACACAACTAAGGAGGATTTGTTACATTTACTAATGGTGTTACATATGTATACAATGATCAGAAAACATGGCCTGAAAATCAAAGACACAAACCTACAACAAGTAGCACAAAGGTAAGGGGTATTAGAGAGAATTGAGGAAACCGACAGGACTATAAACATGTATAGCAGTCCTCCGTGGAATTAAGACCATTGGGACTTTTGCTGTCCATCTCCAGAATATATCTGGTCTCAAGAGCCCTTAAGAACCCTTCTCGATTACCCCCCCTCCTGAGTGGACCTACGGCATCTATAGCATAGTATTTAAGGAGCCCACTGTTATTATTATGGAACTCCTTAAAATGCCTGGCTACAGGGTATGTGGCATCATTCGTGTTGATTGCCCGGATGTGCTGGAGCACTCTTTTGTGCACCTGCAATTTGGTACTACCAATGTATTGCAGGCCACACGGGCACTCCAGCACATATACCACATACTCTGATTTGCAGGTTAGCTGCTTGGTGATTTATATATATTCTGCTCACAATCCCGGGTTATTTTTGCCAGAAATCACAGCACTCAGGAGGGTAAATCGTCAGTCCACAAGATTTATTATAGGAACCACACAAACGCTTTTCGGCGTACTGCCATCGTCAGTGACGAAGGCAGTACGCCGAAACGCGTTTGTGTGGTTCCTATAATAAATCTTGTGGACTGACGATTTACCCTCCTGAGTGCTGTGATTTCTGGCAAAAATAACCCGGGATTGTGAGCAGAGTGCTTCACGGCGTTCCACGAGCCGCTGACAGCACCCGCCCATGAGTGCGCAGGACAGCGTGGGAAACAAGCGTTTTTTTTATATATATATATATATATATATATATATATATATATATATATATATATTAAAAAACCTTCGAAATTCACAGAAAAAAACATAGGTTTCAGGGACGTTATAGTTAGCTGGACATTTCACTCTTACAAAACAATAGAAATTCCACCATTATAGTTAGTTCAGCTAACTATAACTCGCGCACCCGCAATGCACTGCTCATGACGTCACATATTACAACATTCATTACATGGCCACAATCCACTCCCTTGATTCCCCTGTATTTGGATCTGGGGTGCCACTCCATCAGAGACGTAGTCCACTACAGGTTACTAATATACGGGAGAAGGCTTTGGGTGACTCCTGAACTTGCTATTTATGCTTTGGCTGTTTTAGAACTCCGTGACTTAGATGTGAGCAATAAAATTGGGTGGTTTAGGAGTATTAAAAATGTTCTCTGTGATTTGGACATGTACCAACTGTGGACTTCTCCGGCTGACAGCCCATTCCCGAGCAAAGCAGAATTTAAGGGTGCATATTGGCATCTGGTATATTCCAGGCAATTTGCATCCTCACGCAGTCTAACTCTGTCTAGCACCTTTCTATAAACTAAACATGAACCCAAGTATGAACCATATTGGAATCTCATCATATCATCCCGCGATAGAAAACTTTTCCACCAATTTAGAGTAGGAACCCTACCTACCAAGACCTTCACTTCGAAACGGTCTAATTCGGGCTCCAACTCTAGTGATTGCCCCTTTTGCCCAGGCCAGCGTGATACTGTGAAACATATGTTATTTGCCTGCCCAGTCCACTGTAATCCTAGAAGACGCTGGCTGAAACCAGTGTGCTTAAATATGGGTATTAGGGACCACAGTGAGGCCTATAGATTATTGAAAACAGCAGTGAATAGCCCCCTGGTGGTTGCCCTAGCCAAGTTCTTGGGATGGGCGTGGGTGACCTGCTGGTCAGCAGGGAGGAATAGTTAGACCTCCTCTGTTTTTTGTTTTTTTTAAAAATATTTTAAAATGTACAGATTGTGGATCACTTCTATTTCTGTATTTGATGCTCGTATGTAAATGATATATCGATCTTGGGTACTACCTGGTATTTTTTTATAGTTGTATTTAATATTTATTGTTTTAACATTGTTCGTAACATTACACTATGTTTCTCGCGTCAGTGTGTTTCTATTAATTAATTAATTAACTCAGTCCCTCTACGGTTTTGTGATGACTTTTGTGATTTATTTTTAAATCGAAATAAAGTTTATAAATTAATTCCCCAACTTAAAATGAGCCACGGTATGTTTTCTCAGTGGTGAAGGGAGGGGGCGGGGCTTGAGGTGACATGTGTGCAAATACGCCCTGTGGCGCATTTTAAGTTGGGGAATTAATTCCTCATCAATACTGAGGGTCCCTGGGGGCCAACTAGCCCACCAGGTACCTCCAGTAAGCACCACAGGCCTGCGTTGCAGAGAGGTGGTCCAGGCCATGCCCCTTTTTACACCTTTCTACAATGCAGCTCTGTGGCGCTTATTGGAGGTACCTTGTGGGCTAGTTGGACCCCAGGGACTGTCAGGATTCAAGGGGACTTAATCCCCCAACCTAAAATGCGCCACGGGGCGTGTTTGCTCAGTGGTGAAGGGAGGGGGCGGGCCTGAGGTGACATGTGTGCAAACAAGCCCTGTGGTGCTTTTTAAGTAGGGGAATTAATTCCTCTTCAATCCCGAGGGTCCCTGGGGGCCAACTAGCCCACCAGGTACCTCCAGTAAGCGCCACAGGACTGCGTAGCAGAGAGGTGGTCCAGGCCACGTCCCTTTTTACACCTCTCTGTAATGCAGCTCTGTGGAGCTTACTAAAGGTACCTAGTGGGCTAGTTGGACCCCAGGATTCAAGGGGACTTAATCCCCCAACTTACAACGCGCCAGGGGGTGTGTTTGCAGAGTGGTGGAGAAAGGGGGCATGGCCTTTGTCTACCTCTCACCAATCTCACTGCGTGGGGCTTACTGGAGGTAAAAGGTAGGCTAGTTGGCCCCTAAAGGACCCCCAGCAGTGAAGGGGACTTCAATCCCCATCCAAGAGCGTGCAAGGGAGCGCGTTTGTAGAGTGGTGGGCAAAGTGGGCGTGGCCTAGTACGTGTACTTACCAATGCTGCTGTGTGGGACTGACTGGAGGTAATAGTTTGGGAAGTTGGCCTCCAAAGATGTCCTTGGGGGCCAACTACCCCTCTTGTTACCTCCAGTAAGTCCCACACAGTGGGATTTCTAAGACGTCTTCGGAGGCCATGGCCACCTTTCTCTACCACTCTGCAAACGTGCCTTGTGGCAGACTACAGGATGGGGGATGAAGTCCAATTTAGTCCTGAGGGAGTTTGGGGGCCAAGAATCTCTGCTGGTACTTCCTGTAGTGAAATTCCTGAGCGTTGGTTGGATGCCCTTTCTTCACCACTCTGCAAATGCGACTACTAGTTAAGGTAGCATATTCCTGCACCTCTGACTTAGAGGTAGTTTTAATCCCCCTGCCCTATTATGTACTAGGGCCTTACAGAGGAGGTCATGCTAATAACAGGGGTACCCCAACTCATTTGTGTTCCCTAGTGTATGTAGGTGTTTTCACTGTATTCCAAGTGTCTTTTAGCATAGCACTGGCTCTAGGCCTGGTTAGTCAGTCAGTTACCACCAGTACCCGTCTGAAAAAGTTGTGGGCACAGGATGATTTTGCAAAAGGCGTCTTTCTGCTCCTCTGTTGGTTCTTTCTGCACATCTCTTCTTCTTCCTGCACTTGTCTTCGTCTTTCTGGACTTCTGTTGCCTCTTCCTGCATTGGTCTTGCTTCTTTCTGCACTTTTCTTCCTCATTTCCTACTTTTGTAGGCATAGTTAGAAATTAGCATTTAAGAAACCTTTGAAATTCACTGAAGAAACCATAGGTTTCAGGCACGTTATAGTTAGAAATTAGCATTTAAAAAACCTTAGAAATTCACTGAAAAAACCATAGGTTTCAGGGACGTTATAGTTAGTTGGAGATGTCACTCGTATAAAAGCATAGAAATTCGGCCGTTATAGTTAGTAGACCTAACTATAATTCGCGCCCTCGCAATAGACTGCTGATGACTTCACATATTACATCACTCATGACATGCTCAGTGACATTCTATAAAGTATAAAAATAGGTTTATATATATATATATATATATATGCCAAGGTGTGTGGAAGTATGAGTGGGTGTATGAGTGTCTGAATGGATGATTTAGTGGGCGTGTGACTGACTGTATAAGTGAGTGATTAAATGTGTCTTACTGAATGCATGGGTTAGAGACTAAACTCTGTGAATGTCTTTATTAGCCGGTTAGTTAGTGTGTAAGCGGCTGCATGGCTTGGTGAGTAGCTACATGAGTTTCTATGGTTTTATAAGAGTGAAATCTCCAACTAACTAGAACGTCCCTGAAACCTATGTTTTTTCAGTGAATTTCTAAGGTTTTTTAAATGCTAATTTCTAACTATAACCTGCCTGACACCTATGTTTTTTTCAGTGAATATATATCCCTTCACACCCCTTTGTGAGCTGCTGCAGAGCATTACTTACGGGTAGAATACTGCACCCTGGGGGCGTTCATGGTTGGAAAGGTTTTGTACTCAATTTGAACCTATGTGGGAAGCATTTAGTTGTTGTTCTTGAGTGACCAGAGTTGTGTCTTGGGATGCAGCACTTAGCAGTGTGATTGATGAGGATATGCAAATCATCTTATGTATTAGTATGCTAGGTGTTCAGTTTTTTTTAAATTGTTTTTATTGATTTAATCAATAAAACAATACATTACTAATAAAATCGTGTAATGACAGACACAGTATTTAGGAATACGAATAATGTCCTTTTTTCTCAAAAGCAATTCGGGGTATAAGGAAATGGTAGCACAGTCCAGGATAAGATTGTCGTCTCCCTTCCATTCCCAGCATGACGGGGCAGGCCTTACAGCAAGATTAACATTGTTCTTGGCAATTATTGCACATGAGTTGAAGAAGCAATCAATACAGCAGTGCTTGACATCTACATCACAGTATTGGGGTATTAAACAGTGCATCATGTCACTAGGTGCGAGGTGAAGTGGGCAGCCCAACACATACCCTGCGTGCACCCCATGTACTCCTTGTGCTAATACCTCTTTGCCACCGTTACTTCCGGAGTGTCGGCCGGGGCATCTTGTGGGTGCAAGAGAAGGTAGTTTGTAAGAGGTCCCCAAATGTCTTTAGGCCGTGATGCCCAGGGGAGTAATTCTGCATAGTTAGTCAATTGCTCCTGGCAGTATATTAAGTCATTGAGCCATTCTTTGAACTTTGGCGCTCTTCCTCTACCCCATCTACAGGCCAAACGGCGCTTAGCCATAAACAGAACAGTAGCAAGATATCGGCGGTATGGTTTAGGGATGAGCTTGGTATAGCCTAACAAAGCTACCAGTGGAGTGCGTTCTAAGGAAAGTGTTGTCATCTGTTCCACGTCATCAAAGACAAGTCCCCAATATTCATTCACCCTTGGACATTCCCAAGCCTAATGGAGGAAGACAGCCGCTGGAGTTCCGTATCTATCGCAGCGATCAGAGTCTTTTAGTTTATATTTATACATTTTAACTGGAGTGTAGTACAAACGGTGAATAAATTTAAAGTGCGTGATACGCAATCGACTGCTGGGAGAGATTTTGCTCTGTTTCTAGACAACAGTATGTCCAGTGTTCATCTGTCAGCTCGGAACCTTGTTCTGAGTTCCAGTGCGCATGAGACGGGCCTGGGGACACTTCCCGCTGAGTATGTATGGTGTGATAAAGCATAGAAACCAGGTGTCCTGGAGAGACAGCTTGCAGCATCAGCTGCAGGGGTGTGAAAAAAGTGGGTTCCTGAGGAAAATCCGGTGTAATAGATTGCATGCCTTGACGAAGCCGTACGTAGATGAATACATCCAGAGGAGAGAGCTGGAGCCCAGGGAATATTTGATCTAACAACCAAAACGTCCCATTGTGATAAAGGTCCCCCCATGTTGCAATTTTAGTCCAACTTGATGGTTAAGAAATACCGTCTCTTGAAGTAGTTTCATGCGGGGATGGTATGAAAGTGGAAGTGACGGTGGGGCATTGTAGTAGAGTCAGAATATGATTCAAGGCATCTATCATGCATGTAATCGTGGTTGATGCCTGGTCCGGACGGTGAGTGGTGGCGCTAAGCACGCCATCAAGAGGTATGTGATCTGGAAGCCACTGTTCTGCTGTGATCTGCGGCAGTGGGTCTGCGCGCATGGATATTAAAGCTCAAAGTTCGGGATATCAAATCCTCCCTGTGAGTAGGGCTTAGTGAGTATGTTCCATTGTAGACGCGGCTGTTTGCCCCTATACCAGCCTGATCATTTCTGACCGTAGTGCTTTAAAAAAATGTCATCCAGGGTGGTACAGGATATTAAGAAATCTATACAATAGCTGTGGGAGTACTACCATTTTGATTAAGGAGGCCCGCTCTGCCAGGGAGAGCGGCAGTGAGATCCAGCGGGTGACATACCAAGCAATGCGTTCTAGAGCGGTGCCATAGTTGAGGCGCAACAGCTCCTCCCTGTCTCCAGAGATGCGGATCCCCAGATAGCGCATGTCTGTATCTCACCATTCCAATGGGAAATCTGGAGGGAAATTGAGTGACCGCAGGGGTAAAAGGAAAAATTTGCGACTTCCCCCAATTGATGTTGGCCCCATACAATTTCCCAAAGACGATAAATTCCAGTATGAGTGGGTTGATGTTATGCTGTGGGTGTCTGATATAAAGGGTGATGTCGTCTGCATAAAGAGATATGAAAATCTGGCGCAGGTTGCAGCGTAGCACCTTGGCTTGGTGAAGATGCCTTTATTTAGCCACCAATGGTTCGACCGCCAGGGCAAAGAGCAGGGCGGACAGTGGGCACCCCTGCCGGGTACCTCTAGAGATGGGGAAGGCTGTAGATAAGTGACCGTTAATTAGTACTTTGGCTGTTGATAGTTGATATAACAGCCGTATCCATGAGAGAAACAAAGGGGGAAAGCACATCCGCTGCAGCACCCCGAGAAGATAATCCCACTCAACGATGTCAAACGCCTTGGTGGCGTCTAAAAAAACGTCCGCCAGTGGCAGGTCAGGATCAACGTTATGTAGCATTGAAAAGAAGGTACCCAGATTATGTGTGGTTGCTCGCCCAGGAATGAAGCCCGCCTGATTAGGAAGGACCAACATTTCCATTAACAGGTTTAGCCTACTGGCTATGACCTTGGCCAAGATTTTGGAATCACAATTAATGAGGGACAATGGTCTGTAAGGGTCACAATGGAGTGGCGATTTTCCAGGTTTCAGAAGGGAGGTAATGAGTGCCTTCCTCATGGAAAAAGGAAGTGTGCCAGTCTCTAGAGAGTCTTCATATACCTCTTTAAGTATAGGGGCTTGCTGGTCTATGTATGTTTTATAAAATTCAATAAGTAACCCGTCCAGGCCAGAGGCTTTGCCGGACTTCATGTGCATTATAGCTTCCTGTAGCTCGTCTAATTCAAAGGGGGCGCACACGAAGTCCCATTAAGTGTCTCCCAGCCACCCTAGCGCCACTTCCCCCAGAAAGTCGTCCAGTTAGAGGTGGTCCCGCCTGTTTGATGTGTATAGCGAGGAGTAGTGCGTGGTGAATGCATTGAGTATGTCAGCGGTGTTACGATAAAGTACATCCCCAGGCTCGGATATCGCCAAGACATAGTTAGAAAAGCGGGGTTTCCGTATTGTCTCAGCCAGGGCATTCCTCGGTCGCTCGCCTTACCCATATCGTCGGGCCACCCAGTATTTCCCCCTAAACCTTGTCTCGCGGTCAGCGGTGTCGGTGTACTTCGAGAGTTTGTCTCGGAATTCGCACTGGGCTTGGCTTTCACCACCTGTGAAGAGTCGTATCTCCAGTGCTTTGAGCGCTGCCTCTAGCTTCCGTAGCTTGCCCTGTATGTTCCGTAGTACCACTGAACTTTTCGAAATGCAGAATCCCTGGATTGGGACCTTGAAGGCCTCCCAAACTGTTTAAACACTGTCCACGGAAACCTTGTTTCTCTGAAAGAAATCCTGGATTGCTTCTCCCACCTCACTATGAAATGCTGTGTCAAGTAGCGCTAAAGGCTGCAATCTCTAGCTGTTGCTGCGTGCCATATCCCGGGGAGACAAGTGTGAGTTTAACAGGGGAATGATCGGAGTATGTTCTTGCTAAGTGCGTGATACCATTATCGATGGACACAGGAGAGTAGGCAATAATCTAAGAGGGCCCAAGACGCAGCCTGCACGGTAAAATGTGTGCCTCTGGTTATATGAGGATGGATATGGCACCAATCGCCTAGTAATATGTTGTCTGTCATTATGTCCTGCATTACTTTACGTGATTTACTATAATGATGCAGTGCTGGGTTGGATCTATCAACAGCAGGATTGAGGGCAACATTGAAATCCCCCCCCCCCCAAAATTGTGAGTAGAGCCAATCTCCATAATCTTACCCAGAGGGTGGTAAAATCAGGGGCCATAGCAACATGCCAAGGTAACAGACTCAATACCTAGCTGCCCCCATTCAAGACAATATCGCCCATGGTGATCTCGTAATGTCCCAGCCAGGGCAAAAGGAGTTTGTTTTTTAATAAGTATGGCCGTCCCTCTAGCATATGAGGAGTAAAATGAAAATATCCTGTGGTCAGCCCATTTATGTGCAAAAGTGTTGTTGTGCCTGGGATTGATGTGGGTTTCTTGGAGCATTGCAACATGGATCTGGTGTCGGTCTAAATATAACAAAATGCAAAAAGAACAATTGATGGACAGAATGCAGAACAATGTCATACATTCACCCCAGTACAGAGATCTGGGCCTACATCCATCGTTTCTGTGCTCACCATGCCATTCCAGTTTGGACCCAGCCATATGCAAATCAGTCTTTACCCTGCGCCCAATGGGAACAGTCCAGCCAGAACTGCCAGGCAAGGTCCTCCCTGGACTGGAAACAAGCATCCTAGGACCGGTTCGGGATTTCAGCCCTCATCAGCCAGGACAGCTTGACTCCAGTGGTATGGAGAGCACTGGACCCGCCTCATTCCGCAGAGGCGGGAGAAGAGCTGGCAGAGGCGAGGTAAGGAGCAGTCATAGCTCTGGTCACTTCTGGAAAGCGGACAGCCGTGCCTGTCGGTCTTCGCCTGGGGCAGGATGTTGCGCACTCACCCCTCTATCGTCAGGCGCCGATATCGCAGACCGTGCCAGGCAGGGCCCAGTCACCTCGTGGGTGCCGCTTAACCCTGGGCGTAGTTCGCGAAGCCGCACTCCGCGGAGCTACGCGAAGACGCACTTGCACTCCGCGACCTACGCGTAGCTCCGCGGACATGCGTAGTTGCTTGCTAGACCCGTTCGCGCGCCGTTTTTCGTCTTCGGGAGTGCGGTGCGCGTGTTCTGGGAGCTGCCTGCATGCTCGGGATGGCTAGCGCGCTAAGTTACCCAAGAGGTTTGTCCCGCCCGCTTGCGTTCCCTTATTTCCTGTTCCGGGTCACAAGTAACGTGTTCGGGTTGTGCAAGACATGTTCGGGAACTCATCTTCTCGTTCGCACTACAAAAGTGCGTGATCGCGCTAAATATCGCGCAAACCTACCCACGCGGTCGCGACGGGCGCAGCCATCTTGGATTTCACACTCAGTTTCTGCGTGTTCGGCAACTCGATCTTACCAACAAGCATCCTCGCGCGTCCTTATGACGCTATCGCGCATCCAAATGACGTTATCGCGTTCGCACAGTCGCACAGGATTGTGCGGGAGGGTTTACAAACATGGTGGCACACGCGACCGGGAAAAAGCAAACGCAGAACCAAGGTAAGCCATTGCAGCGCACACGATAATGTTATTCAGCGCGCGAGAACTACGCTACGCACCGGATCGCGGAGTAATCGACAGCTACGCGTTCTCCGCGAACGGAGCGTAGTTCTTCGCCCAGGGTTAGTGCCGCTGTGCTCCTTTGATACACCCGGCCCAGCAGCGGCTCCAGGCAGGACAGGCCGTCACAGAAGTGGTAGCAGGATGTGAGTGTAGCGACAATATGGAGCCCGCTGCACGCTCCAAACTCACAGCACAGTGCGGGGGATTGTTACAATGATTTTTATAAAGTTAGGTACATCTAGGCAGGATAAGTGGACGGATAATTGCGCGAGCTGCAGGAGCCTCACACCAGTGTGGCCATCTTGCTTGTGCGCCACCTTAGTTGTTCAATTTGCTTAGGGAATTGAAATGGTCCTGTTATGGTGATAGAGGTGCCTTATTAGGACTTCGAGGGTAAGCAGCCTGCATTGATTACATGATAGGCTGTCATAGGATTCAATTGTGTAACGGCGCCTGGATGACAAGAAGCGCTCTATAAATCTACTGATTGATTGATTGAATTGTGTAATTTGTATGCCACTGTCGTCCAGCCTGCACTGATTACAGCTTGTCATTAATAGATTGGTTCTGGGGGTGCATCGATACCCATGCAAAAGATACTATGAAACCTAAGTTTTGAGCCTAGTTCAGCTTTCGGAAAGCAACAAAGAAAGTTGACAAGCAGGCATCACTCAAACAGGTTTTTATTAAGTGTTTCCAAGTGGAACAAATCACCTTAGATTGTTAGAGTCTTTTGATCAGAGTCCGAGCTACATTAAGGCCACCATAGGCAGCTGTTGTAAGGCTCCAACAGAAACTGACACAAAAAATAAAACACTGCAACAAATAGCCTCAATAAAGACCTTCTTTCTAGCAGCACCCACACGGCAAAGGTAATTCTTTCCTAGGATTCTGAAAAAACTTAGCAACCTAGCTGCCTTTAACTAAGCATCAGGTAAAGAAAAACATGTCACATGAACAAAAGCCTGCCCTATCTTATTGTATACCCTCTCTCTTTTATATACGTTTTTGGAAATCCAAGCTATAAATGATCAACAGTGCATGATTAATTGGAAAAAAGGAGACAATGTTATGTCGTCAGTTTTGTCACTATGACCAACAGCAGGTATAATAGTATGAGTTGCCTGTCTACAGGGTTTGTGGTTATGAATATGAAAAATTGGCCCGTAAATTTGGCAATGGTAGGCTCATGAGTGAGGAAGCAATAAATAAGTTAGTAAGTATCTGCAGCAATGCTTGAGGGACTGGTAAATATACTCAAGGCAATGTTAGGCGCTTGAATAGTTCTGGAAAAACAACCATACAAGAGGAGACAGGTAAGAAATATTTTGAAGGCCTTGATAGGATATTAATGGTTGGGCACTGTACAGAATACACAATCATGCAACGTAGGGTTTTTATAGAGAGCTTTGACAGCAGATAGAAAAGCCTCTACAAAATTAAAACGTTGGATCACCTCATAGAGATTGGGCCAGCTAACCCTGTCAAAGGCTTTTGCAGCATCGAATGTCATAACCGTCATGGGGTTACCTTACTCTGTGGCCAGGTCGATAGCGCCAAGTAACTCATGCGTCAGGTCTTGTAACTGCCTCCCTTTTATGAAACCCTTTTGATCGATATGTATCAGAGACCCTACAATCTGATCTAAACGCCTAGTGAGAATCGGAGTACAAACCTTATATTCACTATTAAGAAGTGAAATTGGTCTATACGACTAGCACACCCTCTGATTTTTATTAGGTTTAAGAAGGTTTGGTATAGCGGTGAAATCCCAGTTCTTGATTTGAATTGAAAGCTAAATTAAAACGTTTAAGTAAAATTGGGGCTAATTCTTCTTTTAATAAAATATACATTTTATTTGGGAAGGCATCTGGGCCTGCAGCCTTCCCTTTTTTAAACTACTTATTACATTATGGACTTCAATAGTTGTAGGGCCATTCAGTATGCCTTTTAGAGCCTCGTTAGGGATGGAAGATCTAAATCCTGAAAGAACGTCCCTAGCTGTTCCTTATTAATGGCTATATCCTCTGTGTACAAGTCTTGGAAGAACTGAACAAATGCGTTTTCAATCTCGCCATCCTCAGAGATTATATTACCTGTGACTTGACATTTTAAATCTTTAAAAAGGTTTCTAGCTTGATTTGCTTTGGTCTTCCATGCCAGAAGTTTCCCGCACCCTTCCCCATATTCATAATTAGAAAGTTTGCTGGCTTCCCATTTTCGCCTTACCCTAGTCTTCAAATAGTCAGCTAGTTTAGATTTTGCCTTTATCAGATCACTTTCCATTCGTCTTTTTGTTACAGATTTGGGAGCATGCGCTGAAGCACCCTGTAGAGTCTTAATAAAAGCTTCAAAGGTTGTAATCTCCTCCCTGACCTTTTTATTTTGTGCTGAGTTTCGACTAGATAGAATACCTCTAAGATAAGCCTTGTATGCATTCTATACCTTATTCAAAGGAGCAGAGTCAAGGTTAAAGGAAAAAAACTCAGTTGTTGCTTTTTTAGATCATCCACTACAGAGGGATCTAAAAGCAAGGTACGATTTAAAGTCCAACACAGTAATGGGACATTATCTTTAAAAAGGATCTCAAGGAAAACAGCTGAATGGTCCGATAAGTGCTCCGGGATATGGATAACTTTCTTGGTGTTGTTACTAATGGCTAAATCTACCAGAAAAAAAGTTGATCCTAGAGCAATGTCAGTGCTTTTTATTATGGAAGTTGAAGTTACCCCCCTCAGCCCCCTCCCTAGAACTAATACATTTCCAGATATCAATGAGACCTGTATCGCGTATCAGTTGTTTCAAAGCCCTTCTCATTTTGGGTGCAGCAGCGACTGCCCTCTTAGAGGTTGTTCCTTGCACCGGGTCCAAAAAGACATTAAAGTCGCCTCCCAAAATAATCGGTTCATTAATGTCTACTAAATGCAAAAATAAAGTACGTAAAGGCATAGGGTCATCCAAATTGGGACCGTAATATCCGACAAATGCCAGCAAGACACCATAAATTTTGGCTTTGGCAATTACCCATCTATCTAAGGGGTCCACCACACACTCCCCTGATAAATCTTGAGAGGACTTTTTGAAAAGAAGGGCAACACCTTTAACTGGGCGGGACTGGGAAGTGCATATACAATGTTCAATCCACTGTTGACCTTTTAAGATCTCCCGCCATTCTTCCTTAAGGAGATGAGATTCCTGAATAAAAATAACATCGGTGTCACTAAGCTTAAGATACTCTAAAATCTTTCTCCTTCTTAGGGATACATTGAGTCCATTAACATTCCAGGATAATATACTTAGAAGCCTAGGCTTATTCGGGCCATCCACAGAGTGTAAAAGAACTTAAAGAAGAAAAGAATACCAGGAGAGACCTAAGTAATTTAGCAATTTCCAGAAAGAAAAATTTAGAAAAAGGAATTTTCTTCTAAAATGGACGGGAGGACATTTTGTATGATTTCTCTCACATGCTCTCCCACCCAGTGTGTTTCTATTTTTTTTACTTTTTGTGAAGCCGTTAGCCAGAGTGTTGGTCAATGGGAATCTGTCTAAACCATTACATATTGGGAGGGGATTAAGACAGGGATGCCCTTTATCACCCCTTCTTTTTAACCTCTACATTGGACCCGTTGGCCTTAAAATTAAGAGCGTGTAGGAATATTTTCCCTTTTATGTGTAATGGTTGGGAGAAAAAGATTGGGCGTTATGCAGACGATTTGATGATTTTCACAGGCCACTCACAGTTTTCTTTGCCAGCAAATCGGGAAAATTTAGAGAGCTTTGATAAAATATCCGGTAATGCTGTAAATCAACAGAAAACAGAGATTATGCAATGGAATTCCAACTACCCCTGCAACTTAACTAAACAAAGCATAAGACATTTATGAATCCAAGTTGTTCAAATTTTGGAGAAACTAGCAAAATTTAACTTTGATATGGTAACATCTAAAGGAAACAACTTCAGGTTTGGGAATCCCTCCCCTTATCTTTCTTGGGAAGATCAAATCTTCTAAAAAAATGTCCATCCTTCCTAAATATACCTTTTTATTTAATACAATTCCTCTAGAGTTTAAGAAGGAACGGATTGAAAAGGTACAAGGGGATTTTTCCAGTTTTATATGGGGGAACAAAAGGCCTAGAATTGCCTGGAAAAACTCAGGGAGAAAAAGGAAAGGTGCGGTATAGCTAGTCCAGACCTCCTTCAATATCAAAGGGCTTTTCATTCAAACAAATTCAGGCAGTTGCTGAGGGATACTCCTGATTTATCATCCCTCATCTGTGCTCTCACATTTGGCCCACCAGATACATCCAGTCTCTTTCTTTTTAAATGTGGGGAGCCCAAGTACTTAAAAAAAGTGAGACTCAAGATTCTTCAGGGTGCATGTAAGATTTGGTACCAAATAGGAACTCAGCTACAGATACCATATTTTAGTCATTATGCACCCATTTGGAATTCACCAGGAATGCCATCTTGCCTGCAAGACTCACTTGCTATACCACTGAAGGAAAGCGGAATTCTTAGATGGGGTTAACTCTTAAAAGGTACAGAATTAATCTCTTGGAAAAGCATGCAGGAGATTTCCAAGGGATCCGACTCAAAGTTCAAATACTATTAACTATTCAGTTGGGCTAAAATGCCAAGAAAAGCCGGAACAGTTAATTTGTTTTGGGAATCAAAGATTTATTCACGTCCCTCTTTGCGGAGAGAGGTATCAGAATAGTATTGGTTGTTGATACAGGCCATGGAAGACACACAAACCTTGTTGATAGCGACCTGGAGGAGGGTACAGACAGCATACAACCATGATCCATTATGGCAAGTATCTCTATCTTTCCTATGTTCATTTGTGAAATCTGCTCCATTAAGGAAAAATCACCTTTTTACCATCCTAAGGCTTATTGGTCGGCCTGGGGACTGGCCAAAATGGGGACCCAGGCTGTGAAGAACTGTCCAAAATGCGGTGAGACCAACGCAGATGAAGCACATATGTTTTGGCAGTGTCCCTCCATCCAGACTTTCTGGCAGAAAGTGGGTATGACGATTTCGGGAATTTTGGGTCAAGAAATTAAGGTGAGCCTGGCACTGGTTATTTTTGGGGTAATACTGGTTTAGGAGGGTAACAGGTCTCTTTCTAAAGTACATAAAGCACCCACTTTCACTTTAGTTCTTTTAGCACGTCGAGAACTGTGTATTAAATGGATTCTACCTAACCCCCCTCTCGAAGGAGAACGAGTAAGCTCAGGACAAAGAATAGCACATTTAGATCGAGCTTCACTGAACACTAAGAACAACATTTTGTAGTCTTTGGGATAACTGGTAAAAAAATACCATACCCTTGATTTGGGATATTCCATCCTTCTTTTTCCCTTCTGTTCTCCTACCTTTTTACCTTTCATGTTTAAAACCTTTTTCTTGTTCCTTTCCACTTTGTTTTTTGTAGTGCTATGTCTGATACCTGGTCCAACGATTATCAGTTGGAAATACAGGTTTTTGCGTTTCAAGGGATTGCTAAACTATGATTAGCATCTTGGCCTGTGGCTCAATTCACAAGTACATGTATAATTGTTGTAAGAATTTGGTGATATCGCGACGGGAACCCGGGATGTCACCCATCCCCTCCTTTTAGGAGTAACCGTGACTCTCCCCTTTCTAAGTCGAGGTCGTCAGAATTCTTTTTTACCTCCACTTATAAAAAATTGACAAATGAGGACAAAAAAAACATGCAACATAGAAAAAAAAAACACCAAACCCTTAGGATCTTACATATGACTAGGTCTATCAGGGGCACAGAGACATGCTCTATTTGGACTTATTTGGTTTCCATCACAGTAAGGTTTGGCTTGAGGCAAGGGAAGTTGCTGGGGTACTGATGAAGAACACCACTATAAAGCTACCAGATGTTGACTGCTCTAGCGACAGGGTTCAGGAAGATGAGTAATCTGTCTTCAGTTTGGCACACCCTTTAACAGCTGGGATAAGAGCAATGTTTGTGAGGTTGGGAATGAGGGACGGGATTAGAAAATTTAGCGACTCGTCCTTACAGAGCTATAATCATTACATGGACGTATAATTACATTTCTTTCTAAAGTAATGTTTCCTTTCACATAATTTAAATGTGAAAATGGAGGGATGCCTAAACAGGCAGCTATGTTAACAATCCATCCTTAAGTGCTAACAGAGATTATTGTACATGAGTAAGATACCAGAGGAATGATTTGGTGCAGTTAACTCCATCTTCAATAAGTGACGGCATGAAGGCAATTCTTGGTACTAGTTCCTCATCTACAACAAATGCCAATAAACCAAAGTTATACTTCTTGGAAGCCCTGACTCAGCTGCCAATCCATTTGACCAACAGTTGCTGTTGGGAGGAGACGGTCATTTAAATCACTCCCGATCATATGAATCTCAGATAAATGTATTGTCATCTTTATTCATAAATATGTTGGGCTGTGACATTGTCAGACACTCATACAAGCATTGAATATGTCTTGTTTACAATAAGGAACGTCACAAAACTACATCAGTGGAAAGTAAACTGCACACCTTAATGCTGCACATTGGTTGCCAAGAGAGCTTCCTTCCCTTACAGAGAAGTGAGGCATAATGCACTTACATTTAATTACGCTAACAGTTGTGAGAATGACAAACAACTGACCCAAATGTCAAGATGATGACCACCTGGGAGGTAATGAGTAAATGATTCTGAATAAGCTGCTTCCACCACAGACTATTTGGTAGGGAACTGTAGTAACACTTGTAACCACATGTGTCTCATATTACTTTTTGAGTTCAAGTTATTTTTTTTTATGGCAACTCCAGAGTTGTTTGCACAATCCAAGCATGTTAGGACACAAATAGGACCGCACAACAAACCTTACAACAGAATTAAACATTTACATCTGTTCTTTGCATTAATTAATTAAATCTTGCTTGAAGAGAAGAGCTGTTAGGACACTCAACGGACCTCATACACAAAAGCCAGAAGCGGAAATACTCAGTGATTAAGTACTGTAGGCTTACTCCTATGCTTGGTGCTAATGTGTGACTTCTATCACTTTGGAATTATCAAAGATTTTCAGGAGTAGTTAAAGAAGTCTATTACAATGCTCAAAGGCATAAGTATTTGTGTATCCTGAGCTGTAATGGGGTTTACAGTACTCTATGTGTAAACTGAGCACAAGTGTGCCTTTGCAGATTTAGCACATTTTGTTTCTCTATAGGCAACATATTACTCTCTGCATGGAAAACCCTTCTTCAATAAACTATAAATTGGGTGGGCTTCTCTCCCCATTCTCACCCTCCCAACACTCCTTCCCTTCAAATGATGTGTCTGTTTTTCTGTAATAACAAACTCTGATCAATTGTTGGGGTAATGGCAACCAATGTACAAGCTTATAGGTGCTCGTTTAGGGGTTTTTGCTACAGGTTTACTCACTCAGAAATGCCTATAAACCACCCCTTGATCTAAATGTACGAATATGGAATTTCTGTCACAATTAATTACATTTACTCATGGAAAATTCAACGTTTCATAACCCTGTTCATCGCAATTGGCTGTATCCTTGGGCAGAGTAAGCAGTATGTACACCTTGATTAACCTTGATGTAGTTCGAGGAAGTTCAAGTTGAGGTAAAGCAATATTACCAGAGGGCTATTTATATTTAAGCAAGTAAATCTTATGAGCACACCTAATACTATTACTCACGATGAGTTTCCTTTTAAGTAGAAATAAATCTGCTCCTACCTCGCACATGATTAACAAACTGGATCTGCTCATGTTCAGCTTCCTAGGATTTAGTATTCCAGAAGCACCAGAGTAGAATGTAGCTACATTGTCTCACTTAGTTGAATGAGGTGGAGAGTTCGAATCCTGGCAAAGCAGATCGAGCCTTCTATCTATATGAGGTTAGCAAATTGTGTAATAATAATAGTATCTGTTATTTACAGCCTTTAGAACAAGCAGAATAAAGTGCTATCTAGAAAACAAGCTACCATTATTAGAGTCTTCATTGCACACATATACTTTCTAACATACCTGCTGTCATAGCAAAAGAGTTGTTAGAAGCGTTTATCAGTATGCTAAGTACATGGGAATTTCCAACAAGATTTTTATCTGTCAGCATTTTTGGAAATGGACAGTAACGTTTGAAAGACCACTGCCAACCTCTGTTCCTCATAGGGTGTGTACATTGTTTCTGGCTCACTGGTGATTGATTATTTTCTGGGTAAGCCAAGGTCACCTGCAATGCGAAAATAAGATTATAGAAGGAGTAGCTGCTCCCTGGTGGCAGGAAATTCCAGTTGGTGAGTTCGAAATGGTTTCTACTGCATCCAGTTGCTAGTCCATTGAGTCTGAAACATATGCTGATGTGTTTTGGAACAAACATTGAGTCCCACTGCATCTTGGAACATGTGCCGAATGACAACCTATTTTTAAGTTGATTTTTTAAATTTACGCGGTAGAATTTTACTTGTTTTTTTTGTACTCCATGTTTATAGGTTCAGGGCCAGACGTTCCAGGTGCAGAAGTCCTATGCTACCTATTCCTAATTTCATCCTTTCTAACAGACATTTTATGGTTCTTGTTCTGGATATTTGTGCCAAGAGTCCCTTGGCAGATGTTGTAAAAATTGCTCACAACCCAGTTCTTCTGGAGATGTTAGTAGGCGGTTCAAAGGAGGATCATTTTGGATTAAACCCCTCCACTCTCCAGGCCAGGACATGATTATGTTCAATGGCAGCTGTTCAAAGGATTTGCTACACCTTTCTCTTCTTACTCACTGCACAGGGTATTGTAGCTTTGGTAGTTTTGTGTCTAGTTCACCTCAACAAACATTTCAATGTAACACAATGAGGATCTTCAACATGTTTCCAAACAGTAGAAAAACACAATTACACTTCCCTGTTTCTTACAAGAATCAACATGTACAAAAGTAGCCAAGGTCAGTTGCCCATCCACCCCTCCCCCCACTTTCTATGTCCTTTTTCAGAAGAGAGCTGAAGTTCAGGGCAGCCAGCGATTGGTTCAAGGATACTGGCAGTAATATAAGATGACAGTCATCACCATGGAGTCAGCGATACTGTATGCATTATGGGATATTCATTGTCATGAGATAGGACTGTGCATCTGGAAAGATGCACTTGAATATTTGGAGGGAACCAACCAAAACCAATGCCTATTAAGATCTGGGTGACTGGTGTTCCTCGCACAACTGCCACTATTCCGAACAAACAAATGCAGGCCCTGTAAGTCAGAAAATCAATTCACCTTTTGAGTTCTGTGAACCTTTCTGCACTAACACAAAGGAAAGGCTAAGACCAGTGGCTGCTCCCTTTTAAGAATCAAGATCAAACTTTGACTGAAGAAGAAAAGCTTCCTGTTGCTTGGACCTGAAAAGGGCGCTAGACTTCCCTATATGCTGATACTATGTCCTGATTATCTCAAGAACCTCTAAAATTGAACTGTTTAGATCTTTACTGCAACTACTTGCTAACTCTGAGAGTCACCTACCTGTAATCGGCGACCAATTGCCGCTGCCAATCCCATTGAATTACAATGGGAGCGAGACAGTCATTGCCTGCCTCTTTCATGGTTTCTCCTGAGAAAGAGGCTCAGCTCTGCTGCACCAGTACTTCTAGGTTAGAGGGAAGAGCACATAAAGAGTTCTGGGGTGAGCCACTGATATTAGCGGGATGCCCCAAGCACTCTTCCTCCTTCAGTTTATTTCCCCTTTAGCCCCAAGGCTGTGATGTCTGTGGGCTTCCCTGTGCTGCTTGCTGTGGCCACCTGTGATCACAAAAGTCACACCCATGCCTGCTGCCTTCCTTAGTTACTTCAGTTTGTTTTGGGTGTGGACCTGGCCAACGTGTCTTGGCAAGACATCCTATCACAAATGACTCTTGGGGCCCAGATTTACAAAGTGTCTGGTGTGAGCGTATGAGTCAAGTGAGAGCCAGCGCGATAACATTTTTGTTGCATTATACTTTTAGCAACAGATTTTAAGTAATGTGTCACACAAAACAAAGGTTGTGAACTAAATAAAAGTATTTATTGTGGGTGTATTAGGGTGGATCGCACGCAAATAACGATGCAAAGCTGTGCAAAATGTAGTTACTTTAGCGCAGGTTTGAGTCACTTAGCGTGAATTTTGTGACACACTTTGAAAAAACGCATGTTGAAAGCCGGGGCAAAAACTAGGGCTATTCACTGGAACATCCAGGAATAGTAGCACACCACAGCTTCTTGACAATTCACAATGGAGAATGTAATCTTACACCGTCAGCGTCAACTTAATCTGGTAAGTAGACGAAAACACAGAAAGAAAAAAATATTAAATAAAATATATATATAAAATATAAAATATTTCTCTCATTAAGTGTGAAGAAGAGATTATTAAGAAATATTGGCTCACCTCAGAATTGATCATCTCTGTCCTAGTTCAAATTAGAACATCCCTTGAGTCAAACACTGGGAAGTCACATGCCATACCACCGCACCTAAAGATAATGATGGTATTACATCTTCTAGCGTCAGGATTTTATCAGAGTACATGTGCTGCAGTGGCAGGAGTCTTGCGCAGTATCAACATTTCTCCCACATGTCATGGATGATATATTCAAAGTAATGTTGGTCAAGGATTCCTTTCACAAAAGTATTTCACTGCTTTTGAATAGATTCAATTTTCATTTATTCAATATATATAATCATTTTCTTTCCGAAATTGTTTTCATTTCATATCTTGTTTTTCATAAGTATTCAATTGACATCATGGTTTTTGATTATATCCAATGCATTTCGGGCATTGTATGCCCTTCATCAGGGAGCATGTGCTATGCAAATTAAACAAAAAATATATTCACTTTAATACAATATTACCCAGCATGGTAAACTTAAATACTGTAAAGTTCACTCCATGCGTATCAAACGTGCTCTCTGTGCTCATAGTGTATTGTGCCCGGGGTTCTGAATGTGTACGGGAAATTCAAGAGGTGATACACACGAAACGAGCGTGAAACTTACATGTCACGGGTGGAGCGAATTCGCGCCAGGTTTGAAAAGGATACGGCAGATCATAAAAACTAGAAATGAAAACGGAGTCATAAGAATACTCACTCCCAAACCTATGACACAGAAACAAGATCAATTGATGGGTCTCAGACCGAAAAGCTCATTTCAAGCTCCTATGGGCCACAAAACCCTAGATATATTTGAAACGCTTGTGAAACAGGATCTGACAAAATTGAAATGCCAAAAAACCATCAAGAAAAACATCACCAACAAAGATTTGAGCATACTAAAGAGATTGGCGAATAATGAACGCATTACCTGCGTAAAAGCAGATAAAGGAGGAGGTTTGGTGGTTATGAACACCAGCATGTATGAAAAGAAAGTCTGGGAACACATATCAGATCCCACCACGTATGCACCATTGGAGTATAATCCTACCAATGAATACATGAAGACTTTGATAGAGATCATCACAAAAGCCAAAGAGAATGGCATCATAGAAGAAAGAACAAAGAATATTCTTATAAAACAAAATCCCAAGAGCCCTACCTTTTACATGATGCCAAAAATACACAAAAATGTGAACAATCCACCACTAAGACCTATTGTCTCCACAAAAGGGAGTCTGCATGAACCCATTGGCCAGTTTATAGACAAATATATACAACCGACGGTCAAAAAAATGTCCACCTATATCAAAGATACGACTGATTTTTTGACGAGACTCAGCATGATAGACGTTAAACAAGACGAACATCTAATATTGTGCACAGCTGACTTGAAGTCACTATACACTTCGATTCCGCATGGCTCAGGATTGGAAGCCATTGAACAAGGAATACTAACCACAGATTTTGATTTACCCATGCAAACTTTCCTGATGGAATTGATGGTTTTCACTTTGTACCAGAGCTACTTCAAATACAACAACAAACGGTACGAGCAACTCGTGAGAACATCCATGGGAAAGTGTGCAGCCCCTGTGTATGGGAACATTTTTATGAAGGTTTATGAGGAAACTAACATTCTGAACAATCCAAACTGGATGCCCTATTTGAGATTGCTAGTGAGATGAAAAACATGGCGGCTGCTAGCTAGCGGTCGCGGTGCTCCGGGGTGAGCTCCCGCTAGGATTACCCATTAATCCTCTCTGATCGGTTTTCTTTTGGGGAATGTGTCGCTGAACCTACTACGATCCTGATGTCTAATGCCAAATCCACGGGCGGGTGCTTTATTCGGTAAAGCCTTTCGTTTACTGCGGTCCGGGCGCCTGGCTGGAAATGCAATACGGAGTTTCTCCTCCGGAGGTCCCCCAGCGTACAGTCCGCTGTCTCTGTCCACACCTCACGGTCGACAGCCTCGGAGGACGCCAGGAGAACCCGTTTTCGATTTCGGAGCAGCAGAGACCTGCCTTAGCCCTGAAGTCAGCTGCTTCTTACGTGCTGCACGAGTCCCAGTCGCAACCGCGACTTTGGTTCTGGACTGCCGCGCTGGAGCTAAGGAGGGGGAAAAAGCTACGGTGCCTGGTGCAGCCGTGCCAAAGTTCGTCTTTTGCTGAAAATACGCGCGGTGCTCCGGCCAGGGCGGTGGGCCGTAAGTCAAATCTGCACTCACAGCTGTTTTCACCATCGTCAGCTACAGTGGAGGGGCTGAAGGTCTGCGAAGGCGGTAAAGTTGTTGACACTGAGCCTATCTTTCCACTATCTGCTGCCGTGGTATCATGCTCAGATGAAGATTGTAGCTCCGCTGAAGCAGTGTCTAACATAGCTTCTAGTCTCAGCAAGAGGGGTTACAAAAAGAAATTAGATCTATCTGAGAGTGAGGGCAAGGGTGACTCTATTGTTTCTATTGATGTTTCTATTGATTCTCCTGTTAAGTCTCCTCAGGTATTAGCTGGAAAAAAGTCCTCTTCCTTTCTAAGTACCGAGGTGAAGTCTAAACGTTCAAGGAATAAGAACAAAGGGAAGGGAAAGGGTCTAAAGGCTGCGCAAACTACTCAGCCAAAAATCACTCCCTCGCTTCGTTCATTCTTTAAAGTAGTTCCCCAAACACTCCGCTTATCCCAGGATCTAACTATGGCAGCCACTCTGTTTACCCCGGTCACTATTATTCCAGCTACACTATCTCCTCTATTGGATTCTGGGGACAGGGATGAGACCGTAGCTATAGTAGATGTAGTAGATGTTCAAACTCTTGCTACTTCTCTCTCTGATGTCCCTACCTCTAGTCTGGTTGAGGGCGAGGACCTACAACTCCCTATATGCCTCAAAGTGGATCTACAATCAACAGCGGAATTTCCACTTTTGGGGGCAGGAGAGCAACGCTTCGCAGAGTTAGGTCCCCCACAAGTCCAGTCAGCTCCTGTAGCTTCTGATAACCTCTTACTGGATTCACTAGGGGTAGAAGACAATGCCACAGCTGCGGAAGGGGGTGACGTGGAGGAAGGTAGAGAGCAGCTTGAATTTCTGCCCGTACAGGGTGACACAGTGGACTGTGGTGGCGAGTCCTCCTTAACAGCAGCTTCCCTCCTGGGAATGTTTTCTGCTCCTACAATGGAAATTCGCAAAGGATTTACTGAATCCTCCGCAAACCAGGCAGAGATAAGAAGATACTGTGAATCATTAGATCATAAGATCGATGGGCTTACTATGAGAACAGGTGCTCTGGAAGAGACGGTAGCAGTACTCTCAACCCACCTGGACCAGGCAAAGGTCGACATAGAGAAACTCACTAAGGAAGATCTGGCATTAAGCGAAAGGATGGAGATGTTGGAAAACAACGCTAGGCGGGGGAATATTCGCATCCTAAATGTGCCAGAAGGGTCAGAGGGGTCTGATATTAAGCTGTTTATATCTACGCTACTAAATGAATCTCTTGGATTGGAGCAATCAATTGAAGATCTAGCTACTGATATACAGAGAGTACACAGAGACCCTTTTAGGCAGAACCCCCAGAGGTCTAGGCCGCGTAAAATCCTGGTGAACTTTCACACTTATGTGTTGAAGGAACAGATACTTAACAAGGCATTGAAACAGAAATCCCTGGCTAGGAAAAGGTTCACATTCATAATTAGATCTGATCTCTGTAGAGTCACCTTGGAAAAACAATGGGAATTTGGGAGGGGTCTTGAGGCCTTTAGGGCTTTAGGAGCAACAGCCCAACTTATGTTCCCAGCTGCGTTAAAAATCATGTATAATAACAAGATGTTTTACATCAGATCTGTACAGCAGGCAGACGAGCTTTTGATGAAGCTGGGTAGAGAGAAAAAATAATGTTGCTAAAGGGAATTTCGAACGGTAATGGGTGTACTCTATTCTCATTAATATTAATTTAGTGAGTCCCTATCTTGACTCTCTATTCTAGAGCTACCCCTTTACTTATCTGTTACCATTTTTCTTTTAGATAGGCATCTATTCATATTGAAGGTTGTGTTTCTTTTTTCTTTCACTTTTTTTCTCCCCATCTTTCGGATTGGGGATGGGTATATCCAGGCGGGAGCTTGAGGAGGGGCACTATCTACTGGAACTTTTCCGGTTAGATATTACAAGGGTTTTTCAGGGGGTGGGTGCTGTGTGGGTGGGGGGGCACTGTGTTTGGTTTGGGGTTGGGAGGTGGCAAAAACATAAAAATGTCCTCATCAGTCTAGGTAGTGCCAAACGGGATGGATTTAACCACATATGGTTTGAAGATTTAGGGGAACAATTTGCTTTCTTGGGGTTATTAGTATATTATGGGTAGCTTAAAATGTATCTCCTGGAATGTCAATGGCCTTATTACCAGGCCCAGAGCTAATAAAATCATGCAATATTTGCGTGACCTGGATGCGCAGGTCATGATACTTCAGGAAACTCATTTAACCCAGACTGAAATGCTGGCCCTTATTAAAAAGAATAAATGGATAGATTTTGCGGTATCCACGACACAAACAACAAACACGAGAGGAGTCTCGATCATTTAAAAAAAAAAAAGCTAAAGCCAGGTTGCTATCACAGGCGGTGGACCCATGTGGCAGATGGGCCATCGCGTCGGTGATTATAGCCGGGTCACAAATTACAGTGCTAGGTTACTATGGTCCAAACCAGGATGACCCTACAACTTTGAAGTCTATTTTATCTCACTTGCTCTCCTTTTCTGAACCCATTATCTTTGCTGGAGACTTCAATGTTGACTTCAATCCCCGTTTGGATAAAACTGCTAATAGCCGCTCCCTAGTGTTGTCTAAAACTAGGTCCTTTCTACTGAGCGCAATGAAGCAATATGGTTTTGTTGATATTTGGAGAGAGAGGTCTGGGCAACAACAAGGGGTTTCCTTTCGGAACTATACATATCACCACCAGTCCAGGATAGACTTTATCTTAATTTCCCTGAGACTGGTGGACTTTGTTAAAACTATCGGTTATTTTCCTCAGCACTTATCGGACCATTCGGCAGTAGAAATCGAATTGCTTTAGCCTATTAAACGAGCTTCCACCCAATGGTCTTTTGATCGCTCTCTTCTTACTTTTTCAGAGGACATCACCGATCTTAAGCTTGAGGCTTATAATTTCATGACAACTAATTTAGGCTCAGCGGCTCCGAGTATCATCTGGGACTCGTTTAAGGCTTTCTTGAGAGGACTTATAACGGGGAAAGTTTCTTATCGAAGAAAGCAGCACAGGGAGGAAATTACCTCTATTGAAGCTAAAATTGTCCAAATCCAACAGGACATAGATTCCAACTCAACAGCATCTGAAGCTGCTTTAAATCTTCTCCGGAAACAATTGCCGGTCCTGAAAGCCAGTTTGGGGTCGATATTAAATCTCAGAGTCCAACAGAGATGGGAAGCTAGTAAATTAGCCCACTTTGAATATAGTGAGGGGGCGGGGAAGCTTCTGGCTTGGAAGACCAAAGTAGATCAAGTCCGTAACAACGTAACAGCAATTACGGTAGACAACAACACCTTTTCGTCAGATGAAGATATTAGGAGGGCATTTAGAGACTTCTTTCAAGAGATCTATAAGGAGGATAATGTGGTTTTACCAGAGTCTATTGAGGGTTGGCTGAGGGATATTAATTTACCTTCTCTCTCCCCTGAGCAGTCTCAACTCCTTGACAGTATTATTACTGAGGAAGAGGTAAAACTGCCATTAATAAAAGCAAGAAAGGAAAAGCGGCTGGGCCTGACGGGTTGCCGGCTGAAATCTATAGAGCTTTGGAGACAGAAATAGTACCTTTTCTCACCACATTATTCAATGAAATCCTACTAGAGGGTCAGATCCCCCCTCCATCCTGGGATAGCGCTTCAATTACCCTCATTCTCAAACCAGGCAAACCAAGGGATGCTTGTGGATCTTTAGGCCAATCTCAATTTTGAATGTGGACTATAAGATCTTCACCACTATACTGGCAACTAGGCTGGCTTCGATTGCACCCTTGGTTCTCCATCCTGACCAAAAGGGTTTCGTGAAAGGCCGATATCTCCATGAATTAACTTACGATCTGATAGGAGCCATAGATATGGCTTCGACTGCGAATCTTCCGTTGGCTGCTCTTACGTTGGATGCAACCAAGGCCTTCGACAGGGTTAACTGGATGTACCTGTCGGAGGCCTTGGCCAAGTTCGGTGTGGGAGCGGGGTTCCGCCGGACAGTTAGCCTACTGTACCGTAATCCAACTGCGCGTTTATTAGTAAACGGAGAGCTCTCAGACCCATTTACCATCTCAAGGGGGACACGCCAGGGCTGCCCGCTCTCACCCTTACTTTTAGATATCTACATTGAACCCTTTGCGCAACAACTGAGGGATGAGGGTACTATTAAGCCTTTTTCATATAGAGGGTGGGAGAAAAAAGTTGCCCTATATGCCGATGATGTGCTTATTTTCACCTCGGAGGTTAGCTCTGCACTTCCAGCAATTCTAAGAATAGCCTCCGCTTTCGGTCAAGTATCTGGGTACGAGATAAATACAGCTAAGACCGAGATGATGGTTTGGAACGACGAGGAGAGCGTCATCGGTGTACAGGCAGGTTCGTCAATGCGGTATTTGGGCTTGAATATCGTAAAAGATAGCAACAAAGTTTCCCAAGTAAATCTTTCAGCTGTAGTAAAGGAGTGCCGTAAGCTTTTGCAATCATAGTCTCACCTCCCTCTTTCTTTGATTGGGAGGATCAACTTGATTAAAATGTCGATTTTACCCAAAATATCCTTTTTATTTAACACTATTCCCTTTTATTTTGACCAATCTTGCTTAGTTAAATTTCAGTCAGACATTTCATCTTTTATTTGGAACAATCACTTGCCAAGAATAGCGTGGAAGAAACTCAGGAGGCGAAGGGACAAGGGGGGCTTGGCGGCCCCTGATTTAAAACTATACGCATGGGCTTTCCAGCTCTCTCATACCCGAATGCTGTTCAAAATCCCCACTGATCATGGGTTGGGCTTAATGTTCTCTGCTATGTTGGATGGTGAAGGTCTTAGTCACTCTGGTTTTCTTTTTAAATTCGGTAATCCGAAGTTTTTAAAAATAATTAAATTGAAGGTCTTGCAAGGGCTTGCAAAAATGTGGGCAGATGTAACAAAATGCATAAAACAGGGGTATTTTTGTGATAAAGCACCATTATGGGGGTTGCCTGAAAGTCCGGCTTGGCTAGGAGATACCCTAGTGGCACCCTTGAGAGATGCAGGTTTGGAAGTTTGGGGAGACCTATTTTTTGATGGGGACCAACTCTCATGGGAACACCTTCGAACTAAGATCGGCCCCAATCTCTCACGATTTAAATATCTGCAAATGGCCAGCTGGACTCAAGCACATAAACCATCACCCCATAGAGGGAATAAACTTGTTCTTGGTGGCTATAGCCTCCTTATTACCAACTTAGTGAACAGAGAGCAAGCAAAAAAAGAGGTCTCTCAATGGTATAAACTTATACTCGAGGAAACGGATGGGGACTTTAGCTTACCTGACTTGTTATGGGGCTCTTTAATCATCGGTCACGACTTGCAAGAACTGTGGGCTGCCTCTTTTGAGCTTTTATGGAATATTGTGAAGCCGTCTTGGCTGCATAGAAATCATCTTTATACCCTTCACAGGGCTTATTATTCTCCACTTAGGTTATCTAAATTCACCGAGGGAAACTCAGTTTCATGCGCTAAGTGTGGGCTTATGGCTGCATCAGACGCCCATATGTTTTTCGAGTGTCCCCGATTAGGTACTTTCTGGGCAGCCATTGGCGACATTCTTACAACATCGCTGGGGTTCAAGATAACTATAAATTTGCCTTTGGTGATATTTGGGCTCCTAGATGGACTTCAGACTTCAGCTAAGAGTTTGGTGTTCTACGCAGTACTGCTTGCAAGAAGGGAGATATGCAGAAGATGGAAAGACCCTTTACCTCCCTCCTTCAGTGACTGGCAAGCCTCTCTCCTGCAGACCTCTCGTATGGACATTGCTAGGTCTGGTAACCAGAGTAAAAGGGCCTTTTGGTATATGCTCTCATGGATGTAATGAACTACCCGGGTTTTTTTTTTTTTCCCCCCGGGTCCGATGATTATACTACCATGGGGTCCTTTGGCACACACCATCTGCACAGCCCGGCCCGTGTTGGGTGCCATTCTTACCTAGACTTGGTCTTTGCCTTTCGGTGGGGTCTGTGACAGCTGAGGGATGTTTGGCCCCCACCTTGTCCGTTTTTATCCCTACCAGTTTGGATAAACTGAGACAGCTGTTCGTTGGCTAATCCGTTTTGGCATATAGACTCCTGGTGCCTATGAGGACAAAAAAAAAAAAAAAGAGATTGCTAGTGAGATACATAGATGATATTTCCATCATCTGGTCCAACACCAAAGAGAAACTGGAAGAAGCATTGACCAATCTCAATACAACTGATGAAAGAATTCAACTTATATGGGAGATCTCAGACAAAACCATCACATTCACCGACGTTCAAGTTACCTTATCCGCAAAAGGCGTTGAGACTGACATTTATCGCAAGAGCACTGACAGAAACAACACCTTACATTATAACAGTTTTCACCAAACAGCTCTCAAACAGCATTTGCCTTTCTCTCAAATGATGAGAGTAAAAAGGGTCACATCGGACCCCAATAAAGCAACCAAAAGAATTGAAGAGATGGGTGAGAGATTTGCAAAAAGAGGTTATCCTGATGATGTAATCTCCATAGCTAAACAAAAGGTCAACAAGATGAAACGCAATGACTTACTGAAGGCACAAAAAAGAACCGATGAGGCAAGAACAGCCATCGTGTCTAAATATTCAACATCGAGCATAACATTCAAAAAGATCATTAAAAGCCATTGGGGAATTTTGAAAGCAGAACCAGATTTCGATGCTATTTTTGAAAATCCCCCTATTTTTGCGTACACCAGAGGCAAAAACCTAGGTGAACTTCTTAAATCTCTAACACTGACACCCATAACATACAGAGGTACTAGACCATGTTTACATTGTGGGATCTGCAATAACATCATAAAAGGCACCACAATAACTCATCCGATGAAGGGATACAACATCAAATTGCGGGTGAATTCTACTTGCGACACTCCCAATGTAATTTATATGCTGAAATGTCCTTGCGGCAAAGTGTACGTCGGGAAGACTGAGAGGAAAATTAAAACAAGGATTAACGAACATAAATCGAATATACGGACCCATAACCAGAAATCATCAGTAGCACTTCACTTCTTGGAAGAACATCATAATGTGTCACAACTACAATTTCTCATCCTAGAAACTGTTTGTAAGAGAGAAGGATTGGACAACAATAAACATCTCCTTCAAAGAGAGAACAGTTGGATTCATACTATGAACTCAAGCAAACCTTTTGGTTTAAATGATCGCATTGAATTTGTGTGCTATCTATAATGTATAATGGCAATTTTGTAATGCTCTTACTGTATTCCTTTATTCTACTGAAACGATGCTTGGGATGTCCCTTACCATGCATTTTTAATTCACATGTACTTATCGTGGTTTTCACACTGACTCACATTTTCTTTTTTACACAAGCTCGCCCTTGTTTTTTCTTGCCTATGATTTATAATTTTTTGTACATTTGCTTGCCACTGTTATGCCGTGAGCTTCACTCGAGATCTGTCATTCTGTCTTTCATCTTCATAGTCACGTGATCGGCACTTGACAACCAATCAGATTGCTTCTGCTTCGATATCAGGAAGCAGTCCATGAACACACTTAGCAAGTGCTCCTCGAACCCCACGAACCTGAATTTAGGAAGAGACGCCACGCGTCTTAACTGTAAGTTGTAACACAGTCTTTTTTTTTTAAATTCTTTTTATTAATGAAATATAAGAAAAACAATCTACTGATGTCTTACAGTACAGAGTATGCAACACTTATACAAACCAACAGTGGGTAACGTACGGAAATTCCATAAGGTGAAAACTGAATAGCAAGCTACCATGGCATGCGATCATTAAAACATAGGAGAAGTCGTTCCAACCAGTTCGACACTTTTCGTAAGTCCATCACCCTTAGGAACAGGATTTTAAAGGAGAAAAGGAATCAGAAGTTTGAGTGGCAAACTGGCTTAAAAAACGGATGCGGCCCTTGAAGGCAATACATTATAAAGGATATCAGGCACCTCACCACCCTGGGACCCGTCCACCCACCAATCAATACAACCCCTCAGGAAGGCATCTAATAACAGAAGAGGAACAGGATATTAAACGTAAAAAACAAAAAGAAATACAATACAACAAACCCCTACCCCCCACCCTGCACCCCTGCATAAGGCTTCCGCCACACCCCAACTAGCAGTGTGCCTGTCGCCCCAATTAACTGTGTACTAAACGTAGAAAAGAAAAGTGGGGGAGGAAATCGACAAACGGCTCCCGGTCCCCCCCCCCCCCTGTCAGAAACAACGACCCCTGAACGCATAACCAAAAACAATCAGGATATTCAATCAGATCTATCAGGGGAAGTTATAAACACCGCCCAACCCTCCGCAAGAATAGTGGTAGCAAACCCATGTCCATTAAAGCTACAATACAAGCCCCTTTCAGTCAATCTCAACCTTGTCCCTTACGGTCTGCAATACAAACTCCCATAGGTGGAACCACTCTCTTTACAGGATAAACGAGATGGAAAAAGAATGCAAAAATGTTCAGTCCAGATAAGGTCAGTAGTAGTAGTTCATCAGAGATCCCAGTCTCACATAAGCACCCCCGCTCCGACAGCAAGTCCCAATACTGTTTCCTCCGAGAACACGATGAAGCTGCCAGGGGGGAAGAAATTGTTGCTGCGGTTCGAGAGTGGTTGAAAAGAGGCTCCGGGAACGGGCGGTCGAGTGGTTCCACCTTCGTCGGAAGAACTTGTAGATGTGGCAATGCAGTCACGATACCAAGGTTGCATTCAAATATTCGGTTACCAACCAAGGGCTCCGACACTGCATCCAGCACGAGGACATCATCCATCGGCAAAGCATTTACCGTGGGAGACCCCGCACATTTGAACTCTCGCAATGGAACAGGGTCCGGTCTCAGGCGCTCAGTCCCAGCTGCACAAGCAGACATTCTGAGGATCAAAACTTCCACATGAGAATGTAGAGCCCCGATGGCCATCAGGACGGTCCTCAGCGATGGTTCGCGTTCCGTCCGACCCATCTCCATTCGATGAGTTACTGGCAGGATCTTCGTCCCCAGAGCACCGGTTCTCCGGGGAAACAGGCCAGAATGGAGTGGACGGTCGCGAAGGGCGGTTGATCGTGTACCGCACAGCAGTCTATTTTCCGCTGCCGCGAGCGAGGACCCAAGCCCTTCGAACCCGGGGGGAGGGCGCGCCCGGTTTCCGGGACAGGGGACTCCGGCCCGCGGCCACAGGAGCGTCGCAGCACCTCTTCTTCGGTGTTAAGCAAACTGAGCGACCGCCACCAGAAGCAGGCAAAAGGACCTCCGCAGCGAGAGACCGGACCCAACCTGGGTCTCACAGCCGATGTTGATCAATTATGACCCGCTAGAACTCGAGGCCCCGGCTCACCAGCCGGGTTAGGCCGAGAATTGCAACACGGTGTAACTTTGTCGATCGAGTCCGCAAAAAGGTCAGGGTTGCACCACCGGGGTCAGCAACTATTTATCCACCTGGAGGTTGGGCGTAAGGTCAGGATTTATATCAGGATAATCCAACGGGAGGCAGAGCTCGGCGGAGCCGGGAGCCTAAGCAGCCATCTTGTTCGCGAGCGTAGCTCCTCTCGTAACACGGACTTTTGAGATCCGCATAGCGATATTGAATTAATGCCGTGATGAGTATTCTTATGACTCCGTTTTCATTTCTAGTTTTTATGATCTGCCGTATCCTTTTCAAACCAACATCCAGGAGATATAGGTGTGCACCAGGGGATGCAACTAATGGCAAATTAGAAGCACTTCCTTTTGAATAATACACAGGAGTCCATGACAGGAGATGTCACCCAGGTGGCACCCGGAACTACAAAAGCTAGCTCTTTCAAAACGATCGAATTTAAGGCTGTGCACCAGTCTTCATCACCCAATTCATTATATTCATTATATTCAAAGTAATGCCAGAATATCTGATTTCCCCAAACTGGACTGGAACAGAAACAAGTGAAACAATGTTTGTATCAGTCACTAACTTTCCAAATGTCCTGGGTGCCATTGGCCGCAAGCCTGTCAACTTGCTTCCACCTACATGAACAACTCTTCTTTAAGTCAATAGAAAGAATACATGCTCAATTAACGTGCAAGCAATTTGTGATAACAAGTACTGCTTCACTAATGTTAATGCCCAATTTCCTGCCAGTGGCCATGAATCGTATATCTTCAGGTACTCTACGTTTAATGTTTGTTTTGAAAAGGGAATGTATGGAGATTGATTAGTAATTGGTTAGTTGTAAAAATAGTTGTGTGCACATTATACATATTTAATAACTAAGGTATGTAAGTATATGAATACATATCTGTATTAATATTGATATATGTAATCAGACACATCAGTGTTTAGAATAATATAGTATTGTAAGTTTCCATATTAGGTGATATGGACAATGCTTTCAGACTTCGGCTGACACAACCATGCATTCGTTTCCCACACGTTCCTTAACAATGCGGGCGGAACAACATATGTATATGAACCACACATTCCATTTAAAACACAAGTAGTTAAAAACGACTTGCCTTAGGGAGGTGCTGGGCTTTGGAATAGTATATATAACTGCTGTATCGCCAGTCTATCGTTGCAAAGCACAAGGGGCAGCCCTATATGGAGCCGATACTTGGGGTTGCACTCATGTTTCCCAACTCACTGCTGCAGAAAATAGATTTGCCAGAAAGCTGGTCTCTGTCCCCAGTAGTACACCATTAATTCCCTTGTTTTACGATTTAGAACATAAAAGAATTGCAGATTTGGCCGACCTTAGACCACTTGTTTACTGAATTCAATTATGGACTACTCCTGAGCTGAAGGAATTTAGAGATTGTCTCGCTGAATTGTTGTGTATAAGGGGTGCCAAATCAATACCTTGGGTAAAATTTGTCTCTGAATGGTTTAATAAGTTGGGACTGGCAAGACTATGGATTAACCCAGAAAGAATGTGTAAGTCCGATTTTAATATCATACAATCTAGTTATTGGACCTGCATTCAATGTACTTACTTAAATAACCATTCAATTGGTACATTAAAAAACTGATTTTTAGATACTAAGCCGTTTTCTCGTTATGAGGCATTTTTAGATTTTGTTTCCTTTCCTCTAGCCAAAAGTCTTTATATCTTTGTTCGGCTTGGTACTATGCCCCTGAGATCAGTAACCAGTCACTGGCACAAGGCCCTCAGTATTAGTACTTGGCATAAGTACGTGTCCGGCATGTGCCCTGGCAGATGAAGATGAGGCACACATATTCTTCTTCTGGAAATTGATCATTACTATGTGCCAAAATCTGAAAGTAACAAAATATATAGTGACACATTGTGTGTAAGATCATTGTTACATGTTGTACATTACACAACATTGCTGTGAAACATTCTCTAGTAGAAGTAAGTTGTAGCAGTGATTTCATTGTTGAAGATGTAAATAATAGATATACTGGACCTCAAGAAGGTGTTAGGAGAAGGCAAGATTTTGACAATTTTTTACAAACATTAAAGGATTGTATATCTAAATATATATATACTCGGGGCAGCGAGTCTGGAACATCGGCCCTCCAAACAGGCAAGAGTGTCTCCTCCAATCTATGTGAGACGCTTTGGTTTTAAAGCAGACAGTTGAATGCGAGTGAAAAGGACACGAGACATCTGAGGAAGGCAGTAATGCCGAAATGCATTATGTCAGTCGCGTTTTTCTGCTAACTGAAAAATTAAACGGAAAGGATTCAAACGTACCTGCGTGGCTCTTTGTCTCTCAACAAGTGGGGGACTGTTTGGTGTTGGTGTGTAGTGCTGGCCACAAGCACTGGAGCCCCCATCCCTAAAGAAGTTTGGCGGAGTGTGGCTAACAAAGAAGGGGTGTGTCTCAATGTGCTTGGGAAACCGCCAAACCTACCTGGTGCCACAGCGTTCAACAGGCTGGATTACACTGGGTCATGACCTCATGACAGTGCCCACACTCACTGTAGCGGTGGGCGCGCTGCCACGTTGGGGACAGTGCAGGTGGGATGAAAGGTACGGGAATCCCGCTCCGTTTCTGCATTTGAAATCCGGGTTTTGGAAGTGCAGCTGCGGACACCGCCCACTGGGGCTAGAACTACCACATGATTCTCCGCAGCAAAGGAACTCGGGGCAGCGAGTCTGGAACATCGGCCCTCCAAACAGGCAAGAGTGTCTCCTCCAATCTATGTGAGACGCTTTGGTTTTAAAGCAGACAGTTGAATGCGAGTGAAAAGGACACGAGACATCTGAGGAAGGCAGTAATGCCGAAATGCATTATGTCAGTCGCTTTTTTCTGCTAACTGAAAAATTAAACGGAAAGGATTCAAACGTACCTGCGTGGCTCTTTGTCTCTCAACAAGTGGGGGACTGTTTGGTGTTGGTGTGTAGTGCTGGCCACAAGCACTGGAGCCCCCATCCCTAAAGAAGTTTGGCGGAGTGTGGCTAACAAAGAAGGGGTGTGTCTCAATGTGCTTGGGAAACCGCCAAACCTACCTGGTGCCACAGCGTTCAACAGGCTGGATTACACTGGGTCATGACCTCATGACAGTGCCCACACTCACTGTAGCGGTGGGCGCGCTGCCACGTTGGGGACAGTGCAGGTGGGATGAAAGGTACGGGAATCCCGCTCCGTTTCTGCATTTGAAATCCGGGTTTTGGAAGTGCAGCTGCGGACACCGCCCACTGGGGCTAGAACTACCACATGATTCTCCGCAGCAAAGGAACTCGGGGCAGCGAGTCTGGAACATCGGCCCTCCAAACAGGCAAGAGTGTCTCCTCCAATCTATGTGAGACGCTTTGGTTTTAAAGCAGACAGTTGAATGCGAGTGAAAAGGACACGAGACATCTGAGGAAGGCAGTAATGCCGAAATGCATTATGTCAGTCGCTTTTTTCTGCTAACTGAAAAATTAAACGGAAAGGATTCAAACGTACCTGCGTGGCTCTTTGTCTCTCAACAAGTGGGGGACTGTTTGGTGTTGGTGTGTAGTGCTGGCCACAAGCACTGGAGCCCCCATCCCTAAAGAAGTTTGGCGGAGTGTGGCTAACAAAGAAGGGGTGTGTCTCAATGTGCTTGGGAAACCGCCAAACCTACCTGGTGCCACAGCGTTCAACAGGCTGGATTACACTGGGTCATGACCTCATGACAGTGCCCACACTCACTGTAGCGGTGGGCGCGCTGCCACGTTGGGGACAGTGCAGGTGGGATGAAAGGTACGGGAATCCCGCTCCGTTTCTGCATTTGAAATCCGGGTTTTGGAAGTGCAGCTGCGGACACCGCCCACTGGGGCTAGAACTACCACATGATTCTCCGCAGCAAAGGAACTCGGGGCAGCGAGTCTGGAACATCGGCCCTCCAAACAGGCAAGAGTGTCTCCTCCAATCTATGTGAGACGCTTTGGTTTTAAAGCAGACAGTTGAATGCGAGTGAAAAGGACACGAGACATCTGAGGAAGGCAGTAATGCCGAAATGCATTATGTCAGTCGCTTTTTTCTGCTAACTGAAAAATTAAACGGAAAGGATTCAAACGTACCTGCGTGGCTCTTTGTCTCTCAACAAGTGGGGGACTGTTTGGTGTTGGTGTGTAGTGCTGGCCACAAGCACTGGAGCCCCCATCCCTAAAGAAGTTTGGCGGAGTGTGGCTAACAAAGAAGGGGTGTGTCTCAATGTGCTTGGGAAACCGCCAAACCTACCTGGTGCCACAGCGTTCAACAGGCTGGATTACACTGGGTCATGACCTCATGACAGTGCCCACACTCACTGTAGCGGTGGGCGCGCTGCCACGTTGGGGACAGTGCAGGTGGGATGAAAGGTACGGGAATCCCGCTCCGTTTCTGCATTTGAAATCCGGGTTTTGGAAGTGCAGCTGCGGACACCGCCCACTGGGGCTAGAACTACCACATGATTCTCCGCAGCAAAGGAACTCGGGGCAGCGAGTCTGGAACATCGGCCCTCCAAACAGGCAAGAGTGTCTCCTCCAATCTATGTGAGACGCTTTGGTTTTAAAGCAGACAGTTGAATGCGAGTGAAAAGGACACGAGACATCTGAGGAAGGCAGTAATGCCGAAATGCATTATGTCAGTCGCTTTTTTCTGCTAACTGAAAAATTAAACGGAAAGGATTCAAACGTACCTGCGTGGCTCTTTGTCTCTCAACAAGTGGGGGACTGTTTGGTGTTGGTGTGTAGTGCTGGCCACAAGCACTGGAGCCCCCATCCCTAAAGAAGTTTGGCGGAGTGTGGCTAACAAAGAAGGGGTGTGTCTCAATGTGCTTGGGAAACCGCCAAACCTACCTGGTGCCACAGCGTTCAACAGGCTGGATTACACTGGGTCATGACCTCATGACAGTGCCCACACTCACTGTAGCGGTGGGCGCGCTGCCACGTTGGGGACAGTGCAGGTGGGATGAAAGGTACGGGAATCCCGCTCCGTTTCTGCATTTGAAATCCGGGTTTTGGAAGTGCAGCTGCGGACACCGCCCACTGGGGCTAGAACTACCACATGATTCTCCGCAGCAAAGGAACTCGGGGCAGCGAGTCTGGAACATCGGCCCTCCAAACAGGCAAGAGTGTCTCCTCCAATCTATGTGAGACGCTTTGGTTTTAAAGCAGACAGTTGAATGCGAGTGAAAAGGACACGAGACATCTGAGGAAGGCAGTAATGCCGAAATGCATTATGTCAGTCGCTTTTTTCTGCTAACTGAAAAATTAAACGGAAAGGATTCAAACGTACCTGCGTGGCTCTTTGTCTCTCAACAAGTGGGGGACTGTTTGGTGTTGGTGTGTAGTGCTGGCCACAAGCACTGGAGCCCCCATCCCTAAAGAAGTTTGGCGGAGTGTGGCTAACAAAGAAGGGGTGTGTCTCAATGTGCTTGGGAAACCGCCAAACCTACCTGGTGCCACAGCGTTCAACAGGCTGGATTACACTGGGTCATGACCTCATGACAGTGCCCACACTCACTGTAGCGGTGGGCGCGCTGCCACGTTGGGGACAGTGCAGGTGGGATGAAAGGTACGGGAATCCCGCTCCGTTTCTGCATTTGAAATCCGGGTTTTGGAAGTGCAGCTGCGGACACCGCCCACTGGGGCTAGAACTACCACATGATTCTCCGCAGCAAAGGAACTCGGGGCAGCGAGTCTGGAACATCGGCCCTCCAAACAGGCAAGAGTGTCTCCTCCAATCTATGTGAGACGCTTTGGTTTTAAAGCAGACAGTTGAATGCGAGTGAAAAGGACACGAGACATCTGAGGAAGGCAGTAATGCCGAAATGCATTATGTCAGTCGCTTTTTTCTGCTAACTGAAAAATTAAACGGAAAGGATTCAAACGTACCTGCGTGGCTCTTTGTCTCTCAACAAGTGGGGGACTGTTTGGTGTTGGTGTGTAGTGCTGGCCACAAGCACTGGAGCCCCCATCCCTAAAGAAGTTTGGCGGAGTGTGGCTAACAAAGAAGGGGTGTGTCTCAATGTGCTTGGGAAACCGCCAAACCTACCTGGTGCCACAGCGTTCAACAGGCTGGATTACACTGGGTCATGACCTCATGACAGTGCCCACACTCACTGTAGCGGTGGGCGCGCTGCCACGTTGGGGACAGTGCAGGTGGGATGAAAGGTACGGGAATCCCGCTCCGTTTCTGCATTTGAAATCCGGGTTTTGGAAGTGCAGCTGCGGACACCGCCCACTGGGGCTAGAACTACCACATGATTCTCCGCAGCAAAGGAACTCGGGGCAGCGAGTCTGGAACATCGGCCCTCCAAACAGGCAAGAGTGTCTCCTCCAATCTATGTGAGACGCTTTGGTTTTAAAGCAGACAGTTGAATGCGAGTGAAAAGGACACGAGACATCTGTGGAAGGCAGTAATGCCGAAATGCATTATGTCAGTCGCTTTTTTCTGCTAACTGAAAAATTAAACGGAAAGGATTCAAACGTACCTGCGTGGCTCTTTGTCTCTCAACAAGTGGGGGACTGTTTGGTGTTGATATATATATATATATATATATATATATATATATATATATATATATGACCGTCCTCTTTTGTCTGCACAATGGTGTTGAAAGAAAAATAAAGAAACCTACCTGAAAAACGAGTGTTGGACCCTGTTTGTGCTGTGGTGCATCGGACGCCCTGGTTTCGAATTGGAGCTGGCTGTGTCTGTTCTTTGTTGAAGATATATATATATATATATATATATATATATATATATATATATATATATATATATATATGTATATATATTCATTCAACAAACTCGGTCCTTGGTGGGGGGAACACTTTGCAGTTGGTGCTCGCGGCGAGAAAAGGGCCAGTTCTCGCTTGAATATTTCCTACAAACGAAAAATGCGCAGCACACACCTTTGTCGTTTTCAGCTCTTTCCTCCTCCCTATGCATTTTGAACTTCTCGTCCCTGATCATGGTAGTTTACACAGTCCTTTATCAATTATCACTCTTTATACTCAGTATCCACATTTGCCCATTATGAGGTATTGTGGTATTGGTAGTTCATACCTTCAAATAACTTTATTAAACAAATTCTTTCTCCACGCAAAATACATATAACAACATTTATAACATTTGGGAAGCGTCGTTAAGGCTATCATTGTTTTATATATTATTGTATCTCATATGTAGCCATAATACAGTCTAATGCTATTTTATGAATGTTAAAGCACAGCCCCTTCACTTACATGGGCGGTGTTGATCTGAACCATTAGAATGGCAGCTCAGTTTTTAGACAATGCTCCTCAAAGTATTATACTGTGTGAACATCACTCTCGGCTAAGTGCCCTTATGCTTTTAATGCCTTTACACCCAAACCTCAGTGTAGGGCTCAATGCTAAAAATATTTTGGAGTTATGGCACTTAAATAATTTTCTTGTGGATCTGTTTTGGACTTAGTGTCCATTTATAAAGATCTGAGTATTCGTTAATATTATTATAAGTTTGGCCCCGCTCCCCTTCGCAGTCAGTTTCTATTCGTCAGTGTTGCTATAGATAAAAAATTGTGTATAGAAGAAAAGAGAAATACAAATACATTTCATATTAACATTCCCATGGGTTCAAGTTTCGTCTTCAATCATTGTTCCGTCAATTGGTCATAATGTCCAAATAATACAATTTCTAATGTTCCAAACAGATTTTCAATATTACCAGAGAACGTCCATTTGTTTGTTTATAAATGAACATACATCTCCTCGTCCCCATTCAGATCTGTAGGGATCTTTGTTTTAAACCTGATGATCAGCTTGTATTCAAGGCGTCTTAGCTTGAACGTTCTGTTACCACCCCTCTCATGTGGTGGAATTGTAGCCAGACCTGAGTACTTTATGTCTAGCCAAGTTTTGCCTGTGTGTATACCCATATGTTTCGCTATTGCATATGATATATCATGATTGATGGTGGAGTGGATATGCTCAAGTATTCTTTTCTTGAGTGGAAAGATAGTGCTGCTGATATATCTCTTTCCACAGAAACACTCAATTAGATATTCCACATACAAAGTTGGAAATATACACACACACACACACACACACATATATATATATATATGAAACTGGCTGGAGTGTCCTTACTTGGGGAACAGCTCGGGGATTCGAGCTGTGTGTTTGGAGACGTATTACGCACTCCACCGTGCGTTAAGGAGGCACCCGGGTGAAAGAGGAGCGGCAGATGGTGGAGGCGAGTTATGGATTAAAAGTACTGCCGGCCCCACCAGAACGAAGCGAGGTGTGATGGAAGCACCGCTCACATTTGTGGAATACGGAGATAGGGAGACTACGACATACCGGCACTACGTGGACTGAGCTCGAGGAGGCTTCCGAGAGCTGACAAAACGCGGAGCTGGTGAGTCAAACACTCCGTCACAGTGACACTGGTTTAACCCGTACAGCCGAGGAAATCTTAGTTCTCTGTTGTGTTACAAGATTATAGCGTGCACACTTGAGAAATGTTTACGGATGGAGAAAGGGAGGAAGCAGCAGGCAGTTTATTTAACTTAAAAACTATTGGGAAAAGCAAGGAAAAATTGAAAGAAAAAACGATACCAGGCACATTACAAAATCTTTTTGCAACTTTGGAAAAAACATACGAAAAAGAGATTCGTAAGTGGTGGGAGGCAACAAGCCTCCAAAAGTACTTGGAAGTCGGTAGGGTCCCGAGGGGGCTGAGAATATTCATCGTCCCTTCCTATGAAAGCCCCAATGAGGAACTCCTTGAAGAATGGTCGGAGTTTATGACAGGAACAACGCACCAAATGCTTAAAATTCTTGTAAAGCACGCATGGAGAGATAGGGCGAAATTTCAAGAGGAAATTAAGGAGATTGAGAAAAAAATTAAAGAGGACAAAGATGCTAAAAAAAGTGAAGAACTTCGTGAGCAGATGAAAAAGCGGTTAATAGATTATGAGAATACTATTAAAATAAGGAAACAGGAGAAATTTATCCGAGATGAGAAGGATTATTCTAATGGCCGCATTCTGACATTTGCCAGAAAATATGATGTCCCACGCCAAAACCAGCAATTGGCGAAAAAGCAACCCCAAGCTGCTGTTGAAATAAGTACTGAAGAATCAGAAATATCTGAAGACGAATCCATACAACAGGGAAACCAATCGGGTGCGAAGAAACCGGGAGAAATAAGGAGCGAAGTGGTGGAGGAGCAACCATCCACTTCAAATACTTTTTTTCAGGAATACGAGCTGATGCGCGGCCTGAGACAAAGACCGGCACCACGAACCCATCCACCAGCAGCTGCAAGAGGAAGACAAGGAGGGGCAAAAAAGGCAGAGGTGGGCCGTTCTACCCCGATGGTGACCCGCAGCAAACGCGGGAGCAGATGGTAGTAGCAAACAGTGACACAGAGAAACTTATGGAGAAAACAATTATCAATCTGTCGGATAGGGTACTGACAGAGAAAGAAAGCAGACTACTACAATTGGGACTGACATTTTGCCCTACTCCAGCTTTTGACTACACTCAAGTTCGCATTGACCTCTTCAAATTTGTAAGGAAGGCCAAGCTAATGAAGATTTTCAAACTCCACCCCAAGGATACAGCACCAATGACTACAGATGAAGATGAAAGTACAAGTGTACTGGCAGGCACTGATATGGAAGCACTGATCGCAGTACAAGGATTAATGGATGATACCTATTCGCAAGAGGACCCGAGGGAATCACCAACACAATTCCTGGAAGAAGGAGGAATTATTCAGAAAGGCTGTAGGAGCAGCATGAAAATTAAATCACACTTCAATCCCAAGGGTGCGCATGATGCGATAGATCCTTTTCAGGAAGTGGTCATTGAGGAACTAAAGGACCTACAGAAAAGGAAATTTGATGGTGCTAAAAGAAATTTCAATAAATTGGATTGGAACACAATTAAAAATCTGAAAGAAGATGAAAAAATAGTCATCAAACCCAGTGATAAAGGGGGAAATATTGTGTTGCTAAACAGACAACAATATGAGGACGAGGCTCTCTCACAACTGAGGAAACCAGAACATTATGCTCCCATTAAAAGAGAACAATATGTTGGGAGTATAACAAGGTTCCATACTCTTATTGCGGAATGGAAGGACAAAGGAATTCTGGATGTAAAGGATTGGATGAACTTGAAAAACGAACATCCACAACTAGCAACGTTCTACCACTTGCCAAAAGTACACAAGAGCAAAATCTGGCCGCCTGGACGACCAATAGTGTCGGCAATAGACAGTTTGTTAGAGAAAACCTCCATGTACATTGATAACTTTATAGCACCATTAGTGAAAGACTTGAGTTCCTACCTTAGGGACACACAGGACTTCCTAAAAACTGTCCAAGGAGTGATGTGGGATGAGGACTTGTTATTGATAACATTGGACATTACAAGCCTCTACACATCGATTAGACACGAAGATGGTCTAGAAGCAATGAATTTCTTCTTGCAAAGAAGGCCGTTGAAATTCAGGACACATAACCATATGATTATTGCACTAACGGAATTCTGTTTGAAAAATAACATTTTTCTATTTTCAGGCCAACTGTATCTACAGCTACAGGGGACCGCGATGGGCACGTGCTTCGCCCCCAGCTACGCGAATTTATTCGTGGGCTGGTGGGAGGAGCACGTGGCCTGGGCGGGAACCAACGAAAATTGGGTTGAGAAAATATCTCTGTGGACCCGCTACATTGATGATCTTTTCATCTTGTGGCGGGGAACACAGGATGAGGCAGAGGAATACATCAGAGACCTTAATAAGAACAATCTCAACCTCAGTTTTACCAGCAATATAAGTAAAGATGAGGTTTTCTACCTAGATCTAAAAGTATATATTGAGGACAACAAGATACAAACATCGTTGTATAGAAAACCGACGGCAGGCAATACAATCCTGCATGCTGGTATCTGTCACCCACGGTGTGTAGTGAACAATATCCCACTGGGGGAGTTCTTGCGCATTAAGCGGAACTGCTCCACTGAGGAGGAATATACAAAGGCCAAAAAGGAATCCAGACAGAGATTCGAAGCAAGGGGTTACCACAGAGGGGTCTTGAACGAGGCGGAAAAAAGGAGTGATGCACGACCAAGGAAGGAACTATTAATTGATAAGGTCAAGAAAGCAGATATGACACTGAGACTTAGCACTAACTACAATGATAAGTCACCAGAGATATTCCAAATTCTGCGAAGAAATTGGAAGATACTTAAATCAGACAGTGTCTTGAGAAAGTCTCTGTCTGATTATCCCCTGGTAACATATCGAAGAAGTCACTCACTCAGAGACCATCTAGTGAATAGCCACCATGAAGTGAGCAAAAAGAAGAAAGCCCCAATTTTGGGTTTCTATCCATGCATGAAATGCAAGGCCTGTAGAAATTCCGAAAAGGTAAAAGAGTATGAAGTACCAGGAAGGGGACAGAAAAGACAAATCTCCAAATTATTGAACTGTAATTCAGAGTTCACTGTATACTGTTTGGTCTGTCCATGCGGTAAGAAGTACGTGGGCAGTACCATTAAACAGACCAAACTTAGAATCCTCAAACATATGAGGGCAATAAATTTGAAAGACCAAACCTACCCGGTAGCCCGACACTATGAGAAGGTACACCAAAGCAATAAAAATCTGCTGTCCTTCTTCATATTGGACCAATTGGTCAGAACAGAGAGAGGAGGAGATTGGGTCAAAAAGTTAAGAATGTTGGAGTCTCGTTATATCATCATGCTCCAAACCAAGAACCCAACAGGTCTGAACAACGAAGAGGAAATGTGGGTACACCTACACTAACCCACAAACTTAAAGTAAAGTAAAGTATACTGAATGGAGAACTCTCGCTATCACTTTTCCCTTCCTTCCCTTCCCATTAGTTAAAAACAGTTAATGATGAGTATAACTTCCCTGCTACGTAACAATTTCCCTAAAACAAAATTTCCACCTGCCCTCTCCCTTTTCTCCATCAACGTCCCCTTTGTTCCTTTTAGATGATAGGACGTGATTAGGGCACAAGAATAGTGAACAAAGAGGGTATTATGAGGCACTTTCAAAAATAACCACAGCCATCATATTGAATAACAGTATCAATGTACTCTGAATAAAGAGTTCGTCGTATGATAGCCCATTCAGGGCATGATATGCTCTACAAAGATAAATTATACACTGGTATTAAAGTGTATTCATTGTCATGAAAAAGTGGGATACACGGTAATAATATATCTCGAACTGTGAGGTTGTGGACAAAGCAAGGAAAAATAAGCCCATTCAGGGTAGTGTAATTCAATGTTGAGTTTACATGAAATGATTTGCTGACTCCACATTTTATTATTAAGATTTCACTGAAACGAATGCAATGAATGTAATGAAAAACGTGATTTAACACTTAGATTGGTTAGTGATAATACTAATGTGAGACGCTATAAGATGGCTGCCAAAAGCAAATGAACTTGTGTGCCTCTTTTTATGTTTACCTTTTTTACCATATGACACATTTTTTTTTTTGAAAACTTTATTTAAATAAGAAAAAATGTCTCTGTCAGCCAACACTGACGAAGGCGGCAACGCCGAAACGCGTTTGTTGACTGCATGTGTGCGTTAAAATAAATCGAACGCAGAGACAAAGGAAAACTGGCTGGAGTGTCCTTACTTGGGGAACAGCTCGGGGATTCGAGCTGTGTGTTTGGAGACGTATTACGCACTCCACCGTGCATTAAGGAGGCACCCGGGTGAAAGAGGAGCGGCAGATGGTGGACGCGAGTTATGGATATATATATATATATATATATATATCATCACAAATTCAGCCGTTTCTCTTGCCTCTTCTGATGGTGAGCCCACGGTGGGGTGGCTAACCACTTAACTCTTCTCCATGATCTTCCCCTCTTAAACGTTGTCCACATAAAAAAAGAGAAACAGCCAGGACTCATTATACTTCTGCGCATTTAATTATTCAAACAAGCAGCAATTTAACACCCAAAGCATTTCAAAGCCCTCGCCTCTTGTTCACGAGTCATTTGCGTTTACTTCCTAGCATCATATAAACATTTGACTCCCCACCACCAGGACTACATGGAATATCTTTCTCTATTCAATTTCACGGCGGCCATCTAATACTGTTATTTCTTCTATTACAATTCATTGTGTTAAACTTTTTCAAGCTGAACACATTATTGATACTTAAGCAATTCAGAATCAAAATCAGAAAGTACTTTATTCGGTTAAAAATCATTAACCATAAAAGCAACAACATGAAAAATTACAATTTATACAAATCTATTTAAAAACACACAATTTCATTATATTTCATTTACACCAATGGATTTTCGTAGTTTAAAGACATGTTTAAAAAAGCTTAAAACTACAACAACGGTTAAAACTGTGTCCATTCTCTGACATTCTAAAAAAGCTAAACGACATCTATTTAAATTCATGTCTTTGAGAAAGGGGATTATAACTTTTCTGCGAGGCATAATATAAAATTTACAAAAGAATAAAATGTGAATATCAGATTGGGGTGAGGAATCATCACAGGGGCAGGTAGGTAAATGTCGCGACCATAAATTCATTTCTGGGAAGGACAAGAGTCTGAAAACAAGATTTAATCTAAAACGGGTTAAGAGAAATCGATCATAATTTGTCATCAACAGGGTCAAATAGGGCTGTACTTTTACACCAGTCAATATTAAATTGTGCGAGGCAACTGTCTTTTTGCTGATTTCCGCTCGCCTTCTTTTATCCTCAAGGTAATCCAAACTCATTTTTTTCAAAAAGTTTTCTGGGTATGTTTCCCATAGAGGATGGGTCCTCATAGTATTCACGGCATCCAATATCAATCATAAAATGTTTAATATAAGCTAGCCAGTCAACGGTACTCATATTTTCCATATTTAATATATCCTGTAGCACAGCCCGATTAACTACACATTTGTTAGTAGTCCATACCCTGTGCCACAAAAGAATGGGCTGTATTCTAATTAGATCTGATATATGGGGTTGACCCAATTCTATGTGACAAATGTATGTTGAAACACTCTGCGGTACAGCTAAAACATCCCGCAGAAATGTATTTTCAACAATTTGTAATGGTTCTATATTAGAAAAACCCCAAAGTCCCGCACCATACAGGGCTACAGATGTACATGTGGCGTTATATATGTTCAAGATTTCTCTTATTGGTTTGTTACCCAGCTTTTTTTTAAAAGTCTTGATGGCCATTATGGTTTTTTGGAACAAAAGAGTTCTGGCCTTTATAGCACTTGTCCATCCCCCCAGTTCATGGAACAAAATACCCAGGTAAGGGAAAGAGGTGATATTTTCCAAGGGAACATTATTCAAGTACATACTTTTCATCTTTTTCCCAAATCTTGTACCACAGTTCATGGAGTATGTTTTACCACAATTGATTTTCAGGTCTAAACTCAACATGAACTTTTCGAAGGATAGTAACAATTTTTGTAGGGCCAAGGGGGTACGGGCCATTAAGACGGCATCGTCCGCATACATGAGTGCAGGGATCAGCCTCTTCCCCACCCTGGGCACATCCCTGCACTCCTGCAGGAGTCGATGTTCAAGTCCATTTATGTAAAGGAGAAATAAGAAGGGGGCCAGAACACAACCCTGGCGTACTCCGCGTCCCACTCCAAATCTCCTAGTACATTCTCCCCCACGGCCATATCGGACTGTGGCTGTGGCTCCTGAGTATAATTCTCTCAGAAAACAGATGATGGAAGCTTCCACGCCTAGCCCTTTCAGAATTTCCCACAATTTAGTATGTGATACGCAATCAAATGCCGAGGACAAGTCGACAAACATGAGATATAACCGTTCACCTTTAACCCTTGTATACTTTTGTTGAACAATCATTAAATTTAAACATTGTTCAACAGTTCCCATGCCTTTCTGGAATCCATACTGTAGGTCGCTCATTATTTCATTTTCCTCCGCCCAATTCTGGAGTCTTGCCAAAATAATTCTACCAAGAATTTTTACAGATGAATCAAGGAGGGAGATTGGCCTATAGCAAGCACAATTTTGTCTATCCCCCTTCTTGTAAATCGGCACAATAATCGAGGTAAACCAGGATGGGTTTAAGCCCTTGGCAAGTGCGGCATTAAAAAGCTGTACCAGCACAGGGCCCCAGATCTCTTTGTTTGCTTTATATAGGTCTGCAGGGATCCCGTCAGGGCCAGCAGCCTTGCCACCCTTCGTTGCTTTCAACCCTGTTATGACTTCCTCCAGAGTTATCACCAGATTCTCTTCCCCCATTCCACCATTGACCATTTTAGGTACATTTGTAATGAAAGGATCATCTAGGGAGCTATATAAGTTTGAAAAGTGTTCCACCCATTCATCTTCGGTAATCGCCGTCTCTATGCGAGCCTTATGACTATCAAAGAGGAAAGGAGTATTAACAGCCCACCAAAAAGCAGATGCATCCTTCGACTGTGCAGCCTCGCAGAGGGCTTCTAGGGCCTCCTTTTTTATAGCGTTTTTTTCTATTTTTCAGGGCCTCATTATAGGTTTTCCTCAACCCTCTTATTACTAAGCGATCCCGGGGAGACCTGTGGATAGCGTGTTTCAAATCAGTTAGTGCCCTAGTACAAGCAGTATCAAACCAACTTTTAGTGCGCCTAGTCCTGTTTTTTGCCTCCACCCACAGGCTTTTTTTGATTTCAAGAGCTATTCTATCAAAATGCTCTAATATCTGGTCACACTGAGACGTCTCCCCAAGACAAATAGAAAAACTATCTGAACAGGCATTTAGCAGCTTTGCAAGAAACATTTCTGGCGTGACCTTGCCCCATTTTAAAGTGTACCCATTTTGCCTTCCCAAAATCACGTCAGGGGCAGTATGTGAGGTGAGAGTCTCTTCACAGTGTTCATAAAAAGGGTTCTCAACCTCTATTAATTGGGGCAAATGATCACTTAGGGGTAGCTCTAGAGTCTCTGACCTGTTAATCCTGCGGCTATAACTATTTGATACAAGAATAAAATCAATAGTGGACGAAGCTCCTCTACCAATGAATGTAGGCCCAAAGGAGGTAGGATTCTGAGCTATTTCGTTTGCAAAACCCAGATCATACATGAACACTAATTCGTTAAGTAGGTCCCCGATCAAAGAGTGGTCAAAGTGTGTTAGATTTATATCTTGTTCTAACATTAGGCCACAAATCCCCTGTTTTCCCTTTGTACAGAGTGGACAGTTAAAATCCCCCCCCATAAAATTGTCATTTCCTTATTGGACTTGTCTATTTCATGTTGTATATCTTCCCTAAGCATTTTTCAAATGTTAGGGATTTCGTCCTTCAGAATATTATTGTAGAAATTTATCAAAACTACATTGAATCCCTTTTTTGAGCTTAGGGTTATTACATGGTAGTAACTGGATTTAGACATAAAATGTACTTTCTCATATTTAAGCTGATTAGAGAGAAATGTTATTAAACCTCCCTTCGCACGTCCGTGTTGGCCCCCTTCAGCCGGGGTAAAAAAGTTTCTATACCCACTTATATACACTGGGTCCGTGGTCCAAGTTTCTTGGAGAACCACAACGTCCCGCCCGTTTAGGATAGTCTCCCAGGATGGATTGTTAATCTTGTTCTTTAATCCTGCTAATTCCAAAATAGAAATGTACAGGATTTCCTTTTCTTATTTACTTCCATATCTGCCTGGGGGATATTACAAGATAACTTTTTACATGGGAGGCTTACTCCTCCACTATTATCCCCCACCTCTGCCTCCTGGGTGCTCAAAGTTTTACAGGGAGCCTCTTTAGTGTCTCCATAGTTTATTTTTAGGGTCAGTTCTAATGGTAAGATAGTCTTACATCCCTCCCCTAGGGTGCACTCTTTTAGGTTATTTTTAGAGTCAGTGACTACTCCTACACTCAGAATATTTGTCTGGTGGGTATCCTGTTCTTGTCAATCGACATAGTCAAGGCTCCAGAAAGCATCGAATCTATTATAGGTTGGTAGATTATAAACTGGTAGGGCAAGGCCTCTATTCTCCCAAAAATGATTATTATTTCTATAATTTAATCCAGGAGTTGTTGGAACAAATTGCCTTTGATTGAAATTAAGCTGTCTCTGAGTTTGGGAAAAAGGAGTCTGACCGTATCCACGTTGATTTGAGCTGAACCAATAAACGGGGTACCTTACTTTATCTATATCTTTTGCCCTGGGCAATAAGGATAGAAGTAGCTAAGATAGTGAGTAGTAATAGAATCGCTACTTCTTGAATCATACCAATCTCCTATATGCCGTACCGCTCTATGATCTTTAAAATTTACAAGAATAACATCCCCTTTCTTGTCTTTAGGTCTAGAGCCCACCCAGAATGATCGCCTCACCGTCAGAATTTCTCCGTTAATATGGGCAGGCAGGGGTCTATTATTATGTAACCAGTGTATCACTTTGTTTCTTAAGGCTCGATGGTCTTCCCTGATGTCCATAGGTAGCTCGGGGACACCCGCCATGACTATTGTGTAAGGAGCTGCTTCAGGTGGTAGGTCAACAATTCTCTGTGGATGTCAATTTCTATTCTGAGAATTTGCTGTGCCGTTCTCCTTAATAGCCTTGGAATGCGGTATCTCTGACCTTTCTTCCAGAATCAGATTTTCCCCACCTTGGACGCCTACTTTGCTTGTGGCTTTAATTTCAGGGTCGGGCTTCTTTTTTAACAAAGGTGATGATAGAGCTTTTTTTGGTATCGGACCAGTTGGACCAGTTGTTTTTACCCCAGTGTGTACAGTTATTGTAGAGGGAGTTGGGCAAGGTAGAGCTTGTTTAATGGCTGTCATCGTTGTAACAGATGGACCACTAGATTTTATAGTATTCACTCCCTTTGCCAGATCAGCTAGTAATAGCGTATTTTTCCCTACTTTTTTATCTAACTGATCAAGTTTAGTGTTACACAAATTTATTTTTTCTAACAGGGGCTGAATTAACGCTTTTACCAAGCTATCAAATTTTACTAGCAGACCACTCTCACTGAAAGAACAAGGGTGAGTTGTCATTTGAGATACAGTCGGAGGGGTTGATAAAGTAACCACATCGGTCACTGCTACAATTGGGCTCCTCTTCTGTAATTTAGCTTCCCTGGTCTTCATAGGACAACCCCCTCTTTTTTTTAATGATGTTAGTGATGTTAGTATTAGTGTTAGATGATGACACGTGCATTATGTTTGGAGATGATGCTGGAGAGAATCTAGGGGAATTTGATAACCCTTCATCAACATAAGTACTACACAGACTCGTGCGGGGTACTTGCATACTAACAGGAGTATTTAGAATGGAGATCTCAGTAGTAGAATAATCTGATGCTTCCCCTTTTTCCCCCCTGTCTCCTATACTAGATAGCCCAATATCTTCCATGCTACTGTGTATATGGGTTATCGATGGGGCTGTCCCTATATATCCCAAAGAGGAACTTTTGTATGTCGTGGTAACCAATTGAGGGCTCTTTTTAGCTGTATGTACTTTTTGATTTTGCTTCCCCCTTCTCCTTCTTGATTTTGCCTTTTTAAATATTCTTGCTGAGCGTATGTGGGATGTAGTCAGTCAAGTCAAGTCAAGTCAAGTCAGAGAATTTATATAGCGCACTACATACCCAGAGGGTCTCAAGGCGCTTAGAAAGGGGAGGAGGATTACTTGTCAAATATCCACGTTTTAAGTTGCTTTCTGAATGCTAGGTGGTTCTGGGTAAGGCGAAGGTAAGCGGGGAGTGAGTTCCATGTTTTAGCAGCCAGGTATGAGAAGGATCTGCCTCCCATGGTGGTCTTGTTGATGCGAGGTACAGTGGCGAGGGCTTGGGTGGAAGAACGTAGTTGGCGGGGGGGTGTAGAAGGACAGTCGTGAGTTGAGGCATTCTGGTCCGATGTCGTAGAGTGATTTGTGTTCGTGGGTCAACAGTCGGAAAGTGATCCTCTTATTGACGGGTAGCCAGTGGAGGTCTTTAAGGTGACCCGAGATGTGTTCGTTGCGTGGGATGTCTAATATGATCCTGGCTGAGGCGTTTTGGATTCGTTGGAGTTTCTTCTGGAGTTTAGCGGTAGTGCCTGCGTAGAGGGTGTTTCCGTAGTCCAGTCGGCTCGTGACCAGAGCATGGGTGACTGTTTTCCTTGTTTCGGTGGGGATCCAGCGAAATGTTTTTCTGAGCATGCGAAGAATGTTGAAGCAGGAAGAGGATACGGCGCTGACTTGTCTGTTCATTGAGAGTGAAGAATCCAGGATGACGCCTAGGTTCCGTGCGTGGTCTGTCGGGATGGGTGCTTTTCCGAGGGCTTCCGGCCACCAGGAGTCGTCCCATGCAGAGGGGGATGTACCTAAGATGAGGACTTCTGTTTTGTCTGAGTTCAGTTTCAGACGGCTTTGTTTCATCCATTCGGCAACTTCTTTCATTCCTTCGTGTAGGTTAGTTTTGGCGGTGCTGGGGTCATTGGTGAGAGAAAGGATTAGTTGAGTGTCATCCGCGTAAGAGATGATGTTGAGGTTGTGTTGGCGGGCGATGGCCGCGAGGGGGCTCATGTATACGTTGAAGAGGGTGGGGCTGAGTGAGGATCCTTGTGGTACGCCACAGATGACTTCAGTGGCCTCGGACTTGAATGGTGGGAGGCGGACTCTCTGGGTTCTTCCGGTGAGGAACGAGGTGATCCATTCAAGTGCTTTTCCTTGGATTCCGATGTTTTTGAGGCGTTGTAAAAGGGTGCTGTGGCAGACTGTGTCGAATGCTGCAGAGAGGTCGAGGAGGATGAGGGCGACTGTGTCTCCATTGTCCAGTAGAGTTCGAATGTCGTCTGTTGCTGCGATGAGGGCGGTCTCAGTGCTGTGTTTTGCTCGGAAGCCAGATTGTGAGGAGTCGAGGGATTTGTTGGCTTCGAGGAAGGCGGCGAGCTGGTTGTTGACAGCTTTCTCGATGACTTTGGCCGGAAATGGAAGGAGCGAGATGGGGCGGTAATTTTTGAGTTCGGTGGGGTCCGCTGTGGGTTTTTTCAGAAGGGCGGTGAGTTCAGCGTGTTTCCAGTCTTCCGGGAAGGTGGCGGAGTTGAAGGAGCAGTTGATGACGTCTCGGAGGTGCGGTGCTATGACGGAGTCTGCTTTGTTGAAGATGTGGTGAGGACATGGGTCTGTGGGGGATCCTGAGTGGATGGAATTCATCAGGCGGATTGTGTCATCAGTGGAGATTGGGTTCCAGTCGTTAAGGGTGTTCACGGGGGGAGAATGTTCATCAAATGGTAGGGTGGGTTGGTTTCCGGGTTGGTTGTCGAAGCTGTTGTGGATGTCTGCAATCTTGTTGTGGAAGAATGAGGCTAGGGAGTCGCAGAGGGCTTGAGAGGGGGTGATGTCGTTGGAGTTGGCCGAGGGATTGGAAAATTCCTTGACGATGTTGAAAAGTTCCTTGTTGTTGTGGGCGTTGTTGTCAAGTCGATCCTTGTATGCTGTTTTCTTGGCCTTACGGATTAGTTGGTGGTGAGTGCGGGTGGCGTTTTTGAAGGCGTCCTTGGTGCTAGTGGTTGGGTCTTTTTTCCAGGCCTTTTCAAGGGAGCGGCAGAGTTTCTTGGACTTCTTAAGATCCTCGTTGAACCATGAGGCCTTTTTGCTGCCAGGTTTGCTTTGACGTTTTTTCAGTGGTGCTAAGGTGTCGGCGGTGTTGGATAACCATAGGGTGAGGTTGGCGGCGGCTTCGTTTGGGTTAGAAGAGAGGGCTGGGGTGTTTAGAAGGAGCGAAGTGGAGATCTGGTCCGTGGTGATTTTGTTCCAGTTTCTTTGCAGAGTAGGTTGGAGGTGGTTGGTGGGTTTTGGTTTGTTGTAGGTGAAGTGAACGCAGCTGTGGTCAGTCCAGAGGAGATCTGTAGTGTGGCTGAAGGAGACATGATTGCTGGAGGTGAAGATGGGGTCGAGTGTGTGACCTGCGATGTGGGTGGGGGAAGTGACCAGTTGTTTAAGTCCGAGGTTGGCGAGGTTGTCTAAGAGGGTGGCGGTGTTGCGGTCGTTGTTCTTTTCAAGGTGAAAGTTGAGGTCTCCCAGAAGGATGTAATCTTTGGAGGGGAGCGCGTGTGGGGTGATGAAGTCTGTGATGTCTTCACTGAATTTTGCGCGGGGTCCTGGTGGTCTGTAGAGGAGGGTGCCTCTGAGTGTGGTCTTGGGGTCGATGTGGATCTGGAAGTGAAGGTGTTCAGAGTTAGCGAGGTTGGCGTCAGAGCTGGTTGAGATGCGGATTGATTTCTTATGGACGATAGCGATTCCTCCTCCTGTGTGGCTGGTACGGTCCTTGCGAGTGATCTTATAGTCTTCAGGGATGGCAATGGTGATGTCTGGGGCGGAGGAAGCGTTCATCCAAGTTTCTGTTAGGAAGGCGACGTCTGGAGAGATGGTGTCTAGTAGATTCCAGAGGTCAATGGCGTGTCTGTGGACCGATCGAGTGTTGAGAAGGATGCACTGTAGGTGGTTGGGGTCGGGAATCTGTGTTGTGGTCGTAGCGGGGATGTTGTCGGTGCCGATGAATTTGCAGGAGTAGCAAGAGAAAGGTCCATGGGTGTGTCCAGGGGCGGCTTGGACGCAGTTGGGGGCGCGACCGGGGTTAAGGGCAAGGAGGGTGGCGGCATCGTAGGTAATGCGGGGGGGCTGGGAGGGACGGGGACCAGGGGGTCTGGCGCTGGGCGCGGTACAGGCGCGGACGGGCGTAGACGGGCTTACCTTTGGCGCACCTTCGGCGTGTCCGTAGCGCGTGGACGCTGCGCGTGGGGACATTGGCCATAAATGGATGTTGGAGGGGGCGGAGCGTGGGAGGGGCAGCAGCTGGGAGGCGGTGGCGGGAGGAGGGGCGGACCAGGGGAAAACAAGCAACAAAATGGAGGGTCAAAGGCTAATGGAGCCAGGGGCAGCAAATACACTACAGCGTCGAGTGTGCAGGACAATTGCAAGTAAATACACAAGGCTCAATGTAGCACAATCAATCAATTCAAACAGCCTCAGCAAGGTCGCGCTAGCAATTAATTAATTAAATAGAGAAATGCGGCGCTGCGCGAGCAAAGCGCTTCTAGGCTGCGAGGGTCAGACAAATATGCAAGTACAGCTGAGAATGGTAGTTCACAAAACGATACCGCCAGGAGACAGAGCGAGGCAGCTGCAGTTCAGCTGGAGCGTGGGGGAGCGACCGATCTGGAGGAAGGTCCAGGCGATCACAATCTGCTCGGGGGAGAGGAAGGGTAGAGATCGTGGGTGGGAGGGGCAGCAGCTGGGAGGCGGTGGCGGGAGGAGGGGCGGACCAGGGGAAAACAAGCAACAAAATGGAGGGTCAAAGGCTAATGGAGCCAGGGGCACCAAATACACTACAGCGTCGAGTGTGCAGGACAATTGCAAGTAAATACACAAGGCTCAATGTAGCACAATCAATCAATTCAAACAGCCTCAGCAAGGTCGCGCTAGCAATTAATTAATGAAATAGAGAAATGCGGCGCTGCGCGAGCAAAGCGCTTCTAGGCTGCGAGGGTCAGACAAATATGCAAGTACAGCTGAGAATGGCAGTTCACAAAACGATACCGCCAGGAGACAGAGCGAGGCAGCTGCAGTTCAGCTGGAGCGTGGGGGAGCGACCGATCTGGAGGAAGGTCCAGGCGATCACAATCTGCTCGGGGGAGAGGAAGGGTAGAGATCGTGGGTGGGAGGGGCAGCAGCTGGGAGGCGGTGGCGGGAGGAGGGGCGGACCAGGGGAAAACAAGCAACAAAATGGAGGGTCAAAGGCTAATGGAGCCAGGGGCAGCAAATACACTACAGCGTCGAGTGTGCAGGACAATTGCAAGTAAATACACAAGGCTCAATGTAGCACAATCAATCAATTCAAACAGCCTCAGCAAGGTCGCGCTAGCAATTAATTAATTAAATAGAGAAATGCGGCGCTGCGCGAGCAAAGCGCTTCTAGGCTGCGAGGGTCAGACAAATATGCAAGTACAGCTGAGAATGGTAGTTCACAAAACGATACCGCCAGGAGACAGAGCGAGGCAGCTGCAGTTCAGCTGGAGCGTGGGGGAGCGACCGATCTGGAGGAAGGTCCAGGCGATCACAATCTGCTCGGGGGAGAGGAAGGGTAGAGATCGTGGGTGGGAGGGGCAGCAGCTGGGAGGCGGTGGCGGGAGGAGGGGCGGACCAGGGGAAAACAAGCAACAAAATGGAGGGTCAAAGGCTAATGGAGCCAGGGGCAGCAAATACACTACAGCGTCGAGTGTGCAGGACAATTGCAAGTAAATACACAAGGCTCAATGTAGCACAATCAATCAATTCAAACAGCCTCAGCAAGGTCGCGCTAGCAATTAATTAATTAAATAGAGAAATGCGGCGCTGCGCGAGCAAAGCGCTTCTAGGCTGCGAGGGTCAGACAAATATGCAAGTACAGCTGAGAATGGTAGTTCACAAAACGATACCGCCAGGAGACAGAGCGAGGCAGCTGCAGTTCAGCTGGAGCGTGGGGGAGCGACCGATCTGGAGGAAGGTCCAGGCGATCACAATCTGCTCGGGGGAGAGGAAGGGTAGAGATCGTGGGTGGGAGGGGCAGCAGCTGGGAGGCGGTGGCGGGAGGAGGGGCGGACCAGGGGAAAACAAGCAACAAAATGGAGGGTCAAAGGCTAATGGAGCCAGGGGCAGCAAATACACTACAGCGTCGAGTGTGCAGGACAATTGCAAGTAAATACACAAGGCTCAATGTAGCACAATCAATCAATTCAAACAGCCTCAGCAAGGTCGCGCTAGCAATTAATTAATTAAATAGAGAAATGCGGCGCTGCGCGAGCAAAGCGCTTCTAGGCTGCGAGGGTCAGACAAATATGCAAGTACAGCTGAGAATGGTAGTTCACAAAACGATACCGCCAGGAGACAGAGCGAGGCAGCTGCAGTTCAGCTGGAGCGTGGGGGAGCGACCGATCTGGAGGAAGGTCCAGGCGATCACAATCTGCTCGGGGGAGAGGAAGGGTAGAGATCGTGGGTGGGAGGGGCAGCAGCTGGGAGGCGGTGGCGGGAGGAGGGGCGGACCAGGGGAAAACAAGCAACAAAATGGAGGGTCAAAGGCTAATGGAGCCAGGGGCAGCAAATACACTACAGCGTCGAGTGTGCAGGACAATTGCAAGTAAATACACAAGGCTCAATGTAGCACAATCAATCAATTCAAACAGCCTCAGCAAGGTCGCGCTAGCAATTAATTAATTAAATAGAGAAATGCGGCGCTGCGCGAGCAAAGCGCTTCTAGGCTGCGAGGGTCAGACAAATATGCAAGTACAGCTGAGAATGGTAGTTCACAAAACGATACCGCCAGGAGACAGAGCAAGGCAGCTGCAGTTCAGCTGGAGCGTGGGGGAGCGACCGATCTGGAGGAAGGTCCAGGCGATGTAGAATGTTCTTTTTCCACAATATCTGGGCGGTCAGCAAGTCTTACGGCATGCACCTGTGCTATCGCAGTGACCACTTTCCCAAAGGCAATAGGTGGGTTTTTGTGCGTAGGAATGTCAATTAACTGCGCCTCATCCTGGATCAAAGAAAGATTCCCGTGACCTAAAGAGGCCCGTCTATCACAATTAATCTGGGTTACTTTCTGAATTAAATAGTTATCCATAGGCCCTTTGTCTAGTTTCTCCTTAGACATCATGCTAGCTTAGTTTCATACAGATTCTGAAAACACAATACTTAAGATAATTAAAAACAGCAAAACTACAGGCCTTCAGCGATCAGCGCTTAATACCTAAACCTAGATATATACAACAAGGGTTCACAGGAGGTACCTGTATAAAGAGTGTCCCAAAGGTACCAGCGTCTAATGCCCAGTCCAGTCCCCTCAGGCCTCTGAGGGCCTCAGAGGGCCCGCCCTTTGCCCGGGCTTCGCTCCGCGCTTTGCCCCGTGCGCGTCCCGCTAGCGCGTCTGGGGCTGTCTGTAAATAACGGGAGGGAGGCGGGAAGAGGACCAGCTGCGGCGAGTCTAAGAGCGCAGCGCCCGCTGGTCCTCGCAGTCCCGCAGGGGTGAGAACGTCCCTCGACGGCTCCCCTCGTAGTCAGGGAGTCCTTAGAAGTCGAAGCCTCGAGCGGCACCCGCGAAGAGTGGGCAGCAGGCAGCAAAAAAGCCACGTAGGCGGGAAACAGCAGCAACCTCGTCGTCCCCAGCTTCAGTGGCAGCACAACACGCGCCCTGCCCTCAGTTCTTTAATCCAGGCGGGAGGGGGGCGGGAAGAGGACCAGCTGCGGCGAGTCTAAGAGCGCAGCGCCCGCTGGTCCTCGCAGTCCCGCAGGGGTGAGAACGCCCTCGACGGCTCCTCTCGTAGTCAGGGAGTCCTTAGAAGTCGAAGCCTCGAGCGGCGCCCGCGAAGCGGGGTCCGCGAGGAGTGGGCAGCAGGCAGCAAAAAAGCCACGTAGGCGGGAAACAGCAGCAACCTCGTCATCCCCAGCTTCAGTGGCAGCACAACACGCGCCCTGCCCTCAGTTCTTTAATCCAGGCGGGAGGGGGGCGGGAAGAGGACCAGCTGCGGCAAGTCTAAGAGCGCAGCGCCCGCTGGTCCTCGCAGTCCCGCAGGGGTGAGAATGTCCCTCGACGGCTCCTCTCGTAGTCAGGGAGTCCTTAGAAGTCGAAGCCTCCAGCGGCCCCGCGAAGCGGGGGCCGCAAGGAGTGGGCAATCCTATAATGAGTAGGGAGTAGGCAATCCTATAATGACTTGCCTAGGATACATCTAAATATCGAATGGCATGATTCAATTTACTGTTGTCTTGCCCCAGTGGCATTGAATCCATATAAATTATCTCAACTGTTACTAGTCTCATGCTCATTAATCATTCCCAACTCAATTTTGCCCAAGTGGGCTTTGAATCCAACTCTGTTGTTTCTACTGTCTCTTTTATACTTACAATACTCACTAATTTTTGTACCAAGGTAGACCAAGTCAGTGTAGTTCATTTCAATGCTCTGTTACTCAGCTTTCTCATAATGGCCTGGATATATTTGCACGTTTGCATTTCTTTCTCCCCCCCTCATTTTTCCATGTTACCTATGTGAGAAGTTGGCTTGGTATATGATGTTCACTATTCTAGTGATCACCTTGCACCAGTCCAAACAACCCTTATGGTGATGGTTGTAAGTCAACCTTATAGACCACCTATCCTTTATCTAACGTCTCAGGACTCAGCTCCTACCTTTATACAACTAAAAGGGGCGGAATTACTTTCTAGGTTCCTCCTATGGGTGGGACCAGGAAGGGGGGTGGTTACACCTCCTTTCCTTTGTCCAGTTTCGCGCCAGAGCTGGGGCTGGAGTGCCCCAGCAACCGGTTTGAACTGGGGTATGCAAGGAGCACCTAGTGTGCCCCAGGCAGTGTCTCATTCTATTCAGCCCTCCCTGTCCCAATACACAAAGTCCTGTCTGGGGTGGTGCTCGCACCTCCCCAGGCAGGAAACCTATTGTCCAAACCTCCGTGACTGGAAGGACTCCCAGCAGCAGGAGGTCAGACTCGTGTCGGTGGCAGCAGCGTCCATTTTGTGACGCTGGGGCTCTGGTTAACTTTAACCGGGATAGTCAGCAACAACATGTCTTCTCCCTCTAGAAGGGTGGAATGCTACCCCCGTCGCCAGAATTGACGAGGGGGTAGTATTCTAAAGCGTATGACACCTTACACGACATGTTTTGAAAAAGCCAAACCAGAGTTAGCATTTAACCGCGAGGTTCATAATGCACTTAAGAGTATATGGTATGGCAATATCATAGAACAGCTATAAGGACATGGTTCCGAAAGCTGCAGACAGGCTCAGTTCATGCTAGAGCACCATCTCACACATAACCAAGCACTCTGCCTCCAAGATTGTTCAGGCCTGCCATAGGAGTGACTTATAGGTTACTATGTGTCTATATATAAGTAGGTATAGGAATACTACACCTAAGCAAGGGGTGATTACACGACCTTGCCCCAGCTGAGTGATCAGCCAGTTGTGTATTTGAGTGGCCAGCCAGGGGTGGCATAATACATGCTGCAGCCCAGGGTAGGCCTTGGTTACACCTATGCCCTGAGTACCTAGGGTACACTTCTACAGGAGCTGGCAAGGTGCACCAATTCCCAATTGTGGATGTACCTAGAGTACATGATGTACATTTAGAGAGAGTGCATCTGTGCTGTGGGTCTGATTAGCAGGCCCACAGCCATATCTAAGTCGAAAACCAGTAAAGCAAAGCAAAAAGTGGGGGTGACCATAGGAAGCAGACCCTACTCTCCTACAACCTACAATATAAAAACAGTGTAAGATCAACCATGGCCTTATTTTTCTTCTTTTAAAACCAGCAAACTTGTTTTCAAAGACTCGGATAAAATTATTAACATACATTCCTACTGAAGCTGCAGAACTATAATTCTTATTTATAATCTATCCTAGGTGCACTGATAATTCTTATCTCTGTTCAGCCATGTTGGATACATTGTTTCATATTTTACTATCATTTTGGACTCCAATCTTTGCAACATTTGTACTCTGTTGTCCCCTCTTTCTGATAATGGAATACTGTCCAGTACACATAACTTAAGGAGACTTATATCTTTTTTATGTTGTTTCTTAAAATGTCTAGCTATTGGATATTGTTTATCTTCATTCACAATTGCTCTCAAATGTTCTAAAACCCTTTTCCTAGCGTTATGTATTGTGCTTCCAATATAAAATAGTGAACATGGACAGCTTAAACAATACACACAGAAATCTGAATTGCATGTGAGGTGTTTCGTGATAGTAAAAGCTTTTTTCTCTCAGACAATTGCACCTGTTTGCAGCTCGCACTGTTTGCCCGCCTTGCATTCTCCACAAACATAAAACCCTTGTATTTTACTCGTCTTTTGTTTCTCTTGTACCAAATTACTACATAAAACATCTTTCAATTATGTACACCTCCTAAAGGTTACTTGTGGATTCTCACTCAAGGATCCGGAGAAGATCTCATCTGTTTTTATCAATCAACAAGAGGAGAGATAGGGTTATAGGGCACTCTTAGACCCCAGTCAGTTATCAGATAAACAAAAGAAGAGTGTCCCTCAGAGAAGCGTTGTAGCACGTAAGATTCGAGGCCAGTTGTAAGTGGTCAGGTACACAGACCAATTTCACGAAAAAATACAAGATTTTTTCAAGAAACCCTCACTCACCCTAGTGGTGACATGCTTCATCATCGGGTCCACCGGGAGAGATCGAATACCTCCCCGGTGTGCTGCGACGCCAGGAGACTGCGGAGCAGGTTCTTGTGAGGGTAAAGTGTGAAAAAAGTTAAGTGAATTTAAAAATGTCCAAGGTTGTACCAAAAAATCATTTATTGGCTGGTCAACCTGACATATTAAAAATTAACTATGTGTAGGGAGAACATACCAAATAGAATATACTGGTGTTTCCCTATTAAAAGGAGGTCAACATGTTTCTGCCCGTGGTATGTGTGACTTTATAGGGCTTTCTTCAGGACCAGTTTGTGAGTGTCACCTTAACAGGTGTGGGCGCGCTAAGGCCCACCCTGCCAAAGGCGGTGAAAGTTAAAAATAGCACTATGTATAAAAAAGGTGCATTAAAAGAAACAAACTAATAAGTCTGGGGAATTACCTCTGTTACGAGGAACCTAGAAGTCTGTGGACAGATGGTGAGACAAACAGACAAATAAACAAACAAATAACATAGAATCAATCAATATTGATCATTTTGCATGGCAATTGATGCAACTTGGTGGCGTGATACGTGCTGGCATACCTATCAAAGGCCGTGGCCGAGATGCATGGGAAATAAAGAAAAAGTTGTGCCACAAGCCGGGGTGGTGGGCCTCAACTAGCGCTGAGAAGTGTAGTCCAGCGCGATATGTTGCACGTATAATAGGGCAACAGGATAGTAAGTGGAGAATTACAGTGTTAAGTCCATCCGTGCGGGAAACCGGAAATGGCTGCCCGTTATTACTTCGCTACCTAAAATAGGGCGGCGGGGAAGTAACCCCCGAAAACAACAAACACAAACAGAGAATTTAGAGATCTGGCAGAATCTCGAGTGCAGGATTTATCTGATTAGAAGTGTCCAAGGGAAGGTTCTTACGCCCGCAACGCTCTGCACCCTCTCGGTACCTAGCTGTTCCCTCGCTGGATCTCGTGGATCCTGGGCGAAGGGCAAGCCCGGTAATATAAGGGAGGAGGCAGAGCCCGGGCCAATAGGAGCTTGTTATCCAAAGCGAGGCTTGGAATACAAGTCCCGTGATCCCGCGGGAGGTGGTGTCAAAGCGGAACCTTCCCTTGGACACTTCTAATCAGATAAGTCCTGCACTCGAGATTCTGCCAGATCTCTAAATTCTCTGTTTGTGTTTGTTGTTTTCTCCCCGAATAGGGTGTGCCATTGTCGCTCCCATCCCCCTCCTGAGTTCTATGGGGCGTGGTTCACTTCTTGTACAAGTGAGGAGTGTTTATCTATTACGCTCATTTATGTGTGTGCCTGGTCAATACTACTAGTCACGGCCAGCAGAGCAAAACGCTATTCACAATGCTGCTCTGCTTTACCGCTTAACACTTCGGGGATTACTTCCCCGCCGCCCTATTTTAGGTAGCGAAGTAATAACGGGCAGCCATTTCCGGTTTCCCGCACGGATGGACTTAACACTGTAAGTCTCCACTTACTATCCTGTTGCCCTATTATACGTGCAACATATCGCGCTGGACTACACTTCTCAGCGCTAGTTGAGGCCCACCACCCTTGGCTTGTGGCACAACTTTTTCTTTATTTCCCATGCATCTCGGCCACGGCCTTTGATAGGTATGCCAGCACGTATCACGCCACCAAGTTGCATCAATTGCCATGCAAAATGATCAATATTGATTGATTCTATGTTATTTGTTTGTTTATTTGTCTGTTTGTCTCACCATCTGTCCACAGACTTCTAGGTTCCTCTTAACAGAGGTAATTCCCCAGACTTATTAGTTTGTTTCTTTTAATGCACCTTTTTTATACATAGTGCTATTTTTAACTTTCACCGCCTTTGGCAGGGTGGGCCTTAGCGCGCCCACACCTGTTAAGGTGACACTCACAAACTGGTCCTGAAGAAAGCCCTGTAAAGTCACACATACCACGGGCAGAAACATGTTGACCTCCTTTTAATAGGGAAACACCAGTATATTCTATTTGGTATGTTCTCCCTACACATAGGTAATTTTTAATATGTCAGGTTGACCAGCCAATAAATGATTTTTTGGTACAACCTTGGACATTTTTAAATTCACTTAACTTTTTTCACACTTTACCCTCACAAGAACCTGCTCCGCAGTCTCCTGGCGTCGCAGCACACCGGGGAGGTATTCGATCTCTCCCGGTGGACCCGATGATGAAGCATGTCACCACTAGGGTGAGTGAGGATTTCTTGAAAAAATCTTGTATTTTTTCGTGAAATTGGTCTGTGTACCTGACCACTTACAACTGGCCTCGAATCTTACGTCCCTCATCTGTTTTTAAACTTGCCGAAATGTTTTAAGGCTTTTCTTAACCTCCCAGGCTTGGGTGCTAAATTCAGTTATAAATTTGACTGGTTGCTCCTCACTTTCTTAACTTTTGGTATTAATAGATTTTCCCTTTTCATCTCTATTGCTCTTTTACACACCTGGTCAATCACTTTAGGAATGTATCCTCTTTCCCTGAACCTTTGTCTCAACTCTACCATTTCATTCTTAAATCCTTCTTCTAAACTACAAATTCTCCTTTCTCGGAGTAGTTCTCCATAGGGTATACTTCTGATCAGACTTCTGGGATGGCAGCTGTCTGCATGTAATACACTGTTCCCCACAGTTTTCTTGCGGAAAAGCTTACTCTCCAGTTTATTATTACATGCTTTAATCTTAATGTCTAGGAATTCTATTTCATCTGGGTGTATCTGACTTGTGAACTTAAGGTTCAAAGTGGTATTATTCAATATATCCATAAACTCCTCAGCTTCCTTGCTTGTTCCTTTACAAATACAAAAAATATCATTGATATATCTAACCCAGAAGCCTACGTGGTTTCCAAACAGTGCCGGGACACTTGCATGAGTAGCCGCGTGCTTTACAAATACCCATATAACATAACATGTTACTGACTACCCGCTTCTCCCACAAGCCCAGGTAAAGACCTGCACAACTGGGGGCAAAGCAAGTTCCCATCGCAGTCCCCTGGGTTTGCCTGTATATCACTTTATCAAAAATGAAGAAATTATTAATTAAACCGATATACATCATGTTTAAAATCATCTCAGTGTGCAAGAGGTAAGATAATGAGTGAGCTCTCAGGAAATGTCTACATGCACTGATTCCCTGCTTATGAGGGATACAAGTATACAAACTGTTAACATTCAAAGACATTAACATAAAATTTGTATCCCACACTATATCATTGATTAGGTGCAAAAAGTCACCTGTGTCGCGTATCTAAAAGGGAAGAGCCTGTACAAATGGTCTCAAGTAGTAAACTATATATTTGGAGGTATTTTCATACATACTCCCTCTTGAAGAGACTATCGATCTGCCTGGGAGATTACTCTTATTTTTATGCAATTTAGGCAGCATATAAAATGCTGGTAATTTAGGGAAATCGCAATTTAAAAAATTTAATTCATCACAAGCAATCACTAATTCCTCCCTCCATTTTTCTTTTCTATATATCGCATTGCTTTTCTCAAATTTCTGTTGGTCTGATACTTCGTAATTGTTCTTGTAATTCAATTGTCTCTTGCCTTCTTTTACATACATATCAAGTGGACATACCACCACATCACCTCCTTTATCTGATATTTTGATAACCACTGATCTATTGTTTTTCAATTCTTTCAATGCATTCAACTGCTGTTCAATTAGATTTTCATTTTATGTCTATCTTCTTAAATTCCTCAAGCATTCCTCTCTCAAATACATCAATTGGTTCATTAGTCATCTGTGACAGAAAGATCGATTCACGTTTAAAACCACTTTCACTTGCGTAATTGTTAGACCCAGGATCCCTGGTTGGCAGAGGTAGGTACCTTAGGCCACGTTACCTAGGGGGCACAAATCTACTCTCCTCTGCTCGTCTAGCGGCTGGGCCTCCAATGCAGCTTTGTGAAATGGCAACGGTGGCTGGGCCGGCAACTCAGCTCCTCCGGGACTACCGGTCTGGGCTGCCTCACTTACGAAGATTTCAGGCTGCCACACAGTTATCTTTATAGATCATTTTGTTCAAAGTTTATGGGGGCGCACCAAATAGAAGTCCAAAAACAGTTTCGTTCAAGTATGTAGAAAAGTTCTTTATTTATTTTTGTCCATTCTTAAAATACAGATCACCAATTATTATACAACAAGGTCAGCCAACGCGTTTCACTCCCTACCAGGGAGTTTCTTCAGGGCTGAAAACAGATAAAAGAAAGCCAACATCAGTTTCATGTGTCGTAGATCTTATAATATTTCCCATTTCACAAATCATTTTAAAAGGGAAAGACATATGATTGGATTGTTACCTTTTCAAAAGGAAAACAAAATATCCAGATTTAGGGAAAGACTGCTAAAAAACACACAGCAGCAAGTTACATAGTGCGGATGTAGTCCAAATCAAACACCTTGTGGTTAACCACAAAACACCTATCTAAAATGTATCGCCATGGAAGGGGGACGGAAAAGATTATTACGTGGAGAACCATAAAGAGAGATGGAAGATTGGCGATTGATTACAAAAACCACAAAAAGATCTTATTGGGCTTCAAATTGACACATTTTAAAACATCAGACAGGTTTCAAATCGTATATTACAATGTCATTGACAATACATTGTTCCCTATCTGCTCAGGGTCATTTCACAGTTTCATAGTATATTTTCAATATATATTTTCAATAAATTTCATATATATTGTAGTTTCCCATCATATTCCTGTCCTTTAGAGTACAGATTCCTCATTAGTCATCAATAGATAAGCAGTGCCCCAATTTAGATTTATTTTTATATTTATATACATATTTTGGGCATTTTAGGATTTTTCCAAATAAGAGGAAGAAAGAGAGGAAAGCGGGTTAAGCAAAGGCAAACAAAAAATATCAGTAGAATTTAAGAGAGAAACAGATGTAGACTTGGAAGCTAGTTTATTGCATGGGTTACCAGCCGGTACTATTTCTTAAAAAGTAGGGGGGTGTTTCCAGTTTGCGTATTCTTATAGTTACCTAAGGATCACTCATGTTACATCTTATGGTATCCAAATCTTATTTGCATATATATGGACAGTCTAGTGATTTGGTGCAAATTCTTACCACAAAGCTCTTTTTCCGCTAGTATACTGACTCGTCTTGCATATACCTCTCAGTGCTTCTTAAATTATCCAAGTCCTATTCGCATGTGTACGTGCAATACTGACAATACGATGTAAAGGTACAGGTTCTTACCACAACGGTCTTTTTCCGGTAGCGTGGGGTTAAGTCCTTCCTTTTCCCAAATAGTTTCCTTTTAGTCCTGCCCACTTGGATATTCTTATATTGGTCTATTCAGAAAAAGAGAATATTTTTTATTTTTAGGTCCCTTGAATTAGTGGGATCCTTTAGTTTCTTTGTTTTTTTTTTGTATTCTTTGATGCATACCTTTTATTTGATATATTCTTCCCCAAATAAGTTTCCACGCTTCCGGTGTTGGGAGTTTTTACCACAAATAGTCCAGGAAGTTCAATCTCTTCCTTTCCCTGACCGTGCCTGTGTAAAGTCGTCGCAATTCTAATATTGGAGAGACCAACAATATCGGTTAAACGGTCTCCAGTAAACAGTAGTATTTGTTTATCACACAAGGTGTATCTTTTAGCTGCACTATATTAAGGCAAACTATATTCAAATATTACCTCACACATGTGAACCCAGTTATTATGGCCGAATAACCAAACTGCCGGTATTTTATTTACATATTGCCCCAAGCATAGAATGTTTTTTAGTTTGGCAGTTTATACTGTATTTGTACAGATTACAATCAACTATGACCCCCACATGCCCTGTACCCGGTGAATAGTAAAGCACACTTAAAAGTGTCCAAGTAGCCTAGCAGTCGGCACTTCATTTATGTTTTGCCCCTTGCGAAGGATGTTCACCCTATATTTAAATACACAATTGTGAAACCCGCAGCGTTCGGTTAGAGCAGCGCGGCGTTCCCTGAAACACTAGCGTATCTTGTAGCCACCTTTTAATATCAATCACATGGTTCACCATAATTTTGTATACATATTTGGGAATACCGCGGCGTTCGATTTTCGCTACGCGATATTCCCTAAAGGTTACAGGTTCAGTAAAGCGCTCGCGTACCATGTAGCCACCTTTGGACATATGTCAACAGAGTCGTTTAAAGTCTATAGGTTACCGCGTGTACTAATACCTTTCCTTACTTCGAACCCAGAGCAAAACAGTCATTACATTTAAAATGAAGATATAAACCCCCCATATTCGGTACCCAAAACCAATAAAGCCTGCTACAATGCAGAGAAGGGAGAGTTCCCCTTAACCACATACAATAGTCCTGCCCCCGTTTCCTCACCTGTATTTTTTGGCGTAGATGTATCACCGTAGCGGCATGGATGGTCCCAAGCCGGAGCCGCCATGTCGGAGATCGCCTTATATTCTAAGTTACAAGCCACCAATTAGGTAGCGACTCTAAACCCGGAAATACATCCCCCCTGGTTCCTGCATGATCGCGGGCGCCATGTTTGAATAGGCAATAATCACGTGGGCACTGTTTAAAATATATAGAGAAATATGTGCTTAAACTGAAATGAGCTCATTTACGTTATCTAGGAGTCTTATGATAGGAGATGCATTAATCAACCCGACGTGTATTGCACCTAGAGTTAAATCTCTCTCAGTTGATGACATCTTTTAATGTTGTTACGCTATAAAAAGCGTGCTATATACTGGTGTATCCCCAGAATATGCGCTGGGAGCGTGTTTAACATTTAACATTTATTCCCACTGTTGGGAAAGCTTACGATAGTAGATTCACGGAGCGTATCCTTAAGGCATAGTTTACCCAAACATATATCTCTAAATGGGCGCCATCTTTAGATGTTTTTTTTCGCTTTGCTGCGATTCAAACAATGCTATTTATTTATTTCCATCGAGTATCTTTATAGATCAACCTGAATATGTAGATGGATTCAGTTATATCGGTACAAAATGCTCATGTGATGTTCCACTCAATAAAAACAGCAGAACCCCTAAGCCAAAAAGAACTTGAGCAAATAAAGGAATTTGAAGAAGCACTTCTAAACAATTTGGCAGTGGAGAATGCCCAAGCACTACTGGACAAGTTGGAAAAAGAGAACAAGACTTTTAAGAAAAATACAGAAGACACAAAAAGGTCTAAACTTCAAAAAGACATTACCAATTTGAGTGAAAGAAAGACCTATCCATATCTGGATAAAGAATACTACAAACAGCCTACAAATACAGGTATATTAAGAACCTACGGCGGAAGAAGCCGAAGACAATTTACTGCCTTCTCAGACACCTCCTCATACTCTAACAGTTCCAGTGATTCGGAACCCTCTACCAGCAACAGAAATAACCAACCAAGACAGTTCTACCAACCGGCACCTTCGTTAGACAGAGGAACCAGACGACCAGCAGGCAGAACAAGAACAACACAATGGTGCAACCCCCACCTCCCAGGCAATATCAAGGGGAAATAACCACGAGGAAGAACGTATACTGTTGGTAAATGAGAGAGACAGGTCAATCTATAACCTATCAGACTACAATCTAACGCAGGAGGAAATACAAGTACTTCAAAAAGGCCTATCATTTATTCCATCCACAAAACCAGATATGGGCCAAATTAAGCTGGAATTAATACAATTCTTCCGAAAAATGAGGCTTAAAGTGTTCTTTATAGAGAAAGTAGACTCCACGCCAAAAAACATCTCGGGGTTAAACAATCCGTCAACCTTTTTTCCAGCATCAGCACTGATGCCAATGGAAGTACTAACATTCCAGAAGAATGTCCCGAGGGACTTGAACACGCTAGACAACAAGAAGAAATTCACAAAGTGGAACCTATTAAAAGAAGAAAAACAGGCACTAGACCAACTGACCAATAATGAAAAAATCATTATTAGGCCCGCAGACAAAGGCGGAGCAGTCGTGATCCTAGAACGTGAGAAATACAAGGCAGAGATCACTCGCCAACTATCAAATGAAAAAGACTATCGTAAGATGAATAAAGACTTCACAAAAATTATAAAATCAAAACTGATCACCTTAACACGCATTGGGGAAGAACAAGGCTGGCTATCGAAGAAAGAGTCGAAATATCTTATAAATAACAATCCGAAAATGCCGTTGATGTACATCCTCCCAAAAATCCATAAAGATGCAGGCAACCCTCCAGGAAGACCGATAATTTCGGGAGTACATTCGATCTTGGAAAGACCGGCCAAGTACATTGACACTTTCTTAAAACCTCTAGTAAGTGATACCATCAGCTTCATAAGAGATACCATGTAAGCAATCACCCTAATTGAAGGACAAAAGTTTGAGGAACGTGAGGAAAACTTGGTCACACTCGACATAGTTAGTGTTTATACTAACATCCCACAAAAGGCCGGGCTAGAACTCTTGAGGTGTTTTTGGCAAGACAGAAATGAATTTCCTGGATCTTCAGATAAAACATGAAGAAGGGGTACTGTACACTACCTTGTATACAAAGTAAACTGACAGAAATACACTGCTACATTTCTCGAGTTTCCATCAGCGTAACTTAAGAGAAAACTTACCATTTAGCCAGTTTCTACGAATCCGTCGTAACTGCACAAAGAAGGAGGACTATTTTAACAACGCAAAAATACTTATGGAAAAACTAGCTGAACGCACATATCCATGAAAACTTCTAAAGCATGCAATGAAGAGAGCCTGGTATATTCTACGGGAGACACCCTTAACACCTAAGGATAAATCAGACAATTTGCAACTTGTATGTGTTACGACGTTCTTGAGCTGTACCAATGATGTGAAAAAAAATTGTACGTAAAAACTGGAACACGGTGAAGGCACTCGAACCATTTAACAAGCATTTACAATGCAATGGTTTCGCCTTTGGAAAAGTTAGAGCTATTGGCATTGTAAATGACAAAATTTGTATTTATGTGTTGGCTTTGTCATTTACATTGCCATTAGCTTAATCTCTCGCAATGTGAGACCTATTGTACCCTACGGACGAGCTCAGCAGACAGCAATTACTACCACACACACACCCAGAGCCACACACACACACACACCCAGAGCCACACACACCCAGAGCCCCACATACACCCAGAGCCCCCCCCCACACACACCCAGAGCCCCACACACACACATACCCAGAGCCCCACACACACACCCACCCAGAGCCCCACACACACACACACCCACCCAGAGCCCCCCACACACACCCACCCAGAGCCCCCCACACACACACACCCAGAGACCCCCACACACACACCCACCCAGAGCCCCCCACACACACAGCCACCCAGAGCCACACACAGCCACCCAGAGCCACACACAGCCACCCAGAGCCACACACAGCCACCCGGAGCCACACACACCCACCCAGAGCCACACACACCCACCCAGAGCCACACACACCCACCCAGAGCCACACACACACACCCAGAGCCACACACACACACCCAGAGCCTGCCACACACACACACCCAGAGCCTGCCACACACACACACCCAGAGCCCCCCCCCCACACACACACACGCCAGGCGAAACCTAAAAAGTATAACAAATGAAAATGCAGAAGGAATAGGCAATATACAAAATGTACAACCTCTTTTTACAAACTACTGTAGCAGAACCACAACAGTGCTAACCTGAACATTACAAAAAAAGTGCAGTCTATTCTACGGACTGAAAATCACTTTAAATGCTTTCGACTGTCTCATGGAAAGAATATAACAAGTGTGTACACAAAATCACAAATTGAAGGAAAGCAACGTTGGGCTGTTCTTTAAAAAAGTATGGTAGGCTCCATGCATGCATCTGTGTTGTCTGCGGCCAATGTGTGTTGTAATAGCAGGGGATCATCGCTAAAAACGTACCCATCACACCATAAATAGGCCTAGAAACTTCTAAAAAAAAAAAAACGTCCCTTATACTGATCTGTCAGACCAGCCAATCGGGCCAGTCCGATCCTGGTGGTCTGTGTACACGGATTGAGACTGGGCTATGTGGTCAGTTGGCACTTGAACCTGGAGCCTCTGTCTGCAGGGTCACTGTTCTACCCGGGCCCCTGGCTTGATGGAGGCATCATGGACGGTGGGACTTCCGGAAGTGGCAATCCATGAAATGGAAAGAAGCGCTGGCAGACTGTCAACAAGGGTGTGTGGGCAGTGATGTAGAAAGAGCTTCATGGGCACTAGTTTAAGGAAGAAAATAGGCCCCCTCACATACATTTGTAATAAAACATTGGCACTAATGGAGGTGAAGTTGACCCCTCATGCCCACGGGCCCTGGCGTAAATAAGCCCCTGCTGGTGTGCTCGGCTGCTCTGATGTGCACCCTTCCTGAACCGTGCGCTATTGGATACTATTTGCAGGAGCCCCTTCGTATTGGCTGGTGGTCAGCCAATCATCCGTGCCGAACGGAATCTAGGCACTGCTCGGCGAGGGAGGGAGACCAGCCAGGCAGAAAAATGCTATTGCGTCTGAGGGTCTTGTGAGCATCATCATTGTACCAAGCGAGGACCACCGGAAGAGAGGCCCAGTGCCCCTTCGTCAACTGGTCTCACGCTTGCAACTGCAGCTCTGATGGGCTGATGGTAGCCAGCAGCTGCCACAACAGACACCAAGTTTAACAACTCCCTTTCTTCCCTGCTTCCCGCTTCAATGCGAAGTGGACGCATTTGCTACCTTTTCATTGGGGTAGGATGGCCCTACAGACAGTGGGAGGGGGGCGGATGAACGGGCCCACGAACAGCGGAAAGTGAAGCAACAGGTCCCACACATATGAATGAGCGCCACTCTCTTTGCATAGACAGCAATATCGGATGCCATCCCAAGCTGGACAGAATACATTTAAAACTCGGCAGAACACTGTGGGACTCTGTTTTCCTTGGTATTTATTTTTTATTTGCAATGGTTGTTAGGCCGATGACTTCACTCATTCACAGCTGCAGTGTGTTCTGGGTGGAGTGCCAAGTTTGGCTTTGTCCAGTTCCTTGGCCAGGCCTGTAAACCCCACCCTTCACAGCATATGAAAAATCTCTCTGGCTGGCTGTTGCATTCCCTCCAATGCATGAAATCATATGAGCAAAAAACAATAGTCAAGAGTGGCTCATAAACTAGCAGAGCAGATTTAATGGCCACACAGAGACTATCGGTGAACACTGACTAAAGTAAGGCAAATCTACTGGGGGTCTGGCTGCCGAACACATCACATCATTCACGCTACAGCCTAGAACCTGGTGCCATATATCAGCACCAGTCACTGTGACGTCAACTGGCATAGACTTCTAATCTTGGCTCAACTACATGAACTTGGACAGCTTCAAACCCCAACTTTCACCAATGCCAAGCCACTCTTTCTATCCTAGATGCCGATTTCACCATCAGGAAACAAATTGACAAGAAAACCAAGACAGCCTGATACCAGATCACTCTCCTAAAGAAAGTAAAACCATTCCTCCCCAAAAAAAAGCAAATTTGGCACACCCATAGCCTGAACACCATAATGAAGATACGTCATCTACAAAGCCATCACAACGGCACTCCCACCTGCCCAGCTGGCTGACGAGAGCTCGCCACCCTCGTGGCTCTTGGAACATCCACAGCCAGGACACATCACTCTGAAGACTAAGAATGCAAACGAGGCAACCAACACGTGTCTCCATGTATGCACCCCGGAATTCAAACAACACCCCTGTATCAACCAGGACCGCCTAATGATATGCCAGTCTAGTAAGGGGCTGAAGCCAGCACTACATCACAGCGCAGCAACAGTCCACTTCCGCTCTGAGATACCAGCTATCGCTCCAGCTACTTCTCGGTGGTATCTTTGCCTAAGACTATGTAGATATGTCCACTAGGTTAACGCTACACAAATACCACACACACACATTCGTGCACACAGCAAGTACAGGGCCCAGTGCCATGCCTCGGGGCTGTGGTGGAGCCTTTCGAAGCAGCCTTTATTCATTTTTTAGATGTGCTTGGGAAGTATTCATTTCCCATCTAATTCAGTGTCAAAACGTGAACCGTGGCTGTGCTAACAACGCAGCGCTAGGAAAAAGTGAGTGCGTCCCAAGGTGCTGCGAGGCAGCGGTGACAGCATCGCCCAGTTATTTGGCAAGAGCCTCCTGATCCCCCGGCACATTCACTGGGGACGGGAGGGGCGGAGGGGTGGGGCGGGGGAACAGGTGGCAAACTGCAGAGTGAACAGACCTTTTCGAGCGGATCTGCAGGGGCACCATTCTGTGCAGGCGAGGATGATTGACAGCCACCTGGGGAGGGAGGGAGGGAGGGGGGGATAAATCTGCCCCCCACGCACACACTCCGCACAATCCATCCAACGGATAATTGTAGTAATTGGATTTGTTGCACGGCTCAAGGGGAAAAACAAATGCTTGGGGCAGAAAAGGGGAAAAGAGTGTAGCAGTGAGAGTTTAAGGCAGGGCCATTACGGAGACAGCAGGTGGAAGGGGCACTGGGGGCGTCCAGAGGGTGTGGGAGTGCCCACCAAGAATACGGACACGTGCAGCGCCAAGAAGCGCAACTGGTTAATGCACATAGGTAGCCTGTGGCCAGCACACCGATAGCGCTGCAGGAAAAAGTTAGCAAAAAGTTAACGATCGAAGGTAGATTTTCAACCAGACTACAGAGGCCTGTGGCGAACTGCGCGGCTAGACGGCCAAAGGAAGGGGGGTTGTGTAGAATGCCAAACGCATGCGGTGAGGGTCCTAGTCCATTAGGCGTCGTCTGTCGCAACACATTCCCCAATCCCCACCCAGGTGCCCCAGCACTCACGCCGCTGCAGCTCCTCCTTCCTCCTGTACGTCTCATACCGAGAGGCGAAGCGGGCATTAACTCGAAGTTCCGAGGACTCAGGCATGGTTGAAACGGAAACAGCGGACATGCGCTTAGCCAATCGGCGCACAGAGATAGGCTAGCTCCGCCTTTTCCGTCCAAGGAATGCTGAAGCATGGGCTGAACTTTGTGTCAACAGCCACAGACATTAAAGAGAGACAACTTGGAGCGATAGTCACAGACCTACATTTTCGACATAGAAAAAAGACTACACCGGGACAACCGCGGAGTGCAAGAAAGAGGACGCCTGCTGTTATCAAGAAACAAAACACTTACCACAACCTAGGAAAGAAAATACTTTTCTATTTCCAGCACAGAATATGTGATGAAAGTTGCAAATAGAAATAGTACACGAGGAGATATTTTTTAAATTATTCTAACTCCAGCACCGAGAGGGAAAGCGCACTTACAAGTCAGGTCCCGGGCCGGCAGCCAATCACAGCGCGGCCCGGGAAATGACGTCACGGGGTGTCCCGGGCCGGCAGCCAATCACAGCGCGGCCCGGGACAAAGGGGCGGGATTTAAAAAAAGCCCTAGAAACGCCCCCGAATCGCGTTTTCCCCAAGAAAGCGTGATTGACAGCCTCTGTCTCCCAATGGCTAGCCTCCATTTATGGAGCTAGCCAATGAGAGACAGAGGCGGGTCATCGATCACATATACAACTCAATAGGTTTTTTAGCGCATGCGCACTATGTGAGCACTTGCAGGCAAAACCTAAAAATGCTCTTATTTTCGCTCTAAAGAAAAATAGTAGCATAGAGGAGAGATTGGTACGTGCAAATACTGCCAAAAAGAAAAACTTACAAACAATCCGTACGCTTTTGTCCCTACCCTCTATAAAAGGCCACAGGAGATGTGGAAATTGCGTGGCGTGCGACAGCACAATTGAGGGCTCCATATTTTCGTATGCCAACAAATTTGTGAAGCATGAAGAATTTACAAATTGCAATACGCATAACGTCATCTACTGCGTGACCTGCCCCTGTCCCAAAGCCTATGTTGGAAAAACAACTTAACCAATAAAGAAGCGAATAACTCGACATCGCTCACGCATAAGGTGTAAAATTCTGAAAGCGCCCATGGTCCAACACTGTATGGAAAGAAACCATGGACCCAATGACATAAAACGGACAATACTCAAGCACATAACTGGCAACAATATCAACAGTTTACTCTCAAAATTTGAGGCTAAAACGATTATGTATCTGAATACAAATCGAGAATGGGTTAAATGAAATGATCCCCGACGCCTACTGGTCCCAGTTTATCGGGAAAAGTTACTGAGACATTGCAGGGAAGCATCTGATTTGTGCTTCAGTAATAACTCAGCCCAAGTTCTAGCAAGAGCTGGGAAGTCTGTTAACATTATTTAACTGCACTGTATAATGCCCAGCATTAAGAAACTGACAAGCTATTCTTATTGCATAAATGAACTTTGATGGAAGATAAAACTTCAGTAATAAGCATTGTGACACTTTTGCTATTGTCTTTCATACTATACACTTCTCTTTTGGACCAAACGACTAATTGTGATATATTGCCATTAACTTGAAATGCTGCTTTTTGGATTTGATATTTATTTTGTACTGCCAGATTTATAATGTGTATACAATCTTTTATTAATCCTTATATTTTAATCCTTACATTTTATCAAGCATTAATATGATGTTTGTATGTTATGAGGGTCCCTGGTGTGATTAGACACTAAAGGGAGGGATTTGATTTGAGCAGCTACCCGGACGGACGCCATCTTGAGGTGGTTCAGGGTTAGCGCTCTAGCCTTTCACCCTGGAGACGGCTAAAAACAGGGATGGCGAGAACGCGCAGCGGATGCGTGCAGGCGGCGCGCCAAAGGCAAGCCCGTCTGCACCCGTCCGCGTCTGTCCCGCGCCTAGCGCCAGAACCCCTGTCAGCTACACTAGCTGGAAGATGATGAAATGTTTTATATCAATCACCATTAAATGTGTTTTAAGAAATAACTCTCCTTTTAAGATAACTACATATTTATGAATATACATATTTAATAATGTTAGAAATTAATCTCACTTCACTAATGACTTTATAAACATTGCTGTTGTTCTTTGTGTGATTAAAATGTGATTACATTATAGGCAATCTAAACATACTTTAATAGAATAAACATACAATTTAGATCCCTCATAGACAGAATTATTTACATGTTGTCATGCATTTAAATATTCTATGTAGATTTAAAACACCACAATCATATAGGTTTTCAATACATTAGACAACTTTTTAGTGGATGTGTTTCTTTCAGAATTTTTGTATTAGGTTTTATGCGTACAGGAAATACAGGAAAAAAGTACATATAAAGCATTCCACCCAAGGGGTGATACCGGTAAGCTGAGTGAAAAACAGCATAACTCATAAACAATAACAATTTCATATCAGTGGGTAGGAGGTGTGAGTGTATTGGTGTGAAGTTTGGTTGATTAATGTTGGCGTGGTAATGGATTGGGTTGGTAGCTAATAGAGGAATGAACGGTAGCTTATTTGTATGTCGATGGGTGTGGAGTGAAAGAAAATAGAGAGACAGGACGAGAAAGAGATAGTGAAAGGTGAGTGACAGGAAGTGTCAGAAGGTGTCAGGGATGAAGGGTTAGGAACTGGGGGGTAGAGGGGTGAAGTATATTAGAGATGGGGATAGGGAGAGGGAGTTGGAGAATGGGTAATGGCTGGGAGTGACCCCTAGCTTAGGCAATGGGGATAATTTGATATATAGTCATCCAGTTTGGTCCAGATTTTCCCCTTATTTTGTGGTGAGGATTTAAGATACATGTTCAGTGAGTTAAATGTGCCTCTGGTAAAGTGAACCCATTCCTAATTCCCACCATGTGCGGGAGGACAATTTGGATGAGTCCTTCCACTCACAAAGGATGACTTTGAAACCGGTTGTGACTAGTAGTATATAATAAGATTTGTTCATCTTTGTTCAGTGCGTGTTTTACTTCCGGTGGAAGTATACCTAGTGTAACAGCCGCGAAGCAGGGAGTACAATTTATGTAAATAATTTGTGATATGGTGCCACTGATATCCAGCCAGAACTTTTTAGTGAGGGAGCATTTCCAAAGCATGTGTCTCAAGTCTCCTGTTCCCTTCTTGTGACTTCAGCAGGTAGCAGAGGGGCAGAGGCCTAGTTCATAAAGTTTGGCCCGGGTCCAGTGTGCCATATTGGCAATACAGTAGTGATATTGTGCCAGTGAGGGGGTTATTTTGTTGGTTGTAAGTTCTTCCCATATGGACAACCTGTCTGGTGTTGTCATGTGGGAGTTGCTAAGGCCAGTCATTAGGGTTTCCCATTTAACTTGGATGGGTTTGGTTAGCACAGAATTAGTGGGGGAAGCGCAGAATTAGCGGGGGAGTAGTGGATGTGTTTTCATAATTTTCTGAGGTCAGGTAGGTATTAGCAACACAGAAAGCTCCATATAGGGAAGAGACCTTCATGCAGATATTTTATATTCACATGGAACACCACTTGATTACACATGCATTTTCATATTTAAGACTGTTACTTGTATATGCATTATACACAACTGTTTTAATTTCCTAAATTTGGTGCAAAGCTTATGTGTGGCTACAAAGTTTTAACAAAACCAATACTTTTGCATGTGTGGTGTTTTATGCTGCACAGATACTTTTGTAATTTCTCAAAAGATTATCCATACATGTATTTTGAGTAAGTCCACACTTATAGAACAAAGTTAAAGTACTTATTTTCATTAAGGCATGTCTAATTTTATATTGTTAGAAGCTATGCATTAAGAAAAAAACGTTGTCGTTAGTTGAATGCAAATGTCTAATCCAAGAAACAACCCTTACACTTAGAAGCACAGTATAAGCCCGAGTGTAGGAACACACGAACAGGCATTAATTAGGTAAATTCAGGTAAGCAGAGAGTGTACCAGACGTACAACAGAAAGAAATGACATTGTGCTCAAAAGTCCATGAGATCATGGCGGAGACAATAACAATTTCATCAGCTCAAAAGTGAGCTCAGTAATAAGACTTGGTGTGGAACAATGTGAAGTCCAGTACATAATACCAGACAAACTCCCAAAACTCTAATCATTATTTTTCTCACACACTGCGTCTGTAAATGACAGTGAGCACACACTGAGGAAGGCACGGGGTAGACAGAGCTGTGTGCTTCACAGCCATAGCAATTGATGATTGTTTCCCCCCCCCATGTTGACCCATATTTTAGATGGATGTGCCAAGTGGGGCTACAACAACCCTTTTGCATCTTGATTATCGGCGCTAGCAAGGGCCTTTAGTCACAGGCTTTTCATGAACCTTACTGTGGGGGTTCATGTGTATCAACAATTGTTATACATTGCTGCACTAGTGCATAAATGTAGCACACCAACACGTGCATGGTAACATATGTAATAGTTGTATTGACCAAAAATACTTAATTTGCCTGAAAGCTTTACATAGTAATTAAGAAGTAATAATCCATTAATACCAGTTACATGTGTGACACTTTGGGACATATGTACAAGGAAATGGAGCATGGAATTGTGCCAAATTTGGCAGCGCTGCACTTCGACATTTCGAAAACGCAGGGATGTGCTGTATTTACTACAATATGCCATACCCCTGTGTTTTCCCTAGCGCTGGTGCTAAAATTAGCTGCAGCACAGACACCCTCTGATTGCAGGGAATTATTGTTTATGTGCAGGAAGGTGTCCCATATTTACAAAGCTTAACGCCACTTTGTAAATATGGAGCAGGGCATTTCGCAACAGGAACATCGTTAAATGTGACGGTCCTGTGATGCAATGCCCTTGTAAATATGCAACTTTGTGTTTACAAGGGCCTTTGCAACATATTCCTGCTACACATCAACTTCCCACTCATGTTCCCCACCCTTTGAGTGGTACTTTTTGGTTTACATGGAGTGTTAGGTTTTATAGGTGCAGGTGGTATTAAACATCTGTTTGTTTTTACCAATCATTCAATTTTTCACCTTGCCCTTTTAAATCTCTCATTCTTTTTAGGGGAGCAGCAGCAGTCCATATTATCTCCTCCCCTGGTTGGTGGTTCTCTCCAGTAATGAAATGAATGAAATGAAATGAAATGAAATGAATGAAATGAAAAGTAAATTTATAACAGCGCGGTTGCTGCCCGGGGGCGTCCAAGCGCTAGGAACCAGAAAAAAAGAGGTAGCGAGCTAGAGTAGCAGGCTACGTTTTACTGAGGGGAGTTAAACAGAAACAATAGCAGAATGTTTTCATGTGGAACATGGAAATCTTCCAAGTAGCTGTGTGGTAGTCTGGTGTTTAGCCTTTTGCTCAAAAGGTTGTAGCAACAGTGGAGTATTTATATAGTAGGACCTCTTCTGGTCTGCTGGCAGTCTATTGTTGCTCACTCCAGCACACCAGAGGGTATTTGAGTATTGGCACTGGTCTCTCATAATTGCCAGTTATTAATTGGACTTGCTTATGGTCACAAAAACCTACAGATGATGATTATTTGCTGTTGTGTATGCCAGGCATCCCCGACGTCACATCTATAAATAATTTTCAGGACTGCTTACGAAACTATGGCCCACTTAGGCAGTGTCCAATGAATGCAATGCAGTTGTGTGAAAATCTGGCACATGAATGATTACATTCTTATATTGAGTGTAGTTGTGAAAGCAGGATGTATTGGTAGCCAGGCCTGTTCAGGTATTACTGCTTTTGGGTTGTCCAGTCATTGCATCAACAACCATTCTGTATTGGGGCAGCCATGATTAATCTGCTTAGTCCTTCCATCTGCGTAAAAGAGGCCACACCAAGATCTTGTTCCGACATTGTTATCACATTTAGGATGACATAGGATGTGTCTAACAGGCCTACGTTCTCTAAACTGGTTCATGTTTTATCCAATGTTATGTGTTCCACCTTCTAGCCATGGACTTTTTTTTGGCCAGAAGCTGTTGCCAGTGTGACAGTCTCCAGATGGAGTGGCTATTACACAAGTAGAGAGGCATGCACAAATAACACCGTGTTCTTTATGACCTGTGCTCACAGTTATCAGAATGAGACATAATAAACTTATTTCATCAGCAAAAGATACTGCAGCTCTCACCCTGCAGCCCCTGACATCTAACTACCTTCAGATGGAATAAGAGACATTTATATCACAATCTTTCTTGAAGGATCCTGGAACTTATTCTGTACCTTCGGACCTCAATATAGAGTCTTCAGTGTATGACCTAAGCGTACGCCAATCCTAAACATAACCATTGGCCTATTAAATCGAATGTTCTTAAGAACAGTGAGTGTCAGGATAGATCCACAAGGAACACCATACTACACTTTGTAATGTAGACATACAGATAAGACTCATGCAAAGTTGATCCACAAAATGGACTGTCAATTGTTTTAAAGGCCCACACTTGAATACAATGAAACAGACACATGCAGTCTCTCATTATCCAATCATAGAAGCGCATTGCACTTTACTGTAAGACACCTGTTTGAGTCCCATGTGTAGGCTGAAAACAGGTATGTTGTGAATATTATGTTATGTGTATTGTAAAGTGCCCTATCACCCACTAGGGTATACTGGCATTGAGAAGGTCTGCAGCTCCTTGAGGCAATCAAGAGAAGAGGAGGCTCTGATGTGAAATGGGAGGTCGTGCCAAGCTTTAGGAGTTATGTTAGCGAACTCCTGTCCTCTTGATCTGGTTCTGTGTATGTGTGGGATGTGTGCGTGTAAAGTCCTACAGAGCAGGGCTGTCTGTGTGGTTTGAGGAAGGAGATGTGACTGTTCAGATAGGGGGTGCCTAAGTTGTGTAGTGCCTTGAATGTGTTTGTGTGTGAAGAGTTTGAAATTAACGTGTTTGTGTACAGGGAGCCAGGGGTGCTCCCTGAGGTGTGGAGTGGTGTGAGTTCTGTGTGAGAGATTGATGATGAGTCTGGCTGCCACGCTCTGGATGGTTTGAAGTCTTTTGGTGAGTTACTCGGTAATCCCGGCATACAGGATGTTCCCGTAGTCTAACTAGCTGGAGACTAGGGCATGAAGACTACATTTTTACTCATTTTAGGAAGATAGGCATCTGGTTATCACATTTTTGACTGCATGTCAACGGTGACATTTCTATTTTAAAATTAGGCTTTGACCTTGTTTTAAAAAAAAACATGCTTGTTCAGTAAGTTAAACATAAACCATTAATTTGAGCTCAAAAGTTGTAGCGATCTAAGTTTTTGGAGTTGGAGTCTGCATCTAATATGACAGTTCCTATGGAACAAGCACCATCAACACAAGCTTCAGAAACCACACTGTCACAATAAAAACCACAACTAAGTGCTTCTGGCTCTGACTCTACTGTTTTCAATGCTTCAGAGCTATCAAGTTTATTACATAAAACAATAAGAATTTAAGAAAAATTGTACGAGAAGTTAGGATGCTATGAAAAGTTTTGTAGCAATTGTTTAATATAAGTAAAGGCAGATTTTAAGACATATTATAATAAGCGAAAAATGTTGATTCTTTATAAAACACTGTAGCCTGTTTATAGAGTTTTCCTAAACATTAAAGCTGTATTTTTTCTTGTAACCTATTGCCAATTCTATTGTCTTCTTTATCCCAAAATGTTTTGTAGAAAATATAAATGTCAGCATTTTTTTAGCTACTTTTGACAATTGGGTCAAAAGTAGTTTTTGAATGTGATTTTATTTTTTGCATTAATCTTTTTTTTCAAATAAAAAAGATGATCAGATCCACTGTATACAATAACCACACATTTCCAACCTTTATTTGAAAACACAATGTTCACAGTTTAATTTAACTGTTACATTATACACAAAGACAGTGAAAGTGATGTGAAATCAGTGAGAATGGTATAGTGTAAGCACAAATAAGTTAAAGTGAGTGAGTGAATGTAACAGAACGAGTGAAGTAGTCTGAGTGACAGACAGAATGAGAATACATTGTAAAATAACTTGCACTTATTCTGTGTTTGAGCTATCAATGGTATAGCAAGTGCAGGTCCAGAATGCCCTGAGCCCTTACTGAATCCTAAATACTAAAGAAGAGCAACTGTACTGGATGAGTTGTGATTGTGAATAAGAGATAGATGTACAACCGTTTTTATGGGGTCGCAGAGGGGTTTCAGACCCCTTTGCCCCCGCAAAAAACGAGTTGGCCATGTACTATTCCCATTTTGCGAGTCGCAAATTATTTGTGACTCGCAAAATAGCAATAGCGAGTCTATATGAGGAAGGGGCGTTCCGAGGGCGTCCTTTCCTAATAGCCAGTCCTCCATGTATGTATGACTCTTTTGCGACCGCAAAACAGTCGCAGTTTACCACCCTTCTCAGAAGGGTGGTAAAGCACTCACAAACGGGAAGGGCTCTTCTTTGCGAATGCAGGGGAAAATATTTTTTAAGGGCAGGCAGTGGTCCCAGGGACCACTACCTACCCTTAAAAAATTAAACGAAAACGTTTCATTTTTTCTTTTTTAAATGCATCCCGTTTTCCTTTAAGGAAAACAGGCTGCATTTTTTTTAAAAAAGACAGCTTTATTGAAAAGCAGTCACAGACATGGTGGTCTGCTGACCCCAGCAGGCCACCATCCCTCTAAGGCTGGCCATTCCCAATGGGGTCGCAAATTGCGAGTGGCTCATGAATATTGATGAGCCTCGCATTTTGCGACCCCATTGGGAATCGGTCAGAGTGTCTCTGACACTGTTGTACATTGGATTTAGCGCCTCGCAATTTGTCGCAAATTGCGAGATGCTAAATCCAAGGGTCGTACATCTGGCCCTAAGTGTTTGTAAGAGGGTGACTGTGTAAAAGTGAGAGTAAGACCCAGTGAATGCGACTATGATTGTATACTAAAGAGATTGAGCAGGAGACTGTGTGACTGAGGTTCTGATTATAGTATTTTTGAAAAACTGTGGATGAAAGAATAAAACAAAAAAGGAGGAATTATGAGTGAGGGTGTGCCAGTGAGTAAGAGGGTGTTTAATAGTATGTTTTGGTAATATTGATTTTGTAATCATGAAATTGCATAATCCCCAACCATGTGTCCTTTTGGTTGCACCCACGATGAAATGCTGGTTCACACATATTGATGTTAATTATTTGCATAAGTGAGAGCAAACATCTCCAAATACTAAAAATACTAAACATGAAAAACTAGAAATATTACTTGAGATACGGGGACACAGAGAGCAAAATATTTTTTGCAGGTAATTGACTCAGATAGGGCTGTCATGTCATATTGTGCCTGAGAAAGTGTTTTCTTTTTTAAAACATGCTAAAATGTTGGATATGAAAATTGTGTTTACCAATTTGGCGTACGTGTCACCAATGGACTATGGCCATCATCAATGAAAACAACCTGCTAGAAAAAAAAAATTCATTATCTTTGCATAAGGTGAAAAGCATAATCCAATGCTGGTATTGCCATAATTAAGATACTGTGAAACATACAAGAAACATAAGTACAATAATATTAAATATGTGGTTAACTACTGGCAAGTATTATGGGCCAAGATTTTAAAGGAACATCATCCAACATTGAAAACAATATACATTTTATTAAAGATATTTTTTTATTAAAAAAATACATCAACCAACATATGTGGAGGAGAAAATATGTCTTACAGCTAAGGCATAAAAACATTATGAATTGACACTTAACCTAGTGATATACATTTACCTTGAAAAGGTAAAAATAAAAGTTGACCTCAGCTGTGACATACGTTACAAAAACATGGGGAAAAAATATGAGACGTCTTGCTGAAAGTTATACAAATTTACATGCAACATACAAAATACTTAACATATTTAGACACTATTTTAGAAAGTAGCAGAATATATTAAAATTGGCTATTGTTATTTATTGGTTGCAACAAGGCAGAACATTCACATAACAGAATGTACAGGTTAAGATTGTTAGCAATGCCTCGATGTTTAGTGTCACCGTAACACATTAAGATATTGCGTCATATGGATAAAATGCTTCTGTATGTGTCGAAAGTAATATCTTCATGCATGTGTCTTCTCATACATAGTTGTGTATGTCATTGCATGTCTGAGATAGTTAAATATCAGCTAAGAATGTTTACACTTTTTTTGCATTTTTTAAGGTTTGCATGATGTTTTGCGCAGCTTCGCTATGCTTTTCGGGCGCCCACGTATCTTGGCAAACTCTTGCGTTGTAAATATGGTGCAAAGCTAATTTGTTTTCACGCATGGAGCACAACGCATACCATATTTGATGCAGCACACAGCCACAATTACTTTAGCATATCTGGGCCTTGGAGTGACTGCATATTAGTCGAACAAGTATGAGTTGTGATTTTGGTCTGCATATTATAAATATTATTTTATGCAAATGCTTTAGCACAGTGCTGAAAATTATAATATGTTGCAGAGTTACAATTACTCCATCGCTACCACGTAGGACTCTTTCATCCCTTTCTGGTCCTTTATTTAACACTACTTACAAGCAACAACTTGTAATTTCACAATAACATATTTATGAAATAGAAAATCCCAGTATGCAAAGTGCCAGGTGAAGGTGTCCCATAACATGGGGTTACTTCCTAGTTATGTTACTTTGACATTGAAATTGTCTCTCAACGTCATACGTCAATAGACTGAACATATATTGTTTTATTGATGCCCTGATGAGCTATTTAGCATTCATTTATTCCGATGCAAGATGGACAGTTCTGCTCCCTGGCATCAATTACTAACCTCTGAGGGCAGCAAGTTTCAAAGGAATAAAATACAAATGCTAAAATAGCTAAATGATGAAAGCACTAACTGATGATACCTGTATTTAAGCTGTAGGTTGGGATCTCGTAGGACAGACTTAGCCTTTCATTGATAACCGGTTTATCACTGCATTTGGAGGTGGCCAATCTGCACTCTATATAAAGGAACAGGTTGATATAGAGACAGAATTAAAGAAATACACAGATCCCCAGGTGCCACTACAAATAACCAAGTGAATCTCAAAAGTAACATGTTTTGTTTGGATGCTTTTTTCAAACTTACCTTTTTTTATTGAAAAAAAACTAAACTTTACCACAAAGGAGTCTGTGTGAGAAGGAAGTGTTTACCTGTAGAAAGAATGCAAGCATCAGATTTCGAGGGCGTGTTTCACAATACATTTCCTGGAAAGGGACCAACATTATTTCATGCTGTGCCACACAGCAGGCCTTGCCATTTGGGATTGAGAGCTACAAAAATGTTGTCTTGGCATACTCAATCAATTCTTCAGCACAGATAGGTTTAATATGGTTGCTAATATGGCAGCCTCGGGTACATTTGCTGTGTTTAATGGAAGATAGGTGGAGTTCCTCCTTACCTGGAAGCCTTGCACTCTGCCCTGCAGTGAAAAACCTTGGCACAATGTTGAATATCGGAAATGCTGAGGTTGTAACATGTTTGTGCGCTCATAGTAATTACATAACATCCGCTGCAGAATAAAGGCGCAGTTTCTGCTGTGTTCTGGCTTGTTTGGCTTCGACAGCATTTGCTTCAGGGCACCTTCTCGGTGTAGCCGTGCCATACTGGTAGTGCAGCTGCAAATGATAGCCAGCCAAGCCAAGCAGAATTAAAACCACAGTGCAGGTGACTCTAGAACATAGGATTCTGTACCATACAAGCTGACTTTAAACCTCACCACAATACCAATTAACACAAGTGACCACTTTACAGCACACTAAAATCAATATCATTGACACCTCACTAGCACTAAAATGCAGCACTTTAACCAGCCAAGGCATGTTGTTCTTACATTACACTGGGCAGGCAGGCACAAGATACAGCCTGTTCCCTGAAAAAGCTGTTAATGACGCGGGACGTGGTTTGTTGTTAGTGCCCATTTTATCTTACAGCTAATTAACTGTGCCCCTGGTCTCCAAGGGCTGTGGCAGAAGTATCCCTTTTCCAGCTTGTTGCTTTCAATCGCAGATTGCAACATTTCATGATCGCTTGCAAACCTTGAACCATTGGTGTAACCCTTTGGGCGCGGCTGGAATTCCCCCGCTGTGCAGGCGAATTCCACGCGCAACACACATGCCCACCGTGACTCCACTCCATCTCCCGCATGTCAGACAGCTGAAAAAATCCTGCAGATTTTACTGACAACCTGCGGCTGTTTTATAGAAAGCGTCCGAGAGGCTCGACAAGAGTTTGTGCCCACTTTTTGCACCTCTTGGGGCACTTTGGTATTACTGAAGATGCTTGAGAGACCACCTTCTGCAATACCGATCATCTGGTACTGAATAAGCGCCCGCTTGATCTCAATGCGACATTTCATCATTTGGAATAGGCTATGGCCCCATAAAAATGAGGGAATTCATTGCCTCTGCATCATTACTATATTACAGACGTAGGCACAGAGGGAAAGAGACTTAGGAAGCACACTAATTACACCACAGAGATGTGGCACAGAGATGGTGCATCACCCAGCGGCAGCACTTGAAATGGGAAATAGGGTCAAGGGACTCCCAAGCCATTCCCCTGTAGGCCAATGGTATCTCTCCTTGTTACCACCTGTAGGGGAATGTCTGCCAAACTTTAAAATGCAGCCAGACGTGCCACCTGCACAGTGCACATTGTAAACAAATGCCGAAGTTTCGATCCTACAACCCTGACGGATGGTTTCCCCTTGGGGCAGTTTTTAAGTCTTTGACTAAACTGCACATTCAATTATGGCTATTTTGCCGAGGCAACTATCTTCAAATACCACCATAAGAAGAGGAGTTACCCCGCAACATTGTGAAGGTAGCCATGAAGAGGGCCTAAACGACAGAAGAACTGTTGTCACCAAAATAAGAAGCAGATAATCTAGTTTGTGTATGGACTTTAAATCCCCCTAGCAACTAAATTGTAAATATCATGAACAAGCATTAATAAAGCATTGGAATATCTCATGAGATGGTATCATTGCTCTGGACCTTCTGTGTTTGGCTACACACTTGGTCACAACCTCAAGGACCACATTGTGCATGCCAGTGAAACGCAAATCACAGAAAAGAACTCCATAGTTACGGCACTAGGCCTACCAGGCATATTTGAAGTATACAAAAAAGTGATGGATGGAATGCTTGAACTAATCTCAGCCAATGGTAATTACTTAGGCCACATCCCAGTCCATTGTTATTTTGCACACCATGGCTCTTCTGTTTGGACCTGGACATTTGGAAATCAGTCTTAACCCTGCTCCAATTGTAACAGTCCAGTCTGAACTGCCAAGCCAGTTCCTCCCTGACCAAGAACACAAGCAACCCAGTACCGGGTTTGAACAAGTTAGTGCTCATCAGCTAGGTACAGCTTGGTTCCAGTGACACAGTGTGCACGGGACCCATGTCTGGGCATACCCACCATACTTAGGGAGACACCTTTATTGAGAATAACAAACTGCTGCATGACTCCCAATCTGGTTTCCGTGCCAATTACAGCACGGAGACAGCTCTTGTGGAGGTGACCGACGCCATCAGGGAAACGCTTGATCTGGGGGGAAAGGCTATGCTGGTCCTACTGGACCTGTCGGCGGCTTTCGACACCGTCCCACACGCTGGCCTCCTTTTAAGACTCAAGGAGGTAGGATTGCGGGGGACGGTGTTGGATTGGTTTCAATCCTTCTTAGCCGACCGTCGACAGGTGATCTGGGCTCCACCGTTCTCCGCGGAAATGCCTTCGCTAGAGGTGGGGGTGCCTCAAGGATCTATCTTGAGCCCCACCATATTTAACATTTATATGGCCCCTTTGGCGAAGGTTGCGGAGGCATTTGGAGCCCGGGTCATCTCTTACGCTGATGACACCCAGCTCCTGTTCACCTGCAGGAAGGGAGAGGTTTTTGATGGCGGCAGAATTAGAGACTGTCTGAGTGCTGTCTTTGCATGGTTTCAGCACCAGAGCCTGAAATGTAACTCGGATAAATCCGAGCTGCTCTTTTTTGGCTGCGTTGAGGACCCTGGCTGGAAATCGTGGTGGCCTCCTGATATGTTCCCTCCTGAGAAACCCTCTTCCCAAGTAAAAAATCTGGGTGTGGTGTTTGACGACAGTCTCTCTTTTCGTCCCCACATCACGGGCTTGGCGGGGAAATGCTTCGGCATTCTGAAGATGGTGAGGAAATTTCTCCCATTGCTCTCCTTACAATATCGCAAGAATATCGTGCAAGCACTTGTGGGCTCGCGTTTAGATTACGCCAACGCACTTTTCTCAGGATTGCCTAAATATCTGGTGTCCAGATTACAAACTGTCCAAAACTCGGCGGCCAGAGCCATCTTTGGCCTTCCACGGAGAGCTAGCGCCTCTCTATTGCGCGGCAGGCTGCATTGGCTATCTATCCCTTGCAGAATTAGGTTTAAGGTCCTCACGTTGGCGTTTAAGGCCCTCCACTTCACGGGCCCGGCTTACCTCAGGAAGCGTATTGCTTTTTACGTTCCCCGGAGGAGTTTGAGATCTGCTGACCTGGCGAAAGTGGAGGTACCAGTGATCAAACGTGTGCGGATGGGAGGCCGGACTTTCCAGTTCATGGCGGCCAGTTTGTGGAATGAGCTTCCTTTGTCGCTCCGCAAGGCTAATAATCTTCTGGCTTTTAGAAAAGAGCTCAAGACGGTCCTCTTTTCTGCCTAACCAGTGTGTCTATAGTGTTTCTGCCTCTGGGTTTTCTTGGTTATGTTCAGGACTCTCTGTAAAAGCGCCGGGACACCCGTTTCGGGTAGCCGTGCGCTCAAGAAATATAGTCTTAACATAACAAATTAAAGTATGCAAAAAGTGATGGGTGGAACGCTTGAATTAATCTCAGCCACTGATCATTTCTTGGGGCTGCCTCCCAGTCTACCGTTATTTTGCACAACGTGCCACCTCAGTTTAGACCCAGCCATTTGCAAATCAGTCTTGATCCTCGCCAGTTGGAACAGTCCAGCCTGAACTACTAAATCAAATCCTCCCTGAACCAGAACAAAAGCAACCCAGGACCGGTTTTGCCCTAGTAATGGGCGCATCAGCCGGATATATGGCCTGACAGTTTGGGCTGGACTGTTCCTATGAGGAGCAGGGTCAAGACTGATTTGCATATGGCTGGGTTCAAACTGAGGTGGCATGGTGAGCAAAAGAACAATGGGTTAGGATGCCACCCCGAGCAATTGCCAGTGGTTAGACAAATTGCAAAGATTCCTCCCATCACCTTTGTGTGTTTCAGGTATCGGGTATAATTGTGCATAAAAATGCCGAAAATGTTTGGCATGTCAACAAAGATTTAACACCAAACCTTTCACTCACAACAAAATAAAACAGGATTAAAATCAATTTTCGGAATTACAATTCAATATTGTTGGTGTACTGTATATTGTGTATAAGTGAACTTCTCCATATGCCAAACTGATGCAAGGTTACTTCTGCACCATTGGTAACACTTTTACTTGGGAACGGGCGTACTGAAGAGGACATTTGCTGGCATGTGATTGAGATGGAAAAAACAGAGAGAGGAGAGACCTCCAAGAGTACCTACAAAGAAAGGAGTGTAAATGGATAGACCTTTGATTATTTGATGATGATGATGATGATGGATAGACTTCTGCAACTAAAATGAAATAGGACTTAATACCATGGACCAGCGATATAACGTTTTGGAGAGTTACAAAATATCTTACACATGCCTCAAAACGCAGTACAATGTTATGTTAATCAAAGATTTATAGAGCGCACAGCTACTCAACAGAGTGTCCCAGCGCTATGACAGAAGAGACTTGAAAGCAAAACTGCAAAATGCCAAAAGAGAACCAATAATTTAAGGTAATTGCTGGAACAACCAGGTTTTCACCTGCTTTCTAAACTCCAAAAGGGTTGTGGTCTGTCTTAGCAATAGAGGCATGCTATTCCAAACCCGAGCCACTTGAACACGGAAGGACCGACCTCCACAGCGAGCTCTACAGAAACTCGATGCCGTGATCAAGTATTGGTGGGCTGATCTTAACGATCTACGAGTAGTGTAAAAGGAATTTCTATTTCTGATGTAGTGTGCCCCTACCACATGAAGAGCTTTGAAGGCAAGAGTCATAGCTTTAAAACGAATTCTGGCCCACATTGGGAGCCAATGTAGATGGGGATGGGGAGATATCCGTTCCCTGGCCCCTAACTTCAAGACTGCTCTAGCAGCCGAATTTTGAACAATCTGCAGCCTGTTCATTAAATACTCCGGCAGACCGAAATATAGGACGTTGACATAGTCCAGTCTGGAGGTAATGAGGGCTTGCACCACTGACTTCCTATGCATCATTGGTAACAGGTAGAGACATTTCCTGATCATTTTCAGTCGTCCGAAGCATATGCCGGTCACTGACTGCACTTGAGTTTCCATGGATAGCCTGTCATCCATTTTTACTCCCAGATTTCTCACTGTTTCCAGACATCCAGAGGAGGAGAACCAAAAAAGATTATCTCTGACTTCTCCGGATTGCATTTTAGTTGATGTAATTGAAGCCAGGAAAACACTTCCGTCAGACACTTTCTAATCCTCTGTCCATTGAAGTCTTCCCCCTTTCTACATGTGAACAACAGCTGCGTGTCGTCCGCGTAAGATATAATTTTTGCCCCGCCTGCCTCCGCTAACTTGGCTAAGGGGGACATATAGAGGTTGAATAGTAGCGCGTTCAAAATAGAGCCCTGCGGGACCCCCACATTAAGGGAGGGAATCCTGGCTGCAAAGGGAGGGGACCAGACCTCTTGTATTCTGTCCTTCAAGAAGAAAGTAAACCATTTCAACACCGTGCCACCAAAGCCACATTCATGCAGTCTCTGCAGCAGATGGTCATGGGGCACGGTGTCGAAAGCGGCGGAGAGGTCCAAAAGAATCAGGACAGTTTTTCCTCCCTTATCTAGGGTCTCTCTGATAGTCTCTGAGACCTCTAGTAGGGCCGTCTCAGTACTGAAGTTGGGGCAGAACCTCGATTGATTGATATGAAAAATGTTATTTGTTTCCACCAAGTTGGAGACAACCAAATGGACATATTTTTCCAGTGTTTTTGTGAAAAACGGAAGGAGGGAAATAGGTCTGTAGTTGGCGGGAATCGTTTGGTCTGCTGAGTTAGTTAGTAAGCAGTAAACTACTGAGTGAAGTGAGCTAAGCCAAGCGGCTAAGCCAACTGAAGTACTAACTACTTGCCATTTCAATACCAGTATTGAAAAGTGCAAAAACCAACGCTGTATTTTTGTAGTGTGTGACTTGAGTGAGGGTCCGGTTGTAAGATCACCGGCGTGGGGTGGGGGGAGGGAGAGGCAGCTCCATAATACTGATTAGAATAGGGTGCCGGTGCAAATGCTGCAATTGAAATTCAGATTCACTCTAGGCCCATCGGCCGTAGCGTAGCGGTATAGTCATGCGCTGGTGCTGGCGCCGCAGTACTGTACTGGTCTGGCCTGCGCTGCTGCGGCTTAACTTAAGAACTAGGCCCTGCTACTACCCTAGCCTACCCGCCCAGCCAGCCGCTCTCTGACTTGTCCAAAGTAAACCTGGTGGCTGGTGCGCGCAGCCTCAGAGGAGGGGGGCGCAGACTAAGGGCGGGTGACTCGCTGTCAGTGGTAGTGGTACCCAAGCAGTCAAATGCATCAGTGCCTGGAGGCCTGAAGGCAGCCCTCTTCAATGCACTGAAAGGCAGGCAGGACACGCAGCTGCCTCCTGCACGTGACCACCCAACGTCAAAAGGAACATATGGGCATTTGTCTGTGCGTGCGCCACATGGTGTAAGACTTACAGTGTAAGGGAAGACACAGCCTCAGCGGACCCTACATGAGGGACGGGTTACCAAATAAATGGACTATTTTAATATATTTGACCTTTTAGAGGTGGGTGTGTGCGGTGTTTGAGGGTAGCCTGGGGAGCTCAATGTGCCCATCCGCTAGTACAGAGGCGTGACGCAAGCCCCTGTGGCGCAGGAGGTCCCCGCTCCTTCAGGCGGAGGGCCATGGAGGGGGGGCCTCATTACCTTCTGACCAACCCCTCTTTTTGCGTGAAGCCACTGCGCTATTGCTTGTGTTACAAGCCACACCCATCAAACACACCTGTTTGGAGGGGTATTATATTTTCAACAACGCGTGTTTCAGAGGTGGGTATTAGACCACACCTCACACCATTTGAGATCTCGTCCCATCAGTGTTTTAGTATCCCTGTCTTTTTGTATTTCTAACTTCTCTATGAATGGAGTGTCTGCCCGATCAGTGTCTGTGGGGCCATTCACGTCCCAGCAGAGAGAGCCCGCCCCTCGCCGACTCACCCAAACCGAAAGGTGCACAAAAGTGCAAGCTAGTAAGGGGGCAATCAGTCAGGTTTTAAATGCTGTATAAATATCTAAAACAGCTGAGAAGTTCATGTCCATGATGGGGTGATGGGTGCGGCCCTTTGTGGCGCCCACCTGCCGTGGTGCGCTGTGCACAGCTGATGTGTGAACCCTCTGGATGAGGCCGCTCCGCTTCTGTCTGAAGACATTGTGTCCAGTGATACAGCAGGTGTGTGTGGCCCTTTTCAGTGAAAATGGGGAGGCTGGATAGTACAGAAGCTGGATGCGGTGCTAGTAGCAGTGTGGGCTCGCGGGGACATAGCGCTCCACAGCAGAGAACGCAGATTTTCTGTGAAGGAGGTCCTCCTGGTACCCTATAGCGCAGCATAGAATGATGTAAGCATCCCCTTACAACATATGATAAATAAATACAAAGGAATCATAAGTTCTATGAATTTCATTGAACAAAAATCATAAGTTTCAAAACGTATAATCATAAGGATGACAAATTGACAAAAAATACGTAATTCCTGTGAAGTACGGATTTTATTGAATCCTACACTCATCCTGATATTCTTGACACCAGGTAATTAGCATCAATTTTAGATCATAAAAACATCAAAACTATCTGCTAACCTTTGCCTATTCAGCCTTTTCTTCATGAAAGGTAACGAAACCTGAACTGCAGTATTCCAGAATTATTGTTAGATGAACCTTTCAAACTGCACCTTCAAATACTTCTCACTTCCACATAGTGTGATTCTTAGCACATCAAACATGTTTCTCCCATCTCTGAACCGCGTTCCTTTACCTGCACAGTAGTATCCACTAGACAGCATAGTTCTGGATTTCACTTGATATTTTCAATAAACTGTTTCCAGCTTGAAAAAAGGTTATTTTTTCATGTCACCCCACCAAAATAAGTCTGTAATTAAAAAATACATTACAGTCGCAGAGAGTGCTAGACTCAGGGGTCAGACTGAGCATCACCGGCGAAGCCAGAGTCAGTGTGTGTGAAAGGGCGGCTAAGGTGGCACAGTGACGGAGGGGTCTTTTTATGTGACGCTGGGTCACAGATAGTAAGAGACTCCGGTGCCAGAGAGCGGTGGCGTAGTTGGAGAGTTGCTGTTCACCCTATGTGGGAAGGGTATGCCCAGACGTGGGTCCCGTGCTCACTAAGCCACTGGAGTCAAGCTATCCTGGCTGAAGACGGCTGATAGCCAGAAACCGGTCCTGGGATGCTTGATTTCGGTCCAGGGAAGACATGGCTTGGCAGTTCGAGCTGGACTGTTCCCATGAGGCACAGGGTCAAGACTGATTTGCATATGGCCATGTCTGAGCTGGGGTGGCTTGGTGAGTAAAATAACGATGGATTAAACCCAGATCTGTGACTGGGGGAGAATTGATTGCCATTGTGCAACATTCCGTCCATCATCTTGTGTGTTTGCTGTTCACCCTATGTGGGAAGGGTATGCCCAGACATGGGTCCCGTGCTCACTAAGCCACTGGAGTCAAGCTATCCTGGCTGAAGACGGCTGACAGCCAGAAACCGGTCCTAGGATGCTTGATTCTGGTCCAGGGAAGACATGGCTTGACAGTACGGGCTGGACTGTTCCCATGAGGCACAGGGTCAGACTGATTTGCATATGGCCATGTCTGAGCTGGGGTGGCTTGGTGAGCAAAATAACGATGGATTAAACCCAGATCTGTGACTGGGGGAGAATTGATTGCCATTGTGCAACATTCCGTCCATCATCTTGTGTGTTTTGCTGTAGTTGGAGAGAACACACCACCTGCAGTGGTGTCCGTCTGTGTGTGTTCCCACTTCTTAGGCCATGATCGCCCCCTCAGTGGCAAAGCAGCATTCGGTTCACCTCCTGCAAAGGCTTGTGACTTTTCCCCACTACAGTACAAAGGGCAAGGCCACAGGGGCCCTGTCTGCTCCTGTTAAAATATTCATGCCGGGCTGAGGCCAGCTCTTACCAGGCTGAGCCCCATGGCCCAGCTGGTGGTACCTCAGGCGCAGGCGGCCGCGGAAGGCCATGGAAGCACTGCTGGCACCTGTCCTAGGAAAGAGGTTCGCCTCAAACTTCTGGCAGCGAGCGAAGGGGTCTCGGAGGGGTGCAGCACTGCAGCAGGCTCCGTGGGGTCTGAAGAGAAGAGAGGCAGAGATTAGAGAGGCTCTTATAGCAGACAATGCTTCAACAAAAGAGGCAGCATGGGGCTGTGTGGAGATTGGTTCCTAGAACAGGAACAGTTTCGAGAGGGAGCAGCTATACCCAGGGTGTGGACAGGTCACAGGTGTTCTGATAACAGCAGTGCTATGGGAGGCGACAGGCTGGGGCTATGGAAAGAAGCTCCTATGCCAGGAATATTCAGGGCCGAGAGGGACAGCCTGGGCCTGTGGAGACAGCAGTACTGGGAGAGAGGTTCTTATCTTAGGAATCTTCAGCTCATGGAGGGACAGGCACAGGCTGGGGCTGTGGATGACTTGTGTAAATAACTGGCTGCACGGAGGGCCGAGCGAGCTTGGCGCAGAACTTACAGTCCCGAGCTAAAGGCAGTTTACCTGTCCGTACTACAAACTTATAAAAAGGGCATCCTTGATGCTAAAACAGAGTTCTATACGAGCAGAGTAATGGCAGCAGAGTCTCACTCTAAAGAAATATTCTCGACTGTCCATGAACTCGCATCATCTGGCAGAGCCACAGCGTCAATTCCTCCCTCCCAGCCCCTCTGCAACTCACTCAATGAGTTCTTTATCGACAAAGTTGTAAAAATTAAACTTAACATCCCCCCTCCTTCCCCTGCATTTACAAACCCTTCCCCTCCCCTCACGGCTTCCAAACTGTCTTCTTTTCCTTTGTTGACCACTGATACTCTCTCACCGTTGTTGGACCGAGTCAAATCAGGATCTCCCCTGGATTTCGCCCCAGCCCATATTCTTAGGGAAATTTATTTAAACTGTCCTATCCCGCCCCTGACCCTTCTTAATGATTCACTCACTAACGGCACCGTTCCCAGCCTACAAAAATCAGCGGTTGTCGTCCCAATCCTAAACAAACCCGGCGCCAACTCATCTTCCCCTTCCAATTACCGTCCTATTTCCCTTCTGCCCTACCTAGCTAAAGTTCTTGAGACTCACGTCACGACTACCCTGAGTGCCCACGTAGAGGCAAATCATTGCCTCTCCTCCTGCCAAGCTGGGTTCAGGCCCCTGCACTCCACGGAGAAGGTGGTAATCTCGGTGATGGACAGGCTGCGGGAGGGTATTGATACCAACGTACCACAAGCCCTGATACTTTTGGATCTGTCCGCCGCTTTTGACACGGTGGATCATTCCATCCTCCTCAGCCGTGTCAGGGCGGCGGGCATAGAGGGCTTGGCCCTCTCGTGGCTTGAGTCCTTCCTGGCGGGGAGAACTCAAGCGGTCCATCTGGCCGGCTTCGCCGCGGCCTCCCACAAGGTGGAGTGCGGGGTTCCTCAGGGATCGTCACTCTCCCCCCTTTTGTTTAATCTATACATTTACCCCCTCATTTTTATGTTACAGCAGCTGGAGGTCACGGTGTTTAATTATGCCGATGACCTCCAGCTAATCTTTAACCTTTCTCACTCCCCTTCATCTGCCCAGAACGTCCAGTCAGTCATGACATTCATCCAAGATTGGATGAACTGCAACCACCTCAAACTCAATCCAGACAAGACCGAGTTGGTCTTGACCGGAGGTGGTTGCAGTCCATGGTCCCCTTCCTTCTGGCCCCCTTCACTTGGTGTCCCTCCACTCCCTGTCTCTAAAGTTAAAACCCTTGGGATTTTCTTGGATTCACAACTTTCTATCCATTCACACATTGGTTCGGTCGTCTCTTCTTGCTTCTTCTCCCTAAGAATAATTAGGAAAGTCTCCCGCTTTTTTTCCCTCCCGGCTCTGAAAATCATTGTTATGGCCATGGTACTGTCCCGCATTGATTATGGCAATGCTATATACAATGAGGCCCCAGCTTACGCGATCCATCGTCTGCAGCTGGTGCAGAATCAGGCTGCCCGCCTGATTCATGGCCTCCCTAAATATCATCGGGCCAGTCCGCTACTTAAAGCTCTACACTGGCTGCCGGTGCGAGAGCGTGCCCTCTTCAAACTTGGCTGCCTCACTTTTCAGGCTAGGTCAGGCACTGCCCCTGAATTTATATGCTCTGCCATTGTGCCCTACCTTCCAGGCAGAGAACTACGCTCCTCTCACTCGGCCCTCCTAGTCACCCCCCGTTTTAAAAAACAGAGGGCAGGTGGAGCGAAGTTCGCTGTCCTGGCCCCAGCATTCTGGTATTCTCTCCCTGTTACCCTTCACACAACGCCCTCTTACACTCAGTTTCGGAGGGAACTCAAAACCCTCTTATTTGCGCAAGCTTACCCTGTCTAACTCCCTCCAACTGCTGCCGTCCATTGCAACTTAATAGCGCCATGAAACCGCTGGGTGAAAGCGCGCTGTATAAATGTTTTTAAATTCAAAATAAATTCAAATTCAAATAAATACTTCATTGGGTATTTCTAACTGCAGTTTCTCATGATGACATACAGTTAATTATAATTTTTTCAGCCCAAGGCACTCAGTGCATTTTACACCGCCTGGGTGCTGCTTCAGGACTCAGGAGGAGCACAGCACTTCAGTGGTATCTCTTTTAGTGAGTTTCTTGTGACTCTGCTACATGGTGCTCCCAAATAGGGCGTTAAACATCTGTGATTGTTCAACAAGTTTGAGAGATGTTTGTAATTTTTAGGACTTGTGGTGAAAATGTACTTTATTTTGCTGCATACCTTGGAAACAACGCGACGTACGTCGACACGGGTAGTTTAGCTCCAGACCTGTGTTAACGGCGGAAGCGAACGGATGGGATTTCTCCCCCTCGTGATTCAGTATCGAGCGGAAGGATTGAACAGAATGGACTAAATTGCCGACCTCGTTCTTTTTTGTGGCGTCCATTGCTGTAAGTGTATCAAGACTCTAAGAGCCATCCGGATGAGACTTGCGTTCTTCATACTTTCCGGCTAACACTGCCAATGTTTATATTATGTTTGCCCGTTTAGTCCTGATGAGGCCTGGATTGACAAGAGGCTGAAACGCGTCGACACAGTTTTGTTGAAGACACCAACACAAAATAAGTGTTTTTGACTTGGATGACAAAATAAGAATTTAGTGGTGTCAAAGAGAGCAAGGTTAAAAATTCCTAACCTTAGACACTTCTTTTGCTTTGTTCTTGGTGATCTGTAAATAAGGAATGTCGTCAGAGATACTGTAGATAGACATCCTTTTTTCTAAATAAGTTGGGCAAAAAGAACTTTAAATTTGGTTCTAAACAATTTGCATATAAGTGTAAATGTACTAGTGGTGTTTGTTTTGCATATATGTACAAAATGTGTATATTTATGTTAAATGTGAGATAATAATATTTCATGAAGAAACATGGTTTAACTAAAAGAAATATTTAAACCATTTACATAAAGAGATTGTTTGTGGTTAAATGTCTTGTCTTATTGGAGTAACTCTACAAATATAATTTTTGGGATTATGTCCTTTGAAAAATGATTTTTCAGAGAATGGATAATTAATGGTATCCAGTCTTAGGAAATTAGACAGATAGACTACTACTCCGTAGGCTTTATTTTCTTGTTTTGATTGTACCATATACCCAGAAGCATATGGGTTATTTGGGTTGCCCCTGTAGTATACACGTTCAGGACTCAGGAGGAGCACAGCCCTTCTGTGGTATCTCTTTTAGTGAGTTTCTTGTGACTCTGCTAGATGGTGTGTAAGTTTGATGTGTTAAATAACTAAATAAGTCTGCACAGGTGCTCACGCCCGAACAAAGATGTAGAGTTAGGGCCTCACTGATACACACCTAATAGTAGAATAAAACACACAGCTTTTGCAGGAAGCTCAACAAAGAATCCCTGCCAGCCAGTACAGCATCTCTGGGATAGGCTCGGCAATTGGGATAGCTTACAGTTTCACTCTTCTTACCATTAAACACAGGCCTGGCCTACATGCTGCCTACAAAGTGCCCTTGAGGCCATGCTTAACCCAAGGCACGGGTCTGCTTTTCCTATCTGGGTAAGTGAGTTTTGTTTTCCACTTTTCCCCATTTTGAGGGAGGTCAGCTCACCTCTCCAGCCCATTCCTGAGATTGCCTAAAGTTAAAGTGCCAAGCCCTATAGGTACCACACCGAATGTGACAGCAGGAGTAGGGTCCCTAATCAACCTGTCTTCATCACAGGACTCACTTTGCTAGTTCAGAGACCTATGTCGAGCCATCTTGAATCGTTTCCACTGTTTCATAGAGCTAGCCTATGCCTACACACATATCATTAACAAATAATAACTAGCGATGTCTGGTAGCTACTCAACTGTCCAAAGCATCAGCCAATATGCTGGAATTCTACCACAGCACTGGAATGGATAGAGCAGGAAGTTGAGGCACGTGGGGTTGGTGAGTTTAGGATTGTGGAAAGATTTGGTTCATACAGTTCAACACCACAACAATTAGTGGGCTTCAAAATTCTCCAATGCAACATACAAAACTCTCAGTCTCACCACTTCCGGCGAAATGGGCCAGGCTTATTTGCTATGTTTGCCCTTACTTAGAGTGATGATGTTTGGATTTTTCACAATCTTATGACTTCAGTGATGTAACATTAATGGCAGCATCAACATTCTGAAAATTGTTCCAGTGCCACTGGTTTGGGTGCCTTTATTTGCCATTTTTATGCGTTCTTGCCTGGGTGCCTTTGTGTGACGTTTCCATGCTTCCTGGTTTGAGTACTTATGGGTGAGATTTCCATGGTTTCTGGCCAGGGTGCTTGCGTGTGACATTTCCATGCTTTCTTGCATGGATGCCTATCTATGTGTGATATTTCCTCGGTTTATGGCCTGGACGCTGCTTATGTATGACATTTCCACGGTTTATGGCCTGGGTGCTGCTTATGTGTAACATTTCCACGGTATGGCCTGGGTGCTGCTTATGTGTGACATTTCCACGGTATGGCCTGGGTGCTTATGTGTGACATTTCCATGCTTTCTGGCCTGGGTGGTTGTCAGGTTATCATTTGCAATTTACTATGCTTTGAAACTTAATACAGCGAAATATGTACTGTAAAATGTGTTGTGCGCAATTTTTGTCTTTCTTTTTACAAAATGTTATTGAGGTTAGAAATCTCTCCCAAACATCTCTACCAGTCTTTAAGCTCACTGCACTTGCTTGCTGCACACTGCTGGTGGTCTAACAAAACTTGCCAGGGCTGCTTTGGGTTCCCAGTCTGGCCCTGAGTGTTGATTAATTAATACTTTTTGTGAATCCCAGTGTGTAACTAACTCTGCACACTGCCACCTTACCCAGCTTTTGTAGTAATAGCACCAGAAGCCAAAACGTAAAAGTGAGGCAAACTTTACAGACTTTGTATGTCTTTTGAGTGAGCTTTACAGGGCAGACAGGGGTGTGTGTGAGTTGGAAAAAGCCTGAATTTGGGTAGGCAAAGTAGGATCCATGTGGGTTGTTCTTATATAAACAGTCATGGTAATAGATGTACAGATTCAGAAATAAATGTCTTTGTTGCAAACTGCAAATAAATATTAATTGTGGCTGTTACTTAGATGAATTAACATCACACTTCGCACATGTCTAGAGTGTTTTCTTTCACTTTGCTTCCCTAGAATGTCACATACTGGACAGAAGAAGATTTCAAGCTACTTCCCAAAATTCAAGCCCAAAGATGATGAGGAGCCTGCTAGCAAACTTGAAAGAAAAGACCATGTACTTCCAATGGATGAAGGGAACAAGGAAGATGATGAAGTACGAGCGAAGGCACTAGATGAGACTGACACCACTACTAGTAGCAGCGTTATCACCCCTACAGAAGGAAAGACACAAGATAGTCCTCTTAGAGATGAGCAGCATCATGCTGTGGAGATTGGTACAGACTAAAACTTTATTGAGTCCATCCAGCACTCTAGTTAATGCTATTTTCTTCGTCAATTAATCCGCTCGTTTTAGTGCAACATCACCCAGTGTTTTAGTCTAAAAACACTTTACGAAATAACCAAAATTGTGAGACAGCGGGCCATCCCGTTGTCAAAATGGTAATGTTCAGCACCCTTTCACTGTGAACTCGCTATGGTTCTCTTCAGGTAAATCCATAAACAATAATAATCCAATTCACTGTTCTCGTTTCAAGATTCTCATATTTATTGATTTCATTTCATCATTTTGATTATTTGCGTTATTTTCACGACATTTGGTATTGACATTTCCCATTTACCCAATGCATTTCGGGTCAATAGTGACCCTTCTTCCGGGGTCTCTGTCAGAAAAATCAAGAAAACTGCAATCAATATCACAGCCATCTCAGTGTATGTACAACTGTTATTTAAGTAAACATTTTAGCATTATAGTGCATGCAAAACTTCTATGTTTTCACAAATTATATAACATTCAACCCTAGCCCATTAGGTGAATGCCTCACAGTAATACACTCTGTGTCTTAAGGGATTATGTCCCAGAAAATGACCGCCAAAATTAAATCAAGTTACCAGCTCAACTCTAAAAATACTCTGTCAAACAATGTGTCCAGCCTTATGCAATTGCTCTAAATAAAGAATAAGCAAACAAAAATCCAAAAGTTTCTAGCGCATAACAAACATCCTACTCTTCGTTCGTTCTCACTTACTCGGAAATGTGCCTGTCTTCAGATTTTCAAAATGTCGACCAATCCGCTACTTGCTCACATAGGAGGAACGACTATATGTTGTGTGCTGCGCTGCGATTGGATACACAAGCGGTCACGTGACCGCGATCACGGACTCAATGTTAGCCCTCATCTAATTCAAAAACTAGTTAATGCGTGTGGTTCACTGAATATAATAAGGCAAACAGTCTAAAGGGTTGGTCTCTAAAAGTGAAAATACGAAGATTACGATATATTTATGAATTAATAAATGCAGTTCACGCTATATCACAAACCGTATGTATATGTTCATAACACACTCTAATTACAAATAAATACTAGTGGTCTCCTAAAGTGAAATGCAATAGATTAAACCAAAATAAATGGTACAAATAAACATTGCAAATAAACATATATACAAAAATAGTGTCGGCCATTTTGGGTAGGGAAGTTCTTAACTTTCATGTTATGTAGGGAACAATTGTCAGCTCTCCCAAAGTCTATTTATAAAAAACAGGATAGTTCTATCCTGTCATTCAAACCATTCGGTTGTAAACTGCCCATCTTCTTTATCCAAAAGTATTCAGATCTCAATCTTTGTTTATGTAAGTCTCTTTCTGGATGATACTTTAAGACTTCTAGTATTGTGAAGCGTAATTGCGCAACATTGTGTCCAGCTTCCAACCAGTGTGCACTCACTGTAGATTTCAAGTTCTTCAACCGAATATTACTCTTGTGCTCTGTTATTCTGATTTTAATTTTTCGTTCAGTTTGGCCTATGTATAATTTACCACATGGGCATTTGATGCCATAAATTACGTTTTTCGTGTCACAGGTTCCTGAGTGTAACAAAGACATCTTCTTACCCGTCATAGGGTGTGTGAAAAACTGTCCAACCATCACGTTGTTACAATGGACGCAATTTTCGCATCTCTGCATACCTTTGTAGTTAGTTACTTCCGGATTAAATCTCTTTTTCAGAAGTTCTTTCAAATTTTTTGGCCTGCTGTATGCAAACGTTATCCGTTCAGCAACTAGTGGTTGTAAGTCAGGTTCCTGTGTGATAAGTGCCCAGTATTTCTTCATGATATTAGCTATCTTCACTGCTTGTATCGAATGTTTCAGGACACATACTGTCATTTTGGTTTCACTTCTTTCCTTTGTCACAAGCAAAGATTCTCTCTTCATGTTCAAAACTTTACTTTTGGATTCTTCCAATAGAGATTTGGGATATCCTCGTTGTGAGTACTTATGGATCTGTTTGTCGATGGTGGAGAGTAAATCTTGTGGGTCTGAGGTAATTCTCTTTTGGCGGATAAATTGAGACACTGGGAGGTGTTTCTTTAGAGAGTGGTGGTGAAAGCTTTGATAGTGTAGTCTGCTTTTCCTATCTGGGTAAGTGAGTTTTGTTTTCCACTTTTCCCCATTTTGAGGGAGGTCAGCTCACCTCTCCAGCCCATTCCTGAGATTGCCTAAAGTTAAAGTGCCAAGCCCTATAGGTACCATACCGAATGTGACAGCAGGAGTAGGGTCCCTAATCAACCTGTCTTCATCACAGGACTCACTTTGCTAGTTCAGAGACCTATGTCGAGCCATCTTGAATCGTTTCCACTGTTTCATAGAGCTAGCCTATGCCTACACACATATCATTAACAAATAATAACTAGCGATGTCTGGTAGCTACTCAACTGTCCAAAGCATCAGCCAATATGCTGGAATTCTACCACAGCACTGGAATGGATAGAGCAGGAAGTTGAGGCACGTGGGGTTGGTGAGTTTAGGATTGTGGAAAGATTTGGTTCATACAGTTCAACACCACAACAATTAGTGGGCTTCAAAATTCTCCAATGCAACATACAAAACTCTCAGTCTCACCACTTCCGGCGAAATGGGCCAGGCTTATTTGCTATGTTTGCCCTTACTTAGAGTGATGATGTTTGGATTTTTCACAATCTTATGACTTCAGTGATGTAACATTAATGGCAGCATCAACATTCTGAAAATTGTTCCAGTGCCACTGGTTTGGGTGCCTTTATTTGCCATTTTTATGCGTTCTTGCCTGGGTGCCTTTGTGTGACGTTTCCATGCTTCCTGGTTTGAGTACTTATGGGTGAGATTTCCATGGTTTCTGGCCAGGGTGCTTGCGTGTGACATTTCCATGCTTTCTTGCATGGATGCCTATCTATGTGTGATATTTCCTCGGTTTATGGCCTGGACGCTGCTTATGTATGACATTTCCACGGTTTATGGCCTGGGTGCTGCTTATGTGTAACATTTCCACGGTATGGCCTGGGTGCTGCTTATGTGTGACATTTCCACGGTATGGCCTGGGTGCTTATGTGTGACATTTCCATGCTTTCTGGCCTGGGTGGTTGTCAGGTTATCATTTGCAATTTACTATGCTTTGAAACTTAATACAGCGAAATATGTACTGTAAAATGTGTTGTGCGCAATTTTTGTCTTTCTTTTTACAAAATGTTATTGAGGTTAGAAATCTCTCCCAAACATCTCTACCAGTCTTTAAGCTCACTGCACTTGCTTGCTGCACACTGCTGGTGGTCTAACAAAACTTGCCAGGGCTGCTTTGGGTTCCCAGTCTGGCCCTGAGTGTTGATTAATTAATACTTTTTGTGAATCCCAGTGTGTAACTAACTCTGCACACTGCCACCTTACCCAGCTTTTGTAGTAATAGCACCAGAAGCCAAAACGTAAAAGTGAGGCAAACTTTACAGACTTTGTATGTCTTTTGAGTGAGCTTTACAGGGCAGACAGGGGTGTGTGTGAGTTGGAAAAAGCCTGAATTTGGGTAGGCAAAGTAGGATCCATGTGGGTTGTTCTTATATAAACAGTCATGGTAATAGATGTACAGATTCAGAAATAAATGTCTTTGTTGCAAACTGCAAATAAATATTAATTGTGGCTGTTACTTAGATGAATTAACATCACACTTCGCACATGTCTAGAGTGTTTTCTTTCACTTTGCTTCCCTAGAATGTCACATACTGGACAGAAGAAGATTTCAAGCTACTTCCCAAAATTCAAGCCCAAAGATGATGAGGAGCCTGCTAGCAAACTTGAAAGAAAAGACCATGTACTTCCAATGGATGAAGGGAACAAGGAAGATGATGAAGTACGAGCGAAGGCACTAGATGAGACTGACACCACTACTAGTAGCAGCGTTATCACCCCTACAGAAGGAAAGACACAAGATAGTCCTCTTAGAGATGAGCAGCATCATGCTGTGGAGATTGGTACAGAGACAGAGAAGGCCCAAGCACTAGCTAGCAGTTTGGCAGATCACTTAAGCCACATTCAGACAGAGTTTTTAGGAAAGGCATTCTCCCTAAAGGTTGGAAACATGACCAAAAAACGTATTTACAATGTAAGCATCCGTGGCTAATTGTTAAGGGACCTAACCTTGGCTGTTCTGTGTGTCGCCAAGTCCGTGATCTGGGTGCTGAGAAATCCAGCTGAATGAAATTGTCCAAAGAATGGACTGAATCTACTGTGAAGGCATATAGCACTAATATAGAACAACAGCAGAAACCATTGAGGAAAAAGATTAGAGAACATGCACAAAGCAAGGCTCCTGTTGCAACTTTAAAAATCTTAGAAAATGCAAAAAAAGATCCTTTATTGCAAGTAACTGCAAAAGCGCAATCTTTACAAATGTCAGCAACAGCCAGAATATTCTGAGTAGCTTATAAGGAAGCAAAGCGGAACAGGCCAGCGTATGGTTTTGAAACCGAGATAGACTGCCACCAGTTGAATGGACTAGAAATGGGGCGAATTTTGAACTCTAATGTAGCTTGCTCAAACATACAGCGCCACATATCCTCAGAAATGAAGAGGAAGATATTTGCCAAAATTATTGAACTTTCCCCAAAAGTAAGTCTTTTACTAGATGAAGCCACTGCATTAAATAGGAAAAGTTCCTTAATTGTGTACATGGAAATGCAGCTACCTGGCATGGACTCCCCAGCTAATATTTTTGTTGACCTCATTGAGCTGAGTGATTTGTCAGCTGACGGCATAGTAAACAGTTTACTATCTGCACAAAAAAAAGATACAGTTAACATTAGTGAGGACTTTCTCTCCAAATGCCTGGTTTCAGTTGTCTGTGATGGAGCTTCAGTGATGTTTGGCCGCCACAGTGGTGTTGTAAAGAGGTTTCAAGAAAAAATCTCTCCCAATATTGTAGCCTGGCACTGCTCAGCACATCACCTGGAACTTGCCATTCATGATGTCATGAAAGATATTGGCGCTACAAATCATTTAAAAAACGTACTTGATAAGCTGGATTCTGTATTTGCCACACCTGTTAAAAACCGTTTGGAGCTAACAGAATGTGCAGAAGCTCTTGACATTCAGCTTTGCAGAATAGGTAGAGTGTTAGATACTCGTTGGGTTGCATCAAGCTTCAGAACAGTGGAGGCTATTTGGAATGCTTACCCTGCTCTCTACAAGCACTTTACTAGAGCAGCTGATGATGGTTCTCGTGACAGTTCCACACAAAATATGTACAGATGCCTAGGAAGGCGGTTATCATCTATACGGTTTGTTGGAAATCTTGGCCTCATGTATGATGCTCTTCAGAAGTTATCACTCGAGTTACAGAAACGTGATTCTACAATCATTGATGCTCATTGGGCTATTTATCGGCAAACTTCAGTGTTTGAGGCAATGTTAGACAGGCAAGGGAACCACTTCTCACAGTGTAAAAAGGGCATAGAAGAAAATATATTCCAAGTTGTGATGCTGCACAAAGGAAAGACCACTGACAAAATCATTGAACAGGGACAGTTTTTTCGTAGCCTTGCAGAAACTCTAAGACATCATTTGCTGTCTACAGGAGGTACTAATTCTGCTGACAAAAAGGCTGAGTATGATACACTGATTAGCAAAGTGAAAGCTTTATACAAACAGTACTGGCCTGATGAGCTACCTGTTCTTTATGGTGAAAGTGAAATTGAGTCTCTGTGTAAAAGATTCAACATTGCCAGTCGAGAAACCATACGTGCTTACAGAGAGTTTAAGGAATCTGGAGGAAAAGAAATTAAAAGGCAGTTCAAGGAGCTTTTGATGGCCTTACACACTATTACTATCAGTACTGGAGAATGTGAGCGGGGCTTTCCTCAAATAAATCTCATTTGCACATCTACAAGAGCATCGCTGCTGACTGAAACAACATGTTCTTTAATGTTTTTAAACCTTGTTGGCCCACCGTTAAAGAGATTCAACCCCATCCCCTATGTTCAGTCATGGCTTGCAAAAGGACGAAGAGCAGCTGATGACACTAGGAGTAAAGCAAGGAAAGAGGAAGATTTGGAATGCACAAGCAATTTGGACTGTTTGTGAGCTTTTCTAGGAAAATAGATGCTAGCCAATTCCAACTGACAAAACGTGTCATTGCAATGAATTGAAAAAGAAAAAGGCTTTACTGTGTTTGATATTTAATTATTGTTCTAGTTTATATAGAATTATAGGTTATTTATTTGCATTTATAACACTTTGTTGACAGTGTCAATTTATTTAATATTTTGATATATATTATGTCTCTTCCTTGTTTGGATGTTATATTTATTTATGTTATTTATTTTGTTTTTATAAGACAATACTTTTTCGTTTTTCATTTTAGAACGTGTATTTATTTGATGGTATTTATCTATATTTTAGTTTTAGTTATGTTGTCTTTATTTAATATTTGCATGGCACTATGGTCATTTTGCACTAATAGGTATGACTTGAGATATTGCCCAGCCAGCCAGTACCTATTCTTTTGGCTTGTTTACCTATAGGACTTTTTGGGGGCGATTACAGTTTTCTGTGCTTTATGATAAGATACAAATCTTTAATTAAAAAGTAATATTTTGAATAAATGCCTTTTTTCTAATCTCTGTCTTGTCTGTGTGCTACAGAACTACATTTGGAAACGCCAGTTATGTTCCATGTTTTTTACTATTCTGAATGTCTAATAAATGCACATATAACTCCATGCCAGGGAGTAAATTATACTAACATGCCCAATTGTTAATCATCTTTTTAAATTGTTTCTCTGAAAGTAATCGCTTTAACAGAATACTAACTATGCTATTTAGAAATCCCAAACCCCTTCGGCCTTTGGAAGTGACAAAGTGACTCATTCAAGTGTATTTCATGATTTTATTCAGCTTATCTGTTTAGACTAGCGTTTTCACAACATTTTGGTTTATTTTGTCACCTAAGCTATGTAAAAGTTGTATCTTTTTGAACTCATAGACTCAGTCACTGCATAGACTCTCTATTAAAAAGGGCATTCCCGCCTATCCCAGTATTGTCCTTTCCCCAAATCAGCACATAGAGCACTGGAATTGTCCCTTATCAATGCATTAGTGATCTCAGCTAATTGATTCCAAACTTGTGCTTTAAATGCACTTTTGATTGAATCTTTTTCAAAATTGTCACAGGGCAGGAGAACCTCCTATCAAAACCTTACTATGAGAAAGGTTACCTTGCTGAAATTCATCTGTCTTTTCGCAGTACCAGTTGAGAATATGGGTGGCTCCGGAGTTCCACGCCTCCGGATAGCTGTCACAACTCTTGGCCCCGCCCACCTTCTCGGCAGCACGGCAGAGAAACGCAGCAGCCGCGGTTATGGCGTTTCGGCGTCTTTGATGTTCTCGAACTGCGAGAAATACCGCGGTTCATTGTTCTCTCGATCTGTGCATTAAAGAAACCGTAAAAAATGAATTAGGATGCTTCCTTTGCCTCGTCCCAACATCGCTCGAATTTTCACCTCCGATGTGATGCTGTGGAGTCTTGCTGAGGGATTTCATTGAGCTTGGGACTGTAGCTACGTGGTCACGCCCTTGATGTATCACTGTGGAGTTTTGCTGAGGGAAATTGCTGAATTTGGAACTGCAACCACGCACGCACGCAGGGTGAGAAGTCCACTTCACTTCTGTGCAGCCACTTAAAGGAGGGAAGGAGGAAGGCTTTTCTCTCATTGGAAATATAAGAAGTGAGGCAGCCCTTCTTCATTATTGGGACCTGCATCACGTTGTCCGCACCTCCTGCGCAACTCTTGCAAGCCAAAGGTGAGGTGAGGTGAGGGGTAGCATTAAAAAACTGTTTGCTGTTTGCTGCTTCCTGCGTGCTGTTGTAATCGCAATTCGCAGTATCCGCTTTAATTTAAGATCCTTTTTTCTTGAACCCCGTGGGGCAGCATGGGGAGACAATTAAAAGATAATGAAGATAGCGAGGAAGCAAGTAAAACTGCAAAAATGGAGTTAACTGCTCGGCTTAAAAGTAAAACACGTCTAGCCCTTGCTAGAAAAGCAGCACGGCTTGCCGCCAAAGAAAGGGAGAAGGCTCAGAAAGAAGGGGGAAGCTCTACCTCGCCTGTGGCAGGGAAGGACTCAGTGGTTGAAAGCTCCGAAGACGAACTTCAGACTACTTTAGCCTCTCCTCCCAATGAAAGGTCAGGGGAATTAGGAGAAGCAGGGGGAAAAGAAGGAGGAGAAAGCCTCATGGAGGAAATGGTGGAAAATACCCCAATATCAAATAAAAATGGTGTATCAACAAAAAATGGAACAAGGGCCGAGTCTCCCTCTGGCGAGAAAACTGAAAATCCAGTGAAGGAGAAAAGAGACTTCCCCTTATTTGAAAAGAGAGCCAGTCGTACCCCCCAAACTTCAATTATCCTGCTTGAGAAAAATCCAGAAACAGGAGCTGAAATTCTAGCCTCAACCTCAGCAACAATAGCAGGGGATGTATCTCTTACACAACTGCCCGAGATCGTACCACCAACAAGATGTGTAGCTCTCTCCTTATCAAAGTCAAGCGGCCCTATGAAGGTAGAAAAGCCTCAAACAAGCAGTATGGCAAATGAAACAAAAGAAAGTCCGAATTTGATCAGCGAGGATCCTAATCTAGAGACTCTCTTTGAGCAGAACTCACCATCTGTTCCAGCTCCTCAATCTCCCTCCTGCTCTTACGTCGGAGTACATCAAGTAGAGAATCCAAAAGGTTTAACATCAGCAATTTCAACCACAACGCCCCAGCTATCTCAAAAGGGCGAAATCAGCAGCCCCGAGAAGGAAGTGAGTTATCAAATGGACATCCGGGAGATGTTAAACCTGATCTTGGATGAAATACGAGAGATAAAGTCGAATCAGCAAGTGGAGATAGCTGCTTTACATTCCAGATTGGAAAAATTTGAAGAATCAATGCAAGGTCTCCCCACAAGATTAAACGAGGCGGAGGAAAGAATCTCGGCTCTTGAGGACCACATCAATCAGGCAAAAAATAGAGGCTGAAAAGGCAGCAACTAAGAAGAGCCTCATGGAAAGTAAACTTGAAAATAAACTTGAGGAGCTTGAAAATCATTCCCGAAGATCCAATCTTAGGATAGTGGGGGTTCTAGAAGGATTGGAAGGCTCAAATATGCTCCAATGGGTCAACTCTTTTATTCATCAAAAGGTATTGCTGGAGTTTGAAGGTGATTTGTCCATTATGAGAGCACACCGGGTCCCGGCTCAGAGGTTCACTAATTCTACTTTTCCCAGAAATATTCTAATGAATTTTGCTGATTTTAGGATAAAGGAAGAGATTCTGTCAAAAGCTTTTCAACAAAGACAATTTTCCATTAACGAGACAATTAAATGTAGAATCTTTTCAGACATGACTGCTGCAGCCGCACGCCGTAGGAAAGAATTTGTAAAAATCCTCCACTTGTTTAAAATGAACGGCGCCCAAGCCTCAATCGCCCAGCAGTCAAAGTTAAAAGTTCTGGTAAAAGGAAAGTTTTACATGTTTTCCAACCTTGAAGAAGCTCAATCTCTATTAAAAGAGATATCTCCAGAAACAAATGTTTGAGCAATCAAATCTAGCCCAATGAGTAATAATGGTAGAGCTTGAAGGAAATGTCTTATTTCCCCTGTTTTCTCTTTGTACCAAAATAACAGAGTATAAAAAAAAAATTTGGGCTGTCGAGTGGGGGGTACCGGGCTAAAAGGGTCACCAGGGTGTAACAAGAAGACACCCAGTCCATCCAAAGGGAGGGGGAATGTGGTCAGCGTGGGGGGTACGAAAGGGGCCACTTCCCAGGGGAGGGAGGGGGTTCAGTCGGGGAGGGGGAGGGAGGGTAGGGTTGAAAGCAGTAATAAAGAGCAGAAATTGTAGGCAGGGCGTGTATCAAATTTTGAATGAGGGAACTGTTGATGTAAAAACTTATCTATGCTAATGAACAAATGTAATATCCTATCAGTCAACGCCAATGGTGTTCTAAACAAACAAAAATACGGCCATCTCATAAAATGGGCAGTCTCTCTAAGTCCCCACGTGATATTTCTCCAAGAAACCCATTTAAAAACCAACACCCCCAATTTATTTATCCCGAAATATTTTTCCCATGTGTTTTTTGCTTCAGCTGGGGTGGCACAGAGAGGCGTTGCAATCTACTTTTCAAGGAAATTACCTGGAGAAATTCTAAAAATAAGAAGGGACCCTAAAGGGAGATGGCTATGGGTAGCAATCAAAATCCAAGGGAAAATAATGAACTTTGTAAATTATTATGGGCAAATATTTGATGAGGTATCTAGTATTTTAGAAATCAACAACCTCCTTAGAGGAGTCCCTGGACAGATCATCATGGGAGGGGATTTCAACTACTTACAAAACTTAAAAAAAGACACCTCTAATAAAAATAAGAAACAACTAAAACCTAACACAAAAAAAGCTATGGACGCCCTTATCTCAGAATACCAGCTTATAGATCCATGGCGTTTTTTAAACCCAGAAGGGGCATCTTACACTTGTTTTTCACACCGTTTTAAGACGGCATCAAGAATTGATTTTTTCTTGATATCAAGATCAATTCAGATTCTAACTTCAACCATCGGTTGCAATCCCTTTTCTGACCATGGGAAAATAGAACTGGAAGTTAATTTAGGTGATGGGGGCAGGAAACAGTCCAGGTGGCAGCTGGATCGGACCCTGCTCCAGAACCACGACTGGGTGGCTAGTTTCGGAGAATGGATCTCAGAATACTTTACTATTAATAACAATTCAGCAGAACCATTCTCTGTCTGGGAGGGATTCAAGGCAGCAGCACATGGACAGATACTTTCTTTTACTTCCGCCCAGGCCAAAAAGAGGAGAGAAAAGATAGTGATGCTCTAAAAAGCCGTAGATATAGAATATGCTCTGCAGCTTATTCTTTGTCCGAATCACTTGGAGAAGGCAAAAGCAGAATTAAGGGATTTCTTTGTTCTGGAAGAAATCAACAGCTCAAAAACCTTCTAACAAAGAATATACGAGGACAGCCAATTAGCTGGAAAGCTCCTAGCTAACTCTCTGAGGAAAAAACAAGAATCTGCTGCGATTGTTAAAATCAGAAATCCATTTAACAATCAAGAGATAACGGATAATAGGTAGATTCATAGGGCTTTTCTGGAGCATTTTAATCGCATTTATTCCACTGAATACCAAGTAGAGGAGGGTCAGATTCAGGAATATTTTTTGAATCTAGATATCCCAAAGATCACCTCTAATCGGGCTCTACAACTAGGGTTAGAAATTAATACAGGAGAAATAGTAGAAGCTATAAAGACAACACCAGGGTCGAAAGCCTGTGGGCATGACGGGTACCCAATTGAATTCTATAAAACCTTTATAAAAGAACTAGTCATTCCACTCATGAATTTATTTAACTACATCAAGTCAGGAGGAATGGTACCCGCGTCTTTTAAAGAAGCAATAATAATATCATTCGTAAAAAAAGACAAAAGCCCAGAAGATATCAACTCTTACAGACCAATAAGTCTTTTAAATTCTGACTATAAAATCCTTATGAAAATCTGGGCCCAGCGTTTTATGTATGCAGCACAAGAAGTCATACATAGTGATCAGTCAGGATTTATAGCAGGTCGTATTATGGCTTCTAACACTGAATTTTTAATACAGGCTTTAGACTATTTTAATGTAAATTCAACCCCTGCCTGTATCCTCATGGTCGACGCTGAAAAAGCGTTTGACCTAGTTAATTGGGCAACCCTGTTCTACTCTCTTAATAAATTCGGGTTCCCCGAACAGGTGATTGAAATGCTCCAGAACATCTATCAAGGCGCCTCTGCACAGATTATAATAAATTCAGAAAAAGCTGGCTCAATCCAAGTTAATCGTGGAACCAGGCAGGGCTGCCCTTTATCCCCCCTCCTTTTTACTTTCTTTATTGAACCCATGGTTTTCAAAATTAGAAACAATCCCGATATCCTCCCCCCGATTACTGGGATGGCGAAGCTTAAATTATTCGCCGATGATATTATACTCTATGCAAAGCCAAACAAGGAGAATATTGAAAGCATACTAAAAGATTTCAAAGCATATGAACAAATAGGAGGCTACAAAATCAATACAAAAAAAACAGAGGTCCTTGCATTAAATACCAGACTTAGCCACCTTCCATCTTGTCTGCATGTCCAGACCATAAGTCAAGACCCAATTAGATACTTAGGCATCTATGTGACCTGTGATTATCACCAGCTATATCTCCTTAACTATGAGAGAATGAAGAATAAAATAAAGAATCTTCTCTCCCAATGGCTTTTAATTCCTCTATCCTTGATAGGTAGGATATCTCTGATCAAGATGTCGATTCTACCCTTATTAATCTTTTTATTCAGTAATGTACCTATTAAGTTGAATTCTACTTTTTTTAAAGACATCGAATCTATGATCAGAAGCTTTGTTTGGGGGGGGGTAAAAACCCCAGAGTAAAGCTTTCCGTGATTCAACTCCCAGTTGACATGGGGGGACTTGCTCTTCCACACATAAAAACATATTATGAGGCAGCTTTTCTGGACTTGGTGGCAGGTCTGATAGGATTAAAAAACAAACAAGATAGCTTCTTCTTAGTAAAAATGCTACAAGAGTCTGATTCCCAAACTCAGGTATTTTTAAAGACCGCAAAACTCCCCAAAAGGATAAGATATAAGACAATAAAAGAGCATCTATCTAGAATACAATCCTTTTTTAAGAAAAATCAGAGCTTTTCAGCTTCCCAGTTTTTAAGCCTAAGTGAGTGCTCCTGTTTGGGCCTCCAAATTAGCAGCAGCCGAATTTTAAATTGGGAGAAGCTGGGATTCCGGGAATTAAGACACTTCTTTGTCCAAAACAGAATAATTTCATGGCAAGAAGTCCTGGCTAGAACAACTACTCCCATGCAACCAACTCTTTTTGAATATCTACAAATTTCCCACTTTTTAGGAAAGACTATTGGTGGACATCTTCCCATAGTGGGTGAGTTGGTTACATTTCTTTATGAGGCTAAAATCACCGGCATAGGAAATTGGTACAAAAGGCTCCAATGTGGTGGTCATCCAAATACGGTGGATAGCCATTTAGAGAAAATATTTAACCAAACCCAATGTAATATAACACATAAGGAATGGGAAACCATAAGTATGTTAGGATATAAATCGCTACGTGCCGCTAATTTTAAAAGGATGGCCTTCTTTCCCGCTGGCTAGCGTACTGGACTCCGGAAGCACTTGAAAAAAGGTTCCCAGAGACTGAGAATAAATGTTTTAGATTCCTAGATATGCCGGCCAGGGAGGTTGGCTCCATACCTTTTTTTCTTGCCCTCAATTGAAATCCTTTTGGGAAGCTATATTCACAGACATTAAGGAGGCAATAGGGAAAACATTAACATCTTCAGCTGAACTGGCCCTTTTTGGTATATCCAAAGATAGAGGCTCCCTCAATGAGAACGAGGAAATTTTTTTGTTTATCTCATGTACAGTTGCTCGTTCCCTAATACTCCAAAATTGGAAATCTAAGGAACCTCCATCCCATTTAAAATGGCTTAATAAAATGCGGAGGTCCAGGAACTTTGAAAAAGCTTACGCCTGTAGAGTGGGAGCAATCAGAAGTTTTGATAGAAAATGGAAATACTTCGAGAATTTAGAGACGATAAAAGGGGGGCTTAATTAAAAATCAGATTGAATACTAAAATCAGATAGAAAAGATTTTAAAAGCAGGCATGAAAAATTGTTAAACTGATTCAAATAAGCAAACTGTTCTATTCAAGCACTTTATTTCAGGTTGGATTGCACTATTTTTGCATTTGCACTTTACACTTAAGTTTGCGGATTTTGCACATTGTCTCTATTATGTTGGACAGTACTGTATTGCACTTGCACTTTATGATCAAAGTTTGCGATTGCTACATACCGACTGTATTTGAAAATTAATCAATATGTTGTGAAATTAAGGAGTACACTAATGCCTGCTTTAGGGTTTTGTATATCTAAAACTTTTACCCCCTTTTTTAATTCGCTCTTTAATCATGTTTTATCTTTGTGTATTTCAATTGGTAGAAGAAGCTTCTTTTCTAAACCTGTTTTTAATTCCATTGTTTAAAACTCCTCATTCAAGAATTGTATTTTAACCTCTTTCTGCTCAATAAAAACTTTATAAAAAAATAAATAAAAAAAGAGAATGTGGGTGGAGCTAATAGAGTAAGTGGGTGGAATTAATAGAGGAAATGGGTGGAGCTAATGGAGGAAGTGGGTGGAGCCAATGGAGGACGTGGGTGGAGCCAGAGGAAAGTAGGTGTGGCGTCCGACAAAGATTTGAGCACCTACACTTCAAATTTTACAATTAAGAACTGTAGTAAGTGACCTAATTGTTCCCTAGCAACTTCCCCTCTCCCAAATATTTTTTTTACCTTAGCTGACTGCATTTTTTGCTGTTAACAGAATCTGATTACCCCATTATAAATGTGAGTGTAAACTTGCTTTTGCTCATCAGAGTCTACATTCTGAGTGAATGTTCCACAGACACAAGCTGTTCCATCCTACTTCTTTTTACAGTGTGGCTTATTCATTAGTACTGATCTCCCAACCCATTTTATTTGTTAATTATTAACTTTCTCATATCTGGCATGTTCCAGGTGCCCCTAATTTATATCAGCATTGATGATGACCTTCCAAATGCAGACAAGGCCCAAACATCTCCACATGGCAAAAAACAAACTGGGGCCACTTAAATTAAGGGCCTGATTCTGATGCGGTTAGGAAAGCATTCCCACCTAGGACCCGATTGTGATGCGGTTAGGAAGGCCTCCTAATGGCATTTGCTCCTTCCAAATCGTATCAGGAATGTATCTTCCCGACCCAGGGCCCAATTATGATTCGGTTAGGAACATATTCTCCCATTGAAGTCAATGGGAGTCCAACCAAATTGTGTCTGGAAGCATCCGGATGCATCGTACTCCGTCGGTCGGACTCTCCCGATCCTAGTGGGTCGGTAACCATTTCCAAACCGATTCAATCGGGAAACTTTCCAACCCGCATCAGAATCAGGCCCTAAATGGAAAACATGCTGTGGAAACAGACTTATTGTGATATCCAGTTATAAATAGTGTGCCTTTGGTTCTTTGCTTTTGTTTATACTCATTTTAGTCACTATCATTGTTGTTTTTATGTAGGGGCCTATCTGTCATCCTATATGTACAATACCAACACTCATAGAAGATTGTTATTTATTAAAATAGTGTCATCTGTGGCCACAAATAATGTTGCTAGCCTGTCAGTCACTGAGTAATCTGCGAGGCCTTGCAAATCACTATGACTTTCAAAATAAGTCTCTAGTGAAACTTTATTCTTAATAATTGCCAGCGAAGTGTAAGATGGACTGGTGGAACAGTGCATTAGTGAATGGCAGGGCGGCTGTTTGAAGCCAGTGCAGGTGTGTGTATGCAGTAGACAACCACCCTCTTGACGGATAAAGATCACCCCCGCCTTGTGATATTGCTGGATCTCTCAGTTGCTAACACCGTACACTATCCCACCCATATCCACATCCTAATGGGATTCACTGACAGTTCTCTACCGGTTCTTTTTCTACCTATCTAGCCACCACCAGCTCATTCAAATAAGAAGTAAAGACACAGTAAAGACTTTAAACCAAAATAAAATATGGGTAAACCCTTTCTCATTCCAGAATACATTCCACATGACAGAACAGATGTTCTGTAGTGGGACATCACCCAAATCCACAACATTAGAAGCCACAATCTAACCAAGAATAACCATCACTTAATAAAGTTTGAAATCAACTCCTAAAGTCAGCCAAACATATTACACTATTTTAACTTTGCCAGAAGATAAGGAATTACAAAAGATGAAAGGAGACTGACAAATACTGGTTTGCCCTAGGTCTTTAAACACAGATATTAGCATCACTTTACATACACATGCTAGCAGTTACATCAACATAAATGCCACTGAAACACATGCATAAAAATATTTATGCCACACCAGCAGTAATTCACCTGCAAAGAATATTTTTCTGTTGAAATACAATTCAAATAGAGCACAGAGGGTAGAGGACACATTGCAAACCTCACACTGGGATGCCACTAAACACCACCTCAGTGAAAACTATTTAAAAATCTTAAAGAAATAGAGGCACTTTCTCCCCACAGCCCACCACCCCCACATCTGTAAAACACAACAGCAGTTCAAAATTCCCAATAGCTAGATATGTGTATATATATATATATTCACTGAAAAAACCATAGGTTTCACACCAGTTATAGTTAGCTGAAAGTTTTACTCGCATAAAACCATTGAAATTCCCACGTTATAGTTAGTTGGACTCACTATAACTTGCGCGTGCAATGCACTGCTGATGATGTCACATATTACATCACTCATGACATGGTCAGTGACATTACTCATGACATCACTGATGAGACCATCCAGTGAATGTGTGTATATTAAAAAAATATATATTTGTTATATATGTATATGTAAAAGTTGCTGGAAGAATAAATGTTTAAATAAGAGTTTACATTGATGTTTTTTTTTTTAATTGATTGTTTAACTGGCTTATTAAGTGTATCTTAGTGAATACATCTATTAACAAGTAATGTTTAAATATTCAAATATATGTATTAGTGTTTCACTTTGTGTATAAGTGGCTGCATGGGTTGGTGATTAGCTACATGTGTGTGTATATGGGTTATTAGATGTTTGTTTTAATATCATTATGAGTGTCTATATGGTTTGGTGGGGGTATTACTTAGCACATAGATGCATGAGTGACTGACTCTCTGCTTGTATGTGTTTTGAAGACAGCATATGTGCAGGACTGTATGGGTGGATGACTGTGTATATGTGTGTGTTACTGAGTGAATGAGTGTCTCACTAGTTTCCTTATCAGTAACTACATAAGTTTAAATCTAGTATTTGTGAATATTGTTGTATATAAGTGAGTATATGTGAGAGTGAGAGATTGTAAGAGTTCCTATTTAAATTAGTATGTGTTTCTATAAGTGATTGTTTAAGAGAGTAAGTATGTGTAAGTTTCCTTAGAAGTAAAGTGGTAGTGTGTGTATACCTGTATATGCAAATAAATGGATGTTCAATAGTTTATTTGCATGTGTGAGTATGTGTGTGAGTAACTTTTGGATGACTGTCGGTGTGTAACAGGATGTATAGGCAGACCCTCCAGCTTATCGCGATTTCGCGATTTGCAAAAAAATCGCGAAATCGCGCGATCTCTGCAAATGCCGCGATATTTGCCATAAAGCCCGCGAAATTTGCCGTTTCCGCCCGTCGCCCCCGTTTCCGCCTTAAAAGAAGGCGCGAGGCACCCATTGAGTCATTTGCGGCGAGAGAAGACGGCGGCCGAGCGAAGGGAGAAGACCAGCACCACACCAAGAGGGGGAGGAGAGAGCACGAAGCTGCAGCGACACGAAGACTCTTCCTCAGCAGAGACCGGGGCTCGGAGCAGGAGGAAAGCCGGCCGGCAAACAGAAGACAGGTAAGTCCGGTCCGTCCTACGCTGGTGGGGGCCCGCCGCACACATAGGGGAGAGCGCTGCCCTGGTGGGAGGGGGGCAGTGGAGATGTGGCCGACCGGCCCCGGGCTGCGTGTTTCTGGGAGAGCGCTTCTACACCTCATAGGAATTTTGTTTCACACCCAATCATATTATATCAGTCTGAACTTGTGAATGTGCGTGTTTAAATGCATACTTCCCAAAGCTAATGATGCACAAAAATACTAACCCATAAAAATCCTTAACAGTGGTGAGCAGTCAAGCTGTCACGTACTTCAAGGTCATCAGGACACCATGGTTTCAATACAAAACTTTCATTTGACAACCAAATGTGTTCAGGGAGTTGTAGTAAAGGTTTGCTACCTGTGAACTAACTGGATTTACACGCCTGATAAAAAGTGATTACTGAAAAACTGAGTACTGAAAAGTGACCACACAATCTTTTCATTTACAAATATATACTCACTTTAATATCGTTATATGGGTTAAAATATGTCATTATATTCCTGGACTTACACCTCTGGAATCCAGCTTGCTCAATCAGTACTCCATGTACCTAAGGTAACCTGTTCCTCAATGTTGGCCTGCCTTATGGTTTGGTTTCAAAACGTACCCCTTTTAAAGTGCTTTTAAAAAGTGGTTCATTGGAAGAAAAAAAAAAGGGCCAGGGCCCTCGTCAGGAGGCAGCTTCGACCATTATCCTGTATGTCTCCTGTTAGCGCTGACTAACACAGAACCAACAAACCCTACAAGTGGGGAGGGAATGTGGCGCAGTGGCCAGAGCTGCACCTCAGAGCTGGGGATCCAGGCTGAGTCTCGGCTCGGCTCAACATCCTTTGACTGAGCGAATCACTTAATCTCCATGTGCCCACAAAAAATGAAAGTGTCCTTAACTGGTGCGCAAGTGCCGATGATTAAATGCCGGTGCTAAACACCGGAAACCACTGGCTCAAATTAAGCACTGCCTTAAATCATCCGGACTACTGAACAGCAGCACAATACTGGTCTTGATTTGGAGTGCTCGGAAGAACTTACCATACTTGCCCAAGATTAACATGCCTTTTAATTAAAACAAATGGGCTGAATTGTAAATAAACAAAATGTACATAGCTCCATGTTGTCAAATAACTCAAACAGTAAGATATCTGTGTTTGGTGTTGCAAAAACCACAAAATAAAATGCCGCTAAATGCCGCTAAATTTCCATTTTTGTGCCGCTAAATTTTCATTTTTGTGCCGCTAAATTTGCCTATCCATGCCGCTATATCCTGGGGGGTCTGAATAGGTGTATCACTACATATGATGAGTGAGTATATGTAGGAGTGACTATATAGAACTGTTGGTGAATTAGTGCATGTGTATATAGATGGTGGAATTATTGAATTGGTTGTTGTAAGTGGTATGGGTATCTCCATTTTTTTCAATATTTTAGTTTCTATTTTTGAATATTTGTTTCAAGGGTTACATTACAGTGAAAGGAGCTCTGTCACTCTGTCACAAGGATGGTGTCATCAGTGATGTCATGAGTGATGTCACTGACCATGTCATGAGTGATGTAATATGTTACGTCATCAGCAGTGCATTGCACGCGCAAGTTATAGTGAGTCCAACTAACTATAACGTGGGAATTTCAATGGTTTTATGCGAGTAAAACTTTCAGCTAACTATAACTGGTGTGAAACCTATGTTTTTTTCAGTGAATTTAATAGGTTTTTTTAATGCTAATTCCTAACTATAACTGGTGTGAAACCTATGGTTTTTTCAGTGAATTTCAATGGTTTTTTAATAGCAAATCTTTTAGGTATAAAAAGTGAAAAAATTTAAAACGAATTTTATATTGTATAAATATGTTAATTATTATTTATTTTTATTTTTTTCACCCCGGGGCGCGTACCGGTGAACGCACGGGTAAGCGCAATGTTACGGCGCGCAACGGGGCGCGTACCGGTGAGCGTCCCGACAGCGCTATTGCCTCAAACGAAAATAACATCGTGACGTATCGCGTAGCCGCCACGCCTTGCGTCATAAGACACGTATCGCGTAACCGCGAGATGCGTCTTATGACGCACCGCGTAAGCGCACCAGGAAGCGCAAACGATCGCGCAACGTAAGCGCCCCGACGCGCTTACGCTACGCGCCCCGGGACGCTCCCCAGGGCGCGTAGCGTAAGCGCGTCAAGCCATGTGACTTTAAAATAACACTTTTCATTGGTTCAGAACTTTTTTTTTTCAAAATTTTGAGAAACCCACCCATTTCTCTCACTATTGCTTTGTACTTGGAGAGAGCAAGAGCTGTTCTGTGTATTGTCTTCTTTTCCTAATTTTCCTGATCTACAGCAATGGCTGCAAGGGAGTCATCCAGCAGTGATTCAGACGGTTTTTTGCATGAGGACCCATATGGGGAATTTCTGAGACTCCGCCGCATTTGTTCACAGGATAAGGATTGGACAGCGAACAGTTGCGAAATGGCCAAGAGATTCGCTCGACGAGGGTATAAAAAAGGTACTATCATGAAGGGTTGGGCAAGAGCGAATGAGATAAAAAGAGAGGATATATTACAAACAAAACCCAAGAAGATTGAGAATCAAAAAGTAAGACTAATCATGGACCACTCAAGAGAATCTAAACAAATTGTTAGCATCCTAAGGAAAAACTGGAAAATCTTGCATCTGGATGAAACTGTGGGGAAAATCATGGGCAAGCATCCGGAGGTGACATATAGAAGAGCCACGAGTTTGAAGGACAAACTAGTTCATAGTCACCACCAAAATCCGGAAACAAAGAAAAAAGGCATACAATGGCTCAAAACAAAGGGCTTTCAAAAATGTCAACAATGCAAAGCTTGTCAAATTGCGGTGAATAAGAAAGAAGTAGCATTGCCGAATAAGAAAACTTGGGTCATCAAACAACTAATTAATTGCAAAACGGAATACGTTGTATATGTGATTGAGTGCCCGTGCGCATTGAAGTACATTGGGAGCACAAAGAAAGAGCTAAAGCTACGAATTCTAGAGCACATAAGGGCAACGGCAAATAAAGACAGAGCTAATGCCGTGGCCAAGCACATGGAAACATCACACAACGGGGACTGGAAACTTCTAAAATTCTACGCATTGGAAACCATTGTTCCACATGAAAGAGGTGGGGATAGGGAACGGAAACTAAGATGCAGGGAATCCCGGCAGATATTAAATTTCAGAACATTGCATCCGGAAGGTCTGAATCAGAGTGAAGAACTTTATGTTCATTTGTAAATGCATTTGTAAATAAGTAAGAATCTGAACTGCAGCAGTATCGAATTGGGACTTTGTATATATGTAGTATAATTCTTTTTCTTCCAAAAATGTCAATGATATATAGTAACAGCTCATATTCAATAGAGGTATATGATGGTTAAGTACAAATTCTTACGTGTTTTTTTGCATACAATTGAAGGATGTATATAGTATGCAGATACCGGAAGCCCACTGGAGGGCAAGAAACCAACTGAGGATATCATACATATGTGGCCCACCAGAGGGCGAGATTGATAAATCTTTTTGGGTGTCACAACTATACATCTAAGAGAAAAGTATAAGCACTGGGAGTTGCGTCATTAATAATGTATTTAGCAAAATGTACATACCATGCAACTACATCATCCACAATCCTCTATCATTGACAGGAAGTGTTGTAAATCACGTGACTTTGCACAAACCACACCTTATAGGTAGTTGAAAGTGGAGGAGTATTGACCGTGATCAAGCCGTCTGTGGGCGATGAAACGCGTTGGTAACTGCAGGAACTGTGTGCAATAAATAACTGAAAGGAAAAGATCTCTCGAGTGCGTTTTTACTGCCTGCAAAGGTGTTTTTTGGAATATATATATATATATATATATATATATATATATATATTATTTTTTTTTTCCTCACTCCGCTTCCTGATGCACTCAGGAGTCTCACCAGCCGGCAAGCAGTACACGGACAAGTTAGGTGCTGCTCGTTTTTTATTTGCAGAAAAAAGTCAAAATATATATATACCAGCATTGTTTTGGGCACAGGTGGGAACTGGAATTCTGAGAAATGGCATATGATTGATTTCAGTCCTTTTGAATGTTCTGTGTCTTTTGTTCAGTCGACACCTATCCTATGCCTTCATTTGAAGGAAACTATTGTTCCTGTTTACTGTGCCTTGCATCAGATACCAGTGAGAATTCAAAGGAAATTAATTCTGTGGGGGACCTCATTGGAAATGGTTCACCATATGTTTTTTTTTTACACGCAAAACTATTTATTTTGAGAGGATTTATTGCTGAAACATGTTTTAATGCATGATGTTGTTAACACAAATAACTGCATAATGGCAGATTACTGCTGGCATGTCGGGGTAATTTGATATTTGATATTTATTGAAATTTGTATAGCGCGGCTATCGCTCCGGGAGGAGCATCTTGGCGCTGAGCACACAGAGAACCAGCGTTAGAGAGCAGGATCAGATAGCTGCGAGGACCGATGAGTCAGATTGAGCGAAGATCCAGGTCTTCAGGAGTTTCCTAAAGAGGCTTTCTGAAGGGGCATGCCTAAGGTTGGGGGGAAGACAATTCCATGCCTTAGCAGCCAAAAAAGCATCATGGGTCATGGAGGCCGGGGTAAGGGTCATGGAGGCCGGGGTAAGGGTCATGGAGGCCGGGGTAAGGGTCATGGAGGCCAGGGTAAGGGTCATGGAGGCCAGGGTAAGGGTCATGGAGGCCAGGGTAAGGGTCATGGAGGCCGGGGTAAGGGTCATGGAGGCCGGGGTAAGGGTCATGGAGGCTGGGGTAAGGGTCATGGAGGCGGGGGTAATGGTCATGGAGGCAGGGGTAATGGTTATGGAGGCAGGGGTAAGGGTCATGGACGCAGGGGTAAGGAAAAGGGTCATGGAGGCAGGGGTAAGGGAAAAGGGTCATGGAGGCAGGGGCAAGGGGTAAGGGAAAAGGGTTATGGAGGCAGGTGTAAGGGAAAAGGGTTATGGAGGCGGCGGTAAGAGTCGTGGAGGTGGGGGTAAGGGTCATGGAGGCGGGGGTAAGGGGTAAAGGCCAAGGAGGCAAGCAATTAAAGTACCCCTTTTCACCAGAATAAAGCAAAATGTTTCCAGGCTTCACACATGTCTTTAATAAAGATTGTTATTAGCCTTCCTATAACAAACGAGAGATCAAATCATATGCAACTCATATTTGTTCTTCTTGAAAAGCTAATTAAATTACGTTTTATAAAAATGCATAATTTAATATTTAATGTATACAAAAGAGAATTTTGGCTGCATAAATATAATCAATGTTATCGATGCTTTAAAATGAAACATGAAGGGACTGTAATATTACATTAGACAGCTGTAACTACAGATGCATATTTGTAATTACAGCTGTCTAATATAACATTACCAGTAAGATACTTCAATAGTTTCATTTACATTACAATGCGAAACAAATTTAACATTGAAGCCATTGCAGAAATGTCTCCAAAATTAAAAGAAACAGACAAGCTCCAAAAGATAAGGTGTACGATGCAAGCTGTCCTGTGGTGCTTTCTTAGCCATATCTAGGAAGCAGTTCTGGATAGAAAATGTATATGTTGGTTCCTTACTATGGGTCTCGAAAGAAATACGTGTGTGACTAATAATATTTTATTAGACTTCCTTTATCTGAAGGTGAGAGATATAAAGTGAACTAAAGTGCACTAATGGCGGTGACAACTAAGGCATTCTGCACTTTTTTACCAGGCAAATGTCCCCTCTCGTCGGGTATATTTATTGATAGGTGACTGCAAAATACTTGCTTGCCTACAAAAAATTACACATACGATCACCAAATAGGTAAATACAACCATCTTTGTAAAGATAGTTGCAAAGAAACCTCAAGGGCACTAGTGGTGATAAAGGACTGCTGCCTACGGATTAATACGTGGAATGCAAGCATTCATGTACACAAACATATCATTTGAATGAACTCAGTTTCGGAAATTTCTACTTTTACTCAAGCATTTTTTAGAATTATTTGGGAGAAGCAGTGTGTTTTATGAGCCATGCTTGCAAATTAAGAAAATAAAAAATGGTATACATTTATGAGCAAGTGGAGGGAGAGAGATTAAATAGTTTAATTGTGTGAACTGTAGCAGTAATATCCAGAGCAGTGATAATAAGATACAAATGAAAAAGATGTGAAGATGACCATAATCGTTTACAGGGAAGGGAACCCTGAACAACAACCGACAAGAAGAGGTGGTTACAATCCTAGATACCGAGGACCGAGGCGAGGTAATAGAGGCAATAGAGGAAATAGAGGGAACAGATGGCAAAGACCGCCCTTTTTTCAAGGAAATCCAATGCCCTTCTTCCAACCTTACATGCCTCCTTTTGGTGGATGGATGAACCCTTACAATCCCAATATGGATCAACAGCCACAAATGGGAAACCAGATGATGCCGATGCCGATGCCTATGGCTAGTACCTCACATCAAACACAGCAACCTTTTTTAGGTCGAGGCCAAAATCAACCAAGAGGCAAGAAGAAAAATCTGACCTGGGAAGACCATCTACCCAACGTACAAACACGGAGTATGTCATCAGCCCAGTCGGAGACAAACAAAAAAACTCTTTGATTGTCAATCTATCGGAATTTCCTCTGTCACCTGACCAAGTGACCATCCTCAACAAAGGCCTTGGATTTGTTCCAACTCCCCCCCTAGATCCATTTAAACTCAAGTGTGAGTTGTCTGAATTCTGTAGAACTCTAAAATTAAAAGCTTTCTTTGATGGATCACCAACTCAATGTAATGAAGGAGACACGACGTTACGAAGAAAATCAAAATTCGTACCTCCTACCAATGCGGTCCCACTGGAAATTTTAACATTTGAGCAGGCGATTCTCAAAGGCATTGACAACTTGGATCACAATAAAAAAGTCTTCCAGAATCTGGACAGACATGAACGCCGTGCCCTAACAGAGCTGAGAGACAATGACAACATAGTCATCAAACCCGCGGACAAAGGTGGGGGGGTTGTCATTTTGTCAAAGGAAGGTTATAATCAACAGTGCCTCGCCTTACTTTCAAATGAAACTTTTTACAAACGACTTGATTCTGACCCCACCGAGAGGATTACCAACACTATAGCGATTATGACACATGAAGCGGAGGTGAATGGGTGGACCAATGGGTGGAATGGGTTAACACCAAGATCTACAAAAGTCCCCTTCTTTTATTCTCTACCAAAAACCCATAAAAATAAGTTCCCTCCACCGGGTCGCCCGATAGTTTCGGGTATTGGTTCTCTTCTCGAACCACTGTCCAAGTTTGCCGACCAATTCCTAAAACCTGTTGTGCAGCGGACACCGACATATCTAAAAGATACACGAGATCTTTTGGTACAGATTGCGAACAGAAATTTCGATCCGGACACTATGCTCCTAGTGGGATTAGATGTCGAATCCCTGTACACGAGTTTACCTCAGGACGAAACGATGCAAATGCTTGAAGACTTACTCTTCCAAGAAGAATGGACATATCGAACCCCCCGTCATTTTATTTTGGAATGCTGCCACATGGCATTGAAGGAGAACTATTTTGAATACAATAAACAACTTTTTTTACAATGCCATGGAACCTCTATGGGCAGCGCCTTTGCTCCTTCGGTAGCCGGACTATACGTCAGTCAATTTGAAAAAAACTGTGTTTTACACAACCAAAACCCATTCGTTTCCAGTATACTCTACTGGAAACGATATATTGATGACGTTTTATTGATCTGGGATATCAAACAAGACCTACAGATGTTCATCGATTGGTTAAATGGGCAGGACCGGTGGCTGAAATTCACGTTCACAGCAAGCAACAAGAGCATTGACTTTCTGGACCTGACGCTTTTCTGCGAAAATGGGAAATTGGAAACTAAGACATACACAAAGCCTACTGCTAAGAATAGCCTCTTGTCGTACCTGAGCTATCATCCTCAACCCTTAGGAGACAATCTCCCATATAGCCAGTTTCTACGACACAAACGCAATTGCAGTAAAACCAGTGATTATACAAAACAGGCACGAATCCTTAGTGAAAAACTACAGACCAGAGACTACACCCCACGGGTAATTTCCAAGTGTAGAAAAAGGGCATATAACCAACCACGTGATTGTTTGTTACAGACCTATGAAAAAGAACCAGTCAAAGACCTTGTGACCTGTGTCACTACTTTTTGTCAAGCAACGTATGAGGTCCAAAAATTGATAAAGAAAAACTGGTCCATTATCACTTCAGGTGCTTACAACTGGCCTAAGCCAAGATTTGCCAACAGAAGGACTAAAAACATCAGAGATGTGTTGGTTCACACACGCCCCATGATAAGGCGACCACCACTGAGCATTAGAGATACAAACATGGCTCCAGTGATTGGGCATTACCCCTGTGGTATGTGTGGGGTGTGTAAATTTACTAAGAACACCAAAACATTGCAACTGACGGAACAACTACTATGGACTCAACGTCAGCACACAAATTGTAACTCAACCCATGTGATATACCTGATCACCTGTCCCTGCCAACAGCAATATATAGGCATGACCTGCAGGAAGGTTAAAATCCGCATTGGTGAACACCGAAGCAATGTGAGATTAAAAAAGAATACAACGAAACTCTGTACCCATTATGTTGAAGCTGGCCATACATGTGACGACCTGAGGTGGACGGTCCTCGAGATGCTTCAAGAAAAAGACACGAATGCTGAACAAATCCTTTTTGAAAAGGAACAAAGATGGGTGAATCGTCTGAAGACCCATGTGTCGGGAATGAACGATAATATTCCTTGGCATCATTTTTACTGATCCCCATCTCATTCCTGTCAATAGCACTACTATGCATAGCGCTGTAACTATCATTTTCCTTCCTATTAGTCTGAACTTGGGATATAGATACATCACCTAATGCCTGTTGCCCTCTGAGTGAGCTGTAACTTAACAGACAGTGGGCATCTGATAAGAAATGCCTTTTACATCAATAGAGACACCCCATCGGTTTGAATTATCTTATAATACAAATCTGCCCAACTCGGGATGAATGGGGACACTTTCTTTAGTAAATTCTTATAATTGACCTTAAGAATATTAATGGCCCGCACTAGGCGCCTACAGCGCATTATCTAATTTATCTAATTCTATTTTTAGACAGAGAACTGTGCACACATTAGTGTATTTTCAAGAATCACGATGCAAGTCTGTTTTCCACTCTACAGACCTCGTCCATGTCTATTTGCAGCATCAAAAGGCGACGATCTGCCCGCGCCCGACGCTTCCAGGGGCAGAGCCAGCACAGGAAATTTCTGGACTTCCACGTGGGTAAGATAGAAGCCTTCGAGCGCGTGTACTCGCTGTGCTCCTCAGGCTCACTATGATATTTATACTATATTTATATTTACACTTTGTTTTATTACTTGTAGCCCAGATCACGATTAATAGCGACTCTATGCGCCCTGAAGAGGAGGAATTCTCCCAGCAATCAGGTATTCCTCCTAAATGACTCTATTGTAATCTTAAAATGTCCGTGGCGCCCCTTCTATCATTGAGTGACTATTACCTGGGAATGAAGGTATTAGAAACAGTATTATTTATAGATTGCCATACGTGAAAATAATGTTTACAACTTTTTATGTCTCTAACACACAGTACAGAAGTCCCTGAAAATAAACCTAACTGCACTTAACTGATGTTGCCCATGATGCAATAACATTACTAAAAGCTTTATAACGACATAACATGCAAGAGCACCATTTAAGTTAGAGTGGTCGCGTTCTGATTGAGACCCTTACCACAACTGTTTTCCCCCCTTCTTCACCTCTCCTAATATTTTGAGTGCAGCTAGTATTATGCACCCTTGAAAACGGCACTTATTTATTATAATATTGTGCTTGAGACTGTGTTACAAATGAACAGTCAAGTATGCCTAGTATACACACGTATGTGAACAGTATGATGTTTTGTCTTTGTTTCCAAATATACAGGATTATGAATCTGTGATTGCCTGTAAGCACATGAATACTGCACAAGTTGTGTAAGTACAATCCCCCCACCTTTTTGTATTTGTCCTGACGAAAGCTCTGTAGACCCGGCTGGGCCATCAGGAGCTGAAACATGTCGACTTTTTACTAATGTCATATATGATAATCCAGTTACACGATTATCGAATATACTCAGTTATTTTAGTTGACAGTATTCACCTTTTCTGATAAATTTGTCGTTTTGGTGAACAACTGTTTTTTATACTTACCCTCTTAGTTTGGCCTTTGGACACCATCCCTCTGGAGGTGTCATTTGATCTCTGGACACTTCTACATTCTCCAGAGGTGCCTCGGGTGAGGCAGGCATACTATACCTTTGACCACCCAATGACTATGTCATGACGCTAGATGAGGGGCGGAAAAACGAATATACCGCATCGTCACAATCTTCAGCGTCTATGAGGGTTGTCAAAGAGAACCAATGGTTTTTGTAGATACAAGTGTCCCTTTCTCACTGATTATTAACATAATCGTTTACAAGGCTGTGCAACCATACCGATGGACTACTCAATAAAAGAGTCAGTTAGACTGTTCATTTTGGTGAGCTGGTTTAGCTGGTGGGGACAGGTGGACAATTGTCAGTTGTTTGTTTCAATCATGTTTGCAGTTCATTAGTGTAAACTTGGCCCAAGAGCATCAGAGCACTTAACATAAACCGATTCACCAATAAGTACTCCCCTGATTGCATAACCGCAATTCAGTGGTTAAGTCTCCTAGAACAAACTCTGAGATAATGGTAGATGGAAACCCCTATGCGAAGCTATCAATGGAACACCACTGTTGAGTGGGAAAGGAGGCACGTCATTTTGTTTTATATACCCTCACACACCCTAGTGGTATCATGCTTCATCATCCGGACACCCTGACGCCTAGAAGGCAGGGTGGTCTCGACCATCTTTCAGGGAGCGCTTAGTGAGATGTTTTTGGCCAGGGGTATAAACATTAAAAATCCACAGACAGATCCCGGTTTCCCTTTATTCTTGGATGTGTCAGGGACAATAAAAACAAAGAAAGTGGGTCAGTAGGGATATTATGGTCCTAAGACCCTATTGCCAACATGTTTCTGTCGGCTGTTGACCCATAAAGGGTGCTGGACTTTCTTCAGGGCGGGACTGGGTGCCCCCTGGGAATGAAGGTAGGATAGAATTTCCCTATGCTACCGTGTATAAGGGAAGATAGCTGCTCTTTATTTATCCTAGACTAATGTCTCTCGTACTATCACTACATCCCTTATTGGGAGAGGTTAAACTCCACGTGGGACCTCACCATACATCGGTGTGGCCCTGTAGTCAAACAGTCATCAAGGGTCCTGCCCCGCGTATCGTCCTACTTGGAGGGGGATCCCACTGCTTGGAGCACTTAACATAAACACCTGATTATATTTCACATTTTTTAGTGAGTTCAAGTGGTTTTCCCAGAATCACAGAACGTTGAGCTGAAGCTGGGGACATAAACCCGGTTACCCAGTTCCAAAGTTAACAGATCTGTTCCTTAGGGCACATCTCCTCCCGTATATATTTGGTACTAAGGAAGTACTTAGCTAGTTGTGCTAGAGTGCAATTGCAACCATGTGGGCTTTTGGTGACAAACCTAGGTGTTAAAATGGTGGTGGTTATTAAAAATGTACATGATGCAAGGACAGAGGAGTACAGAAAGGGTAAAGCCTGCATCCTCACACACCCTCACCGTGGTTCACCTTTAAAGCCAAACTTGAGCAACATGGTACATCCCATACAAGAAGGGAACTAAATGATGTCTACCCAAAGTCAAAGCTGCTCTGTGTCTTCAGGGTGATGAGCATTGTTGTGAGAGTCAAACCCTCTAGTCTTGCATGGTCTCCGGCTCAAGTCTTCTGCTTGCCTGTGAACAGCAATATCAGTGACCCATGGAAACATGAGGTGTATTTGTAAAGCGCACTTTCACCCAAGGGTATCTTGGTGCTGAATAACAGATGTTTATTGTTACCTAACTCAATGGTACTCATTTTATCGACCCCAGAAGGATGAAAGTCTGATTGAACCCGCCAGGATTTGAACCTCTGACCATGAGATCGAGCACAGGCCTCTACAGTGGGTGCATTGGCCCACTAAGCTACCAGACTCGGCTGCACCTGGGCTGACAGGGAAATATTTTCCAACATTTAAAATATGACATGGCGTGCATTTATAGGTGTTTCTATGACACAGATGTCACACATTCTCCTTCATAAATAGGTCATGCAGTGATGCTATTTGCAGAGAACAATGAGTCAGAAGCAAAAACAGAAACTATAGTGTGTAATTGAACATAAATATTCGAGACAGCATACCAGAAGAGAGGCAGAGAACACTGCCCGACGGTCCGCATTCCAGCCTTCCGCTTGTATTTAATCTCTTTGTGGAAGTCATGCTTATGGCACCTGTACACTAAAATGGGAGCATCTGATTGGATGACGACCAGTACAAATGTTCATCGCCAGAGTTTTCCAAAATAACCCTTATTATTCTGCAAAGTAGGTCAGCCAGTCACACCTATTCGATGCAGTGCCAAATACAGACGTAGTTATATCTTTTCATTATAGCAGCACAAGGCACAACTTGTCTGAAGCATTCATTAACACCAATAAAGCCTCATATAAAGTGTGCGTGTAGTCCTATCATTATACCGCAACAATTACTATTTTAAGATATTTCATCTAAATTTTATTTTTGTTGAATACTTACAATTTGCGTGCCATTTTAACTAGTAAAATTAAATTAGGACTGGTGGTAAACATGTACATTATGTTCTATATCATTTGGATGGTAATGGGCCATATCACATAAGGTGTGACTGAATGCCCTTGCAGGGGATTCCCAAGGCCACTGGAAATATGCGGCAGGGCCCACCAAATTAGACTGAATTATGCAGCAAGAAAATGCAATTTATGCGGCATAATGCGGCACATTTATTGATAATATTAATTCATTAAACTGTCATTATTATACATCATACTACTGTCTGAGCAAAGATTTCACCTCAATAGTACCAGTTTATCAACATAAGCAAATGAGAGATAACCGGTTAACCTTTGTGAATGACCTTCCACTGCGCATGACACATGCCTCCAGGGTTTTAGTAACTTTTGATCTGTTTAAGCTAGAAATAATGTTTTTTGTTAAAATCTGAAGATTATGAAGCAGATGAAGGAGTATGTGGCAAATGCGGCAATCAATTATGCTAAAAAAAAAGCTGTGGTCGCAGAACAGCATAACTCCAGTAGCCATGGGGATTCCTGAAGGGATCCTGTGCACAAAGGGCCATATTTATCAAATTGTAATGCAGCGCAGCAAGTCACCTTGCTCTGCTGTGCTACGTTACAGGTGAAGGGCAGGAAAGCACCCTATTCATCGCAATACGGCACATTCCTGCGTTTTTCCAGCGCCTGCAAACCATGGTGCAAGGGTGCCTGTGTTGTAAGCAGGATTGTTTTTGTGCAAGAAGGGCACCTTCCTGCACAAAACCAGTGCCCTGAGGCATGTTCCTCTTTCTATGTGTGCTGTAGAATGCTATGCACTATTGTCAGCGGGGCATTATGTGACAGGTGGAGTAAGCTATGGCGAAGCATGGTCATCATTCTTGTTAGCCTGCCACTGCCAGCCAAGAAGTTTGCAAGTGGTGGGCCAGTGTGGATTGAAGAATGTTAGACATGTATATAGGCTGTTTGGGAAATTGCTCCAGCAACTCTTAAAGACAGGAGGAGAATCAGGATTCAGGCTCAGGCATTCTGCTCCCATGTCACTGGTGAGGCCCTGCTGGGACAGGAATACCCCGTGCATGGTAGTAGAGATGTGTACCCCTAGCCTGAGTGTCCCCCGATGTCGGTTATCTGGTATCCTGGCATTTTGCGATCCAGCATCCACAATCTTCCTGTATGTAGATTGAGGCCTAGGCTTTGTAACTGAATAGGAGACTCTGCTATAATCTGTTTAAATGTTTTAAAAACGTTTTACCACTGTTTTAAAGAAGTCAGATTTATGAATAATTTTATCAATGGCACACACTGTAATTTTTATATTGTTGATCAATGAAGAGGTCTGAAACAATAAAATATATTTGACTGACCGCATTCAGTCCTACGTTGTCCCAGCTGGACAGCCTTACCTCCCTCGCCCTCAGACTTGGACCATTCTCCTACTATTCGGCACTATAACAAATTCAAGTAACCATGTCCTGATGACAACCTAAACTAAGACAGATCGAAACGTCATCACCCACCCAGCGTTATCTCTGGCTTCAATGTGGTCAATCTAAATAAATTAAAGCGGAATATTTACCTTGTATATACCTTCATCTTTGTCATTGACTACCAATTTTATTGTATTTTTTGCCGTGTTCACGCTGCTTTTTCACCTCATTGTGTAACTGCGCCGTTCACTGTCACAAGCATGTCTAGTGCACAACCCACTTATGGGTACTTATACAATGTACTGTAGTGCTGTTATAACTACTTGCAAATAAGAACCTTTTTTGTCATCCTACAACTTCTTTGTGGTCTCCCTATCTTTTTTCCTTGTTTCCTTTTTATTCATTCCTCCTGTTTAATTGCCTTGTGAAAGATTACCAGTTGAGACATTGTTTTTTGTATGCATACTCTACCCATACGGGCTGCGCCTGTTTTTCTTGTTCTCCAGACACGGCCCGTGGAGGGAGTTAAGTGGGGCAGGCAGGTGGGGCGGGGGAGGGGCAGGGTGGGGGGTAGTAAACACAGGAATATGGATGATTGCAGGTAAGTAAACAATTAAATTTAAAAAACAAATTTCGTTGCGCGCCCTGCATCGCAAAATGCAATGCAGGGCGCGCAACGAAATTCGTTGTATTCATTTAATTGCTTACTTACCTGCAATCATCCATACTCTGGTGTTTACCACCCCCCACCCTGTCCCTCCCCCACCCACCTGCCCCTCCCCCACCCCACCTGCCTGCCCCACGGAACTCCCTCCACGGGCCGCGGCTGAAACAACATGGTCGCTACCGGCTGTAAGAGCCAACCTTTACCAATGACTGTGATGGCTCTGCAGAAGGACACAGTACTTTTGAAAGGGAATTGCTTTGAACAACATCCCCTGACTGAAAACGAGTGCTCCCCAAACTATAACCCTTGACTGTAGCTCCAGTTCTTCATGACCCAGGCAGGCAGTGCTCTTCAGAGTACTTTAAGAACTGCTGAGATCTAAGGCTGGTGTACTTCAAATCCCATCTCCTACAGATGAGGGGAAGTCCCTGAAGCCGGCACCATCTGACTGGAAGAGATGTGGATCTTTCTCGTGCATGCCTGGCCTGTTGAGATAGGGAGTACCTGAACTTGCAAGGAATTGACTACCCGAGGAGGAGATATCCAGCTGATGTGCATAGAGCATGGGACAGCCGAGATGAGCTGACTGAATTTAGGGAGTGTAACTGGCACTAACACGAGTCTAGGAATGGGTGTACCATCCCCTTAGTAGGTTTGCTGACCAAAGCATGAGACCATGACCATCAGTATGACTGCAAAGTTGCAACCTACATGCAGGTGCCGACTGACTTGCGCTGACTCTATCCAGATCATGTACCACAGTCAAGATACTTGTAACTACCAAGGTGGGAGCGGATTGGGGGCTTCCAGTTGTTTTGGCAGTGGGACTACCTGGTCACGAGCTGGTGCTTTGCTGGAACCTTAACATTCCTCAACTGAAATTGGGAAAAGGAGGTGGGGTGGCCTTCTTGCACTACTGGATGGTGACTGTTTCATACTTCTGTACTCAGTTTCAGGAGAGGAGAGCCAAGCTGCCACTCCACACAACGGCTGCTAGAAGAGAAATTGCTGCATGGCCTCCCAATGTTTTTTTTGATAATCTGTAGTAGTAGTGGCCAAAAGAGATGTGGTTCGATATTAGAGAGCGCCCGAGGTACTTTCTTTACAGGAATGAAGATGCAGGATGGACCTATATATGGCAGCAGAGAAAGTGACATATCGTAGTAGAGGTTGTGCGTGTAAATTTGATCAAACCTGGGGTTGGTAGAGAGCATAATATGGGCTGGGGTCTGCAGGCGAAGACCCTGATGCATTGTCCGGCTTCACTACCCGTCAGTCTGAGGTGCTATAAGATATGTATTGCCATGTGTGAAGTGTGTGCTTCTTCCATTTATAACAAATATGTATCCACAGAATGGTACTCTTCACCTTGAAATGATACGGGATACTTTTCACAGATTCATGTGAACAATGATGCACAGTGCACGTGACTGTAATTAATGCCTTCTTTGGTTTGTGCATTAAAATGAAAAATACATGAAAATGAAAAATAAAAACATTAAAAAAAATAAAAGTGTGAGATAAATATTTTGTAATATATTTCCAGTTTACGCATCTTAAAAAGGAAATACCTTGCTTATTGCCTTTGTAACCTGAATTTGATCATCTGCGGAGTCCAAGTATGCTGTGGCGGTATACTAGGTTGTGCATGGCTTTGACAGCTGACAGGGGATATTGTAAAAAAAACTACTGCTCCTTTTGTTAGATTTTTTTTGAGGGCTTTAAATTTTAGGAAAGCTAAGTAGCTTATTTTGACTGCAACGCAACAACCAGACCAAAAATACGCTTTCATTTTATTTGCAAACAAACTCCTGAAAACACCAAAGGTAGTGGAAAGAAAGACATTTCATTAGTTCCCTGGTATAAGCCTTTAACTCAATATAGTACTCCTCCTTTTACTTCCCATGGACAGGCCTAAACAAAAAGACAATGGGTCTTTGAGGCCAGCCATATTATAAGTATATGGCGCTTAACCAATCTATTGTGGCTACCATCAGTTTCCTCGGTATCGGAGACCTTAAAACCAACTGAAGTATTAATAGTTTCCACGGGTCCAGAAGATGCGAACAGGGCCATGATAATGTGATAATGTAACAGAGGAAGCTCAGATCACAATTTTCCTAGAGCTGGTCCATGGATACCAGTGTGACACTGGCCACACTGGGATGCCTGATGGCATTTAGACTTGGCCTGGATGAAATTAAGGTGCTATAGTGGGTTTGGACATCCTAGCCCTGTCTGGTCTGAGGCAACATGTGCCAGGGGAAGAATATTGATAGATAGAGAACATACATCTGTCAGTGTTCCTAAGGATTCAGGTGACAGCATGGAAGGATCCAAGTAGTCATATTACAAGTTGTAAAAAAAGGCACAAATCAGTGAGCTTTAATAGGAATAACTTATTTCAAGTGGGGATCTTGAGGTAGCATGGCCGGGGTACTGACAAAGATTTGAGGAATGGGGTGTACTTCAAAGGAGGGGGATTGTCTGTTTTGTAGCACATTATGGAGACAAGTTCTAAATTACTTCGGCACTATCTTTCATCCATGAGAAATTTTTGAGAACGAGACATTGGTAAAGTATTGGACAAGCCTATAACTCTTTGGAATACTGGAAAAGCAGTAAAGAAAAAAATAAACATTCTATTGTCTTATGCCACACTACTATCATTTTCATTCAGTGAAAAAGAATACAATAAAAAAATGCAAACATCTCTCAGAGAGATCGATTGGTCCCATAGTGGACACTTGATAACAGTGAGACTCACTGATGTTATTTTAAAGACTCATGTAAAAGGCACTCAGAGTGACATACTCAGAGTTCAGGGTTGCTTTTAAGGATTTGATACACAAGTTCTTTTGATTAGCAAATTTGCATAGGCTGTTGTCACCAAGCAGAAACTAGAGGTCACTGGCTATGCATTCTTAATTGTCAAAATTGTGCACTGGGGAAATAAGGTGCACAAAACAGGTGCATGTACAGTTTTTTTTTTTTTTTGTTCCTCATCTCAACCATGGCTGGCCCATCAGTACCGTGGGCTCGTAAAGTATGTGAACTGGAGAAAAAAGACTAGCTGTCACAGTACAGGACTGGTAGAGGTCCATCATTATGGTGGAGTGCCAGGACCTTACAGCCTAGTCAATTTCACGCTTAGTCACAGACCCTTAAGTACTCTTAAGACAGAACTTGCCATTAGCCAAATTACACCACTGCTTATATCACAAAGTGACCTTAGCTATGAAGGACAGACATGAATAAGCGAAAGGAGTATGACATGGCTTCGTAATCATTGGAACTGGGGGAAAAAAACCAAAAAAAAAACCCAGTTTCAAATCATTGAGACCAATCGAGTTTCATCCAGAAAGCTCTTTTCTCTGGTTTTCCTCCTCTGGAAAGATCAAGTTTCGATATAGAGAGCATAGAGGAACTCCAATCTTGTAGTGTCGGGGGGGAGGCCTCTTTCCAACGCCTACTAATCTCTCGTCGAGCTACCAAAATTGAGTAAAACAGAAGATTGTTATTTGCAGTGCGTTTTTTATCCTGTACTCCAAGAATTGCCAGGCCTAGGTCTATATTCACAGTGGTTCCTGTTGAAGATGTTAGTTTGCTGCTTATTGATTGCCAATAAGACGTTAAATGTGGGCAATCATAAAACATATGTGCGTCTGAGGCAGCAGCTAGACCACACCGTGGGCAAGCTACTGGCGTACCAGGTGAAAATTTGGACAGCCTTTTAGGTGAATATTAAGCCCTGTGAAGAGTGAAAAGGTGGTTTCTTCGCAGCCAAGCTGGTTTGACAATATCCCATAACACAGTAAAAGATATCTCCCATAGTTCATTCATATTTAATGTCGGCAGAAGAGAACCCCAAAGTTGATCTGGAAGGTGGAATACTCCGTCTATTTCCTCTAGGATTAAGTTATAGAAATGGGAAACCTCTTTAGACTTTAGGGTATTGTCAAGTAGAGAAGATTCTAGCTGACTACTGCCTCCCAGTAATCCTTTTGGACGACGAGTGGTGTCAGAATTTTGTGCAACCGCCCAACTAGAGATCTGGAGAAATTTAAGTCTTGATAGATTGGGGCCTACCTTTCTCACTAAATGTTCCCAAGAGAACATTTCCCCTTCAAAGAAGAGATCTCCCCAAGTTATGATCCCAGCTTCTTTTAGCGGGCTTATCAATGCATGTTTAGTCCATTCTGGTGGGTCCGGAAGGTCCCATATAGGAGAACGGTTTGAATAGTACCCTATTTTGGTAGTTGTTCTAAGATTATACCAAGTTCTAGCTAGGCCCTGTAGTATCTTCAACTTAATCTTCTTAAAAAATGTTGGGTCTCCAAACTTGAACAAGAATCCCACCTGATTTAAACCTTCACATTTTAGTAGTGTTGAAAACATAAGGCTGACACCCTGATCAGCTAGAGTTTTAAGTAAGATTCGGGCATGTGTCATCTGGAATGCCCAAGCATAAATTTGAATTTCTGGGCCGGCCAAACCTCCCTTCTCCCTGCGACGCCTTAGTTTTATCCAAGAAATTCTTGCTATCTTGTTCCTCCATATAAATGAGGTGATTTCGCTCTGCATCTTTGTTATCATTTTCTTTTCAAAGTAAAGTGGTAAACTATTGAAAACAAAGGTCAACTTAGGTAGAATGGACATCTTGACTAAATTTGATCGGCCTAAGAGAGTCAATGGAAGGCGTCTCCAAGAATTCATTAAATTTCTACAATCTTTGGCTACCTGAGTGAAATTTGTATGGGCGATCAGATTGATGTCGTTTAAGATTTTTATACCCAAATATCTCATACTATCACAAGGTTGTACTGGAAGTAGCGTATTGATGATATTCCATGTCATAATTTCAGTTTTTGTGGCATTTATTTCGTAGCCAGAAATATTACCGAATTCTTGTGCCAGTTTAATAACTTGCGGAAACGCTGCTTTGATATCAGATGTTAAGATCATGAGATCGTCAGCGTATAGAGATACTTTTTTTTCCCAATCTCTATAACTAAATGGAGTGATATTTATATCTTCACGAATTAGTTGGGCGAATAGACATAGACATATATATAGACATCAAAGAGTAAGGGCGAAAGCGGACAACCCTGCCGGGTGCCTCTTGTAATAGCAAAAGGCTCCGACAGTCCCCCATTAACCAAGACCGATGCTGAAGGTTCGTGATACAATAGTGCCACCGCTCTACGAAAACCTCGACCCACCCCAAATTTTTCCAAGGCCGCCGACAGATATTTCCAATTAACCCTGTCGAAGGCCTTGGCTGCGTCCAAGGTGAGAATGGCCAAGGGCAGTGATGAAGTAGTTGCCAAATCTATTGCGCCAATTAAGTCGTAGATTAACTCATAAAGTTGACGGCCCTTTACAAATCCCTTTTGGTTAGGATGTAAGATTAAGGGAGCTACCTGTCCCAATCGTTTGGCTAGTATGGATGCAAAAATCTTATAGTCCGCATTGAGAACTGAAATTGGGCGATATGAGCCACAGGCCGTAGCTATTTTGCCTGGTTTCAAGATTAACGTAATGGAAGCTTTGCTCCACGATGTAGGAGGTAGATCTCCTTCTATCAGTATCAGATTAAATAACATGGTAAGAAAAGGGGCGATGTTAAGTGCAATATGTTTATAGATCTCGACCGGAAGACCATCCGGGCCAGCTGCCTTACCAGATTTAATGTTTGATATTGCTGAAAGTACCTCCTCCACCGTGATTGGGTGGTCTAATGAGTTCGCCTGTTCTTTAGAGAGTGCCGGTAGGGTGGTTTTGTTAAGCCAATTTTCTACATCAATAGAGGTAATGTTGTTATCCTCTCTATAAATTGCCTGGAAAAAATCTTTGAAAGTTGACCTTATTTCAAGATCCGAAGATGCTGTACCAGAATCCGATATTATAGATCCAATGCTATTACGTGTTTGGTCTGTTCTGGACTTCCAGGCTAATAATTTGCCTGCACCTTCACCGAATTCAAAATTAGCTAGTTTACTAGCTTCCCACCTCTGCAAAATACGCTCATTCAATGTAGAAGCTAATTGTCCTTTAAGTTTTGTAAGCTCCTCCTGTTTAGTCAGTATAACATGATCTGGACAGTTATTTGAATTTTCTAAATCTAATTGAGCTTTTAGTATATTGGCCTCTATCAGTGTAACCTCCTGGGTATATTGTTTCCTACGATATAAGGTTTTATTCTTGATGATCCCTCTCAAAAAGCATTTAAAAGCATCCCATACTACTCTAGATGTTGCCGTTCCAGTGTTAATGTTAAAGAATTCCTGCGTCTCCACCTTTAAGTAATCCAGATCCTCAGAAGAGGTAAGAAAGGATCTATCGATTGTCCATGACCTCGTCACGTTTTGGGACGGAAGTTCAAGGTCTAACAGTATTGCCGAATGATCGGACAGGTGTGAGGGTAAGTAAGTTATATCCCTTACTGACTTTTCCAAAGACTTGTTAACCAATATAAAATCTATCCTTGATCTATGACGGTATTTATAATTTCTAAAAGAAAAACCAGATTTCGAACCCGACCTTGTCCTCCAAATATCTATAAATCCGTATTGGTGCATATTTTTAATTAGAAGATCTCTTGATTTAGAATGTACCTGTTGTCTGCTAGAGGTGGATTTGTCCAACTTAGGGTCAAGCACGATGTTAAAGTCACCCGCTATTATCATGGGTTCAGGAAAATGTAAGAGCTCAGAGAACATTGTGGCCAGGACAGATGGATCATCACAGTTAGGCCCGTAATAACCTACCAGTGTAATACTTGATCCTCCAATCGATACAGTCGCGATTGCCCATCTACCGTGTGGGTCGACCCTTTGTTTCAAGAGCTTTGTAGTAATAGTTTTTTTAAATAGTATGGCCACCCCTCTTGTATTAACTGTTTGGGAAGTGGAAACTGATAGGTCTATCCATCTATTCTTTTTTACCAAATCTAATAATTCCGCTTCTACCAGATGTGTCTCCTGGAGGATAATGACCTGGGCACCAAAGTCTCGGATATATTGTACTATTGTGCTAGCTCTAGGTTTGGTGCGCAAGCCATTAACGTTCCAGGAGAGAATCTTAATGGTATTCATACTTTGCATATCTACTAAAATTAATTAAGAGTCCTGTCAATACTTTCTCCTTAATATTGCTAGAATACTTAAAATTCACCCATTTTTTATTTATGAAGTTCTTAGAAATGAGAAACATTTTATTTTTTATTCCCCTAACCCCTTCCCTTGTGGTCACCACCCCCCCAACCCTGAGGAACCCTTGGTTATCCAACCGGAAAAGATCCGGTTTGTGATACCCCTGATGCTCTTTCTGGGCTCAGGCGTGACGTTGTTAAATTGGGAAAGTGGAGGGCAGAATTCGCCGAATTCGACTAGTTCTAATAAACCTCAGTGCAGTATTTTAACTAGATAACTTAGCTTATAATGGTGTCTATGTGTGTTATGTGGTTTTATATAAGGAGAGTGTTCATACATTCCTATTATTTATTTATTTATTTTTATTTTTTTTATTTATTTTTTTCCTTCTCCCTCTCTTTTTTTCTTTTCTTTCTTCTCAGCCCTTCCCCCTTACCTCCTTTTCTTTTCCTTTTTTTTTTTTTTGCCAGATATATATTTTTTTCTTTTTATTTCCTCCCTTTTTTTTTTTAGTAAAAATTATTGTGATAGTGATCCCCCTTTCCCCCTTTTTTTTTCCCAACCTAGATTAAACTATTAAATTTCCTTTCTATTTTTCTTCTATTAGGGAGGAACTTTTTCAGTTAAGATTTTTTATACAGTCGCTCAAATGCAGTATACACTCTATATATCTATGAGCTTCATTTTATAAAAGCAGCTGGAATTACTTTTTAGAGGCACCTAAAGTTAGCAATAATTCATCTGCTGCTTGTACAGTATGGACGTTATACATTTTGTTGTTAAGCATGATCTTAAGAGCTGCGGGGAAGTTCAGCTGGACAGATGCACCTAAACCCCTGAAAGCCTCCATCCTCCGACCCAATTCCCATTGTCTGTCCAGAGTCACCCGCGACAAGTCTGAACGTACTTGAAAGGAGAAACCATCGCCTGCCAAGGATTTTTGTTTTAAGGCTAAGTTTAAGATATGGTCCTTGAGTTGAAATGTGTGAAAGTTCACTAGTATCTTACGGGGCTTTGTACGTTGCAGGTTGCGCCTGAATGGATCTCTATGAATGCGCTGAATGTCCAGATTAAGCTCCTCCTCTGTGTTTTTTAGATTTAATGTTTTAATTAGGAGTCGGATAACGTATGTCTTAATGTCAGTGCCTTCGTTTGCTTCTGGTACATTTAGGATGCGGATATTACACCGCCTTGCGTTGTTTTCCAAGTGCTCTATTCTTTCTGCCAATACAGTGTCGACTTCTCTAAGCTTCAATATCTCCTCTTTGGCATTTTCCAGTTCTATGGACATTACTGCTGTTGTCTCTTCCAAGGCTCCCGTCCTTGAGTATAACCCATCAATTTTACTGTCTAATGACTCACAGTAGGACCTTATCTCTCTTTGGATTTTAGATGACTCCTCAAAACCACGTTTGATGTCAACTGTTAAATTTGTAACCATAGTTAGTAATGCGGAGAGGTCTGAAGGTGGAGTAGGAACAGTAACTTCTGGTAGCTCTTGCTCTATACCGGCATGTTCTTCGGAACTTAGAGTTTTGGAAAGTTGACATAATTGCTGTATATTGTCTTGAGCGTATTGATCTGGAGACAGGAGGCCTTCAAGTTCCTGAGATACATTATCTGATTTAAATGCATGAGAAATTTTTGAGAACGAGACATTGGTAAAGTATTGGACAAGCCTATAACTCTTTGGAATACTGGAAAAGCAGTAAAGAAAAAAATAAACATTCTATTGTCTTATGCCACACTACTATCATTTTCATTCAGTGAAAAAGAATACAATAAAAAATGCAAACATCTCTCAGAGAGATCGATTGGTCCCATAGTGGACACTTGATAACAGTGAGACTCACTGATGTTATTTTAAAGACTCATGTAAAAGGCACTCAGAGTGACATACTCAGAGTTCAGGGTTGCTTTTAAGGATTTGATACACAAGTTCTTTTGATTAGCAAATTTGCATAGGCTGTTGTCACCAAGCAGAAACTAGAGGTCACTGGCTATGCATTCTTAATTGTCAAAATTGTGCACTGGGGAAATAAGGTGCACAAAACAGGTGCATGTACAGTTTTGCGACTCTTTATTTTCCATTCTTTGCTGATTCATAAACACATCCTATTTTGAGCCTAAATGTGATTTGCTTGCACTAGGATGGTTTTCCACCAGTTATTACCGCAAGGGTCTTCCAAATAAGAACTTCAAAAACATGGCTGTGGCCAGGAATTCAGGTTGCCCTCAGCTAACACATACTACAATAAGTTCTCAAACAAAATGAAAACTGAACAAAAAAACGCACCATTTTGTTCTCATTAAAAGTCTCCTAAACAATCAGTTGCTACATTCCAATAGGTCATTGGTTCCATACCAGAGTTTACAAAGTCAGACTAGATAAACCACAGAGCAGTAGATTCTGTATCATGATGGGCTTGGCTGGCTCACAGAGGCCAGCACCTGTTATTATGCACCTGCGGTCATGGATGTCAAGTAGGGGTCACCTGGGGTCGCTCCTGCTGCCCCTGGCTTGCCCTTTGCGACCCCTGTGACTGTCCGTGTGACCCCAAGCTCAGAGGAAGCAAGATAGGTTCAAGAACAGAAAGAAGAGATCTGACTCTATGCGCCACCGTGTAGCAGCTAAAAAAGTGTCACGTGAGGTATTAAGGGTGGGAACTCTCAGCCTTATATCCCGCCCCTAATCTCTGCAGAGGAATGACCGGGTGTTAATATGTGCTGGTTGGCGCCACCGGCACATATTACAGCAGATGGTCACACAGCCTGCAGCCCTGTTGTTGCAAAAGTGCGACTTGCCTCTGAGTAAGTCTTTTATTTCCATTATTTGTTCAGCAAAAGCATGCCCACACTAACCTGATCTGTCTTTCATTGGCAAAATTCAGCTGGGGTGGGGAACTGTGCATTTTGCACGCTCTTTCCGTTGCCTGCTGTATTGGTTAGCCTCTTTGGACCTTCGACCTTTTCATCCCAATGCGTCATCATACCGCATTTCTCCCTATCCCTTTAGGGCTGGTACGCGGCTGCATCACGGATTCTATGGCAGGACCGGAGGCTCAGATTATGCTTTTCAATGAAAAAACAGTAAAAACAGTAAATAACACTACATATCGCATGAGGCTTTGAACCACTCCTCCATCAGTAACCAATAAAACATGTACTGAATATACTAAATAGCAAGGCACCATCTTGTCTGCCTCTTTCTTTGCTGCTCCACAGTCAAGATAAGTACCTTGTTATTTTGCTTATGCCTAGGGTTATCTGGCCTATTATTATTGTATTCTTAAATGAGTTTAATGCTTTCATGTATATTGATGATTTACTGAATATTTGGTTGCTAGCTGTGTATCGCTTGGTGCTCGAATAGTTTCACTTTGCCTTTTATATTCAAGCACGTATTGTGCTCTAGGTAACTTTGGGTTTCTCCCAGGGTTTTTTTAGCTTAGTTTTAGCTTCTTTTGTGGCTGTTTTTCACTTGCGTTGCGAGCGGTGCAATTCCAGTACCGACGAGCTACTCCCACCCCCCACCCCCAGGAGTGAGAAACCGTGCATGACCCCGATTAGGTCACCTGCGTGGATTCTGTGGCTGCTCCCTGTTGCTGGCTCTCCGTAGATGGAGCCTTTCTGTCCAAGCCGCTGCCTCTGCCCCAGAGCGGTAGCATCTGACATCATCCTGCGGTGTTTCTAAAGCACCAACCACATCCCACACATCCCCCCCAATACGGAGCGTTCCCCGGTCCATGAATCAAGTACCCAGGTGCAGTAAAGCAGTCCCATGAAACACCGAAAGTTATGCAACCTTCCGACAGAGCCGCCATCTTGGGAGGGACTGAGGAACCGGCAGTGCTCCTCGGAGGGCCGTGATCTCCTGTTTGCCTTGGTGGGGACCCTAAGGTCTGGAGAGGAGTCATCGCGCTTTGCTTGCCAAAAAACATGAAAATGCACTTGGGGATCGGTAGCAACGGTGACGGATGGCACTGAGACGAGCAACATCATCCAGAAGTAGCCAGATGGCAGCCAATTAGTGGATGATCGGGACGCGGCAGACACGGCCGGTGACTCGTACAAGCCCTAAAAAGGCCGAACCCAGGATCCGGAGACATAGCAGCCAGACGCCCACCAAGAAAAGACCCACAATCAGAGCAGTCCTCTACTGGTGGAAGGTGAGCAGCAGGATTAGCTCCATGATCTGGTGAGAAGCATTAATCTGGATGAGCGGCAGACGCCATTGCCCCGCCATGCGCCACACAATAGGCATGGATGAATAACCCCCGTGGCTTCCAGTGGCAGCAGTAAACTCCGCAATGCCCGGGGGGGGGGGGGGACTTTCGATATAAATAAATCATACCCTAAATAGAGGTTGTGCCTCTGCACGCATACAGACTGCCCTCCGCCCTCCCTTGGTACTGTGGCTACGTCCCTCCCACGACCCTACTCGACGGAACTCTGCTCTCTTGGTTGTTTTTGTGATCATGCCTTGTATGTATCCTGCCATTTTGAGATGGTTCCCTTCGATACCCATGACCCGGATCCGCCATCTTGTTGAACGTTGTCCTTTCCTTCGTTCCACTGGACTCCATCCTTTCGATCTTCAAAATTTCTCTTTTGCTGGATTGCCTTAACTCTAACTGCCCCGCAGGTCCCCCCTCTCCTCACACCAATCTCAGCTTCCAACTCTGGTCCTCCCCAGCTCTCTCTAGCCGTTTTGTTGTTTTGTTTCTCCGTTCACGCCACTTACTAATAATGCATTCTTCTGTAATAATTAAGCTTTCATCAGTTCCTTGTGTTCCTGTTCCAAGTGTTCTCACCCCACCCAACCCCGCTCTACTCTGACACTCCCTGAGCACACCTGTTCACTATCTTGACAGCGGAGTCCGAGCATTATGTCTTACACACGGTGGAGCTGCTTGGTTCAGCTATTGAGGGGATCGGCCCTGGTCCCTCACCTCGGCTGTCACCAACCCAGCCGGACACTGGGCATCGTTTCTCCCCGTTTCCCTGTCTATCTCTTCCCTACCCCTCCCATGACGAATTTTCTGTAACTCTGCCCTTTTTCTTTGTTTACTAAGTTTTGATTGCTTTTAACAAATGTAACATGTTAGCCTGTAACTCTGATCCTCATTGTGTAGCTTATATAAAATGTGTAACTTGCAACTCGCTGTTCCTTATGTAAAGTGCTCTGATACCTACGGGTCTAGTCAGCGCTATGTAAAACTCAAGATAAATAAATAAATAAAGTCTCTCGGGAGCCTGCACGTGCCTGCAATGCGCTCACAGGTCTCCCTCTCGATTGCTGGATGACACCTTTCCCCGGGCTAGGACAACAGGAGAAGCAGAACGACGGTGCAGACCCCGGAACCGGGCCTGATTTAACCCCTTTTTTGACAACTTTGAACATTGTCTGGACATTACCCTTTGCAATATATATTAGGTAAGTCCTATTGATAATTTTTGGAAATCCCCCTGACTGATTTGGGCAGGAGGGGCCTGTCGTTCCCCATTAGTCCTGGTCTTCAGGGGGTGGTATCTCTCTTTTTTGGCCTCACTGTTAGAGTACTTGATGCCCTTTCTCATTGCCGAGTCTGGGTTGTAAAATTTGGCTTCCCACTGGTGATTTGGAGGAGAATATTTAAATATTCACCAGACATGTCGGACTGCGTGGTCTATGAGGAGGAACTGGCTGCTTATGTTCCTGCAGAGGACAAAGACTACAATAATGCGGACACTATGGAATCGCTTATAGATAAGAAATTGGATACAAAGCTCGATAAGGCCCTTTCCTCCGCCATACTGCCTATTTCTCTCTACCTTGACCAGTTAGTTGGATAATACTCCTACCCCTCGGCTGGTATTCCTAATCCCTCCGCTACCCCTCCCCCCGAAACCCCTGGTCTTCCTTGGCCCCATGTTCACGTCTATTCCAAATTACAAAAATCCAGAGAACATGATTTGATTGTGAACCCTGTACCCCCTTCTCCTGATCCAGCTCTTTCTGTCACTATTCCCCTTACTGACACTGATACAGAAACAATTCCTCCCACGAATCATGCCCTCGCAAACACACCAAGAAGCACAAACATTCCCCCTGTCCAGTCCAACCTTCCCTGTTCACTTTTGAACCCTCTAACATCGTCCACCCCCATTCTTCTGATTGGGCTCCCGCCCCGGCAGTGGCAGATTACATGCAGAGTCATCTGCGAAAGAGCTTTGATAAAAAAGTCAGAGCCCACCTGAGATCTGAATGCCCACACCTGACCTGGCTAACAAGACCGCCTTAACCCCTGAAATCTATGCCTCCATGACCACTTTCCTGAAGAAATATAAAAAAAGACCCCAAAAAGTACATAGATCGAGCCCTTAGGGCTTGTCAAGACAAACTACTGGATGTATCAGGCCCCTTGGCCAAAATTCAGGAATTAGCTCTTCAAGCACAGGAGACTGGGGCAGCTATCCACCCGGAGGTCATGGCAGGTTGGACCCAGAGGACGATATGTCTTCTTAGCAACGCCAATTGTGCTCTTTCCTCGGAGAGACGAAAGTCAGTCCTTTTACAAATCTATCCATAATTGGTGGAGTTAGCTTTTGACGAACCAGCCCCCCTGGCAGAGGGACAGCTCTTTGGTTAGCGTTTTGTCAAGGACATTGTGAAATTTGTCAGCACTTTTGCATCATTAGATAAGTCGCAGTCCTCGCTCAAGAGGGTATTCCATCTGGTAGGGCCGGTCATCGCAGGGGGCGCTCGGCTGACCGCTACAACAATCCAAGTCCTCACCGTGGCTTCGCATCTCGACGCAGAGGTTATACCCAGGTACCGGACCAGGCAGGCTTTTACCCCACCAGATCCCAGGGTCAGTATAACAGGGGCATCAAGAGAGCCTTCAGGAACTCTGATGCCCAATCCTCAGGTAAATCTTCCAATCTTTCCAATGACTCCTCTAGGGGGCAGACTAATGCATTTTGTGAACTCTTGGGCAAAGATCACTGCAGATGCGTGGATCATACACACTGTGCAGGGTTATCAAATAGAGTTAATAAATGCTCCTCTTCAGTCAGCCCCCCTTCCCTCTGCTTTTTCCCCTACAAGAACAAGCTTTTATCGATTCAGAACTGCAAGAGCTTTTGGCAAAGCAGTCTATTGCCGTAGGACCCTTAATTCCCGATGGGTTTTGCAGCAATGTCTTCTTGGTGCAAAAGAAGGGAGGAGGACAGAGATTAGTCTTAAATCTCAGGGAGTTCAATCCTTTTGTTGTGTACAGGTACTTCAAGATGGAAGGCATCAATCTTCTAAGAGATCTATTATTGGAAAAGGATTGGATGGTCCGGTTGGACCTAAAGGATGCTTACCTGACAGTCCCTATTTGCCCCTCCCATCAGAAATGTCTCCAGTTCCAATGGAAAGGGCAATGATCCCGATACTTATCACTCCCCTTCGGCCTGTTCTCGGCCCCTTGGGTGTTTACCAAACTGTTGAAACCAGTTGTCACTCGCCTGCGGGAGATGGGAGTTTGCATGATCGTGTATCTAGACAACATGCTTCTTCTCGCTCAGGACCAAGCACTTTTGCACACTCACTTACTTACGTTGGACAACCTCTCTGTTGCAGGAGTTGGGATTTGTGATTAATCTCAAGAAATCTATGATCGTTCCGTCTCAACAGATAGACTTTCTAGGGTTCCAAATGAATTCAGTGAACGCTCAGTTGCCTCTTCCGATGACCAAGATCAAATCTATAAAAAGGGAGATAATTTTGATTCTGTCGAAACAGATGGTCTTTTTGAGGGCCCTAGTGAGGATTGTGGGCCTTCTGGCTTCCTCGATTCAAGCTATCTTCCCAGGACCTCTACATTACAGGGCGTTGCAGCGCCTCAAGATTCAGTATCTTCAGAAGAGGTATTCGTACGATCATCTGATTGCTCTGTTTCCAGATGCTCAAGAAGAACTACGCTGGTGGTTAATCATATGGAGGTGTGGAATGGCAAGGCCATTTTTCGGAACCTCAGCAAAGAAACAAAAGAGGGGCCCTAAGAACACTAGTTCTGGGGGAAATTCCAACCCAGGGAGAATGAAATGAGAAATTTGAACGAATACCCCCACTACAGGCAATTTTGATGGGCAGTAACTCCAAATGTAAAAATGTCACTCACAGACTAGCTAATATCACAGTTATTTAGTCATCATATTTTCAAAGATCATTGCTTTTAATATATACATTTTTGCATAAATATTTTTGGTACATGAGTGTGAACACATAATAAATAACAACATTATGTATACAGTGAGCGAAAAATCACAAGACAGAAGAACGCTGAAAAAAAGAGAGGAGAGAAAATTGACAAAACTAAGTAGATAACCAACTAACTAACAAATAGACCAAGACTAAATAACATTAATACATAAATTACACAACAAAACAAATAACATTTTACTGAAAATACATAAACAATGCACCACATATCACAAATATGACAACGAAGGTGAAAGCGCCGTCGCGCGTTTCGGAAATGCCACTGCTTGAGACTTCCTTCATCAGGGCACAGACTTCATATTATTAGTTTGCGGCAATGAGAAAGCCATCAACATTCAAAATACACATAGTATAGTGTATAAGCAGGGCTCTAAAGGCTGTCTGTGGGAACAAATGAGCAACAAATGAGGTACATATGTATAATAAATTCTAAAATAGTCAACAAGAGCAAGAGACTCAAAGCTAATCATAAAGGCAACCATCACCAATTAATAATAATGGATCACTCTGTAGTGTGTGATAGTGGACAAAGCCCACCTGCATATATCCAAGTAAACCAACCTTGAAAGTCCAAAGTGTGAGGGCAGGAATGGAAATAGGGAAAAGAAAAAATATAAGGAATATAAAGAAAACAAACCTCAGGAACAATATATAGCGAAGGGCATGAGGAGGATACTAAATGTAGCTAAAATGGAATAACAACAAAAGTTAAAATACCTGAAAACATTGAAGATGAGAAAGAGAAATATATATGAACGAAAATCAAAAGAAAAACAGTGGTAACTAACGAATACTAATACAGCAAAATAAAAAGAACACATACGTATAGAGCAGAGGATCCAAAGACCTAAGGATAGGGCCACACTGAAGATACAAAGGAGCGGGGAAGAATGTTTCCAGAAAGGATTGAATATCTGCACAAAAGATAAAGCAAAACCGATGAACATAAAAAAGCCTTCTGCTGAATATGTAAAAGAGTAAGCAGAGAAAAAAACATGAGCCACTACTCGCATTCACAGCTAATCCAATAAAAATTACTCCAGATGTCATTATAGAATCGGACGCCAGCCGATGGGGTTGGGGAGCAAGATGCAGAGACTTTTCCACAGGCAGGCGATGGTCCGCAGAAGAGTTAAAGATACACATCAACTGTCTAGAGTTGTTAGCCGCGTCGTTTGCCATAAGAACGATCTCCCCTCTAAACAGCAATTGTTGCATCCTCCTCAGGATGTACACTGGCTCAGCTGTACGATACATAAATCGCCTAGGAGAGAAGAAATCTCGACTATTGGCCAATATTGCGAGGGAGTTTTGGCACTTTTGCCTGGCACAGAAGATCAGCACAGTGGCGGAATACATTCCCGGCAAGAACAACCAGGTAGTGGACTGTAACTCCAGGTTTCTGAGAGACTTCAGTGACTGGAAGCTCCACCCTTCGGTGTTTCTAGAGATCATGAGTATTCGAAGCCCTTCTATGATAGATCTTTTTGCCTCTTGCCTCAATACTCTGCTTCCCCGCTTTTACAGCTGGAGACCGGATCCGATGGCTTTGGGAACAGATGCGTTTCTCCAACATTGGGGGTCCCAGATAAATTATGCTTTTCCCCCCTTTGCATTAATTCCGAGAGTAGTGGCTCAAGTCTGTCAGCAGGAGACATCATCAGTATTAGTCACACCGTTATGGAAGACATAATTGTGGTTTCCGACTCTATTGGAATTGTCAGTGGACCTGCTGTTTCAACTGCCAGTGTTTCCAATGCTACTCCATTGGGATCCCCTCATCCTCTGGTCCTTCAGAACCAGCTTTCCCTCATGGTTTGGACCCCCTCAGGAGACATGAAAGAATTGAGGGCCTTTCATCGGCGGCTGCCGAGTTTATACAGCAAGCTTGGGCTGCATCCACCCACAAGCGATATTCTGCATCCTGGAAGCGGTGGATGGGTTTGTGCCTTCAACAACAGGTGGATCGCGTGGGATCTGATTTGAAGGAAATTCTAAATTTTTTGTCTCAATGTGCTGAATCAGGTCTTTCTTATAGGTCTGTAAATAATTTCAGGTCAGCTTTATTGACATAATCACATTGATAGAAAACCAGTGGGAATGCGCCCGTTGGTGTGTAAGTTGTTGAAAATGCATCAGAGTCGCTCGCCCGCCACAATCCAGATACACTACGTTATGGGATGTTTCAAAAGTTCTTTCTTTGCTAAAATCATGGCCGGGCAATAAAGACTTCTCTTTAAAACAGTTATCTGCCAAACTCACTATGTTGTTATGTCTTATTTCCACTAGAGGTGCTACAGCCTCTAAAGCTTTTGTTATGGGTTCTCATTTAGAAGATATTATAATAGCTGCAGATTGGTCTTCGGACTCAATGTTTAAAATATTTTATTATAAACCTATTATTCATGTTTCTTCTGTTGTTGTTGGTCAGCTTTGAATCAACATAATCTGAGCCTCCGGTCTTGCCACAGAATAAAAAAATTTCCAGCTATCGCGACAAGAGTTTTAGATTCTATTAAGGACACGGAGGCGAGGATTATCCCAACCGTTGGGACAAGTAACAGTTACAACTGTCATGTTGTTTATGATACATTAAATGTATGATGTTTTTTGCCCTATCCTAATACCATATTAATGGTTCCATGTTCCAAACTTGTTTCTACTTTCAGGAACGGATTCCAAAAAGAGTTAAATCTTCAATACTTCGTGACAAGGAAGGCTGCGCCTTTGGTGGATAGTTGTCTTGTCCAAGATCTGTTTTGGAGTTACTCTCCATTGAGAGTCAGAACTGTTGCTTGTTTATTGGACACTTAAGACTGCTTATTGCAAAGAGGCTGTCAAGATGGTGCCTCGCTATTTTGTATATTCAGGACATGTTTGATTGGTTACTGATGGAGGCGCGGTTCAAAGCCTCATGGAATATGTAGTGGTATTTACTGTTTTTTCAATGGCTGCTGCTTGAGTAGTAAAGAAATGAGAAGCATAATCCTCGCCTCCATGTCCTTAATAGAATCTAAAATTCTTGTTGCGATAGCTGGAAAAAATGTTATTCTCTGCTGCAGGCTCAGGCTCAGGCTCGTGGTCTGATGTTTCTGCAGTCTATCAAAGTGGTGGTAGTGACTTAACCAACAGATTGGGTAGCGAGCCCCACTGCTCCATCACTAGCCTTTACCCAAGCCCCCTTCACCATCCCATGACTCGAAGTAACTTCTGGCTATAGAAGGATGTACAATTTTTTTTTTTTTTAAAAGACAATTTCACATTGTGTAAAGAAGGCCTTTTTTCTTTTTTAGAATATAACTAAACACATTTGAAAAACAGAATTGCAGTTATTTCTGTTTTCAGCTTTTAACATTACAAACATGTTTAAAGCCTCAAGTTGTGAATTTCACCAGCAGAACATTTCAACTTTTTAATCCCACAAATCCCACAAGATGTGACTTTCGTGGAGGAGTTACGGCAATACATGAATTTACTCTTTATCAACAGGGTTGAAGGCTTTTTGTTTGGAACGTGATAATGCACAGGTCAGCACCTGACACCAGTTTATTTAACATATCACTTTCTGAATGGTGGAAATATTTTAAGTCACTTGTGGTGAATTTTAATACTAGTTAATTTCCATGCCATGGCAATTCACTTATTTGCATATGGCCATGTCTGAACTGGGGTGGCAGAGTGGGCTAAAGAACGGTGATGGATTAAACCCAGATCTTTTGACTGGGTGTGAGTGTTTGATTGGTTCAGATGCTCCGTCCATCACCACCCCCTTTTGTACCGCTTTTGGCCGCCATAAGTGTGGCAGGGTATGCTCAGACGTGAGTCCCTTGCTCACTTTGCCACTGGATTCAAGCAAGCCAGGCTGAAGACGGCTGTAATGCCAGAAACCGGTCCTCTGAAGCTTGTTTCCGGTCCAGGGAAGTCATGGCTTGGCAGTTCGGGCTGGACTGTTCCCTTGAGGCACAGGGTCAGACTGATTTGCATATGGCCATGTCTGAACTGGGGTGGCAGAGTGGGCTAAAGAACGGTGATGGATTAAACCCAGATCTTTTGACTAGGTGTGAGTGTTTGATTGGTTCAGATGCTCCGTCCATCACCACCCCCTTTTGTACCGCTTTTGGCCGCCATAAGTGTGGCAGGGTATGCTCAGACGTGAGTCCCTTGCTCACTTTGCCACTGGATTCAAGCAAGCCAGGCTGAAGACGGCTGTAATGCCAGAAACCGGTCCTCGGAAGCTTGTTTCCGGTCCAGGGAAGTCATGGCTTGGCAGTTCGGGCTGGACTGTTCCCTTGAGGCACAGGGTCAGACTGATTTGCATATGGCCATGTCTGAACTGGGGTGGCAGAGTGGGCTAAAGAACGGTGATGGATTAAACCCAGATCTTTTGACTAGGTGTGAGTGTTTGATTGGTTCAGATGCTCTGTCCATCACCACCCCCTTTTGTACCGCTTTTGGCCGCCATAAGTGTGGCAGGGTATGCTCAGACGTGAGTCCCTTGCTCACTTTGCCACTGGATTCAAGCAAGCCAGGCTGAAGACGGCTGTAATGCCAGAAACCGGTCCTCAGAAGCTTGTTTCTGGTCCAGGGAAGTCATGGCTTGGCAGTTCGGGCTGGACTGTTCCCTTGAGGCACAGGGTCAGACTGATTTGCATATGGCCATGTCTGAACTGGGGTGGCAGAGTGGGCTAAAGAACGGTGATGGATTAAACCCAGATCTTTTGACTGGGTGTGAGTGTTTGATTGGTTCAGATGCTCCGTCCATCACCACCCCCTTTTGTACCGCTTTTGGCCGCCATAAGTGTGGCAGGGTATGCTCAGACGTGAGTCCCTTGCTCACTTTGCCACTGGATTCAAGCAAGGCAGGCTGAAGACGGCTGTAATGCCAGAAACCGGTCCTCGGAAGCTTGTTTCGGGTCCAGGGAAGTCATGGTTTGGCAGTTCGGGCTGGACTGTTCCCTTGAGGCACAGGGTCAGACTGATTTGCATATGGCCATGTCTGAACTGGGGTGGAAGAGTGGGCTAAAGAACGGTGATGGATTAAACCCAGATCTTTTGACTGGGTGTGAGTGTTCGATTGGTTCAGATGCTCCGTCCATCACCACCCCCTTTTGTACCGCTTTTGGCCGCCATAAGTGTGGCAGGGTATGCTCAGACGTGAGTCCCTTGCTCACTTTGCCACTGGATTCAAGCAAGCCAGGCTGAAGACGGCTGTAATGCCAGAAACCGGTCCTCGGAGGCTTGTTTCCGGTCCAGGGAAGTCATGGCTTGGCAGCTCGGGCTGGACTGTTCCCATGAGGCACAGGGTCAGACTGATTTGCATATGGCCATGTCTGAACTGGGGTGGCAGAGTGGGCTAAAGAACGGTGATGGATTAAACCCAGATCTTTTGACTGGGTGTGAGAGTTTGATTGGTTCAGATGCTCCGTCCATCACCACCCCCTTTTGTACCGCTTATGGCAATTCACTCACACACCCAGAGTTAAATCTGTCTGCAGTGTACGCTATACACGACCCTTAACCGCTTTGTGATGCGGCGCACATTCCCCGCCCTGGGCCATCCGACGCACACTCCCTCCGTGATGTCGGAAGGCCGGGGGCCGTCCGATGCATGGAAGAGGTTAATGTTGCATGGAAAACGAAAACTACAGAAACATCAGGGAATTGGAAATACTAGTTGTAAAAAGAGGCACTGCATCACTCACATGGAGTACTTTAAGGACTTTTGCACACAAAGTGCAGAAAGAAATCTTCGTCTTTTCTAGTGAAGTTAAAGACAAGAATATAGGGCCCAGAGGACCCCCCTCAATGTATTTTTAATTACCACCAGAGCTGAGCAGTGTCTAGACCCGCCACACTTAAAGCCCGGTCCATTTGTAAGCTCCTCTGTCTGTTTGACACTTGGAGATTCATTGTCTATAATCCCATCCGTAAACCTCCTACTCAATTCTGAGACCCCCACAGCCACAGAGCTCTCATACCAATGAACCCATATCACTAACCGAGGACTCCAGGTGCCTGCATTATGCATAACTCCTCCCTCTCCTGGTCCTTCCTCGATTCATTTATGATGTCTCCGCAGTGCATGTCTCATGCTCTCTGCCTGGCTATTGCCTGCATGTGCCCCCACCCTGCACCTGAAACCCTTTGCCTGCTAAACATGTGTTCCTTGCGACTCCTGACCTGTTTAAAACTCCTCTGCCTTGCATAACTACCTCTACCTGCCTAGGAAAGACCATCCTGCCCTTGTGCATGTGTTTAATGGCTCAGACCTTATGATTATTTTCACAGCACGTTGTACCTTGGAGCACTTCTTTGTAATAATTCAACTGAGCTGGCAACGTTATTTATGTCATACTAGCTTACCCGTCGCGCTTTTCTGCGATCTGAGAAGAAAGGAAACCGAAGGACACCTGTTATGATAACATTCAATTTACATTGTGTCATTTTTATTGAAACTTATTCCTTTTAATATGGCAAACATTTAAAGTGTTGTTCTAATTCTGTTTCTTTATTTGAGTGCTTGTGGATGCACTGTATTTTTTGTTTTTCCGTCTTGTGCGTACACAAATAAATCAGAAGCTTTTCCGAAGCGTGAGCTGGCCACATACAGTTGTCCATGTGAGAAGCACGGATTCTCCAAATCTAGTCCACACACTTGCAGCGATTGTCCTTGTGCTTTGTTGATGGTCATTGGAAAAGCGAGTCGCACCGGAAACTGTAAACGTTCAGTATTGTAAAGATTATGAGGGCCCCGGGGGGCAGATATTTAACAATTATTTTTTTTTCAGGAACCTTCGCGGGAGTGTACTCAACAACTTGTAACAATTTTTTAAAAATTATTATTAATTTATTTATTTATTTATTTATTGCCAGAAACCTTCAAAGGAGTGTACTCAACAACTTCCCAAAGTTTCATGCAGATCGGATGAATGGTGTAGTAATGCATAAAGGACAAACGCACATACTTTCGATTTTATATATATATGTGACTAAAATGCCAGGACTCCCCTAAAGTGTAACATATGAAATAGGAGCCTTTGGTGCTTATAGTTTCATCCATATGCTACTTCGGAGGAGTTTTTTTTTTTTTTTAAAGTCATGGATTCTGATTTTCAAGGAGCCACTTTGGAAAAGTGCCAGTGTCCCCTGCTGTTTGTGGAGACTGTCAGGGAGCCCATACTTTTTCTGGTGGGTATCAAGGCTTTTGTGGCAACCAGCCTCGCTTTCTCCATGCAGCCCAGCTTTGGCATTCTCTATGCAGGCAATGAGGGTGTGCTGGGGACGGACGTGGGTGGTGCCCGTGGAAGGAAGTGGGCACAGAAATGTTGGGCACCTGTACTTGTTTATATACAAATTAAGCACTGGGTTAGTTCCTTCCTCTAAATGAGGTGTTGAGGGAGGAAGAATCTGTGGAATGCACCTGTCTGTTATTGTGTTGAGCTAAGAGGCCCCTCCTGTTTCCTCTAGTATCAGGTCAGTGATGGGGAATTTTTAAGTTGTATGACAATTCCGTTTGAAAAGAGCTATGATTCGTGGAGTTGTTTTACTTTGGCTGTGTTTAGACGCACCAGGGGTGGAGCTAAAATCAGGGGCACTCTGACAGGGAAATCTGCAGCCTATGCCGCGTAAATGTTTCTTTTACAGGAGTTAATTTTGTTAGCTGCTTTGCATAAACTCATATTTTTATCTTTACACACTTTGAAAGTCATTTGCCTGAATTTGTATTGAATGTAAGCTCAATACATGGGCATTTCAGCAAGTTTTGGGATTTTTTGTGTGTTCATATTGTCCTTGGAGGGTGCAATGGGTCAGTGTGTGTTGTGTGTTAGCAGTCCAGTAGCTGGGTGGGAGGAGCTAGGTGGTCAGGGACAGGAAGAGGCGGAGTAGGGGCAGGATGAGGGCAGTTAGTGTAGGGACAGGGTCGAGACAAGGTGTAAGTAATAAAGCTCCTAGATATAAGAACCTGTGTCTGTGGTTCTTTGTAGCTGGATGCTACAACTGGCGACGAAGGACGGGATCGTGAATCCACTGCCTGCAGATCCTTAAATAAACACCTGTCCCCAGGCAACGCCGAAGAAAACGCCGCCGAGTGAAGCCTAGCTGCCGCCTGAGAAACGAGGCCAGCAGCCGGTGACCCTGCTCCTCCAAGAGACCAGGAGGAAGCTGAGAAGGGGCCGCATGACCGAGCGCTGAACCGCTCGAGAGAAAGAAAAGGAGCCGATCGCGCTAAAGCGTATCTCACGCTGGAAGCGTGTGCCCCGGGTGAGTGGCGAAATTACAGAGATCGGGAGCCCACTCCGACCCTGTGTGGCGCTCAAAACCGAGTAGGAAGTGCCCCAGGACACCGAACGTCGTCTGGGAGGTGCCGCTGTCAAGCGCCACTGAGAGCACTGAAATCGGGGCTTGAGCATTCCCCGACAGAGGAAAACCTCACGCCCGATGCGTGAGTTATAGCAGGTGATCGGCAGGGAAGCGCGGGAACCTGCAGAGTGAGGCGGGAGCCCACCCCAACTTCACCTGGCGCCAGCAGTGACCAAGAGAAGATATCCTGGCCTGCGCTGTGGCCTGAAGTTGACTGCTGGTGAGTCCAGAGCAAGTGGGAACTGAATGAGCAGAGAGAGAGAAAGCCTTGTGTGTGCCTGCAGTGACGGCGGCCATCTTGGAGTCAGGCACTTTTCAAGACAGACCCCTTGATCAGCATAGAGCGGCCATTTTGAAGTCAGGCATAGAGCAACAGAAACAAGCATTGGCGAGAACAAATAAACAATCATTGGCGAGTAGAAACAAACAAGCATTGACAAAAGCAAACAAACAAGCATTGGCAAATAAACGAGAAAAAGAAAGAAGAAAAGAAACAAGCATTGTCAGGAACATACCAACAAGCATCGACAAGCTTCAGCATGTTTCTATCACCGCGACAAGATGACGTCAAGCCCCTCTTTGCAGGAGGATCACATTTGAGGGCCCCAGAGCCAGTCTCCATAACGACGGGTGGAAGCATGGGACCCAAGTGGCAGGAATGGCTCGAAGACTTCGAGGACTACCTTGAAGGATCCAAAGTAACCGTTGACAAAGACAAGCTGATAGCTCTCCGGAATCTAGCTGGGCGTGAAATCAGTAAACTGATCAAGGATCTCCCTGCCGCAGACACCGGAACGTACGACAAAGTGCGCGACGCACTAAACAAGAAATTCCTTCACAAAAAGAACGTGGACTACGAGCGCCATGCCTTCCATCAGGCACGTCAAGGAAAAGACGAGGCAATGAGCACATTCATCACTCGACTGCGGCGGCTATCGAGACACTGCGACTTCGACAACTTTTCAACCGACGCCGCCATCAAGTCTCAGATCATAGAGGGGTGCCACTCAGAATCGCTCAGGAGACGACTGCTGAGAAAGCCGCAAGAACTGGACGACATTGAGGAACTGACTCGCGTCTACGATCAGGCTGAAGAGCATGCTGCCACCATTGAATCGGGACGCTAAGTGAGCCATGAGCAAGCACATCGAGTTCAAGACCGGGGTGGCGGGCGAAGACGCTCGAGAGACAATCAGTGGACATCGCGACCGTCGTCTCGCTCGAGGCGTTCAGATCACAGGAGACGGGAAACCGGCCAAAGAGAGAAGAGACCAGAGAGGGCAAGGAGGTGTTTCAGGTGCGGATATGACTACCCCCACGTGGATGTCTGCCCTGCCATGGGCCAGCGGTGCAGAAAGTGCGGTCGTACAAACCACTTCGAAGCAATGTGTGGCGAATACAACAAAGAAAGGCGAAGCGGAACTGGGAGGTCGTCCCGATCGGACACCAGAAAGCACCATGTTAGAGCCGGCAATGACACAGACGCAGGGTCCTCCAGCTCACCTCATTCCAGCAGGGAGTCGCACAGATCGCGATGGGACCGCAGGTCTCCGTCCCGGAGCTCCAAATCTTCATCTCGAGGCTCCGAATACACGAAGCACTATGCAAACATGATCGCAGACCCAGACCAATTGAAGAAGTACCCTCGGTTGCACATCAAAGTAGGGAATCACGACACCAAATTCGTGATGGACAGCAGAGCTTCGCTGAATTACATCCCTGTCACCGAGTATGAGAGGATGCGCCCCAAGCCGTCGCTTGCTCATGCACCTGTACGCGTCTACACCTGGATGTCAAAGAAACCCCTGCAATGTCTTGGCAAATTCCCGACTACACTTGCACATGACAACGTCACTATTGATGCAGTCATTCATGTCATCAAAGGACCCGAAGCTGACTGCTTGCTCAGCCTGCCGACTGCGGAGCGTCTCCATCTCGTGGAGATCCTCTTCAAAGTCTGTGATGACCAGAACATTGTCAACCGTTTTCCTCGCCTTTTCATTGGGCTAGGGAAGCTGAAGAACCGTCAGATACACCTGCATGTCAACAAGCAAATCAGGCCTGTTGCTCAGCACCCCCGGCACGTTCCTTTCCACCTTCAAAAGGCTGTCGAAGAAGAGATCAATGACCTCCTGTCTGCCGACATCATTGAACGCACGGACGGTCCGACCCCGTGGGTTTCGCCGGTAGTCGTTGTACCAAAAAAGGGTAACACCAGCAAAGTGAGACTGTGCGTCGACATGCGCATCCCCAACACTGCGATAGAACGTGAACGCCATCCAGGGCCACTTCTATGTGACATGATCTCGGCATTGAACGGCGCCAAGGTATTCTCTAAATTGGACCTAAACAAGGGCTATCACCAGCTGGAACTGGACGCCCAGTCACGCCCCATCACAACTTTTGCTACGCACCTGGGACTCTTTCGATATAAGAGGCTAAGCTTTGGTGTGTCTTCAGCTGCTGAAATTTTCCAAGAAGCTATCAGACAGATCATCCAAAACATCCGCAATACGCTCAATTACAGCGATGACATCCTTGTCTATGGCTCCGACACTCGTGAACACAACATTGCACTCAACCGCGTCTGTCATGCCCTGCTTGATGCGAACTTGACCCTGAACAAGGACAAGTGCGAATTTCACCAATCTACACTAAAGTTCTTCGGTCACATCTTCTCAGGAGCGCGAATGAAACCTGACCCGGAAAAGGTGGCATCCTTGAACAACGCCAAGTGTCCTCAGGACGTCAGCGATCTAAGATCCTTCCTGGGAATGGCTAGCTATTGCGCCCGGTATATCCGGGACTACGCGACCATCAGCCACCCGCTCCGCACCTTGACCAAGCAAGGGCAACCCTTTGAATGGACTCTTCAGTGTGAGCAAGCATTCACAGAGATCAAGAGGGCCGTGGAGTCGGCCGATAACCTTTCCTACTTCAACCCCAGACGTATGACTGAAGTCACCGTAGATGCCAGCCCCGTAGGGTTGGGGGCCATCTTAGCGCAATATGACCATGACTCTGACCAGAGACGTATTGTTGCTTATGCTAGCCGCAGCCTGTCCGACCCCGAGAAGGCGTACTCACAGCCGGAGAAGGAGAGCCTTGCAGTGGTCTGGGCATGTGAACATTTTCATGTCTTCCTCTACGGCAAGCACTTTACCCTGATCACGGATCACCAAGCGCTAGTCACCATCTACGGCAACCCCCGTGCCAAAATGCCCCCCAGAATTGAGAGGTGGGGCCTGAGGCTTCAGGAGTATACCTTCACGATTGTACACAAGCCGGGAAAGTCTGAAAACCCAGCAGACTACATGTCTCGACATCCGCCTGCGTCAACCAACTCTCACCCTTCGATTGCTGAGGAGTACATCCATTTCGTAGCTGACCAGGCGCTACCTCCTGCCATTCCAATGGATGTGATCCGAGACGCCACCGCGCAGGACACCATCCTGCAAAAGGTTCTCAGCAAGATTCGAGCCAACAGGTGGAGGCATGACCCTCAGGATGGGGACAGTGAGCTGGACACCAAACACGAGCTGCAAGCATTCCGGCATGTCCATGAAGAACTGTCGGTGACCTCAGACGGAATCATACTGCGGGGACAGCGAATCGTGATTCCCAGAACTCTACAGCAAGGTGTCATTGATCTTGCTCATGAAGGTCACCGGGGAGTTGTATCCACGAAGCGAGCGCTCAGGGAGCGTGTGTGTTTTCCTCTACTAGACCAAATGGTGGAATCCACCCTGAAAGACTGTCACCCGTGCCAACTGACAAGCAAAGGTGATCCCCCGGCCCCATTGCAAATGACCCCCTTACCGGCGGGAGTATGGCAAGAAATTGCTGTGGACTTCTACGGACCATTGTCTTCTGGCAAGTACGTGATAGTCATAGTTGATGAGTACTCTCGTTTCCCATTCACACAGTTCGTACCCTCCACCGGTGCCTCCAGTACTCTTAAGGTGCTGGATGAATTATTTGCCACCTGGGGTGTCCCTAGAGAGGTGAAGACAGACAATGGTCCTCCCTTCAATGGACATGACTTTGAAGCATATGCCAGACACTTGGACTTCCATCATAGGAAAGTCACACCCCTTTGGCCACAAGCAAACGGCACCGTTGAGCGCTTCATGGCCACAATCAAGAAAACATTTCAGCAGGCCTGTGCCGAAAAGAAGGACCTACAGATCGCTCTCAATGAGGTCCTCAGGGCCTACAGGACAACTCCCCACTCGACCACTGGCAAGTGTCCTGCCACGCTGATGTTAGGTCGCCCCATGAGAAACCGAATCCCAACCTGGGATGGAGCACTGCGAGCCACATCACCCACCCACAACCATCTCGAGATGGCAGAGATGGACAAGAGAAATAAGGACAAGATGAAGTCGCATGCTGACGCCAAGCGAAGAGCAAGATCACCTTCTGTGCACGAAGGAGACTATGTACTAGTGAAACAAGACCAACAGAAGAAGACAGACTGTCGTTTTCGTGATGAACCACTACTGGTCACTCGGCAGAAAGGCACCATGCTGACGGCGGAGTCTGACCACCGTCGAGTTACGAGAAACGTGTCTCACTTTAAGAAGTGCTCCCAGGACTCGACCGGATCATTGCTTGACCCCACTGTGTCACCAGATCCTGGAACCCCTGATCAAGATGATCTAGAGGCTCTGAATCAATTGGATATACCCCAGACTGAAGAGGACACTGTCGAAATGAACGTAAGGCCGCGCCGCAATGTTCAGCGACCAAAGAGACTCATTGAAGAGATATGATTGAATATGTTATCAGTTTTGTTAAGAAAGGGGGAGATGTTGTGTGTTAGCAGTCCAGTAGCTGGGTGGGAGGAGCTAGGTGGTCAGGGACAGGAAGAGGCGGAGTAGGGACAGGATGAGGGCAGTTAGTGTAGGGACAGGGTCGAGACAAGGTGTAAGTAATAAAGCTCCTAGATATAAGAACCTGTGTCTGTGGTTCTTTGTAGCTGGATGCTACAGTGTGCTTTATTAAATTATTTGCAGTGGAAAGAAAGCCTTGTGGCGTCATACTCCTAAGGAATTCTGGGCCCTTAGCACATTTATTGAAAGCTTCTGAAATCGTGCTGTGGCAGGTTCAAAACATCACATGGCAGATATCATACAAAAATCAAAGTACAGTTCTCTCAGGCAAGGATCAGCGAATCACACAGAAACAGTGAACCACAGATCGCAAAGGCAATAAAAAGTGTGCTACTTCCCAGTATGCCAAGCGCCGAGTATGGGCAATTGCTGCAGAAAGCTCTATTTGTCTGTAGGTTTGGGAAAATTCACCTATGGATTGAGGTTGCATGTCTTGAAGAATTACGTCTCCACCTTGCTGATGGGGGAGGACTGTCCCTCTCGATCATCTTCACGAATACTTATGGCTGTTCTGCAGCTTTGCCCCTTTTTCAAAAAGCTGTAAATATCCCTGCTGGGGTTGGCAACTGTCCTGCATTTTACAGATTTGTGCCATATTCATGCCTCCTGTCCCGCAGAGCCACTGCAGGTTGCCAATTGTCCTACATTGTGGTTCCTACTACCCTGGGCTGCAGCATGGACAGATGACCACAATCAGTGCAAGACTCTGCCCGGGGTGCCAGACCTGGAACGAGCTACCAGCAGACAACAGACGCGCCCCCCCCCTGAACACCTTCAGGAAGACCCTTATGACCTGGCTCTTCGGCTAACAGATCTGCAGAACCCCACCGCCCCCCCGCCCCCCCGCCCCCCACCTCAGCGCCTTGAGACCTTCACGGGTGAGTAGCACGCTTACAATTCCACTGATTGATTGATTGATGCCATAGGTTTACTAATCGGAGAGTACTTGCTTCTCTTTGCTTTAAAAGTTGACAGGTAGCTGAAACAGGACATATAGGGAGAGAACACCTTCCAGCCAGCTGCTGCCCATCGTCAAGAGAGGAATGCCATCACCACCGCCTGACCTGCTGGGGGCTTTTTGTACCATTGCCCAATCAGCTCACATCTTGCAGTTTGTCCGCTGATCACAATGAGCTGCTGCGGACAACAAATGTCCTGCATTTTGCTAGTCCAGAAGGGAACACAAGTAACCCTAGACAATTGGATGACTTTTGCTAATTTCTGTAATACACAGGGGTTCGGGACAACAGTCTCCCCTCCACATATAAGGCCTTCTGTACTTTAAGTTTCCCTTCCGAGGACAAGTCTTTTTAAAAAACTCAGAGAATTTGGACAAAAAAATCATAAGCCAAGCTGTGAGTTGTGGAAGACATATAACATACAGGCTTGAATTTTTAAAACATTTTCTTTAGGGTAACACCAATCAAAAAAGTCCAAAGAGGCATGTGCTATCAACAGGGTTAACAACTAGTTTATATGAAAGGGTGTTCAACATATATCCAGTATGGCCAGACCCATTGCAGATTTTTATAGCAACCACAAAAAATACATTAACACTGAACGGGAAACATCCTTTACAACGCAACTTTTACCACGCAGTGCCTTTACGACGCAACTATTACAACGCATGTCATTACAACGCATAGCGCTGGGGGGCGCTCTAGGATAGGGAATAGATTTAATTTACTATCCAACACCTTCCCTTCTATCCACGGGGACTGGAGTTGGAATAGTAAATTAAACTCTTCACTATCCAGCACCCCTAAGCGCTATGCGTTGTAAAGGCATGCGTTGTAAAAACTGCGTTGTAAAGGCATGCATGGTAAAAGCATGCGTTGTAATGTCATACATCCACACTGAACTCATTTAAATGCAACTGACTTGCAGAGACAGTGGTTTTAAAAGAAAATCTGGCATGGGTCTAACCCTCTTCCCAGATTCGGCATCCAGATTTCCTGTGCATGCAGTTCGTTGTCAAGGGAGAATGGCAAAGGATTGGGAAAAATGGGTGAGCTTAGTGGTTGCATTTTTTTACTGAGAACAAACAAAGTAGTATGCAGTTCATACTGGGTAAAAAAGTGACTGTGTGGTTGACTGCTCAGAATGATTTATCCGGAAAGGGGATGGGGAATTTCTCCTTTCGGACAGAGTGCCTTCACACACCTAGCCCGCTGGGTGTCATCCTTCATCACTGGGCATGCTCCTCGCCGGGTCGGCGGTGCAATACCCAACAGGCACGCTCAGTGGGGGCACTTTGCCAGAGATCTTTTTATCCTTGCAGTATGGTGAGTGTGTGTGAGGGGCCTTAAAGTATAGAAGTGTGGTGTTTTGTAAGAACTAAGTGAGTTAAAACAGGGGGCACTGGTCAGGGCCACTAATTTAATAATCCTGCCTCCTACCCTGATTAAAAATGAGTGGTGTTGATTGTCTACAATAATGTTATAGGCAGTTGCTCTTATGTGGTCATGTGGTCAACATGTTTCTTGCCTAACAGTCCCAACAAACAGGATCAGGCGGCAATTCTTCAGGACCAAGACATTTATGATAGTTTCAATCTACACAAATAGCTGGTATGGTGGTGCAATGCCCTAAATATTACCAGTTCATGGGCACCATCGGCGTGGGGGGTCCGTAGGTGCTGCAGCCAATATAATTATTATACAAGACTTGCCTCCTCGGTCAGCGACAACAAACGGGCACGTTTAATCAATTTGGTTTCAGAGGCTCGCGCCCACTCGGCGGAGAACCTAGTCGGTGTTGCCGATACCGTTTTTTTACTGGACATTTGTGCCTGTCGGTGGGTCTATATAATATGTGTTCAGGTAGGTTCTGATAAGTAGAACCGGCACATGTGCGCCATTCAGGACCAGCCTCTGTTTCATGAGTACCCTTTTATGAGACAGCTGGGCACATGGAGTAATGACTGCGCATATCCTGGTTTTGTCTTGGCATGCAGAGATTCGGTCTGGGCTTTTGAGGCTGTAGTTAGGCATTTCAAGCGGAACTTTTGAGGCTGTAGTTAGGCATTTACGGCTATGTAAAGGCATATTATTGCTGTGGTTAGCATCAGCCTATATATGAATTTATATTTAGGAATATTGGGTCATATTATCAAGCAGGGTGTTAAAATTATCGCTGTTTTAGCGGCAGAAAACTGCCACTAAAGCGGCGATAATGGGCTTGATAATATATGCCCTGGAGTATTCCAATCGAAGCCCATGTTCACACCAGAACATGGGTTTCTATTGGAATTCACACGGCCGTATTATCAAGCCCATTATCGCCTCTTTAGCGGCAGTTTTCTGCCGCTACAACTGCGATAATTTTTAATGCCCTGCTTGATAATATGCCCCATTAAGACATCAGTTCCCCTGGTATAAGATGGCTGTCTTTGTGGCATTTTATTGTTAGACTCCTGGCAAATCATGACAGCAGCTTTGTAAATGTATGAGTTGGTAACAAACATTTCTGTTTTACTATCGTTTTTTCCTTATCAGCAGTTGCTTTCAACTAAAGTTAAGTCACTTCTTGTAATGCCATCTGTGTCAACAATTTTGTGACATCACTTCCTGTGAAGTCAACAGGTGTGTGATGTCACTTCGCTACCCTTGACATTTTAGAGAATCAACGTCCATGCCTGCGGTGTGTAAAGTTAGTTCATTTAACCCGATTTTTCCGAGTTAGTGTTTTATTTTACGAGGGTACAGCTAGGAAAAAGTGAGAACAGTTTCTCTACCACTGTTTCTGAGCTGTGCTGTCTGTACGGAGCACTAACCCGGAAAACTATCCGAGTTAGTGAATTAGCTGCTCGCCCTGCAGACGTATACAAATGGCGCTGGGCTCTAAGCTGCGCCAGAAAAGTTATTAACCTCAGCTGAGTTAATCATGGTTAGTAATACCACCCCCATGCACTGCACTAGCGTTTTTGTCAGGGGTGTAGCTCGGTGGTGCAGCAGGTGTAGTGCGCCAGGGTCTAGGGATGTGAGAGGCCCTCCGCACCTGAGCTAGTCTTTCTACTCGGACCGTGGTTTGGGGCCACATTAACCATTCTAGTATCAGCGCCCATTGCAGGCCATTTTTCTTCGTATACACCTTTCAATCAACATTGCAATCAAATTGTCGGCCTCTAGTTCTTTACATCAGCTTTTTTAAATAGTATCCTAAAAAGTCACCGTTCGCATTTCTTTCAGCCGTTCATATCCGCTTACATTGAAAATACTTGAGCGCCCTCTTCAGGTACTCTGGAGAAAAATATTTCATCAACTCATCCTGCTCCACACAGAGTATTATTGAGGAACAGTAAAATACAAATGAGGTTCTTCCACAGATTTTACACCGTACTTTGGTATTGTCGCATAGCCCACACGCAGAAGCTGCACAGTGTCATACTTGTCTTTACATCCTCGTTAAGCTTCAGACAGCACACGTTTTTGTCTAAATCTTGCACGCTTTTCATTTTGATAAATCCATTCAACATTTATTAAGCATTCCTAAGCTAGCTGCAGGCAATGCGCAGAACATCTGAGTTTTAGGAAACAACTTAAAACGTTTCTGTTCCAGACCTAATTCACTTATCTTTCATACTGATTGCTTACAACTGTGCTTCTGGTTTGTTTTGTCTGTTTTTTCTGTGCGCAGAGATACTCCTGACGGAGTCGATTCGAGCGCGTTACAAACCCGCAAATAAAAAATAAAAAAGAGGCTTATTAGCAGGTTCATATATTTTCTGATAGCTTTGGGGCCACAGGAGCAACTGGCGACATCCTTGTAACAAGTAATGCTTGCTGTTCGAAGTAGCCCACTAACCAAATTTTACTTCAAACTCCAATCTCCCACAATATGTAAATATGATCATAACAACTGTATCTATAAGTGCTTCACTATTGAAATATTGGGGAAAATATCAAATAAAAACAAACAAATATAAGAAATGCATAACATTTCCCCCCCAAAAAAATAAAAACAAATACACAAAAGATTAGCTTTATATATAATAACACTTGTAAGTTTTGAGTTTCTAACTATTTATCCATACATGCACATATGATTCTTTATATAATACAACTTTATATCTCTTTAAAATTTTCCACATTTATGGATTCCTTTCTCTGCAGTTATATATCTATATATTTATTACATTACTTCTACTGTACAGAAAAGAAAAAAACCTTCAACTCCCTCCAGTGCACTACTTATCGTCTCATTCTGTATCTCTCTCGATATATCCTCTTCCGCTACTTTGACTCAGCCCAAAACTAATTTACCACTATAATTTCCCTAAAAAACCTTTTTAGCCATCCTTTGGCTCATCCCGAACCTCATTATACTACTATGATCTCCCACATAAAACTTTCTAGACTCTTCCTTCCTCTATCGTATTAAATCCAATTAACAGACTCACATGTTCAGTGCTTGAATTAACAACTTATATGTCCCTATACTAATCCATCACTAATCCATTCTGGGTTCAGGAATAGCGTGCTATTCACCGAAAAGCGCTTCAATGCCTCGTCAGGGGTAGTAAGTGCTATATAAATCCAATTACAAGAACTTACATTTGAGGCTTTGGTTGTCGGGGGACGGGGATGGTGACCAGTTAAAGCTTACTCTTGAATGAAAATGGGCCAGTATAAAGCTCAGGTACTGATTCACAAAGTTAAATATAGACACAAATATTTACTCTTGGGTATATTTAGCTGTAAGTCTCAATTCTTTTGCTATTTACCTTTTTCAGAGAGGAGATTTATACCTATGTGTACATGTGTTTACCTCATATCAGGGGGTGGCACCTCCTACAACAGAATTTATGAGTGTAAAGTTAATACCAGTAACTTTTCACCAATTGTTGGAGATCTTTGTCAACATGTATCAGTTGTCTTTGTGAAAAAGTATAGAGAAATTAAATAAAGCTTATTGCTGTTTCAAAATAAAGTAGTTTAATGTATAACATATGTAATTTCATTATCAAATACTTATTATTAACCTTGAAATATTAGCACTTTACAACACATTCATCCATCAAATTAATTGTATATAATACAATAGTTCAAACATATTATTTATCAATGATATGTTTTAAAGACTAATTTAAACAATTATTAAATTCACTAACATGTTATTTTAGTTACTATTTATTACACTTGGCTAAAAGTTATATATCTAATTAATTTAAAAACATTTACGTTTCAGAAAAAGTTAATAGATATTTTGTATTTAAAAATAAATGATATTGTAGACTGAAAACAATGACATCTATTTATTACGTTTGTTAATAAATTAATAAAAAAATATCAAACTCGTTCAGTTCATATAACATCAGCTGTTCTGTGGTGTTTTTTAAATCCCCAGCCTCCACTGATTTTTATGGGAGTGTATTGCAGTACCAGTGGTTGGCCATAAGTGCTGTTTGATTTACTCCAGTGCTGGGCCGGAATACATTTGAGTCTGTTTTCACATCTATAGGGCTGCAGGAACTTTAGAAGTATATTTTGATAATTATAATCATCTTACTTCTTGTGAACGTGTGTTTGGTACTAGCACACCCCTCCCAGACCTCTCCCATTCAGCAATAATTATTCCCCCTTTTCCCAGCACTTTCCCTGGTCCATCCTACATTTGCTCCTAAATCATATGGCTACATGTGTGGAGATCTCTGCCATCATGTGGAGATTTCGGCACACATAAGATAGGAGAGGCAGAGCAGCTGTTTCCGACAGTAGGTTTTCAGATTGCATTTTGTAATACACAAGTAGGATTTTCTGTAGTATTACATTATAGCATTAGAGCGCGCCATAGAGGGCTATACCGGCCATTAAAGGCCCGCTCCAGTGTTAAAGACCCGAGTGGAATCACCACAACTTTAATGGTCAGTTAAAGGTTAAATAGCATAGTAAATTATTTTAGCCTCACTAACTCACAATAAGTTCCTTCAAACACAAGTAATGTGGACAGTCCGGCTCTCCCTACTATGGATAGAGGGTCATACGTGCATTAACACTGTCTATGGTTGTAAATCTAAGCATACCAGAAGAGTTGTGCAGGTGCAGTGTTTGGTCTATAGGCAAAAGTCAGAGTGCCCAAATCACAAACTCCATTCTGACAATGAAAAATACTACACCATGCAAACCTCTACAGGATATGCCCAGCTTCATTGTTTGAAATTCACAAAAGCCCATTAGGAAACGTAGGAGTTGTACTAGCTGAACCTCCCACAGTATAATAATTTGCTACATCCGGGTAACATTCCGCTCTCAAAAATGGACTATTATCATGTAAATGTGGGCATTTCGAGGGGGTTGGATTCTACAACAGAGAATGCATATTAAAAAAAAACGTGGATAGTGACAAGTGAAGGCAGGGTACTAGCACTGCAAAAAAGTCCACTGACATCCCTTGAAAAGTGTAAAGAAGGTAGGCTTATTCACAAAAGAAAATACTTTAAAAAGCCAACAAGACCTAGGGGTAGATTTATTAAAGTTTATCTTGTGTTGTGCTGTATCAAAAATGTTGTACGAGCACATAATTTTTTGCAATGCGGCATATTTATAAAGCAAAAAAGCGTTGGGAGACAGCACAAAATGTCACAGCATCACACAGGCATTGAAAGACTACACAAAACAGCATGGAAAATACAACGAACACCAAGGTAAGTACAGGATACAAAAAATGTCCCAGAATGAAGATAGATATGCAGCCTCGTGCAGAGAGAGCACCAGGACCAAGTCTAGATTTACCTCATGAAGGAACCTATGGGAGTGAAGAGAAGCAAAAATGCAAATACACTCAAGAAGAGTTAACATTTTAATTTTATGAGTCACAAAAGCAGCCTCTTGGAAAAAACAGCTTTGCGGAAAGATAGCCTAAGCAAAATTAATGTAGCTGCCCCCAGCAATGAGACTAGCAGAATATGTTAAAAAGAGGTGGCACAATTAGAAAAGGCGAACCTAGGGAAAATTAGCTTTCAATCGTTGTGCTGCAATTGCTACAGCGGGTGATAACAATAGAGGAGCAAGTAGCTGCATTGATTGGACCAGAAATGGTTGGGAGGATAGAAGGACCACATTCTGCAGACCTAAAAGAGACTGGCTGAGAGTAAGTCTATTCTAAAATTTATATTTTCTTGCCTAAGAGTTGCAATATAATTACATTTTGATTACAACTGTTATTTAATTTCTTTTTCAAGAGACTTAGATTTACAAAATAAAATAAATGGGTCATAACTTAATTAAAATAGTTTGAGAATATTCATGTTTACATATCCTCAATCCTCACTCAAGCAAAGTCAGGTTTACTAATAGCACAATGGTGCACATCAACTTTGGTTGTTTGCACTGCGCTGAATGAAGGGGGGAGAGCTGGAAACCAAGCTCCCTCAATATCTTTCAGTGCCAGAAGCATATGGCAAACGGATGACATCATTCAATGAGTGTGCCTGTGATGTCATCCGTGATGTCATTAATGATGCCATTTGAGATTTCATCAGTGACAGTTTGATCAGGCAACAGTTGGATTGGGATAAAAAAAATCCTTCCGGGACAGGAAACGACAGGCTAAGCAGCTCAGGGGGGGGGGGGGGTTAGGGGGGAGACTGTCGAGGGTAGGTTGCTCTGCAAGGTTGAATCAGAGACATACTCGGGCTCTGCCTATTAACAAGGAGCACAGCTATCAGTGGTAATCTGGAGTACTTATCCGTAATAAGCCTCGTGACTGTATCTCCACTCACATGGAATTCACGCTATTTGTGACGTTCTCTGAATGGCCCATTTTTCACCCACACTGAGGATGCGTGGCGGCATTCCTGATTCCTATTTGTACCCAAAGCAATTATAATCATTGTAATGATCTTGAAAAGGTGCACATCTGAGTGGATTCACCGGGATTGAGCCTGTGGCCATGAGGTCAAAATACATTAACTAGTCCAGTGGGTCAGTACCACATCTAATAAGCAAATCAACTAACTGATCGAAATTCTACCAACGTGCAAAAAACTGTATGTCCACATGGAGGCAGTGTTGCTTTAAAGTATATGAAGTTACCATTTTGTATTGATCAGAAAAAGGTTTTAATGCTAGAAAAACTCGAAAATCTTAGAAGAATAATAATAAGTTATTGTCTTAAGCAGTTTAGCCATGAAATAACGCAGTTACGAACAACCACACGAGAAATATGGAATAAAACGTGGGCGATGTTGTACTCTTCCATTTATTTATTTATTTATTTGTGCGTTTTTATATAGCGCGGACTTTACCCGAAGGTGTCAGAGCGCTTCACAATAGGAACAGAACTGATACATGAGAACATTATGTGAACACATTACAAAAGCAAACGTTACGTTACATGAGGCAAAAGTGACAATCGTGAGCCAACAAAATACAAGAGGTAGCAAACGGTGCATTACAGGAGGAAAAAGTGACATGTGTGCAGGTTACAAAAGCGTATAAAGTAAACATAGAGGTATAATACTGCAATATATGGAGGACACTCAAACACAAGAACAAACGTTATTTAGGCAATGGTGGCACTTGTGCAGGTATCAAAAGCAAACAAAATGTAAGAGGTAGCAAACAGTGTGTTACAAGAGAAAAGTGATGTGTGCATGTTACAAACGAGTACCAAACACAGGTAGAAGGATAATACTGCAATAAATGGTAGACTCTCAAACCACAAGAACACACTGGGAAGGCACTTCCATTGTCATGTAAAGTAGAGTTTTCTATAATGGAAGGTCTTCCTTCAGGTAATAGAGAGGGCGTGAATTAAGTTTGGAAGTGTCTTTGAAGGAGGAGAACTTTGAGGTCAGTTTTGAAGGCCTGGGAGGAGGTGGTGGTCCGGAGCTGAGGCGGAAGTGAGTTCCAGATTCTCACTGCGCTACCTGAAAAGGATTGGGCCATCGATCTTTCCTTCTTGAAAGTGGGAGGTTCAAGCAGTAGATTTTCCGCATTTCGTGATGGTCTAGAGCCTCCAGAAAGTTTCAGTTTATTCGCCAGGTAGCGAGGAGAGGAGGAGTGCAAGGCTTTGTGGGTAATGCAGGCAGTCTTGTAGATAGATCTTGCCTCGATGGGAAGCCAGCGGAGGGTGGATAACATGGGTGTGATGTGGTCGCTTCTTTTGGCCCCATAAATGAAATGAGCTGCTGAATGGAGAACAGACTTAAGGGGGGACAGGTGGGATTTCGGGAGGCCAGTAAGAAGAGAATTGCAGTAGTTCAGCCTGGAGAGGACCAGCGATTGGACCAGGGTTTTAAGGTCATGCTCCGGGAAGAGCGACGAATCCCCCAAAGAAGACGCAGTTGGTATCGAGCAGACTTTGCAACTGAATTCATGTGGGAGAGTAGATTGAGTTTTGTGTCGAGTATGACACCAAGGGATTTTGCGCTGTCGACAATGATGGGTTTATTGTTCAGTAGATTCATCTGGTCCATCCATGATTGAACCGGGGGAGGAGGAGAAGAGGAGGAGGAATTCAGTTTTGGAGGGATTCAGAATCAGTTGATGTGTTGACATCCAGTTTTGAATGGAGTCCAAAGTAGAGCTTAGGACGGAGAGATCATGAGTGGAGGCAACCTTGAGGTAGATTTGAGTGTCGTCTGCGTAGAGATGATAGTGTACCCCAGATTTACGTAGGAGATTTCCCAGTGGTTCCAAATAGAGATTGAACAATGTGGGTGCAAGTATAGAGCCTTGAGGAACACCTTGACCCACCGCCAAAGGAGACGAAAGACTGTCAGCTATTTTGATAATTTGGGATCTATCAGAGAGGAAGGAATTAAACCATTTAAGCACAGTGCCCTCAATGCCCATTCTCTGTTGAAGAATGTTGAGGAGAGTGTTGTGATTGACAGTGTCAAAGGCTGCCGAAAGGTCAAGGAGAATTAGAAGACTAGACCCCCCCGAATCGAGTATCCGTAGCACGTCATCAATCACTTGCAGCACGGCTGTTTCAGTGCTGCAGTTTTGGATGAAGCCGGACTGAAAATTTTCAAGAAGATCATTGTCCTTGATATGACGAGAGAGTTGTTTCGCAACACATCTTTCTGTGATCTTCGCAAGAAAGGGTAGGTTAGTGATGGGGCGGAAGTTGTTGAGGTCATTTGCATCAGCAGTGGGTTTTTTAAGCAGAGGGGTGACCTGCCCAGTTTTGTAGGGAACAGGAAGGAAGCCTTGACAGAGGGAGAGGTTGACCAGAGTGGTCCAATAGGGAAGAGAATGGGTATAGAAGTCAATGGCAATGGCACTAGGGATGGGGTCAAGAGAATGGTTGTAGGGCTTTGTTTCGAGGATGCACTTGAGGAGGACATCTTAAAAGATGGGGTCGAAGTTCTGCCAAATGGCTAGTGATTTGTGCTCCTCTGGAGGGGTAGGATGAGCGACCTGATCCACAAGTGATTTCACTTTTTCATCAAAGAATACAGCAACATCCGCAGCTTTCTTTGTAGAATCCTCCAACTTGGAGGTTGGGGGAGAGTAGTTAGTATTCTTGATGAGATCAAATAGTTTTTTGGGTCTATTTTTGGCTGAGTCAAGGAGGGTTCTGAAGTGTGAGGCTTTCCCAAGGAAGATGTGCTTGTGGTACTTGGATCTTGCTGAACGAAGCATGGGCCAAATTATCGGTGGAGGGTGCTTGCCTCCATTGTTTCTCCAGGAGTCTTAGGTGCTTCCTTTCTTCATATAGGGATTTGTTGAACCAAGGTGCTGAGAGAATGGGCTTTTTCTTTTTGCTTTGGAGAGGAGCGACGTTATTGATTTCGACTGCAAGGACTGAGAGGCATTGGGAGGTGAGATCGTCAACATCTAGGTTCGGGTCTAGCCTTGGAAGTGACAGCAAAGCTGATTCACAGAGGGAAACGGTGTCAATATTTTTAGTGTCACGGAACCAGGAGGTAGCCCTCTTAGGTTGGCCAAGAGTGGGAAACACCCAACACATCGGCGTCAAAACATCGCGGTGCTATCGCACCGCCACTTTGACATCGTATGGTCACTCACATCGCATGCTATTACCACGCATGCTACGACGCCGCAAGGCCATTAACATCGCATGCAATTACAACGCATGCGATGTTAAGGTGGCATTAGAACGCTACAGAAACGGGCTTTTCTAACAGGAAATTCAAGGGATTTATTGAAAAGGCACAGTGTCACGCGACAAGGATTTAATCATTATTGAAAAGGCACTGTGTCACGCAACAAGGATTTATTCATAATGCCGAACAGAAAATTCAAGGGATTTAAATAATAGGAGAAAAAAAGGAATAATGGCACGAGAATACAGAAAAACAAAAGCAAACAACTGAATATGGGGTATATGAATCATGCAAATCTCAATGAACACATCATAAACTAATATCACCACATGGTGTCAGGCTTACACAGATGCCATTCTGAACTGCCTCTGCTCGCGCGCTGGACAAAGGCAGAGTTAGCGTTTCCTGCTCTTGCTCTAAATGTAGTAATCATAGAATAGAAAGGGTAACTGCTGCAGTGACCTACGAAGGATGCCAGGAGCCCTGCGGTGCAAGGAAGCAAAACTGGACCTCGGTACAGAGAACCTGCTCTTCTTTAATATGAAACGGAAAGTACCGGCAACAAAACATTTAACTGGAGAATACCAGCACTTCTTAGCACTGCTACTCTAAATTTGCAACATAAATTTCGCGAATTACATTAAAATGCTAGGCTAAAATGGCACTATTAATGGTGGATGGATGCATGGATGGCTGCTGGGGGATGAATGGGTGGGTGTATGGGTGTATGGATGCATGGGCGGGTGCTGGGGGATGGATGGTTGGATGGATGGGTGTATGGGTGTATGGATGCATGGGCGGGTGCTGATGGATGGATGTATGGATGCATGGATGGGTGCTGGCAGATGGATGGATGGATGGATGGGTGTGTGGATGGATGGATGGATGGGTGTATGGGTGGATGGATGCATGGATGGGTGCTGGGGGATGGATGGATGGGTGTATGGGTGGATGGATGCATGGATGGGTGCTGGGGGATGGATGGATGGGTGTATGGGTGGATGGATGCATGGATGGGTGCTGGGGGATGGATGGATGGACGTATGGGTGGATGGATGCATGGATGGGTGCGGGTGGATGGATGCATGGATGGGTGCTGGTGGATGGATGGATGGATGGGTGTATGGGCGGATGGATACATGGATGGGTGCTGGGGGATGGATGGGTGTATGGGTGGACATACAAAAGATGGATGTATGGATGGATGGGTGTATGGGTGTTCTTCAAATGTTTCTACTATCTAGTGTCACTTTTGATCCCACTTAGCCAATGTCATGTCTCACCTATGGGCCTCTCTCCACCTGCATCCCCAGCTCACCTCTATCCCGACGGTCCCACCACACCTCTGCCCCTCTTACCTCACTGTCTCATCTCACCTCTGGCCCCCATCCCCACTATGTCCCTTGTCATCTGCCCCCCGCCCCCTGGTCCTACCTCACGTCTGGCCATCTTTCCTCTGTAGCTGCTTTGCACCACCATCCCAACTGCCCTATCTCCGACTCCACTCCTCCCCTCAGCATTTTCTCTCCTCTCCCCCCCTCCCCAGTTATCACATGTCACAGAGAGACACCCTCTCCCTTAGAGGTGTGCATTGCAAGCTGCCCACTTTCCCTGACTCTCCTACGGCTGCCTTCCACCACTGTCCCCCTCACCTCTAGTCCCACTCCCCCACTCTCTTGCTCCTGTGACCCACCTCACCCCAATCCTATCCCACCTCCTGGCACAGCCCTCCTGAAGATTAGTGGCCCCTCTGACCCCTTCCTCACAGAGTGTGTCTCCTCGGACTCCTCTTACACGGTAGTTCACCTCACCTCCCGGCCACTATTCCCACTGCCCCATCTCACCTTGTGATCTGGCCGCCTTCCCTTCAGTCCAGGTTATCCTCTATCCCTCCTCACTGGCCTGTCTCACCTCTCACCCTCACAGCCTCCTGTAGTCCACCTCCACCCGCTGTGCCATCTTACCTATAGCCTTCTGACCACCCCTCCTCGGCTGTCTCCTCTGACTGCTGACCCCACCCACATCTCTGTCTGTCTGCCCACTGTTCCCTGTCTCCTCTGGCACTCATCTCTCTCTCCTGTCCTGTCCTGCCCCCAGCCCTGTCTGCCCTCTTGCCCCTCTCTTCCCACCGTCCCATCTCACCTCTGACCACCCCTCCTTGGCTGTCTCCTCTCACTTCTGACCCCACCCACATCTTCTTGTCCCACCTCTTGTTCCCTCTTCCCTCATAAACCTGTGTCTCTTCTGTTCATCCCCCTGTAGACCCCTCTTACATCTGAACCCACCTTTCACTGTCTGTCACACCTCTGCCCCCAGCCCCTGTGCACCACCTCACACTGCTGCCCTGTCGGATCACCTCTACCCGTCCTCTCTCTCCCATGTCATCTCTGGTGCCCTGCCCCGGCCGTTATCCACCCTCCACCCACTGGCCGCTCTCCGCGTGCTGTCACTGTTCATCTCTGGCCTCCCTCGCTCTTGTCGCCTGGGCCTCTCTTCCCCTATAGAGCAGTCTCATGGCTGCGTCACTTCCCTCAGCCCCTGGCCTGATTTTGCCCCTTCCCTCGCTGTCCCTGCTCAGAGCAGCCCTCCCCTGTCTCCGCTCACCTCTGTCTCCATGTCCCTGCGGCCTCTCACACCTGCACAAAGGTGTAAGATTTACTACATTTCTGGCGCGGACAGAAGGCCTCGTGGAGAGCCGAGCCAGGGCCGGACTTGTCTCCAAGAGCCAAAGCTCGAGCCGAGACATCAAAAGATGTAAATCAGGCAACAAATGTCATGAAACATATGACTGACTTTACATTTGAAAAAAAGAATGGTTTTCAAAATGTCTCTGTCAAGTACAAAAAACACCCATCGCATAACACAGAAATAGCTGGACTGCCTCTCAGAGCGCCTTAATCATTAGCGAGCTCAGACCCAATGCAAGCAAGGTAAATCCTTCATTGCATGCTGTGCTTAATTCATTACCCTGAGGGGTGATCTGCTTTCTCAGAAGAGTAGCTTTAAAGCAGACTAACTTGAGCAGGAGTGAGCAGAATAAGAATACACAAGAGGCTCAAGGCACTATACCAGTCTTTATTGTTAAAGGAGGCAGCATTGGAAAGTGGACTTTTGTTCGCTGCTGTGAATTCATGCCACAGAATAGCGGCTTTCCACTACGGTCTAACTCGGAGAAGGGTCAAGCTGTTGCCGCCGGGAAACACCCATTACATCGATGTAAATGTCGCGCAATGTAAAGTCGGCGATGTGAAACGCTGGCCAATTACATGGCCGCATTTGCGTCGCAACAACGTTCGATGAAAAAAATGCCGCTGTGTTCGCCGATGCGATGTAAGTGCCGCGATGTAAACGCCCGCGAAATAATTGTCGGCGATGGATCGTCATACAACCGCCAAGAGTTATAGAGTGTTCAGAAAAGGGGGTGGTGATGGACAGAGTATCTGAATTAAGCAGAACACTCCTACCCAGTCAACAGATCAGGGCTTGATCCATCACCGTTTTTTAGCTCACTGCACCATCCCAGTTCAGAACCTGGCTACATGCAAATTAGTCTGTCCCTGGCCCAGTGCATCATGGGAACAGGGCAGACCAAACTACCAAGCCAATTCTTTACTGGAAAGGAAACAAGCTTCCGGGGACCGGTTTCTGGCATTTCAGCCGTCATCGGCCCGGCTTGCTTGAATCCTGGTGGTGCAGTGAGCAAGGGACTCATATCTGAGCATACCCTGCCACACCTGTAGTGGCCAAAAACGATTCAGAAAAGGGGGTGGTGTTATAGAGTGTGCTAGGTGAAGAGAGAATGGAATGAGGAGGTGGTCAGACCAGTCTACGTGAATAGGGGTAGCGATAGAAAGCATGCCTGCTTTAGAAATAACAAGGTGCAGGATTGAGCCCTTAGAGTGTGCTGATTCTGTGCAGTGTTGGATAAGATAGTTTGTAGAGAGGAAGGTGGCCAGCAAGTTCGCAGAAGAGTCTTGCAGGGAGCCCCAGTGGAGATTGAAGTCACCCACGAAGGTCTGATTGTCACTTTGCGCGTATTGGTCACTGATGAAGTCAGTGAGTTCCTCCATAAACGAAGGTGGGCGGTATATGACATGGAATCTGAGGGGTGAGCGGTGGTGTAGTTGAAGCTCAAGAGATAGACATTCAAAAGTGCGGAAGGTGCTGATGGGGAAAGCCTTAAGTTGAAGGGAGTTTCTAAAGATGACTGCAACACCTCCCCCAACTTTGATAGGTTTGTCATTCCTGAAAATAGGATAGCCTGTGGGTAATAGGAGATCAAACATAGAGTGAGAGGTATCGTTGAGCCAGGTCTCTGTTAGGAAGAACAGGTCAATATTGTGAAGAGTGATGGTATCAGAGATTTCGAGTTTGTGTTTTATTGCAGATCTGCAGTTGTGGAGCAGCCAGCGCAGCTCTGTCAAGACTATTTTGGTGACGGGGGCAGTTGGGCTAAGAAGGGTGATAGGGATATTATACCTATACGGGGATGCACGGGAGGGTTTAGGTGGATGCTTGGTTCTGACAGAGGAGATGGTCTGAATAGTGTAGATAGTTGGGTTACTCGGAGATGCAGGTTGAAGAAGGGTGGCGTTCAAGGGCTTGTGTGAGTGAACGATGTTTGCAGACGACAGGTTATGCTTGGCTATGATGGGGTGAGGGGGCGAGGTGCATCTCGTGGGAAGGTGAGAGTTTTCCAAAGGAGTTGAGGTGAATGGGAAAGTGGAAATCTTAGAGCTTAAATGTGAAATGGAAGCTACAAGCTGGGAGATGGAGGTGATAAGAGAGCATAGCTTATTTTCAAGTGAGAGTAGGGCAGAGCACGGAAGGTTGGGTACCAGATATACTTTTTAAAATGTTTTTATTTTTTTATTGCCATTTCAAAAACATCAGCAGTTACAACAGCTCAGTTAGAAAGGCATTTTAATGACACTTTTGTTACACAGATAATTAACAGTTCCAAATACATACAGTACGCTCATAGTATATCATGATATAAAAGGTGTTACATGAGATGTGGGCCAGGCTGGCCCCAGCTTGTACAGTTAGCTAACTGTAGGAGAGTAGGGTCTGCAATCCTATGATCACCCAGATTTTTTGCTTTTTGCTGCACTGGTTTACGACTTTCCCTGGCTGTGGGTCTGCTAATCAGACCCACAGCCTAGCTGTTCTCTCTATCCAAATTGTACTCAGGTACTGAATTGGCACTGGGCCCTCTCCAAGTCCCTGTACCCAGGGCTGAGGTGCACCCAGAAGTCTCCCAGGGGCTGAAGCATGTATTGTGCCACCCCTGGGCTGACTAACTAAACTGACACAACTGGCTGCACGACAGCTGGGGCAAGGTGGTGTACTCACCCTTTGCTTTAGATATAGTATACCTATATCTAACCCTAAAATGGACACACAGATCTCCTATCAGTCACTCCTATGGCAGGCCTTAACAATCCTGAAGGCAGAGTGCTTGGAATCGTGTGAGATGGTGCTCTGGCATGAGCTGAGCCTGTCTGCGGCTTTCGGGATCTATCCCTTAGCCGTTTCCATGATATCGCATACCATATACTCTTAAGTGCATTATAATCCTCGCGGTTATATGCCAACTCTGGTATCGCTTTATCAAAACATGTCGAGTAAGGTGTCATACGAATTGGAATACTAACCCCTCGCCAATTCTGGCGACGGGGTTAGCATTCCACCCTTCTAGAGGGACACGACATGTATGTAACCTGTAACCCCGGTTAAAGTCCAACAGAGCCTTAGCTCCACAAAATGGATGCTGCCACCGAGACACAAGTCTGCCCTCCTGCTGCTGGGAGTCCTCCCAGAGCAGGAGGCAAGGACAAAGGGTTTCCTGCCAGGGGCGGTGCTAGCACCGTCCCAGACAGGATTTTGTGTATCCTAGGTAGGCAGGGCTTCAGAGGAAGGTGACTGCAAGTGGCACCCCGGTGCTCACTGTGCATAGGCCGGCTGAAACCAGTTCCAGGGGCACTCCAGCCCCTGGCCTGGGGAAAGCCCGCCAAAGGAGAGGGGTGTAACCACCCCCCTCCTGGTCCCACCCATAGGGCAGGACTAAGTCGCGTGCCAGCCCCCTTTTCCCAGATAAAGGTAGGAGCAGGCCCCCTTCCAAATTAGATCATCTTTGGAATCAAGACACGACTTTCTACGAAAGGACATCAAGATTTCTTCTTCAAGATTCTCCCTTGTGACTAAGGAGTAGTCACCCTGCATCCGCAGGCACCATCTTAAGAACACTGCGGTCTGCTGCAAGTCCTTCCTCCGGAATCCGACTGCCCAGCTCGACGAGAACCGGCTTCCCTGGCACCTCTGACCTCTACCCACCTCTACAGCCAAGCTGAGAACCGTGGGTGCGACGAGACCTCGAGGGACCGGCCATCTTCAAGACTGCACGACTTCTTTCCAGCACGACCGCCGAGGGATCCTCTGGTGAGTGCTTTGGGGTCCGAGAAGCCCCGACCCTGAGCAGCCCCAGCACCGAAGTTCAGCCTCCCAGCATCTCCACGATCTGCGTGGGGCCCTTCTGCTTGCGACTGCTCACCGCGTTGTTTGGCTACTAGCCCGCTGGCTTGTGGCCTTCTTAACGACGCCCGACGACATCACTGCTGCTGGTCTGGTTGCTCCAGACTGGCCCTTGCTCCCTTCCAAAAGAGGAGCACCCCAGACCCTCCTGGTCCACTCCAGACGCCATTTTAGGTCCACCGCGTGGGCTTGAATTTGCCAAGACTTGTTGCCCCAATCCTGGGTCCAGCGACGTCGACAGCATCATCCATCGTGGGACAGCTCGTACCTCCATCCTGGTCGCCGACAACGCCTCCTGGTCCGTGAGACTGCAGAGCACAGCGTCGCCCACTCACCTAGTCGAGGTGACTACCATCCGGTGCCCTCCTGGTGCCCCTGACTACTGGCTAGTAGTCACGAACTTGGTCCCCTCTGCTTTCAGGTGTCATCCATCTTCGATCCAGGCTTGGATCACTCGAACAATCTTCACTGGTCGCCTGCCAGCAACTCCTTTCCTTCAGGCTCCTGGTTCGTCAACGAAGAATCCCGACGTCTTTTCAGACCTATGCAGCTGCAGCCCCTGGGCTAGGTAACTTCGGCATTTCGGTGCCCCAGCATAGCCTCACTATCCAAGGGTCCAGATCCACTTTCGTTTTTGACCTACCTAGTCGGGTTCGCCCGAGAACACTAACTTTGTGAACACTAGCTTCCATAGGCTTTTTCCCGCCTTACGCGTGAGAGTTCCCACTCTGCACGTGGTGTCCCTAGGCCTCCTGCTCCTAACCTGAGTGTTCAGTATTGTAGGCCTAGCGTTCCTAAAGCCTCTGAGAATCGTTACTTACCTGCTAGTAATTCGCATTCCACTTTTAGAGTATATGGTTTTTCGTGCCCCTCGGGCATTTGTGTAAATTGTGCGACTTAAAGTATTTTAATAAGAGTTTTGTTGTGTGCTTAGCTCCCTGTCTCATAAAGAGCCAGGGTAGTCTTGTTATAAATAAATACACTGTTTATTTTCATAACAACTTGTGTGGTGTCCTTTCACTGGGTGTTCAAGGGGTAATGTGATGGTAAAACAGCTGGCTTAACACGCCCTCTAGAGTCTTAGCCTTAGACTGCTCGTATCCATGCTACTAGGATAGCTGGTCTATAAGGTTGACTTACAACCAATCATCAATAAGGGTTGTTTGGACTGATATATAGTGATCACTAGAATAGTGAGCACTGCACATCAGGCCAACTTCTCACATTGGTGAGCAGCGGTTGGGATTTGAGCTTGCTGTTGTTTTACCACACATATCCTAAGAATATTTTGTGAAAGATCACATAAGTACTAAGGTACATATAACTTAGCTTAGAATACTCTGAGTTCTACTGAACCAGCTGTTGTAGCTCCTAGGGCCTAGCACACCCTAAACTACAACTCTAGCAAGGGATCAGTAGGCAAACATATAGTGTAGGTAAGTGCACCACTTACACCTCACTAGAAAAAGCATGTCTACCCAAGGAGAATCTACTGAGACTCCCCTTGTGGATGTTGACCCTCCACAGGTCAAATCAAGATATGCAGCTCTCAGTTTCCAGGAGATGAGACAAGTGTGTACCTCCAGGAAACTGAAACAGGGGTCTAACCCCACCATTCCCTTTTTAATAGGTCTCTTAGAGACTTATGATGCGAAAAAGATTTCTCAGCTAGATGGGAATATGCCAGCCTTAGAGGGTACCTCTGGGGATCCAGACCTCCCCAACACTGCCAATGCAGTTGAGGAGGGGGATCAAGAGGAACTCTCTGGGGACGAGGTAGACAAAGGTCTTGAGGTAGTCAGAAGGCTAACTAGGGCCAACTTAGACTTGCTTGGGCTAGGATCTGGGGGACCCCCAGTACTGACCCTAAGTAGGCCTAACCTTGGAGTTAGGAGAGATAGATCTCTTTCTAGGGACTCCAATAGATCTCTGCACTCTAATGCCTCTTCTCAGAGGAGAAGGAACTCTCCCCAGAGGAGATTGACTTCCCCTCAGAGAATGGAGCATGAAGCTAGGATGAGACAGGCTACTCTGAGGATTGAAAGGGAAGAACTTGCCCTGGCCAAAGAGAAGCTTGCCTTTGCTAGAGAGCAGCAGATGAGTGGGTTAGCTCCCACTGGTGGCAGCAATCTCCCAAGAGATAGAGAGAAGGGTTTAGATACTAAACACCTGACTAAGATAGTGCCCCCCTTTAAACAAGGGGATGACATCCAGAAATGGATGGCTGCTTTGGAGAGGGCCTGCACTGTGCAGTGCATTCCCCAGAGTCAGTGGGCAGCTATACTGTGGCTCTCCTTTGATGGTAAAGGTAGAGATAAGCTCCTCACTACAAGAGTGGAGGATGCTAATGATTACCAGGTCCTGAAAAATACACTGGTTGATGGGTTTGGTTTAACCACTGAGCAGTACAGGTTGCTGTTCAGAGACACCCAGAAAACTCAGTCTCAGGACTGGTCTGACTTTGTGGATTGTGCCACTAAGGCTTTGGAGGGCTGGTTGCTGGGTAGCAAGGTTACTGATTACACAGGGTTGTACAATCTCATGATGAGAGAACAAATTTTAAATAATTGTCAGAACCAGTTGTTGCACCAGCACCTTGTTGATTCAGATCTGACCTCTCCCCAAGAATTGGGAAAGAAGGCAGACAAATGGGTCAGAACAAGGATCAAGCAGAACCAGAACCAGAACCAGGGTGGTCAGAAGAAAGCAGACCAGAAGGGTAATGCTAAGAGTGAACAAAATGACCAGAAGTCTTCACCAGGTCCCCAACAAACCAAAGAGGGTGGGGGTCAGGCTTCCCAGAAGAAGAAGACTCAAGAAGGCCAGTCAAAAAGGTGGTGCCAGTACTGTAAAAGTAAGTCTCACTGGTTTAGTGAGTGCACCAAAAGAGGAGGACAAACTCCTGCCACTACAGCCCCTAAGGCAACTGCACCTCCTAGTACAGTCAGTAGTGGTAGTGTACCTCCCAAGGCATTAGTTGGGTTAACCTTGGGAACTGAGGGGTCTGACAACTTAGTTGGCACACTCACTCAGGCTGTCCTTGTCTGTACAGGGGATATGGATATATCCCCTGATATAAGTCCCAATACTTTGGGCAAATACAGGCAGACACCTTTGATTAATGGCAAGATGGCTCAGGCCTATAGGGACACTTGTGCCAGTGTCACCATGGTGACACCTAACTTTGTGGACCCTGGACAGATCATGCCAGGTACAGATTTCCTGGTGACCAATGCCAGCAACGTCACTACCAGTCATAGTATGGCGATTGTGGTTTTCTCCTGGGGTGGAGTGAAGGGTCAAAAGAAAGTTGTAGTCAGTTCAGACCTCCCAGTTGATTGTTTGTTGGGCAATGATTTGGAGTCATCACTATGGTCAGAAGTGGAGCAGAGGACTCACATGGAAATGTTAGGCTTGCCAGCACATGTGCTTGCTGTGACTAGGTCACCGGCCAGAAGATGCCCCACTGAACAGGTGCTGGATCCTGAAAGAATGGACCAGACACCTTCCAAGAAGAAGAACAGTAGGGTTAAGGCTTTGCCTTCCCCCTTGCCCCAGGTTGAGGATCAAGTCTCTGAGGAGGCTGATCTGAGAGAGCTGAGGGAAACTGAGCCTAAAGAGCTTGAACTTGATCAAGTTGAGTTTCTGGGCTCAGGGGGCCCTCCAGAGCAGACCTGGGGAAGGCACAGTTAGACTGCCCTTCCCTTGAACCCCTCAGACAGCAGGCTGCTGCTGAGGCTGCAGGGAATGCCACAGGTGCCCACAGGGTATACTGGGAAGATGGACTCCTGTACTCTGAGTCAAGAGACCCCAAGCCTGGTGCAACCAGGAGGCTGGTCATCCCCTTGTCTCTGAGAGGTTTCCTTCTCACCTTGGCCCATGAGATTCCCCTTGCAGGTCATTTAGGTCAGACAAAGACGTGGGACAGGCTTGTCTCACACTTTCACTGGCCCCACATGAATGAGAATACCAAGGAGTTTTGTCGCTCCTGTGTCACTTGCCAAGCCAGTGGTAAGTCAGGTGGCACAACAAAGGCCCCCCTCATACCACTACCTGTGGTGGGGGTTCCCTTTGAAAGAGTGGGGATTGACATTGTTGGTCCAATGGAACCCCAGACAGCATCAGGGCACACGTTTATACTGGTGGTGGTGGATCATGCCACCAGGTATCCTGAAGCTATTCCACTTAGGACCACTACAGCACCTGTAGTGGCAAGGGCCCTAGTTGGAGTGTTCTCCAGAGTGGGCTTCCCTAAGGAGGTTGTTTCTGACAGAGGTACAAACTTCATGTCAGGATATCTGACTGCAATGTGGAAGGAGTGTGGTGTGAACTACAAGTTCACCACACCCTATCACCCACAATGCAATGGGCTTGTTGAGAGATTCAACAGGACCCTCAAAGGGATGATTCATGGGCTACCTGAAACTCTTAGGAGAAGATGGGATGTCCTGATCCCCTGCCTCTTGTTTGCTTACAGCGAGGTCCCACAGAAGGGGGTTGGCTACAGCCCTTTTGAGCTTCTGTATGGGCATCCTGTAAGAGGACCCCTGTGTTTGGTGAAGGAAGGATGGGAGAGACCTCTCAAAAAGCCTGCAACCAACATAGTGGACTATGTACTTGGTCTCCGCTCCAGGATGGCTGAGTATATGGAAAAGGCATCTAAAAACCTTGAGGCCAGCCAAGAACTCCAAAAAGCTTGGCATGACCAAAAGGCTGTTCTGACGGTGTACCAGCCAGGACAGAAGGTGTGGGTGCTGGAGCCAGTGGCCCCAGCAGCTCTGAAAGACAAATGGTCTGGGCCCCACACCATCATTGAGCAAAAGGGAGAGGTTACCTACTTGGTGGACCTTGGAACTCCCAGGAGCCCTCTCAGAGTGCTCCATGTAAACAGGCTCAAGGCATATGTCGACAGGAAGGACATGAGCTTGCTCATGGCCACAGATGAGGGACAGGAGGAAGAGAGTGACCCTCTCCCAGACCTGCTCACTCAGAATCCTGATGATGGGTCAGTAGATGGTGTTGTCTTTTGTGGCAGCCTCACTGAGCATCAGCAACAGGATTGCAGGCAAGTTCTGCAATCCTTCAGACATATGTTCTCTCTAACACCCAGCCAAACTGATTGGTGTACCCATGATGTTGACACTGGGGACAGTCTGCCTGTCAAGAGTAAAATCTACAGACAGCCTGATCATGTTAGAGACTGCATCAAAACAGAAGTGCAGAAAATGTTGGAGCTGGGAGTCATTGAGCCCTCAGATAGCCCTTGGGCTAGCCCAGTAGTTCTAGTGCCAAAGCCTCACACCCAGGGTGGTAAGAAAGAGATGAGGTTTTGCGTAGACTACAGAGGCCTCAATACAGTCACTAAGACTGATGCCCACCCAATACCAAGAGCAGATGAACTTATAGATAAATTGGCTTCTGCCAAATTCTTAAGTACATTTGATTTGACAGCTGGGTATTGGCAAATCAGGTTAGCTGAGGAGGCCAAACCCAAGACAGCATTTTCTACCCCTGGTGGGCATTATCAATTTGTGGTAATGCCCTTTGGTTTGAAAAATGCACCTGCCACCTTCCAAAGGTTGGTGAATCAAGTCCTCACTGGGCTGGATGACTTCTGTGCAGCATATCTTGACGATATTGCTGTCTTTAGCTCCACCTGGGAGGATCACCTGGTCCACCTGAGGAAAGTGTTAGAGGCTCTGCAGAAGGCAGGCCTCACTATCAAGGCCACTAAGTGCCAGATAGGGCAGACACAGGTTGTATACCTGGGCCACCTTGTAGGTGGAGGCCAGGTTCAGCCATTGGAGAGTAAAATACAGGCCATCCAGGACTGGGCTCCTCCAATCACCCAGACTCAGGTTCGAGCTTTCTTGGGCCTGACTGGGTACTATAGGAAGTTTGTCAGAAATTATGGGTCCATAGTGACCCCTCTTAATGACCTGACAAGCAAAAAGATGCCAAAGAAAGTTCAGTGGACAGCAAGCTGTCAGAAAGCATTCAATGACCTAAAGCAGGCCATGTGCACAGCACCTATCCTTAAGAGTCCAGATTACTCCAAGCCATTCATTGTCCAAACAGATGCTTCTGAGTTGGGTGTGGGAGCTGTTCTGTCTCAACTGAATTTTGATGGTAATGACCAGCCTATTACTTTCATTAGTAGGAGGCTGACCCCCAGAGAGAAGAATTGGTCAGCTATTGAGAGGGAGGCCTTTGCTGTGGTTTGGGCCCTGAAGAAGCTGAGGGCCTACTTGTTTGGCACTCACTTCACCATTCAGACCGACCATAAGCCCCTCTTGTGGCTAAATCAGATGAAGGGTGAAAACCCCAAACTGCTTAGGTGGTCCATTTCCCTACAGGGGATGGATTTTACAGTGGAGCATAGACCTGGTACTGATCACAGCAATGCTGATGGGCTCTCCAGGTATTTCCACTTAGAGCAAGAAGACTCACCTGGTCAAGGTTAGTTTATTGTCCCAAAGTTTGGGGGGGGGGGTCATGTAGGAGAGTAGGGTCTGCAATCCTATGATCACCCAGATTTTTTGCTTTTTGCTGCACTGGTTTATGACTTTCCCTGGCTGTGGGCCTGCTAATCAGACCCACAGCCTAGCTGTTCTCTCTCTATCCAAATTGTACTCAGGTACTGAATTGGCACTGGGCCCTCTCCAAGTCCCTGTACCCAGGGCTGAGGTGCACCCAGAAGTCTCCCAGGGGCTGAAGCATGTATTGTGCCACCCCTGGGCTGACTAACTAAACTGACACAACTGGCTGCACGACAGCTGGGGCAAGGTGGTGTACTCACCCTTTGCTTTAGATATAGTATACCTATATCTAACCCTAAAATGGACACACAGATCTCCTATCAGTCACTCCTATGGCAGGCCTTAACAATCCTGAAGGCAGAGTGCTTGGAATCGTGTGAGATGGTGCTCTGGCATGAGCTGAGCCTGTCTGCGGCTTTCGGGATCTATCCCTTAGCCGTTTCCATGATATCGCATACCATATACTCTTAAGTGCATTATAATCCTCGCGGTTATATGCCAACTCTGGTATTGCTTTATCAAAACATGTCGAGTAAGGTGTCATACGAATTGGAATACTAACCCCTCGCCAATTCTGGCGACGGGGTTAGCATTCCACCCTTCTAGAGGGACACGACATGTATGTAACCTGTAACCCCGGTTAAAGTCCAACAGAGCCTTAGCTCCACAAAATGGATGCTGCCACCGAGACACAAGTCTGCCCTCCTGCTGCTGGGAGTCCTCCCAGAGCAGGAGGCAAGGACAAAGGGTTTCCTGCCAGGGGCGGTGCTAGCACCGTCCCAGACAGGATTTTGTGTATCCTAGGTAGGCAGGGCTTCAGAGGAAGGTGACTGCAAGTGGCACCCCGGTGCTCACTGTGCATAGGCCGGCTGAAACCAGTTCCAGGGGCACTCCAGCCCCTGGCCTGGGGAAAGCCCGCCAAAGGAGAGGGGTGTAACCACCCCCCTCCTGGTCCCACCCATAGGGCAGGACTAAGTCGCGTGCCAGCCCCCTTTTCCCAGATAAAGGTAGGAGCAGGCCCCCTTCCAAATTAGATCATCTTTGGAATCAAGACACGACTTTCTACGAAAGGACATCAAGATTTCTTCTTCAAGATTCTCCCTTGTGACTAAGGAGTAGTCACCCTGCATCCGCAGGCACCATCTTAAGAACACTGCGGTCTGCTGCAAGTCCTTCCTCCGGAATCCGACTGCCCAGCTCGACGAGAACCGGCTTCCCTGGCACCTCTGACCTCTACCCACCTCTACAGCCAAGCTGAGAACCGTGGGTGCGACGAGACCTCGAGGGACCGGCCATCTTCAAGACTGCACGACTTCTTTCCAGCACGACCGCCGAGGGATCCTCTGGTGAGTGCTTTGGGGTCCGAGAAGCCCCGACCCTGAGCAGCCCCAGCACCGAAGTTCAGCCTCCCAGCATCTCCACGATCTGCGTGGGGCCCTTCTGCTTGCGACTGCTCACCGCGTTGTTTGGCTACTAGCCCGCTGGCTTGTGGCCTTCTTAACGACGCCCGACGACATCACTGCTGCTGGTCTGGTTGCTCCAGACTGGCCCTTGCTCCCTTCCAAAAGAGGAGCACCCCAGACCCTCCTGGTCCACTCCAGACGCCATTTTAGGTCCACCGCGTGGGCTTGAATTTGCCAAGACTTGTTGCCCCAATCCTGGGTCCAGCGACGTCGACAGCATCATCCATCGTGGGACAGCTCGTACCTCCATCCTGGTCGCCGACAACGCCTCCTGGTCCGTGAGACTGCAGAGCACAGCGTCGCCCACTCACCTAGTTGAGGTGACTACCATCCGGTGCCCTCCTGGTGCCCCTGACTACTGGCTAGTAGTCACGAACTTGGTCCCCTCTGCTTTCAGGTGTCATCCATCTTCGATCCAGGCTTGGATCACTCGAACAATCTTCACTGGTCGCCTGCCAGCAACTCCTTTCCTTCAGGCTCCTGGTTCGTCAACGAAGAATCCCGACGTCTTTTCAGACCTATGCAGCTGCAGCCCCTGGGCTAGGTAACTTCGGCATTTCGGTGCCCCAGCATAGCCTCACTATCCAAGGGTCCAGATCCACTTTCGTTTTTGACCTACCTAGTCGGGTTCGCCCGAGAACACTAACTTTGTGAACACTAGCTTCCATAGGCTTTTTCCCGCCTTACGCGTGAGAGTTCCCACTCTGCACGTGGTGTCCCTAGGCCTCCTGCTCCTAACCTGAGTGTTCAGTATTGTAGGCCTAGCGTTCCTAAAGCCTCTGAGAATCGTTACTTACCTGCTAGTAATTCGCATTCCACTTTTAGAGTATATGGTTTTTCGTGCCCCTCGGGCATTTGTGTAAATTGTGCGACTTAAAGTATTTTAATAAGAGTTTTGTTGTGTGCTTAGCTCCCTGTCTCATAAAGAGCCAGGGTAGTCTTGTTATAAATAAATACACTGTTTATTTTCATAACAACTTGTGTGGTGTCCTTTCACTGGGTGTTCAAGGGGTAATGTGATGGTAAAACAGCTGGCTTAACACGCCCTCTAGAGTCTTAGCCTTAGACTGCTCGTATCCATGCTACTAGGATAGCTGGTCTATAAGGTTGACTTACAACCAATCATCAATAAGGGTTGTTTGGACTGATATATAGTGATCACTAGAATAGTGAGCACTGCACATCAGGCCAACTTCTCACATTGGTGAGCAGCGGTTGGGATTTGAGCTTGCTGTTGTTTTACCACACATATCCTAAGAATATTTTGTGAAAGATCACATAAGTACTAAGGTACATATAACTTAGCTTAGAATACTCTGAGTTCTACTGAACCAGCTGTTGTAGCTCCTAGGGCCTAGCACACCCTAAACTACAACTCTAGCAAGGGATCAGTAGGCAAACATATAGTGTAGGTAAGTGCACCACTTACACCTCACTAGAAAAAGCATGTCTACCCAAGGAGAATCTACTGAGACTCCCCTTGTGGATGTTGACCCTCCACAGGTCAAATCAAGATATGCAGCTCTCAGTTTCCAGGAGATGAGACAAGTGTGTACCTCCAGGAAACTGAAACAGGGGTCTAACCCCACCATTCCCTTTTTAATAGGTCTCTTAGAGACTTATGATGCGAAAAAGATTTCTCAGCTAGATGGGAATATGCCAGCCTTAGAGGGTACCTCTGGGGATCCAGACCTCCCCAACACTGCCAATGCAGTTGAGGAGGGGGATCAAGAGGAACTCTCTGGGGACGAGGTAGACAAAGGTCTTGAGGTAGTCAGAAGGCTAACTAGGGCCAACTTAGACTTGCTTGGGCTAGGATCTGGGGGACCCCCAGTACTGACCCTAAGTAGGCCTAACCTTGGAGTTAGGAGAGATAGATCTCTTTCTAGGGACTCCAATAGATCTCTGCACTCTAATGCCTCTTCTCAGAGGAGAAGGAACTCTCCCCAGAGGAGATTGACTTCCCCTCAGAGAATGGAGCATGAAGCTAGGATGAGACAGGCTACTCTGAGGATTGAAAGGGAAGAACTTGCCCTGGCCAAAGAGAAGCTTGCCTTTGCTAGAGAGCAGCAGATGAGTGGGTTAGCTCCCACTGGTGGCAGCAATCTCCCAAGAGATAGAGAGAAGGGTTTAGATACTAAACACCTGACTAAGATAGTGCCCCCCTTTAAACAAGGGGATGACATCCAGAAATGGATGGCTGCTTTGGAGAGGGCCTGCACTGTGCAGTGCATTCCCCAGAGTCAGTGGGCAGCTATACTGTGGCTCTCCTTTGATGGTAAAGGTAGAGATAAGCTCCTCACTACAAGAGTGGAGGATGCTAATGATTACCAGGTCCTGAAAAATACACTGGTTGATGGGTTTGGTTTAACCACTGAGCAGTACAGGTTGCTGTTCAGAGACACCCAGAAAACTCAGTCTCAGGACTGGTCTGACTTTGTGGATTGTGCCACTAAGGCTTTGGAGGGCTGGTTGCTGGGTAGCAAGGTTACTGATTACACAGGGTTGTACAATCTCATGATGAGAGAACAAATTTTAAATAATTGTCAGAACCAGTTGTTGCACCAGCACCTTGTTGATTCAGATCTGACCTCTCCCCAAGAATTGGGAAAGAAGGCAGACAAATGGGTCAGAACAAGGATCAAGCAGAACCAGAACCAGAACCAGGGTGGTCAGAAGAAAGCAGACCAGAAGGGTAATGCTAAGAGTGAACAAAATGACCAGAAGTCTTCACCAGGTCCCCAACAAACCAAAGAGGGTGGGGGTCAGGCTTCCCAGAAGAAGAAGACTCAAGAAGGCCAGTCAAAAAGGTGGTGCCAGTACTGTAAAAGTAAGTCTCACTGGTTTAGTGAGTGCACCAAAAGAGGAGGACAAACTCCTGCCACTACAGCCCCTAAGGCAACTGCACCTCCTAGTACAGTCAGTAGTGGTAGTGTACCTCCCAAGGCATTAGTTGGGTTAACCTTGGGAACTGAGGGGTCTGACAACTTAGTTGGCACACTCACTCAGGCTGTCCTTGTCTGTACAGGGGATATGGATATATCCCCTGATATAAGTCCCAATACTTTGGGCAAATACAGGCAGACACCTTTGATTAATGGCAAGATGGCTCAGGCCTATAGGGACACTTGTGCCAGTGTCACCATGGTGACACCTAACTTTGTGGACCCTGGACAGATCATGCCAGGTACAGATTTCCTGGTGACCAATGCCAGCAACGTCACTACCAGTCATAGTATGGCGATTGTGGTTTTCTCCTGGGGTGGAGTGAAGGGTCAAAAGAAAGTTGTAGTCAGTTCAGACCTCCCAGTTGATTGTTTGTTGGGCAATGATTTGGAGTCATCACTATGGTCAGAAGTGGAGCAGAGGACTCACATGGAAATGTTAGGCTTGCCAGCACATGTGCTTGCTGTGACTAGGTCACCGGCCAGAAGATGCCCCACTGAACAGGTGCTGGATCCTGAAAGAATGGACCAGACACCTTCCAAGAAGAAGAACAGTAGGGTTAAGGCTTTGCCTTCCCCCTTGCCCCAGGTTGAGGATCAAGTCTCTGAGGAGGCTGATCTGAGAGAGCTGAGGGAAACTGAGCCTAAAGAGCTTGAACTTGATCAAGTTGAGTTTCTGGGCTCAGGGGGGCCCTCCAGAGCAGACCTGGGGAAGGCACAGTTAGACTGCCCTTCCCTTGAACCCCTCAGACAGCAGGCTGCTGCTGAGGCTGCAGGGAATGCCACAGGTGCCCACAGGGTATACTGGGAAGATGGACTCCTGTACTCTGAGTCAAGAGACCCCAAGCCTGGTGCAACCAGGAGGCTGGTCATCCCCTTGTCTCTGAGAGGTTTCCTTCTCACCTTGGCCCATGAGATTCCCCTTGCAGGTCATTTAGGTCAGACAAAGACGTGGGACAGGCTTGTCTCACACTTTCACTGGCCCCACATGAATGAGAATACCAAGGAGTTTTGTCGCTCCTGTGTCACTTGCCAAGCCAGTGGTAAGTCAGGTGGCACAACAAAGGCCCCCCTCATACCACTACCTGTGGTGGGGGTTCCCTTTGAAAGAGTGGGGATTGACATTGTTGGTCCAATGGAACCCCAGACAGCATCAGGGCACACGTTTATACTGGTGGTGGTGGATCATGCCACCAGGTATCCTGAAGCTATTCCACTTAGGACCACTACAGCACCTGTAGTGGCAAGGGCCCTAGTTGGAGTGTTCTCCAGAGTGGGCTTCCCTAAGGAGGTTGTTTCTGACAGAGGTACAAACTTCATGTCAGGATATCTGACTGCAATGTGGAAGGAGTGTGGTGTGAACTACAAGTTCACCACACCCTATCACCCACAATGCAATGGGCTTGTTGAGAGATTCAACAGGACCCTCAAAGGGATGATTCATGGGCTACCTGAAACTCTTAGGAGAAGATGGGATGTCCTGATCCCCTGCCTCTTGTTTGCTTACAGCGAGGTCCCACAGAAGGGGGTTGGCTACAGCCCTTTTGAGCTTCTGTATGGGCATCCTGTAAGAGGACCCCTGTGTTTGGTGAAGGAAGGATGGGAGAGACCTCTCAAAAAGCCTGCAACCAACATAGTGGACTATGTACTTGGTCTCCGCTCCAGGATGGCTGAGTATATGGAAAAGGCATCTAAAAACCTTGAGGCCAGCCAAGAACTCCAAAAAGCTTGGCATGACCAAAAGGCTGTTCTGACGGTGTACCAGCCAGGACAGAAGGTGTGGGTGCTGGAGCCAGTGGCCCCAGCAGCTCTGAAAGACAAATGGTCTGGGCCCCACACCATCATTGAGCAAAAGGGAGAGGTTACCTACTTGGTGGACCTTGGAACTCCCAGGAGCCCTCTCAGAGTGCTCCATGTAAACAGGCTCAAGGCATATGTCGACAGGAAGGACATGAGCTTGCTCATGGCCACAGATGAGGGACAGGAGGAAGAGAGTGACCCTCTCCCAGACCTGCTCACTCAGAATCCTGATGATGGGTCAGTAGATGGTGTTGTCTTTTGTGGCAGCCTCACTGAGCATCAGCAACAGGATTGCAGGCAAGTTCTGCAATCCTTCAGACATATGTTCTCTCTAACACCCAGCCAAACTGATTGGTGTACCCATGATGTTGACACTGGGGACAGTCTGCCTGTCAAGAGTAAAATCTACAGACAGCCTGATCATGTTAGAGACTGCATCAAAACAGAAGTGCAGAAAATGTTGGAGCTGGGAGTCATTGAGCCCTCAGATAGCCCTTGGGCTAGCCCAGTAGTTCTAGTGCCAAAGCCTCACACCCAGGGTGGTAAGAAAGAGATGAGGTTTTGCGTAGACTACAGAGGCCTCAATACAGTCACTAAGACTGATGCCCACCCAATACCAAGAGCAGATGAACTTATAGATAAATTGGCTTCTGCCAAATTCTTAAGTACATTTGATTTGACAGCTGGGTATTGGCAAATCAGGTTAGCTGAGGAGGCCAAACCCAAGACAGCATTTTCTACCCCTGGTGGGCATTATCAATTTGTGGTAATGCCCTTTGGTTTGAAAAATGCACCTGCCACCTTCCAAAGGTTGGTGAATCAAGTCCTCACTGGGCTGGATGACTTCTGTGCAGCATATCTTGACGATATTGCTGTCTTTAGCTCCACCTGGGAGGATCACCTGGTCCACCTGAGGAAAGTGTTAGAGGCTCTGCAGAAGGCAGGCCTCACTATCAAGGCCACTAAGTGCCAGATAGGGCAGACACAGGTTGTATACCTGGGCCACCTTGTAGGTGGAGGCCAGGTTCAGCCATTGGAGAGTAAAATACAGGCCATCCAGGACTGGGCTCCTCCAATCACCCAGACTCAGGTTCGAGCTTTCTTGGGCCTGACTGGGTACTATAGGAAGTTTGTCAGAAATTATGGGTCCATAGTGACCCCTCTTAATGACCTGACAAGCAAAAAGATGCCAAAGAAAGTTCAGTGGACAGCAAGCTGTCAGAAAGCATTCAATGACCTAAAGCAGGCCATGTGCACAGCACCTATCCTTAAGAGTCCAGATTACTCCAAGCCATTCATTGTCCAAACAGATGCTTCTGAGTTGGGTGTGGGAGCTGTTCTGTCTCAACTGAATTTTGATGGTAATGACCAGCCTATTACTTTCATTAGTAGGAGGCTGACCCCCAGAGAGAAGAATTGGTCAGCTATTGAGAGGGAGGCCTTTGCTGTGGTTTGGGCCCTGAAGAAGCTGAGGGCCTACTTGTTTGGCACTCACTTCACCATTCAGACCGACCATAAGCCCCTCTTGTGGCTAAATCAGATGAAGGGTGAAAACCCCAAACTGCTTAGGTGGTCCATTTCCCTACAGGGGATGGATTTTACAGTGGAGCATAGACCTGGTACTGATCACAGCAATGCTGATGGGCTCTCCAGGTATTTCCACTTAGAGCAAGAAGACTCACCTGGTCAAGGTTAGTTTATTGTCCCAAAGTTTGGGGGGGGGGTCATGTAGGAGAGTAGGGTCTGCAATCCTATGATCACCCAGATTTTTTGCTTTTTGCTGCACTGGTTTACGACTTTCCCTGGCTGTGGGCCTGCTAATCAGACCCACAGCCTAGCTGTTCTCTCTCTATCCAAATTGTACTCAGGTACTGAATTGGCACTGGGCCCTCTCCAAGTCCCTGTACCCAGGGCTGAGGTGCACCCAGAAGTCTCCCAGGGGCTGAAGCATGTATTGTGCCACCCCTGGGCTGACTAACTAAACTGACACAACTGGCTGCACGACAGCTGGGGCAAGGTGGTGTACTCACCCTTTGCTTTAGATATAGTATACCTATATCTAACCCTAAAATGGACACACAGATCTCCTATCAGTCACTCCTATGGCAGGCCTTAACAATCCTGAAGGCAGAGTGCTTGGAATCGTGTGAGATGGTGCTCTGGCATGAGCTGAGCCTGTCTGCGGCTTTCGGGATCTATCCCTTAGCCGTTTCCATGATATCGCATACCATATACTCTTAAGTGCATTATAATCCTCGCGGTTATATGCCAACTCTGGTATTGCTTTATCAAAACATGTCGAGTAAGGTGTCATACGAATTGGAATACTAACCCCTCGCCAATTCTGGCGACGGGGTTAGCATTCCACCCTTCTAGAGGGACACGACATGTATGTAACCTGTAACCCCGGTTAAAGTCCAACAGAGCCTTAGCTCCACAAAATGGATGCTGCCACCGAGACACAAGTCTGCCCTCCTGCTGCTGGGAGTCCTCCCAGAGCAGGAGGCAAGGACAAAGGGTTTCCTGCCAGGGGCGGTGCTAGCACCGTCCCAGACAGGATTTTGTGTATCCTAGGTAGGCAGGGCTTCAGAGGAAGGTGACTGCAAGTGGCACCCCGATGCTCACTGTGCATAGGCCGGCTGAAACCAGTTCCAGGGGCACTCCAGCCCCTGGCCTGGGGAAAGCCCGCCAAAGGAGAGGGGTGTAACCACCCCCCTCCTGGTCCCACCCATAGGGCAGGACTAAGTCGCGTGCCAGCCCCCTTTTCCCAGATAAAGGTAGGAGCAGGCCCCCTTCCAAATTAGATCATCTTTGGAATCAAGACACGACTTTCTACGAAAGGACATCAAGATTTCTTCTTCAAGATTCTCCCTTGTGACTAAGGAGTAGTCACCCTGCATCCGCAGGCACCATCTTAAGAACACTGCGGTCTGCTGCAAGTCCTTCCTCCGGAATCCGACTGCCCAGCTCGACGAGAACCGGCTTCCCTGGCACCTCTGACCTCTACCCACCTCTACAGCCAAGCTGAGAACCGTGGATGCGACGAGACCTCGAGGGACTGGCCATCTTCAAGACTGCACGACTTCTTTCCAGCACGACCGCCGAGGGATCCTCTGGTGAGTGCTTTGGGGTCCGAGAAGCCCCGACCCTGAGCAGCCCCAGCACCGAAGTTCAGCCTCCCAGCATCTCCACGATCTGCGTGGGGCCCTTCTGCTTGCGACTGCTCACCGCGTTGTTTGGCTACCAGCCCGCTGGCTTGTGGCCTTCTTAACGACGCCCGACGACATCACTGCTGCTGGTCTGGTTGCTCCAGACTGGCCCTTGCTCCCTTCCAAAAGAGGAGCACCCCGGACCCTCCTGGTCCACTCCAGACGCCATTTTAGGTCCACCGCGTGGGCTTGAATTTGCCAAGACTTGTTGCCCCAATCCTGGGTCCAGCGACGTCGACAGCATCATCCATCGTGGGACAGCTCGTACCTCCATCCTGGTCGCCGACAACGCCTCCTGGTCCGTGAGACTGCAGAGCACAGCGTCGCCCACTCACCTAGTCGAGGTGACTACCATCCGGTGCCCTCCTGGTGCCCCTGACTACTGGCTAGTAGTCACGAACTTGGTCCCCTCTGCTTTCAGGTGTCATCCATCTTCGATCCAGGCTTGGATCACTCGAACAATCTTCACTGGTCGCCTGCCAGCAACTCCTTTCCTTCAGGCTCCTGGTTCGTCAACGAAGAATCCCGACGTCTTTTCAGACCTATGCAGCTGCAGCCCCTGGGCTAGGTAACTTCGGCATTTCGGTGCCCCAGCATAGCCTCACTATCCAAGGGTCCAGATCCACTTTCGTTTTTGACCTACCTAGTCGGGTTCGCCCGAGAACACTAACTTTGTGAACACTAGCTTCCATAGGCTTTTTCCCGCCTTACGCGTGAGAGTTCCCACTCTGCACGTGGTGTCCCTAGGCCTCCTGCTCCTAACCTGAGTGTTCAGTATTGTAGGCCTAGCGTTCCTAAAGCCTCTGAGAATCGTTACTTACCTGCTAGTAATTCGCATTCCACTTTTAGAGTATATGGTTTTTCGTGCCCCTCGGGCATTTGTGTAAATTGTGCGACTTAAAGTATTTTTATAAGAGTTTTGTTGTGTGCTTAGCTCCCTGTCTCATAAAGAGCCAGGGTAGTCTTGTTATAAATAAATACACTGTTTATTTTCATAACAACTTGTGTGGTGTCCTTTCACTGGGTGTTCAAGGGGTAATGTGATGGTAAAACAGCTGGCTTAACACGCCCTCTAGAGTCTTAGCCTTAGACTGCTCGTATCCATGCTACTAGGATAGCTGGTCTATAAGGTTGACTTACAACCAATCATCAATAAGGGTTGTTTGGACTGATATATAGTGATCACTAGAATAGTGAGCACTGCACATCAGGCCAACTTCTCACATTGGTGAGCAGCGGTTGGGATTTGAGCTTGCTGTTGTTTTACCACACATATCCTAAGAATATTTTGTGAAAGATCACATAAGTACTAAGGTACATATAACTTAGCTTAGAATACTCTGAGTTCTACTGAACCAGCTGTTGTAGCTCCTAGGGCCTAGCACACCCTAAACTACAACTCTAGCAAGGGATCAGTAGGCAAACATATAGTGTAGGTAAGTGCACCACTTACACCTCACTAGAAAAAGCATGTCTACCCAAGGAGAATCTACTGAGACTCCCCTTGTGGATGTTGACCCTCCACAGGTCAAATCAAGATATGCAGCTCTCAGTTTCCAGGAGATGAGACAAGTGTGTACCTCCAGGAAACTGAAACAGGGGTCTAACCCCACCATTCCCTTTTTAATAGGTCTCTTAGAGACTTATGATGCGAGAAAGATTTCTCAGCTAGATGGGAATATGCCAGCCTTAGAGGGTACCTCTGGGGATCCAGACCTCCCCAACACTGCCAATGCAGTTGAGGAGGGGGATCAAGAGGAACTCTCTGGGGACGAGGTAGACAAAGGTCTTGAGGTAGTCAGAAGGCTAACTAGGGCCAACTTAGACTTGCTTGGGCTAGGATCTGGGGGACCCCCAGTACTGACCCTAAGTAGGCCTAACCTTGGAGTTAGGAGAGATAGATCTCTTTCTAGGGACTCCAATAGATCTCTGCACTCTAATGCCTCTTCTCAGAGGAGAAGGAACTCTCCCCAGAGGAGATTGACTTCCCCTCAGAGAATGGAGCATGAAGCTAGGATGAGACAGGCTACTCTGAGGATTGAAAGGGAAGAACTTGCCCTGGCCAAAGAGAAGCTTGCCTTTGCTAGAGAGCAGCAGATGAGTGGGTTAGCTCCCACTGGTGGCAGCAATCTCCCAAGAGATAGAGAGAAGGGTTTAGATACTAAACACCTGACTAAGATAGTGCCCCCCTTTAAACAAGGGGATGACATCCAGAAATGGATGGCTGCTTTGGAGAGGGCCTGCACTGTGCAGTGCATTCCCCAGAGTCAGTGGGCAGCTATACTGTGGCTCTCCTTTGATGGTAAAGGTAGAGATAAGCTCCTCACTACAAGAGTGGAGGATGCTAATGATTACCAGGTCCTGAAAAATACACTGGTTGATGGGTTTGGTTTAACCACTGAGCAGTACAGGTTGCTGTTCAGAGATACCCAGAAAACTCAGTCTCAGGACTGGTCTGACTTTGTGGATTGTGCCACTAAGGCTTTGGAGGGCTGGTTGCTGGGTAGCAAGGTTACTGATTACACAGGGTTGTACAATCTCATGATGAGAGAACAAATTTTAAATAATTGTCAGAACCAGTTGTTGCACCAGCACCTTGTTGATTCAGATCTGACCTCTCCCCAAGAATTGGGAAAGAAGGCAGACAAATGGGTCAGAACAAGGATCAAGCAGAACCAGAACCAGAACCAGGGTGGTCAGAAGAAAGCAGACCAGAAGGGTAATGCTAAGAGTGAACAAAATGACCAGAAGTCTTCACCAGGTCCCCAACAAACCAAAGAGGGTGGGGGTCAGGCTTCCCAGAAGAAGAAGACTCAAGAAGGCCAGTCAAAAAGGTGGTGCCAGTACTGTAAAAGTAAGTCTCACTGGTTTAGTGAGTGCACCAAAAGAGGAGGACAAACTCCTGCCACTACAGCCCCTAAGGCAACTGCACCTCCTAGTACAGTCAGTAGTGGTAGTGTACCTCCCAAGGCATTAGTTGGGTTAACCTTGGGAACTGAGGGGTCTGACAACTTAGTTGGCACACTCACTCAGGCTGTCCTTGTCTGTACAGGGGATATGGATATATCCCCTGATATAAGTCCCAATACTTTGGGCAAATACAGGCAGACACCTTTGATTAATGGCAAGATGGCTCAGGCCTATAGGGACACTTGTGCCAGTGTCACCATGGTGACACCTAACTTTGTGGACCCTGGACAGATCATGCCAGGTACAGATTTCCTGGTGACCAATGCCAGCAACGTCACTACCAGTCATAGTATGGCGATTGTGGTTTTCTCCTGGGGTGGAGTGAAGGGTCAAAAGAAAGTTGTAGTCAGTTCAGACCTCCCAGTTGATTGTTTGTTGGGCAATGATTTGGAGTCATCACTATGGTCAGAAGTGGAGCAGAGGACTCACATGGAAATGTTAGGCTTGCCAGCACATGTGCTTGCTGTGACTAGGTCACAGGCCAGAAGATGCCCCACTGAACAGGTGCTGGATCCTGAAAGAATGGACCAGACACCTTCCAAGAAGAAGAACAGTAGGGTTAAGGCTTTGCCTTCCCCCTTGCCCCAGGTTGAGGATCAAGTCTCTGAGGAGGCTGATCTGAGAGAGCTGAGGGAAACTGAGCCTAAAGAGCTTGAACTTGATCAAGTTGAGTTTCTGGGCTCAGGGGGACCCTCCAGAGCAGACCTGGGGAAGGCACAGTTAGACTGCCCTTCCCTTGAACCCCTCAGACAGCAGGCTGCTGCTGAGGCTGCAGGGAATGCCACAGGTGCCCACAGGGTATACTGGGAAGATGGACTCCTGTACTCTGAGTCAAGAGACCCCAAGCCTGGTGCAACCAGGAGGCTGGTCATCCCCTTGTCTCTGAGAGGTTTCCTTCTCACCTTGGCCCATGAGATTCCCCTTGCAGGTCATTTAGGTCAGACAAAGACATGGGACAGGCTTGTCTCACACTTTCACTGGCCCCACATGAATGAGAATACCAAGGAGTTTTGTCGCTCCTGTGTCACTTGCCAAGCCAGTGGTAAGTCAGGTGGCACAACAAAGGCCCCCCTCATACCACTACCTGTGGTGGGGGTTCCCTTTGAAAGAGTGGGGATTGACATTGTTGGTCCAATGGAACCCCAGACAGCATCAGGGCACACGTTTATACTGGTGGTGGTGGATCATGCCACCAGGTATCCTGAAGCTATTCCACTTAGGACCACTACAGCACCTGTAGTGGCAAGGGCCCTAGTTGGAGTGTTCTCCAGAGTGGGCTTCCCTAAGGAGGTTGTTTCTGACAGAGGTACAAACTTCATGTCAGGATATCTGACTGCAATGTGGAAGGAGTGTGGTGTGAACTACAAGTTCACCACACCCTATCACCCACAATGCAATGGGCTTGTTGAGAGATTCAACAGGACCCTCAAAGGGATGATTCATGGGCTACCTGAAACTCTTAGGAGAAGATGGGATGTCCTGATCCCCTGCCTCTTGTTTGCTTACAGCGAGGTCCCACAGAAGGGGGTTGGCTACAGCCCTTTTGAGCTTCTGTATGGGCATCCTGTAAGAGGACCCCTGTGTTTGGTGAAGGAAGGATGGGAGAGACCTCTCAAAAAGCCTGCAACCAACATAGTGGACTATGTACTTGGTCTCCGCTCCAGGATGGCTGAGTATATGGAAAAGGCATCTAAAAACCTTGAGGCCAGCCAAGAACTCCAAAAAGCTTGGCATGACCAAAAGGCTGTTCTGACGGTGTACCAGCCAGGACAGAAGGTGTGGGTGCTGGAGCCAGTGGCCCCAGCAGCTCTGAAAGACAAATGGTCTGGGCCCCACACCATCATTGAGCAAAAGGGAGAGGTTACCTACTTGGTGGACCTTGGAACTCCCAGGAGCCCTCTCAGAGTGCTCCATGTAAACAGGCTCAAGGCATATGTCGACAGGAAGGACATGAGCTTGCTCATGGCCACAGATGAGGGACAGGAGGAAGAGAGTGACCCTCTCCCAGACCTGCTCACTCAGAATCCTGATGATGGGTCAGTAGATGGTGTTGTCTTTTGTGGCAGCCTCACTGAGCATCAGCAACAGGATTGCAGGCAAGTTCTGCAATCCTTCAGACATATGTTCTCTCTAACACCCAGCCAAACTGATTGGTGTACCCATGATGTTGACACTGGGGACAGTCTGCCTGTCAAGAGTAAAATCTACAGACAGCCTGATCATGTTAGAGACTGCATCAAAACAGAAGTGCAGAAAATGTTGGAGCTGGGAGTCATTGAGCCCTCAGATAGCCCTTGGGCTAGCCCAGTAGTTCTAGTGCCAAAGCCTCACACCCAGGGTGGTAAGAAAGAGATGAGGTTTTGCGTAGACTACAGAGGCCTCAATACAGTCACTAAGACTGATGCCCACCCAATACCAAGAGCAGATGAACTTATAGATAAATTGGCTTCTGCCAAATTCTTAAGTACATTTGATTTGACAGCTGGGTATTGGCAAATCAGGTTAGCTGAGGAGGCCAAACCCAAGACAGCATTTTCTACCCCTGGTGGGCATTATCAATTTGTGGTAATGCCCTTTGGTTTGAAAAATGCACCTGCCACCTTCCAAAGGTTGGTGAATCAAGTCCTCACTGGGCTGGATGACTTCTGTGCAGCATATCTTGACGATATTGCTGTCTTTAGCTCCACCTGGGAGGATCACCTGGTCCACCTGAGGAAAGTGTTAGAGGCTCTGCAGAAGGCAGGCCTCACTATCAAGGCCACTAAGTGCCAGATAGGGCAGACACAGGTTGTATACCTGGGCCACCTTGTAGGTGGAGGCCAGGTTCAGCCATTGGAGAGTAAAATACAGGCCATCCAGGACTGGGCTCCTCCAATCACCCAGACTCAGGTTCGAGCTTTCTTGGGCCTGACTGGGTACTATAGGAAGTTTGTCAGAAATTATGGGTCCATAGTGACCCCTCTTAATGACCTGACAAGCAAAAAGATGCCAAAGAAAGTTCAGTGGACAGCAAGCTGTCAGAAAGCATTCAATGACCTAAAGCAGGCCATGTGCACAGCACCTATCCTTAAGAGTCCAGATTACTCCAAGCCATTCATTGTCCAAACAGATGCTTCTGAGTTGGGTGTGGGAGCTGTTCTGTCTCAACTGAATTTTGATGGTAATGACCAGCCTATTACTTTCATTAGTAGGAGGCTGACCCCCAGAGAGAAGAATTGGTCAGCTATTGAGAGGGAGGCCTTTGCTGTGGTTTGGGCCCTGAAGAAGCTGAGGGCCTACTTGTTTGGCACTCACTTCACCATTCAGACCGACCATAAGCCCCTCTTGTGGCTAAATCAGATGAAGGGTGAAAACCCCAAACTGCTTAGGTGGTCCATTTCCCTACAGGGGATGGATTTTACAGTGGAGCATAGACCTGGTACTGATCACAGCAATGCTGATGGGCTCTCCAGGTATTTCCACTTAGAGCAAGAAGACTCACCTGGTCAAGGTTAGTTTATTGTCCCAAAGTTTGGGGGGGGGGGTCATGTAGGAGAGTAGGGTCTGCAATCCTATGATCACCCAGAGTTTTTGCTTTTTGCTGCACTGGTTTACGACTTTCCCTGGCTGTGGGCCTGCTAATCAGACCCACAGCCTAGCTGTTCTCTCTATCCAAATTGTACTCAGGTACTGAATTGGCACTGGGCCCTCTCCAAGTCCCTGTACCCAGGGCTGAGGTGCACCCAGAAGTCTCCCAGGGGCTGAAGCATGTATTGTGCCACCCCTGGGCTGACTAACTAAACTGACACAACTGGCTGCACGACAGCTGGGGCAAGGTGGTGTACTCACCCTTTGCTTTAGATATAGTATACCTATATCTAACCCTAAAATGGACACACAGATCTCCTATCAGTCACTCCTATGGCAGGCCTTAACAATCCTGAAGGCAGAGTGCTTGGAATCGTGTGAGATGGTGCTCTGGCATGATCTGAGCCTGTCTGCGGCTTTCGGGATCTATCCCTTAGCCGTTTCCATGATATCGCATACCATATACTCTTAAGTGCATTATAATCCTCGCGGTTATATGCCAACTCTGGTATTGCTTTATCAAAACATGTCGAGTAAGGTGTCATACGAATTGGAATACTAACCCCTCGCCAATTCTGGCGACGGGGTTAGCATTCCACCCTTCTAGAGGGACACGACATGTATGTAACCTGTAACCCCGGTTAAAGTCCAACAGAGCCTTAGCTCCACAAAATGGATGCTGCCACCGAGACACAAGTCTGCCCTCCTGCTGCTGGGAGTCCTCCCAGAGCAGGAGGCAAGGACAAAGGGTTTCCTGCCAGGGGCGGTGCTAGCACCGTCCCAGACAGGATTTTGTGTATCCTAGGTAGGCAGGGCTTCAGAGGAAGGTGACTGCAAGTGGCACCCCGATGCTCACTGTGCATAGGCCGGCTGAAACCAGTTCCAGGGGCACTCCAGCCCCTGGCCTGGGGAAAGCCCGCCAAAGGAGAGGGGTGTAACCACCCCCCTCCTGGTCCCACCCATAGGGCAGGACTAAGTCGTGTGCCAGCCCCCTTTTCCCAGATAAAGGTAGGAGCAGGCCCCCTTCCAAATTAGATCATCTTTGGAATCAAGACACGACTTTCTACGAAAGGACATCAAGATTTCTTCTTCAAGATTCTCCCTTGTGACTAAGGAGTAGTCACCCTGCATCCGCAGGCACCATCTTAAGAACACTGCGGTCTGCTGCAAGTCCTTCCTCCGGAATCCGACTGCCCAGCTCGACGAGAACCGGCTTCCCTGGCACCTCTGACCTCTACCCACCTCTACAGCCAAGCTGAGAACCGTGGGTGCGACGAGACCTCGAGGGACCGGCCATCTTCAAGACTGCACAACTTCTTTCCAGCACGACCGCCGAGGGATCCTCTGGTGAGTGCTTTGGGGTCCGAGAAGCCCCGACCCTGAGCAGCCCCAGCACCGAAGTTCAGCCTCCCAGCATCTCCACGATCTGCGTGGGGCCCTTCTGCTTGCGACTGCTCACCGCGTTGTTTGGCTACTAGCCCGCTGGCTTGTGGCCTTCTTAACGACGCCCGACGACATCACTGCTGCTGGCCTGGTTGCTCCAGACTGGCCCTTGCTCCCTTCCAAAAGAGGAGCACCCCGGACCCTCCTGGTCCACTCCAGACGCCATTTTAGGTCCACCGCGTGGGCTTGAATTTGCCAAGACTTGTTGCCCCAATCCTGGGTCCAGCGACGTCGACAGCATCATCCATCGTGGGACAGCTCGTACCTCCATCCTGGTCGCCGACAACGCCTCCTGGTCCGTGAGACTGCAGAGCACAGCGTCGCCCACTCACCTAGTCGAGGTGACTACCATCCGGTGCCCTCCTGGTGCCCCTGACTACTGGCTAGTAGTCACGAACTTGGTCCCCTCTGCTTTCAGGTGTCATCCATCTTCGATCCAGGCTTGGATCACTCGAACAATCTTCACTGGTCGCCTGCCAGCAACTCCTTTCCTTCAGGCTCCTGGTTCGTCAACGAAGAATCCCGACGTCTTTTCAGACCTATGCAGCTGCAGCCCCTGGGCTAGGTAACTTCGGCATTTCGGTGCCCCAGCATAGCCTCACTATCCAAGGGTCCAGATCCACTTTCGTTTTTGACCTACCTAGTCGGGTTCGCCCGAGAACACTAACTTTGTGAACACTAGCTTCCATAGGCTTTTTCCCGCCTTACGCGTGAGAGTTCCCACTCTGCACGTGGTGTCCCTAGGCCTCCTGCTCCTAACCTGAGTGTTCAGTATTGTAGGCCTAGCGTTCCTAAAGCCTCTGAGAATCGTTACTTACCTGCTAGTAATTCGCATTCCACTTTTAGAGTATATGGTTTTTCGTGCCCCTCGGGCATTTGTGTAAATTGTGCGACTTAAAGTATTTTAATAAGAGTTTTGTTGTGTGCTTAGCTCCCTGTCTCATAAAGAGCCAGGGTAGTCTTGTTATAAATAAATACACTGTTTATTTTCATAACAACTTGTGTGGTGTCCTTTCACTGGGTGTTCAAGGGGTAATGTGATGGTAAAACAGCTGGCTTAACACGCCCTCTAGAGTCTTAGCCTTAGACTGCTCGTATCCATGCTACTAGGATAGCTGGTCTATAAGGTTGACTTACAACCAATCATCAATAAGGGTTGTTTGGACTGATATATAGTGATCACTAGAATAGTGAGCACTGCACATCAGGCCAACTTCTCACATTGGTGAGCAGCGGTTGGGATTTGAGCTTGCTGTTGTTTTACCACACATATCCTAAGAATATTTTGTGAAAGATCACATAAGTACTAAGGTACATATAACTTAGCTTAGAATACTCTGAGTTCTACTGAACCAGCTGTTGTAGCTCCTAGGGCCTAGCACACCCTAAACTACAACTCTAGCAAGGGATCAGTAGGCAAACATATAGTGTAGGTAAGTGCACCACTTACACCTCACTAGAAAAAGCATGTCTACCCAAGGAGAATCTACTGAGACTCCCCTTGTGGATGTTGACCCTCCACAGGTCAAATCAAGATATGCAGCTCTCAGTTTCCAGGAGATGAGACAAGTGTGTACCTCCAGGAAACTGAAACAGGGGTCTAACCCCACCATTCCCTTTTTAATAGGTCTCTTAGAGACTTATGATGCGAGAAAGATTTCTCAGCTAGATGGGAATATGCCAACCTTAGAGGGTACCTCTGGGGATCCAGACCTCCCCAACACTGCCAATGCAGTTGAGGAGGGGGATCAAGAGGAACTCTCTGGGGACGAGGTAGACAAAGGTCTTGAGGTAGTCAGAAGGCTAACTAGGGCCAACTTAGACTTGCTTGGGCTAGGATCTGGGGGACCCCCAGTACTGACCCTAAGTAGGCCTAACCTTGGAGTTAGGAGAGATAGATCTCTTTCTAGGGACTCCAATAGATCTCTGCACTCTAATGCCTCTTCTCAGAGGAGAAGGAACTCTCCCCAGAGGAGATTGACTTCCCCTCAGAGAATGGAGCATGAAGCTAGGATGAGACAGGCTACTCTGAGGATTGAAAGGGAAGAACTTGCCCAGGCCAAAGAGAAGCTTGCCTTTGCTAGAGAGCAGCAGATGAGTGGGTTAGCTCCCACTGGTGGCAGCAATCTCCCAAGAGATAGAGAGAAGGGTTTAGATACTAAACACCTGACTAAGATAGTGCCCTCCTTTAAACAAGGGGATGACATCCAGAAATGGCTGGCTGCTTTGGAGAGGGCCTGCACTGTGCAGTGCATTCCCCAGAGTCAGTGGGCAGCTATACTGTGGCTCTCCTTTGATGGTAAAGGTAGAGATAAGCTCCTCACTACAAGAGTGGAGGATGCTAATGATTACCAGGTCCTGAAAAATACACTGGTTGATGGGTTTGGTTTAACCACTGAGCAGTACAGGTTGCTGTTCAGAGATACCCAGAAAACTCAGTCTCAGGACTGGTCTGACTTTGTGGATTGTGCCACTAAGGCTTTGGAGGGCTGGTTGCTGGGTAGCAAGGTTACTGATTACACAGGGTTGTACAATCTCATGATGAGAGAACAAATTTTAAATAATTGTCAGAACCAGTTGTTGCACCAGCACCTTGTTGATTCAGATCTGACCTCTCCCCAAGAATTGGGAAAGAAGGCAGACAAATGGGTCAGAACAAGGATCAAGCAGAACCAGAACCAGAACCAGGGTGGTCAGAAGAAAGCAGACCAGAAGGGTAATGCTAAGAGTGAACAAAATGACCAGAAGTCTTCACCAGGTCCCCAACAAACCAAAGAGGGTGGGGGTCAGGCTTCCCAGAAGAAGAAGACTCAAGAAGGCCAGTCAAAAAGGTGGTGCCAGTACTGTAAAAGTAAGTCTCACTGGTTTAGTGAGTGCACCAAAAGAGGAGGACAAACTCCTGCCACTACAGCCCCTAAGGCAACTGCACCTCCTAGTACAGTCAGTAGTGGTAGTGTACCTCCCAAGGCATTAGTTGGGTTAACCTTGGGAACTGAGGGGTCTGACAACTTAGTTGGCACACTCACTCAGGCTGTCCTTGTCTGTACAGGGGATATGGATATATCCCCTGATATAAGTCCCAATACTTTGGGCAAATACAGGCAGACACCTTTGATTAATGGCAAGATGGCTCAGGCCTATAGGGACACTTGTGCCAGTGTCACCATGGTGACACCTAACTTTGTGGACCCTGGACAGATCATGCCAGGTACAGATTTCCTGGTGACCAATGCCAGCAACGTCACTACCAGTCATAGTATGGCGATTGTGGTTTTCTCCTGGGGTGGAGTGAAGGGTCAAAAGAAAGTTGTAGTCAGTTCAGACCTCCCAGTTGATTGTTTGTTGGGCAATGATTTGGAGTCATCACTATGGTCAGAAGTGGAGCAGAGGACTCACATGGAAATGTTAGGCTTGCCAGCACATGTGCTTGCTGTGACTAGGTCACAGGCCAGAAGATGCCCCACTGAACAGGTGCTGGATCCTGAAAGAATGGACCAGACACCTTCCAAGAAGAAGAACAGTAGGGTTAAGGCTTTGCCTTCCCCCTTGCCCCAGGTTGAGGATCAAGTCTCTGAGGAGGCTGATCTGAGAGAGCTGAGGGAAACTGAGCCTAAAGAGCTTGAACTTGATCAAGTTGAGTTTCTGGGCTCAGGGGGACCCTCCAGAGCAGACCTGGGGAAGGCACAGTTAGACTGCCCTTCCCTTGAACCCCTCAGACAGCAGGCTGCTGCTGAGGCTGCAGGGAATGCCACAGGTGCCCACAGGGTATACTGGGAAGATGGACTCCTGTACTCTGAGTCAAGAGACCCCAAGCCTGGTGCAACCAGGAGGCTGGTCATCCCCTTGTCTCTGAGAGGTTTCCTTCTCACCTTGGCCCATGAGATTCCCCTTGCAGGTCATTTAGGTCAGACAAAGACGTGGGACAGGCTTGTCTCACACTTTCACTGGCCCCACATGAATGAGAATACCAAGGAGTTTTGTCGCTCCTGTGTCACTTGCCAAGCCAGTGGTAAGTCAGGTGGCACAACAAAGGCCCCCCTCATACCACTACCTGTGGTGGGGGTTCCCTTTGAAAGAGTGGGGATTGACATTGTTGGTCCAATGGAACCCCAGACAGCATCAGGGCACACGTTTATACTGGTGGTGGTGGATCATGCCACCAGGTATCCTGAAGCTATTCCACTTAGGACCACTACAGCACCTGTAGTGGCAAGGGCCCTAGTTGGAGTGTTCTCCAGAGTGGGCTTCCCTAAGGAGGTTGTTTCTGACAGAGGTACAAACTTCATGTCAGGATATCTGACTGCAATGTGGAAGGAGTGTGGTGTGAACTACAAGTTCACCACACCCTATCACCCACAATGCAATGGGCTTGCTGAGAGATTCAACAGGACCCTCAAAGGGATGATTCATGGGCTACCTGAAACTCTTAGGAGAAGATGGGATGTCCTGATCCCCTGCCTCTTGTTTGCTTACAGCGAGGTCCCACAGAAGGGGGTTGGCTACAGCCCTTTTGAGCTTCTGTATGGGCATCCTGTAAGAGGACCCCTGTGTTTGGTGAAGGAAGGATGGGAGAGACCTCTCAAAAAGCCTGCAACCAACATAGTGGACTATGTACTTGGTCTCCGCTCCAGGATGGCTGAGTATATGGAAAAGGCATCTAAAAACCTTGAGGCCAGCCAAGAACTCCAAAAAGCTTGGCATGACCAAAAGGCTGTTCTGACGGTGTACCAGCCAGGACAGAAGGTGTGGGTGCTGGAGCCAGTGGCCCCAGCAGCTCTGAAAGACAAATGGTCTGGGCCCCACACCATCATTGAGCAAAAGGGAGAGGTTACCTACTTGGTGGACCTTGGAACTCCCAGGAGCCCTCTCAGAGTGCTCCATGTAAACAGGCTCAAGGCATATGTCGACAGGAAGGACATGAGCTTGCTCATGGCCACAGATGAGGGACAGGAGGAAGAGAGTGACCCTCTCCCAGACCTGCTCACTCAGAATCCTGATGATGGGTCAGTAGATGGTGTTGTCTTTTGTGGCAGCCTCACTGAGCATCAGCAACAGGATTGCAGGCAAGTTCTGCAATCCTTCAGAAATATGTTCTCTCTAACACCCAGCCAAACTGATTGGTGTACCCATGATGTTGACACTGGGGACAGTCTGCCTGTCAAGAGTAAAATCTACAGACAGCCTGATCATGTTAGAGACTGCATCAAAACAGAAGTGCAGAAAATGTTGGAGCTGGGAGTCATTGAGCCCTCAGATAGCCCTTGGGCTAGCCCAGTAGTTCTAGTGCCAAAGCCTCACACCCAGGGTGGTAAGAAAGAGATGAGGTTTTGCGTAGACTACAGAGGCCTCAATACAGTCACTAAGACTGATGCCCACCCAATACCAAGAGCAGATGAACTTATAGATAAATTGGCTTCTGCCAAATTCTTAAGTACATTTGATTTGACAGCTGGGTATTGGCAAATCAGGTTAGCTGAGGAGGCCAAACCCAAGACAGCATTTTCTACCCCTGGTGGGCATTATCAATTTGTGGTAATGCCCTTTGGTTTGAAAAATGCACCTGCCACCTTCCAAAGGTTGGTGAATCAAGTCCTCACTGGGCTGGATGACTTCTGTGCAGCATATCTTGACGATATTGCTGTCTTTAGCTCCACCTGGGAGGATCACCTGGTCCACCTGAGGAAAGTGTTAGAGGCTCTGCAGAAGGCAGGCCTCACTATCAAGGCCACTAAGTGCCAGATAGGGCAGACACAGGTTGTATACCTGGGCCACCTTGTAGGTGGAGGCCAGGTTCAGCCATTGGAGAGTAAAATACAGGCCATCCAGGACTGGGCTCCTCCAATCACCCAGACTCAGGTTCGAGCTTTCTTGGGCCTGACTGGGTACTATAGGAAGTTTGTCAGAAATTATGGGTCCATAGTGACCCCTCTTAATGACCTGACAAGCAAAAAGATGCCAAAGAAAGTTCAGTGGACAGCAAGCTGTCAGAAAGCATTCAATGACCTAAAGCAGGCCATGTGCACAGCACCTATCCTTAAGAGTCCAGATTACTCCAAGCCATTCATTGTCCAAACAGATGCTTCTGAGTTGGGTGTGGGAGCTGTTCTGTCTCAACTGAATTTTGATGGTAATGACCAGCCTATTACTTTCATTAGTAGGAGGCTGACCCCCAGAGAGAAGAATTGGTCAGCTATTGAGAGGGAGGCCTTTGCTGTGGTTTGGGCCCTGAAGAAGCTGAGGGCCTACTTGTTTGGCACTCACTTCACCATTCAGACCGACCATAAGCCCCTCTTGTGGCTAAATCAGATGAAGGGTGAAAACCCCAAACTGCTTAGGTGGTCCATTTCCCTACAGGGGATGGATTTTACAGTGGAGCATAGACCTGGTACTGATCACAGCAATGCTGATGGGCTCTCCAGGTATTTCCACTTAGAGCAAGAAGACTCACCTGGTCAAGGTTAGTTTATTGTCCCAAAGTTTGGGGGGGGGGGTCATGTAGGAGAGTAGGGTCTGCAATCCTATGATCACCCAGATTTTTTGCTTTTTGCTGCACTGGTTTACGACTTTCCCTGGCTGTGGGCCTGCTAATAAGACCCACAGCCTAGCTGTTCTCTCTATCCAAATTGTACTCAGGTACTGAATTGGCACTGGGCCCTCTCCAAGTCCCTGTACCCAGGGCTGAGGTGCACCCAGAAGTCTCCCAGGGGCTGAAGCATGTATTGTGCCACCCCTGGGCTGACTAACTAAACTGACACAACTGTCTGCACGACAGCTGGGGCAAGGTGGTGTACTCACCCTTTGCTTTAGATATAGTATACCTATATCTAACCCTAAAATGGACACACAGATCTCCTATCAGTCACTCCTATGGCAGGCCTTAACAATCCTGAAGGCAGAGTGCTTGGAATCGTGTGAGATGGTGCTCTGGCATGAGCTGAGCCTGTCTGCGGCTTTCGGGATCTATCCCTTAGCCGTTTCCATGATATCGCATACCATATACTCTTAAGTGCATTATAATCCTCGCGGTTATATGCCAACTCTGGTATTGATTTATCAAAACATGTCGAGTAAGGTGTCATACGAATTGGAATACTAACCCCTCGCCAATTCTGGCGACGGGGTTAGCATTCCACCCTTCTAGAGGGACACGACATGTATGTAACCTGTAACCCCGGTTAAAGTCCAACAGAGCCTTAGCTCCACAAAATGGATGCTGCCACCGAGACACAAGTCTGCCCTCCTGCTGCTGGGAGTCCTCCCAGAGCAGGAGGCAAGGACAAAGGGTTTCCTGCCAGGGGCGGTGCTAGCACCGTCCCAGACAGGATTTTGTGTATCCTAGGTAGGCAGGGCTTCAGAGGAAGGTGACTGCAAGTGGCACCCCGATGCTCACTGTGCATAGGCCGGCTGAAACCAGTTCCAGGGGCACTCCAGCCCCTGGCCTGGGGAAAGCCCGCCAAAGGAGAGGGGTGTAACCACCCCCCTCCTGGTCCCACCCATAGGGCAGGACTAAGTCGCGTGCCAGCCCCCTTTTCCCAGATAAAGGTAGGAGCAGGCCCCCTTCCAAATTAGATCATCTTTGGAATCAAGACACAACTTTCTACGAAAGGACATCAAGATTTCTTCTTCAAGATTCTCCCTTGTGACTAAGGAGTAGTCACCCTGCATCCGCAGGCACCATCTTAAGAACACTGCGGTCTGCTGCAAGTCCTTCCTCCGGAATCCGACTGCCCAGCTCGACGAGAACCGGCTTCCCTGGCACCTCTGACCTCTACCCACCTCTACAGCCAAGCTGAGAACCGTGGGTGCGACGAGACCTCGAGGGACCGGCCATCTTCAAGACTGCACGACTTCTTTCCAGCACGACCGCCGAGGGATCCTCTGGTGAGTGCTTTGGGGTCCGAGAAGCCCCGACCCTGAGCAGCCCCAGCACCGAAGTTCAGCCTCCCAGCATCTCCACGATCTGCGTGGGGCCCTTCTGCTTGCGACTGCTCACCGCGTTGTTTGGCTACTAGCCCGCTGGCTTGTGGCCTTCTTAACGACGCCCGACGACATCACTGCTGCTGATCTGGTTGCTCCAGACTGGCCCTTGCTCCCTTCCAAAAGAGGAGCACCCCGGACCCTCCTGGTCCACTCCAGACGCCATTTTAGGTCCACCGCGTGGGCTTGAATTTGCCAAGACTTGTTGCCCCAATCCTGGGTCCAGCGACGTCGACAGCATCATCCATCGTGGGACAGCTCGTACCTCCATCCTGGTCGCCGACAACGCCTCCTGGTCCGTGAGACTGCAGAGCACAGCGTCGCCCACTCACCTAGTCGAGGTGACTACCATCCGGTGCCCTCCTGGTGCCCCTGACTACTGGCTAGTAGTCACGAACTTGGTCCCCTCTGCTTTCAGGTGTCATCCATCTTCGATCCAGGCTTGGATCACTCGAACAATCTTCACTGGTCGCCTGCCAGCAACTCCTTTCCTTCAGGCTCCTGGTTCGTCAACGAAGAATCCCGACGTCTTTTCAGACCTATGCAGCTGCAGCCCCTGGGCTAGGTAACTTCGGCATTTCGGTGCCCCAGCATAGCCTCACTATCCAAGGGTCCAGATCCACTTTCGTTTTTGACCTACCTAGTCGGGTTCGCCCGAGAACACTAACTTTGTGAACACTAGCTTCCATAGGCTTTTTCCCGCCTTACGCGTGAGAGTTCCCACTCTGCACGTGGTGTCCCTAGGCCTCCTGCTCCTAACCTGAGTGTTCAGTATTGTAGGCCTAGCGTTCCTAAAGCCTCTGAGAATCGTTACTTACCTGCTAGTAATTCGCATTCCACTTTTAGAGTATATGGTTTTTCGTGCCCCTCGGGCATTTGTGTAAATTGTGCGACTTAAAGTATTTTTATAAGAGTTTTGTTGTGTGCTTAGCTCCCTGTCTCATAAAGAGCCAGGGTAGTCTTGTTATAAATAAATACACTGTTTATTTTCATAACAACTTGTGTGGTGTCCTTTCACTGGGTGTTCAAGGGGTAATGTGATGGTAAAACAGCTGGCTTAACACGCCCTCTAGAGTCTTAGCCTTAGACTGCTCGTATCCATGCTACTAGGATAGCTGGTCTATAAGGTTGACTTACAACCAATCATCAATAAGGGTTGTTTGGACTGATATATAGTGATCACTAGAATAGTGAGCACTGCACATCAGGCCAACTTCTCACATTGGTGAGCAGCGGTTGGGATTTGAGCTTGCTGTTGTTTTACCACACATATCCTAAGAATATTTTGTGAAAGATCACATAAGTACTAAGGTACATATAACTTAGCTTAGAATACTCTGAGTTCTACTGAACCAGCTGTTGTAGCTCCTAGGGCCTAGCACACCCTAAACTACAACTCTAGCAAGGGATCAGTAGGCAAACATATAGTGTAGGTAAGTGCACCACTTACACCTCACTAGAAAAAGCATGTCTACCCAAGGAGAATCTACTGAGACTCCCCTTGTGGATGTTGACCCTCCACAGGTCAAATCAAGATATGCAGCTCTCAGTTTCCAGGAGATGAGACAAGTGTGTACCTCCAGGAAACTGAAACAGGGGTCTAACCCCACCATTCCCTTTTTAATAGGTCTCTTAGAGACTTATGATGCGAGAAAGATTTCTCAGCTAGATGGGAATATGCCAGCCTTAGAGGGTACCTCTGGGGATCCAGACCTCCCCAACACTGCCAATGCAGTTGAGGAGGGGGATCAAGAGGAAGTCTCTGGGGACGAGGTAGACAAAGGTCTTGAGGTATTCAGAAGGCTAACTAGGGCCAACTTAGACTTGCTTGGGCTAGGATCTGGGGGACCCCCAGTACTGACCCTAAGTAGGCCTAACCTTGGAGTTAGGAGAGATAGATCTCTTTCTAGGGACTCCAATAGATCTCTGGACTCTAATGCCTCTTCTCAGAGGAGAAGGAACTCTCCCCAGAGGAGATTGACTTCCCCTCAGAGAATGGATCATGAAGCTAGGATGAGACAGGCTACTCTGAGGATTGAAAGGGAAGAACTTGCCCTGGCCAAAGAGAAGCTTGCCTTTGCTAGAGAGCAGCAGATGAGTGGGTTAGCTCCCACTGGTGGCAGCAATCTCCCAAGAGATAGAGAGAAGGGTTTAGATACTAAACACCTGACTAAGATAGTGCCCCCCTTTAAACAAGGGGATGACATCCAGAAATGGATGGCTGCTTTGGAGAGGGCCTGCACTGTGCAGTGCATTCCCCAGAGTCAGTGGGCAGCTATACTGTGGCTCTCCTTTGATGGTAAAGGTAGAGATAAGCTCCTCACTACAAGAGTGGAGGATGCTAATGATTACCAGGTCCTGAAAAATACACTGGTTGATGGGTTTGGTTTAACCACTGAGCAGTACAGGTTGCTGTTCAGAGATACCCAGAAAACTCAGTCTCAGGACTGGTCTGACTTTGTGGATTGTGCCACTAAGGCTTTGGAGGGCTGGTTGCTGGGTAGCAAGGTTACTGATTACACAGGGTTGTACAATCTCATGATGAGAGAACAAATTTTAAATAATTGTCAGAACCAGTTGTTGCACCAGCACCTTGTTGATTCAGATCTGACCTCTCCCCAAGAATTGGGAAAGAAGGCAGACAAATGGGTCAGAACAAGGATCAAGCAGAACCAGAACCAGAACCAGGGTGGTCAGAAGAAAGCAGACCAGAAGGGTAATGCTAAGAGTGAACAAAATGACCAGAAGTCTTCACCAGGTCCCCAACAAACCAAAGAGGGTGGGGGTCAGGCTTCCCAGAAGAAGAAGACTCAAGAAGGCCAGTCAAAAAGGTGGTGCCAGTACTGTAAAAGTAAGTCTCACTGGTTTAGTGAGTGCACCAAAAGAGGAGGACAAACTCCTGCCACTACAGCCCCTAAGGCAACTGCACCTCCTAGTACAGTCAGTAGTGGTAGTGTACCTCCCAAGGCATTAGTTGGGTTAACCTTGGGAACTGAGGGGTCTGACAACTTAGTTGGCACACTCACTCAGGCTGTCCTTGTCTGTACAGGGGATATGGATATATCCCCTGATATAAGTCCCAATACTTTGGGCAAATACAGGCAGACACCTTTGATTAATGGCAAGATGGCTCAGGCCTATAGGGACACTTGTGCCAGTGTCACCATGGTGACACCTAACTTTGTGGACCCTGGACAGATCATGCCAGGTACAGATTTCCTGGTGACCAATGCCAGCAACGTCACTACCAGTCATAGTATGGCGATTGTGGTTTTCTCCTGGGGTGGAGTGAAGGGTCAAAAGAAAGTTGTAGTCAGTTCAGACCTCCCAGTTGATTGTTTGTTGGGCAATGATTTTGAGTCATCACTATGGTCAGAAGTGGAGCAGAGGACTCACATGGAAATGTTAGGCTTGCCAGCACATGTGCTTGCTGTGACTAGGTCACAGGCCAGAAGATGCCCCACTGAACAGGTGCTGGATCCTGAAAGAATGGACCAGACACCTTCCAAGAAGAAGAACAGTAGGGTTAAGGCTTTGCCTTCCCCCTTGCCCCAGGTTGAGGATCAAGTCTCTGAGGAGGCTGATCTGAGAGAGCTGAGGGAAACTGAGCCTAAAGAGCTTGAACTTGATCAAGTTGAGTTTCTGGGCTCAGGGGGACCCTCCAGAGCAGACCTGGGGAAGGCACAGTTAGACTGCCCTTCCCTTGAACCCCTCAGAGAGCAGGCTGCTGCTGAGGCTGCAGGGAATGCCACAGGTGCCCACAGGGTATACTGGGAAGATGGACTCCTGTACTCTGAGTCAAGAGACCCCAAGCCTGGTGCAACCAGGAGGCTGGTCATCCCCTTGTCTCTGAGAGGTTTCCTTCTCACCTTGGCCCATGAGATTCCCCTTGCAGGTCATTTAGGTCAGACAAAGACGTGGGACAGGCTTGTCTCACACTTTCACTGGCCCCACATGAATGAGAATACCAAGGAGTTTTGTCGCTCCTGTGTCACTTGCCAAGCCAGTGGTAAGTCAGGTGGCACAACAAAGGCCCCCCTCATACCACTACCTGTGGTGGGGGTTCCCTTTGAAAGAGTGGGGATTGACATTGTTGGTCCAATGGAACCCCAGACAGCATCAGGGCACACGTTTATACTGGTGGTGGTGGATCATGCCACCAGGTATCCTGAAGCTATTCCACTTAGGACCACTACAGCACCTGTAGTGGCAAGGGCCCTAGTTGGAGTGTTCTCCAGAGTGGGCTTCCCTAAGGAGGTTGTTTCTGACAGAGGTACAAACTTCATGTCAGGATATCTGACTGCAATGTGGAAGGAGTGTGGTGTGAACTACAAGTTCACCACACCCTATCACCCACAATGCAATGGGCTTGTTGAGAGATTCAACAGGACCCTCAAAGGGATGATTCATGGGCTACCTGAAACTCTTAGGAGAAGATGGGATGTCCTGATCCCCTGCCTCTTGTTTGCTTACAGCGAGGTCCCACAGAAGGGGGTTGGCTACAGCCCTTTTGAGCTTCTGTATGGGCATCCTGTAAGAGGACCCCTGTGTTTGGTGAAGGAAGGATGGGAGAGACCTCTCAAAAAGGCTGCAACCAACATAGTGGACTATGTACTTGGTCTCCGCTCCAGGATGGCTGAGTATATGGAAAAGGCATCTAAAAACCTTGAGGCCAGCCAAGAACTCCAAAAAGCTTGGCATGACCAAAAGGCTGTTCTGACGGTGTACCAGCCAGGACAGAAGGTGTGGGTGCTGGAGCCAGTGGCCCCAGCAGCTCTGAAAGACAAATGGTCTGGGCCCCACACCATCATTTAGCAAAAGGGAGAGGTTACCTACTTGGTGGACCTTGGAACTCCCAGGAGCCCTCTCAGAGTGCTCCATGTAAACAGGCTCAAGGCATATGTCGACAGGAAGGACATGAGCTTGCTCATGGCCACAGATGAGGGACAGGAGGAAGAGAGTGACCCTCTCCCAGACCTGCTCACTCAGAATCCTGATGATGGGTCAGTAGATGGTGTTGTCTTTTGTGGCAGCCTCACTGAGCATCAGCAACAGGATTGCAGGCAAGTTCTGCAATCCTTCAGACATATGTTCTCTCTAACACCCAGCCAAACTGATTGGTGTACCCATGATGTTGACACTGGGGACAGTCTGCCTGTCAAGAGTAAAATCTACAGACAGCCTGATCATGTTAGAGACTGCATCAAAACAGAAGTGCAGAAAATGTTGGAGCTGGGAGTCATTGAGCCCTCAGATAGCCCTTGGGCTAGCCCAGTAGTTCTAGTGCCAAAGCCTCACACCCAGGGTGGTAAGAAAGAGATGAGGTTTTGCGTAGACTACAGAGGCCTCAATACAGTCACTAAGACTGATGCCCACCCAATACCAAGAGCAGATGAACTTATAGATAAATTGGCTTCTGCCAAATTCTTAAGTACATTTGATTTGACAGCTGGGTATTGGCAAATCAGGTTAGCTGAGGAGGCCAAACCCAAGACAGCATTTTCTACCCCTGGTGGGCATTATCAATTTGTGGTAATGCCCTTTGGTTTGAAAAATGCACCTGCCACCTTCCAAAGGTTGGTGAATCAAGTCCTCACTGGGCTGGATGACTTCTGTGCAGCATATCTTGACGATATTGCTGTCTTTAGCTCCACCTGGGAGGATCACCTGGTCCACCTGAGGAAAGTGTTAGAGGCTCTGCAGAAGGCAGGCCTCACTATCAAGGCCACTAAGTGCCAGATAGGGCAGACACAGGTTGTATACCTGGGCCACCTTGTAGGTGGAGGCCAGGTTCAGCCATTGGAGAGTATAATACAGGCCATCCAGGACTGGGCTCCTCCAATCACCCAGACTCAGGTTCGAGCTTTCTTGGGCCTGACTGGGTACTATAGGAAGTTTGTCAGAAATTATGGGTCCATAGTGACCCCTCTTAATGACCTGACAAGCAAAAAGATGCCAAAGAAAGTTCAGTGGACAGCAAGCTGTCAGAAAGCATTCAATGACCTAAAGCAGGCCATGTGCACAGCACCTATCCTTAAGAGTCCAGATTACTCCAAGCCATTCATTGTCCAAACAGATGCTTCTGAGTTGGGTGTGGGAGCTGTTCTGTCTCAACTGAATTTTGATGGTAATGACCAGCCTATTACTTTCATTAGTAGGAGGCTGACCCCCAGAGAGAAGAATTGGTCAGCTATTGAGAGGGAGGCCTTTGCTGTGGTTTGGGCCCTGAAGAAGCTGAGGGCCTACTTGTTTGGCACTCACTTCACCATTCAGACCGACCATAAGCCCCTCTTGTGGCTAAATCAGATGAAGGGTGAAAACCCCAAACTGCTTAGGTGGTCCATTTCCCTACAGGGGATGGATTTTACAGTGGAGCATAGACCTGGTACTGATCACAGCAATGCTGATGGGCTCTCCAGGTATTTCCACTTAGAGCAAGAAGACTCACCTGGTCAAGGTTAGTTTATTGTCCCAAAGTTTGGGGGGGGGGGTCATGTAGGAGAGTAGGGTCTGCAATCCTATGATCACCCAGATTTTTTGCTTTTTGCTGCACTGGTTTACGACTTTCCCTGGCTGTGGGCCTGCTAATCAGACCCACAGCCTAGCTGTTCTCTCTATCCAAATTGTACTCAGGTACTGAATTGGCACTGGGCCCTCTCCAAGTCCCTGTACCCAGGGCTGAGGTGCACCCAGAAGTCTCCCAGGGGCTGAAGCATGTATTGTGCCACCCCTGGGCTGACTAACTAAACTGACACAACTGGCTGCACGACAGCTGGGGCAAGGTGGTGTACTCACCCTTTGCTTTAGATATAGTATACCTATATCTAACCCTAAAATGGACACACAGATCTCCTATCAGTCACTCCTATGGCAGGCCTTAACAATCCTGAAGGCAGAGTGCTTGGAATCGTGTGAGATGGTGCTCTGGCATGAGCTGAGCCTGTCTGCGGCTTTCGGGATCTATCCCTTAGCCGTTTCCATGATATCGCATACCATATACTCTTAAGTGCATTATAATCCTCGCGGTTATATGCCAACTCTGGTATTGCTTTATCAAAACATGTCGAGTAAGGTGTCATACGAATTGGAATACTAACCCCTCGCCAATTCTGGCGACGGGGTTAGCATTCCACCCTTCTAGAGGGACACGACATGTATGTAACCTGTAACCCCGGTTAAAGTCCAACAGAGCCTTAGCTCCACAAAATGGATGCTGCCACCGAGACACAAGTCTGCCCTCCTGCTGCTGGGAGTCCTCCCAGAGCAGGAGGCAAGGACAAAGGGTTTCCTGCCAGGGGCGGTGCTAGCACCGTCCCAGACAGGATTTTGTGTATCCTAGGTAGGCAGGGCTTCAGAGGAAGGTGACTGCAAGTGGCACCCCGATGCTCACTGTGCATAGGCCGGCTGAAACCAGTTCCAGGGGCACTCCAGCCCCTGGCCTGGGGAAAGCCCGCCAAAGGAGAGGGGTGTAACCACCCCCCTCCTGGTCCCACCCATAGGGCAGGACTAAGTCGCGTGCCAGCCCCCTTTTCCCAGATAAAGGTAGGAGCAGGCCCCCTTCCAAATTAGATCATCTTTGGAATCAAGACACGACTTTCTACGAAAGGACATCAAGATTTCTTCTTCAAGATTCTCCCTTGTGACTAAGGAGTAGTCACCCTGCATCCGCAGGCACCATCTTAAGAACACTGCGGTCTGCTGCAAGTCCTTCCTCCGGAATCCGACTGCCCAGCTCGACGAGAACCGGCTTCCCTGGCACCTCTGACCTCTACCCACCTCTACAGCCAAGCTGAGAACCGTGGGTGCGACGAGACCTCGAGGGACCGGCCATCTTCAAGACTGCACGACTTCTTTCCAGCACGACCGCCGAGGGATCCTCTGGTGAGTGCTTTGGGGTCCGAGAAGCCCCGACCCTGAGCAGCCCCAGCACCGAAGTTCAGCCTCCCAGCATCTCCACGATCTGCGTGGGCCCCTTCTGCTTGCGACTGCTCACCGCGTTGTTTGGCTACTAGCCCGCTGGCTTGTGGCCTTCTTAACGACGCCCGACGACATCACTGCTGCTGGTCTGGTTGCTCCAGACTGGCCCTTGATCCCTTCCAAAAGAGGAGCACCCCGGACCCTCCTGGTCCACTCCAGACGCCATTTTAGGTCCACCGCGTGGGCTTGAATTTGCCAAGACTTGTTGCCCCAATCCTGGGTCCAGCGACGTCGACAGCATCATCCATCGTGGGACAGCTCGTACCTCCATCCTGGTCGCCAACAACGCCTCCTGGTCCGTGAGACTGCAGAGCACAGTGTCGCCCACTCACCTAGTCGAGGTGACTACCATCCGGTGCCCTCCTGGTGCCCCTGACTACTGGCTAGTAGTCACGAACTTGGTCCCCTCTGCTTTCAGGTGTCATCCATCTTCGATCCAGGCTTGGATCACTCGAACAATCTTCACTGGTCGCCTGCCAGCAACTCCTTTCCTTCAGGCTCCTGGTTCGTCAACGAAGAATCCCGACGTCTTTTCAGACCTATGCAGCTGCAGCCCCTGGGCTAGGTAACTTCGGCATTTCGGTGCCCCAGCATAGCCTCACTATCCAAGGGTCCAGATCCACTTTCGTTTTTGACCTACCTAGTCGGGTTCGCCCGAGAACACTAACTTTGTGAACACTAGCTTCCATAGGCTTTTTCCCGCCTTACGCGTGAGAGTTCCCACTCTGCACGTGGTGTCCCTAGGCCCCCTGCTCCTAACCTGAGTGTTCAGTATTGTAGGCCTAGCGTTCCTAAAGCCTCTGAGAATCGTTACTTACCTGCTAGTAATTCGCATTCCACTTTTAGAGTATATGGTTTTTCGTGCCCCTCGGGCATTTGTGTAAATTGTGCGACTTAAAGTATTTTTATAAGAGTTTTGTTGTGTGCTTAGCTCCCTGTCTCATAAAGAGCCAGGGTAGTCTTGTTATAAATAAATACACTGTTTATTTTCATAACAACTTGCGTGGTGTCCTTTCACTGGGTGTTCAAGGGGTAATGTGATGGTAAAACAGCTGGCTTAACACGCCCTCTAGAGTCTTAGCCTTAGACTGCTCGTATCCATGCTACTAGGATAGCTGGTCTATAAGGTTGACTTACAACCAATCATCAATAAGGGTTGTTTGGACTGATATATAGTGATCACTAGAATAGTGAGCACTGCACATCAGGCCAACTTCTCACATTGGTGAGCAGCGGTTGGGATTTGAGCTTGCTGTTGTTTTACCACACATATCCTAAGAATATTTTGTGAAAGATCACATAAGTACTAAGGTACATATAACTTAGCTTAGAATACTCTGAGTTCTACTGAACCAGCTGTTGTAGCTCCTAGGGCCTAGCACACCCTAAACTACAACTCTAGCAAGGGATCAGTAGGCAAACATATAGTGTAGGTAAGTGCACCACTTACACCTCACTAGAAAAAGCATGTCTACCCAAGGAGAATCTACTGAGACTCCCCTTGTGGATGTTGACCCTCCACAGGTCAAATCAAGATATGCAGCTCTCAGTTTCCAGGAGATGAGACAAGTGTGTACCTCCAGGAAACTGAAACAGGGGTCTAACCCCACCATTCCCTTTTTAATAGGTCTCTTAGAGACTTATGATGCGAGAAAGATTTCTCAGCTAGATGGGAATATGCCAACCTTAGAGGGTACCTCTGGGGATCCAGACCTCCCCAACACTGCCGATGCAGTTGAGGAGGGGGATCAAGAGGAACTCTCTGGGGACGAGGTAGACAAAGGTCTTGAGGTAGTCAGAAGGCTAACTAGGGCCAACTTAGACTTGCTTGGGCTAGGATCTGGGGGACCCCCAGTACTGACCCTAAGTAGGCCTAACCTTGGAGTTAGGAGAGATAGATCTCTTTCTAGGGACTCCAATAGATCTCTGCACTCTAATGCCTCTTCTCAGAGGAGAAGGAACTCTCCCCAGAGGAGATTGACTTCCCCTCAGAGAATGGAGCATGAAGCTAGGATGAGACAGGCTACTCTGAGGATTGAAAGGGAAGAACTTGCCCTGGCCAAAGAGAAGCTTGCCTTTGCTAGAGAGCAGCAGATGAGTGGGTTAGCTCCCACTGGTGGCAGCAATCTCCCAAGAGATAGAGAGAAGGGTTTAGATACTAAACACCTGACTAAGATAGTGCCCCCCTTTAAACAAGGGGATGACATCCAGAAATGGATGGCTGCTTTGGAGAGGGCCTGCACTGTGCAGTGCATTCCCCAGAGTCAGTGGGCAGCTATACTGTGGCTCTCCTTTGATGGTAAAGGTAGAGATAAGCTCCTCACTACAAGAGTGGAGGATGCTAATGATTACCAGGTCCTGAAAAATACACTGGTTGATGGGTTTGGTTTAACCACTGAGCAGTACAGGTTGCTGTTCAGAGATACCCAGAAAACTCAGTCTCAGGACTGGTCTGACTTTGTGGATTGTGCCACTAAGGCTTTGGAGGGCTGGTTGCTGGGTAGCAAGGTTACTGATTACACAGGGTTGTACAATCTCATGATGAGAGAACACATTTTAAATAATTGTCAGAACCAGTTGTTGCACCAGCACCTGTTGATTCAGATCTGACCTCTCCCCAAGAATTGGGAAAGAAGGCAGACAAATGGGTCAGAACAAGGATCAAGCAGAACCAGAACCAGAACCAGGGTGGTCAGAAGAAAGCAGACCAGAAGGGTAATGCTAAGAGTGAACAAAATGACCAGAAGTCTTCACCAGGTCCCCAACAAACCAAAGAGGGTGGGGGTCAGGCTTCCCAGAAGAAGAAGACTCAAGAAGGCCAGTCAAAAAGGTGGTGCCAGTACTGTAAAAGTAAGTCTCACTGGTTTAGTGAGTGCACCAAAAGAGGAGGACAAACTCCTGCCACTACAGCCCCTAAGGCAACTGCACCTCCTAGTACAGTCAGTAGTGGTAGTGTACCTCCCAAGGCATTAGTTGGGTTAACCTTGGGAACTGAGGGGTCTGACAACTTAGTTGGCACACTCACTCAGGCTGTCCTTGTCTGTACAGGGGATGTGGATATATCCCCTGATATAAGTCCCAATACTTTGGGCAAATACAGGCAGACACCTTTGATTAATGGCAAGATGGCTCAGGCCTATAGGGACACTTGTGCCAGTGTCACCATGGTGACACCTAACTTTGTGGACCCTGGACAGATCATGCCAGGTACAGATTTCCTGGTGACCAATGCCAGCAACGTCACTACCAGTCATAGTATGGCGATTGTGGTTTTCTCCTGGGGTGGAGTGAAGGGTCAAAAGAAAGTTGTAGTCAGTTCAGACCTCCCAGTTGATTGTTTGTTGGGCAATGATTTTGAGTCATCACTATGGTCAGAAGTGGAGCAGAGGACTCACATGGAAATGTTAGGCTTGCCAGCACATGTGCTTGCTGTGACTAGGTCACAGGCCAGAAGATGCCCCACTGAACAGGTGCTGGATCCTGAAAGAATGGACCAGACACCTTCCAAGAAGAAGAACAGTAGGGTTAAGGCTTTGCCTTCCCCCTTGCCCCAGGTTGAGGATCAAGTCTCTGAGGAGGCTGATCTGAGAGAGCTGAGGGAAACTGAGCCTAAAGAGCTTGAACTTGATCAAGTTGAGTTTCTGGGCTCAGGGGGACCCTCCAGAGCAGACCTGGGGAAGGCACAGTTAGACTGCCCTTCCCTTGAACCCCTCAGAGAGCAGGCTGCTGCTGAGGCTGCAGGGAATGCCACAGGTGCCCACAGGGTATACTGGGAAGATGGACTCCTGTACTCTGAGTCAAGAGACCCCAAGCCTGGTGCAACCAGGAGGCTGGTCATCCCCTTGTCTCTGAGAGGTTTCCTTCTCACCTTGGCCCATGAGATTCCCCTTGCAGGTCATTTAGGTCAGACAAAGACGTGGGACAGGCTTGTCTCACACTTTCACTGGCCCCACATGAATGAGAATACCAAGGAGTTTTGTCGCTCCTGTGTCACTTGCCAAGCCAGTGGTAAGTCAGGTGGCACAACAAAGGCCCCCCTCATACCACTACCTGTGGTGGGGGTTCCCTTTGAAAGAGTGGGGATTGACATTGTTGGTCCAATGGAACCCCAGACAGCATCAGGGCACACGTTTATACTGGTGGTGGTGGATCATGCCACCAGGTATCCTGAAGCTATTCCACTTAGGACCACTACAGCACCTGTAGTGGCAAGGGCCCTAGTTGGAGTGTTCTCCAGAGTGGGCTTCCCTAAGGAGGTTGTTTCTGACAGAGGTACAAACTTCATGTCAGGATATCTGACTGCAATGTGGAAGGAGTGTGGTGTGAACTACAAGTTCACCACACCCTATCACCCACAATGCAATGGGCTTGTTGAGAGATTCAACAGGACCCTCAAAGGGATGATTCATGGGCTACCTGAAACTCTTAGGAGAAGATGGGATGTCCTGATCCCCTGCCTCTTGTTTGCTTACAGCGAGGTCCCACAGAAGGGGGTTGGCTACAGCCCTTTTGAGCTTCTGTATGGGCATCCTGTAAGAGGACCCCTGTGTTTGGTGAAGGAAGGATGGGAGAGACCTCTCAAAAAGGCTGCAACCAACATAGTGGACTATGTACTTGGTCTCCGCTCCAGGATGGCTGAGTATATGGAAAAGGCATCTAAAAACCTTGAGGCCAGCCAAGAACTCCAAAAAGCTTGGCATGACCAAAAGGCTGTTCTGACGGTGTACCAGCCAGGACAGAAGGTGTGGGTGCTGGAGCCAGTGGCCCCAGCAGCTCTGAAAGACAAATGGTCTGGGCCCCACACCATCATTTAGCAAAAGGGAGAGGTTACCTACTTGGTGGACCTTGGAACTCCCAGGAGCCCTCTCAGAGTGCTCCATGTAAACAGGCTCAAGGCATATGTCGACAGGAAGGACATGAGCTTGCTCATGGCCACAGATGAGGGACAGGAGGAAGAGAGTGACCCTCTCCCAGACCTGCTCACTCAGAATCCTGATGATGGGTCAGTAGATGGTGTTGTCTTTTGTGGCAGCCTCACTGAGCATCAGCAACAGGATTGCAGGCAAGTTCTGCAATCCTTCAGACATATGTTCTCTCTAACACCCAGCCAAACTGATTGGTGTACCCATGATGTTGACACTGGGGACAGTCTGCCTGTCAAGAGTAAAATCTACAGACAGCCTGATCATGTTAGAGACTGCATCAAAACAGAAGTGCAGAAAATGTTGGAGCTGGGAGTCATTGAGCCCTCAGATAGCCCTTGGGCTAGCCCAGTAGTTCTAGTGCCAAAGCCTCACACCCAGGGTGGTAAGAAAGAGATGAGGTTTTGCGTAGACTACAGAGGCCTCAATACAGTCACTAAGACTGATGCCCACCCAATACCAAGAGCAGATGAACTTATAGATAAATTGGCTTCTGCCAAATTCTTAAGTACATTTGATTTGACAGCTGGGTATTGGCAAATCAGGTTAGCTGAGGAGGCCAAACCCAAGACAGCATTTTCTACCCCTGGTGGGCATTATCAATTTGTGGTAATGCCCTTTGGTTTGAAAAATGCACCTGCCACCTTCCAAAGGTTGGTGAATCAAGTCCTCACTGGGCTGGATGACTTCTGTGCAGCATATCTTGACGATATTGCTGTCTTTAGCTCCACCTGGGAGGATCACCTGGTCCACCTGAGGAAAGTGTTAGAGGCTCTGCAGAAGGCAGGCCTCACTATCAAGGCCACTAAGTGCCAGATAGGGCAGACACAGGTTGTATACCTGGGCCACCTTGTAGGTGGAGGCCAGGTTCAGCCATTGGAGAGTATAATACAGGCCATCCAGGACTGGGCTCCTCCAATCACCCAGACTCAGGTTCGAGCTTTCTTGGGCCTGACTGGGTACTATAGGAAGTTTGTCAGAAATTATGGGTCCATAGTGACCCCTCTTAATGACCTGACAAGCAAAAAGATGCCAAAGAAAGTTCAGTGGACAGCAAGCTGTCAGAAAGCATTCAATGACCTAAAGCAGGCCATGTGCACAGCACCTATCCTTAAGAGTCCAGATTACTCCAAGCCATTCATTGTCCAAACAGATGCTTCTGAGTTGGGTGTGGGAGCTGTTCTGTCTCAACTGAATTTTGATGGTAATGACCAGCCTATTACTTTCATTAGTAGGAGGCTGACCCCCAGAGAGAAGAATTGGTCAGCTATTGAGAGGGAGGCCTTTGCTGTGGTTTGGGCCCTGAAGAAGCTGAGGGCCTACTTGTTTGGCACTCACTTCACCATTCAGACCGACCATAAGCCCCTCTTGTGGCTAAATCAGATGAAGGGTGAAAACCCCAAACTGCTTAGGTGGTCCATTTCCCTACAGGGGATGGATTTTACAGTGGAGCATAGACCTGGTACTGATCACAGCAATGCTGATGGGCTCTCCAGGTATTTCCACTTAGAGCAAGAAGACTCACCTGGTCAAGGTTAGTTTATTGTCCCAAAGTTTGGGGGGGGGGGTCATGTAGGAGAGTAGGGTCTGCAATCCTATGATCACCCAGATTTTTTGCTTTTTGCTGCACTGGTTTACGACTTTCCCTGGCTGTGGGCCTGCTAATCAGACCCACAGCCTAGCTGTTCTCTCTATCCAAATTGTACTCAGGTACTGAATTGGCACTGGGCCCTCTCCAAGTCCCTGTACCCAGGGCTGAGGTGCACCCAGAAGTCTCCCAGGGGCTGAAGCATGTATTGTGCCACCCCTGGGCTGACTAACTAAACTGACACAACTGGCTGCACGACAGCTGGGGCAAGGTGGTGTACTCACCCTTTGCTTTAGACATAGTATACCTATATCTAACCCTAAAATGGACACACAGATCTCCTATCAGTCACTCCTATGGCAGGCCTTAACAATCCTGAAGGCAGAGTGCTTGGAATCGTGTGAGATGGTGCTCTGGCATGAGCTGAGCCTGTCTGCGGCTTTCGGGATCTATCCCTTAGCCGTTTCCATGATATCGCATACCATATACTCTTAAGTGCATTATAATCCTCGCGGTTATATGCCAACTCTGGTATTGCTTTATCAAAACATGTCGAGTAAGGTGTCATACGAATTGGAATACTAACCCCTCGCCAATTCTGGCGACGGGGTTAGCATTCCACCCTTCTAGAGGGACACGACATGTATGTAACCTGTAACCCCGGTTAAAGTCCAACAGAGCCTTAGCTCCACAAAATGGATGCTGCCACCGAGACACAAGTCTGCCCTCCTGCTGCTGGGAGTCCTCCCAGAGCAGGAGGCAAGGACAAAGGGTTTCCTGCCAGGGGCGGTGCTAGCACCGTCCCAGACAGGATTTTGTGTATCCTAGGTAGGCAGGGCTTCAGAGGAAGGTGACTGCAAGTGGCACCCCGATGCTCACTGTGCATAGGCCGGCTGAAACCAGTTCCAGGGGCACTCCAGCCCCTGGCCTGGGGAAAGCCCGCCAAAGGAGAGGGGTGTAACCACCCCCCTCCTGGTCCCACCCATAGGGCAGGACTAATTCGCGTGCCAGCCCCCTTTTCCCAGATAAAGGTAGGAGCAGGCCCCCTTCCAAATTAGATCATCTTTGGAATCAAGACACGACTTTCTACGAAAGGACATCAAGATTTCTTCTTCAAGATTCTCCCTTGTGACTAAGGAGTAGTCACCCTGCATCCGCAGGCACCATCTTAAGAACACTGCGGTCTGCTGCAAGTCCTTCCTCCGGAATCCGACTGCCCAGCTCGACGAGAACCGGCTTCCCTGGCACCTCTGACCTCTACCCACCTCTACAGCCAAGCTGAGAACCGTGGGTGCGACGAGACCTCGAGGGACCGGCCATCTTCAAGACTGCACGACTTCTTTCCAGCACGACCGCCGAGGGATCCTCTGGTGAGTGCTTTGGGGTCCGAGAAGCCCCGACCCTGAGCAGCCCCAGCACCGAAGTTCAGCCTCCCAGCATCTCCACGATCTGCGTGGGCCCCTTCTGCTTGCGACTGCTCACCGCGTTGTTTGGCTACTAGCCCGCTGGCTTGTGGCCTTCTTAACGACGCCCGACGACATCACTGCTGCTGGTCTGGTTGCTCCAGACTGGCCCTTGATCCCTTCCAAAAGAGGAGCACCCCGGACCCTCCTGGTCCACTCCAGACGCCATTTTAGGTCCACCGCGTGGGCTTGAATTTGCCAAGACTTGTTGCCCCAATCCTGGGTCCAGCGACGTCGACAGCATCATCCATCGTGGGACAGCTCGTACCTCCATCCTGGTCGCCAACAACGCCTCCTGGTCCGTGAGACTGCAGAGCACAGTGTCGCCCACTCACCTAGTCGAGGTGACTACCATCCGGTGCCCTCCTGGTGCCCCTGACTACTGGCTAGTAGTCACGAACTTGGTCCCCTCTGCTTTCAGGTGTCATCCATCTTCGATCCAGGCTTGGATCACTCGAACAATCTTCACTGGTCGCCTGCCAGCAACTCCTTTCCTTCAGGCTCCTGGTTCGTCAACGAAGAATCCCGACGTCTTTTCAGACCTATGCAGCTGCAGCCCCTGGGCTAGGTAACTTCGGCATTTCGGTGCCCCAGCATAGCCTCACTATCCAAGGGTCCAGATCCACTTTCGTTTTTGACCTACCTAGTCGGGTTCGCCCGAGAACACTAACTTTGTGAACACTAGCTTCCATAGGCTTTTTCCCGCCTTACGCGTGAGAGTTCCCACTCTGCACGTGGTGTCCCTAGGCCTCCTGCTCCTAACCTGAGTGTTCAGTATTGTAGGCCTAGCGTTCCTAAAGCCTCTGAGAATCGTTACTTACCTGCTAGTAATTCGCATTCCACTTTTAGAGTATATGGTTTTTCGTGCCCCTCGGGCATTTGTGTAAATTGTGCGACTTAAAGTATTTTTATAAGAGTTTTGTTGTGTGCTTAGCTCCCTGTCTCATAAAGAGCCAGGGTAGTCTTGTTATAAATAAATACACTGTTTATTTTCATAACAACTTGCGTGGTGTCCTTTCACTGGGTGTTCAAGGGGTAATGTGATGGTAAAACAGCTGGCTTAACACGCCCTCTAGAGTCTTAGCCTTAGACTGCTCGTATCCATGCTACTAGGATAGCTGGTCTATAAGGTTGACTTACAACCAATCATCAATAAGGGTTGTTTGGACTGATATATAGTGATCACTAGAATAGTGAGCACTGCACATCAGGCCAACTTCTCACATTGGTGAGCAGCGGTTGGGATTTGAGCTTGCTGTTGTTTTACCACACATATCCTAAGAATATTTTGTGAAAGATCACATAAGTACTAAGGTACATATAACTTAGCTTAGAATACTCTGAGTTCTACTGAACCAGCTGTTGTAGCTCCTAGGGCCTAGCACACCCTAAACTACAACTCTAGCAAGGGATCAGTAGGCAAACATATAGTGTAGGTAAGTGCACCACTTACACCTCACTAGAAAAAGCATGTCTACCCAAGGAGAATCTACTGAGACTCCCCTTGTGGATGTTGACCCTCCACAGGTCAAATCAAGATATGCAGCTCTCAGTTTCCAGGAGATGAGACAAGTGTGTACCTCCAGGAAACTGAAACAGGGGTCTAACCCCACCATTCCCTTTTTAATAGGTCTCTTAGAGACTTATGATGCGAGAAAGATTTCTCAGCTAGATGGGAATATGCCAACCTTAGAGGGTACCTCTGGGGATCCAGACCTCCCCAACACTGCCGATGCAGTTGAGGAGGGGGATCAAGAGGAACTCTCTGGGGACGAGGTAGACAAAGGTCTTGAGGTAGTCAGAAGGCTAACTAGGGCCAACTTAGACTTGCTTGGGCTAGGATCTGGGGGACCCCCAGTACTGACCCTAAGTAGGCCTAACCTTGGAGTTAGGAGAGATAGATCTCTTTCTAGGGACTCCAATAGATCTCTGCACTCTAATGCCTCTTCTCAGAGGAGAAGGAACTCTCCCCAGAGGAGATTGACTTCCCCTCAGAGAATGGAGCATGAAGCTAGGATGAGACAGGCTACTCTGAGGATTGAAAGGGAAGAACTTGCCCTGGCCAAAGAGAAGCTTGCCTTTGCTAGAGAGCAGCAGATGAGTGGGTTAGCTCCCACTGGTGGCAGCAATCTCCCAAGAGATAGAGAGAAGGGTTTAGATACTAAACACCTGACTAAGATAGTGCCCCCCTTTAAACAAGGGGATGACATCCAGAAATGGATGGCTGCTTTGGAGAGGGCCTGCACTGTGCAGTGCATTCCCCAGAGTCAGTGGGCAGCTATACTGTGGCTCTCCTTTGATGGTAAAGGTAGAGATAAGCTCCTCACTACAAGAGTGGAGGATGCTAATGATTACCAGGTCCTGAAAAATACACTGGTTGATGGGTTTGGTTTAACCACTGAGCAGTACAGGTTGCTGTTCAGAGATACCCAGAAAACTCAGTCTCAGGACTGGTCTGACTTTGTGGATTGTGCCACTAAGGCTTTGGAGGGCTGGTTGCTGGGTAGCAAGGTTACTGATTACACAGGGTTGTACAATCTCATGATGAGAGAACACATTTTAAATAATTGTCAGAACCAGTTGTTGCACCAGCACCTGTTGATTCAGATCTGACCTCTCCCCAAGAATTGGGAAAGAAGGCAGACAAATGGGTCAGAACAAGGATCAAGCAGAACCAGAACCAGAACCAGGGTGGTCAGAAGAAAGCAGACCAGAAGGGTAATGCTAAGAGTGAACAAAATGACCAGAAGTCTTCACCAGGTCCCCAACAAACCAAAGAGGGTGGGGGTCAGGCTTCCCAGAAGAAGAAGACTCAAGAAGGCCAGTCAAAAAGGTGGTGCCAGTACTGTAAAAGTAAGTCTCACTGGTTTAGTGAGTGCACCAAAAGAGGAGGACAAACTCCTGCCACTACAGCCCCTAAGGCAACTGCACCTCCTAGTACAGTCAGTAGTGGTAGTGTACCTCCCAAGGCATTAGTTGGGTTAACCTTGGGAACTGAGGGGTCTGACAACTTAGTTGGCACACTCACTCAGGCTGTCCTTGTCTGTACAGGGGATGTGGATATATCCCCTGATATAAGTCCCAATACTTTGGGCAAATACAGGCAGACACCTTTGATTAATGGCAAGATGGCTCAGGCCTATAGGGACACTTGTGCCAGTGTCACCATGGTGACACCTAACTTTGTGGACCCTGGACAGATCATGCCAGGTACAGATTTCCTGGTGACCAATGCCAGCAACGTCACTACCAGTCATAGTATGGCGATTGTGGTTTTCTCCTGGGGTGGAGTGAAGGGTCAAAAGAAAGTTGTAGTCAGTTCAGACCTCCCAGTTGATTGTTTGTTGGGCAATGATTTTGAGTCATCACTATGGTCAGAAGTGGAGCAGAGGACTCACATGGAAATGTTAGGCTTGCCAGCACATGTGCTTGCTGTGACTAGGTCACAGGCCAGAAGATGCCCCACTGAACAGGTGCTGGATCCTGAAAGAATGGACCAGACACCTTCCAAGAAGAAGAACAGTAGGGTTAAGGCTTTGCCTTCCCCCTTGCCCCAGGTTGAGGATCAAGTCTCTGAGGAGGCTGATCTGAGAGAGCTGAGGGAAACTGAGCCTAAAGAGCTTGAACTTGATCAAGTTGAGTTTCTGGGCTCAGGGGGACCCTCCAGAGCAGACCTGGGGAAGGCACAGTTAGACTGCCCTTCCCTTGAACCCCTCAGAGAGCAGGCTGCTGCTGAGGCTGCAGGGAATGCCACAGGTGCCCACAGGGTATACTGGGAAGATGGACTCCTGTACTCTGAGTCAAGAGACCCCAAGCCTGGTGCAACCAGGAGGCTGGTCATCCCCTTGTCTCTGAGAGGTTTCCTTCTCACCTTGGCCCATGAGATTCCCCTTGCAGGTCATTTAGGTCAGACAAAGACGTGGGACAGGCTTGTCTCACACTTTCACTGGCCCCACATGAATGAGAATACCAAGGAGTTTTGTCGCTCCTGTGTCACTTGCCAAGCCAGTGGTAAGTCAGGTGGCACAACAAAGGCCCCCCTCATACCACTACCTGTGGTGGGGGTTCCCTTTGAAAGAGTGGGGATTGACATTGTTGGTCCAATGGAACCCCAGACAGCATCAGGGCACACGTTTATACTGGTGGTGGTGGATCATGCCACCAGGTATCCTGAAGCTATTCCACTTAGGACCACTACAGCACCTGTAGTGGCAAGGGCCCTAGTTGGAGTGTTCTCCAGAGTGGGCTTCCCTAAGGAGGTTGTTTCTGACAGAGGTACAAACTTCATGTCAGGATATCTGACTGCAATGTGGAAGGAGTGTGGTGTGAACTACAAGTTCACCACACCCTATCACCCACAATGCAATGGGCTTGTTGAGAGATTCAACAGGACCCTCAAAGGGATGATTCATGGGCTACCTGAAACTCTTAGGAGAAGATGGGATGTCCTGATCCCCTGCCTCTTGTTTGCTTACAGCGAGGTCCCACAGAAGGGGGTTGGCTACAGCCCTTTTGAGCTTCTGTATGGGCATCCTGTAAGAGGACACCTGTGTTTGGTGAAGGAAGGATGGGAGAGACCTCTCAAAAAGCCTGCAACCAACATAGTGGACTATGTACTTGGTCTCCGCTCCAGGATGGCTGAGTATATGGAAAAGGCATCTAAAAACCTTGAGGCCAGCCAAGAACTCCAACAAGCTTGGCATGACCAAAAGGCTGTTCTGACGGTGTACCAGCCAGGACAGAAGGTGTGGGTGCTGGAGCCAGTGGCCCCAGCAGCTCTGAAAGACAAATGGTCTGGGCCCCACACCATCATTGAGCAAAAGGGAGAGGTTACCTACTTGGTGGACCTTGGAACTCCCAGGAGCCCTCTCAGAGTGCTCCATGTAAACAGGCTCAAGGCATATGTCGACAGGAAGGACATGAGCTTGCTCATGGCCACAGATGAGGGACAGGAGGAAGAGAGTGACCCTCTCCCAGACCTGCTCACTCAGAATCCTGATGATGGGTCAGTAGATGGTGTTGTCTTTTGTGGCAGCCTCACTGAGCATCAGCAACAGGATTGCAGGCAAGTTCTGCAATCCTTCAGACATATGTTCTCTCTAACACCCAGCCAAACTGATTGGTGTACCCATGATGTTGACACTGGGGACAGTCTGCCTGTCAAGAGTAAAATCTACAGACAGCCTGATCATGTTAGAGACTGCATCAAAACAGAAGTGCAGAAAATGTTGGAGCTGGGAGTCATTGAGCCCTCAGATAGCCCTTGGGCTAGCCCAGTAGTTCTAGTGCCAAAGCCTCACACCCAGGGTGGTAAGAAAGAGATGAGGTTTTGCGTAGACTACAGAGGCCTCAATACAGTCACTAAGACTGATGCCCACCCAATACCAAGAGCAGATGAACTTATAGATAAATTGGCTTCTGCCAAATTCTTAAGTACATTTGATTTGACCGCTGGGTATTGGCAAATCAGGTTAGCTGAGGAGGCCAAACCCAAGACAGCATTTTCTACCCCTGGTGGGCATTATCAATTTGTGGTAATGCCCTTTGGTTTGAAAAATGCACCTGCCACCTTCCAAAGGTTGGTGAATCAAGTCCTCACTGGGCTGGATGACTTCTGTGCAGCATATCTTGACGATATTGCTGTCTTTAGCTCCACCTGGGAGGATCACCTGGTCCACCTGAGGAAAGTGTTAGAGGCTCTGCAGAAGGCAGGCCTCACTATCAAGGCCACTAAGTGCCAGATAGGGCAGACACAGGTTGTATACATGGGCCACCTTGTAGGTGGAGGCCAGGTTCAGCCATTGGAGAGTAAAATACAGGCCATCCAGGACTGGGCTCCTCCAATCACCCAGACTCAGGTTCGAGCTTTCTTGGGCCTGACTGGGTACTATAGGAAGTTTGTCAGAAATTATGGGTCCATAGTGACCCCTCTTAATGACCTGACAAGCAAAAAGATGCCAAAGAAAGTTCAGTGGACAGCAAGCTGTCAGAAAGCATTCAATGACCTAAAGCAGGCCATGTGCACAGCACCTATCCTTAAGAGTCCAGATTACTCCAAGCCATTCATTGTCCAAACAGATGCTTCTGAGTTGGGTGTGGGAGCTGTTCTGTCTCAACTGAATTTTGATGGTAATGACCAGCCTATTACTTTCATTAGTAGGAGGCTGAACCCCAGAGAGAAGAATTGGTCAGCTATTGAGAGGGAGGCCTTTGCTGTGGTTTGGGCCCTGAAGAAGCTGAGGGCCTACTTGTTTGGCACTCACTTCACCATTCAGACCGACCATAAGCCCCTCTTGTGGCTAAATCAGATGAAGGGTGAAAACCCCAAACTGCTTAGGTGGTCCATTTCCCTACAGGGGATGGATTTTACAGTGGAGCATAGACCTGGTACTGATCACAGCAATGCTGATGGGCTCTCCAGGTATTTCCACTTAGAGCAAGAAGACTCACCTGGTCAAGGTTAGTTTATTGTCCCAAAGTTTGGGGGGGGGTCATGTAGGAGAGTAGGGTCTGCAATCCTATGATCACCCAGATTTTTTGCTTTTTGCTGCACTGGTTTACGACTTTCCCTGGCTGTGGGCCTGCTAATCAGACCCACAGCCTAGCTGTTCTCTCTATCCAAATTGTACTCAGGTACTGAATTGGCACTGGGCCCTCTCCAAGTCCCTGTACCCAGGGCTGAGGTGCACCCAGAAGTCTCCCAGGGGCTGAAGCATGTATTGTGCCACCCCTGGGCTGACTAACTAAACTGACACAACTGGCTGCACGACAGCTGGGGCAAGGTGGTGTACACACCCTTTGCTTTAGATATAGTATACCTATATCTAACCCTAAAATGGACACACAGATCTCCTATCAGTCACTCCTATGGCAGGCCTTAACAATCCTGAAGGCAGAGTGCTTGGAATCGTGTGAGATGGTGCTCTGGCATGAGCTGAGCCTGTCTGCGGCTTTCGGGATCTATCCCTTAGCCGTTTCCATGATATCGCATACCATATACTCTTAAGTGCATTATAATCCTCGCGGTTATATGCCAACTCTGGTATTGCTTTATCAAAACATGTCGAGTAAGGTGTCATACGAATTGGAATACTAACCCCTCGCCAATTCTGGCGACGGGGTTAGCATTCCACCCTTCTAGAGGGACACGACATGTATGTAACCTGTAACCCCGGTTAAAGTCCAACAGAGCCTTAGCTCCACAAAATGGATGCTGCCACCGAGACACAAGTCTGCCCTCCTGCTGCTGGGAGTCCTCCCAGAGCAGGAGGCAAGGACAAAGGGTTTCCTGCCAGGGGCGGTGCTAGCACCGTCCCAGACAGGATTTTGTGTATCCTAGGTAGGCAGGGCTTCAGAGGAAGGTGACTGCAAGTGGCACCCCGATGCTCACTGTGCATAGGCCGGCTGAAACCAGTTCCAGGGGCACTCCAGCCCCTGGCCTGGGGAAAGCCCGCCAAAGGAGAAGGGTGTAACCACCCCCCTCCTGGTCCCACCCATAGGGCAGGACTAAGTCGCGTGCCAGCCCCCTTTTCCCAGATAAAGGTAGGAGCAGGCCCCCTTCCAAATTAGATCATCTTTGGAATCAAGACACGACTTTCTACGAAAGGACATCAAGATTTCTTCTTCAAGATTCTCCCTTGTGACTAAGGAGTAGTCACCCTGCATCCGCAGGCACCATCTTAAGAACACTGCGGTCTGCTGCAAGTCCTTCCTCCGGAATCCGACTGCCCAGCTCGACGAGAACCGGCTTCCCTGGCACCTCTGACCTCTACCCACCTCTACAGCCAAGCTGAGAACCGTGGGTGCGACGAGACCTCGAGGGACCGGCCATCTTCAAGACTGCACGACTTCTTTCCAGCACGACCGCCGAGGGATCCTCTGGTGAGTGCTTTGGGGTCCGAGAAGCCCCGACCCTGAGCAGCCCCAGCACCGAAGTTCAGCCTCCCAGCATCTCCACGATCTGCGTGGGGCCCTTCTGCTTGCGACTGCTCACCGCGTTGTTTGGCTACTAGCCCGCTGGCTTGTGGCCTTCTTAACGACGCCCGACGACATCACTGCTGCTGGTCTGGTTGCTCCAGACTGGCCCTTGCTCCCTTCCAAAAGAGGAGCACCCCGGACCCTCCTGGTCCACTCCAGACGCCATTTTAGGTCCACCGCGTGGGCTTGAATTTGCCAAGACTTGTTGCCCCAATCCTGGGTCCAGCGACGTCGACAGCATCATCCATCGTGGGACAGCTCGTACCTCCATCCTGGTCGCCGACAACGCCTCCTGGTCCGTGAGACTGCAGAGCACAGCGTCGCCCACTCACCTAGTCGAGGTGACTACCATCCGGTGCCCTCCTGGTGCCCCTGACTACTGGCTAGTAGTCACAAACTTGGTCCCCTCTGCTTTCAGGTGTCATCCATCTTCGATCCAGGCTTGGATCACTCGAACAATCTTCACTGGTCGCCTGCCAGCAACTCCTTTCCTTCAGGCTCCTGGTTCGTCAACGAAGAATCCCGACGTCTTTTCAGACCTATGCAGCTGCAGCCCCTGGGCTAGGTAACTTCGGCATTTCGGTGCCCCAGCATAGCCTCACTATCCAAGGGTCCAGATCCACTTTCGTTTTTGACCTACCTAGTCGGGTTCGCCCGAGAACACTAACTTTGTGAACACTAGCTTCCATAGGCTTTTTCCCGCCTTACGCGTGAGAGTTCCCACTCTGCACGTGGTGTCCCTAGGCCTCCTGCTCCTAACCTGAGTGTTCAGTATTGTAGGCCTAGCGTTCCTAAAGCCTCTGAGAATCGTTACTTACCTGCTAGTAATTCGCATTCCACTTTTAGAGTATATGGTTTTTCGTGCCCCTCGGGCATTTGTGTAAATTGTGCGACTTAAAGTATTTTTATAAGAGTTTTGTTGTGTGCTTAGCTCCCTGTCTCATAAAGAGCCAGGGTAGTCTTGTTATAAATAAATACACTGTTTATTTTCATAACAACTTGTGTGGTGTCCTTTCACTGGGTGTTCAAGGGGTAATGTGATGGTAAAACAGCTGGCTTAACACGCCCTCTAGAGTCTTAGCCTTAGACTGCTCGTATCCATGCTACTAGGATAGCTGGTCTATAAGGTTGACTTACAACCAATCATCAATAAGGGTTGTTTGGACTGATATATAGTGATCACTAGAATAGTGAGCACTGCACATCAGGCCAACTTCTCACATTGGTGAGCAGCGGTTGGGATTTGAGCTTGCTGTTGTTTTACCACACATATCCTAAGAATATTTTGTGAAAGATCACATAAGTACTAAGGTACATATAACTTAGCTTAGAATACTCTGAGTTCTACTGAACCAGCTGTTGTAGCTCCTAGGGCCTAGCACACCCTAAACTACAACTCTAGCAAGGGATCAGTAGGCAAACATATAGTGTAGGTAAGTGCACCACTTACACCTCACTAGAAAAAGCATGTCTACCCAAGGAGAATCTACTGAGACTCCCCTTGTGGATGTTGACCCTCCACAGGTCAAATCAAGATATGCAGCTCTCAGTTTCCAGGAGATGAGACAAGTGTGTACCTCCAGGAAACTGAAACAGGGGTCTAACCCCACCATTCCCTTTTTAATAGGTCTCTTAGAGACTTATGATGCGAGAAAGATTTCTCAGCTAGATGGGAATATGCCAGCCTTAGAGGGTACCTCTGGGGATCCAGACCTCCCCAACACTGCCAATGCAGTTGAGGAGGGGGATCAAGAGGAACTCTCTGGGGACGAGGTAGACAAAGGTCTTGAGGTAGTCAGAAGGCTAACTAGGGCCAACTTAGACTTGCTTGGGCTAGGATCTGGGGGACCCCCAGTACTGACCCTAAGTAGGCCTAACCTTGGAGTTAGGAGAGATAGATCTCTTTCTAGGGACTCCAATAGATCTCTGCACTCTAATGCCTCTTCTCAGAGGAGAAGGAACTCTCCCCAGAGGAGATTGACTTCCCCTCAGAGAATGGAGCATGAAGCTAGGATGAGACAGGCTACTCTGAGGATTGAAAGGGAAGAACTTGCCCTGGCCAAAGAGAAGCTTGCCTTTGCTAGAGAGCAGCAGATGAGTGGGTTAGCTCCCACTGGTGGCAGCAATCTCCCAAGAGATAGAGAGAAGGGTTTAGATACTAAACACCTGACTAAGATAGTGCCCCCCTTTAAACAAGGGGATGACATCCAGAAATGGATGGCTGCTTTGGAGAGGGCCTGCACTGTGCAGTGCATTCCCCAGAGTCAGTGGGCAGCTATACTGTGGCTCTCCTTTGATGGTAAAGGTAGAGATAAGCTCCTCACTACAAGAGTGGAGGATGCTAATGATTACCAGGTCCTGAAAAATACACTGGTTGATGGGTTTGGTTTAACCACTGAGCAGTACAGGTTGCTGTTCAGAGATACCCAGAAAACTCAGTCTCAGGACTGGTCTGACTTTGTGGATTGTGCCACTAAGGCTTTGGAGGGCTGGTTGCTGGGTAGCAAGGTTACTGATTACACAGGGTTGTACAATCTCATGATGAGAGAACAAATTTTAAATAATTGTCAGAACCAGTTGTTGCACCAGCACCTTGTTGATTCAGATCTGACCTCTCCCCAAGAATTGGGAAAGAAGGCAGACAAATGGGTCAGAACAAGGATCAAGCAGAACCAGAACCAGAACCAGGGTGGTCAGAAGAAAGCAGACCAGAAGGGTAATGCTAAGAGTGAACAAAATGACCAGAAGTCTTCACCAGGTCCCCAACAAACCAAAGAGGGTGAGGGTCAGGCTTCCCAGAAGAAGAAGACTCAAGAAGGCCAGTCAAAAAGGTGGTGCCAGTACTGTAAAAGTAAGTCTCACTGGTTTAGTGAGTGCACCAAAAGAGGAGGACAAACTCCTGCCACTACAGCCCCTAAGGCAACTGCACCTCCTAGTACAGTCAGTAGTGGTAGTGTACCTCCCAAGGCATTAGTTGGGTTAACCTTGGGAACTGAGGGGTCTGACAACTTAGTTGGCACACTCACTCAGGCTGTCCTTGTCTGTACAGGGGATATGGATATATCTACACAACACGAGAGGTACCAGAAGTCTATACGCGGGAGCCTATAAAGTACTCGCTCTGTGAAAAGACAAAACCAACAGGTCAATGTACAAATTATCCACGATTGACATATAATAACAGGAGAAGACAGAAAAACCTAGAGGGAAAGAAGAGCCCCAGAGGTCCTTGAAAAAATTCCCATCAGCCCGCTCAATAGCGGAATGTCGTCATCTGGGTAGAATGGTTGACAAAGGCAATGTCCATAATGCCCTTCCTTAGGAAGCACCCAAGGCTAGCATAGCTTTGGACTATTGCGTTGACCCTCAACCAACAGAGACACGGACTGAAAAGAGTTAAATTGCAGTGCTCAAAAAGATGTGTGAAAAGGAAAAGAAACAAGGTTCATAATCCAAGTGTTGTTAAAAATACCTACCTTGATGTCATAAAAAACTTTATTGGGTCTGACCATCAAGGTGGTATGGTTAAAAGCAGAGTGCAAATAGCATGCAAGGAATTGCTATTAATCATGAGTAAAAATGGTCAACATGTTTCAGCCTTCAAAAGGCTTTCTTCAGGACCTATGATGTACTACTGCAATGAAGAAAAAATGTGAATAAACTTACTGGGTGAAAGCCTCAATAAGTGAATCTGTCCTCCAAAAGTAAGGAGTCAGAAGTCTTCTCCTGTATATGAAACAATCAGAACAAAAAGCGACAAACATGATTCTTATTGCCAGCAAGAGGAAAATCTAGATGTGAAGTACACTCTAGACTCCTACATAAATCAACTCACCCAAATTGAAGGGAGGAAAGACCTCACCTCACCTGGCACTTGCTCACAGTGAAGGAGGCCACGCACTAAGAAGGAAAAGAAAAAAATACAAAAGCATACGCATCAATAAATAAGTTTTGAGAAGATCAACACCCCCAATGGTATTAATAGGGAGTCCATGAATCATGATAACAAACCTGACACAAGGGCCTCTAAAGGGTAAGGCATGCCCTACACGGGGCCGCACACTAAGTTTATAATGGCACACCAACCCCAGAGGGCCAGAAGCACTAAATTAGGGCTCCACGGGTAATTCCTATTCAAATGCTTATAAAAAAGAACATATCCCTACACTTGTGGTGTCCTGTATATCTGTAAATGCTCAGAGGGAGATCGCCAGTAGGCCAGTAATAGCGCCTAATAACCCCAGGATCCCAACAAGTATTCAAAAGATATACCAAACAAGTATTCAAAAAGGACAGCATCCGCGAAAGGCCCCAAGTGCTCACCTCTCCGTCGTTGCCTCGCTCAAAACTGTGAGTCGAGGGGGAGGTGAGGACATCAGGGACAACGCACGGCAAAGTAGTGAGGCTGCGGACCTACAAGGGAACGAAGCCATTTCCTTTGGCATCCAATCAGGTGCGAAGGAGCCAAGACGGACTTCGTTTAATATGCGTTGAGCCCCGGGTGGCTGCTCACTGGCGAAGAAGCCCCGCTATTGGTCCGTTTCGGGCCAATCAAAACAACGCCCAAAATTGTAGAATGTTGATGTTGAGTGTCTGGTTAAAAGCTGTACCGTGATTGGATCAAATCAGACCAATGGAGTTTTGCTTGTCTGTGTTCATTGAAATGTACACAGCCCGCATCCCATCATCGCGAACGCGGCAAAACGCCATAAAAAAAGGGGGGGGAAGATACATAATGTTTCTCTACAGGGACAAATTAAACTGATCGTCCCGAAAAATAGACTAATATTGCTGGACTAAAGCGAAACACTTTTAGCGCTCTGTTCTCTAACCCTCGCTGTAAGCTAGCTGCTGATAGGGTACCCCGTCTATAGAGTCCAGGCATTGGATGGTCACCAACCAATCACAGAGGACCATATGTTCTAATACTGTGCAGACTAAAAAAGTCCAAGTGACGTTATTGCAAGGGCAGTTTCATTTAATACAATGCCCTCCCTCAATGCCCCATGATAGTGTGGGCTCGCCCTACAATGGAGGCATGAAACAACGTTGGGAAAAGCGTGAGAGGATACACACGCTAACATCACATCCTGTTAGATGGTATGGGCCAACATGAGTACAAAGAGCCAAAAACAAAGACAAAAGACCACTTTATTTCAAAGGTGGAACAGATAAAGGGACCATGAAAATTCATGAAAGACTGGTACCCATGGTGTAATTGGAAAAAACAGAGCCTTAGAGTTGTAACCACGGGATATCATCATTCAACCCCTCCGTGTCACTCCGTAATTTATACACCCACTTTTGTTCCCTTCTCAGCAAGAACTGTGAAATATCTGTTATGTGGTCAGGTATGTAAGGTTGTTCAAGGACCACCCACTGTAGGTCATTAGCCGTATGCTTCGCCTGTATGAAATGGGATGTAAGACGAGTTGCTTGTTTACTGCGTCTGATCGTACTCTTGTGTTCCTGGACGCGTAATTTAATTTTCCTCGTTGTCATCCCAATATATCTTAGCATGCATGGACATGTGATTTGGTATATAACTCTTTCGCTATTACAATTTGTATGGCGTTTGAGTATCCAAGGTTGAGAGGTGCCTATGTCCACTGATGTGGTCTTCCTAGTCTGGGGACAGACCGAACAATTCCCACAGGGATGATGGCCCTGAACGGGTGGCAGATTCCACAGAGTGGACGTGGATTCATCTCCCACTCTGCGTGGTCTGGTGTGGACCAGTTCATCCTTTAGATTGGTGCCTCTTTTAAACGAAAAAAGAGGAAGGGGAATCTTGTCACCAGAACTGTTCAGAATCTTCCATTTCTGTCTGACAATTTTCTGAAGTTTCGACGACGAGGTGTTAAACGTTGTAACACAAACCAATTGCCCCAGGGGTGGCTTGTCCACCGGTGCCTCTAGCAATGACTCACGATGGTTATTCGTGGCCCGTTTGCATGATGTCCTGATCAGACGGCTGGGGTACTGTCGCATCTTCAGTCTTGTGGAGAGGTCCTTGGCCTGCACTCGAAAATCTCTCATCTCTGAACAGTTTCTCCTCACTCTTAAAAACTGTCCAAAGGGGAGGTTTTCCCTTAGTGAGCGGGAAAAAAAAAAAGATGCGACAGTACCCCAGCCGTCTGATCAGGACATCATGCAAACGGGCCACGAATAACCATCGTGAGTCATTGCTAGAGGCACCGGTGGACAAGCCACCCCTGGGGCAATTGGTTTGTGTTACAACGTTTAACACCTCGTCGTCGAAACTTCAGAAAATTGTCAGACAGAAATGGAAGATTCTGAACAGTTCTGGTGACAAGATTCCCCTTCCTCTTTTTTCGTTTAAAAGAGGCACCAATCTAAAGGATGAACTGGTCCACACCAGACCACGCAGAGTGGGAGATGAATCCACGTCCACTCTGTGGAATCTGCCACCCGTTCAGGGCCATCATCCCTGTGGGAATTGTTCGGTCTGTCCCCAGACTAGGAAGACCACATCAGTGGACATAGGCACCTCTCGACCTTGGATACTCAAACGCCATACAAATTGTAATAGCGAAAGAGTTATATACCAAATCACATGTCCATGCATGCTAAGATATATTGGGATGACAACGAGGAAAATTAAATTACGCGTCCAGGAACACAAGAGTACGATCAGACGCAGTAAACAAGCAACTCGTCTTACATCCCATTTCATACAGGCGAAGCATACGGCTAATGACCTACAGTGGGTGGTCCTTGAACAACCTTACATACCTGACCACATAACAGATATTTCACAGTTCTTGCTGAGAAGGGAACAAAAGTGGGTGTATAAATTACGGAGTGACACGGAGGGGTTGAATGATGATATCCCGTGGTTACAACTCTAAGGCTCTGTTTTTTCCAATTACACCATGGGTACCAGTCTTTCATGAATTTTCATGGTCCCTTTATCTGTTCCACCTTTGAAATAAAGTGGTCTTTTGTCTTTGTTTTTGGCTCTTTGTACTCATGTTGGCCCATACCATCTAACAGGATGTGATGTTAGCGTGTGTATCCTCTCACGCTTTTCCCAACGTTGTTTCATGCCTCCATTGTAGGGTGAGCCCACACTATCATGGGGCATTGAGGGAGGGCATTGTATTAAATGAAACTGCCCTTGCAATAACGTCACTTGGACTTTTTTAGTCTGCACAGTATTAGAACATATGGTCCTCTGTGATTGGTTGGTGACCATCCAATGCCTGGACTCTATAGACGGGGTACCCTATCAGCAGCTAGCTTACAGCGAGGGTTAGAGAACAGAGCGCTAAAAGTGTTTCGCTTTAGTCCAGCAATATTAGTCTATTTTTCGGGACGATCAGTTTAATTTGTCCCTGTAGAGAAACATTATGTATCTTCCCCCCCCTTTTTTTATGGCGTTTTGCCGCGTTCGCGATGATGGGATGCGGGCTGTGTACATTTCAATGAACACAGACAAGCAAAACTCCATTGGTCTGATTTGATCCAATCACGGTACAGCTTTTAACCAGACACTCAACATCAACATTCTACAATTTTGGGCGTTGTTTTGATTGGCCCGAAACGGACCAATAGCGGGGCTTCTTCGCCAGTGAGCAGCCACCCGGGGCTCAACGCATATTAAACGAAGTCCGTCTTGGCTCCTTCGCACCTGATTGGATGCCAAAGGAAATGGCTTCGTTCCCTTGTAGGTCCGCAGCCTCACTACTTTGCCGTGCGTTGTCCCTGATGTCCTCACCTCCCCCTCGACTCACAGTTTTGAGCGAGGCAACGACGGAGAGGTGAGCACTTGGGGCCTTTCGCGGATGCTGTCCTTTTTGAATACTTGTTTGGTATATCTTTTGAATACTTGTTGGGATCCTGGGGTTATTAGGCGCTATTACTGGCCTACTGGCGATCTCCCTCTGAGCATTTACAGATATACAGGACACCACAAGTGTAGGGATATGTTCTTTTTTATAAGCATTTGAATAGGAATTACCCGTGGAGCCCTAATTTAGTGCTTCTGGCCCTCTGGGGTTGGTGTGCCATTATAAACTTAGTGTGCGGCCCCGTGTAGGGCATGCCTTACCCTTTAGAGGCCCTTGTGTCAGGTTTGTTATCATGATTCATGGACTCCCTATTAATACCATTGGGGGTGTTGATCTTCTCAAAACTTATTTATTGATGCGTATGCTTTTGTATTTTTTTCTTTTCCTTCTTAGTGCGTGGCCTCCTTCACTGTGAGCAAGTGCCAGGTGAGGTGAGGTCTTTCCTCCCTTCAATTTGGGTGAGTTGATTTATGTAGGAGTCTAGAGTGTACTTCACATCTAGATTTTCCTCTTGCTGGCAATAAGAATCATGTTTGTCGCTTTTTGTTCTGATTGTTTCATATACAGGAGAAGACTTCTGACTCCTTACTTTTGGAGGACAGATTCACTTATTGAGGCTTTCACCCAGTAAGTTTATTCACATTTTTTCTTCATTGCAGTAGTACATCATAGGTCCTGAAGAAAGCCTTTTGAAGGCTGAAACATGTCGACCATTTTTACTCATGATTAATAGCAATTCCTTGCATGCTATTTGCACTCTGCTTTTAACCATACCACCTTGATGGTCAGACCCAATAAAGTTTTTTATGACATCAAGGTAGGTATTTTTAACAACACTTGGATTATGAACCTTGTTTCTTTTCCTTTTCACACATCTTTTTGAGCACTGCAATTTAACTCTTTTCAGTCCGTGTCTCTGTTGGTTGAGGGTCAACGCAATAGTCCAAAGCTATGCTAGCCTTGGGTGCTTCCTAAGGAAGGGCATTATGGACATTGCCTTTGTCAACCATTCTACCCAGATGACGACATTCCGCTATTGAGCGGGCTGATGGGAATTTTTTCAAGGACCTCTGGGGCTCTTCTTTCCCTCTAGGTTTTTCTGTCTTCTCCTGTTATTATATGTCAATCGTGGATAATTTGTACATTGACCTGTTGGTTTTGTCTTTTCACAGAGCGAGTACTTTATAGGCTCCCGCGTATAGACTTCTGGTACCTCTCGTGTTGTGTAGTACTTAGTTGGGGGACAAGGTACCGATGAGTCTTTAAATACTTCTCCCCTTAGGCCCTCCCCTACCTAGTCTGGTTTGTGATATGGATATATCCCCTGATATAAGTCCCAATACTTTGGGCAAATACAGGCAGACACCTTTGATTAATGGCAAGATGGCTCAGGCCTATAGGGACACTTGTGCCAGTGTCACCATGGTGACACCTAACTTTGTGGACCCTGGACAGATCATGCCAGGTACAGATTTCCTGGTGACCAATGCCAGCAACGTCACTACCAGTCATAGTATGGCGATTGTGGTTTTCTCCTGGGGTGGAGTGAAGGGTCAAAAGAAAGTTGTAGTCAGTTCAGACCTCCCAGTTGATTGTTTGTTGGGCAATGATTTGGAGTCATCACTATGGTCAGAAGTGGAGCAGAGGACTCACATGGAAATGTTAGGCTTGCCAGCACATGTGCTTGCTGTGACTAGGTCACAGGCCAGAAGATGCCCCACTGAACAGGTGCTGGATCCTGAAAGAATGGACCAGACACCTTCCAAGAAGAAGAACAGTAGGGTTAAGGCTTTGCCTTCCCCCTTGCCCCAGGTTGAGGATCAAGTCTCTGAGGAGGCTGATCTGAGAGAGCTGAGGGAAACTGAGCTTAAAGAGCTTGAACTTGATCAAGTTGAGTTTCTGGGCTCAGGGGGACCCTCCAGAGCAGACCTGGGGAAGGCACAGTTAGACTGCCCTTCCCTTGAACCCCTCAGACAGCAGGCTGCTGCTGAGGCTGCAGGGAATGCCACAGGTGCCCACAGGGTATACTGGGAAGATGGACTCCTGTACTCTGAGTCAAGAGACCCCAAGCCTGGTGTAACCAGGAGGCTGGTCATCCCCTTGTCTCTGAGAGGTGTCCTTCTCACCTTGGCCCATGAGATTCCCCTTGCAGGTCATTTAGGTCAGACAAAGACGTGGGACAGGCTCGTCTCACACTTTCACTGGCCCCACATGAATGAGAATACCAAGGAGTTTTGTCGCTCCTGTGTCACTTGCCAAGCCAGTGGTAAGTCAGGTGGCACAACAAAGGCCCCCCTCATACCACTACCTGTGGTGGGGGTTCCCTTTGAAAGAGTGGGGATTGACATTGTTGGTCCAATGGAACCCCAGACAGCATCAGGGCACACGTTTATACTGGTGGTGGTGGATCATGCCACCAGGTATCCTGAAGCTATTCCACTTAGGACCACTACAGCACCTGTAGTGGCAAGGGCCCTAGTTGGAGTGTTCTCCAGAGTGGGCTTCCCTAAGGAGGTTGTTTCTGACAGAGGTACAAACTTCATGTCAGGATATCTGACTGCAATGTGGAAGGAGTGTGGTGTGAACTACAAGTTCACCACACCCTATCACCCACAATGCAATGGGCTTGTTGAGAGATTCAACAGGACCCTCAAAGGGATGATTCATGGGCTACCTGAAACTCTTAGGAGAAGATGGGATGTCCTGATCCCCTGCCTCTTGTTTGCTTACAGCGAGGTCCCACAGAAGGGGGTTGGCTACAGCCCTTTTGAGCTTCTGTATGGGCATCCTGTAAGAGGACCCCTGTGTTTGGTGAAGGAAGGATGGGAGAGACCTCTCAAAAAGCCTGCAACCAACATAGTGGACTATGTACTTGGTCTCCGCTCCAGGATGGCTGAGTATATGGAAAAGGCATCTAAAAACCTTGAGGCCAGCCAAGAACTCCAAAAAGCTTGGCATGACCAAAAGGCTGTTCTGACGGTGTACCAGCCAGGACAGAAGGTGTGGGTGCTGGAGCCAGTGGCCCCAGCAGCTCTGAAAGACAAATGGTCTGGGCCCCACACCATCATTGAGCAAAAGGGAGAGGTTACCTACTTGGTGGACCTTGGAACTCCCAGGAGCCCTCTCAGAGTGCTCCATGTAAACAGGCTCAAGGCATATGTCGACAGGAAGGACATGAGCTTGCTCATGGCCACAGATGAGGGACAGGAGGAAGAGAGTGACCCTCTCCCAGACCTGCTCACTCAGAATCCTGATGATGGGTCAGTAGATGGTGTTGTCTTTTGTGGCAGCCTCACTGAGCATCAGCAACAGGATTGCAGGCAAGTTCTGCAATCCTTCAGACATATGTTCTCTCTAACACCCAGCCAAACTGATTGGTGTACCCATGATGTTGACACTGGGGACAGTCTGCCTGTCAAGAGTAAAATCTACAGACAGCCTGATCATGTTAGAGACTGCATCAAAACAGAAGTGCAGAAAATGTTGGAGCTGGGAGTCATTGAGCCCTCAGATAGCCCTTGGGCTAGCCCAGTAGTTCTAGTGCCAAAGCCTCACACCCAGGGTGGTAAGAAAGAGATGAGGTTTTGCGTAGACTACAGAGGCCTCAATACAGTCACTAAGACTGATGCCCACCCAATACCAAGAGCAGATGAACTTATAGATAAATTGGCTTCTGCCAAATTCTTAAGTACATTTGATTTGACAGCTGGGTATTGGCAAATCAGGTTAGCTGAGGAGGCCAAACCCAAGACAGCATTTTCTACCCCTGGTGGGCATTATCAATTTGTGGTAATGCCCTTTGGTTTGAAAAATGCACCTGCCACCTTCCAAAGGTTGGTGAATCAAGTCCTCACTGGGCTGGATGACTTCTGTGCAGCATATCTTGACGATATTGCTGTCTTTAGCTCCACCTGGGAGGATCACCTGGTCCACCTGAGGAAAGTGTTAGAGGCTCTGCAGAAGGCAGGCCTCACTCTCAAGGCCACTAAGTGCCAGATAGGGCAGACACAGGTTGTATACCTGGGCCACCTTGTAGGTGGAGGCCAGGTTCAGCCATTGGAGAGTAAAATACAGGCCATCCAGGACTGGGCTCCTCCAATCACCCAGACTCAGGTTCGAGCTTTCTTGGGCCTGACTGGGTACTATAGGAAGTTTGTCAGAAATTATGGGTCCATAGTGACCCCTCTTAATGACCTGACAAGCAAAAAGATGCCAAAGAAAGTTCAGTGGACAGCAAGCTGTCAGAAAGCATTCAATGACCTAAAGCAGGCCATGTGCACAGCACCTATCCTTAAGAGTCCAGATTACTCCAAGCCATTCATTGTCCAAACAGATGCTTCTGAGTTGGGTGTGGGAGCTGTTCTGTCTCAACTGAATTTTGATGGTAATGACCAGCCTATTACTTTCATTAGTAGGAGGCTGACCCCCAGAGAGAAGAATTGGTCAGCTATTGAGAGGGAGGCCTTTGCTGTGGTTTGGGCCCTGAAGAAGCTGAGGGCCTACTTGTTTGGCACTCACTTCACCATTCAGACCGACCATAAGCCCCTCTTGTGGCTAAATCAGATGAAGGGTGAAAACCCCAAACTGCTTAGGTGGTCCATTTCCCTACAGGGGATGGATTTTACAGTGGAGCATAGACCTGGTACTGATCACAGCAATGCTGATGGGCTCTCCAGGTATTTCCACTTAGAGCAAGAAGACTCACCTGGTCAAGGTTAGTTTATTGTCCCAAAGTTTGGGGGGGGGGGGGGGGGTCATGTAGGAGAGTAGGGTCTGCAATCCTATGATCACCCAGATTTTTTGCTTTTTGCTGCACTGGTTTACGACTTTCCCTGGCTGTGGGCCTGCTAATCAGACCCACAGCCTAGCTGTTCTCTCTATCCAAATTGTACTCAGGTACTGAATTGGCACTGGGCCCTCTCCAAGTCCCTGTACCCAGGGCTGAGGTGCACCCAGAAGTCTCCCAGGGGCTGAAGCATGTATTGTGCCACCCCTGGGCTGACTAACTAAACTGACACAACTGGCTGCACGACAGCTGGGGCAAGGTGGTGTACTCACCCTTTGCTTTAGATATAGTATACCTATATCTAACCCTAAAATGGACACACAGATCTCCTATCAGTCACTCCTATGGCAGGCCTTAACAATCCTGAAGGCAGAGTGCTTGGAATCGTGTGAGATGGTGCTCTGGCATAAGCTGAGCCTGTCTGCGGCTTTCGGGATCTATCCCTTAGCCGTTTCCATGATATCGCATACCATATACTCTTAAGTGCATTATAATCCTCGCGGTTATATGCCAACTCTGGTATTGCTTTATCAAAACATGTCGAGTAAGGTGTCATACGAATTGGAATACTAACCCCTCGCCAATTCTGGCGACGGGGTTAGCATTCCACCCTTCTAGAGGGACACGACATGTATGTAACCTGTAACCCCGGTTAAAGTCCAACAGAGCCTTAGCTCCACAAAATGGATGCTGCCACCGAGACACAAGTCTGCCCTCCTGCTGCTGGGAGTCCTCCCAGAGCAGGAGGCAAGGACAAAGGGTTTCCTGCCAGGGGCGGTGCTAGCACCGTCCCAGACAGGATTTTGTGTATCCTAGGTAGGCAGGGCTTCAGAGGAAGGTGACTGCAAGTGGCACCCCGATGCTCACTGTGCATAGGCCGGCTGAAACCAGTTCCAGGGGCACTCCAGCCCCTGGCCTGGGGAAAGCCCGCCAAAGGAGAGGGGTGTAACCACCCCCCTCCTGGTCCCACCCATAGGGCAGGACTAAGTCGCGTGCCAGCCCCCTTTTCCCAGATAAAGGTAGGAGCAGGCCCCCTTCCAAATTAGATCATCTTTGGAATCAAGACACGACTTTCTACGAAAGGACATCAAGATTTCTTCTTCAAGATTCTCCCTTGTGACTAAGGAGTAGTCACCCTGCATCCGCAGGCACCATCTTAAGAACACTGCGGTCTGCTGCAAGTCCTTCCTCCGGAATCCGACTGCCCAGCTCGACGAGAACCGGCTTCCCTGGCACCTCTGACCTCTACCCACCTCTACAGCCAAGCTGAGAACCGTGGGTGCGACGAGACCTCGAGGGACCGGCCATCTTCAAGACTGCACGACTTCTTTCCAGCACGACCGCCGAGGGATCCTCTGGTGAGTGCTTTGGGGTCCGAGAAGCCCCGACCCTGAGCAGCCCCAGCACCGAAGTTCAGCCTCCCAGCATCTCCACGATCTGCGTGGGGCCCTTCTGCTTGCGACTGCTCACCGCGTTGTTTGGCTACTAGCCCGCTGGCTTGTGGCCTTCTTAACGACGCCCGACGACATCACTGCTGCTGGTCTGGTTGCTCGAGACTGGCCCTTGCTCCCTTCCAAAAGAGGAGCACCCGGACCCTCCTGGTCCACTCCAAACGCCATTTTAGGTCCACCGCGTGGGCTTGAATTTGCCAAGACTTGTTGCCCCAAACCTGGGTCCAGCGACGTCGACAGCATCATTCATCGTGGGACAGCTCGTACCTCCATCCTGGTCGCCGACAACGCCTCCTGGTCCGTGAGACTGCAGAGCACAGCGTCGCCCACTCACCTAGTCGAGGTGACTACCATCCGGTGCCCTCCTGGTGCCCCTGACTACTGGCTAGTAGTCACGAACTTGGTCCCCTCTGCTTTCAGGTGTCATCCATCTTCGATCCAGGCTTGGATCACTCGAACAATCTTCACTGGTCGCCTGCCAGCAACTCCTTTCCTTCAGGCTCCTGGTTCGTCAACGAAGAATCCCGACGTCTTTTCAGACCTATGCAGCTGCAGCCCCTGGGCTAGGTAACTTCGGCATTTCGGTGCCCCAGCATAGCCTCACTATCCAAGGGTCCAGATCCACTTTCGTTTTTGACCTACCTAGTCGGGTTCGCCCGAGAACACTAACTTTGTGAACACTAGCTTCCATAGGCTTTTTCCCGCCTTACGCGTGAGAGTTCCCACTCTGCACGTGGTGTCCCTAGGCCTCCTGCTCCTAACCTGAGTGTTCAGTATTGTAGGCCTAGCGTTCCTAAAGCCTCTGAGAATCGTTACTTACCTGCTAGTAATTCGCATTCCACTTTTAGAGTATATGGTTTTTCGTGCCCCTCGGGCATTTGTGTAAATTGTGCGACTTAAAGTATTTTTATAAGAGTTTTGTTGTGTGCTTAGCTCCCTGTCTCATAAAGAGCCAGGGTAGTCTTGTTATAAATAAATACACTGTTTATTTTCATAACAACTTGTGTGGTGTCCTTTCACTGGGTGTTCAAGGGGTAATGTGATGGTAAAACAGCTGGCTTAACACGCCCTCTAGAGTCTTAGCCTTAGACTGCTCGTATCCATGCTACTAGGATAGCTGGTCTATAAGGTTGACTTACAACCAATCATCAATAAGGGTTGTTTGGACTGATATATAGTGATCACTAGAATAGTGAGCACTGCACATCAGGCCAACTTCTCACATTGGTGAGCAGCGGTTGGGATTTGAGCTTGCTGTTGTTTTACCACACATATCCTAAGAATATTTTGTGAAAGATCACATAAGTACTAAGGTACATATAACTTAGCTTAGAATACTCTGAGTTCTACTGAACCAGCTGTTGTAGCTCCTAGGGCCTAGCACACCCTAAACTACAACTCTAGCAAGGGATCAGTAGGCAAACATATAGTGTAGGTAAGTGCACCACTTACACCTCACTAGAAAAAGCATGTCTACCCAAGGAGAATCTACTGAGACTCCCCTTGTGGATGTTGACCCTCCACAGGTCAAATCAAGATATGCAGCTCTCAGTTTCCAGGAGATGAGACAAGTGTGTACCTCCAGGAAACTGAAACAGGGGTCTAACCCCACCATTCCCTTTTTAATAGGTCTCTTAGAGACTTATGATGCGAGAAAGATTTCTCAGCTAGATGGGAATATGCCAGCCTTAGAGGGTACCTCTGGGGATCCAGACCTCCCCAACACTGCCAATGCAGTTGAGGAGGGGGATCAAGAGGAACTCTCTGGGGACGAGGTAGACAAAGGTCTTGAGGCAGTCAGAAGGCTAACTAGGGCCAACTTAGACTTGCTTGGGCTAGGATCTGGGGGACCCCCAGTACTGACCCTAAGTAGGCCTAACCTTGGAGTTAGGAGAGATAGATCTCTTTCTAGGGACTCCAATAGATCTCTGCACTCTAATGCCTCTTCTCAGAGGAGAAGGAACTCTCCCCAGAGGAGATTGACTTCCCCTCAGAGAATGGAGCATGAAGCTAGGATGAGACAGGCTACTCTGAGGATTGAAAGGGAAGAACTTGCCCTGGCCAAAGAGAAGCTTGCCTTTGCTAGAGAGCAGCAGATGAGTGGGTTAGCTCCCACTGGTGGCAGCAATCTCCCAAGAGATAGAGAGAAGGGTTTAGATACTAAACACCTGACTAAGATAGTGCCCCCCTTTAAACAAGGGGATGACATCCAGAAATGGATGGCTGCTTTGGAGAGGGCCTGCACTGTGCAGTGCATTCCCCAGAGTCAGTGGGCAGCTATACTGTGGCTCTCCTTTGATGGTAAAGGTAGAGATAAGCTCCTCACTACAAGAGTGGAGGATGCTAATGATTACCAGGTCCTGAAAAATACACTGGTTGATGGGTTTGGTTTAACCACTGAGCAGTACAGGTTGCTGTTCAGAGATACCCAGAAAACTCAGTCTCAGGACTGGTCTGACTTTGTGGATTGTGCCACTAAGGCTTTGGAGGGCTGGTTGCTGGGTAGCAAGGTTACTGATTACACAGGGTTGTACAATCTCATGATGAGAGAACAAATTTTAAATAATTGTCAGAACCAGTTGTTGCACCAGCACCTTGTTGATTCAGATCTGACCTCTCCCCAAGAATTGGGAAAGAAGGCAGACAAATGGGTCAGAACAAGGATCAAGCAGAACCAGAACCAGAACCAGGGTGGTCAGAAGAAAGCAGACCAGAGGGTAATGCTAAGAGTGAACAAAATGACCAGAAGTCTTCACCAGGTCCCCAACAAACCAAAGAGGGTGGGGGTCAGGCTTCCCAGAAGAAGAAGACTCAAGAAGGCCAGTCAAAAAGGTGGTGCCAGTACTGTAAAAGTAAGTCTCACTGGTTTAGTGAGTGCACCAAAAGAGGAGGACAAACTCCTGCCACTACAGCCCCTAAGGCAACTGCACCTCCTAGTACAGTCAGTAGTGGCAGTGTACCTCCCAAGGCATTAGTTGGGTTAACCTTGGGAACTGAGGGGTCTGACAACTTAGTTGGCACACTCACTCAGGCTGTCCTTGTCTGTACAGGGGATATGGATATATCCCCTGATATAAGTCCCAATACTTTGGGCAAATACAGGCAGACACCTTTGATTAATGGCAAGATGGCTCAGGCCTATAGGGACACTTGTGCCAGTGTCACCATGGTGACACCTAACTTTGTGGACCCTGGACAGATCATGCCAGGTACAGATTTCCTGGTGACCAATGCCAGCAACGTCACTACCAGTCATAGTATGGCGATTGTGGTTTTCTCCTGGGGTGGAGTGAAGGGTCAAAAGAAAGTTGTAGTCAGTTCAGACCTCCCAGTTGATTGTTTGTTGGGCAATGATTTGGAGTCATCACTATGGTCAGAAGTGGAGCAGAGGACTCACATGGAAATGTTAGGCTTGCCAGCACATGTGCTTGCTGTGACTAGGTCACAGGCCAGAAGATGCCCCACTGAACAGGTGCTGGATCCTGAAAGAATGGACCAGACACCTTCCAAGAAGAAGAACAGTAGGGTTAAGGCTTTGCCTTCCCCCTTGCCCCAGGTTGAGGATCAAGTCTCTGAGGAGGCTGATCTGAGAGAGCTGAGGGAAACTGAGCCTAAAGAGCTTGAACTTGATCAAGTTGAGTTTCTGGGCTCAGGGGGACCCTCCAGAGCAGACCTGGGGAAGGCACAGTTAGACTGCCCTTCCCTTGAACCCCTCAGACAGCAGGCTGCTGCTGAGGCTGCAGGGAATGCCACAGGTGCCCACAGGGTATACTGGGAAGATGGACTCCTGTACTCTGAGTCAAGAGACCCCAAGCCTGGTGCAACCAGGAGGCTGGTCATCCCCTTGTCTCTGAGAGGTTTCCTTCTCACCTTGGCCCATGAGATTCCCCTTGCAGGTCATTTAGGTCAGACAAAGACGTGGGACAGGCTTGTCTCACACTTTCACTGGCCCCACATGAATGAGAATACCAAGGAGTTTTGTCGCTCCTGTGTCACTTGCCAAGCCAGTGGTAAGTCAGGTGGCACAACAAAGGCCCCCCTCATACCACTACCTGTGGTGGGGGTTCCCTTTGAAAGAGTGGGGATTGACATTGTTGGTCCAATGGAACCCCAGACAGCATCAGGGCACACGTTTATACTGGTGGTGGTGGATCATGCCACCAGGTATCCTGAAGCTATTCCACTTAGGACCACTACAGCACCTGTAGTGGCAAGGGCCCTAGTTGGAGTGTTCTCCAGAGTGGGCTTCCCTAAGGAGGTTGTTTCTGACAGAGGTACAAACTTCATGTCAGGATATCTGACTGCAATGTGGAAGGAGTGTGGTGTGAACTACAAGTTCACCACACCCTATCACCCACAATGCAATGGGCTTGTTGAGAGATTCAACAGGACCCTCAAAGGGATGATTCATGGGCTACCTGAAACTCTTAGGAGAAGATGGGATGTCCTGATCCCCTGCCTCTTGTTTGCTTACAGCGAGGTCCCACAGAAGGGGGTTGGCTACAGCCCTTTTGAGCCTCTGTATGGGCATCCTGTAAGAGGACCCCTGTGTTTGGTGAAGGAAGGATGGGAGAGACCTCTCAAAAAGCCTGCAACCAACATAGTGGACTATGTACTTGGTCTCCGCTCCAGGATGGCTGAGTATATGGAAAAGGCATCTAAAAACCTTGAGGCCAGCCAAGAACTCCAAAAAGCTTGGCATGACCAAAAGGCTGTTCTGACGGTGTACCAGCCAGGACAGAAGGTGTGGGTGCTGGAGCCAGTGGCCCCAGCAGCTCTGAAAGACAAATGGTCTGGGCCCCACACCATCATTGAGCAAAAGGGAGAGGTTACCTACTTGGTGGACCTTGGAACTCCCAGGAGCCCTCTCAGAGTGCTCCATGTAAACAGGCTCAAGGCATATGTCGACAGGAAGGACATGAGCTTGCTCATGGCCACAGATGAGGGACAGGAGGAAGAGAGTGACCCTCTCCCAGACCTGCTCACTCAGAATCCTGATGATGGGTCAGTAGATGGTGTTGTCTTTTGTGGCAGCCTCACTGAGCATCAGCAACAGGATTGCAGGCAAGTTCTGCAATCCTTCAGACATATGTTCTCTCTAACACCCAGCCAAACTGATTGGTGTACCCATGATGTTGACACTGGGGACAGTCTGCCTGTCAAGAGTAAAATCTACAGACAGCCTGATCATGTTAGAGACTGCATCAAAACAGAAGTGCAGAAAATGTTGGAGCTGGGAGTCATTGAGCCCTCAGATAGCCCTTGGGCTAGCCCAGTAGTTCTAGTGCCAAAGCCTCACACCCAGGGTGGTAAGAAAGAGATGAGGTTTTGCGTAGACTACAGAGGCCTCAATACAGTCACTAAGACTGATGCCCACCCAATACCAAGAGCAGATGAACTTATAGATAAATTGGCTTCTGCCAAATTCTTAAGTACATTTGATTTGACAGCTGGGTATTGGCAAATCAGGTTAGCTGAGGAGGCCAAACCCAAGACAGCATTTTCTACCCCTGGTGGGCATTATCAATTTGTGGTAATGCCCTTTGGTTTGAAAAATGCACCTGCCACCTTCCAAAGGTTGGTGAATCAAGTCCTCACTGGGCTGGATGACTTCTGTGCAGCATATCTTGACGATATTGCTGTCTTTAGCTCCACCTGGGAGGATCACCTGGTCCACCTGAGGAAAGTGTTAGAGGCTCTGCAGAAGGCAGGCCTCACTATCAAGGCCACTAAGTGCCAGATAGGGCAGACACAGGTTGTATACCTGGGCCACCTTGTAGGTGGAGGCCAGGTTCAGCCATTGGAGAGTAAAATACAGGCCATCCAGGACTGGGCTCCTCCAATCACCCAGACTCAGGTTCGAGCTTTCTTGGGCCTGACTGGGTACTATAGGAAGTTTGTCAGAAATTATGGGTCCATAGTGACCCCTCTTAATGACCTGACAAGCAAAAAGATGCCAAAGAAAGTTCAGTGGACAGCAAGCTGTCAGAAAGCATTCAATGACCTAAAGCAGGCCATGTGCACAGCACCTATCCTTAAGAGTCCAGATTACTCCAAGCCATTCATTGTCCAAACAGATGCTTCTGAGTTGGGTGTGGGAGCTGTTCTGTCTCAACTGAATTTTGATGGTAATGACCAGCCTATTACTTTCATTAGTAGGAGGCTGACCCCCAGAGAGAAGAATTGGTCAGCTATTGAGAGGGAGGCCTTTGCTGTGGTTTGGGCCCTGAAGAAGCTGAGGGCCTACTTGTTTGGCACTCACTTCACCATTCAGACCGACCATAAGCCCCTCTTGTGGCTAAATCAGATGAAGGGTGAAAACCCCAAACTGCTTAGGTGGTCCATTTCCCTACAGGGGATGGATTTTACAGTGGAGCATAGACCTGGTACTGATCACAGCAATGCTGATGGGCTCTCCAGGTATTTCCACTTAGAGCAAGAAGACTCACCTGGTCAAGGTTAGTTTATTGTCCCAAAGTTTGGGGGGGGGGGGTCATGTAGGAGAGTAGGGTCTGCAATCCTATGATCACCCAGATTTTTTGCTTTTTGCTGCACTGGTTTACGACTTTCCCTGGCTGTGGGCCTGCTAATCAGACCCACAGCCTAGCTGTTCTCTCTATCCAAATTGTACTCAGGTACTGAATTGGCACTGGGCCCTCTCCAAGTCCCTGTACCCAGGGCTGAGGTGCACCCAGAAGTCTCCCAGGGGCTGAAGCATGTATTGTGCCACCCCTGGGCTGACTAACTAAACTGACACAACTGGCTGCACGACAGCTGGGGCAAGGTGGTGTACTCACCCTTTGCTTTAGATATAGTATACCTATATCTAACCCTAAAATGGACACACAGATCTCCTATCAGTCACTCCTATGGCAGGCCTTAACAATCCTGAAGGCAGAGTGCTTAGAATCGTGTGAGATGGTGCTCTGGCATGAGCTGAGCCTGTCTGCGGCTTTCGGGATCTATCCCTTAGCCGTTTCCATGATATCGCATACCATATACTCTTAAGTGCATTATAATCCTCGCGGTTATATGCCAACTCTGGTATTGCTTTATCAAAACATGTCGAGTAAGGTGTCATACGAATTGGAATACTAACCCCTCGCCAATTCTGGCGACGGGGTTAGCATTCCACCCTTCTAGAGGGACACGACATGTATGTAACCTGTAACCCCGGTTAAAGTCCAACAGAGCCTTAGCTCCACAAAATGGATGCTGCCACCGAGACACAAGTCTGCCCTCCTGCTGCTGGGAGTCCTCCCAGAGCAGGAGGCAAGGACAAAGGGTTTCCTGCCAGGGGCGGTGCTAGCACCGTCCCAGACAGGATTTTGTGTATCCTAGGTAGGCAGGGCTTCAGAGGAAGGTGACTGCAAGTGGCACCCCGATGCTCACTGTGCATAGGCCGGCTAAAACCAGTTCCAGGGGCACTCCAGCCCCTGGCCTGGGGAAAGCCCGCCAAAGGAGAGGGGTGTAACCACCCCCCTCCTGGTCCCACCCATAGGGCAGGACTAAGTCGCGTTCCAGCCCCCTTTTCCCAGATAAAGGTAGGAGCAGGCCCCCTTCCAAATTAGATCATCTTTGGAATCAAGACACGACTTTCTACGAAAGGACATCAAGATTTCTTCTTCAAGATTCTCCCTTGTGACTAAGGAGTAGTCACCCTGCATCCGCAGGCACCATCTTAAGAACACTGCGGTCTGCTGCAAGTCCTTCCTCCGGAATCCGACTGCCCAGCTCGACGAGAACCGGCTTCCCTGGCACCTCTGACCTCTACCCACCTCTACAGCCAAGCTGAGAACCGTGGGTGCGACGAGACCTCGAGGGACCGGCCATCTTCAAGACTGCACGACTTCTTTCCAGCACGACCGCCGAGGGATCCTCTGGTGAGTGCTTTGGGGTCCGAGAAGCCCCGACCCTGAGCAGCCCCAGCACCGAAGTTCAGCCTCCCAGCATCTCCACGATCTGCGTGGGGCCCTTCTGCTTGCGACTGCTCACCGCGTTGTTTGGCTACTAGCCCGCTGGCTTGTGGCCTTCTTAACGACGCCCGACGACATCACTGCTGCTGGTCTGGTTGCTCCAGACTGGCCCTTGCTCCCTTCCAAAAGAGGAGCACCCCGGACCCTCCTGGTCCACTCCAGACGCCATTTTAGGTCCACCGCGTGGGCTTGAATTTGCCAAGACTTGTTGCCCCAATCCTGGGTCCAGCGACGTCGACAGCATCATCCATCGTGGGACAGCTCGTACCTCCATCCTGGTCGCCGACAACGCCTCCTGGTCCGTGAGACTGCAGAGCACAGCGTCGCCCACTCACCTAGTCGAGGTGACTACCATCCGGTGCCCTCCTGGTGCCCCTGACTACTGGCTAGTAGTCACGAACTTGGTCCCCTCTGCTTTCAGGTGTCATCCATCTTCGATCCAGGCTTGGATCACTCGAACAATCTTCACTGGTCGCCTGCCAGCAACTCCTTTCCTTCAGGCTCCTGGTTCGTCAACGAAGAATCCCGACGTCTTTTCAGACCTATGCAGCTGCAGCCCCTGGGTTAGGTAACTTCGGCATTTCGGTGCCCCAGCATAGCCTCACTATCCAAGGGTCCAGATCCACTTTCGTTTTTGACCTACCTAGTCGGGTTCGCCCGAGAACACTAACTTTGTGAACACTAGCTTCCATAGGCTTTTTCCCGCCTTACGCGTGAGAGTTCCCACTCTGCACGTGGTGTCCCTAGGCCTCCTGCTCCTAACCTGAGTGTTCAGTATTGTAGGCCTAGCGTTCCTAAAGCCTCTGAGAATCGTTACTTACCTGCTAGTAATTCGCATTCCACTTTTAGAGTATATGGTTTTTCGTGCCCCTCGGGCATTTGTGTAAACTGTGCGACTTAAAGTATTTTTATAAGAGTTTTGTTGTGTGCTTAGCTCCCTGTCTCATAAAGAGCCAGGGTAGTCTTGTTATAAATAAATACACTGTTTATTTTCATAACAACTTGTGTGGTGTCCTTTCACTGGGTGTTCAAGGGGTAATGTGATGGTAAAACAGCTGGCTTAACACGCCCTCTAGAGTCTTAGCCTTAGACTGCTCGTATCCATGCTACTAGGATAGCTGGTCTATAAGGTTGACTTACAACCAATCATCAATAAGGGTTGTTTGGACTGATATATAGTGATCACTAGAATAGTGAGCACTGCACATCAGGCCAACTTCTCACACTAACCCATCCCAGTGCGAGGGGGGGCACCAGACCGGCTAACCTACTATTTATAGTTAATTCACTGAGGAATTGTATACCACAATGTAACCACGTATAGTCAAACATTAAAGCCTACCAGACATACTTCACAGTCACTGCTTGTTCATAATTAGATGGCTTTCTTGTCAATCTTATTTCCCTTATTTTCATTGGTGGCTTTCCTCTCTATTTTGTGTGTCTCCCTCGCCTGGAGCGTGGCTCTTTTACCATTGCTTTTGAATTCCTCTGGTGCAGCCTTCCACTGTTTATGCAATAGAAATACCACTTTGTGATTTGTTTATTTTTAACTTCCATTACTTGTTCTGCACTGTATGGTAGTGCGCTCACGCTCTCTACTTCTGACATAAACCCCCGACCCATTCTCTCCCATCCCGCCCTCCCTCCTGATGCTCCTCAGAGGCTCCCAGGTACCATATGAAGGCCTTGGTGACGGCCTGTACGCCAGTGATGAACCGCCAAGGTGAGCCTCATGCCATATGGCAGACTTGGCGACGCCCTTAGTGATCTATTGATTGTAGACGTGAGTGGCTTTGCCAATGTCAGGGGAGTTAAAAGCTTTTAAACTTAACTGGCACTGGCAAAGCCAATATCAGTGTCTGGCCATGCTAAAAGTGAATAAAGCAATGGCATTGTTTTCTATACTTTCAAGATGGCTGCCACATTGTGTGACGCGACCTTGAGTCACATAGTGCAGCAGCCATCTTGAACCAATAGAAAGCAATATTTTAATTCCATCTATTCTTTTAACATTGCCATTTGGGCAATGGAACTTCTGATCTCATCACACGCTGAATATTGGAAAAGGAAATCAGTCTGACTTGCATGTGCTGGTTATCAAAAGGGTTAGTTGTCAAAATGTACTGATTCTATGTGAATAAAGATCACCAATCAGAGTGGTAGTAAAACTAGCATCTGGAAGTATAGTTATGCCTTTTAAAACAAGCAATCACATGAGTTTTCACAAATGAGCAGCCAATGACTATTGGTCTGTATTTTTATGGCGAAAGCCTTTTTAAGGGTCTTTACAGGGAACTAACAGTATTTAACTGGGACATAACCACTTCCTTAAATGAGATTTATGAGCTGTGCAAATAATTAGTGCACTGAAGTCAAGCAATGACTTCTTAAAAAGGCTAATTAAGAAAGAAATATATCATTAAAAACACACGCAAGAGCAGCATGACAACTTTGACGTGTAAACCACCTAAGCTGTTGAATAGACTAAACCCCAACAGCATTCAATGGCCAACAAAGACTGTCATTTCTATGAGATCCACCAACTACTACTAAGACACGCTAGCCACCACCCTTGCCACAGAACCGGAAATTGCTTTCCCACAGAGACTTAACAGGCAGCCACCTAGCATGATAAATGATTCCTTTGCTTTAAAGATTTTGAAGCTTTAACACCAATCCTGGTCCACACTGACCTCAGTGCTTACCTGCCTATTTCAAACCTTCCCTTCCTAACAATATCAATTGAAAAATGCTTGTTGTCTCAAACAAAACACTTTATCATGGAATCAATTGCTGGGATAAACTGTTGCATACTAAGGGCAATGAATGAAAGACCACAAATGCAGGAATATACTAAAGCTACACTTTATTTGAAGGGTGCATTCCCTGCTACCTGGGCTTCAGGGCCCTTCCTGCCTTGCAAAAGCAACCCAAGCTGCTTCTTGATTGCAGCATTAAAACAGTCACCGCAGTTTTTTGATAATGCACTCCGAGTAATTGATAATGGTGATGGGAGTCTGCTTCTGACTCAACCCCTTAGTTGCATTGCCCATAATAAACTGTGGGGTCCCCATTAACAACTTGAACGTCCGCATGAGAGGAACAGGGAAATGGGGGTTGAGTCCACAGGATTACCCTTCTTACCTTATTCAGGAACAAGATCTCAGCAGCACAATGGGGAGCAGGAGCATAACAGCACACAGGTGGCATAAGTGTGCCTTATTGTGCCAAGAGCACAGGATATTGTTCATCTAACAAACCCAGACACCAATGAACGAGTTGAGACTCTGTTGTGCAAACTTTGATTTATGGTGAAGATTGTAGACTCTTACCTTCCGGTACCTCCCAGCTCATCACCCAGACCCGCCTACAGCACCATGAGTTAATGGGATCCCGCCCACACATTAGAGCACGGTCATAAAACTGAAACAATCATTTTGTGAGACATAAGTGCTGGGTGACACACAACATCACCAACTTTGCACTCTGATGCCATGTGCGGCTTCAAGATATAAATTAAGTTTGACAGACCACATGGGCAAAGACAAAGTTAGAGGGTACTTTCCAAAGGACAAGAGGAGACAGGAAGGCAGATGAAGTCTTCTTTATTATTAATCTTCACTGCAACAGTCCTACGCTCCCGCTTGAGTCAGAGTCACAGCTCAACTGACAAGCTCGGAATTCCTAACCAAGAATCATCCTACAGATTCTAAATACCAAAGAGTACAACACAGATAGATAGTAGAACAACAACACTCTAGATAGCAAGAACCATAGAATATAACACAAAGTGTTTGCCCCCGCAAAAGGCTCCGAATCTGTTTCAGCCTTTCACCCCACCGGCAACAAGAACTACCTCCGGAAATCAGGACAAACCACTCATCTGCCTATGTCAAAAAAGAAACAAAAAGGCTCTTGATGCACAGATTCCTTCTCCAGGAGCGAAGATCCTTCTTCAGCTTGACTAACTTGGGGGGGGGGGGGGGGAGGGGGGAAGGTGAAAGAAACTCCAGTGGCTCTCAGAATGGTTATGCTTAACTACATACTCTATTTTTGTAGCTTCATGAATATTCCTCCTCTGATTGTCACTTGGTTTTCTCGTCTCCCACTATTGTATGACTTGATAGCTACATGCACAGCGCTACGATACCTGGATGGGTCATGTTAGCGCTTTATAAAACCCCAAAAATAAATAAATGAACTGACTCATTGGACCCTACTCCACCATTACATTAGCTGTTGAGGCCCCAACCTCTCCCCTTTTGCCGAATACACTCCGCATACATAGTCTACCTCAATAGGGTTGACCAACTACTGTAGTAATTCGACCAACCTGTGTATAATGCACAAGATTAACTACAAATATCATATTAAACATTTTATTCATGATTTCTACATCTACACTTCTACATATCCGAAGCTGCGCCGGATTACAGAAAGGGAGCTGCTGCGCGTCTGCATAGCATGCGCACTTGTAGTGTGCCACAGGCAAGCTCGTCTTTGCAGTACACCAACCATGCTGCTGGTTTCATTCCCAAAAAACCCATGGATCCAGTATACAGAACATCTCAATCTTAAGCAGCCAACAGACCAGCCACTACATAGTGACTCAGCACGATGCCAGAAAGGCAGGACTGTATCAAATGGTTAAGCAACACTTTTTGCAATTAAACTGTACTCTGTTAGATTGCCAATCTCTATACAAACACATCAAAGAGATTAGAGCTACTTGGAAAACTCACAGTGATACATTGTTTCCCTTTAAAACTCGGTTGCACAAGGCCTCTAATCCTGTTCTAGCCACAGCCATTCGTGTTTGAGAGAGTTTGTTTGCAGACTGCACCAGTGAGTTGGGTTGGAGAGCTTGCTTTCATATTTAAAGAGTCATTACCTAGACAAAATTTCACTTTTGACACATTTTATGCTCCTGAGCTTTTAGGATTCAAGATGAATGCCTCACCATTACTATCCTATTCTAGCATTCTAATTTATGGTCCACTAGCACAAAATTCCTGTTTTTAGTTTAACCGTTTGGATTCCATACTACTATACGACATTCTACTAGTAACTTTTTTATTTTTTGTGATTTTATTTTATGGGTTGACTGTCCCAGTGGCACTAATACCCTTAACCAGTGGCGTCACTGGGGTTGGTGTCACCCGGTGCGGGTAACTCATGGTGTCACCCCCTCACGACTTACCGCATGGACCACCTCTGTCGGAAATGTATGGCCCTAGGTACTGTCTTACTCCCTCTAGGTCCCTCTCCCTCTGTCTTACTCCCTCTAGCTCCCTCTCTCTGTCTTGCTCCCTCTAGCTCCATCTCTCTGTCTTACTCCCTCTAGCTCCCGCTCTCTCTCTCTTACTCCCTCTAGCTCCCGCTCTCTCTCTTACTCCCTCTAGCTCCCTCTCTTTCTGTCTTGCTCCCTCTAGCTCCCTCTCTCTGTTTTACTCCCTCTAGCTCCCTCTCTCGCTCTGTCTTGCTCCCTCTAGCTCCCTCTCTCTGTCTTACTCCCTCTTGCTTCCTCTCTCTCTGTCTTACTCCCTCTAGCTCCCTCTCTCTTACTCCCTCTAGCTCCCTCTCTCTCTCTTACTCCCTCTAGCCCCCTCGCTCTCTGTCTTGCTCACTCTAGCTCTCTTTCTCTCTGTCTTACTCCCTCTAGCTCCCTCTCACTCTGCCTTGCTCCCTCTAGCTCCCTCTCTCTCTCTAGCTCCCTCTCTGTCTAGTGCCCTCTAGCTCACTCTCTCTCTGTCTTACTCCCTCTAGCTCCCTCTCTCTGTCTAGCTCCCTCTCTCTCTGTCTTGCTCCCTCTAGCTCCCTCTGTCTCCCTCTCTCTGTCTTACTCCCTCTAGCTCCCTCTCTCTCTGTCTTACTCCCTGTAGCTCCCTCTCTCTGTCTTACTCCCTCTAGGTCCCTCTCCCTCTGTCTCACTCCCTCTAGCTCCCTCTCTCTGTCTTGCTCCCTCTAGCTCCATCTCTCTGTCTTGCTCCCTCTAGCTCCATCTCTCTGTCTTGCTCCCTCTAGCTCCATCTCTCTGTCTTACTCCCTCTAGCTCCCTCTCTCTCTCTTACTCCCTCTAGCTCCCTCTCTCTCTCTTACTCCCTCTAGCTCCCTCTCTCTCTGTCTTGCTCCCTCTAGCTCCCTCTCTGTTTTACTCCCTCTAGCTCCCTCTCTCTGTTTTACTCCCTCTAGCTCCCTCTCTCTCTCTGTCTTGCTCCCTCTAGCTCCCTCTCTCTGTCTAGCTCCCTCTAGCTTGCTCTCTCTGTCTTACTCCCTCTAGCTCCCTCTGGTTCCCTCTCTCTCTGTCTTACTCCCTCTAGCTCCCTCTCTCTTTGTCTTACTCCCTCTAGCTCCCTCTCCCCCTGTCTTACTCCCTCTAGCTCCCTCTCTCTGTCTTGCTCCCTCTAGCTCTCTCTCTTACTCCTTCTAGCTCCCTCTCTCTCTGTCTTACTCCCTCTAGCTCCCTCTCTGTCTTACTCCCTCTAGCTCCCTCTCCCCCTGTCTTACTCCCTCTAGCTCCCTCTCTCTGTCTTGCTCCCTCTAGCTCCCTCTCTTACTCCTTCTAGCTCCCTCTCTCTCTCTCTTACTCCCTCTAGCTCCCTCTCTCTCTGTCTTGCTCCCTCTAGCTCCCTCTCTCTGTTTTACTCCCTCTAGCTCCCTCTCTCTCTCTGTCTTGCTCCCTCTAGCTCCCTCTCTCTGTCTTACTCCCTCTAGCTTCCTCTCTCTCTGTCTTACTCCCTCTAGCCCCCTCTCTTACTCCCTCTAGCTCCCTCTCTCTTACTCCCTCTAACCCCCTCTCTCTCTGTCTTGCTCCCTCTAGCTCTCTCTCTGTCTTACTCACTCTAGCTCCCTCTCACTCTGTCTTACTCCCTCTAGCTCCCTCTCTCTCTGTCTTACTCCCTCTAGCTCCCTCTCTCTGTCTTACTCCCTCTAGCTCCCTCTGGTTCCCTCTCTCTCTGTCTTACTCCCTCTAGCTCCCTCTCTCTGTCTTACTCCCTCTAGGTCCATCTCCCTCTGTCTTACTCCCTCTAGCTCCCTCTCTCTGTCTTGCTCCCTCTAGCTCCATCTCTCTGTCTTGCTCCCTCTAGCTCCATCTCTCTGTCTTGCTCCCTCTAGCTCCATCTCTCTGTCTTACTCCCTCTAGCTCCCGCTCTCTCTCTCTTACTCCCTCTAGCTCCCGCTCTCTCTCTTACTCCCTTTAGCTCCCTCTCTCTCTCTTACTCCCTCTAGCTCCCTCTCTCTCTGTCTTGCTCCCTCTAGCTCCCTCTCTCTGTTTTACTCCCTCTAGCTCCCTCTCTCTCTGTCTTGCTCCCTCTAGCTCCCTCTCTCGGTCTTACTCCCTCTTGCTTCCTCTCTCTCTGTTTACTCCCTCTAGCTCCCTCTCTCTTACTCCCTCTAGCTCCCTCTCTCTCTTTGTTACTCCCTCTTGCTCCCTCTCTCTCTGTCTTGCTCTCTCTAGCTCCCTCTCTGTGTATTACTCCCTCTAGCTCCCTCTGTCTCCCTCTCTCTTTGTCTTACTCCCTCTGTCTCCCCCTCTCTCTGTATTACTCCCTCTAGCTCCCTCTGTCTCCCTCCATCTGTCTTCCCTGGATTTGTATAAACAAGAGTGCGAGCAACAGGTGGCACTGTAGTGAAGAGCAAGCTGAAATTTGGAACTGGTTCACTGGAAAACTGAAGACTGCAAGATACTGAAAAATAGGAAACCATGCACCCTCAGATGAGCTAGGCTGCTATAGAGTTGCCATGTGAGCAAAGAAAATTGCAGTCAAGCATTGCAGATCTCCTGCGAGACGCTGGCGAGTGTGAACAGCATGAGGAACAAGCTTGCACAGGGAGCGACAGTAAAGGTGAGAGCAGAGGCGAGGCTGCAGTGCAGATTGGTGTCACCCCATGGGTTGGTGTCACCCGGTGCGGGCTGCACCCCCCGCACCCCCCTAGTGACGCCACTGCCCTTAACCTTACTAATGATTGCCGAACTGTATGTTTACTGCAACGTGTAACCAAACCAATACATATTAAAGGTCACACTCTCAATCTCATCTTTTCTACATTAAATACTGTTCAAGTAACAAATATCTTGGGAAACGTCCATTGGAGCGATGCCGGAATCCCGCTGTGCCTTCACAACGCCGGCAATAGAACGAACGCGTCTTTAGTACATATTCATTCAGCAAGGAAGTCGTTCTAACTACTTGTTTGAAGGGGGCGCGTTGGTGGAATGGTGTTCCATTTAAAGTCCTACAACTTCCCTGCGCAGACTGGAGTTGGAATAGTAAATTAACCTAATTCAAGATTTAGCGACCATGAGGCAAGTCCATATAACGACTTGTGTGCTGAACGAATGAGTACTAAATACGCATTCGTTCTAATGACGGCACTGTGGCGGCATAGCTGGATTCTGGCTTGCGGAATACAGTCATACATTCAAATATCACCTAGCATGGACTGATCGTTTTCTCCTTCAGTTCAGTTGGGGGTTGCAGGATAAAGCGCATACTCAGGCTGGTGACATCAGACAGAGCATGGAGCAAACTCAGCAAGAAAGCATTAACCTAGGCACTGGGCGGTTGTGCATCCACAGTTGATACAACTTTGAATTACCTCCTCGTCCATCTTCCCGCACCATTTCTTACACATGAGCATTTCGTCTGCTCCACAGAAACCTGTTACCTAGCTGAGGGCAAATACATCCCCCAAAATAGTGCTGCCTATCCAGCATGCATAAAGTTGGGGCGGGGGGATGATGGAGTACATACTATGACAGCTTTGTCTTAGCAGTTTTGTTGCCTAGCAAGGGTGGGTAAGTTTAATGTACTTTTTGTTGTTGTATTTCTTTTTTTGTTCCAACCATGGCTTGCTTTAGCAGTTGCTGTTGTCAAGGGACCTGGTCGCTCTGCTTAGCTGGCGTTGGTCCATGATGTGGGTTGTCGCACTGAGGGTTCTTATGTTCAGTTTCAGCTGCCGCAGGCCAGCTATGTGCTCCCCTTCCCCTTCGATAAATAATGCACCCCCTCCCACAAGCGCCTTGAGACCCTATGGGTGAGTAGTGCGCTATACAAATCTCTGAACTTGAACTTGAACCTTCCGGCATGATTCTTGTTTAGTGGAGCACCTTCATGTTTGTGATGTTTTTGGGCTTGCAGGCGCTTCCTGAAATCCAGCGGCTCCCATGAGATGTCAGGGGCCCGAGACTTTGCTTCCTCAAAAACAGGTCAGAGGCAGGAACGTCTCTGTTTGTGTATTGTGGCGAGAATGGAGCAGCTACCTTGTGTGGTTATGGACAGGATCTGATGGTGGATGTGCTGCGCCTCTTGATTAATGAGGCTGTTGAGGCAGTGTTCAGGGCCAAGGAGGCTGACGGTCCTCCCGCTAAAGTACCTAGGCCTACTCCCCTGGCATACATGGATGAGCCAGATGAGGAGGAAGGGTGCTGAGCTCTCTAATCTCTTTACCCATGTCAGAGGCAATCTGGGATTTCCTTCTTCTGTGGTGCATGAGTTGGAGGATGATTTGTTTACCCAGTACCACCAGCCTGATTCTAAATCTTTGCCTTTGCAAGGTGCGGTTCACAAACTGCGTGCCCATGAATGCCGGGACATTGATAAGACTGCAAGATTTTTGGGCAAACATTATGCCTTGGAAGGGTTTTCCGAGGAATTCCCACTTTCAGTCAAAGTGGATAATCTGATGGCTGGCCTGTCTTCCCATGGCATGGTATTTTAGGATGACCCCCTTCCTGCGACCCTGCCGACAAGAAGGTGGATAGTGCTGTGAGGAGGTCTTCCACTCTGTTGGCTCTGATGTAGCTCAAGTTCCCCCCCTTGTCCTACATCTCCTTCAATAACTTGTGTGCGTCTGCTGCCGGCTTCAGCCAGCCCTTCCATGGCTAGAGTCATGGCCGTGAGGCCCCTGAAGATGACAAGTCCCAGTCTCCTGTGCCTCCTCCGCCCCTTCTCCAAAGCACTAACTATCTTCCCTTTCCAGTTGGTGGTTGGCTTCACTTCTTTTGTCGCCAATGGGAGGGTCTTTCTGATGCCTTGGCGGTTCGGACAGTGGCCTTCAGTTACTGGATTGAATTTTCATTTCACCCGGCTCGGGTCTTCAAAAAGACTCCTCTGCCCCGGAATCCCGTGAAGCAGGTGGCCTTGCTGGAGGGTGTTCAGCTACTCTTGGAGAAGGCAGCTGTAATCGAGTTTCCGCCCCTGAACAGGGGCTGGGATATTATTCCATTCTGTTTCTGGTTCAGAAGAAGGACACCACAGCCTTCCACCCGGTGTTGGATCCGAAGGGGGTGAATCTGCACATTCTTCATTGTCGCTTCAAGATGGTGACCTTGCAGTCGATACTTCAGCTGGTGCATCAGGGGTGAATCTTCGCCTTCCTCGACCTGATGGATTCATACCTGCATGTTCCCATCCATCCAGTGGATCAGCAGTTTCTCTGCTTTGTGGTGGGCTCAAGGCACTACCAGTTCCAGGTGCTTCCTTTTGCCCTTTCATCAGCACCAAGGGTTTTTATGAAACTCTTTGCCCCCCCCTGGTCGGTATTCTCTATTCTCGAGGTATTCAAGTGTATCCATACCTTGATGATTGGCTAATTGTTTCTCTCTCTTTCTCTCAGGCATCGGAGGATGTGCAGGTCTGTCATCTGCTGGATGTGTTTGGGTTCCTGATAAACCACTGGAAGTCCTCCCTTTGACCCTTCAGTCTCTGAAGTTCCTCTGGGCCCTCTTCTAGATGGATCGGGGGATGGTGATACTGTCTACCGATCGACAATTGACTGTGTTCCAGCATCTCTCTTGGGTGCTGTCCCAGTCCCAGGTATCTGTCTGTCTCTGGCTGCAGAGTCAGGGGGAGATGGCCTCCACACTGCAAGTATTCTCCTGGTCCCGTCTCCATTTGTATCCCCTCATGCAACATCTGCTGCGCCACTCGGATCCTGCTTCTCAGGCTTATGAGGCTTTCATTCCAGTGACGCCGGAGATTCGGAAATCCCTCTGGTGGTGGTTGACTCCTCTAAGTCTCTCAAAGGGTTTTGATCTCAATCTTCCTCCCTCAGTGGTATTGTCAACCGATGCAAGCACCACGGTGTGGGGAGCAGTGCTGAGGGATTCCAAGGCAATGGGCAAATTATCCCATTTCAGGGCTCTCCATTCCTTGAACTGGTGAGAATTGATAGAGGTTTGGCAGGCCTTTCTTTCGTTCGCTTCCCACTTTCGGAAACGGGCTGTCTGTGTTCAGACCGGCAACCAGGTCTTTCGTGCCTATATCAACCGTCATTTGGGATGCACCCGCCTCTGTTTCTCCTTTCCCGGATGATCGGCCTGTGGGCTGAGAGGAATCTCTTCTCTTTCTCTCTGCAGTCTATCATCCGGGGAAGGAGAATGGACCTGCCAATTCTTTGAGCAGGGTGTTCCCCTTATCAGTGACCATGTGTATTTTGCCCTTTCTCTTGCGGCAGATTCCCCCCAGGATTGCCTTCCCTGGCTGGATCTGCTTGCCTCAGAGGAGACGGACCATCTTCCTCAGTTTTGCAACTTTATCCCCTCGATGTTGGCATGGGCGATTGATGCTTTCTCTGTCCCGTGGTCCCAGGCGCTCTTGTTTGCCTTTGTCCCATTTCACTTGATCTCCCGGGTCCTCAGGAAGATTCGGTTGGATTGGGATGAGGTTTTCCTGGTTGTTCCAGAATGGTCCCAGCAGTCCTGGTTTCCCTTCTTCATGGTTTGGCAGTGTGTTCTGCTGGCCCCCCATGCATTCCTCTCTGCTGAGTGTTCCTCTTCTCAGCGCATCCTCTCTCCTGCATCTCTGGCTGGGGATATGGCACTTGAGAGGTTGACCTTGTTGGATCCGGGTAGTTTGCTTGAAGTGGCTCAGAGCATCCAGTTGTCTCACAAGCCTCCAACCCCGAAATCTTACAGTCGTCATTGGAAGAACTTTGACAGTTTGTGTCAAGGGAAGGGTCTGTCTCCTGTTTCCTGTGATCCTGTCAGGGCATTGGACTTTTTGAGTGATAGTTTTGTAATGGGTCTGGCTTTCTCCACTATCCATGCCCAATGGGTAGGCCATTCTGGCCTTCAGGGGTTTTGCGATGGCTTCTAGATCTCCCTTGACTTGCCTTTTGTGGAGATTTTCTACTTCAGTGCCCTGTCTCCCACTCTCCGGTCCCCACTTGAGATCTTCCCTTGGTGCTTCAGGCATTGACTGGTCTTCTTTTTGAGCCCCTGGTTTCCATTTACCCTAAGTTTCTTTCTGCTAAGGTTCTTTTTTTGGTGGCAGTTTCTTCTGGTCTCCGGGTTGGTGAGTTTGGGGTTTTGCTGGCTTCTCCCCCCTTTTTTGCATTTTGGCCAAGACAAAGTGATTGTGTGTCCTAGTCAGTTTCCTCTACCCAAGGTTTTGTCTGACTTCCACAGTCAGGAGGATATTGTCCTTCCTATTTTTTTTACTAATCTGTCTTCTCGCAAGGAGGAGGTTCTCCATTCTCTGAATTGCTGAGGGCCCTTCACAACTACCTGGATCATACCAGTAATTTTAGACAGGTAAATCCCTTGTTTATTACCTATGGTCTCTCTGGAAAGGATCTCAACCTTCTTTGTCCACTCTGACTTGGTGGGTGAAGTGTGTGGTTCTCTTGTCTTACTAGGCTGCTTGCTGTCCTCTTCTGTCCGGGCCGGTCAGTCCAGAGGGTTTCCTCGTCCTGGACTATGTTTAACAGTGCATCACTACGTGGCATTTGTAATGCTGCTACATGGGCCTCTCCCCACACTTTTGTTTCCCACTGCAAAGTTCTGTTGGGGATGGCGGCGGCCGCTGATTTTGGTGGGAAGACGGAGTTAATGTCTGGTTACTCACTGGCAATCTTCATTACTCAGAGTTCTGGTTTTCCCGTTCCATTCCTGAGCCTGTCCCTCCCTCCCTGGTTTTTTGTTTATGGTGACTGCTGTTTGTTTTCTTTCCTTGGGTTTCTTAGGCTGTCCTGGTGACATTCTTCCTCCACTTTATACATGCTAGGTAGTAAGCACCATATTGGGGGAAGTATTTGACCTCAGCTAGGTATTAGGTTTCTGTGGAGCAGATGAGCTGCTCATGTGTAAGGAATGGAACGTGAAGACTAGGACTCGGAGTGATGAAGATTACCGGTGAATAAACGGGCATGACTGTCTTACCCCTTGGCTTACATACCCCTTACCTTCATTTCTCCAAATAAGGAATTAAGGTGGGTCCAAACCTTAGATTGATTTTACCCTGAGCAATTGAAACTTAAACTGGAATGCAAATAATTGCAACAGATTTGGAAGTGGAAATATGACTCGGAAAGCAACCTAAAGTACACAGCTGCCTTGAAACACAACAAATTACAAATCAAGAAAACAAAAGCCTCATCATATCTGCAATTTTTCAATCTCACTCCAGACCCATGAAATGTGTGAATATTTAACTAACTTTTTTGCTCACAAGATTTATGATATTTCTTTATCTTTTCCATTGCCACCTACCTTTGGTGATGATCTGACAATGGGTACTCATGGCTCCATCGACGTCCAGGAGATGTTTCCCCTCTGACTCCTGAACTAGTTAAGAAATAAATACTCGGTTAAATTGGGCACTCCTTGTGAAATATACTCGTTTTCAGTATCTTACTATTGACTCACTCGCTCCTCTGATCACATAACTGCATAATGTTTTCTTGTTTATACTATAGTACTTCGGTTTTAAAAGAACACTATTTGTCTCCAATTTTGAAAAAGGGTTTTGCAGACACAAATATTCATAGCAGCTCCCTCACAATTTCTCTTCTTCCAGTGCCTATGTAGGTTTTAGAAAAATATGTTGTTTCAAATCTATTATTAGATGATTCAGCACAGTCTGGCTTTCACTCCTTCCATATTATGGAAACTACATTGCTCAAGGTGATAGACGAACTACACTGGATTTTGGACAAAGGCAGCTGTGCAGCTCTTATTCTCTTAAGCCGCTCTGCTTCTTTCGATGCCACCTCTTATGAATTTGCAAAATATTGTCAAGCAAATGAACTTATGAGTTTTACAAATTAAGTAAAAGAAAAAAACATGGAAGTGGTTGCTTAATTCTAAACCTACTGTTAATTAGTACACATATTTGGAAATTACTTTTTTAAGTTACCTTAATTTTGAGAAGCATACAGAATTATTGGAGACGAGAGCGAAGGCAGCACCAAAAGCACTACAAAATTGGACTATGAGCTAGGATATTAATCAATAGGGATACTAAAGGAATCATACAATGTGAAAATTGTTATTCTACTGCTACGTGAGGTATGATTTTAGAGCAGAAAGATATGTAGCAAGTCAATTGATTAAAATAAGTATTTGGAATAACTGGCTAGAGCGTCATGTGAGAACAGCGCATTGCCCCTTAAGACTGAAATTGGACTTGATAAGTATATTACATAAGTACTATCAAAGAGTAATGAATTATTGAAATAACATAAATAGGACAGGAGAGGGTTCGATGAGGTTTACCACTGGTTTGAAAACTTAAAACAAATATTCAAGTGATCTCGCAATAACTAAAAGGAAGAGTATGATTAAAAACGTGGTATAGGAGGGTAATTTAGTAAAAGATCTATAAGGATGTGCAAAAGGATTGAAATATGCTCATTACTCAAAAGCATGTGTGTGACCTGCAACCATATCGAAGACATACAGAATAGGCATATTTGAAGATGGATGATGAAAATGAGATTGATCAAGTCCCTATCTGCATGACCTGAAAGATGAAAAAAATTAATATGGACAATGTGGATTTTTGTATAAATTACCCTTTCTGTAACATTGCCAAATACTATCAAGTGCACTAATGTCATTGGAACAGAGTTTTTTTTTAACAAGACGCAAGTTAATTCCAGTTTTAGACAACTGCAAATCCAGAAAGTAGATACATTGCTTGTACAGATAATTGTGAAAAATTAGTATTATGTTACAATTGGGGATTTTGTTTAAAATGGTCTAAATAAATCTAGGGAGAGGGTGGGGGACACTTTAATACATCTAATCAATGAATTTGAAATAAATGAAAAGAAATTTGTGAAAGGAGGCTATAAGCTAAATATTCTTTTTGGAATGTGGCAACTATCACCCTATTGCACTTTAATGTATACCTACAATAATTGAGAATTAGGTTGAAAATAGTTTGGCAGTAAAGATCTATTAGATGTTGCTGTAATTCAGTTATTGCTGTGAATGATATATTGTATATAATACATCTTAAATGAGGAAAGAATTATTGCTTTTACTGGAGCCTGTTTTCGTTTAGTTGTTCTCTTCTGTACGAAATGTTCGATTTACCGCTTGAGGTTTTTATATAATTCATGTGTGTGTGTTTGCCTGATCAGCATACTACCAAACAAATAAATAAACACTAGACCACTCATTGCAGATTGGTATCTGACTGAGGATACCCCTCGGTCGGTCATACTCAAAGAGAAGGTCTTTAATTAATATGTTTTACCAAGTTGTCCAAACTCCTAAGAGATCTGCTCAAGATAAACTGTAAATCTTAGAGGTTTTGTGTCTGTGAATGGTTAAGTCGACTCTGTGACATTAGGAAAATAGATGTTTTGCTCATTGAACGTAAATATGTTTAATTAAGAAGAGTGGCATATATATTGTTTAGAGAGAGAATGACACAAGGCAGTCTTGCCTTTTTCCACGCTGGATATTTACTTGAGCATGTTTATACCTATGGTTTATGGTTGTCTAAGATTGCCCTCCTCCCTGTCAGGCACTGACCTGTCATGTTCACAGTAGATGTACTAGTAACAGTATGTGGTGCTTTGACAGCTTAAAATCCCCTCACCACCCAAGTACTGTTTTACGAGGCAGTTACAATATAAATTATGCTGGTCTGCACTGAACCACTGGACTGCTCTGTTAACAGATCTGTCACATGATGCTAATATTCCCCCTTGTATCTGGGAAAAAAAAGATGTACACGTGGAAAGTTTTGTGAACTTTAAAATACGAATTAGGAGGGGAAAAAAAGTTGAAAGTCATGATGCTTTTGTAGTTTCATGCTATGGACTTGAAGTTTTGAACGAGTGCCATTTGTATTTTTTGCAGGTAACATTAGACTTTGGCCTGAGGGCAGATGTATTTGAAAATGGCATATATGAGTGACTCACTCTATCCAGTATTATCTGCCAAAAGGAAAGGGTGTGGCTGCAAGTACAGGGGAATTGTATTCCCACACAGTGCTACTGTGTGATTTGAGTCAGAAATCTACTATTGCAGCTTTATGATGCAGCAGACATTGGAAGCAGACTTTCAGCAGCGATACTGGAAGGGGTGTGTTATTTCAAAACTCAATATGATTTGATAAAAGGAATGGGGATTGTTTTAGGAGTAGCACAAAAAACGTTCGGGGTTGTTAAATCTTGTTAAGATTTGCAGTGTGACACAGACAGACAAATCTCTAGTTTTTAATCTTATGACTTGAGTGGTTCGCTTTAAAAATGTCCACGCAGGGCACGAGTCGGGTGTACACGTGGATGGACGGCGTCCACCCACTTTTTTCACAGGGTGGACGCCGTCCACCTTGCCAAGAAGTTAGGTCCCTCTGAAAAAAAATGCTGAATTCGTCCCGGTGTCATTTCCAAACACCGGTACGCTTTCAGCAGCGCCTGAACGTTGTTATCTGCTTTCGATCGGCAACAATGTGCAGGCAGTGACGGGATGGGGCTCTCTTATTTCTGACTCCTGCTGGGCCCATAACAAAGGACTAATCCGAGGGGTCCTCAGGCTTCCTTTTGTTCCAGTCTCCTGGCTGGCAGCAGTCAGGAGCCTCACACCTAGAAGCAAATGCAGCAGAGGGGAAACAAAGGCTCACATCTTGTTAGCACTTCACACATACTTAAGAGAGGCAGCTTTTCACTTTGTTCAGGCTCTGTTTAGGAGATATGCATGCGCTGTAAGAACGTCAGATGTGTTGATCTTTCCCAGTATTTGCACAAAATAAATAGCATTTATATAGCACTTACTACCCCTGTGGAGGCATTGTAATAATTTAAATATCACAATTTTTTCTCTTAAAGCACTATGGTAGAAAAAGCTTTACACTGATAAAAGGCAACATTGTTTTATGTGTAGTGTATAAAAGTCTGATTCTTCTTCTGAAATCAGGAAGATTTGAAAGTCTACTCGAAATAAGCTCAAATGTACTCATGATACACCTGCTAAACATATATATGAGGGCTTAAGATCTGATGTCACTTCTTGTGATGCCACTTCCTGTGATGTCACACGCTGTGATGTCACGCGCCATGATGTCATGCGCTGTGATCCCACTTGCATACTGATTATCTAGGTTAGTCCCCCCACTTCTGTCGTTTAGGACTTGTGCCCTGCGTCTACGTAAGGCATTACAACTCCCTGGTTTAACAGTTTCCTCGTGCTTGCTAATATTTTAGTGTGGCCCAGTAGTCAAGCAATATAGTGCCTATCATGGCTTCCTTTGGAAGCCATCAAGGGCACAATGCATATCTGTTTCAAGGGCAAAAGACAGGGATTCATTTCCGTCCAGTGTGTGTGGGGAGGGCCAGTTCCCTGTTCCTTGGGGCCTTCTGTCGCCTGTTGTCATCACCCTGCACTACCTGCATTTTTTTTAAATGCCGTCCCCTGCCTGCTCTCATTTACTGACTGTCAGGTGGGGTTAAATACCCTTCACATACTTCAACAGGATGTTCCCCTTGGGTTTCATTATGCCTCTGATCCATTTGAATTGCTGTATTCATATCACAACAGTGAAAAAATAAAATAAAATAAAATAAAAGCCCTGGCTTCCCCAGTCTTCCCTGGTCTTTCCCTGACTTCCAGAGATGCACGAGAAGAACTGGAATTGCTGATATTCTGACACCTCCCTCTGCTTCAGCCTCTCTTGGACCTCTGCAGACCTGAGGGAGTCTTTGATGCGGGTAGATGTCTTGGACCAAAATCTGCTGTGAGCACAAGAACTCTCTGACAGGGAATTGATCTCCATGATAAGACATGATAAGACAGTGGAGAGCCATGCTATAGCTCTCCACTATTGCCAAGACCATGGATTTGAGTGGAGAGTGGAAAGGAAGGCTCAGCTCCCCAAGTCAGATTTACCAAGTTACCAAGCAACACAAGACCACCTTGCATGGCCCTGCATTGCACTGTAAATCAGGAGTATTGCAAGACAGCGCAAGTCGCTGCCTGGCGTTATTCTGCCCCAGGAAGGCGTTCCATGGGTGCAGCATGGGTGTTCCCACGCACCCACTCATGGACTTTGGCGCATTCCCAGATTTACGAAGACTGGTAAACCTAGGGACGTATCAAAATGCTACGCCTCCTTTAGGTAGGTGGAACGAGGAGAAATATTTTGATTTCTTCTTGTTGTTTCCTCTTTCTAAGTGTGCATTCTGAACAACACTTAGAAAGATGAAAAAGCCTCAAAGGATTGTTTTCTGCAGGAAAGAGTCCCTTCCTACACAAAACAATACTGCTTGCAACGCAGACACCCTTGCACCAAGGTGCATGCTTTGGTGCTAGGCTCTAGATTGAGCGCCAGCACAGGCAGAGAGCAGAAATGTGCCATATATTGGCAAACGTGGCACATTCCTGTCCTTTCCCTTTCACACAGCACAGCAAGTTTCATCCAATGGAATATTTCAAGACTGTTGGGATATGAGTCCGGTTTGCAGTTTTTCAGTTGGAAAGATTTTCAATTGAGAGCTGATCAAGCTAAGTCACATTATAACCCATGTGTAGGATAATGCAAGAGGAGAGTGATCCCCTTAGAGCCAGTGGCAGCTTAAGATGTCAGCAGCCATGTCATTGAGTCCCTGTCTGGGGCAGGCGGCTTGAGAACAGCGTCCTTTTGGAGAGCTGAAGAACGTGAGGTAGGGGCTGCACTTAATACCTAGATATTAAGAAATATAACCAGTGCCTTTCTGGACTATCCTTGTGCCACAGGAGTGAATTAAGAAAGGGTGGCTATGGGGCTTGCTGTGATCCTGGTGCTGCAGAGCTGGAGAATAGGCTGCCCCTCAATGACTGCTGTCCCTTGGAGTATGGTATCTTCACTCTTCACCCCTATAACCTTGCTGACCTTGCCCTAGTCTCTACTGGCTTCCTGAAAAGTTTGTCCTATAGCATGCCTCTTAAACACTACTAAACTAAAAAGCAGAAAGATAAAGAAGGGCACTTCCTCACCATGGTGCCCGCTGTGACAAGGAGAATAAGACGCGGAGGCAGCATGAATGGAAGGTACATCTCATATAGTCCTTGACCCTCGTGGCCTCAAGAGATGTACAGCAAACTTCCACTGATGTTAAGAAGGTAACATCTATGGGGGCCGCTATGATCTGGACAACCACTTACTGAAGGAGTCCAGAGAGTATAGCACATTAGAAAGTTGGCAGAATCACACAATTGTCGGTCTCAATAGCACAAGAGGACAATAAGACATAATAGGACTGTGCAGTTGCAGCCTTTGTCAAAACAGGGACACAAGACGAACATTTGGAGGATTAGATGTGAGCAACTAATATTCACCTATTTGGGGTGCTGCAGCAGTTGGAGCAAGATGATTTCTTAACTGAACTGTTCCAGCATATTTAAATATGATTATCTTTCTTGCAGACTGCTTACTGCGAATTGAGGGGAAACAGGTTTGTCATATTTCCACCAGTGGTGAGGGAAATAAGTTGGAAGCAGGTGCTACCCTCTTAGCGGAACTGGGCAATGGACAACAAAGAGAACGGCTATTGATAGATAATAAGGGAATCCTGATTTTCCTGGACTACAGTGGCCCAGGTAAATTGTGCCTCAAAAATGACAACGCATTAAAATGAAACTGATCAAGTTGAGAATGGATGCATCCCTTCAGCATCAGGTAAAGCTGAAAATAACTCATGAGGACAGACGTCATGTTTTCAACCAGAGTGGAGGACAGCTGAGGGTTTTTGGAGGCTATGATAAAGGAAGGTGTGTAAGCTTTTAGTCGTTGTCTCTTTATGTCCGAAGGCTCGTTAGTCTTTGGGAATCACCTATGGAGAATGCAGGAATATGTAAAATATCTCTTCTCCATTGGCGTTAATAACAGAAAATCTATACCGAATGGGACAATATTTTTGGAAATGATATTGGAACACCATATTTATGTCAGACTATATTTTCTGACATTTAACACTCCACGTACCTCAAACTCAATCCTGTTCAGCGATGGCATCTTGAAGAACTCATTTGTTTCCCTGCACTTTGACTTACTGAGTGAACCACTGATATGCAACCCTCAAGCACTGTGGAGTCAATCCCACCTGAGCACTTAACCAAAAGCAGTAGTTACTTGCTGTTTCTTAACATTTAAATGCTAACTTTTGTGACACAAGCTAAAATCACCCCTTTCTGTTCCATGTCCCTTATCAGATGCCGTCTGCAAAAGTGATACACAATCTGTGAGGCAGCTTCTTGCTGTGTGATTAAGCAAACAAACATTGCTACTTACTCAGAAGACGCCGGCATTTAACCTCTGGTCTCTGCTACTGGTATTCATATCTAGGCGGATGAAGCCAGCAATATATATATATTTTTTTATTATTATTTTTTTTTTGTCCTCATTCGCCCCTCCTCACCCTTTTCTCTTACGATTGCGCCACAGGGTGTTTTCATCTCATATGATAGGAAATTCTTTTACCCATTTGGGAGGGAGTACGCTCCCTTACCTAGCCTTCGTAGAGCAAAATTTCCACCGAGATTTCAGAGAAGCTTAATCATAGGACTTACTGACACCCTTGCCTTAAATTTTCCCCTATACCCTTCACCCATAGTGATTTAAAAAGAGATTCCAAAATTTGTATCTTTTCTCCTGCCGACCACTCATATCCAACTTTGCCACCGCCCTCATAGTCCTAATCCAAGCTAAGCATGTCGGGGAATCAGCAGAGACCCATAGCTTACATATTTCCCTTCGGGCCAACAGAATAGCATAAAATACCAACTTAACTTTATCGTCCACATCCCTGATTTGGATATCTAGCCTGCCAGTAATGACAAGTTCAGGGCTTACCTCAAAATCCTGGGCCAGTACCTTAGATAGGCATATACTCACATCTCCCCAGAAGCCTTTTATCGCCGGGCATGTGACAAACATGTGGATATCATCCTCATTTGGGCTGGTACATTTAGGACATCTCACCGACCCCCCGTTTTTAAATTTAGCCAGCTTCTTTGGTGACCAATACGCCCTGTGTAGAGTGAACAAGTGGTTCCTTCTTAAATTTGCAGGTTTTACCACCTTATAAAGAATCAACATAGTTACTTGCCAGTATTGTTCTGTAGCGATCCTTGGCAAGCACTCTCCCCACAGGTGGTCCGGCAGTGTGAATGATCCGTCCTCCATCTCGATAATTGCCCAGTACCAGCTCGCCACTTCTTTCTTTATCGGGGCCTCTTCAGCCAGCTTCTCCTCGAATTCATTGTGTACCCCTATTAGATTGTCTTTCCCCACCGCCCAGCTTTGTATCTGGAGGTATTTAAATTTCGAAAAATAGTGTCCCCACTTTTGTTCGCAATATGACCAGGGCAATAAACTCCGATCCAAAAAGAGATCCCCCCCAGCGCTGAGGACCCTCTACTCTTAACCGTCTTGCCAACGCATCCTTTGTCCAACTTGGAGCACCTGGTGACTCCCAGATCGGTGCACTTGCGCTAAAGTATGGTATTTTTGTGGCCCTTCTGATTCTATACCAGAGCATTGCCAAATCCTTCAAGATTTTCAATCTAACTTTTTTGAAATATTTTGGGTCCGAAAATTTGTACATAAACCCGTCTTGTTTAATGCTCTCTGCTCTTAACATCACTGATAATAGTTCCCCGATCACCGAGTTTCCAGGGCTTCCCAAAAGCATTCTGCAGTTTTTAAGCCCAAAGGCCCAAGCATATATCTGAAAATCCGGTGCAGCTAAATCTCCTTTCAAAAGTCTTCTCCTGATTTTCTTCCAGGACAAACGTGATCCCTTGGCCGCCCAAATAAAAGACCCGATCTCACTCTGCAGTCGTGCAAAACCCTCTTTCTCAAACATAAGAGGTAACGTATCAAATAAGAAGGTTATCTTAGGCAGCGCCATCCTTTTTACAAGATTAACCCGTCCATAAAGTGTTAGAGGCAGATGGGCCCACCCCCTCAAAGCCAGAGATATTTCCTTCCTAACTTTAGCAAAATTAACCTTAGTGATATCTTTTATATCTTGAGTAATTTGGACACCTAAGTACCTTATTTCTTTTTTACAAACTAAACCCTCCGCTGCCATATTCCAGGACATAATTTCTGTCTTATCAGCATTTAGCTGATATCCCGAAACTTCGCCAAATTTCTTCGTTAAAGAGCCTATGGTGTCCATTGTTCGATGTAAATTTGATGTTAGGATGACTATATCATCTGCATATAGCCCGATCTTTCTAACCCAACCATGACATTCAAAAGGGGACATCCCACCTGCCTCTCTGATTTTACAGGCTAAGGGCTCTATATACAAATCGAATAGCAGGGGGGACAAGGGGCATCCCTGCCTTGTGCCTCTCATTACTTTTATTGACTTTGTTAGTACCCCGTTAACTAAAACTCTCGATGTAGGTGCCTGATATATTCGGGCCAAAACCCCACCAAAGTTGACCCCCAGTCTTAAATGTACTATCAAAGCCTTCAAAAACTCCCAATTCACACGATCGAACGCCTTAGCGGCGTCGAGAGCAACCACAGCCAGAGGGAGACTGTATGTACTTGCAAGGTCTATGCTTCCAATCAAAGAGAATATTAACTCCCTTAAATACCTGCCCTTAATAAATCCTCTCTGGTCTTCATGGATAAGGTGGGGAACTATCCTAGCAAGCCTATCTGCCATGATCTTAGTGAACAACTTATAATCACTGTTTAAAAGTGATATAGGCCTATATGAGTCCAGGTTCTTTGGTGATTTTCCAGGTTTGGGAATAACAATAATATTTGCCTCATTCCATGATGTGGGAAGAGTCGCCTTGCCTAAGAAAACCTCGTTAAAAACTTTACTTATTAAAGACAGCAAGCTCCCCCCCAGAACTTTATTTACCTCCACCGGTAGTCCGTCCGGGCCTGGTGCTTTCCCTTTTTTGGACTCTTTAACCACTTTCTCTACTTCCCCCTGACAGATTTCTTGGTTTAACAACTCTTGCATTTCTTCTGTCACTGGAGCCAAAGCTTTTATCCATTTTTCTATTTCATCCTTTTCGGGTGCAAGGTCTTCCCTATATACCTCCTCAAAGTGTCTGTAAAAGGCTTCAACTATCTCTTTAGTTTCTGTCACTACACGGCCTGAATCCCCCTCTTTTATTTCTTTAATCATATTTCTTATCCGATCCCTCCTGGCTTTCCACGCTAGTAGTTTACTAGTGCCATCTCCATATTCAAAGTGCCTCAGATTCGAGGCCTCCCATCTTTCTTTCACCCTCTTGTTAACCACTGTGACTACCTCCTCTTTCAGTTGCTCCAGATCTTGCACAGTTTTTTCCTTCAGCAGCGGGTCCCCTAAGTTCACCATTTCTGACTCCTTCTGGCGAATCTCCTTCTTTAGAACCTCTATTTTATTAAAATAAACTCTTCTTTTCTTTGCCCCCAAAGCTCCCAGTCTGCCCCGGAGAAAAGCTTTAGCCGCCTCCCAGACAATGTCTATCCTTGCTGAACCCAGATTTTGCTCCACAAATGCATCAACTTCCTGCTTAAGGATTTCCAGAGCCTCATAATCATACAAAACAGTACGGTCCAATCTCCAAACTGGAGCTGTTTCAATAGATTCCATTTTAAGCTCCAAATTGACCGCTGAATGATCTGATAGATGTACCCCCACATGCATTATCTGATTCACTTTATCTGTTAGTCTTCGATCTATTAGAAAGTAGTCAATCCGAGACCTGTGGTTATACTTTTTATTATAATACGTATAGCCTAATGCCTGGCCTGCCCTTAATCTCTACGCGTCACTTAAACCAAACTGGACTATCAGGTCCTTTACTCTAAGTGACATTTTGCTATTTGTCAGGGCCCTACTGTTAGCTGATCTATCTAGTTTATTATCCAGCACCGTATTAAAGTCACCTGCTAAAACAATAAAACCTGTCAAGCCCAACATTTCTTTAATTAATTCATCTAGAGGGCCCACATCATCTTGATTTGGACCGTAATACCCTATAGTGTTATATATCAGACCATTTATCCTTAAATTCACAATCAACCATCTTCCTTTGATATCGGCCACAATTCCCTCTGCAAGACAATCTAACCCTTGCCTGATCAGGATAGCAATACCTTTAGTCACCGCCGTTTGTGGAGTATAAAACACATGCTTTAACCATCGCTGTGAACCTAGGTATTTCTTACATTCTGCTTCCGTTAAATGAGTTTCCTGCAGAATCATAATTTGAACTGAAAGATCTCTCAAGTATTTCATAATCCTATCCCTTCTAGCTTTGACCCGAAGGCCATTTACATTCCAGGACATCCAGGTTAATATCTTAACATTACCTCCCACCCTCCCACATATTCCCACTACCATTCAACACCCGGGTGAAAAGATGACTTATGAGGACAAATTTTATCTTTTTTCCTAACCCAACCCCGTGACCTTTCCCCCCTATCCCCATCTTTTTCCCCTCCCTCCCTTTCTTCCTTCCCCACCCTCCCTCCCCGGAAAACCCCACCTTCTTCCTTAGACCCATCCTGGGTCCTTTGAGCGCCTGTTCTACTGGTCGTGTTTCTATCCACTACTTTTACCTGATCTACACAACCCTCGGCATGATGCTTACTGTTTCTGATTTATACTGGTTTACTCATGTACCCCCCCATTCTGACATTGTTCCAGAAAAGCGTCTACATCCTCAACAAATCTGAACGTATACATTTTATTTTTCCACATCACTTTTAAAAAGGCAGGGAACTTCAGTTGTACAGTCGCTCCTAAACTTCTTAATGGTTCAATTCTCTTACCTAACTCCCACTGCCTATTGGCAGTTACCACAGATAGGTCTGACCGAACCTCAACCCTAGCCTCTCCCACCCTCAATGCTCCCTTCTTGAGAGCAGCTGCAAGGATTTTTTCCTTTAAACTATATGTTTGAAAATTTATCAAAATCCTTCTGGGTTTTGAGCGATTTGGATTAAGTTTGAAAGGGTCCCGATGTATTCTCTGAATGTCCAAAAGAATCTCTTCTTCTGTTTCTTCTAACTGGAGTTCTGCCTTTAATAAGCGCACAATAAACTCCCTTATATTGTCTCCTTCTTTCCCCTCCGGAAGTTTCAGAATTTTTAAATTATTCCTGCGCTGCATATTTTCCAGTCTCTCTAAGCGTTCCTCATAGATCTTTTCCTTATGTCTTAACTCTTCCATATCTTTACTGTGTACCTCCACCTTATCTTGAATTTCCTTAATTCCTTTCTCCAGTACTTCTGTGCGGGCATTCAACTCCTCATATTTGACCTCCAACAAGGCACAGGCCTCTCTGATCCCTTCTTGATTCGCCTTTGACTCCTCGAACCCTCTGTGCACATCTAAATCAAGCTTTTTTAATAATGCAATAACTACAGAGTCTGAACCCCCTGCCTCCATAAAGTCCTTTTGTCCACTCTCTCCTGACTTTTCAACACTCTGTGTCTCTAACGTACAGGGTACTTCCTCTGAAATCCCGGATCCTCCACAGGCGCCCATCACCTCTTGCTCAGACTTGGCCACATCCTGACTTTCTTCCTCCATTTCTAGGATTTTATACTTATTTGGACTCACAAGCTCAGTCCAATCCACCCAACCCTTGTCTGAATCTAATTTCTCTATAATGCTTTCAACGCCTCCTTCCTGTGAAGTCTTCTCACTTTCTTGCTCTTGCTCTTTAATTACTTCTTCAAGTTTTCCTGGAGGATTTCCATCTAGAATGGACCCCCTTGTAAGAGCCAACGTCTTGGGTTGCGGCTTAAAATAATCGTTCAGCGAGGGGTTAATTGTTATTTTTTTCCCCTGTTTGCTTATTCTGTTGTTGTATTTTATTTGTTTTTTTGCATTAGTCTTCTGACACCTTTCTTTATTTCCTCTAACAGCTCCTTGCAAGTCCAATCCCCCCTCTCCTATGGTCTTCGCTTGCTTCTTAATTCATATCCCACATTTCTTTTATATGGCTTGCCCTGTACAGTTTCCCCCTCCCTACTGCTCGCTTTATCCTGAGCAGTCTTAACCTTAACCTTAACCTCGAGCCCTTCCTCATGTACCGCTCTCGCGTCTCCCACTGTAACGACTGCTTGCACCTGTGTTTGTTGTCCGCGCCCTTGCCCTGTCACAGTACCTGACTCCTTCGCAATCCCGGCGCCTCTCCCAATCGCTCCGCCAGCACAGAACTGAATTCTGGCCGCGGCTCGCCTGCCCCTCCCGATCTCCGCTGCAGCGCGGCTCCAGTTTGCGCAGCCTGCCGATTCCCCGAATGACTCCCTAGGAGACTCCTCCTCTGCTGCCCTCGGCACAGGAACCTTTCCCCCTTCCTCCGCCGCCATACACCGCCGCTGCTTGACTTCAATCAACAACACCGAAGGGTCGTGTCAGGTAAACCCTACATCCGATTTCTTGCCAAGATTATTTCTCAATGCATTTCCAAATTTACTCCATGCCGATGCGTCTCACTAGAAACACGCCGCTCCCTCCAGGCACTCGCGACCAACTCGCTAGCTGGCCGCCATGTTTTCCTGGAACCAATTGCTTTGTCAAGACTGTCAACAAAGTGTTATAAATGCAAATAAATAACCTATAATTCTATATAAACTAGAACAATAATTAAATATCAAACACAGTAAAGCCTTTTTCTTTTTCAATTCATTACAATGACACGTTTTGTCAGTTGGAATTGGCTAGCATCTATTTTTCTAGAAAAGCTCACAAAGAGTCCAAATTGCTTGTGCATTCCAAGTCTTCCTCTTTCCTTGCTTTACTCCTACTGTCATCAGCTGCTCTTCGTCCTTTTGCAAGCCATGACTGAACATTGGGGATGGGGTTGAATCTCTTTAACGGTGGGCCAACAAGGTTTAAAAACATTAAAGAACATGTTGTTTCAGTCAGCAACGATGCTCTTCTAGATGTGCAAATGAGATTCATTTGAGAAAAGCCCCACTCACATTCTGCAGTACTGATAGTAATAGTGTGTAAGGCCATCAAAAGCTCCTTGAACTGCCTTTTAATTTCTTTTCCTCCAGATTCCTTAAACTCTCTGTAAGCACGTATGGTTTCTCGACTGGCAATGTTGAATCTTTTACACAGAGACTCAATTTCACTTTCACCATAAAGAACAGGTAGCTCATCAGGCAAGTACTGTTTGTATAAAACGTTCACTTCGCTAATCAGTGTATCATACTCAGCCTTTTTGTCAGCAGAATTAGTACCTCCTGTAGACAGCAAATGATGTTTTAGATTTTCTGCAAGGCTACGAAAAAACTGTCCATGTTCAATGCAACCCTCAAGCACTGTGGAGTCAATCCCACCTGAGCACTTAACCAAAAGCAGTAGTTACTTGCTGTTTCTTAACATTTAAATGCTAACTTTTGTGACACAAGCTAAAATCACCCCTTTCTGTTCCCTGTCCCTTATCAGATGCCTGTCCCTTATCAGATGCCGTCTGCAAAAGTGATACACAATCTGTGAGGCAGCTTCTTGCTGTGTGATTAAGCAAACAAACATTGCTACTTACTCAGAAGACGCCGGCATTTAACCTCTGGTCTCTGCTACTGGTATTCATATCTAGGCGGATGAAGCCAGCAATATTGATTAAAGGCAACACTGTCACCTATTTATTGCCACCATATTTGAAAATGTGGAATAACTGATGAACCAAGGAGCAAAGGCCACTCTGCTATCAAGACTGCACTATTGTCTTAAAGCTTTTCACGACTGGAGTTATGAATGTTTCTTTTTCTGAAAGAATCTTGACTCATTCTGAAATAATCCAGTGTAAACCACATAGTGGTAGGCTCCAAAAAATAAAACTGTACCCTAAACCGAAACAACTCAAAAACACTCAGCACCTTCCCCTTCCTTTTCATTCATTGTCCTTTCACAACTGAATCCAGCATTGCTGGAATGTGCCATGGTCAAGCCCACCCCCATCCCGGCAAGCCCTCTAACCTTTCCAGCTTAGTGCCTGAGCCCTCTGCTTGTCTGCCAACTAGGAAAACCCCAGTCCCCAGGCATTTTCCTGTCCCTCCTTTCTTCAGTCATCAGCTGTCACCCCAAAAGCCCAGCAACAACCTCTTAGGTTTTTGAAAACCCATCAGCTTTCCATGGCGTGAGCAAAATACACAACATAAACAAACAAGCATTGGCATAGCCAATAGGTCTTGCCTTTGGGACTTCATAAGTGGATAGCCAGAGGTACATCTCTTCCTGCTGAACCAACTGAGCACCAACCTTCAGTCACCATTGTTCTCTCAGCCTATTAGAGCCTTCCAGAAGACACACCTCTTCCTGTTGAACAAACTGACATCCCACCTTGGAGCACCGGCGTTCATTTAGCCTCACTCACGCTGAGAGATGCACACCCTAAAAATGTATTAATTAACATGTAATTAAACCAAACTACAATTGTTTTTACCATCTTTTATATTTCCTGAACGACGGTGTTGCTTGTTGGTGATTTTTGGGACACTTATTGCACGTTCATAGCCAAATGAGTTCAACACCACCTCCTTGAAGCTTCTTGCTTCTAAGAGTGGGGAGGAGGGTGCTTCTTCTAGCAGGCCAGAAAAAGTACAGCCAGTGTCAGGAGAAATCTGTGATTCAGGGACTGCAGTGTTTTCTGCATAATTATGTATTTACCATATTTGCTGTATATTCTGCCATCTGCTGCGCGATTTCACATTTCAACTAAATATGTTTCTAGCTTCAACAAATCAAAGTTACTAAAACGCTGTGCATAAAAAATGCAACCCAGTCCCTGACATCGGTCGCCTTCCACCTGTTGCTCGCTGCATTTATGATGTCATAATTCAGGCCACATTGGGGTAAAGATCCCGCGCGGATGAGGGGCCTACATTTCGACAGATGAACATTGCCCAGATGTTTAAACATAACTGAGCATGGGAAAACGTGTTCATTCCCTTTTGTGAGAAGATTTTTGTTGTAAATGCTTATTACCATGTTTCCCCATAGCCCTTCCTTTGTGTCCTTTACTTCTAGTGTTCTAGAGTTTACATGTGTTCTTAGCGTGTTTCTTTACCCAGCTGCATTCCAGACCTGGCAGTTACGAGTCTGGTCAGCTGGGAGGTTGTATGCCTTATTCTGTGCTTGTGAATAAAACCACATTTTATCTAAAGACATCTCTGCATTTACAAAAATATTTACATCATTTTGGCAATGTTTGAAGTGGCTGACCTGACTCAGACTCCAACGTCTTCTTCCTGGTGGTATCACAGCATCTTTGGAGCTGTGACTTCCTCCCGAGTTGCGGATCCTGCATGCGGCTGTATCTGTCTCGTCTGCTGTCACCCGCGGAGCTTTGTCTGTACTGCTTCAGCGATTTTGGGTGTCCCGGATCCTTGTTTGGGAGAGGGGCATTGACGTCATTCCCAACGGTAGGATGACATCAACGCAAGCGCGAGGGTCCTCGCGTGAGTAGCGTTGCTTAGTTACGCTTCTCCTCGGGGGTCTGAACCAGAGCGCTAAGGCTGATCACAGCATTACACTGTGACATCACTACGTCACGTTGGGGAGCCATTTTGGGTGCATGTCAGCTAGAACGTTGACTTCTTTATTTTACCTCCGCAATCATCGCTGAGCGCGCGATGTGAAAAATTCTTTGTGGTTACTTCTCTGTGACCAGAACAAATGCGAAATAATCACCCTTAATCCGTTTCAGTGACTTACAGCATCTGGAACTACAGAATACTGGTGACTTTCCACTTTTTTTTATTGTTTTGGGCTTGCTGCATATATACATATTTTTAAACCAAAGCTGGGCGGATGTACTTGGTAATTTTGAGTGACTCACATAATTTTTTTTAACACTGCTATTTTGCTTGGAGCCACATTATATTCCAATGACTGGATATTTTTAATTACTGTGACTCTAGCTACTGCATATTTATTTTCCTGTACATATTGTGTTATTTAAACATATTTTGGATCACCATGGCACAACAAGTTACTGTTGCACTTCCTCCACCCTTCTTACACGAACCTGGCACACCTGAAATCCCGTGGGAAGACTTGATAGTTATGTTTGATAACTATCTTGACGCCCTCGATGGTCAGGAATTTGCTGCAAAGCGGAAAAAAAACCCTTATTATTAAGTGCTATTGGTAAAGAGGCTCAACACATTTTCAAATATCTTCCTCAACAATTACAAGCTAGTGGTCAGTCATCTCCTGATGAGTGCAAAGATGCTATTTCTAGACTAGAAGTTAGATTTGCTTAGGAAGAAAATCTTGTCATGAATAGGTACAGATTTTATACGCATAAGCAACATGTTGAGGAGTCAATAGATGATTTTGTGGCGCGTTTAAGAGAATTATCCGTCAAGTGCAAGTTTGGTTCTATGGCTGACAAAATGATACGGGACCAGTTGATTGTGCAGTGCAATAATAAAAAAATACAGGAAACACTCTGGGCAGCTAAGAATCCATCGTTGAAAGTGGCAGTGGATCTGGCTAAAGTGGTGGAACAATCCAAAATTTGTATGAAAGAACTACAAAAATCCGGTGCCCAGACACCTATATCAGTTGTATCTGATAAAAATTCGCAAGAATGTGAATGCGTTGATGAGGAGTCTATTGCAGTGCTCAAATCTAATGGGAAGTTTGTCAACAAACAAAAACAGTTTGGTAAGACCTCCTCAAAATGTTGCTCTAGATGTGGTAGTAATACACATGCATCAGATGCAAAATGGTGTTTTGCTAATAACAAGGAGTGTTTAAAATGTGGCAAAATGGGTCATTTTTCTAAAATGTGTAGATACAAAGGTAAGTCGAGAATAGCTGTTGTTGAGGAGGATTGAGATTAAGAGAGAGAAAGACAAAAATTTTAATTGTTAATGACTCCATTTCGGATATAAATGTTGTTAATGAGAAGAGAGAAATACGCCTGAAGGCAGATTTTGATATCAATGGTCACATGATAACCTTAATGGTAGAAACTGGCTCAAGATATACTATAATTCCTGAACCTTTGTTTAAAAAAGAATGGTCAGACAAATCACTCACACCATGTGATATTTGTCCTACAGGGTTTCAAGGAGACCACATAGACATGTTAGGTTATTTTGAGGCTAATATTTCCTTTACAGGTAGGTCGACTGAAGGCAAAGTGTATGTTGCAGTTGATGGTCCTCCGATTCTCGGGTGGATTCATCAATATGATTTACATATCATTGTGAACCCTAGAGCTCATGCCAAGTGATGGTTGTGGATGAGCTTTCACTGGATGACATCCTATAGAGGGCCAATAGTGTGTTTAGAAACAAGTTAGGTGAGTTGAGGGGTTATGTCACAAAATGTTGTCGAAAAATAATGCTGTCCCTATCCAACAAACTCAGGAGAGTTCCTCTAACTGTTAGGGATGAAGTCAAGTCTTTTATTAATGAAATGCAACAGGGTGGCATCATTGAACCTGTAGGGATCAACCTGGATATCTCCGGTTGTGAATTCTCGAAAATCTGATGGGAAAATTAGGTTCTGTGTGGACCTTAGGTCTCTTAATAAAATTGTGATAGCTGATACTTTTCCCCTTCCCAATATTGAGGAGCTAGTTTCCAAGTTAAAAGGTGCAACATTTTTCACAAAGTTAGACCTTAAAAGTGCGTACCACCAGATTCGTCTACATGAGGAGTCTAAATGCCACCACTGAAGGTACATTTCAATTTACTCGCCCCCCATTTGGTTTAACGTCAGCTGCCAGTGTTTTTCAGCGAATGGTCACGGAACTATTGAAAGGTATTGAGAAGGCATTCTTTTTCCAAGATGACATTTTGATTTTTGGTGAGACTATTGAGGAGCACAATTATACTCTTAAAGAGGTTTTACACAGAATTGAAAGTGCTGATTTAACTCTGCGTAAAGAAAAATGTCCTTTTCTAGTACAACAGATTGAGTACCTAGGGTATGAAATTTCTGCACAAGGTGTCAAACCAAAAAATTATTTGTTAGAAGCCATACGTTTAGCACCTTGCCCTGCAGATAAAGATCAACTCCGATCTTTTATGGGACTTATTGAATTTTATTCAAAGTTCGTAAAACATTTTTCAGACAAAACATTGACCTTAAGACTTCTTCTAAAAAAAGCTGTGAAATTTGCATGGGGAGATTTTGATGCTGAGTGTTTCAATGCTATCAAAAAGGAATTGTGTGACACTAAAGTGTTAGCACCTTTTGATGTTAGACGTCCTTCTACACTTATGGTCGATGCTAGTGCCACCGGTTTAGGTGCTGTCCTTCTTCAGAAGTGTAATGATGGCGCGAGAACAATTGCGTTTGCTTCACGCACCCTTTCTGTTTCAGAACAAAATTACTCTGTAATTTAAAAAGAAGCTTTAGCAGCTGCATGGGGTGGGCAATATTTTAGGATGTATCTTTGGGGTACCTGTTTTAAGCTTATGACAGACCGCAAACCTCTTAGTTGTGTATTAATTCAAGGTGGTGCTGGTAAAGGTTCTCCTAGACTAGCTAGGCTTGCATCCAGACTTCAGGAGTATCAATATGATATTTCTTTTATTCAAGGATGGCGTAATATACAAGCTGATTGTTTGTCTAGATTATCTATTAAAACTGAAAGTTGCAAGGAAGATTCATGTGAAGTTCAGGATGATGTAGCTATTGCTTTTGTTCAAGACATTCTGGCATTATGTGTTGGTACCTTTGATAGAGAAGAGTGGTGTTCTGCCATGTCTAAGGACAGTGTTCTATCAAGTGTCATGGATATGGTCAAATTAGGTGCTAGACGTGAGAGTTGTGTTCAACCTTCGGTTCGTCCATACATTAAGGTTTTGGATGAACTATCTGTTTGTGGGGATTATATTCTCATGAGAGGGTATAGGTTTATTGCTCCATTTACTTTGAGACCTAAATTAGTGAAATTAGCCCACGAAGGCCATTTAGGTCAGACCTTTACTCAGCATAGAATTAAAGCGGATTTATGGTGGCCGGCGTTGGATGCACAAGTTTCCTCTTGGGTTGAGAATTGCTCAGTTTGTAAGGATAGTGAAAAAAGTTAGTTTCTTCTCACACTATGAACAGTATTTCTACTCCTGAACAGCCTTGGCATAGTATATGTCTCGATTTCATTGGCCTCATGGCAGAATTACCTTTAGACCAACGCTTTGCTATTGTTTTTGTAGATTTGTTTTCTAAATGGCTGACTGTGAGATTTGTCAAAGATATTACTACAGAATGTACCATTAAGTTTCTCAAAGATTTATTTCATGAGGAAGGCTGTCCTTGTATTTTGATAACAGATAATGGTACTCAACTCACTTTCCACAACATGCGTAGCTTTCTGTCTAGTTGCGGTGTGCCACACCACTGTACTTCACTGGACAATCCTCAAGGAAATGGTGTTTGTGAGAGAGCTAACAGAGTTGTCAAAGGCATTATACAAATGTCTTGTTCTTCAGGTGGTTTTGCAAATGAGATGGTACAAAACATGGTGTGGGCCTACTGTACTACTTCTCATGAATCTAATGGTAAGTCTCCATTTGAGTTGATGCGTGGAAGACTAAATTGACCCCATCATGGATCTAGAACAAAATTGATAACACTCCAAGTTCTAATGGAAGCTTTTCTTCTGCCAAATCCATTTCTTCTGGTGATTTGGTCAAAGTTAAACATGGCAGAGTCACCAAGGGTCTCAATAAGTTTAGAGGTCCTTATAGGGTTAGAGAATCTTTTCCCAATTATATTGTACTAGATAATGGTGAAAAGTGGAATCTTTGCAGAGTAGCTTTGTATCAGAAATCTTTTTCTTCTAATACTTTGAGTCATGTGAATCAAAAATTTATGTCCAATTCTGGGTATATGCTGTCCACTTCTGTTGAGGTCACTCCATCTTCATCCTCAATTTCTCGGAGGGAAGAAGGTGGTGGTGATGCTTTTCAAAGCGAGAGTCCTCAGGAATGTTCTACATCTGTTGAAACATCTGTTTTAACTAGTAGTGTAAGGCCTTGCAGACTTCCCGTGTAATTGAATGACTATCTGTGTTAGAATTTTATCGGATATCGTTTTCATTTTTGTATTTTGTTTTTTTGAATTCTTGTGTTTTGCTCTCATTTGAAATGGAGAAGATGTGTTGTAAATGCTTATTACCATGTTTCCCCATAGCCCTTCCTTTGTGTCCTTTACTTCTAGTGTTCTAGAGTTTACATGTGTTCTTAGCGTGTTTCTTTACCCAGCTGCATTCCAGACCTGGCAGTTACGAGTCTGGTCAGCTGGGAGGTTGTATGCCTTATTCTGTGCTTGCAAATAAAACCACATTTTATCTAAAGAAGACATGGCTGCATTTACCGAAATTATTTACATCAGTCTTGTTTCACTGCTCATTAAAATTCATCTTCACATGGCGATCCCGCGACTGGACCTCCTGGGGTGGGGGAGCAGCAGCACCCTCATGAGCAGTACACTGCTCTCACGGGGGGCACAGGGAGGGCTTCAGCCGCGCCTGCCACTGTGGCCTCTCCAGTTCACCACCTTCAGATGGTCACCACAGACCGCTATATGAATACCCCGCTCCGTTACCAGCTGCATCTGGAGGGTGGTTAATTCAACACCTCACTTATCCTGTGAAAACCGCCTCTTTATGACGGGCATGTCTTGTAAAATATGTATAAACCCCCAACCCCGCAGCAGAATCCCATGGGATAATAATGTCTCCATATTAAGCAGACACCATGAAATCTATTGTTTCCAGAGTTCAGATGGTCGGTTAGCACCCAGGTCATCAATACGGGGCCGGCGTTAGGCATGGGCAGTGTGGGCAGCTAACCAGGGCCTCGCACTCTGCCGAAAATGAGGCCCCCCCCATCAGTGTGAAAGGCCATACATTCAGAATTAGCCAACCTGTTCCTGCGAGGCCCCCTGCCCCTCCTGATCACATTACATCTTGAACTTTCTGGCATGGTGACATTCCTGGGGGTGCAGGGGTGGGGGGAAGGTACAAACTGAATGGGGGACAGCAGACCAGCTTGGCCAGCAATTATTTTGGCTCAGTGTCAGTGGCAGGCAGCGCCTGTTAAGTACCGGCCATTCTAGGCGCCCTTTGTGCATTTTGTATCCAGGTGACAGAAGGCTCCTTTGTTTCCAGGGGCAGCCAGACACAGGTAAGAGGAGGTGGGTGAGGGGAGGAGGGGCAGCCAGATCAACTGGATTTTGACCTTTCTTAGTGTCTAAACTGCATGTTTTGGGAAGTGCATCCTTACTGTTTCATGACCCAGGGGAGTGGGCCCCCTCCCTGGGTTCGAAGCACTGGATCAAGCTGCAAGGTTCAGGTGTGGGGGCCCCCATCCCTGGGCCTTGTGGTAATTATGCAGTGACGGGGTTGGATTGGGAAGGGAGGTATTCGGCCGGTGCGAGAGGCCTGGTCCATGAGGCTTAAGTGGGCCGTTTCTTTTCCTCATTTATGTTCAGGCTTGCTCTGCTGCTGTGAACTCGAGAGGCCTCAGCAGCTCCTTCCACGGCCCGTTTTCATATAAATAATTCGATTTTCGATTGTCCTTGAACAGCAAAAGAACTGAATGGATTTCATTGGTTTAATTTTAAATGTTCAATCTTGGTGCTCCATGTAAAGCAAGCATTTGCAATGCAATAGGCCTCGCATTTAAGCGAGTTTGAGCTATTGACATTGTAAATGACAATGCCTTTTTATTTATATTTAGGTTTTTAAAACATAAATAAAAGGCTTAGTCATTTACAATGCTAATACCTTAAGCTCTTGCAAATGCGAGACCTATTGCATTGTGAATGCTTGTTTCCTTCTGGCACTCCGAGCGCTTCAGAAGGAAAGTAAAACTACAGGTCCCAGAATGCACATGTGTGAGGCAACTATAGGGCTCTTAGTATGTGCTTGATGCCTGCCCACTAAGTCTAGTTAAGTATATTAGTTGCACAGAGAGCCAGTGATAGCACTATCCACCTTTGGAGCTGAAATCATCCATAACAATTACTCAGTGAGAATTATCATGACATACTCATCCTCCTGTGTAACCTTTGACCCACAGTGTTTCCGCCTTGCATGACATCTGGCACTGCAAGTGAGAGACCAACTTCACATCTCTATTAATTTTAGAACTTCCAAAGACTCTTATTTTGCAGTCATATTTAAGTATTATGTCCCTTGTGGTTCTCACTGAGGCATGGATTAGGAGCCTGTGGTCCCAGACCAGTTATCTGATCTGCATAAATGAGCTTTGCCTGAGGCTTTTTGTCCGTAATTTAAAAAGAGAGAAGTCTGATAATACCATCTGCATGTATATATTATGCGGATATATCAATCCTTGGTACGGGGCCTGTCCTTTCACCAAAAACGCATGATGTAGCATGCAGCCTTTCAATAAAAGGGTCAAAAATAAACACACCCAGCCAGCAGTGGTCTGCAGTAGTTTATTTATAGCTGGCAGAACATTTTCAAAGAGCAGAGTAGTTAGTGATTAATTTGTAACAACATAAGTGCCAGGGCTCTCATCAGGAGGTCACTGCAGCTTGCACCACACATTGCCCCCGCCACGCTGCCAATTTTAGTAACAACACAGCTACTAACCATCACACTACTGCAATTGCGACAATTTGGACTATTTCAGGCCCCCAAGGCTATAAGAATGGTTTGGCTGGCAGGTAATAATAATTTTTTAATGTATATTGAATTAATAATTAACTGTTGTTGTGGCCATCTCTAACTTAGATAGACAGTGCCACCTTGTGGCAGACTGTCACAAGCCCCCGTGCCGACAATTAGGTGCTGGTGCCGAGCACCGGAAACCACCCACCCAAATTGAGCACTGGCAGAGCTGCTAAAAACATCTGGAGTGATCATGGCTTATTGAAATCTATGATCAACTTTTCCACACACTGCCATGTGTGGGCAGGGTTGCCTTAACAGCATTATAGGCCCTTGTGCAAAGCAGTGCACTGTGCCCTGCCTACACAACCACTCTCAGGAATAAAAATGCTTAAAGGATAATCAGTGTTAAATTCTAGTCTGCATGGGGGCCCTATGCTTGTGGGGTCCCCAGGCACCTGCTCAGCATGCCCATGCATTGAGGGCACTGTGGGTGCGGTTCTCATGGTTGACAGCACTGGTCTTCAGCACTCTCTTTACTTTTACACAATGCCTGCTGCAATTATTCTGTGGTCGTCGCCGGAATTATGCACATATGTCTTTTTAGTATTTGTTATGAGTTTATGAAGCAGAGCATCCACCCTTGGGCTTTTTGCTACAGTCAGCAAACTTTTTACAGGTAGAGGGCTTAATTTGAAGTAGGTGTTTGAAGCCTCCCTGGGTTTAAGGAGGGATACTTCCCAGCAGGGTGACAAGGGAGTAGCCAGCTGCAGTGACAGAGTAAGCCTGGCTGCCAGCTAAACACCTCCTGTACTTGGACACATCCTCTTTGAGTTATGCACAGACACCTGCACTAAAAACACTGCTCTTTGCAAAACCATACTAACACAGTCATAATATAAGCAAATCACAAAGAAGGCAGCGGCGTTCAATAGTGGGGTGATGGTTGTGCATATCAGTTAAGGGAATCTGTGTCATTGTGGTGTTTTCACACAGCTACCAGTGAAATTGTTAAATTCTAATAGGTTGACCATGCTCCCCTGGTGAAGCTGCTCATGGGTGAGAACAGCGGTGGTTCCTCCTTGTGTAAAGGGCTTATTTGACTATAACCTGCAGAATAATGTTATATATGAGCTTCCCGGTCTGTTATTTTGATGTGTATTTGATTGTAAATAGCATTTATATAGCACTTACTACCCCTGAGAAGGCATGTATACAAATTTTAAGGTGACACCTGAAAATTACTCCATTGCGTAATGTACTACCTAGAAAAATACACTATCTCCTCACCAAAGCATCCTGTGATCTGAGAAAGCAGGAGTTTTCGGATGTTCATATTATGAGCAGATGATGGATGCTGGAGTTATCCAATTAAGCCACTGGTATTTTTTGCCAACAATCGGTCCTTTTCAGCTCAAGTGTCATGGCTTGCCAGTGCAGTGTTGAAGGAACTGGTCATGAACCTGCAGCGCAACATTTTGCAATCCCATAATGGCCGACCATGCACACTCACTAGTGACATATTTCCTCTCCTTTATGGTGTCTCTAGATCTTCCAGTAGAAGAGAGTTTTTGAGGTTACTTTGGGGTCAGCCCCACCAACATAGGTTGTCATGCGCTTAGTAGATCTGTATTATTGCTCAGTTGCCACACAAGTTGCAATCTGTCCTATTCTCCACATCAACTTTTCATTTGCATGTATGTTATTGCTGATTAATTAACAGGCAGGGTTTTTGGGAAGTGCCTCAATACTGTTTCAAGGCCCAGGGGAGGGGTGCCTTGAAGCACTGGATCCAGTTGCAAGGTCCAGGTGTGGGGATCCCCTTCCCTGGGCCTTATATACATCATGTGGTGCCAGGGTTGGATTGGGAAGGAAGGCTTAATGTGGGCCATTTTGTTTCTCATTAAAGTTTGGGCTTGCTCTGCTGCTGTGAACTCGAGAGGCCTCAGCAGCCCCTTCCAAACCCAGCACAGATAATCGCAGACCATTGTCATATATAGAATGACAATGGGCCAGCACCGGCAGGCCCATCATGTGTTTTGTGCTCCCGCCCTGGCCTTGTGGTATGATGGTGCGGCCTCGCCATGGGAGATGCTGCTTTTTAGCAGCAGAGTTTTCACTCCCCTTGGAAGGGGAAGTGATGGTGGCAAAAAAAAGGGCTCTGCTTTTGTATCCGCAGTGGATGACCACACTCCCATTCATGGTGGCCAGTCATGGAATCCTCGCTGCTTTACCCACCTCCTGTCTCAAACCCATCATTTAACTGGAAAGCAACACCCTGCCTTACCAGTCTCTTGCAGATTTGCACTTTAATTGAGAGGCTTTGTCAGACGATGGTCTTGGCAGTGAGTTTCCTGAGCTTTAGTGACACCCCACTGGAGCTTTTAAATGACCGTAGTCAACCCTACAGAAAGTGTTACTATTTTTCAGAGAGATCAACTGTTTGATTATGTACTCCTTTTTTAATACAAAGCTCTTTTAAACAAAGCCATCGAAAGTGTTTACGCCTGTAGTTTAATCAGTAAGACAGCACAGTCATTAACGTGCTGTCTGGTGGGGTATACTGATATAACCAGGTGCACTGGAATGATGCAGCAGTCGGGGACCAAATAATGCAGCGTGGGCAATACAGTGGTGTGCAAGCTCGAATCTTAAGAGAAAAGACAGGCTTTTTTACACTGTGCGCCTGTCACAATTGGAACCTGGTCTTGGGAGATGCTGCAGCTTCATCTACATATGCTGCAAACTTCTCTGGTATTTTTCACTGACTTTACTCATTGTTCTCTGCATCAACAAAAAGTTGGAATGCATTAACTGATGCTGGGGTGACCCTTTCCCTCAACAGCCTCTCTGCTATTCGGTGGGAATGCCGTTTGGAAAGCGTCAAAGCGGTCGGATTTCAGATGAGTCTAATACATGAAGCACTTCTGCAGGTGTCTGAAATGGATAAAGATGTGAAAACCAGAAGTGAAGCAACATCACTAGCATCAGAGCTTGAAATATTTGTATTCCTCCTATGTTTGGTCATATGGTATGATATTTTAATGAGAATCAACACAGTCAGTAAACTGTTGCAGAGTGAGAACATGCAGCTTGAAGTAGCTGTGAAACACGTTCAGGAACTACTTGCATTCTTACAAAGTATTGCAATGAAGGATTTACAGCTGCACTGATCTCAGCAAAGGAACTTACAGATGAATTGGGCATTAAAAAATAATTCAAATGTGATCGAAGAATATCTAAGAAAAAGAAAATGTTTGGATATGTGGGAGCGTACATGCCAATAACTGACCCAAAAGAGCAATTTTGCATCAAGGTTTTTAATGCTCTTGTTGATACAGCAATTGTGTGCATTGACAGACGATTTGAGCAGCTGAAAATCACCACAAGAAATTTGTCTTTCTTTATAATATTTCCAGCTTAAAAGACATGAAAAGTGGGGAACTACAAAAGCACTGCAATGAAGTGCATCATCTTTTATCAGACAGCTCAGCTGATGGAGCTATATCTTCTGACATAGATGGGATTGAATTGTTTCAGGAGATTTCCTTTCTTGCTCAGGTCCTTCCTGAAAAACTAAATATGCTAGAAGCTCTTCAGTATATTTATATTAACAGACTGGAAGACATCTATCCAAATTGTGTGCTTGCCCTAAGAATTCTGCTTACAATTCCAGTGACAGTAGCATCTGCCGAACGCAGTTTCTCACGCCTCAAGTTGATAAAGACTTATTTACGCTCAACGATGTCCCAGGAAGGACTATCAGGATTGGCCCTTCTTTCAATTGAAGGAGATATTGCAGCAACATTGGACTACAGTGAAATGATTGATGCCTTTAGCAGAAGAAAGGCTAGGAAGATCACATTTTAGCATGTAGTCCTAACACGAGATATTGATTTGTCACAACGAATTTCCACATTCAATATTGCCCTGTAAGAAAGAACTCAGTGGGCTCTTTACTGTGTTGTTTTTCAGAGTTCAATGTATGTTTTCTGTTTTGTTCCTCCTTCAGATTCAGCTGTGAAATTTATGCTGATGTTTTCTTGACACTCTGGTTCCTTTGAAATTTGGGGGCATATCCTGATCCACTCAGAGGATCAATACCAACTAATCATTGAGGGAGCCAGTAAGTTTTATACTCATTTTGTTGCCTTGTATTATTTCTCTGTTTGTTATGAATGAACTTCCTGATAATCTATTATATGTATATGTTTGTATTAGGATGTAGGGGAAACAGGCAGATTCGGCCAGTGACCTCCAGATGCGTACAGGACATGATATGAAGATGGCAATTTCTTTTTTTTCCATCCCTACCCCAATTTTCCCCAAGTTGGACAACCCCATAAAGTTGGAAATATAAACAACAATGGCGCTCTCTTTTTGGAGAGTTTGAGAATTGACATCAGAATTCTGTGATCCTGCCTCTACCATTTCGTATAACTCTAACACCAAATTTAAAACGGTGAGTTGAAAACACCTTGAATCTGCAGCACACCTTCACTTCAGACACACCTAGATACTTGGCCTTCCCTAAATGAATCAATGCCAGGGAGCCACTCAACGAGAATAATCTAGAACACTGGAGTTACTCTATTTATGTTTCACTGGAATTGTATTTTCATGTGTTCATTCTCTCCTCATTGTTTGATTGCAATCTTTCCTTTTAAGAAATGTATATTTGCTTACCTGCTTTCTAACCCCTCATATTTTTGTCTGTGTTACAGATGACCACATTAGGTCGCTTCAGTGATGTCAAATAAGATCAATAGTCCTGTGATGTCACTTCTTGCAATGCAATATGCAATTAGAGGGGCCTCACATTTTCCCTTTCGCCCAGGGCCTCAGAAGACCTAAGACCGGCCCTGCACCAGTACACATTTAATCGACATCAGAAGGATAAAAGGCTGAGTCAGCCCTGTCGAGAATTAATCCTATAGTCTCGAGTCACTGAGCTTCTAGAAACATATTGTACATGGTCAGCTGGACTTCCGAGCAGGAATGGGTGAGTTTTGCACAGCAGCAGAAGCGCCCTCCCTGACGTCCAGTGCTACCCCTTCAGAATGCGGCATCTCAGACAAGCAGCGCAGCTGCAGTAACACCCTCCCTGACACCCAGCGCTGCCCCTTCAGTTTTTGACATGTCAGACGAGCTGCACAGCAGCACCACTGTTTTATTGCCGTAGGCAAAAACAACTCCAGGCAGCATTAGACCCCAGATGGGCAGTTTGGAAGCCAATGGCAGAGTTAGGGTCCCATGAACCCCGAAGCAAGCATGGGATTTGGACCCAATTGGTAGTAAAGCAGAGCCACCTTTGGGAAGCGGAGGGCCCCGTGCTCACCTGTGACCTGGTGCACTGCACCTCTGACGACAGCAGCACTACCCCCCTCTGGTTCCAAGAATGAACCCTCCTGCCTATGGGACAAAGCTGGGCTGCGGTGCTGGCATCTCCGGCCCAGTCAAGCGGCGGCTCTGTTTACTCGACAGCTTTGCAGCGCTGCACAGAAAGACCAGCGTTAAGCGCTGCGCACAGAGGCCTAGGTGCTACGTTTAGAGACGCTCGCAGCTATAGAGGATTTGGGACAGGTTAGTAGGGTGGAGGTTACAAGACGCCATCCCAGGCTTCAAAACAGCCCTTCTTCAAATGACTGTGACTAAGAGAATTGGACCAATAATGCCCTTCTATCCTTCCACGTTTTTCTTCTTTTTTTCCAAGAAAAGATTTCTTCTATGGGAGCAAAACCGTTTAGGCAGGAATTAAGGTTAAAAAAGGGAGGGGTTAGAGGGCGGGAAGGGCTTTTCATTTTAGACAGGGCAAGAATTTGGGATTACGAACCGATTGTATGGACCCGCAAAAGACTATTCTAATTGCGAAGATGTTTTCCAGTGAAAGCCAAAATAAGAAAAATAGATTTAAATGTATTCAAAAGAGGAAACGCAATGAGTTAAGACTAAGTGAGAGAGGAAAAAGCGCAAAAATTGTACCTAAGAGAAGGGCACCTTAATTGACCCGAGGGAATACGCATGTCTTGCATTATTTCAGAATTTGACATTTGTATTTTAAAAAAGCACCCCAGTTACAAGATAACATGGCAATTTTGCAATTTTTGCCTTGCATTTGTATCTTTTAAATGTCATTCTTTGCCTGCAGCGGTGTGCACACCACAGAACAACAGAGGCACCTTCTGTCACAAGAAGTGTGCACACGGGGCCTGCGCCCCGGCCGGCCAGCCTGTCCGCCATCTGTTTCCAATAATCACGCCTGAGTCTCGTGCTGGCCTTCATTGTAAACAGATGGCGGACAGGCTGGCTGGCCGGGGCGCAGGCCCCGTGTGCACACTTCTTGGTGGTGCTGCTGCTCGCTCTCGCTCTCGAGATGCACCCGCCTTTGTCCAATTGCGTGCTGTCTTTTTATAAAGACCCACGCAAAGACCAATAGTGTGTGAGCACCACACGCACGAGCTTCAAGAAAAGCTGTACGATGCTAAGAGGCCTTCTCCTAGAGCAGCGCATGCGCGCTGCACTCTAGGTGGGACCGAAAAAATGGGCCTAGGCCTGAAAGCTGAACAAGATCATTGTCTCCTAGATGAAGTAAAAAACTATACGGACATGGTTTCATGCGCACTAACACGGGCAGCCAGGATAAAAGCTGCTCCTACCACATACAACTGTTATCCTACCATTCAATCCAGAAATCATTCGTCCGAAAACCCAACCCTCTTCCAAACTGCATTTTTCGGGCTTGCTTAGCAGGCCAACAACTGAGCGATGATCTAAAATGTGAAAAACACCAAGCCTAGACCCGCAACACAACCAACAAAATGCAAACAAACTTATACATAGCTAAAACATGTTTTCTACCTGTCTAACCACCTTTCCAAACTCAAAACAAAAAGCAAGCTCATTGGGCCCAGAAGCTGCTTTAATTCTTGATCTGTGAGTGTCAAAATGAATGCTCCCTTCGCCTACCCTCACCACCACATTTCTCATTACTGTTAAAAGTTGTGAAGCCAATAAACAATTGGGAACAGAAATGAGCTGTCATGAAACAAATATTGCCCGGTGTACTCCCTGCTCCTGAGAGTAGAGCAGGGCCATGGGCATGCATGCTTTCTTTTTTGCTTTTCCAGAACAGGGGAATCCTCCATGTTTCTCCTTGGTGAAAAAGGCACTGGTGTATACCATGCACCACAGTACAGGGTGCTGCGTCTAGAAAAAATGTAGACCTTAACCATCACAAACCTGCCTCACTCTCTGGTCTCCTGCCTTATTCTGGGAAATTAAACAAGCATCAATGCCTCAATTTTGTTTTACAGAGAAACCACGAACTTATAAGTTATTGATTCACAGCTACTACAGTAAAATAATTGTTTATTTTGAAAAGGCACGCTTACTTGAATTCATTCTTTGGAAATGAAGATATTGTTAATGGCCCTCCTGATGGACCCATCGGCTCACACCAGGTAATAGCCTGTCACTCATATCCAAGTAGAAAAAAACTAGTAAACAAGACTCACTTGCAATCCAATCCAAACAGATTTTAATGGCAATAGAGAGGCCTATCGAGGGGTGTTGTACATCCTTACATTGCTAAGTGACCATCTTGCACAAACCCGCAGAATATAAGTGTCACACATTTCATAAGAGATCAAAGAGTCATCCTCGGGAGGGTTGAGCTAGCAACAGGAGGAAAGGGATGAATACTTGCAATGATGTCTGGGAGGGGGGATGGAAATTTGGGGTAACAGACTGAAAGACCAACCTTTTAATGAGGACTCTGTGTCCTTCCAGTGTGCCTAATTCTTGTCTATGAATTTTTTTTTTGATATGAGTGCCCCCAGGTGCACTGCCCACTCAAAGGTATGTGTTTCGTTTGGTGGTCTCAGAATGAGGTCAGCTTACCACTTAGTCTCCGGATTCAACCAACTCTGCAGCTTCTGCCAGGCATCCAGCTCACTCTTCTTTAGGCCTGACTCAGTGGATAACCTGCCAGTGATTCTATTTAGTCCATGGCCTCACCATTCAGCTCGCACCATGTTCTCGAAAGACCTCCAAAGGAAGCACACATTGGGATGTGATATAAATTATTAGTTTCCAACTCTGCCTTCCTAACTAACTATCCCTTTCAATACAGCAAGTGTGCCATTCCTATTTCATTCACCATAGCAATCAAAAACATCAGCATAACACTCAAACACACCAGGACGGCCTCAGGCTCTCCACCCCTGTTGCTAATAGCGACCCGACTACCTGACCCAGCGCAAGCAAGCTGCTACGACGTGTCCCTCTATTGTGCCAGAATTCTCTGGCAGTGCTCTCGTCCCTTCTAGACGCTGCTCTGGCCTGGCACAGTATGCGAATACCCTTCAATCTACATCTTGACTTAGAACCCACTTTCATTGAAGAGGAGCCACATACTCATTTAACACATATTGAGTGTTCTGTTGAATTGAATGTAGCAAGATTATCAAATGTAACCTGAGAAAGATGAAATAACTAAAATACAACAAATGCAATATCAACATCAGTAGGAGTGCAATAATTGATTAGTCAAATACTTCAACATCAAGCCAACATAAATACAATTCTTTAACATATTGAATATGAAAGGGAGGAAATATTTACAGAATTGAGATTTGGAATGTATTAATTAAAAATGATTTGTATTTAAATGTAACTGAAAAGACCTTGTCTATACAGACTTGAGTTCTCTTAACAGATGTACTAGAAATAGAAATTAAAGTGGGAGGATTTCAATAATTCGGTGTCTCAATAACTGGGATGGGTTGAATAAATGTTTTGGTATTGAAAACAGCAAGGAAATTTCACACATGTAATATAAAGTATATGCTTATTGTCCAAAAAGAGTTACCCAGATATTTACAAAGCAACAATAACAAAAAAACTTAACATGATGCAAGCCTTAGTGGTCAATATCACTTAACCTTAATCACGATGTTAAACAAAGTTGTTTGCAATGAATTAGCATTGACAATGCCAACCTTGAATACATGAGAAGAAGTTACTTTCCATGGCCTGACAGAGCTCAACGTAGATTTTGCATGTATTTAACCCAACCCGCTACTAGCGCCAGTATTTGTCTACATTTAAGGAGGCTTCTGGGATTATTTATTGACTGTCTTGGTGAAAGTGGCTGTGAAAAGTGCAGTCAATTGTCTGTCTTCTGAAAACTTTGCAATACAACGAGGGACGTGACTGGGATGTCTCTTGTCACCCGCCTTTAGCTATTTATGAAATCTTCTACAACAGAAATATGACACCGTTAGTGTAACATTTTATGTGACATTTACCATTGAAATACCATTGTGTGCCAAAAATTATTCTTTATTCTTAAGATTATGATACTGTGGACATGGTTAGGAAGAGATTTACAAAAGTATCTGAGGTCAATAGCCTATCATTCCAATGAACGATCTAACATTTAGGTTTTCATTTTGCCCATATCACCAATGGAACTTATACACTCTTTAAGAAATGCATATTTATCGGAGTCAGTAGAGGTCACAAATATGTTGAAAATTGTCAGCAGCTGCATGTTGATCTATAATATTAACTACAATCGACCCCAGGTGTGAAAAGTTATCTTTCTGAGGCATGCCTGCTATCTTGGAGCATTCAGTCAAGCTATTCCTCTGCTAGGGCACAGGGAGAAATGTGGGAAAGGGGTACTTTCCCTTGATTCATCTGCCCCTGAATATATTTAGCAGAAAAAGAGAAATATTTAAGAAGTTGCTTCCCCTTCATCATTATCAGCCTACAACAGCATTTGTCATTCCACTAGTGGTCATATGACTCGGCAGGTCTGCTCATGTTAAACTTGCAAAACATATTTTAGTGAGCAGAAAAATTTTGTTGGGGCAGATATACTGCAGTGAGAAAACACTAATGACCGATATAGCACCAGCACCTACCTATCTGTGCCCATAGGTAACATTGGTTATAAGCTTATACCCGGTATTATTCTTTGGTTGCTATTTTAATATGACTGATGTCAGCGCATATTTTAATGCCTCTAGCATATCTTATTGTTTTAATTGCATGTATACCACTGCGTTAAAGCTTTACTATGCGACTGATTATTGTATAGCTTGTCAATAGTATAAATGTAAGTAAAAAGCCAGAACATTCTACTGAACGTCATAACCAACATTCACATTCAAATGGAAATTAGGAAATGTATTGGCTTCTATGGACTTTCTATGGACAGATTCTTGACTTCCAAGAATATAATTTATTCAGTACTGATGTTAGAGATTAAGACATTTTAGTGAACTTTGTGGAAAAACAGCTCTATAACTCTTGTTGACATTTGTGTTTCCTTTGTTTTCGAAAATACATCACTCATGGTTTATCCACTTTTATATTAAACAACTTATCTTGGCCTTTTAGGGAGAGGTAAATCCTGTTTTAATATCATAAAAGGGTGAAAGTAGACAACCTTTGGTCCATCTGGCTTAACATTGTGTCCAAGTTGTTTAACATCATTTCTAGCCTTTAATCCCCACCTACCTAATCATATAGTGTGGGGAAGTGCCACTTTCTGACATGGTCACCATCAACCTCCACTTTTTGCTCACTGTTACAGATGTTGTTGATTAGTAGTGCACTATGTCCCTGCTAACCAGGCTCCAGTGCCAGTGCTCTCTCCCTAAAAACAAGACAAATGTGCAACTGTAACCCAATTGGCAAGGACTTTAGCACCCTTGTAAGTCCATGTAAATGGTACCCTTGGTACCCAGGGATTGAGTACTAAAAACTACGAAATCCAAATGCAAGATACTTGAGAGACAATGGAGGCGTTCTTATTCTCCCTCCTGTAAGACGGCATACAAGGTAGCTCTTAGAGATTATCATAAACAATGTAAGACTGCAAGAGCTACTCATATCGCCAACACCATCTTACATGCCCAGAAATGCCCGCGCACATTATTTTCTGTGGTGAAAAAACTAACAGAAGTAGACTCCATCCCTGCCCCTCCAGCTTTGAATGAGGTACAGTGTAACTCAATTGCTGAGTTTTTCATCACCAAGGTAGAACGGATCTACGACTCATTGGGTCTCCGACCTTTGAGCGCAGATTTATCCTCTACTCTTGTGCCAGCTCATGACTGCCAACCTCCCACGATAACTAAACTCTCTGAGTGGTCGCTCTTTGAATATGTCTCTTTCGCCTGCTGCCTTAAGAGCATCAAATCTGGCTCTCCCTGTGATCCTCTTCCGGCAAAAATTTTAAAACAGCTTGATCTAAATTCCCGTCGCGTAGTGATGAAACTTCTTAATGCCTCACTGATAGAATCATGTGTTCCACAGAAGTGGAAACACGCGATGGTAGCCCCCTTGCTGAAAAAGGCCGGAGCGGATGCTTTAAACTTGTCTAATTATAGGCCCATCTCGTTGTTGCCTATTTTCTCGAAAATCTTGGAAAGGCACATTAACTCTCAACTATCTCATCTGGTAGATAGTTCGGGCTTTCTGCATCCATCACAATCTGGATTCAGAGCTCACCACTCCACTGAAACTACTCTCTTGGGGGTTACTGAGAATTTACGGCACAGTATCGATCGCGGGGAGACATCGGCGCTTATCCTGCTGGATCTAAGCGCAGCGTTCGATACCGTGTCCCATTCCATTCTTCTCACATCCCTCCAATCTTTGGGAGTTGGTGGGTCAGCCCTGACTTGAATAGCCTCCTTTCTGAGTGAGCGCACCTTCCAGGTTTTTTTGGTCAAAGCATCCTCCAAAATTTGTGCATCGGCGTACGGCGTTCCCCAGGGGTCTATTCTTAGTCCATTACTTTTTAACATCTACATTAGACCCCTGGCCACTATTGTGGAGGAAGCTGGCTTAACCTTATTTTCGAACGCCGATGACACACAAATTATTTTCTCACTGTCTAATAGGGAAGGCAATAATACTTTGGCTCTTAAACAGGGTCTGTCCCAAGTGGCAAGATGGATGCAGGTAAATTTCCTTAAGCTAAATGGCGATAAGACCGAGATTGTGATCCTGGGCAAGGATAAAGATCTCTGGGGCCCCCAACATTGGCCCGAGAGTATGGGTCCTACCCCGAAGCCCGTGACCCAGGTTCGCAATCTTGGTTTCTTAATCGATGAAAAGCTCACAATGCGACAACAGGCCGTTAAGGTGGCTTCCATTTGCTTTGCTACATTGAAATGGCTCCAACAAATCTTGTGGATGCTTCCTGTCTCCACACAAAGGACGGTGGTCCAGGCTTTGATAACATCTCGCCTGGACTACGGGAACGTCCTGTATCTCGGTGCCGATTTGACAACTTTGAAAAAACTTCAGGTTGTTTAAAATGCGGCCGCACAGCTGTTATGCAATGTCCCCCGGAAAACATCTGCCTCCTTAGCCCTCTGCGATCTGCACTGGCTAAATATCGAGACCAGAATTAAATTCAAGGCCTTATGTTATATCTTCAAGATAAAACAGGGCTCTGCCCCTAGGTACCTTCATAATCTCATTCATGCTTACATACCTAGTCGCAGTCTGAGATCAGCAGGAAAAGGTGATTTTGTCGTTCCTAGATTTAGGCTGGTGAAGATGGGCGGCCGCTCATTCTCCCATCTAGTACACAAATAAAGGTGTAGGGTCCTGCAACTGACCAACCTGGACCTCAATATTTGAGAAACAGAGCAAAATGGCTGATCAGGGTAATTGGAAACAAAGTATATAACCACACAACCAATGAGTTTCGTGCAGCCAAGGGTATAGATATTCCCAACAACTTAAGTATTTTTTGGAAAAGCTTTTGTATTACTCCATAAAAAATGGCATCAAATAAACACTCCGTCACAACAGTTCGTGCAAAAACACTGGAGAATATATACAAATATCTACAACAAATATATATACATTACATTGAAAACAACATATGCATGAAAAAATGAGGAATAACAATATAATACAATTATTGTGATGACACCAGTTATAATATACAATGTGAATTCAAAAGCACACGTTTGCAAATTGAACACTTTTTCTACAATTCAATAAAGAAATAAACCAGTCCTTTGGTAACAAAACATGTGAACAGGGCGGACACTGAGGTGGAATGGCCTGCCTGTCACACAACACCTGTGAATAGTAATTTTATAAGGAATTGCAGGTAGGGCCCACAGAAGTGGTATGAATTTATCCCTAGCTGCACCCTCCGTTCTTGACACAGGCTGGGGGTCAACGCGTTTCGAACCTTGTTTGTTCTAGGTTCTCCTCAGGACGAGGACTGGGTAAGGGATTACCTGAAAGGGAATATGGGGAAGGTGTCAGCAGTTGTATAAATTGTATATATCTGACAAAATAAGACTCTGACTGGCTACCCCTGAGTAAGATTACCTTCTCAGCCAACACGTTGACTGCGTGGAGAGAAGGGAGAACACCGGAATGAATCTGAAAGAACAGAGGAGGCTTTCAGTACAAGCGTTGCATAAGGTTTATCACTCACAGATTAAGCAGATTGGCAGGTGCCTCGGTATATTGAAATATCAAACTACCTGAGTATGGTGTCAAAGGTGCCGCTGTCTGGGGCACCAAGGGCGAGCTGTTTTTTATCATCCTGGACTCACATCCTCCCTTATTGGTGTATTATTCAGACGGGGAGGGCTGGGGAGTGAAACAAATATATGTAGAGTTGAAGAGTTCAAACTCTGGAGCGCAAAGGGTCGTGCTTCACTAATCAGGCAAGCTTTGAAATAAACAACGAAAGCCTTTCATACCTGCACACGTAGTGCGCTGTTCGAGGAAAAAGGCCCACAGTGAATTTTCAGGCTTGCGAGGCGGAATCAATCTCTCGCTGTCTACTGTAAACAAGCAGAGTCGGTCAGACCGATGGGATAAGGCACTCGTTATTCCGCATGCTAGAGCAAGCGCGAAAGGCGGCTTGGATTCACTTACTTCGAGCCTTGCTTGGATGAGTCCGCGATGTTCGTCTGCCGGTAGGGTCAGTGAAGCAGCGCCGCCATGCTGCAAATTACTTAAAGGCACAGCAGCGTACGCGAATATGGGAGACTGCAAAGGATCATGGTCCTTGTAGTCCGTGGTTTGGGGGCAAATCTAAAAGGTGTGACGTGTGGGGAGCCAAATGTCATATAAATATTGAAATGACTTGGGTCATTTTGGTATGATGTTGTTAACCCCCTGCCGATTAATTAACCGTTTGAAAGAATGCACAGTGCATACAAACTCATTGGTTGTGTGGTTATATACTTTGTTTCCAATTACCCTGATCAGCCATTCTCCCATCTAGGCACCAAATCTTGGAATGCTTTGCCTGTGAGGCTGAAGTTGGAAACTGATCTTCTTCGGTTTCGCAAGGGTTTAAAAACTTGGCTTTTCCAGCAATAATTTTTTGAACAGTTTTCTGGTAGCTCCACTCATTGATGCCTGGTAGTTCGTTCTTCTCCAGTCTATCCCATGGCGCCGGGAAACCCACTGCGGGTAGCTGTGCGCCTTATACGTTGAAATAAATCAATAAAAATAAAAAAAGAGAGTCTCTAAGGGCTGCAGCATCTATTATGTCATCCTCAGGGACCCACACACAAACTGCATGTAGACTCCCATTGCAGGATGTGTGAAATGGTGCAAGTCATTCCGAAATCATGACATGGTACACTCACTGTGTGTCAACTCCATGTACACTGCATGTACTATATGTAAGTCACCCCTACAGCATGCCTTAGAGCCCTAAGGCAGGGTGCATTATATTACATGTCAGGGCACACTTCAATGAGCTGATGTGTCTCTGTAATGCCTAATTCTATTGCTAGACATTGCAAGTGATCACAAAGCAATCTTAAGCACACGTACTGGGCATTAATAGTTACCCAGCTACATGATGGCTTCACTTAAAATACCAACATTTGGTATCAAACATCTTGTCTTAATAAATCCTTAGTGATGCCAGTATCAGATTTCTTATAGCATGCATCTAGAGGGCACCTTAGAGGTGGCCCCTGAAACCTTAATAGTCACATAGTGTGCTAGCTGACTGATATTTCCAGCCTGCCACCACATATGAGTTTCTGACACCATGCTAGGGAAAGCCCATACTCTCAGAGGCCAGAATCACTGCCTGTTCCAGTGGAAGGTGTACACAGTTCCTCCAGCAAGAAACCTAGCAGATTAGCATGCCAAGACCAGAGGCTCCAAAGGCTCTACTGCCTTTGAAATGCAACCCCAGCTTCTCCCAGACCTACCCTGAAGCCCATTTGGCACCAGGGCAGGCGAGAAATTAGCCAGAAGGTGTGTCATCCTATGGTGGGCCACCTGGAGTGGACAGTCGAAGAAGGGTTATGCCATCTTGGTTTTGGTGACAATAGAAACTTTGGATCAGGATCATTCCCACTCCTCGCAGGAAGTGGTTATTTAGGGGGTATAGACACCCCAGGATTAAGTAGCCCATTGGCTACTACCCTACACTCCACTAAATGCCCCATAATTTAGTATTTAGAGATCCCCCTAACACCAGAGAGTCAGATTCATCTATCTGGGAACCTCAGAAGGACAAAGAAGAGCAGTCACTGCAAGAACAGAGGACCAACACCGAAGTTGGCACCAACCCTGCCTGGCGGCTGGCACCTCGACAATTGCAACACTCCTACTCCAAAAGCTGTGCATCCTCCCAAGCCCTTGGAGGACCGTCCAGGCCTTCAGCAATCACTTAGCATCTCTCTTGGGGTGGAGAAGCCATCACCCTGCATTTTCAGGTACCAACCGCACTTGTCCGGTACACCGTTTAGCTGCCCATCAGACCCATCAAGGGGACATCACGCCAAGATGAGGTTTTTGTAGTTCCAAGAGGTCAGCCCCATCTCTCCACCAAGCTTTGAGATGCTCGACTCTCCAGGATACCCATGCACCAATATCATGGGTACTGAAGCAGTTGCAGCAACCAAAGCTTGTTGAGTGTACAGCTCAGACACTACCACTGTCAAAGCGACCTGCATGACAATAGACTTCTGGGCCGATGAGGCTCACACCAGAGTGGCCCTGCTGTGTTGTATTCTTCCCCGCTACAGGTCTAACTGAGAAACATGAAAGCCTCCAACATAAGTGGCCAGCCGGCTAAACACCACTGCACCCGAGCCTCACAACCCAGGTTCACAACAAACAACGGCACCCCTATGCTCCAAAGGCCGTCATTCGGCCGAACTTGTCTGCAACTTCTCCTTACAGCCTTTGTTTTCAGGTACCCATTGATTTCAACCGTATAGCGCTCAAGGCTACCAACTCCTCCAGCACCTCTGCACCCGGACATGCCAAGGAAGGTAAACTAAAACTGCTGGTGGCTCTTTGGACCTCAGCCTCCTCGCACCTTAAGTTCCAAAGGGCACCCCAGAACTTCAACTACTAGTATATGTTTGCAGTATATGTCTTTCCTCCCATAGGATAACATTACAGCGTTTGAGGCTCATGCCTGAGAAGTTAACTGGATTATTTTCAAACATTGACTCTTTCTTCCTGGCTAGATGCTTCATGGGGCTTTATAAGCAAGTTGAAGGAAATACTAAACTGAAGATAGCTGCAGTCATGTCTACCGCCATAGAGAAACTTTAACTGAATTTGGTCTTGCTGTTTTCAATCTGAGATTAGTCCCTCTCCAACACCTTCATGGCCATCACATCATCTTTCTCCACTACCCTGGTCACTGTTATCCATCAAAATAAATAACTACATTGAAATTACACAAGTGCAGACTACTATGCAGTGTTTCATTTGTAAAAAATAATAATTTAAAAGTGCAGACTCATACACAAATCACTGTTGTTTCAATACATTTTTTTTTTAGTGCAATGACTCAAAGGCTTTTTCTAGATTTCAGCCATGAGTGCTGCTAAATGCTGAGATTGCCAAGTACTAAGGTTGACTATATTTGACTCCAACTTATGCCCATTTCTTCCAACACTTCCTGTCTCTTTATCCTACTGTTGTATGTTCTTTCTAATCCCGGACTTCTCGCTTGGTCTCCAGTTCCCTATATTTCTCTTTCTGCTCCCTTCTCCATTTTCTGGTTTCTCTTTTGTCATCAGACTTTGACTCCACCCAGGAAAACGTCCTCGTCCCCAAAGATGAGATGGTGCCCGCCAACTGCAACCGCCATCACAAATTAAGCACTGGACTTGTACTGCTTTATTGCTATCACCATCTCTGGCTGGATTATATTATCATCCTTTATGATGCACACCAAATTCCATTCTGATTTGGCAAATTAAAAACCTTCAAATATTCATAATGTCTGTGACTTACACTGTTTTACTTAAATATCACAGAAATATCTCGTAATTTACGGTTCCCATTTTATGGTGGGCCCTTTTCTGCAGCCAGAATCTCAAGAATTACACACCAAAGAAATGCATAATGATTTTTCTGCACACACCACTACCTCACATTTTTACAATTTCAGGCTCTATCAGTCATCCAGTCATGCATTCTGTTTGTTAGCCTTGTGTGGTCCCTTTTAGAGAGGGATTACCTTCTCTTCTTGTATTCTTACCATCTTGTGCAGAGTAAACGTGAAGACTGTCCCCTATTTGTTCTGCTTTGAGAGTGCTTCATGGTAGGCACCCTGGTTGTCAGCGACACCACTCTGCCACCATTTACACACAAGTACAGTGAAGTCTTTTAAATGCTCCAGCTCATAAACCCTAAGGTGTCAGAGTTCACAGCGTTCACAAGTGGGAGAGGAGTGCAACTGTCACATACATCTTCTCATGGGAGCAGGATGGAACAAGGGGGGTGTGCAGTGCACTTTACTTGGGCCATGCTGCTGTATGTTGTAATACTTTGTACTGTACTGACTTGCTTGCTTGGGGACCATGGTTTCTAACAGCAGCAATTGTTCCAAAGGTTGCACACGAACAGAGATGATTGACTGAAACAAAGCCAAATCAGTCACAGGTGGGTTTCGTTTGGTCAGTCTGTAGAATTCACTGCAGTCAATATAGACATAGCTTTGAAACAGCGCCCAATTTGGCATAGGGTTAATTAGGTTTTACCGCATTAGATTCATCTGTATTTCTTACAGTTTAAATTGCCGCCCTAAGTGTGGCATGGAGACAGCCATTCTGGCGATAGTAGAGGAGTAAAAAAAATGCCGCTTGACAGAGGAGGTACGGCGGCCATTATCCTCCTCGATCTCAGTGCAACATTCGACATGGTGAACCATGACATCCTCATTAATAGAACTTACAGTGCAGGTGTCACGGGTCCGGCACTAAACTGGCTTACCTCCTTCTTAAAAAATAGGACCTTCCAAGTCTTGGATAAATCCTGCTCTTTGGATATATTTTTCCCGAGGTGCGGAGTCCTGGAGGGTTCATCCCTGAACCCGACACTTTTCTACTTATATATGTGTCGATTAGTAGACACAGTACTGTCCTTTGGGATATCCCTGGTTCCATATGTAAATTACACCCAACTGGTGTTCTCTTTGACCTATTCTCCCACATTAGGACCCTGTCTGCAGAGAGTAGCTACTTCGATGGCAGACTCATGCCTCAAGCTAAACAGGGAGAAGACAAGCTCATGGTGCTGGTTAATAACCTCAATACTCACCTCAACTTGGGTTTGGCTGTTTGCTTAGGTGCCCCCCGCTCCTAAGGCAGCTATTAAAAGCCTGGGGTATGGTTGGACACATCATTAGGCATGCAGGCTCAGGCTACAAAACATTCTGCATGCTGTTAAGGCATTCTTAGAATGCTACATAAAATAATGCACCTACTCCTCCCTGCAGCCCAGAAGACCTGTAGTTCAGGCACTTATCCTTTCGCACCTGTACTATGGGAACTCTCTTTATCTGTGAGCCCCAGAACTGGTCATCAAAAACTTCACATATTGGAGCATGCATCAGCTCAAGTTCTGCTGAACATTCCCAAACACAATTCTGCCCGGCCTGTCCTGTCCACCTTGCACTAGCTACCGCTCGTACAAAGGATAAAAAATTATCCATAGCTCACAGGGAACCCAATAAAAAGGCCCTACTATCCTGAGACCTATGGTATCCCATCACAAGCCAAACAGAGCCCTCCGCTACACCAACGCCTGCCTGCTCATTGTTCCATTACTAAAAAGAGCGAGAAGTGAAAAGCGGTCAGTCAGATACACGATGACCAAATTATGGAACATCCTGCCCCACATGATGAAACTTATGGACAACAAACTTGATTTCGAGAACCTTTTAAAAATGTGGCTATTATATAACTAATTTCTGCCCAGGAACTTTGGTGGACTTTGTGACATATAGCCAGCACTGAGATGCCTATGCGTTGCTATGCGCTTTACAAATGCAAATAGAATAAAATTGAGTGGATGACTTTGGTGCAGCTGTTAGGTACAATTTAGTAGGGCCCAGAGTATTCTGTAAGCACACTGATACTGATTTCAAATACTGGCAGCTCAGGCATATTACAGATTCATGTTTTTAGGTAATTCTTTAATTTGTGTCAATGATGAATTTGTTGAAAAAAATTAAGTACAGGAGCCTACTGGAGCAAGAATCAGTTTAAATAACTTGGGGTACCATCACGGAGCCAGATCACCGCTCGTGTCCCCTTTTAAGGTCTGATGGACCTTTGCCGTTATTTTAAAAAGGAAGTTCAGGAGCGAATATTCATAAAATCTAAATCCCAATTTCTATTGAAGGGTCAATCAATTATGAAAGCTAGGTCTACGTTTTAAAGAGTTTTATTATTCAGGCTTATCAAGTCATCTTTATTCAAAGCAATAAGCTATAAGTTTTATTTGCATTAATTGTATTAAATCAATCATAAACAGAAATCAATAATAAAAATATGGTTTAACATGAATCCTAATAATATGCATAAAGTGCGTTCCATAAAGGAAAGAATCCGTATTCTGAGAATGGAGAGGAAAAGGTGTCAGTTAGAACCCAGACAGAGTTCAAGTTTGAGAGAGAGAGTTAGAGATCAAGCATAAAGTTAATAAATGAATTCAAAAGTCAATAATCGATCAAAGCAGAACTTCCCATGAAGAGAGGTGCGAGAAATTCAGTAGAGTCTCAGTATATCGGAGAATAAGGCAGGGCAAATGTGCAGTAGCATTAGCAACCGCAAAGATGTAATGGGCAAGTGGGTCTGGAAAGACAAAGAACAGAGAGGAATAAAAGCATAAAAGTGTTTCCAGAAAATGGCTAAAAAGTGGTGGTAGGGTGTCAAAAAAGTGGTAACCTACTCTAGGAACACACACTATTTTAAAACACTCAAAAATGATGTTGCAATTCATGATGCATTTTCACCTCCTCTCGTCCAATTAGCTTTCATTTCTCTCCTGGGAACAGGACCACTCCTGTTCTTCTCACACAAATACAACAGACCACAGACAGAAACGTTACACTTGTTACTTTGAAATTATATATTAGATTCTTGTGAAACATTTTCTCATATGGAGCTTTTTTCCCACACATCCAACTACATGTCTAACCTTCTAAAATATCAACTTGTACATTCTGCTAACAACGATGTATGTATAAGGTGCAGCATCTGTATAACAAAAAGACATTTCTGCAATACATCATCCTTTGAAATAAAACAAGTATGTTAAAAGAGGTCACCTTCTGTTTAAATGCTGCATTTTTAGATAAGATTTCTTAATTATTTTACCAAACAACAATTTTTATCCTCTTTGTGCAAATAGAAACATTTAGCAAAGGTATGTGGAAGTACTTGTGTAACTTGTTATTGGAATAACATGATCATTAGAAAGTCAATAATTAACATTTTATGCATGTTTCAGCAAAACTAGTCAAACTACTTTCAAGAAAAGTGCAGATTTAGCCATCTGAGGCCTAGTATGAGTAATTATGACTGCATACTAAAAAGAATCAAAACAAAATCGCATTTTAAACTTATTTCATATTCATTAACAGTCTGATTGTGTTACTAAAGCCCACTGTGGGACTTTTAGATTGCAGGGGAACAACAAACGTAGGAATCACAGATCACTATGCATGAGTATGTTTCTCAATTGTATCAGCAGCCTTAGAATTATGACCATAGGTTTGTGTTGGTCTTGGCTTTACTGGAAATCTCACCTCTCTGCAGACTGCCCCCTTCCATGAATAACTAGCTATTAATACAAATATTCAACTGTTCATCCACAAGGCACAATGACTTCACCCCCATCCTGCATTTCCATTGTAGTGCTTGCAAGACTAAGGGGCAAATTCATAAGATTTTCATGCAGCGCAGCAAGTTTAGTTGCCCAACTGGAAAAATATAGCGCAGAGCCAAATCTACTAAGATTGGTCTGCTGCTGTCATACCAGTCACTGGCACTCTACTAAGTCTACCTTGTGAGATACACAGCATACCCGTACAAGGCAAATTCCTAGGCCTAAGCAAAATCAGAAGGATCACACGCATTGGATGTGTGCAGTGCACACTTTAACTCTCAATGCTTGTTATTTTTTGTTTGAGGAATTGAAGCAGGTGTTATCAAGAGGAAATGTCATAAAGAGATGTTCTTGTTTTGTTGTAAAGTCTGGTCTGGCCATCTAAGTTAGTCTTTCAGTCAAAACCTATGAACTTTTCAACTACTATGTCCCAGTTATGCCCCATTGATGCAAAGCAGAACAAATCACTATTTGGACTGAGAAAATGACACTTTTTCCATTGCAAAATACCCTTTTTGCTGGACAGGAAGTATCAATGTGTCACATAGAATCACTTTGCATCAGTGCAAAGCCTCAGTAAATCTGGGTCTGAATGTCAAAATGTCAGAACTAGATTTGTTCTATGGGTTAGCTCTCACGTTTTCTTTTTTTTTAGTTTGCTGATTTTTTTCTGTTCTTTTCCATTTTTGGCTATACTTTCCAGTAGTTTCCCAAAAGGAGGGCTTGAGGAGGTTTAAAGACCTGTAAAGGTTAGCTCCCCTACTTAATATATTACACCACAAACGTAAACCCTGGGGTCTGGAATCCTTACTGGCCTCACTAATGAAGGGGCTACTACCCAGGAGAAATCCTTTCTTGGGACAGTTTCTTTCAACCACCAATGGTGGCATGCTTCATCTTTGAGGAATCTCGAATTGTGAAGCATAGTCATGATACAGGATAGAACCCCCTCTCTGAGAGGGAGGAGCTCAGGCATGTTTTTGTGCTAAGGTAGGTATATACTTAATACCCAACAGTAGAGCTCCTGGTGGTGGGGGCAGCAGAGCAAGTGAAAAAGAACAGTGATTAAAACTAACTACAGGGTTTGCTACAAAACCTTTAATAGAGCGATGCTGGGTTAGGATTAAAAAGCAGTGTGGCACAACGGAATGGATTAAACCTGCTCCTATGTCACAAAAGTCAACATGTTTCAGCAAATGGCCCAGCTCGTGTCATGGCTTTCTTCAGGACCTATGGGTGCTGCTGCTTAAAGGTGCTCGAAATAAACCAATGAATCAAAACATTAATATATACAAAACCATTCAGAGATCCCATGGAGCATCTGAGGATGAAGGATTCACTTGCGATACCCGCTAATGTCGAAGAGTCCTTTCCTTGGAGTGGCGAGCTGCAAGTCGGCGCTTCGGGAAAAGGAGAGACCCCTCTGCCCTGTAAGCCCCATGCCAAAGACGGATGAGGTGTGACACACGACATTAGTAATTACCACTCCAATGCATTACCTATTGTTTTAAATATCTTGTTGCCACTCCAAACATTAAAAAGAGATCTTTCTAGGGAAGGCAACCAAGTGTTTTCCTTCAAACTGATTCCCCTCCACACCTCTGCCAAGAAGCACCCCTTGCAAAACAAGAGACCGCCTTCCATTCTAGAATTCTTTGGCAAGCAAGGGTGGTCGATGATGGAACATAACAATCAGAACTTTGTGTGCGGCCATGCCTTACACATTTTTTTGATACCTCGGTCATTGTATTGAAATATTTTTTAACAGAAGGGTCCCCAAAAGAAGGAAAATCCCCTAGGGAGGGACCTTGTTTTCGTGATACCAAGTCACATTTGCAACTGTATGCTATAGTTTGTGACAGGGAGGACACAAGTGTAGGTTGCCATACTTTTCCTCTTGTTCCCCTGACTCCTTCTCACTTAGGGGATCATTAGATGTAAGAAACTACAAACAATCCCTGAACCCAGAGAAAAAGTGCTTAATTTGATCTCATGGTTACCGGTGCTCTGTACCGGCACTTTATTGTCAACACCGGTACTTATCACAGTCTGCCACATGGAGAAGCTGTTTATCTTTTTTCGAGATGAGCACAACAACAGATGTTTATTAATTCAATATAAATTAAAATAATTAATACCTGCTGCCAGCAAATTCTTATAGCTTTGGTGGCCTAGAATAGTCAGAATGGTCACACTTGTAGCAGTATGATGGTTAGTAGTTGTGTTGATACTGTAATTGGCAGTGCTGACAGCGGCAATATGCGGTGCAAGCTGAAGTGGTCTCCTGATGAAGGCCCTGGCACTTATTTATTTACAAATTAAGCACTGCCAGACAACCAAGCCTCATACTCGTTCGGACATCTGTTAAGCCAATCTAAGAACCTTCACCTTGTGTTGCAATCGCCATTTTCTGTCAGGTGTCACCATCCACAGAGCACATGTAACACTAGGTATTGTAACAGTGAATGTAATGGCATTCGTATAGTGCTTAGTACCCCACTACCAGGTGTCAAGTTGCATTAATAGACCAATGCCACACCAGTTCCACAGTGGGAATGTGCTTGGCTGGAAGGACTTTGTGTTTGCAATGAGGTCATTGTGGGAAGCATGTTGGTTTCATGCATTAGTTACAGGAGTGGAGCTGTTACACTGGCTTGGGTTAACTGTGTGATAGAGGAAAGATAAGTGAAAGATCTCAGCTGCTGTAAGATATTGTGAGAAACTGGGTTGTTGGTTGAGGAGGGTGACACCCTACTCAAGCAACAGCCACAATCCCTGTCAGGGTGAACCACAAAAATCAACTAATTTAAACCTGTGCTTAACCTCTGGCTGCTACGCACAAAAGCAGTCAGGCTTAACTTAAATGCAAGTATTTATGCAGCACACAAACAGTAATAAAGTGAAAACACAAAACAAGAAAAATCTCACATCAATTTAGAAAAATAGAGTTCTTTTTGAGGTAGATTTCGGATTCTCTCTTTTGCTTTACAAATATCTGAAACTACATATGCAATATACAATACTGTCTGGTGCATCAGTGCTATAAATAATTATGCAAATAAAATAATAACATGCTGCATGACCCGAGGATAACACGCTAAACGTGAATGAACAAGCAAAGGAAGGTGTGGTGTTTTGGCGTAACAGTGTAGGCAGTTACTGTGGAACGGTGAGAGTGGCAGAGAGAATGTGATGGTGAATGGAAGTTGACATGTATGTGAGAGTGTGCGCTCTGAGTGGAGTCTGGCTGTTAGTTGCATTGGATGGATAACAGTGCACTGACAACAGCTGTGGAACTGATGCTGTAATTATAGGCCTGACATGCACTAAAGAGGTTACTTCTCTCCTTTGGGCTTCCAGTCCTCTTCTGAGCGAAGGCCTGTTCTCTAACTACAACAGAAGGATATGGCAGAGTAAGGAGAAAAAAACAGACAATGACAGAGGTGCGTCTTTTAGCCGGCAGGACCGGTAGAACTAGAGATCGTGATATGAGATTCAAGGATGTGGACCTCAGAGAATCATTAGAAGATAGGGATCTTGCACAAAGACTGTTGGTGAATTTTTGCACCAACATTTATGCATTAAAAAGATGACTCTACACTTACACACCTTGTGTATCTACATTTGCACCTTTAGTCAAGTGCAAACAAAGAAATCTGCACTAACAAGAGAGAAAACATATTGCAGGGGTCGCACGGTGCAAAATTGGCCATTTGTTTTCATTTTCGAATTTCATCGCCTTCAGCAAAAAAACGTTCTCGTCCCAATCAACAACGATTTTCTTTTAATACTTTACCAGTTTAAACTTTAAAAACATTTTCCAATTTTCATCCTTTTATAATCGTACCAGTTTAGGTCTAACACCATGGATGCCAATTAGTTGCCTCTGGCATTTCCTTATCAACCCTGGATGTGAATAATTGTCAAGACAATGGCAAGAAGGGAAAGTAATTGGGGCTATCCGCCCCGTTTTTTTGGCTTGTTTCTACTCCATGCCTACTACAAGCTCCTGAGAAGCTGAAGAGTTTCTGTTGAGAGTCTAAGGCTGGGTCAAAGGTTCAGTCTTTGAAGTTATGAGTGGTCAAAGGGTGCTTAACTGTTCCTTCCACTGCCTCTGCCATTTTGGAGCATTACAGTCAGCACCCAGCAAACATAGTGTAGTAATCTGGACAACACAGGTGTGATGAAGTCAACTTAGCTTTATTGAAGATCTCTGTCAGAAGTACCAAGTGTCCATTAACAGTCCCACCGGGAGCAGCCTGCTAGCTGCTCAGCCCCATCCATCCAACTGTCACTCTGCTCCAGTCATCCAAGAATTCCACACTCAGCCCTCACACCAACATTCCACTCAGAACATTCACACAGGCTGAGCAGCTAGGGACAAGTTAACATAAGAGATATATAGCAATGGGAGATTACTACATATCTCTTTCCTTATAAATGAAAGACGAAACTAAACACCTTGAAACTATAGACCTAAAAATACAGGATAAGATAAATAATAAGAACTACAAGCATAAATGTATAATACAAATAGAATAGCAAACATCTTAAGACTGTAGATGCAACAGCAAAAGATAAGTAACACAGTCAGTAACCCAGGGATGATATAAATAACATCACGAGAAGGATAGCGACTAAGCAATATAAAAAGAGAAGGGAAAAAGGTAAATATATAAAATACGAAATACCCATCTCCCCCTCTTAATAAAGGTAATAAATAGATGACAACAAATGTATATAGTCCCATGAAGGGAAGACTCCATGTAAAAGTGTGGAAAGAGGGACTGGGACACAAATTCCTGCCCCCACCCGAAACAGGGGACAACGTAAATGTAAATGTGGACAAGTATATTATGAGGATTTGGTAGGTGCGGTGCGCAGCTGGGTTTGATTTGTGTTTTATTAGGTGGTTGATTGAGTTTTATTGATATAGGGGTGCTCCTGCAAGTGGCGTAACCGTCCGTTTACGCTAAAAGTATTAAAGATGAGTGTGTTCATAGATTACGTACACATCCCTGCTGTGGGCACTCCACTGAGGTTCGACAAAGACAGACTCCACTTTGTTTTAAAGTATATTTATTAAGTGTTCATCAAATTTTCATTTTTTCATTTGATTTCTTAATCCATTGTTTTAACAATATATATTTATTTGAAACGATGCTCCGATGCATTTCGGGCCAGAATTGCCCTTTCTCAAGGAGCCCTGAAATTCAAGAATGACATCAATTTTCTACATGACCCATTATCATGACGAAATATACATGAAATGTACATAAATAAACGTTTTATAGCGTTTCAGTTGAAAAAGCCAATATCATGCATGGTGGACACTACAAATGTACTTTGGGTGATGACATGCTAACCCAGGTGAAAGTGATCAGAGGTTTAAACGTCGGTCGAACGGTGGACGGAAAGGTTGTGTGTTACCAGGGAGTATTTATTGTGCGCGCGTGATAAATAACAAGCAAGTTAGACTTACATAATCTTGGAATGCTAGTGAATTCAACGATGCTGTAATGAAAGTAAAAAATGCCGAGTGAGCATGGCGGTTCCATTATCATCACTTGTTGAAGTCGTAAAGATAAGTAAATGGATATTAATACACGGCGGGCATGCCAGACTTACTGAAATTCTTTCAAGGTTTCAGCTTCCTTCAACAGGGTTCAATCAGGTTACCGGGAACCGGCTCTCAGGTGTTCAAAACGAGGTTTGCGTAGTGGGGTGAGATAAACACTAAGGTCTGACATGAATGACGGACTACTGACCGAATAACATGAAAGATGGACTAGCAACACCAAAACGGTGACGGCCATCTTAAAGAGGAACTAAACTAGACAAATCAAGCGGGAAGGGTGCGATGTAAATGGAAGATAAACAAAGCAAATTGCTTAACAAAGTGTGAGAAACATTTAGTGGGCTATTGGCAACGCTTGATATAACAGTATAATCCAATAAATTTATGAACCAATGAATTATAAAAATGGATAAATGTCGTGAACAGTCATTACAGTCGAACAATGTGTCCATATGTACCACTAAGGGTATTCATAAGAAACAACTCAGTTCAATCCGGTCATTCAGACCAAATGGCTTCAGAGATTGCAATCGATATATCCATGCTGTTTCTTTCTGTAGCAGAGTCTTATTGTTATCTTTACCTTCTTTCTTCTCAATTGTTTCCAAAACCATAAATTTCAATTGCGCCACATTATGGTTATATTCTGAAAAATGCATGGCGATGCTAGATCTTTCTTGCTTAGTCCGTATGTTAGATTTGTGTTCGTTTAGGCGAATTTTAATTTTTCTCTCAGTTTTTCCAATATAGATTTTCCCGCATGGGCATTTCAGCAAATAGATTAAATTGGAGGAATCACATGTCGCATTTACGTTACCTTTGATCTCTGTCCCTTTCATCGGATGATTGATTTTGTTGCCCTTGATGATGTTATTGCAACTATTGCAGTTGAGACATGGTCTTGTTCCTTTGTATTCAATTCGTGGGATGCTGTCTTTAGATAGGATTTCTTTGAAATTGCTTGCCCTGGTGTATGCAAAAATGGGTGGGTGTTCAAACAAATTTTTGAAATCCGGTTCGGATGCTAGGACCCGCCAATGGTTCAGTATGATCTTTTTGTATCTACCACTTAAGGTGGAGTATTTCGACACTAATACCATCCTGGTGTCTTCTTTTTTGGTTGATCGGGTTAGTGCTTTCTCACGAGTGATGTTTGATACTTTCTTCATAGCATCATCAATTGTTGCTTGCGGGTATCCTCTTTCCGAAAATCTAATATTCATTTAATTCATATGTTTGTTGCAAAGTTCTTGGTCTGAAACAATGCGTTTGACTCGCAACATTTGGCTGTAAGGCAAGTGTCGTTTCAAAGAGTTTTGATGGAAACTTGAATAATACAGTGTAGTTCCGATCTGTTTCCTTTCTAAATAAATCAGTCTCCAATCCTTTTTCTGTCCTTGTGTTTAGTACATCCAAAAAGGTTATCATGTGTTCATCTGTGTTCCATGTCAGTTGGATCCTGTTGTCTTTGCTGTTCAGTTCAGTTAGAGCCTTCTCTAGGCTCTCCTTGGTGTTTTTCCAAATAAAAAATAGATCTATATACCGGACGTATATGTGCAAGTTTTCCATCCATTGGGGGTTGTCGTAGATGTTTCTTGATTCAAATTCAGCCATGTATAGATTGGCATATGTCGGCGCAGTGCAGTTGCCCATTGACATCCCAGATAGCTGTTGGTACCATTGTTTTTCATAGGTGAAGTAACTGTGATATAGCGTATATATCATACGTTCCATGAGGAAGGTTTGCATGAGGCTGGAAATCTCACTGTTTAGTAGTGCCTTTTCTACTGCTTCAATTCCTCCATCGTGAGGAATAGATGTGTAGAGACTTTTGACATCTGCTGTACACAGAATCAGATTGTCATCTTGATAAATGAATACTTCAGATAGTTTGAGTAGAAAATCAGTGGTATCCTTTACGTAACTTCTAAGTTTTTTTACTGTAGGTTGTAAATAGCGATCTAAAAATTTCCCAATGGGTTCATGGAGAGAACCCCTCGTGGAGACGATTGGTTGAAAAGGTGGATCCAGCAGGTTCTTGTGTATTTTTGGTAGCATTGTTATTGTTGGACTTCTAGGAAATTCTACCATTAGGAATTTCTTGGTTCGATCATCAATTATCCCTTGCTCATGTGCTCGTGTTATTACATCCGTTAGAATAAGTTTGAATTGATTCGTGGGGTTGGTTTCAAGTGGCATGTATGTATTCGGCTCCGAGATATGTTCCAGTGTTTTCGATTGATACATGCTAGTATTGACAATCACTAAGGCGCCAGCCTTGTCCGCTTTAATACATTTTATTGCTTTGTTTTCCGCTATTTTTTTCAAAGTGTCTAAATCTTTTTGGGTGATGTTCCTTCTTGTCGTTTTTTTGTAGTTGATTTTCTCCAAGTCTTGTTTGATTAGCGTTTCAAAAGTATCGATTCTTTTGTGACTGCTTGGTGGCATGTATGAGCTAGAAGGGCGTAAGCCAAGAAGTTGGTCTGGTTTGATTTCTGTTTGTGGTGGAAGGACGTTCTCAAAAAAATGGCGTAGCCGTAATTTCCGTGTTAATTTGTATGTACTGGTTTCCAATTCCAAGAGGTTCGTGGAAGTGGTGGGAATGAATGATGTACCTTTCTGTAAAAGGTTAGTTTCATATGATGACAATCTAGTATCAGAAATGTTTATTACTAATGAGTTCATTTCTTCTTGTTGTCCTTTTTGGTGCTCCTTGTTGATGGGGCCCCTCTTTCCTTTTCTTTTACTCCGCCTGGGTCGTCGTTTTCGCTTCGGCCTCTCTCTAAAAAAGGACCAGATGGTGTTGTGTTATCATCCACTGAGCTAGATGTCTGTTCCTTATCTCTATTATCCCTGGTGATGTTAAGATCAAAAGTGGTCTTTTTTGGGGGACGACCAGAGGTGTCACTTCCTGAGGATGAGGTGTCGGTCTGTTGACTGTATGGTTTGTTCCGCCGACGCTGGGCATATATGTCAGCCCAGGTGTACACTTCTCCTAATTTATAATCGAGCGTATCGCGTCGGAATTTACGGATTTTCCTTTCATTGATGTCTTTTGTGTGTTTCTCAAGTTGTGTTTTTATGTCTTCCAACATCCCAGATAGTTCCTCTGGTGTAATAGAATCTTCAAGCTCTTTTTCCACTTCTTTGATTTCCTTAGTTAATTCATTGAGGATGGTCGATAATTCCTCTATTATGAGGAGAATGAGGTCGAGGCTACATTTATTCAATATAGCATTCCACTTCTCTTGGAAATCCTTGGAGTTTTTACAGAGAGATGGTTTCAAAGCTATCCTGAGCCCTCGAGGTATGCGCAAAGCTCGTTGATACTCGATCAAAGTATTGGCGTGAAGTTGTTGATTTATCCTGCGTTTAGATAGGTATAATAGGTGTTTGGGACATTGTTCTCTTGTGCGACTGGTGGTTTCTTGTGTTAGGTCGTCATTGATTAGGGCATATATCCGCTCTTTTTCATCGTTGCCGTAGGCTAGAAGGTTGGCTCTAGCGTCAGTGCTTTTGGAGATTTCATCATACTGCATTTTCAGTTGAATTGCGTGCAACCCACCTTGAGGGCGGATAAGTCAATTGAATGAGGATTTGGTAGGTGCGGTGCACAGCTGGGTTTGATTTGTGTTTTATTAGGTGGTTGATTGAGTTTTATTTATATAGGGGTGCTCCTGCACGTTGGGAAATTTTTAGATCGCTATTTACAACCTACAGTAAAAAAACTTAGAAGTTACGTAAAGGATACCACTGATTTTCTACTCAAACTATCTGAAGTAGTCATTAATCAAGATGACAATCTGATTCTGTGTACAGCAGATGTCAAAAGTCTCTACACATCTATTCCTCACGATGGAGGAATTGAAGCAGTAGAAAAGGCCCTACTAAACAGTGAGATTTCCAGCCCCATGCAAACCTTCCTCATGGAACTTATGATATATACGCTATATCACAGTTACTTCACCTATGAAAAACAATGGTACCAACAGCTATCTGGGATGTCAATGGGCAACTGCGCTGCGCCGACATATGCCAATCTATACATGGCTGAATTTGAATCAAGAAACATCTACGACAACCCCCAATGGATGGAAAACTTGCACATATACGTCCGGTATATAGATGATCTATTTTTTATTTGGAAAAACACCAAGGAGAGCCTAGAGAAGGCTCTAACTGAACTGAACAGCAAAGACAACAGGATCCAACTGACATGGAACACAGATGAACACATGATAACCTTTTTGGATGTACTAATCACAAGGACAGAAAAAGGATTGGAGACTGATTTATTTAGAAAGGAAACAGATCGGAACAATACACTGTATTATTCAAGTTTCCATCAAAACTCTTTGAAACGACACTTGCCTTACAGCCAAATATTGTGAGTCAAACGCATTGTTTCAGACCAAGAACTTTGCAACAAACGTATGAATGAAATGAATATTAGATTTTCGGAAAGAGGATGCCCGCAACCAACAATTGATGATGCTATGAAGAAAGTATCAAACATCACTCGTGAGAAAGCACTAACCCGATCAACAAAAAAGAAGACACCAGGATGGTATTAGTGTCGAAATACTCCACCTTAAGTGGTAGATACAAAAAGATCATACTGAACCATTGGCGGGTCCTAGCATCCGAACCGGATTTCAAAAATTTGTTTGAACACCCACCCATTTTTGCATACACCAGGGCAAGCAATTTCAAAGAAATCCTATCTAAAGACAGCATCCCACGAATTGAATACAAAGGAACAAGACCATGTCTCAACTACAATAGTTGCAATAACATCATCAAGGGCAACAAAATCAATCATCCGATGAAAGGGACAGAGATCAAAGTTAACGTAAATGCGACATGTGATTCCTCCAATTTAATCTACCTGCTGAAATGCCCATGCGGGAAAATCTATATTGGAAAAACTGAGAGAAAAATTAAAATTCGCCTAAACGAACACAAATCTAACATACAGACTAAGCAAGAAAGATCTAGCATCGCCATGCATTTTTCAGAATATAACCATAATGTGGCGCAATTGAAATTTATGGTTTTGGAAACAATTGAGAAGAAAGAAGGTAAAGATAACAATAAGACTCTGCTACAGAAAGAAACAGCATGGATATATCGATTGCAATCTCTGAAGCCATTTGGTCTGAATGACCGGATTGAACTGAGTTGTTTCTTATGAATACCCTTAGTGGTACATATGGACACATTGTTCGACTGTAATGACTGTTCACGACATTTATCCATTTTTATAATTCATTGGTTCATAAATTTATTGGATTATACTGTTATATCAAGCGTTGCCAATAGCCCACTAAATGTTTCTCACACTTTCTTAAGCAATTTGCTTTGTTTATCTTCCATTTACATCGCACCCTTCCCGCTTTATTTGTCTAGTTTAGTTCCTCTTTAAGATGGCCGACACCGTTTTGGTGTTGCTGGTCCATCTTTCATGTTATCACCCCTGGCTGAATTTTCGGTCAGTAGTCCGTCATTCATGTCAGACCTTAGTGTTTATCTCACACCCCACTACGCGAACCTCGTTTTGAACACCTGAGAGCCGGTTCCCGGTAACCTGATTGAACCCTGTTGAAGGAAGCTGAAACCTCGAAAGAATTTCAGTAAGTCGGGCATGCCCGCCGTGTATTAATATCCATTTACTTATCTTTACGACTTCAACAAGTGATGATAATGGAACCGCCATGCTCACTCAGCATTTTTTACTTTCATTACAGCATCGTTGAATTCACTAGCATTCCAAGATTATGTAAGTCTAACCTGCTTGTTATTTATCACGCGCGCACGATAAATACTCCCTGGTAACACACAACCTTCCCGTCCACCGTTCGACCGACGTTTAAACCTCTGATCACTTTCACCTGGGTTAGCATGTCATCACCCAAAGTACATTTGTAGTGTCCACCATGCATGATATTGGCTTTTTCAACTGAAACGCTATAAAACGTTTTTTTATGTACATTTCATGTATATTTCGTCATGATAATGGGTCATGTAGAAAATTGATGTCATTCTTGAATTTCAGGGCTCCTTGAGAAAGGGCAATTCTGGCCCGAAATGCATCGGAGCATCGTTTCAAATAAATATATATTGTTAAAACAATGGATTAAGAAATCAAAAGAAAAAATGAAAATTTGATGAACATTTGACAAGTATATTATATCATCCCATCCTCGTCGCCAAAAATAGGTGTAGTAATCTAGAGAACACAGGTGTGATGAAGTCAACTTAGCTTTATTGAAGATCTCTGTCAGAAGTACCAAGTGTCCATTAACAGTCCCACCGGGAGCAGCCTGCTAGCTGCTCAGCCCCATCCATCCAACTGTCACTCTGCTCCAGTCATCCAAGCATTCCACACTCAGCCCTCACACCAACATTCCACTCAGAACATTCACACAGTCTGAGCAGCTAGGGACAAGTTAACATAAGAGATAGATAGCAATGGGAGATTCCTACACATAGTGAGCACACTGCATAGAAATATGAATGCTTTGCCCAGCAAATGTGGGTTTTGAGGAAAATATCCAGAAAAAACATCACACCTTCTTGTGAGTGGGCAACAGTCCAGACTTCTACACCTTATCTGGTGGAGAACAGAGCCTACTGTCTGCAAAATTCGTTAAACATATTTAGGTTTATCAGGTGCACCAGTAAAAAGGCATTCATTGGCAGACTTCAGGTTTGCTAATTAGTTTATAAATGGAAGGTGATAAGGGAAGGCAGTTGGGGCCGAAGGTCTGAGCAAGTGAAATAGAAAACTATAGTCCTCATTGTCTTAAACTCAGTAATACTTAATGTCAGGCTGCACACAGCCACGCCCATCACAGCATGAGCAACCATCTGTAAAATGCGGAAGTGACCCTGTTTAACCTTTCGTGGTCTACCATTTTCCTGCATAAGTGTAGAGTAGTCATGTGCGTTGGGAACTTATAATTAAGTAAGATGGTAAAATAGGCATTTGTTATGGCATTTGATTGCTTCACATACACATTATCCATTTGGTGTACGAATTGGTGCACTTCATAGCACTTTCTCCATACCCTACACTACAGGATTTTGGTGTATGATCCCTGCACCAATAAATGCAGTAAGTGACAGTGGATACTTTAAAAATTCTAACATGAGCTATTCATTAATTATTGTGTTTCAAGTCCTTGGCTGCTCCACTTGGAAACGTGGAGGCAAACTTGCATATAGTACATTTTACGGTAGTGGGTCGTCATCTAGTTCCTTTTGTAAATCATGCCTGATTGACAAGTCCATATAAAGCATTTTTCTGGGTGTACACCGAACAGAGAAAAACTTTGCCAATAGACACTTAAAGGGTCATTTAGAGTTAGGTGGAGCAGATAAATCACCATAAATTTGCTGTTCACCTGCCCCGCGCCCATTTTAGTGGTGGATGCTGGCTCTGCTGGTGGAAAACGTTGACTGGACTGGCTGTCCTCAACTTGGCCACCAGTTCAGTTGCGCATGATTTCTTGCCCGGACCTCCATGCAAGATATGGTGGTCACAAGCTGACATGCGGACATGCAACGTATAGCAGTCCTCAGCAATAAATTGTTCAATAGGTCCTATGGCAGGGAGAAAATCCCCTGTGTATCAAGGCCAGTGATATTTTAATTATTTTTTAAGAATAAACAGCCAAAGTTTACTGAGCAGGCACAACAAACGTGGAGATGACTCACATGAAACTTTGAGTAGTCATCACTAAACATTTGTCAGCAAACTAAAGATTAACGATCCCCCCCCAGGGCAGGCATACATTTCTAAATCTATTGGGTGGAGCAGAGCGCTAAGCCTCCACTGACCTGATGGGCCACCTGCCGCTATCTAAATGAGGGCCTTAGAGTTGAGATCCCTTTAAGGTTCAGCAAAATCATTTCATAGGAAACTTTAAGAACAATTGAATCTTTGATGTAGCAATAAACAAAAATTACCTTTTTCCTTGCATTTTTGTCTATCCTGTCACAAGAATGCTCGGGTTGATGTTTTCTTGCCAGAAAATTATAACATTATGGAACAAGTACAAGAATAATACTACTCATGGTTCTTAAATCAGTTGTCAGTTTCAAGTTTAGATTACAATGAGCTCAGAGGTTGAGCATGCTATAGCAAGATCCGACACACACAAGGAGTTGTTTTGAAACCACTTAAGTCAACCTGCCTTCAGGAATTGTTGAGTGACAGTAGCAGCAAATGGTAAGGTTTTGACATTTATTTACTTAATATTTGATATAGTACAATCAAATCCGTGCATGTTGGGTGTTGGTGTTCTTTACAAGGGTTAAGTTATACCTAAAACAGGCTAAGTGGTTACAACTCTCCAGGGCAACATATCTTACAACATATTGCACACAGTAGCAAGAAAACTAACAACTTTATTAATTTGAGGCAAACATGCGTAGTGATGTAAACACAATTTCAGTTTCTTCACAGGTAGAGTAAGACCATTTCGACGGCACAATTTAACAAAGCAGTAAAGCTGGCCCACAAGGTTAGAAAAGGCAAAATTGTTGCAAATTACATGGACATTGGTGTAGCCAAGAAAATGTTTAAAGTAACTTAACTGCTCCGTACATGGAACAGAGACGGATAAGCTGTGTTCGAGAGGATAATCTCAGGTTGGCTGCACAAGAGGGCCACGACATTGTTGGAGAGCTCTCTTCAATAGAGAAATGGAAGAGGCCTTGTGAAGTTTTAGAAGAAGATTTCAGATGATCTTAGGTGAATTACCCGAACAGGGGTATTTTAATGTAATGTCTTCTTAAACTTGGGAGTGTCTGGTGGAGTGCTTGTCTTCTTAGGGTTCTCTAACGGAGGGAAGTCTGGAGTATATGAGAGATATTCAGAGATCCAGAGACTGTCTTGTATAGATTTTCTGCTGTTTAATAGAGGGAACAGAGTTCGAAAGGAAGCCACCCTAGCAGGTGCCAGGTGTTCATGTCTTTTTTTTTTATTAGAGTCCATAAATGCTGTCACATGAAGAGCCACTTTGAGAACCCCCAAGCTTCATCTGGTTAGGCCTGTCACTAATGCATAACCATAGACAAAGTGCCAGATAGCTAGTGCTTGAATACCCAGCTTAAAATCTTGTTTTGTGAGGAAGGGAGATGCTCCTTACTATTAAGTTGCTATCTGGCATTTTTAACAATCTCTCTAACATGAAGATCAAGGTGGAGTATTTTTAGGTGCAAGGCAGCACCTAAAGTTGCTACTCAGCATGGAAGGGAAAGAGTAGAGCCATATCTACAAATATGTGCACATTAGGCTGCCATTTGTCAAAACAAACACCATTGCACATTAGTGCAAAGGTATGTGCATGATATCTAGCATAGGTTTTGTACTTAAAGGGTAACCTTCCAGTTCAACATGCTATGTTTAGACCTTATTTAACACTTTCTCACTTTGCATATGTACTATACAGCACACATACAGTAGGAAAAGTCTGTAGTAATAAAAACATTCTACAAATTAACACCAGCCTCAAAGAGGCGTTATTTTTTTACTCAAAGCCCCATCTACAAATGTTAGCAGATTGGGCTTTGCATAAAAAACATGAGGGATGTTATGGGAACACCCATGTGCCACCTATGGTATGCCCCCTTGATGCAGAGTAGTGCTAGCAGTACTTTGCACCAATTTAGGGCTACATTCCAGTGCAAATAATGTTTTGCACTGGAAAGTAAAACTCAAATCAACAGTCTGCACCATTTTATGTCACTTTTGTGATTCAAACCCAGTGCAAATGGTAAGTAAAACGACCCCATTATGTAAAAAATCGTCACGTAGATTTTTTTTACATGTCGCCTGGTCTTGCCCGGAGGTCCTAACCTTTTGGCACGCAGTGTACAAAGAAGTTAACAAGATCACGCACCTGGAATTGACTCCGGACCCACTGTTAGCCATACTGGGATATTCCAAGCCCCTTCGCCCGACGCATAGGAAAACTGGTAGATATGGCCTTCTTTATTGCTAAACGGTGCATTGCACGTAACTGGATGCGAGGCCCGGTCCCCACATTAGCACAGTGGACCAGGAAAATGACGTTTTGCTGCACGCAGATGGAGCTGTACAGCGATCTACTTCCTCCACGCAATAGGCCCAAAAACTATTGGTCCCTGTTCATTGACAGACGCCGCACACGTGATGCTGAAATGCAGGCCACCCGACCCGTCGCCGCAGGTGACCCTCATAAGAGGGCGGTCACCGTAGTGCCACAAGATGGCAAGCGCACCAGCCTTCTGGTGTCCAGCGGCTGGGGCCGCTGCCCGTGACGTCATGGCACTTCCGTAGGGGGAGTTGGGGGGGGGAGACGGGGTATTTAGGCCTCCCCCTCCCTCGGAGCAGCCTCTTTGTGCTCTTGCTGCCCTCGATGTTGCCAGGACCTCCGAGATCAAAGGTGAGAGCCCTTTCCCCCTTCGTGCTCGCTCCCCCCACTAGGGGGGTTGAGAGGGGCCGGGCGGCCCGCTTAGCTTCGGGCCGCTGAAGCTGGGGACATATCATATTGCCTTTTGTACAGTATCCCCCTTTTGTGTATTGTTGTTTTAGGGGGCCGAGCACCGGGCGGGTTTCCTTGCATGGGGTAGCGTTTCTCTAATTTCGTGACTGTTTAGGTAGTATGTATTTCATTGTATTTGTACCCTTTGCGGCCTTTTTGTTCAGTTTCCACCTCTTTTGTATTTTGTTTTCGGGGGCCGGGCACCGGGCGGGTTTCCTTGCATGGGGTAGCGTTTCTCTATTTTCGTGTCTGTTTAGGTAGTATGTATTTCATTTTATTTTTACCCTTTGCGGCCTTTTTGTACAGTATCCCCCTCTTGTGTATTTTGCTTTCGGGGGCCGGGCACCGGGCGGGTTTCATTACATTGGGTTGCGAGTATCTAAGTTTCTTGCTTTTTATTTTTTACCCTCTTCGGCGTCCTGTAGTTCCCCTTCCGGCCTGCTGGTCGGGTCTCCGGAGGTATTCTCTCTGCTGGGCAGCGGGGTTGGTTCAGGGAGGGGATGAAGCGCAGTGTGGAGCGCACGCCTTGCAGGATGAGGCCCCGGGTTAGTGGATTTCGTGTTATTCAGGTGGCCTTCTTTGCAGCGCTCGCTTCATTTGCCCTTGCTTAGGCACCCTTATTGGTCTAGTGGGTTTTAGCAGTTTAAGATTTCAGGGCGACAGGTTTTTAGTCCTGGCAACGGCTCAAGCATTCTGGGTTTCTGTATCTTCACCCGTGGTGTACGGTCCATGCGAGGCAGCGGGTCGCGGTGCGCCCCTGCCCGTTTCAGTTGGAGGGGGGGGGGGTCGGGAGTCCTTCCCGCACTTCTGCAGTCTAGCAGTGCCTCGGGACCCCCCCAATTAGCCGCGTGTGGGGTGTGGCGGTGGCCATTTTAGGGGCGCCATTGTCCGGCCGCCGCGCAGGTCTGGGCACCCAAGCGGCCATTTTAGGGGGGAGCTGTCCCTTCGGGCTACGGGGGAGGGGCGTGGGTGCGTGGCCATCTTGGGCAGCGCTTGCCCATGCCCACCAGCATTGCTGGGGCTGGCATTGTACGGTGCTTCTCGCTTTCGCACCGTTACTCTGCCCCCCCCCCCCCCGTTTGCCATGGTGTTTGCTCCCTGCTTTTCCCACTTTTCCTGCATCTCCCGACATCGCCTCTCGGCGGAGGCAGCTGTGTCGGGCCTGGTCATAGGTGCGCTGGCCTACGACAATACTATCCTCCCCCTCTATGGGCTCAAGCGTGTTCCCTTCGGGGCTCCCGGATGGCACGTGTGTGTGCCTCGTGTCTGTGCGGCCTTTTAGGGGCGTGTTTCGTGCTTTCTGTGGGACAGGGTCGATTTGCCCTTGCTGTCCTTGGCGCGGGCTGTTATAGGGAGCCATGCAGTGCCGGTCCGCCATCTCCTCCTCTCCGCGGGTCACTGCTTTCAGCACGGGTTCGACTCCCGCCATCGCGAGGCAGGTTGGTTTATCCTAGTTATTCCCTGATCTTCACAGCGTCCGTTTTTTCTACGGGGGAGGTGCTGAGCGGCCGGTGTGCCATTCGTGCAAGGCTGCTCATGCGGGCCTGGTCTGCGCGCTCCGGCGCTCCCCCTCGCGCTGCCGTGAGGGCGACCACTGATTCTTCAGGCCTCGGGCTAGCTGCCCCAGCCCCTTGGAGGCCCTCCTTCGGTGAACTCTAGCTTTGTGCGTTCGCTTGCAAGCGGGAAGTAGCGCTTTCAACTCCCGCATTGTGCTCATATTGAGTTTTCCCCGGTCTGCTCCCCTCGGGTCTGCGACCTCGCGTGGCCCCAGTTTTTGCCACCTGCCGGGCCCGCTACACCCAGGTGACAGACTGGCCCTTTTGGAGCACCCGGCCTCTTATTTGGAGCGCTGTTTCGAGCTCCGCTCTCTGCGCCCATCGCCCTGTGCCTCTGGGCATGCTACCTTCCTGCGCACGTGTGTCTGTCCTCCGCCCCGCCCAGGGAGGGTGATGCGCACTCATACCCGCCCCTGCCTGCGTTAATATTATGAAGTGGGGGGCTTTAGCCGGGAGAGCAGGGAACAGCGCCAACTGGGAAGTCACGGGGGCAAGCCATGGCGCTATTTCGCATCATTGAGGCGCAGGATAGTCAACAAGCGTTGGCAATGCAACAGGTCTCTCAGCTAGTCTGTGTGAATGTTGTAGTGACAATAGGTGCCATGGGTGTTTTGGTTTGAGAATATTTATGACAACAAGCAGGGGTGTGACATATTTAATTAAGATGGCACTAACATGTGTGTACTTTCAGGAGAGTATGGAGACAGCTGGCAAGGACCGGGTAAAGGAAGCTGGATTACGCCGGAAGCAAAGGAAAAACGACGAATTAAAGAGCTCGTTTGAAATTATGGAAGGAACGTTGTGACAATTTCTTTTATTTTTCAGACTACAAAGCAGAATAATCAACGCAAAGGACAAGGAGGCGGCACAGGTGGCAACTGTGGGGACAGAGACAGATATATGGGGACGACCAGTCTTTGGTGCCGACACGGAAGGGGGGCGCATACACTCTGTAGCGAGAGGGACACGGCAACGCGTTGTCTAGAAATCTGTCACCTGTAAGTGCGCTAATTAACGTTACCTTTTTACCTCCATAGCCCCTTCTCACTCTCACTCGCGGAGTCTCCCCGAATCGCTTGAATTTTCGTTCCGCTTGTTGCACCACTGTGATGTAAGTATAGAGGGGTCTGGGACACGCACCTTTTGTTGCTCTAGAAGGCCAGGTTCTTTCTCCATATGTGTGCTGTGGCTGATCCTAATTTTTATCCCCAGATCCCGTGCGAGCGTATTGAAGTGAGAATGGACAGCCAAGGTTCCCCTCCCCTCTTCCAAGAAAATACCCAGGCGGAGGACTCGTTGCCGGGCACCTCACAAGACGCAGTGTGGGCTGACTTTTTGGAACTGGCAAAGCTGAAAGGCCTTACTTGGGCACAGAACTTATTGAACACGCCGGAGCCGGAGGATTCTGGTTTCCCGGTTGAATCCCCTTCGTCCGACACCCAGAACAGTACCGATGCCGCTCCGTCCAGGCCCAAGCGGATCAGAAAACCCACCATTAGGGATTTCCCCCTGGAATCTTAGCCGCTTACACGAAGCAAATCGGTGGCAAACCCCGTGAGGTCCTGTCACAGGGGGCAAGTGCTACGCCACCGCCTCCGGTCCTCTCCAAGGACAACCAGGCGACCCAAGGTAATTTTGCCACCAGAGACGATCTGACCAAAGTATTGGACACTTTGAACAATTTTATGGGACGTTTCCAAGGGGGGTTCCCTGCTGCTAGCTCACCGCAAGCCGGGGGTAGTGGCGTGGGTAGCGGGAGTCCTGTTCTTGCAGCCTCCACTGTTTGGGCACCTGTTCAGACGGCGAAGCAGGGGGATTCAGTACATGTTGCATCTCCTCCTGTGGCTCCCACAATCTCTAATGGGGCGTTAAGTGGGGCGTTAAGTGGGGCGCCGCTGGTGAGCTCCCCAGCCGCTCCTCCCGCGGCCACTGCAGTGGTTCCTACTACTCCCCCTGCTACCACAAGCGCTCCCTCGGGGGTGCCTCCTGCTACCAGCTCCTTGCCTGTTCCCGCGCCTACACCTGTCCCCGCAATCTCCACAGCACCGCTCCTCTCGGGGCGATACTCATTGGCTTGGCAGGTACCGCAAGCTGCCAAAGAGGGCATTTGGAGAAGGGAGTTTATCGATATTTTCACCCTTCTCATGTTAGGTCAGGAAGGCATGGATGCTAGAAAGTTTGGGGTAAAGGAAGATGATAAAAAGGTAAAGTACCAGCCATGGCCCGAAAAGAACATTGCCAATTGGCTAGAAGCTTTCTCCATTTTAGCGGCGGTCACCATGGAGCGTTTTCCAGAACAGGGCCCAGGCCTGGTACAATACTCCAGGATCATCCACAATGAGGCCTTGAAATGGGGTGGTAACGGATGGATTAACTATGATAGGGAGTTCAGAAGGAAAATGTCTCAGTGCCCAGAGATGAACTGGGATCAAAAGGAGGTACAGCTCTGGATGGAGAACATGGGAGCACGGGGACAGCTGGCGGTTGGAACAGCGAGCAGTGCTCCCAGTGGGCAGGCTTCTGCGGGGGGACCCCCCTCCTCCTATTTTCGGGGCAAGGGTAAACATGCCTTTCGAGGAGGTCGTCGAGGAGGTGGGACCAGAGGTGGCTTCAAGCGCTCCCCTCCTGGCACTTGTCGCCTCTTCAACAATGGGTCATGTTCCTGGGGGAAGACATGCACATTTTTACATGCCTGCAACACCTGTGGGGGACCCCACCCCGCAACCTCAGCCTCTTGCCACTCCAAACAGAGCTCCCAGCCAGCCAGCAAGGGGGGACAGTAAGTTAGGGATAGGCAGCAGGTCCCTGGGTCAGGCTCCCCCTTTCCCGTCATCAGTCCCTACCCCGTTACAGCACAGCGAACATTCTGGGCGCTCTCTTTCTCCTGCCTCTCCCTAACCACCAACATGTGTACCCCGGCTAGCGCCACTAGGAGGGTCCCCTGTGATACTTGACAACATCACTCCGTTGCTCAGGCGTTATCCCTTAGAGTCAGACAGCGGCTTGCTTTTGTTTGGTTTCCACGAAGGTTTCAGGATCCCTTTCACGGGTGCTCTGGGAAGCAGGGATGCTGACAACCTTAGATCTGCCAAGGAACAACCAGAAGTGGTGAGGGCGAAAGTTGATAAAGAGAGATCGCTGAACAGGATAGGAGGTCCTTTCCTGCACCCACCGTTAGAGAATTTTGTTGTTTCTCCCCTGGGGGTCGTGCCCAAAAAGGAACCAGGCGCCTTTAGACTTATCCACCACCTTTCCTACCCTAAAGGGACTTCGGTCAACGACGGGCTAGAAGAGGGAGCATGCTCTGTGTCTTATGCCACGCTGGATGTAGCATTGGATCTAGTCAGGAGAGCGGGCAGATGGGCCTGGTTAGCCAAAGCAGACATCGAATCCGCTTTCAGGTTACTACTAGTCCACCCGAGCAGCTATCACCTGCTAGGTTTCAAGCTCGACGGCATGTATTTCTTTGACAAATGCATGCCCATGGGTTGTGCTGTGTCCTGTGCGTACTTTGAGGCTTTCAGTTGTTTCCTGCAATGGGCACTCCAAGACACATACGGTGTAGAAGGGGTGACTCATTATTTGGACGACTTTTTGTTTATCGGGAGGGACGGGACACAGCTGTGCTCACAGTCCCTGGCGGCTTTTGTCCTCCTTACAGACCACCTGGGGGTGCCCCTTGCCCCGGGTAAAACAGTGGGCCAGCCCAAATCCTGACCTTTTTGGGAATACGATCGCAGGGGAGTCCAGATTACCAGAGGATAAGGTGCGCGACCTGTCTAGCAAGATTCTAGCGCTTGTAGGGCTGGACAAAGCTTCCCTGGGCTGTATCCAGGGCATCCTAGGCCTGCTCAATTTTGCTGCCAGAATAATTCCAGCAGGTAGGGTCTTTGCCAGGAGACTAGCCAGGGCCACTGCTAACATTTCCAAGAAACACCACATGGTGAAACTGAGCAGAGGTATTCAGCACGATCTGGCCATGTGGGCAGAGTTTCTGCGCGATTTCAATGGGGCAGTGATCTGGAGGGCTCCCTGGGCGGGCAGCCCTGACCTGGCCCTTTACACGGACTCCTCTGGCAGGCACGGTTTTGGGGCCATCTTAGACAGGGAATGGTGCGCAGAGAAGTGGCCTAACGCCTGGATTAAGTAAAAGGTCACTTCCAAGATCACAGTACTTGAGCTCTTCCCCATCGTGGTGGCCTTCCACCTATGGCCTACCATCCTGTTCGCCAAAAGGGTTCTGTTGTGGTCAGATAACTTAGCAGTGGTCCAGGCCATCAACTCTCACTCTGCTACTTGCCCCCTGGTCCTTTGCCTGCTGCGACAGCTGGTGCGTACTTGCCTTTTTAACAATGTTGAATGCAGGGCGCGTCACATTCAGGGTATTAAGAACATCGCTGCAGACGCTCTCTCTCGTTTTCAGTGGCAACGTTTCCGAGATGCTTGGCCGAGAGCGAGAGAGGAAGCCACCCCTTTCCCAGCGCACCTCTGGTACCTTCTGAAGTGGTGAACAGGATGAGGGCCCTGGGGGAGATGTCTCTGGCGCAGACCACGATCAATAGATACAAGGCTTGTGTGAAACGATTTTGTGCCACTGTTGGGCCTTGGGAAGTCACTGGGGAGGCAGCAGAATTGAAAGTCCAGGCCTTCATCCTGTGGGCGAAAGATAACTATAAGAGCCATTCTTGGATTTCAGGTCACATAGCAGCAATCAGTCACAAGGCCATGTTGTTAGGACAGGCGGACCCTACCAGAGCAGCGTTAAAAGGGTGGGCTAGAGGGGAACCCACAGTGCCCGACAACAGATCTCCTATTGATTTTCCTACACTCCAGAGTATGATCCTGTGCTTGCCTCAGGTTACTTCGGCCACTCATGAGTCTGCCTTGTTTGCATCTGCTTTTAGCTTGGCCTTCTTTGGGGCTTTCAGGATCTCTGAGCTGGTCGCAAAATCCAAGAATGACATGTCAGGGGTAGCATTGTCTCTGCAGGACGTTGTGGTATTGGGAGACACGCTCAAGATTACCCTGCGCCAATCCAAAACTGATCAGAGGGGTAGGGGGATAGAACTTTGGTTACAAAGCCTTGGCTCGCCCAAATTTTGCCCCGTGAGCCTCCTTACGGCCTACCTTGCCATCCGTCCTCCCGGTAAGGGGTATCTCCTCTTGCATGCAGATGGCACGCCACTGACCAAATACCAGGTAGAACATGTCATGCACGCCTGCTTGTTGGCGGCAGGTGCCTCAACGCTAGAAAAAAGTACAGCACCCACTCTTTCCGCATAGGTGCAGCCACAACTGCATCCTCGGAAGGGGTACACGTAGAGGGCATCAAACAACTGGGGAGATGGTCATCTGACTGTTACAAAAGGTACATCAGACCAGACAGCAGCAGGTAGTGCTCCGCGAGCACACGTGATGTGTTAAAAAAAATTTTTTGTTTTGGGACGTGAACCAGTATCTGTGAATCTTGGGCACCTTTGGCCCTGTCCCACGTACAGTGCTGTTTTGCCGTGTTTGTTTGCAGTGTGGTAATTTTACCAGTGTGTTTATTGCATGTTTAATAAATAAGTTACATACAACACTTCTCTTTATTTACCAGGAAAAACGGTCTGGGTGCTGGGACACGAGGGGGTTACCAGGTTGGCCCGGTGGGCAGAAAGCAGGAAGTGGAACCATGGGTTTAGCAAGACTCAGTTTGTGTGGCGAGGAATCTCTGGCTTGCGTTGGAGCGGGGTACTGGGCTTGTTAACACGAGAATTACAAGGGAATGCCCACCCCCCAGACGTGCTCATCTTGCACTTGGGAGGGAACGACTTGCCTATCCTGGGTAAAAGGTTTCTCCTGAGGGACATGAAAGCGAACATTACCAAGATCAGCAATTTATTACGTCCTTGCGAACTTTGGTGGTCCGAGATCACACCACGCCGGGTTTGGCTAGGGGCTCGCTCTGGGCAAGCAATAGAAGTGGCGCGGAGGAAGGTAAACTGCGCTATGCGTAAGTTCGCAGAGCTGATGGGCTTTGGCTTCATTCGACATGGGAAACTCCACGCCAAAGCCTCCGGCTGCCTTGACGAAGAAGGAGTCCACCTTTCCAAAGTAGGCATGGATTTATTCCTGTTGGACATTCAGGAAGCACTAATCTCAGCCGGTTGCGTCTAGGAGGTTAGCTATGGTGGGGGGCCCTGCCTGTGACGGTCGCCACATCCAGGGCTGTGGAGGTGTTACAGGATGATCCAGAGGCGAAAGGTACTCAGGAGTACCCTATGCAGAAGCACAAAGGGTGCTGAGGCCCAATATCCCTGGGAGATCCGTGCAGTGGACCCTGGGGGTGCGACGGCGGCCCGTTACCCTACGGGCGGTTGGTTACCTGGACAACCGGGGGGCGCTTGAACGCTCCGCCCCTCGTAGGGGGGGGGGTGTGAGCTAGAAGGTGGACCAATGGTCCACCGGACAGGTGAAGGGCTATCCTCTCACCACAACCGCTAAGCACCGTCTGGCCAAGGCCGCGGGCTACATGGCCTATCAGGTGGCAAGCTGCGAGGGGCGGCTTGCCTTTGGATCATCTGTAAGTTAACCCACCATGTGTTGGCATTTTATGCTAATAAACCTGCGACTACTTTTTCCCAACAACAAGTTGTCTTGTCTACTTATTTATGATGGGGATTTGAGTTTGTGGGGATGGTGTGCGGGCCGATATTGGCACTATGCAGGCCGCCCGACCCATCGTCGCAGGTGACCCTCATAAGAGGGCGGTCACCGTAGTGCCACAAGATGGCAAGCGCAACAGCCTTCTGGTGTCCAGCGGCCGGGGCCGCTGCCCGTGACGTCATGGCACTTCCGTAGGGGGGGTGGAGGGGGAGATGGGGTATTTAGGCCTCCCCCTCCCTCGGAGCGGCCTCTTTGTGCTCTTGCTGCCCTCGATGTTGCCCTCCCTGCTGCTTACCCTACATCTCAGGAGGCGGGGGGGGTGCTATGCTTATAATTTTGTTATTTGTGATGCAGGAGGAGTTACAGGATGCTCCAGAGGCGAAAGGTACTCAGGAGTACCCTATGCAGAAGCAGAGGCCCAATATCCCTGGGAGATCTGTGCGGTGGACCCTGGGGGTGCGACGGCGCCCCGTTATCCTACGGGCGGTTGGTTACCTGGACAACCGGGGGTCGATTGAACGCTCCGCCCCTCGTAGGAGGGGGGTGTGAGCTAGAGGGTGGACCAATGGTCCACCGGACAGGTGAGGGGCTATCCTCTCACCACAACCGCTAAGCACCATCTGGCCAAGGCCGCGGGCTACTTGGCCTATCAGGTGGGAAGCTGCGAGGGGCGGCTTGCCTTTGGATCATCTGTAAGTTAACCCACCATGTGTTGGCATACTTTTTCCCAACAACAAGTTGTCTTGTCTACTTATTTATGATGGGGATTTGAGTTTGTGGGGATGGTGTGCGGGCCGATATTGGCACTATGGGTGAGGACGTTTCTTGGCCGACGAATGGAGTTGCCCTGACTGGAACAGTAGGGCCCACCACGTAAACTGACTGATATTGACCAGCTACGGGATGGGAGGAGTGATGGCCTTTGATGGTGTGACATGCGGGCGTCCCCCCTGCACACCAGGCAGAGTGGTGACTCATCCGAAATTTCTGGATCTCCGGTTACATGGTGTCAAAATTTGTAACATGTTGTACTATATATGTGACGCTCTATTGATTGTGTACTCCTGATATTTATTTAACGAACATGTCATGCTTCTTTGCTACTTATGCTGATTGTGATGGTTGCCCATGTTTTTTCCCTCCGTGTTTTTCCTTTTAAAATGTCAATAAAATAAATTAATCAAAAAATGACCCTGTTATAGTGTGTGCTTTAAAATTAGACAAAAACTTTCCACACATTTTCGGTGTTTTCTGAATCACATTTGTCATGTTAAAAAAATCTATATTTTTCCGAAATGAAAGATAATCCAACAGGCATCTGTATTTCGAATTAATTACACTATATGATCATTTGTAATTAGATGACTGGTTACCCCTCTTGACTTGGTCACTGGTTGCTTGCAAGCTGGCTCTAGTAATAGAACTGTTCTGAGGCTTTACCTTGCATTTTGCTGGCATCATTTGAAAGTTCCTGCTGATTGTGTGTAGGTAAGACTGCTCTCTGTGCTAGATCACTGATTTTTTTTAATGAAAATTGATTTCAAACAGTGTTTGGATTGTGTCTTATTTTCAGGTACCCATCACCCTGCTAACTAAGCCAATGAGGGCTGCACTTAACACAGAATTGTACCTAGATCTATCTAAACTCCTTCCCTCCCATTCATCCCTCAATCTCCCTCCATCCCAAGTCCCATCTTATGGTCACTGTGAGAAAGAAACAGCAGCTTCTCCTGCTATCCTTGGTCAATGTTTGCTTGTGAGATTGATCATAAATTGACAGCTATCAGAGGATGTCTTTCTCATTTTTCCCACATAACATAAATGTAACTGGGAGCTCCCTTTTACTTATATTTATACAATAGCAATGGAACAACTGACCTCCCTGCTGCGTTCAAAGGGGACTACCTGGAGGATAGTGATTGAATGTCCAACCTGCATCAGTGCAGAAGCTGCTGTGGCATCGTCCTTGATAGAACTTTTGAACAATTTTGGTCAGATCTCAAGCTTAAGAATTAACTGGGATGTACAACTAATTTTCACCTTTTTAGGGTTGGTAGTGGCTAAAAGGGATATAGCGCGAAGATGGGGGGTGCAGGCGAATAGACCCAACATACAGGAATGGACAAAGGGAATGGACTTAAATATGGCGACTGAACGTGTCACATAAAGGAGTAGAGGATGTCCCAAGAAATTTCACAAGATCTGGGACCCTTGGAGACGATACTTTGGGTTGGACATTGGAGACGACACACAGCAGTCAGTAACACATACAACACAAGGAACTCGCATGGTTGGGTGAAGAGGAGGACTGACGTAGGCAATATTACCAGTTGCCATGTAGGGTCGCCTTCAAAAATCAAATACACTCACATGGTGGTCAAATGGAGATAAGGGTGGTGTCTAGACTCTTACATGTACTAGAAGAGGGAATGGAAAGTGGTGCTGCTATCAAAGAGATTGTTTCTTACCATAGACGTTCACTTATTGTAGATGTATCATGCAATGAAGTGTAGTGTGCTATTTGTTTGGTTGAGGAAAAAAAAAATTAACTGAGATAAATTTTACTTGCTCCTATTTGCTAAATAGACGAACAGGCACAAAGACTCCCTGACAAACATTTACAATGGAAATATGATGTACCAGAGTATTTGGTGGTACATATATACCACACTGAACATGATTTGATTGAATACATTTTGGGAAAGGCAATAGCCTTGATACGACAAATCTCTTTAGTTCTGGTGTCAGGTACTGTTGACCCCAATGGGCAGGGAGGCGATCTTGAAGATGTAAATCCTGCCCACATCGCTGTACTTTTAGCAGCTATATTGAGTCCAGAACGGGACCATGTGCTAGTAAAGCTGGGAGGGAATAATGTGTTGGAATGTCTTTCGGGAACACAGTCAGTTAAGAGGTTAGATTGTGTGTTCATAACCATCATCTGGATAACAGTGCAAAAACTCAGTGGTATCTAGAACTGCTGTAGCCACAAACATTTATATCCATAATAAATAAGTAGCTAGTCAGTCGGTTCACATTATTTGGTTCCCAAGCAGGGTTGGGGGGGATACATACATTTGTCTGACTATTCACCCTACCCCCTTACCCTTCTAGCTCCATTTATCTAATGTTCTATGCTCTTTAAATGTTTTACTAGTAACTTATGTAACCTGTTAACTCATGTAATTTTGTAACTTTGTGGAACCTCCTGTAAAGTGCTCTGATAGCTTCGGGTCTAGCCAGCGCTATATAAAACTTGTCAAATAAATATATAAATTTGAAAGAAATATGTGCACAGCAGTCTTAAAGTCACTACATACTTTCCTGAAATACCAATATGGTCTCTGCCCAAATATATGGCTCTGAAAACCTCATACCACGTCCATGCATGAACTGAGCTGGGGCTGGAGGTGTGGGATGACTTGGATGGACACAAAGTCTGGAACCAGGCCAGTTCCTTTTGATCTCTGCTCTGACTAGATTGACATCCCACAGTCCGAACCTGCATATGGGTCATCAGACACCACAAAGTTGCTGCATACACTGTCGACACATGGGCACAAAAGAAAAGCAATTCTACAAAGCATTGCAGGTTCAAACAGGGGCACTTGAAGAATGGTGGGAGATCAATGTGAGACAGGAGCTCCTAAGCGCCATGTGGGGGGGACTTGCCCGATGTCAGTAAAACAGGTTATGAAAAAAAACAGATTAGACATTACTCAATTTAAGTATATACACCACACTTACCTAACATCAAAAATTAATCAGTCAGATGTACATCAGTTCCTTGACTAAATGTCCCAGATGCATAGAAACTATTGCCGACCTTTATTACATGGTCCAGATATATCTCAATATTGGCTTGACAGATTACACTCTATGACAGAAAACAAATAAAGAACTAGCATTCGACCTGACACATTGCCTAATGAATTTACGGCATTCCACAACATAAATAAATATTTTTTTATGCCTGGCTATGGTACTTGCCAACCTCCACAAAGTCATGTCATGGATCTCCTCCAATTCTTCTTTGCTGATTTATTGGGGGTGAGTGTCAGAAAAGTTTCAGCACTCCGTCCATCATCTCCTTGTGTTTGCAATGTTCGCCCTAAGTTGGCAGGTATGCCCAGACGTGGGTCCCTTGCTCACTTTGCCAATGGATTCAAGCTAGCCTGGCTGATGAAGGGTGTAACCCAGAAACTGGCCCAAGGATGCTTGTTTGAGGTTCAGGGAAGACCAGGCTTTGCAGCTCGGGCTGGACTGTTGCCATGAGGCACAGGGTCAAGACTGATTTGCATATAGCTGGGTCATATAGCTGGGTCTGACCTGAGGTGGCGAAGTGAGCTAAAGAATGATGTTGATGGATTCAACCCAGATCTGTGACTGGGGCTGAGTGTCTGAAAAGTTTCAGCGCTCCGTCCATCAACTCCTTGTGTTTGCTTTGTTTGCTCTAAGTTGGCAGGGTATGCCCAGACATGGGTCCCTTGCTCACTTTGCCACTGGATTCAAGCTAGCCTGGCTGATGAAGGTTGTTACCCTGAAACCAGTCCTAGGATGCTTGTTTCTGGTTCAGGGAAGACCTGGCTTGGCAGTTCGGGCTGGACTGTTCCCATGAGGCACAAGGTCAAGACTGATTTGCATATAGCTGGGTCTGAACTGAGGTGGCGAAGTGAGCTAAAGAATGATTTATTTATTTGAGTTTTATATAGCGCTTGCTAGATGAGGAGGTATCCGAGCGCTTTACATGAGGATCAGAGTTACAGGCTAACATGTTACATTTATTTAAGAAGCAACCAAAACATAGGAAACAAAGAAAAAGGGCAGAGTTACAGAAAATTCGTAATGGGAGGGGGAGAGAAGGGAGAAACAGGGAGACGGGGAGAAACTGTGCCCAAAGTCCGGTTGGGTAGGTGATGGCCGAGGGGAAGAACCAGGGCCGATCTCCTCAATAGCTGAACCAAGCTGCTCCACCGGGCGTCGGACATAATTCTCGGACTCCGCTGTCAGGATAGTGATCAGGTGTACTCAGAGAATGTCAGAGTAAAGCAGGGAGGGTTTTGGGGGGTTGAAAAACCATGTCCCGAATGAGATCTAGAAGCCATCAAGATGTAAGGCCTTATCAGTCACTATGAAAGGGCCGTCCACATGATCTTTTTGAATTGTAAGAGGTCATCACAGGTGAAGGCACGTCGCGTAGTCATTCTGCGGCAGATATGTGACTTCGGTGTTTCACTTCATTAACCTAGGGCATGCCCTTCAAAGGACTTGGGGGCCATGCCGTGCTATATCAACTTGGGTTGCCTCCATTCGTAGCCCAAGTCTTCTTGTGGACAGCCGCAATCTTAGAGTCAGGCAGCTTGGGAGCGGTGCCCTGGGTCAGCTCACTGTGCTTCTAAAATTAGTCAGCTCTTTTGGGGGCTCTTTAGGGCTCCTAGAAACTCTCATGGGTGGCAGGGACGCTTCCCGACCCCCCACTCACCGTACGGCACCAGGCAAGTTCACAACAGCTCCCAGGGCGCAATTTTCTTGTTCTTGTAGGTAGGGCTTCGCGGTCAATAATTCTGTGGTGCAAAGTCAGAAAAGGGCAAGATTAAACTTTGGGTGGTCCGCCCATATTCTGATTGTGAAAACGTTGCTTTCCATGGGATAATAGAGAGGAGGAAAGTCGCTCAGGAGGATTTGAGCGAGGGTTCAACACAGAGCCTTAATTCCGAGCGGGCATTGCAGGGTCAGGCACCTCGTGTTGGTCGTGGTCCACCCCCAGCCCAGCATTCAAATAGTAGCTCCAAAGACAACATGGCCCCCGCCAGACTGTCACCGCTCCATCAGCGGCCCAGAGAGCGGTAACTGAGACACCTCTTGTCCACGCCTCTCCTCCGATGGAGCGGAGAACAAACAGTCCGCCACCTTCACTCAGCGCGGCACCGTGAACTCTCTATTCTGGTGGACTCAACCCAGATCTGTGACTGGGGTGAGTGTCTGAAAATATTCAGCGCTCCGTCCATCATCTCCTTTTGTTTGCTCCATATAGTGCTCCCTGGGTATTTTAAAGTGCCTACAGTGATCGAGTGAGCCTCCATTTAGAATACAGAGGTTTCGCTTCAGTTGTCCAGGCATGGGGTCCCTTGTTATTTAACTGTGCCTCCAAGACTTGGGCCTCAGTTGCTCTATGTATATTTCCTTACATTATATTCACTGGTTACAGGGGTTCACATCAATGGGTGTTCCTAGTTTATGATACAAATTGCTCCTAAAAATGGTTAAATATCTGCATGTATCTTCATGCTTAGGTGCTGCAACATCTCAGCACCGAGTTTGTATTACTTCTTTGCGTTTCACCCAACACATGTGATATAGGCCACACATACCCATCATCATTTTCAACCATGCACTCTGAAAGGGAGCCCTGGAATCTGATGTAAATGGGGGCACTTCACAACCTCATCAGGATCTAAGCTGCAATACATAAAGCACGAAGCCTGTTCCCAGACTGAAAAATCTCAATGGTATAAGTTGCAAGGGTGTGAGTAATATATTTCGAAAAAACAACCACTCAGAGTAAAATAAACTTTAGAACACAGACAGACAACCTTTCACATGCCACATCTATGCATGTTCCAAGCTTGTTTTGATACTTTTTTTTTTTTAAAAAGCGGAGTTTGGTGTTGAACCTGCACAAGTGGTTTACTTTCTGAACAGCGTGAGTCATGTACGGTATAGGCCTAGAATTACAAATATTTTATGCAGCCAGCAACCAAAGTTGCTGTACTGCTCTGCACCAAAGGGAGAGAGACAAAAAATACCCAGAGATATGGCATATTTTTGCCTGCTACACAGTTGGTGCACTTTTGTTTGCCATGTGCCAATGCACACACCATTGCGTCAGAGAGCAAGGGTTTGTGTGTTCTATAAAGCATAGGTTTTGTACTAAAAGGGGACCCTTACAGTAATAAACTATCCTTTAAGACTTTTTCCACTTTGTGTGCTGTACAATGCAGCGCACACAAAGTTTGAAAAATATTGTTATGCCTGTCTCCAGGAGGTGTACGATTGTGGCACAAATCCCTGTGTGTTTGCATGAGAAAGCCTATGTACCCACCTTGGAATGCCCCCTTGACGCAAGGTAGCTCATAGTGCAACTTTGTAAACGAAACTTGGGCAACGTCCTTGGACTCGATTGTTTCCGCCCAGAATTCCACAAATCCTTTATGAACCTGTTGGGGGAACCCCTAGTGAGAATGCCGACGGAAACGGAAACAGTGGAGAGAGGGAGCTTTCCTCTCAACCTCAGAGAGGCGGAGATTGTGGTGATCCTAAAGCAGAAGTGCCTGCAGGACTACTTTTCTCCTTATCGCCCTAGCCAAAATCATTACGAAGGCCCTGGTAGAGAGTCTGGTGTGAATGGTGCCCTCCCTGGTCCATCCAACTCAGGCCGGGTTTATGTTGCATAGGGCAACAGTACACAATAAACGCCACCTCCACAATGTTCTTGCATTGGCAGATACGTTACAAAGACCAGAGGAGATGCTCCTGGCAGACAAAGAAAAAGTCTTTCGACTCTGTGGGCTGGAAATATTAGTTTCTCCTGCTCAACCCTCAATTTCAGTACAAAATTCATATAATATGTCAGACTCTTACATACAGACCTCTCAGTCTGTGTCCAAGGGGAAAGGGAGGTGTCAGAGCCCTTCTGGATTCATAGGGGAACCAGACAGGGATATCTCTTTCCCCATTACTTTTTGCTTTAGCTACAGGGCCTCCTGCGGAATATGTCCCTATTGACACTCAGATTAGGGGATTCATATGGGCGAGGGGTAACATCTCCAACTGGATCGCCCTCTATGCAGATGATGTCATTCTATTCTTAACATTCACAGAGGACTTTGGCCCAAGAGCACTCCGGATCTTGCAGGTCTTCCGGGAGAAATCTGGCCTTCACACAAATGCACCTGAGTTGGTCTTATTTCCAGGTAGTTCTTACCCACAAGATCTAGGGGGGTGTTGAGCCTACAGAAAGAAACACAGGGCTTCAGATATTTGGAGATCTTTATCACACAGGCACCTAAGCTCACCTGGGCGAGGAATATTGCACAATTAATGGAGGGGCTCATGTCTAATCTACGTACATGGATGGCACGCCATATACCGCTCCTCGCTAGATTGTCCATCTTCAAGATGGTGTTGCTGCAGTGGTTTCTGTTTCACCTTCAGAATTACCCTTATGACATCCCACCCTCTTTCTTCCACTAAATTAATTCTCTCCTCCTTAGCTTCTTATGGAAAGAAGGCCTCCCGCATATAGTTCTGGCCAAGTGCTCTAAATCTACATTTGAAGGCTGGGCGGCTGCCGCAGACAGTCTTATTACAGGGCCTCTCACCTAATGACAGTGAATCAATTGTGGTACAATTCCTCAGGGGATCCGACATATGCTTCCAAGAAATGGGCTCTCGAAAGGAGTGTCAATCCGCAACTTGCTATACAGGGGGGAAGGTACACCCCACTTTCCCAACGACAACCAAAGTGGGGCTTAATCTGTTGAAAACTACCCCGAGACGGCTGTGTTGGCACGGCAGGCTGACGGAGCAGATGCCTTTGTTGAAGGGCAGTCCTTGGTCAGGTAGCTAACTTGCAAGGGTTTACAAAATGGAACACCATTGGTATCTCAACACGGGGAGATATAATGGAGGGGACAACACTTATGTTCTACCAGACATTGCATGAGAAATGTGGGCCTTATTACAGTCAATTCAACCAATACCTGCAGCTCAGACATGCCCTGTACACCTACAGTTCCAAGGTGGAGACTGTCCCAGAGTTTAACTCGCTTGAGGAGAAGTTGCTCCACGGGGGATTGAAGGAACAAAGCGCATAGATCAATTGCAAAATAATCAACAATACTGGGAACTCACTCGGCTCACTCCAAGCTGCCTGGTAAAGTGACCTGGGCTCGATCACTGACAAGGAGTGGGCGGAGGCCAGGGTGGCCGCAAGACACACGGCGATTATCTCCGACTGCACTTTATACAGCTCAAGCTACTCCATACAGCACATCTTATCACAGACTGTGGAAGATGGGGGTGATTGCATTCCCGGTATGTCTCTGGTGTGAGGCACCTAGTGATGACCTCCTACATGCAACTTAGAGTTGCGTTGGCCGTGCTTAATGTGCTATTGGACACAAGTGCTCTCTTGTCTGGGGGCAGTCCTGGGGGTACGATACCACAAGACCCCAAATTTGCTTTATTACATGTAAACCCTGATTAAGATGCGACCAGACACAAACTAACACTGCTGTGACTGGGGCTAACAATGGCCCTTACAGGAATCACACGTAAGGGGAGAGTGGCGAGGCCCCCGATGATGGAAGAGTAGAAGAGTGGGCTTGACCATTGCATGAAAATAGAAAGACCGGTACCCTTAGAAGTATACAAAGATATGGGGAGACTGGGAGTAATACAGAGGGATTGACTTGTTCCCGGGGCCCACTAGGGAGGATCTCTTGGAGTCTGAAATTCGCAAGTACACAGGGCAAGGAGTGAGGGGGCGAGAGGGGGGTGGGGTAGAGTGGCCTATGTCGGGAAATCATCATACATATTTGCCTAATGAGGGAAGGAGGGAGATGGGAAGAGGGGAGGATTGTCGAATATGCACCTTGTATTCTTGGTTGTATTCAATGTTCATATTTTATTTCTCTTGCTACTCTGAGATATACCTTACAAAATGCAATAAATTGTCTCTTTAATAAAAGGAGGAAAAAGTGATGCTCCCAACATTGAAAATGCACGCCCTTTTATAGGACTTAGACAAAGAAATTCATACATTCGCTATAAAAGAATACGGTTTCCAGGATGTGCACCAATGGGGAACGAGCGAGAAGAAACATTTTACTTACAGAATACATTTGAAGAGACTCTCATGGTACTATAACATTAGATTCAGTTGTTCTCAGGGTCTATTCAGGTAACATGAATTTATACAAATTATGTAACTGCCTGGGACAGCCAGGTTGTGCTTGGTTAGGTACATTATGTTCTGTGTGAATGGGAAAACATTAGCCTTTTAGTGTTAAAGCTCACAACTCTTTATTACAGCAAGGAACTAACAATGGTGTTCACGTAGTGTACTACAATGTCACATTCAAAATGGAAGAAGGCACAAAACTGGTGTGTATTAGCATAGGCTTGATTTCTAATACAATAAACACTACAATTTTTAAAAAACAGACTCAGTACACTTTAACATGCACATGATTGAGGAAAGTTGGTCAGGGGTTACGAACGATAGCAGGTTAAGTTGATGGGCCTGGCTTTTGTCAAGTTGCTTTGGAGAAATGCCCTGTTAGCTTACAAGCTGGAAAACATTTGTTGAGAGATTGATCGAAGAAGAGAGGAAACAGTGGTGTAAGTAAAAGCCTTTAGTGTGGTCAGTACTGTGCAGAGTGGTGTGCACTTTACGCAAGAATAGTCACAGCCAATGGGAAGCTGTCTTGTTTTATTTTTGTTGTTAATGAGCTGGATGTATTTCTGTGCTTTTTGGGTGTCTGAATTGCTGTAGGGTGGAGGATTGGATTGGACTGATATTCAAATACATGAGGATAGTGTAGAGAGCCATCTCTTTTTACTTAGGCAGGAACTTGCTTCCACCGTAAGTTATTTTGTCTGTTCTTTGACTGTTTGTGTTTTGAGTCTCTACCGCCCACACAATCTCCTTGAGAAGCCTTTAATTGATCACCCACTCTGCCATTACAGTCAAGTGTGGAAGGGGTGAAGTTGGCCTATTCTGCAAATACATAATTGGCAAATTACCCAAGTCATCACTGTTGAGGCCAAGTAGCCTCTGTCATCTTAGATAGCCAACAACTAACCAAAGGGCTCTGTGGAAAAGAGTACAGTTGGAGGCTTACCAAGTGCTGCTTTTCTGCACTGCACATTGGTGTCATAGGTATCAGCAGCAGGAGAGGAGCACATCAAATAAGCTTTTTCAGTATCAAAATGGGTCGGGATAGCTTTTCAGTTGTTGGCAATGTTGCTAAGGCCCTAGCACATTTAGGGCTTCCGGCAGCTACATAGAATATGCAAAGACTGAGAATAGGGGCAGTGATGGAGGAAAATATGTGGGATTGTCCTAAGAACAGGATGTGGAGGAGGCCATCAGATTGCTCTAGAAGATATGTGCATCAGGAGGGGGAAGAAGCATGATGTGGAGTCTATTTAATTGTTTTTGTTGCTGTTTAACGTTGGGCCTGTTCCAGGCCCGGACTGAGAGGATAGGGCAATCTGGATTGTGGGACATTCCTTTATGAAGTGGGCGGAGAAGCAAATCAGCGGTTGACGTTACTGGATTCGGTTTTACTTCAAAGAACCACATATAAGAGTGATATGGCACAGAAAAGGTGACATGTTGAGGCAGGAGTTGTTGCTGTTGTTGAACAGGTTTCTAGGCAGGGACAGCTGCCTGGATAGGCTAGTAATTTATGTACGGGAGAACGATTTAGTGACAGAGAAATGCTGGAGTAGAGAAAGGCTTTGAAGGTGGACATGATAGAGATAAAGAGGTCAAGGGCAGGGACTTTTATTTTACGGGCAGAATTGGTCCATAGGAGAGAGTTGCAAGGGACAGATAGACCAGTGGCCATTGACAAAGAAAGGCAAAACGTGAACAGGAAGCTGCAGACGTTTTGCAGAGAAGAAGGTGTGGACAGAATAGTGCATCCTGAATTGGTTAGAGGTGGCATAATTCTACCTGGTTGATGAAATTCATTTATCTACTACAGGGACAGACTTATATTTGATGCATCTGTGTGAGGCATCGTTGGAGGTGCTAGGTGTTCAGTTGAGGACGCCAATATAGCCCTTTGGAGGCAGCAGGGTGTGGTGGAAGAAAACTCCTCAGTAAGGGTTTTTCTGGGTGGCAGTTTGCCGAGATGATTTCAGGCTTTGAATCGGTTTTATTGTTGTTGGGGTGGTGGGTGAAGTAGTTTGAAGCAGGGCCCTTTTTGCCATTAGGTAAGACTAGGCATCAGCCTAGGGCGGCAATGGCAAAAGGGGGAAAAAATTCTGAGTACGAAATGTATTAAACAAACATGAGTTTGGGAATCCCCTTGAATGGCCTTCGACCTTGAAGGCGCATTGGGTAGCGCCCTCTACAATTCGACGTGGCACCACGGACGGGGCCGTGCGCGCCGCAATAAATATGCGAGTCTCGCCGATGACATAACGCTCACCTCGCTGAATCGCTGCCTTCCACCAGATCATCACACGGGGAGAGTCTCTAGGAGTCTAGGACGAAGCATCGACGGGTCAAGAGCCGCTGCAAGAGACAGCGCCAGAAGTCCCGGGATCGAGTTGTATGTCAAAAACTTTGAGTGTTGCAATGTATCAAATAGTGTGTTTTATAATCAGCAAAAATGAGAATCAACATTTCATAAAACTGAAAAACACATTCATCTAATTTATCAATGACATTTTTATGAAAAAAAAAAGATCAGAGCAGCAGGGCAGTACAAATTTCCGTGCTCCGGGTAAAAATCAGTTGCTCCACTGCTCCGCACTCCTGTTCCGAGCTCCGCTCCAACGCTCCGACATTAAGTAGCGTAGCCCACAAATCTGTTGGATAGCAGTGTATATTTCCCGCATTTATATTCGCACTACTTCAGAAAATGGAGTAGGAATACGGATGAAATAAATCTGTCTTTTCTCAAACAAATTAGCTGTTTTCCTAAAATTTGACGTATATGCAAAAATACCATCTTACTATTTAATATAATATTTGAAATGAGTTTAAATCATTAAATTGATCTTAAAATAAATTTACAAAAATCGTTTCCATTAATGTCACTGGCTTCTTACATTTTTCTGTAATAATGTTGTTACAATTTTGTAATGCAATATACAGAATTACTATATACAATATTCAGAATTATTATTGCCCTATATTTTTCAGGTAGAATTTAGAAAGGATCAAAAATAGCAGACAGGAAACAACTCTAAGGTGCTCAGTACAGAAAAAGAAAAGCAGGTAGAGAAATAGAACTATCCAAATTGAACGGGTCTATTGAAAAATGTCTCTTGGAATTGCTTGGGCATCAACTTCAACCTCAGAAAAAGATGATGATATATGCCTACCAGACAAGGACATAGAAGTTAGCAGCCGAGAGCAAGAAGAACACGTTGTAGTGGATACTGCAAAGGATAACCTTGAAAATGAAGATGGTGAACAAAGTAAACTCCTGAAAATAAATGAAGAAAGCGTAAAAATAGAATATTCAGATCCTGCTTCATGGAAAGACTTACCAACAAGTGGAGACAAATTAAGAACTCTTTGGGTTAAAAATGGGCCAAAACAAGCGAGCAAAAACTTTCCTTTAGATGAGAAAAAAGGAAGCTTTCAGCTGTACGCTATGAAAGAAAACTTCCATATGGAGAAGTTTACCATGATTACCTCCAGTATTCTGTATCAACCGATAAAGTTTTCTGTTTTTGCTGCAACTTATTTGGGGGAAATTCAAGTTCAAGTACAAGTTTCACTCAGAATGGATGCAACGATTGGCATAACATATCAGCGATTCTGTCTTTACACGAAAAGAGTGTTGAACATATTACCAATATCCATAATTGGAAGGGCCTGTATACAAGTCTAAAACAAGACTCAACTATAGATAGTGTTAATACAAAAAAGATTAAAGAAGAAGAAAAGTACTGGCATCAGATCTTAGAGCGTGTAATATCTCTTGTAAGAGCTCTAGGTACACAAAATTTGGCCTTCGGTGGCAGCAGTGATAAACTTCATGCTTATGACAATGACAATTTTCTTAAATTTGTGGAATTGCTCGCCATGTTTGATCCTATTATGAATGAACATCTCAGGAGAAAACAAAATAAGGGTAGAAGAAATGCTCACTATTTAGGCAACATTATTCAAAATGAACTGATCCAAGTGCTATAAAACGGTATCAAGGGAAAAATCATTTCATTGGTTAAAAAGGCAAAGTATTTTTTAATCATTCTTTATTGCACCCCAGATATCAGCCGCACGGAAGAAATGACCATGATCATAAGATTTATGGACATTGTGCAATCTTCAGGAACAGAGTCATTTCAGTCTTCTGATGAAGAATTCCAAGAAAGCAGCCTCGTGCAAATCAAAGAAGGCTTTTTGGGATTTGTACCATTAACCGAAACCACAGGTGAATCAATGAGTCATGTTCTGAGAAATCAGCTCAAAAGCTTATCATTGTCAATTTAAGTCCTACGAGGTCAGGGTTATGATAACGGGAGCAATATGAAGGGCAAGAAAATAGCGCTGTAGAAGAAAATTCTGGATATTAACCCATGTGCCTTCTATGTCCCCTGCAGTTCCCACACCCTGAACCTCGTGGTAAATGACACTGCTTCGTGTTGCACTGAAGCAACAGCTTTTTTTGATGTTATACAACAATTGTATGTATTCTTTACTGCGTCGCCACATCGATGCGATATAATGAAACATCATATACCATCTTTGACTATAAGTCCTCTGAGTGATACTCGGTGGTCAAGCAGGATCAATGCCTTGACTCCCATCAGGTACCAGTTACTGCATGTGTATGATGCTTTGTTTGAAATTATTGAAGATTCAACTCTCAAAGGCTCTTCTGGTACCATAACTAAGGTTGAAGCTGAAGGTCTTCTAAATAGCATATCTTCATTTAAGTTTGTTGTGGCAGTTGTAACATGGCACAGTATATTATTTCAAATCAATTTGACCAGTAAACTGCTGCAAGAGAAGCACTTTACTGTTGAGAAAACAGTAAATTAGCTTGAAAATACAGAAGAGTATTTAAAAAGCAAGAGGAGTGACATGGAATTTGAGAGGTTTGGTTGATGCTCGAGAGCTAGCTGAAGAAATCAATATTGAGCCAATTTTTCAGCCAGAGATAAGAAGGAGGAAAAGGAAATTGTTTGCTTACGAATCAGAAGATGAACCCATCGCTGACCCCAAAGAGAAGTTCAGAGTTAATTACTAATTTGCAATATTGGACATGACAATTAGTTCTGTAAAAGAACGATTCACACAGTTGCATGAAATTGCAAGATTATTTGGTTTTCTATACAATTTAAGTGACCTCAAGACGAAAACTATCAAAGAACTCATGGATTTGTGTATCAAATTCAAAAAAGCTCTAACCCAGCATAGACCTGGAGGAACCCCATCTTTTCTAAAGGACATTGACGCGGAAGCTCTCTGCTTTGAACTTTCAGGAATAAGTCATTGAATACACACAAATGCAAACCCCGAATATGTGCTGAACTATCTGTGCCAAAACAAGTTAGAAAATGGTTTTCCAAATTTGTTCGTATCCTTTTGTCTTTACCAATATCAGTGACAAGTGCGGAGAGGAGTTTCTCAAACCTCAAATTAATAAAAACCTATCTGCGCAGTTCCATGAGCCAAGAGAGACTCATGGGACTAGCCACAATTTCAGTAGAAAAAGACAAGGCTTACCAGCTTGACATTAGAGATCGTCTTAAAGACTTTGCTAAAATAAAGGCAAGGAAGGTACCATTGTATTAAGAGAAAGAACCCAAAAAACCATTGAAGTTAGAATGGGGAAATGTAAAATCGAAATAAAATATCACGAACAGTGCTTATTTAGTTATTTAATGTTTGATGTTTTTTATTGTTTATTGTTGAATACATGTTCTTTTATATCTAATGAATTAATTCTTCTAGCCTGGATGACAGGGGGAGAGAGAGATGGTAGTAAAAGTGAGGGGGCGGCATTTTTCAATTCTCGCCTAGGGCGGAAAAACACCTAGAAACAGCCCTGGTTTGAAGGATGGGTGGTAATAAGTTTACATTTGCAGAAAACAGGAATTTAAAGGTTTACAGTTTTAGGAAGTAAAGTTAGTTCAGGATGTAGAGTATAGTTACAGAGACAGGCAGTCGAGATAGGAGAATTGTGTGGACAATTAGGGGTTGATTGTAGGCCAAGCAGTAGGTGAATATTGCTGTACTGTGAAGACGGTAATTTTGTAAGGTGATTTACCTAGGATTAAATAAACGTCTGTGATGTGCACTTGCTTCATTAAAGCACCCTTTTCCACACTACAAGATGTCATTTGTCTGTGTTCTGCCAAAAGCACAGTTGTTGCATACCCCTAAGGGTAGTGTACATGCCAACCCAGTCTGCAAGGGTTCTTCCATAAGCTTAAATTTGGGAGCATTCATCACCTACACTTCATAACCAGGGAGCGATAGCCAACTTGCTTCTCAAAACAAATAACTTTTTCCTATAGTGGGAACTAGTCCCTGATGCACTGTTGTATCTGAAATTCTATTTGAATGACGTTATCAGTGTAGCTCAGCCCAATATGGTTATAAGAAAGATGATCACTCACATATTTATCATCCACTCACTTGCCTATCATGATTAGTAGTTTGCTAGTCTTCATGACTATTGTTTCAAGAATAGAAATGTACCTCAGCTTGGGCTTTGCAGCATACCCAGTTACAATTTATGATTAAGGATAAGAAAATATCCATTTTCACCAGTTAAGAACGGTTAAAAAAGTGAACATCTTATCAGGAAGGGACACATTTGGCAGCTGGTGCCATAAGCAAAATCAGATACCATTAGCAGAACCACCCTGTTAAAACAAAAGAAAACTTTGCTGTTCTGGAATACATTTAACAGCACTGAGGTTTCTTAAGAAGCTCACAGAAGTATACTTAAATGATTATGAGTGCTGGTTTCAAAATGGGAAGGTTCAGGGAGTGGCACTATTATAATCTTTTTAAATTTGATTTTTATTGGCCTTTTCAATGTCATCCAAAACTAATTTTCCACTATGTTACAGTATATATCTGTACCTAGAAATATAATTGGTTGTGGGTACATATACCCTAAAAACAAACAGAAAAACTTGTCATGAATAATTTAAATTAAAGGCGTCAGTCCGTGAAAAGAAAAATCTAGCTCTCATAACCGATTTTGCATCAACAATACGGGTTCCACAATGCACCTGTGTTTCATGGTGAGATGATGGGGTGTAAAACCTATTGTGACGAGCTTTGGTGGATGGCCATTTATACATAAAAACACAAGGAAGGTGTATAGCGGTTTGAAACGTTGTCCAATGCCCACATTCACCACACTTCCCCTGCAATCGTAGTTGGCAGCGTTTAGGACATAAAGTAAAACATTTCTTCGTGGAGGTGCTGTGAGTGGGAGAATCAGTGCAGTATACCTTTTTGGGCATGTGAAAACTTTAAACAACCATAAATGGGCATTCAGAAATATGCAGTAAATAGCCTGGCAGATTCTGCACAGGGCACGTGAAACTACTAATACAAGTGAATGGGTAGGCCAAAACAAGTAACAGTTGTCAACGTGTAAAGACAGCCAACACCTGTGACTGGCATGTGAAGACTGGTATAGGACTGGTCATGGGGTAGGCTGGCAATGCCTGTGGCTGGGCATGTGGCAAGGAAATCTAAACTTTGGGGAAGGGCACGCATCATCACATAAACTCTCACTGCAGCAATTCATTGATTCTTTGGTGGGAAAGGAGCTCCTCCATTTATGTTTACCTGCATGGCCAGGTATTCCTTCTGGGAGGTGATCAAACAACAGATTTATGTTTATGCTAAGTTAGCCTCATTTTAGGAAGCCTTTCTATTCATATTCATGCCAGGTTTTTCATAGCATCACTTGCGTATACAACCTGGGATGACAGGAACCAGAACCTCCTTGGTGCTATAATTCTCACACTTAGTGAGGTCTGCTTCTTCAGTATTCTCACTTTACAAATTTTGATACAACTAATCTATTTATTCCAAAAGTAATTTTTTTTAAAGACTTGAATGCTGGCACATTTCCACAACCTAGGTATTGCTCAGATCTTTCAAGATGGAGGAAAATGTACATGATTTGCGATGATTGATTTATCTTGTAAGAGGGGCATGTGTTCCCTTGAATATGCACTGAAAAGGAGGGGCATTTATTTTTTTGCTGGCATGTCTGACATTCGGTAGACCTCTTAACCAAACACAACAGTTTAATCTTGATAATATCAAATCATCTTCATTTATTAACAAAATCCCTAGTCTATGGTGATAAAAGCCTGAATGTTGCACAACATGTTTTGGGCTCAGCCCTTATTCAAGTGTTCATAATAAAAGCACTTTGCACATTGGGGAATTATCCACAAGATAGCCTGACCCCTTTTACATAAATACAATTGTATCTTGGCTACCAGACAGATAGGTGCAGCAAATCTACAATCATAGATGTGCACATTAAGCAATTTTTTTCAAGAGTCAGTTATTTCGTGATTCAGAAACGTTGGTAAACTTGGACAAAAGAAACAAATTAGGGAAAAAGTGTTCAATGTTTATCAGCACTTGATAGCAATAGAATACAGTTACACAGTTTATTTATTTTGAAAAAGCTCCACAATCAAGTGTTACAACAGCAGATACGCACCTTACATCAGCCACACAACAATGGAACATTCATAAGCAAGGTGGAAAATGAACTTGTTCATTCTTGTCATACAAAAAATATTATTCCAATAAGTCAATCCAAAGCATTTCTTTCTGCAAAAGGCAGGTTTTCTAATCCTCACTACCATGATGGTTTGACATTATTTAATAACCAGAGGGTGAAGCGGGTTATATCAACCGGGAATGTCATTCGTCCATGTTTGTACTTCTTTAGGGATACAAGTTGGGGCTATTTGTGTTCAAATGTATTACCAAAATATGATTCCCAAAGGTAAATCGATCAAAGAGAATTTATATTTGCTTGTAATTAAGTCACATTTGATCTTCATTATTTTAGTGGACATCTCATGGTTCCAAAACAAATACTCAAAATATGTATTGGCTGGTAATATCATTTTTATGGAAAAATGGATAATAATTTTGAATTGAACTAGGAATACAGAGGATGCATGTTAGTACCAGTAATAAATGGGAAATACAGGGAAATCCATTCTATAAAAATTGAATCCAGACAAGACAAATAAGATTCTTCCAGTAATTGAGAGCCAAATGCCTTGTAAAAGCTTTGACTCAGAAGGACAAAAAATGAGGTGGATCATAATCAGTACAATGTAAATTCTATGTACAACCAAAATAGTTTCTGAAATGTCAATAATAAAAGTTATTAAAAGAGAGCTCAATTAGGCACATAGATCAATTCCATAGTAGCATCCATTATCAACCAGAGTTATATAACCACATTGGAATTACATCTCAATCAATCGAATAGTATTGGAAAACAATGTCAAACAAACTGAGTTCAATTACGTCTCTCCAAAGTCTTACTGGTCATTCATTAAACTTAAAACTACTGTTTAATCAATTTACGTGTTAGCAAATCAGAGATGTATCATCAATGTGAATTGTGATTATGAATCAAGCAAAACTTATACAAGGGCTTTTGGAGCTCCATGCAAGTTAGCATCTTGCAGCTGGGGCACTCCCAATCCCCTAATAAAAGGGCAACTTTGCGGGCCAGTTGTTGAAAAGTGATGCAAGCTGTAGGTATTAGACTGGTATCCAATATCATTCAGTGTTGTGAGATATATGATGTAATATTAGCGAAGTGAACTAATTATTACACCTGTCAACATATTTATAGAAAAGAGAAGGAGAGCAACACAACTCTTTATTACAGTTCAATCATGGCTAACATGTAAATAGAAAAAGTGTGAGTCTGCCTGATTGTAACGGGAGGTAGTAATTTTATTTACTTCATTGCCTGAACACTTAGTGAATTTAATAGCACAATTAAGGAGACCAGAGAACCTCAGAAAGTCTATGAAAGCCTGATGACTACTTGTTATCAATCTTTAACCCCTTCTATGCGTTGGACGGCCGGTGGCTGTCCGACGTCACGGTGGGCGTGTGCGGAGGACGGCCGGGGGCCATCCGAACCACGCCCATGCCATAAATCACCCGCACCGCGGCGAAATTTTCACCGCGGTCAAGGGGTTAACCTACTGAAATAATGACGTTTCACAAATACCTTTATTTACTAATTACTGATGATTAAAGAATTGTTAAAACAGTCCAGGATCATAAACATTTAGAGGTATTAAAAGTGCAAGAATAAAACAGTATAGTAATTGTACTGAAAAACACAGAGTAATATGGCTATTAGTTTTAGGTTAGCTTTCGGGAAGTGAGCCAAAACTGAACTGGGAACTGTGGCTTTCAGTGGAAGTTGGTACATGGAGAGACACGACTGGGCCTAGGAATTCACTGCCCTCACATAAGAAGCAAGCATAATTATTCTTTATTGATGGCTAGCAGCTAGTGAATAGGAGGGTAGAACTGCTGGTTTTCAGGTAGGATCAGGCCTGTAACTATATGCAGATTCTAATTCACAGCTGAGGATAGATTTGTGGGTTTCTTTCTGCATGGTTCTCTGGTTAGAGATTTTGGAGGGTTTCTTACATAGGATTTCAAAGATCGACAAATTCTGCAGTGTGAAACAAATACAAAATTCTCAAAAAGCATTCAGACTCAAATATTATGACACTGTGGATAAAATGAAAAGGTTCGTTTTTAAGGAGTTTGGGGTTAGTAAAAGAATTTTAATGTATTACGTAAGTCAACAGACCTTTGGAAGAGGGCATTTGGGATTTCTGAGGCAGACATACCACAGAAAAAGTATTAAGGTTATTAAGCATTCAAGAAGAGTTGCAGAAATGGAAGAATGGCCATAGCATCACTTGACAAATTAATGAGTTTTACATTTTGTTAAACTTTAACAGTAAATTATGGTTTTGCAGGCCAAGGAAGACCAAAAACAAAGGGTCCGATAAGTCCAGTGTCCTTTCCTGTCCGGTTTCACTTTGCTCTAGATGCTGACAGACAAGAAAGATGGCAATATATTGGCATAGCAGGGTTTGATCACAACAGCTATGCCAACATCTTGCCTCCTCTCCAGTTCCTTCCTGTGGGCACCACTCTCATAGTACAACCCAGATTTACACCTCCTTGACAGTACACTTTCACGAGGATTGGTAACCTAGAAGAAAGGCAAGAAAAATCTATTACTTTGACAAAAAGTAAAGTCTTTAGTTAAAAAATAAGTAATTGAATGGTTGAAATATTCATAGAGAGAGGGTTATTTTTAGGATGCTTTTTTTAATACTATGATCAGCAGCTAAGTTAGCATACATTTCTGATTCTATCGTACAAAAATGCACTGCTTATGTGCTTTGTTTGTGAACAATATGTAAGAGGAAAAATGGAACTGCAATCAAACTTAGTGCAGTCTTCATTGTGTATTGACACATCATGATTTGGACATTTAATAATTGACCCCATAGATGAGAGTGGGGGAAAAGTGTGGCACTTGGGACATCATTTTACTGGTTTGACAACTTAATGTTACCTTTACTGGTTTACACAACTTTGCACACAGCAAGGACACAAGAAACTCGATCTTCACACTGTAACCAGCAAGTTTAATATGGCAAACCATCTACACGCAAACATTTTCAGACTTGCATCCAGAAAACATAGAAGGCCATCCAGTACTGGCTCTAAACATATTAAAAAAAAAGTATAAGGCTAATAGGCCGATATGGGTACTGTTTAATTTTATCCAACTGTAGCATCTCAGCATACCTAATGAGGTGTTTGTTTACATGCTGCTCCTAATCTTGTTATCACAAAATGATATACTTATAACAATAAAACAATAGTGTTACTGTCATTTTATATGGCTTTATGTATGCATCACAGAATGACATTGGGATAGGGATTATTTTTATGACCACATGGATCCTTTGTAAGTGCAGGAAAATACCAAGTGAATTACCCTATCCTATTATAGAGGTAGCTGGCTACAGCAGGCAGGTGGCCCCGCATCCATAGGACTGTGTCTGAGAGACCATGGCAGGTATGTGTGGCCTTCCATGTGTAATGAGCTGAGGGCCAGCAGATTTGCCAGAGTGTAAGTCTCTCCTCGATCTCACATGCTTGGGCATCGCTACTTTCTTGCTTTAAGTTATTATGAGAAATGAGTAGCATATTGTTCTTATTGGAGGTGCGTTCTGAAATCAACACAAACCAGAAATAAGAAAATGATTCCCACAATAGGGAGATTCATGTCTCACACTGATTACATTGAAGATTTTGTGCGGATGTGTACATGGTCAACTGAAAACCACAGGCTGGTGCTCCAATTCAGCTTGCCTGCTGCACGGAATGGAATCTCTGCAGGTAATTTACAATGATCTATCACACAAGATCGTGGGACCAGACAGGTCCCGGAAGGGTAGAGAGGTTCTCAACCATGAGGTTTCGGAGGGACACGTCCTCCCTAATTCATATACTCACAACTAAATAAGCGTCCCTTCGGAAAAACACCTTTTGTTCCTCCAGGGATAGAGGAGGTGGGGTTCCTAAGTGTACGATGGTAAGACTCTCAAGTGGGGATTGCTGAGAGAGTCTGATATGTGACCAACCCGTTGTAATTGGTGGGAAGGGAGAGAGACCCTTTTCTTTATATAGCCCTCACTCACTCAAGTAGCGGCATGCTTCATCATCGGGCTCACCCCAACTCCTAAAGGTTGGGGTGGGCTCAAGCATTTACCAGGGAGCACTTAGAGATATGGTGTATGGTGTATGGGGGCATACTGGTAAAGATAAAAATTCCTCACCTACTCCTAAAGTATTCTTTATTGATGGAGTGGGAGGGAAGATTAAAAACACTAAGGGGCAGATTATGATGGCGGTTTTCCCGCATCCTCTGGGCCGGCGGAAGCCACCGCCGGCCTGGTGGATGCGGGAAAACTGCTGCAGACTGAAAAAGACCCCCCGCCAGATTAGGATGGCTGGGGGATTGTTTTTCAGTCCGCAGCTTTTCCGCCACGGTCGCCTTCCGACCACAGCGGAAAAGCTATAACATGGCTGGCGGTGTCTATCAGACACCGCCAGCCATATTATGATGGAGTAGAATGTATGCTTTTCCACGGCGGCTTTTCTGCCGTGGAAAAGCATACGGACTTTCAACTCGGGGGCCCATTGCGGGCCCCCTGGGTGTAGGGGGGGTGGGGGGTGCACATGGGGGGTACCTATGGTACCCCCCTGCATTTGCGTGAACAAAGCAGCAGGCACCGCGCGGTGCCTGCCGCTTTGTGCACACAAATGCTGAGCATACATTTTTAACATTGCGGCGGGTGCAGCTTGAAGCTGCACCCGCCGCAATGTTAAAAATACAGGATGTGACCGCCAGGGTGGCGGTCACATCCTAATTTGCACGGAGGGACCGCCGCTGCCCCTGCGGACGGTCCCTCCTACTCTATGGTGGCGGACGGACTCAGGTCTGTTCGCCATCATAATCGGCCCCTATATTCGGGTATCAGGATGTGATGGTCCTATGACCCTAGAATAGGCACCAACATTTTTCAGCCCTCCCTAATGGACTAAATAAGTCCTGGGCTTTCGTCAAGGTGGGATGTAAAGAGGTTACTACCCCCAAAGACGTGAGTGTGTGTACACAATTAGCATAGGGCACATCTAGATGTAAATGTAGGAACAAGCCTAATACTTGCCACCGGTTTCAGATGAGGAATTACCCCATGTAATCAGGGATTTTGATTCTCAAGAGGGTACAGGAGGGAAGCCTTGTAGTCACACATTCATCAAAGGTCCTGCCCTGCTGTAACCTACTAGCTGCTCTGCTCCCTGGCTTGTCTCGGGTCTCTCTCCCTTCCCCACCATAGCAACAGTTTGGTCACATATCAGACTCTCAGCAATCCCACCTTGAGAGACTTACTATCATACACTTAGGAACCCCCCTGCCTCCTCTGTCCCTGGAGGAACGAGCAGTGTTTTCCGAAGGGACACTTCTTTAGTTGTGAATTTACAGTGGTCAACCCCCGAAATAGCAATTAACTAGGAGGCAAATATTGGAATAAAAATGCCCAGTGTTCTGTGTGCAGCACAAAGGTAATTATTTTATTTTCAGTGGTAACTTGTCTTTTAACTGGGTCTAGCGGTGGACAGCCATTAACATGCAGCATGTGCTTGCAAAAGAAGCAGTCTGGTTTTCTTGCTAAGGTACTTTGCAGACAATGTATTCAGAGATTTGGAATTCCTTATGGAATATACCTCAGTTGTGATGTCAAATCCAAGCATACATTGCATTGTGAAGAATAAAGACCAGCCACACAAATCTTGAACTGTGCTGAGGTAAGCCACGTTGCTTTTATTTCACTATATTTTTGTTGAATTTTTGAAAGCTGTATTGCCTTGAGATAATGTAACCATTAGCCTGCCCCTCTATGCACCACAAAGGCACATGTGCTTTGTGCTGAACTCCTTAGCTACTGAGCCCTTTTTTGATGTTTGAGGTACTTCGCACTTAGGCCTTCATAATTCCCCCCACCACAGAAAGGTATCCAAGCCAAATTTGCATCCTTTTTCCCATACATCTTGGGGAGCCTCCTGGGGAGGGAGGACAAGAAAATAGCTAAAATATAGTCTTTTTTCTAGTGAAAAAGTGCTACACAGATAGAGTATGTTGTTTTCCCTAAATGTGGCATCAACAAAAGGTTTGCTGTGCTAAGATGATCATCTTTCCGGCTTTCAGAAACAAGCAGAGTTGTAAGAGAAATTAAAAATTGATTACAATTTATGCACTTTTTTTTTTAACTTTAATCCATTTGTCCTATTTTGCTTGCTTTTAACCGATATTCAGTTTGTGTTGGAAACAGATGTGAAACCCAGAAAGCTATACACTTCTGAAAACTAGACAACATTCTGAACTCAGCAAGGGATCATATCTGTAAATTGCTCATCGTTTTTGCAAAAGATACAAATGCTTGAAATATATCAAAATAACAGCATTTAGGAAAAAATAGCAATTGGTGACAACGTTTTCATCTGTAAATTTTGATCCGGATAGACGCTTTACAAAAGTAGCATACTATTACATCTGTCAGACCCTTCTTTTTGCAGAGATATATTGTGCTTGTTGATGATACAAAAAAAAGGTTAAATGAAAAAGGGATGTGAAGGAAACAGATGTATTTTTTAAATGTGCACAAGATACTCAGTTTAGGAATACTGGGTATTGTACACTTCTGAATTTGGGGTTAACATTTTATCATGTGATTCACCAGGCAATTTACAAAATTTCATCTATCATGCACAATTGCTTGCATTTTAAAGACAATAATAGAGAGAAATTAAATTTATAATTACAACTATATATTTACTATTGTTTGTTCCCACACTTTTCCTTATGAAAATGCTACAACACTCAGCCTTTTATCCACGACACAAAAGGCCCCAAAATGCAACATGTAAACATCAACATTTCCTGATGAAAAATTTACTGTTTTGGCAACGGGTTAGCTGCAGTATTTGGGCCCGGGGTTGGCAGTCATCTAGGGAAACATACTAAACTGAGATTTTTTTTCAACTAGGCACCCAGGGAGTCAAGGGTGGTGTGCCTTCCATGGATCCCACAACGGTTTCTTACCCACAATGTCCGGCAATCCTCAAACTTTTCCTAAAATCTTGCATTTTCCTCAAATTTTATGAGCCTACAAATTTCTACCACCCTGCGTTCCTACATTTCTCCCAATAAAAACCCTCCCCCACTTGTGTGGGAAGCATCAGAGAACATATATTTCTCTTGTAAGTCCCAAGCATCAGAAGTCAAACTTAACAACCATACCAGCCACACCAAGAACAATCAGTTCTTGCAGAATTAAACTCACACTTTCCGATTTGTGGGTGTGACCACTCCTTCAAGCGGAAAACACCTTGAAGCGATCCAGATGGTGCCGTACACATCTCTTCCATTTGATGACCCAGGGAGAACTGGAAAGAAAAATAATAGTTTAGGTTATAAGGTGAACTGCAGAGAGGGAGAATACCTCAACACTGCTGGACTCAACAGCACATTATGCACTATAAAGTGGCAGACATGCCAAACCATCAATATACTATGAATTTAATAATTATCAGAGTCACAAATAGTCTTGTTTTGTATGGCTCTTTTTGAAGTCTATTACTGTGAATAACCAGAGTTGAAGTCCAATTATTCATTACAATGACATAATAGCAGGGAAAGAAATCTTGTTTCTCACTGTCATTGCGTCACCAGGGGAAGCACTCTTTTCTTGTGCTGCCCACCGGTCTATAAAGATACGAGCAAGGCAGCAGAACGACAGTTTGTCTCACTCACTTTTTCCCACTTGTCCCAGGTCTCCATAGACCCAAAGGAGGTGGGAGAGTGTTGGCATTGTGCTGCCTTGACCATTAGCCACATTCCCTGTCAACATTGCGGTCTTCTGACCCGTTGTGAACGAGAAAAACATGCCACACTGACAAGTTGCTCTCGCAGGGAAACTGTCAGCAAGGCGCTAGCTCTCTGCTCTCAATGAGAGCAGAGATCACAGCTTTGGGCAGGGAGGGGGGGAGTCAATGTACAGAGGGTGGTTGGGAAAGGTGGCAGGACACCAGGTTTTTTGTTTGGGTAGGGGTGAGTGTATATGCAGAGGGTGGAGTTCTCTATGGCACCCTCATTACTCCACTGCCATTGTGTACTGTAACTAGGGAAAGTCGGGGCAGATGATTTGGGGTGCCCAAAAAACAAAACTGTAGAGGGGTCAAACTGAATAATGAGGATGTTTTTCCCCTCAAAGCTTCGAGTGAAACTCCTGTCTCTTTATTTCATTCTTGTTGACTGTTTGATGTCACTCAACAATCCTTAATTTTATTTTATTTTATTTATTTATATAGTTTTATATAGTGCAAACTTGATCCCGAAGGACATCAGAGCGCTTTACAATTTGAGGCAATTAAATAACTTCCCACCCTATTCCCCTATAAACCTACATCCCACTATGGAACTAAAAATGCAAAATTAGAACAAAAAATGTAATAACTACTAAAATGTTTACACAGATAATAAATACAAAAACAAATCTTATACCAAAAATACATGCATCACACACATACAAAATAAATACAAAATACATCCTTGTGATGCACCGTTGCCAATGTATAATTATTTGGCTTAACCATTCATTATAACAAGTACATGTCTTTAGACATCAAATCTGTTATTAAAATATAAGCCTGGAAACAGCAGCATACAATGAAGTGTTATTTAAAGAAATCGCCAAACTTTGTAAAGCAGACTGAACAGTTGACATTTTTTTTCTTCTCTTAAATCAAAACGAAGCAATATCTATATTTAATAAATGAGCTAAATGTAGAACTGTTCAACCTGATCATCATTTGCCTTGAATTAATAAAATCCATGGCAATTTTCAATGCCATAGTGTCTAGTGGTTTACTGCATACATGCAGTGCACAGTTCAGACTCACATTTTTATACTTGCGAAGGCATTACATAGTTGGATTATTATAAGATTTTGTAACCATGCCTTCAGACAGACAAAAACACACACACACCGCACACACACACACATGCACACACACACATGCCTGTCCCACCACCCAATTTTGACTGTACAGCGAATTGATGAGCATCATTATTTGTGGACACAAGTCAGCACCAAAGGCAACAGCAATATGAATCCCTAGCCATGTATAGTGGCACAAGAAAGAGACCTCATTAGGACTAAGAAGTACTGAGTTCTAAAGCCACATTGATCTTCATTGAGATGAGAGTTGGCTATCCAGGCAGTGGCATGAGGGAGTCTAATATCTGCTTCGCAAGTTATAATTTCCATTGTTATTGCTGCAATCGATAAATAGTGCAGTTTTCTGTACCCCCATGCTCCATTTATAAGGATACCGTAAATACAACTTAACCATGCTTGAGAATTCACTGGGAGAAGGAATGGTAAGGAGAGTTCAGTGTACAGATTGCCCTGGCCCTTAAGTAGATTTTTGTCAGAATGGAGCAACAGCAGGGACAATATGAGCAACAAGTTATGCCAAATCAGAATGTTAATATTGTGGAGCGTTACGAAGAACCAGCCACAACCATGAACACCAAGTTGGGGGTCTGGTAAAAACCATACGTAAAGACTGTTTATGGAGAGGTCTGTCAGTGCTTGGAAAACCTATGAAGTGAGTTGCAGACCACAAATAGTAATGTAATGTCCAATCTCAGTTGAGCTTCAGAGTCCGCCAAAGGTCTTGTCCAAAAGCAGAGAACTGGAGTGAATTTCTCCCTGTCGATTATACCCAAAACTGGACTCCTTGCTCGCCTAGTACCCATTTCCATTTGGCCACAGCAGCACCCCTTTAAATGTCGAGTGCTTAGATTTCACTTCTCATGTTGCCTCCAAGCTATTGTTGAATGTGGTTTAAAGGGTTACCACTAACAGGCCACCAACCCTCATGGGTCAGGTAGGCCATAGCTGACACCCAAATCCATGTCTTAGTAAGTGTGGCCCTACCTAGAACTGCACACAGTTGGGCATGCATCCATGTTTCCCCGTACAAGAATGCCAATCTTGCCCGACTATAGGTGGTGGTCAGAAGGGTTCACCCTTCGCAATCACTCAGAGGGCAAGTCATGGATGTACCACTGTACTGCGCTCACCTTAGAAAAGGTGATTTAATACTGTATGAATATTTAAATGAGCAGTGGGATTCCACTCCCAACCAAGATGAAGACACTTTAGTGCTAGATTAGTTGCAAAACTTCCATTTGCAATATCACAGGGTTTTGAACCATAAAATCGTTTTACAATGTACAAAAGCACTTTTTTGAGACTGAAAGATATTTCTGAATGGCAAATAGGTTAGAATGTACAATGTGGTGTTCCCCTCCAATTTGTGAGTTGCAATGGGATGTATCAGTGGATTGGGGTCGGTAGATTTTTAATTTGCAACCACAATTGTCATCATGGAGTTGGGGTTGGTAGTTGCTTCCCAAAGGGCAGCTTGTGCTAGTGGGACAACTTCTCCTTTGGCAACTGTCAGGCACCTCTGGGGCAGCAGAGTAGTCCAGCAGACCAAGGCATGCTCCAACCAATGTATTCCCAGCATATCACTTTTTTTTCTTTAAAAGGAGCATCTGTCTATTACTTCCATAGTATCAGGGTGTTAACTTGAGGAATGGTATATGGCCGGGCCTGCACTTGGAGCATACTGGACGCTTCTGAAGTGGGATCTGGAATCAGCAACCATTCATGCTCAACTCAAGACTAGTGCAAGGCCAGTCCCTGGATTGAACCGAGGAGATTCCGTAGAGTATGAGTTTTGAGCAATTCCGTCACACCGGCAATCATGTGCATGCACATATAGGTCCTGATTTACTAATATTGGATACGTGGCAACACTGCAACAAAGGTGCAGCACTGCCTTACATGAAAGAGAGATAGAAACAAATTGTAATCTACTAAAGATATGGTAAACTCTTTCTCTCCCCCAGTGCTGGTGCACTTTTAGCGACCATGTACCAGCGAACACACCCATGCATTATGGTGCAAGGGTGTGTTTATTCTTTTAAGCATAGGTGTTGTATGCAAAGGGGACCCTTCCAGTATCAAAACTAAGCTTTAAGGTTTCTCCCATGTTTTTTATGTACTGTAGAGTGTAGTACACATGCAAAGTTGAGAAAGCAAGGAGAAATTAAAAGGTTTCTGCTTCTTACTCGAGGAGGTGTAACATTTTGGCTCAAATCCCTGTCTACAAACATTTATAGATCGGGATTAGTGTCAAACCCCATGGGTGGGAGTATGGGAACAACCATGCACCATCCATGGAACACGCCCTTGACGCAAAGTAACACAGAAATACATACCACAAGTGCATTACTACAGGATACTTACGAACACACAATCTAATTTGTGTTGGATTGTAAATCCCACAATACTTTGCATCAGAATTATGTCACGAAAGTGATGCAAACCTAGAGCAATGTCACCTGTATTGACATCAAAAATGTTTTCTGCAAAGTGTGTGGTTGCGAGTAGTGCACTCAAAGGGACATATGATTGCACTGCTCACCATACCTTTCAAGGGTTTTTATTTGTGTCTCCTAACTCTAATGTCTCTTCAATTGAGGTTTTAGAGGACTTTTTTTATACTAACATTTTCGAATCATCTTCGTAAGGAATCATAAGTTCTCTTTACAGTTTTAGTGAATTTATATCCAGTCAATTAGCAAGATTTGCTCATGATGTGTTTATCGTAATGATCTAAAGGATATGAATATTCGGAACTGTAATACTGAATATTTGCAGCAGTTCAGAAAAAATACATGTAGTCAACCATATTGCTTCATGGCATGGTGTTCTTGCTAATGCAGAAACTTGCACTCAAAAAGGCAAACTGATATTTGTTGTCTTATTAATGGTTTTTTGAATAAGCCACCACGTTGAATGTGGCTGCTTAGGAACACACCTAAAGAAGAAAACTTTAAGACACCTGTTAGGGAACAGTTTGATTACGTGTAATTGCTGTACACTATAGAAACAACCCTTTAAATGAAGGCCTTAGAGGGCTGCATCCTGGTATAGATTTATAGCTGGACACAATGGTAATGCTTGGAAGATCATGGCAAAATAATCCTTGAATCGCAGGCGTACCTCACAGCATCAGAACGTTAAAAGGGGAATATACATTAATGATGGAGAGAATAATTAACTCCATTGGAAAGCCGTATCAAATACTTTCACTGAAATGTGTTGTCATAATGAATTTAAAAGATGGACAAAAAAATGGCATGGTTGGAGAATCCATTCTTTACATCTGGGTAGAAACAGACGTTAGCTTCTGTTGGGATGAGAATGTCCCTTGCATGGCAAACTGGCATGTAATGTAACCACAAAATCCAGACTGAATCTGGGTTGAGGGAACCAGAGGCACGGGGTGCTGGGAGCCGGCAGCCTCCAACAGAAACTGTTTACCACAATGAAGCCGCTCCCAGTAGGGCGTTGCTAGTGCTAGTGCTAGTGCAGATCAATCTGTGAGTGCAGGCATCTCACAAAAAGTGACTTTTTGTGAGATGCCTGCACTCAGATTGATCTGCACTAGCGACACCCTACTGGGAGCGGCTTCATTGTGGTATACACAAACTAGCATTTTACCCTGCCTTGAGTGCCAGCTGCATGTAGCTGGTACCCTGACTTCATTTTTGGTAATAGTGTGCGCAGAGGCCTAGACCTGTTCCAGACTAGGAGCGGTCCTGGAGTTGTCATGTGATCTGGAAGGATACACCAAGCATGCCCTCATTTGAGAAAGAGGGCTCATGTTGCTGTCATTGGATTTTGTGCATAGAGCAGTGGTGGTAGCATATTGTATTGTGAGGATTTTCTAGTGTGACTCAGTATTTTTATCTGGGTGACATGCATGGAAACTATTGCCCCCCTGTATAAAGTTAATCTTCTATGAGCTCACCCAGTCCCATCCAGAGTGCATATTAAGTATATTGGTGTGTGTGGCCTATGTGGTTCATGTATGGTGCGGGAGAGGGAGCTAGAGTAATGGAGGCAAGAGGATCCATTTTGGATGAACCTTGCCCGGTCTAGCACAAGATGGAGGGTGAGGACTGTGCAAATGTATTGCTCTCATTCCTGTAGTAGAGGGAGGAGACCTAGGCACTGAAGTGACAGAAGGAGAGACATGCCCCCCTTTAGATATAATCAACGAGATATTTTGGTTAAGCAAGGTGCTGTTGATTAGTTTCTTGAACACTGCTGTAGCAAATGGGGTTCATATTCACACAAGAGGAGTTGTAAGGAGAAAAAGGTCAAATAGGATGGATCCCCTACCCTCGTAAAACTTGAGACATGTGCACAGCAGGGCCTGGATCCTACCCCTCATTAGCGACTGGAGGCATACTAACCCGAACTTGAGAGAAACTATAATCTTTACCAGTTGAGAGAAGCTACGACTAGACATACATTTTACCAGTTGTATTTAAACTTTCTTCTTACCTACCAGAAAGGGACTTTTGGTCTTGAATTAAGCCCTGACAACTCAATAGCGTGTACTCAATAGCAAAAACATGTTGACCTGGTAGAATGGGTCGAAGTAACCTCCATACATGTTTTTACCCTACCTAACAGGGATTAGGATAACGTTTACCCCAACTAATAAGGTAATGGTAACAGCAATCCCCTTTCTCTCTGCCCCACAGCATCAATGGCTCGTCATATAGCACGGGACACCCAAACTTATCCTGGCAGTCAAAATATACAAAGCATACACAAGGAGATAATGGTTGGAGTCTGAAACTTTTCAGACACTCACCCCAGTCACAGATCTGGGTTGAATCCATCATCATTCTTTAGCTCACTTCAACACCCCAATTCAGACCCAGCCTTTTTCAAATCATTCTTGAACCCTGTGTCTCATGGGTACAGTCCGGCCCGAACTTCAAAGCAAGGTCCTACCTGGACCGGAAACAAGCATCCTGGGACCGGTTTAGGGGTAACACCCCTCATCAGCCAGGCTAGCTTGAATCCAGTGGCAAAGTGAGCAAGGGACCCACGTCTGGGCATACCCTGCCAACTTAGGGCGAACAAAGCAAACACAAGAAGATAATGGACAGAGCACTGTCAAAATATGTTATTAAAACTCCATATTAAAGGTAGTAGCTTGCACCTGGATCTATATGACTGGTGCCAGGAGGGGACCAACGATTAATCATTCCACCTTCCTGCTGGGTGAGGGCATTCCATCGTGTTGATAGGAAGTCTGAATATATTCTGACGACTGAATCAGGTAAATGTATTTAAGCTCAGGTCAAGGGCTTTTTTTGTGTTTGCAAATGGGTTTTGCTCATTTAATCTACTTGGACTTTTCACTTTTGACCACCCAGTTTTAGGATTTTTACTGTGAGTGAGTCTCACCAACTAAAACTCATTCATGGTGAATGGACTGAGTGCCAACTACCAGTGTCTGCCTTTTAAGATAAGGCTGCTGTGCCCAGGTAGGGTAGGACTGGTTGCACATGAACATGCGTGCGGACTGTGTGTATGAGGCTACGTTCTTGCATAGTCCGGTATCTGTACACAAGTATCCTGTCACAGACGGCACTCTTCAAAAGACTGGTGCTGACCTGAAGTCGGCCTTAAAGTATGACTGGGCTATCATACCATAGGTCTGCAGTGGTTACTGAAAGTCTGTGGTGCTTAACTGGATGACACACGGGCACAAACTGCACCAAAGTACAGTTTTGTGCTACAGGCCCTAGTGACATACCAATCTTAGTATAAGCATTCATTCCGAGTGGAGAGCTACAGACCCTTTTATCATACCTTTACTCATCTTGGCAGTCTAAGAATTTTCATATTTCCTTGACTCAGCCACAATCAAGTTCCAGGCCCTTGTCTCCGCACTGGGTCAAGTTAATTATGCTGCTGGCCAGCAGGAGGATCAAAGGTCTCCCCACACAGAGCCATTAACAGTGCTTGACTCACTTCTTGGGAAAGGAAAGGGTGCGGTGTAAATCTGCATCTGCTAATTAACTCCTCAAATTACACCTGGGCTTCAAAATCAAACGTGCACATTGACAAAGGAGAATGGCCAGACCTCTTGTACCTAACACAAGAAAGGCTCTGTTTTGAGGTTTTGGTGGGAAAGAATCAGGCATCTATGTGAGTTGGGGCAAGCTAAGGCCCCCATTGAAGGTGTTTTCATAGACCACTTTAAGTTGATGTGTTGAAATGTCCCAGAATGCTGTGCAGGAGGTTTGGGACACAAAAGGAGTGATGTGACACCCAAGGATTGGCCAGGGGTATCTGGCTTCTGGAACTTTCCGCCCCCATTTAAAAAAAACAGGTACAAGGGGGAGGATACTAGACTTGAGAGCGATGATGGCTAAAGAGTGACCGGCTAGAAGGAGAATCCACCTAATGCCACTGCAAGGATGTTATGAAAGACTAACTCCAGCTGACCCACAGGATTAGGAGAGGACTCTCCATGGCCAGTGGCCTTGCCCTCTCATGCCCCCAGAAAAACAGTTGAGGGAGAGGACCTAATGGGGAATCCTGGATGTTTCCTGTTGCACTTCTGTGGCATGGCCCTTCCCTCTGACAGACAGGTGTCTTTTCAGAAAGCAGGAGGCTGTGGGGCCTGAGGAGTTCAGCAGTGAGGGACTTCTACTTGCTGGCTTTAGAGGTGCTGGAAGATTCCCACAATGCAGAAAAGTGCACCAAGAGCCCAGACAGAGGACAAGGCTGGTGGAAGGGGAAGTAAAAGGACGTTCCCTAGAGAAAAACGGACTTGGAGGCAAGGAGCCCCCATGTGCAAAATCACCCCATACAGGGCAAGAAATATACTTATGTACAGTCTGGTCTCCAGGGGGATGAGTGAGGCAAGATTTCGATGGGAAGGAGAGTGCATGGGCCCTCCCCCCCACCAAAAACAATTCTTGTCTCCAGGGACTCCATCCCTCCGGGACAGAAGAGATCAATGCTGGGTGTGCTGCCCACCACCCATGCTGGCTAGGGGTACAGAGTGGGGTGCCAGCACACTGACCTCCTTGGCCTGAGCTGGCAACGAGCAGGAGGCAAAGTGGTTCCTACATTTGGGTGGAAGCTAAAGTTGGAGTGTTTGCTCCTGCCTGACGAGGCAGTCGAATGTTGCTGCATCCTGCACCGATTCAGCAAAGGCATGGGGTGCCGGGCAGGGGCAACAGGCGCACTGTTGCCCCCTGCAGGCCCCAACAAGGGAAAGAGGACTGCGGATGTCCCAGGTGGGACCAGAACACACGTAACTAAAAAGAAGAAAGTAGAGCGAGCAAGACTTCAAAAAGTAAAGCGCACGTAGAGTGATAATCGCATAATGTATATTTAGGCCGTCTGGAGAAGGAGTGCCCCATTAGGTGAGATGTGGACAGAGGCACCACCAACATTTTTAAAGAATATTTGGGGGGGGGGGCTGCATGGGTGCAGTTGTTGCACACCAGCTAGTTAGCTAGGGTTACTAGCCCACACATCTCCCCTGAGACTGTGTTGCACTTTTCTGCTTCCCAACCCTGAGAGAGCCAAGTGCTACAATTTAGAAATTGGTTCCCAGTAAAAAGACAATTGAGGACTTATTACTAGCGAAGGATGAGAATCCTTCACATGTTTTAACCCCGTTTTTATAACTGCTATTTGGTGGATGGTAAGGATGAGCAGTGGGATCGTAGACTCTGCTTTAAAAGGTGATACACTGTTTGGGGAGACCTGTCCTTTTCACTTCTCTTCAAGTGGATGTTCTTCACAAGGAAGTTTACGGGGAGGCAGGATCAGTGCAAGGACTGCATAGAACTTGCTCCTACTATCCTCTTGCTGTCAAGATTTTCCTATCCCTGGCGGTCAAAGATTTCTGAATGAGCCAACCTTGGTCCAGTGTTTGATATCAGACCACACGTCCAGCTTGATTTTGGTTACTACAACACTTGGAATAAAGCTATGGTGTACACACCCATGGGTCCTTAAAAGTCAGTGACCCTAGCATCAGCCCTTGGCTTGAGAGAATGTGGATGACACCCAGTAAGATCCAACCTGAGAAGATACCCTTCTTAATTAAAAAAAATTGCTGATTTCAAGAGGCCACTGCAGATACACTGCACATTTCTCCAGGTCGGCGCTGTTCATGACTGCACCAAAACAACTATTAACCATCACACTTATAAAAGTGTTACTATTCAGAGTATTCCAGGCCCTCGACGCTATAAGAATAGTTTGAGAGCTGAAAATAGTCATTTTTAATGTATCTTGAATTGATAAACATCTGTTGTGCTAATTTTTAAAATAGACTGTCAATGCCACCATGGTGCAGACTGTCATAAGTACTAGTGTTGACAACTAAGTGCCGGTGCTGAGCACCAGAAATCACTAACTCAAATTGAGCACTGTTCTCACTACTGAGCATTTATATTACAGTGCAATGTGTGCATGATATTATTACCTTCATTCTAGAGTGTAGAGAGTGCCCTCAAGTTTTGTACCTCTGACCTGGCTGGTAATAAAGTCTGGTTTCAACATTGGGACTCCAATGGCACCCCCCTTCCCGGATGACGCCAACTTCAAAACCAGCTGTACTATCTATAAAGCCATCAAGACCAGCATCTCAGCATGCCTGGTTGACAAGCTCACTATCTCCAGTGGCTTTCAGCACACCAGCAGACAGGACACCATATGACTAGAGGCAAAAAAGTGCAAATCTGGTGGAGAAGGCCTTTTGCCTTGTTTTTATAGGTACCCAAGATCTGGAACATTCCAGTACCCATAAGGACTGCCCCAAACCCTGCTCCAATTTAGGAAATAGCTTAAGAAACACCTCTTCTAAGAACACTATTCCTGTATCATATGGATCGTGATGCAGTCAATTTCTGCTCCCAGACCCAGCCACCACTCCAATGTCCTGTTGACTGTTTGTTTGTCTTTGAAATTATACAGCACTCCGCTACCTTTTTTCTAGTTTTACGTTATACAAGTAAGACATACATATAATGGTGTTTGATCCACACGCTTGTATTTGTGAGACGTAAAAACCCATTTTTATTTCATTCTCACTTTGTTTTCGTGGACTGAAATATTTATTAAAAAGTAGTATTTTGGCATAAAAAGAAATCTGAGATGTAAATAAACATCAGTCTATAACAGCACTCCGGGTTGCCAGGAGTCTTGAGACTTGCGACCAATGAGTTACACCAAAAGGCCTTTTTTGCATAAAATTCAATCTATGCCTCAAAGGGGTGATGAATTAATTCTCCTCCCCTGAGCTGTAAAGCTGGGGTGGAGAGGGATTATGAAAAGCACCTCCTCCCATCCAGGACAAGCAGAGAAAAAAAGCCAAACAGGCAATTTAACCACATGTCCCTTTCCACTCAGCCATCTTCTGGAATTATAGGTATAGATCCTGCAGTGGGGGGACCAACAGTGCCCCCTGCAATACCCATCCACTCTTGCAGTACAACAAAGATGGTCCACATGAGAGCAGTGTTTGCAGTGACACAATCGTATCATCCCTGAAAGGGGGAATGGAGGGTGGGGGCAGCTGTTAGATGTTGGGCTGCATGAAAATGGAAATGCCCCATTCCAAATAAAGCCCTTCCATCAGTGACGGCGGGGACACCTGGCTGTGTGGTAAAAATGATCATTACTATTGGTGTCTGGGGCAATATGGATCTGATGTATTCCTTAGTTCCAGAGATTCCCTTTCTTTAATATTAGCAGGCTGGATATGCAGCAGTGCTGGAAGGTGGTGTTTCACTTACGTTACAGGCTTGTGGTGGCCAAATAAAGAACTTCACAAGTCAATCTTTATGGTTTAAGGGCACAATCACTACCTTTGGTTGCACAGGGCAAAGCTATTTCCCACAATTCCACTGCAGAAAATGTGTGCCGTTTTAAAAGTTCAAAATGTTCAGTCCAAGAAAAACAACATACTTCCCAACACCTTTTATTAAGCTGTATATGAACTGCCTACTAAAAAAAATCTAACTTGAAACTCACATTTTTCTAAATTACAAACTGTCACGACTGTAAGTAAATCGATGAAATAAAGCGATATTCCGTCGGTGCCCACACTTTCACTTTAAATACAAAAGCAAGCAATTTCTTCAGGAAAAAAATACTGCAACAAACTACAATATTGGTGTTACCATTGATGGTGTTCTAATCCCCGACAGAACTTTTTTGGGACACGTTTTCAATAATAAAAGTCATCTAAGACAGTGGGAGTGTCTTACGGACCGAGGAAGGATTTAAGGCTGAGTGCACTCTTCGAAAAGTCTATCTTGTAGCCCTCAGATTACACAAACACATGAGCTGTGCGAAATGACAAATGTCTTTAAATTAGCTTTTCCTCTACCATATATCACATCGAGCCACTCCCTTTTTGGCTAGGGTCGCGCTATCCAAAACAAAGCATACATAAACAAATAGCACATTCATATCTTTCTTTACGTTTATCGTCAGAATCTGTGGTTCATGTTTCGAATCCAGATTCCAAACCTTTGGTTAAATAAAAGCAGTATATATGTGAAAAGCGAGTTCACAAGAGATTCCAATCACCAGGCAGTCGTGATAAGTCGCATACAAGTTAAAACAAACATGCGTGATTCTTCGTCATTAAAAAAAAAATAACACGGTGTTGACTTAAAATGGAATGCAATCTGAATAGGATAAAATCGGGTGGGGTTTATGTTGAAATCACCCTCCCATCCTGACTACTCAGGTATTTGGGAGAGGAAAGAGTCAATTTCAAGATTAAATGGTTAACTATAGTTCAATGATTCAACACATTGACTTTTTCACAGTTTGCATCTCAGCCGCATTTTGGAGCTGCCTGAATAGTGGCAGGGTGGACTTATCAAAGATTCATGTTGTGTAAACATGTCCACTTCAGACCAGATTGTGAAATGAAAGGCGAGGCAGGTGTGCAGTACACGCCCGAGCTCTGAGGAGTCCTTTGCCTTCATTCTTCTAAAGCACAAAGTCATTCCACCATCATGCCCAGCAACCGCACACATACCACGGCAAACCCAACACACGCAAGATACTATGGAAGTTGTACTACTGGGGTGACCAGAATTTTAAAGCCAAAAACCGGGACAATTCCCAAAAATAGAAGAACTACAATTTTACTTCCACACAGCGCACAGATGGACAGTGCTCCTTAGCAGAGAATTACAGAAGAGGCAGTAAGAACACAGATAAAATGCCATTTTTAATGCCATTAGCATGTCTGTTAATTAAGTTGCTTTTTTATAATAGCTGCTAACTACCCCTGCTTTGCAAAACATAAAAAGATACCTCCCACCTTTTCAGCTGGCCCTCTCTAAAATCCGGGACATGAGTTTAATTTCCTGAATTCTGCCGGGACAGCTGGTGAAAAACAGGGACTGTCCGGGCAAATCCGGGATGCCTGGTCACCATATACTACTGGGGCTCACGCCTTAATAAAAGTCATAAATGTGCTGTGTAACTTTACGCCTAAGTTTGGTGTTCATTTTAGACCTCGCTTTACTGAGGTTTCCAGGGTGGTCATAGGAAACTGTCGCAATTTCACACAAGAAATTCCGGAATTAGTTTGTGAATTTTAAGTTACTCACCTGCAAAGAAATTTCCACATTCATAAAGGTGGCGGGTGTAGACATTTACACAAGGAGAACATTCTTATATAATAATGCAATTAACTTGAAAATGTTTTTCGGCTATGGAGTAATCTTTTCCACCATACACTCACAAGTTCTGGGGGTTTCTCTCCTTATCCCCACCCTGAATACAAATGTGCCCATGCACTTCACAGAAACAATTATTCCAGTGTGTTCATGCTAAGAATGAGCCTTAGAAAAATGTGTAAATACCCACAAGCCTGAAAGATTGTCAATGTTCACAAACTTTCCAAGGCACCCCTGCCCTGGAACATCAACTCTGCAGCCCTGTAAGAAGATTTGCTTATGCAAAATATTACATATATATATTATATATCATATCATATATTATTTTATAGCCTCATAGCATGCTGCTAAGAGCTATACCGGTTGTTAAAGGCCCTGAACCCAAATTGAGGTGAGGGCCCATAATGAAGGAGAGGGCCTTGAACAACCAGTACAGACCTCGGCATAAGCTATTAGAACATTTCACTTATTAAGGGTAGAATGTTCTAAATTAAAAAGTGAGGTACATGAAGACAAACATTGGAATGTTGGATGTCTGGTCTTAAAGGAGCAATTATAAGCTAGGAGCTACTCAATTTTCTTCAATAGAGCTCTCAACATTTCAGTGTACTGATATTAGGGTATGCAATTAGATCAGTGTGTAGGTGTAAATTTACTTTTTGTGAACAAAAAAAAGGAATTTACACTTGAAAAAAAAAGCATTGGTGCACTTAAAAGCAACTTAAGTGGGCAAATCTTAATCAAGCCCCTAGCCGCAACTCACTTCTTCCAGACTGCCTGCTTGGACACCTCTCTTGCAACTTCCATATAATAAGACAAACGGATAAAGATATAGTCTGCTATAAACTGGATATTCAAATGTGCACGACCAGATCCTCTCAGAATCGAAAGGTCGAATATATTTGCTCATTAAAACGATAAATCGTTGTGATAAAAAAAAAAAGGAGTTCTGGAAATAACTTTTCTACTCATAGCACCATATATAAATGTTCACATTTTAAAAACCAGGTACCTAGTGCATTATAAACATCCACCCACTGATGTAAAACCTCACTTGAAGCACAAATCTTTGATGTCTGAAATTCCTGTTGTAGGCCCAACAAAACCATAAAAGAGTTGGCGGAATTTGCCAGGCTCCTGAGCAGGTCTCTGGGCCGAGCTCCAGAGTAGCTCCCTTTCAAGGGCTGGAAGCTGCACTAGGACGCCCTAATCTATTTTACCAGCTTGCACAGATGTGCACCGCATGAATTGGTACACAGGAGGCACATGTGTTTGAACTCTTGCAAATCTCCTGAAACGCAACATAGATATGCCCCTGAAGTCATGCCACAGCTGACTTTAAACTTAGTGCTTTGAGCTTCACTGTGTTTAGCTACGCTGCCAGACTATTTGGAGTGACTGCAGAATCTTCCATGCCACGTGATCCGAGATGATCAATTACTTAATCATTTGATTTAAGATCCACAACTTGTTTCTTGAATGCGGCCCCTTGGTCATTTGAGGAATTTTGCTGTGAAAATAATTAGCTATTATTACCATAATTAATTTTCCTTCACTCTACAACATGTTTATTACATTGCTTGTTTCTGAAAATTGCCATCCCTTTGAGTCCCTAAAAAATCTGAAGTATATGTTCGCTACATATATATTTCAGCAAGGAAGTTACTTTTTTCACTGCACCGCCCACTCGTTGCCACCATTCTCATCTTATTTTCTGAACATTAGGTTTTTAATATATTCAATATTGTATGATCAATTTTTGATCAATAAACATATATCAATAGGATCCTTTCAGGTATTTGTTGGAGATTGGGTTACTGGTTGAGGGGGCGTGAAACCCTACTCAAGCAGCAACCAGGGTGAAACACAAGCAAACCCCAAAGTAACCTGTGCTCAACCCTCTGGTAGTATGGCACAAAGCAGTCAGGCTGACCCTAAAGTCAATGTGTAAAGTATTTATGCAAAACTTCAAACAGTAATAAAGTGAAGAAACATCAGAAGAAAAATCCCACGCCAATTTTGAAAAATAGAGTAAAATGTAATAAAATATTTGAGACCAAAATGACAACAAAAAAATAGTAGAACTGTAGATATGCAGTTTTAAAGATTTAAATAAAAACAGTGGTAAAAGCACAAAGCGCCAACTCTGGTTAGCTGGTCGCACCAGACAGGTACAAAGGTCACAAGTTCAACCTGACCTCACTGTCTAGCAGCACTACACAAACGCCAACTACCAGATACAACTAGTCACGTAACCCAGGATACAGGTTGTAGGCACCAAGCGGTTAGGGAAATAAAATTCCAACTTTCTTAAAGTGCTGCGGCAACAAATGATGGACAGAATGCTGACAAATCAAACATTCACCCTCAGTCAAGAGATCTGGGTTAAATCCATTGTACCTTCTAAAAGTTGCATTTTCAGAATTGTGACTTAAAATCCGACTTTACCATTAAATACTATTTTAAATTAGATCCCAAACTCTTCTTTCCCTCCTGTTCCCAACTGAAAGTTATCACGTATTACATGTAATAAGGTAACACACTGTTATCCTGAGGGGTAGGTAGGCCTCACAGTATAGAAAATCGAATCAAAAATGTTTTCACTACCAGGACATATAAAATTAAAAAGTACATGACCAACTTTTTAAATACACTGCACCCTGCCCTATAGGCGGTTTAGGGCCTACCATAAGGGGAACTTATATGTATTAAGAAGGAAAGTTTAGTCTTGGTAAAACGCTTCTTTTGCCAGGTAAAAATGGTACTTTAAAACTGTTCACAACGGCTGAAATGGCGGACCTGAGACATGTTTAAATGGGCTACTTAAGTGGGTAGTTCAATAAGTGCTGCAGTCCTACTAGTAGCAATTAATTTACAGGCCAAAGGTACATGTTGCACCACTTTACTTGGGACTTACAAGTCAATTAAATGTACCAATTGGGTGTAAATCATTTTCACTATGTTTACAGGAGAGAGCGCAATCACTTTACTACTGCTAACCAGTGCTAGAGTCCTAAACGCCAACAAAAACAGGTTAAAAAAACAGGAGAAGAAGGCAAAATGTTGGGGGATGACACAGCAGAAAAGGCCAAGTCCAACAGCAACTTCATTTATTGTTACTGTACAACAAAGTCTAACAGCATGTAATTGCAAGTTTTCCGAGCTGTTACATTTGTTTGTCTCAGAATATTGCACACAAGTTTCTAATGGGTTGCGTTTCACATTCGTGAGCTCCGAAAATGAAGAGAACTTTTGAAAATTGTACATGTACAGTAAGACTGATGGAGGCTCACAGTGGCTTGTTGTAACTGAGGACCCAACAGCTGTACCGAAGTCAACCTCTTGTTGTTGCTGCAGATTGGTGTAACAAAGTAGAGTCAGTAGATTTGGCCCAGAGAGAGAAGCGGAGTAGGCATGGGTCTGCAAATTGGTGTATACTTTCTCTTCTGTGTAATCCCAAACCTTTTTTTTCTTTGAATAACTTGAATGCACAGGGGAACCAATTAAGTGTTCCTGCGCCTTTTACTTGAGTGTGCAATGAGAAAGTTACTGTAGTGTGCAGTTACTCCTATCAAGCTGCACAAATAGAACAAAAGAGCAAAGGACAGATATTAAAAAACAAGTTTCACGCCAAAATCAGTAATCGCAGCAAAATCAACTACAAGCTGAAAGAGTGGCTGGCGAACCCAACACAGGATGAATCCCCACTAGTCAATTTGAGAAAGGATATGCAGGCGACAACTCAGAAAATAGACCATTGTAATTTTAATGAAATCCAGCAAGAAAGAAATTAGGGCTAAACCTATCCAAACAGAGAAGTAGGAAGACTTGCGAAGAGGTTAATACAGGAGATACCATGCAGTACTAAAGCAAAATTAAGAATTTGAAGTGACCTCAAGTATCCTCCAAAAGCAATAGGTGGGACACCTGGAAACACAGATAGGGCTACCCATGTCAGAGTGTTGACCTTTCTGCCTCTTCCTGAGGAAGAAGACTGCAAGGCACTATTTGCCACTTTCTGCATAGTGATGTTTTGGGTGATGTATGCTGTACTGTATTTCAGGTTGACAAAGCAACTAGATTTCCAACAAGGGGTCCTGGAAAGAAGATCCAAGAAGCTGGTACTATCACTGACAAATGATGGTAGCCAAACAGACCAATCTATTTTTTAGACATTGTAAAATCAGGGGATGAGGAGGAAGCCATCAAGTTAGAAATTAACCAATTATTTGGAAGGTCGATGCTTCCCTTTGGCTCCCTCCCTACACTCCAACATGTGATTGAAGGTTAAGACCCTTGTTTTTACTCAGGCCCTAATGTTCGAGCCATCTTGCATTGATTCCGGGCTTAAATTATCTGCTGTGCTTAAATTCAGCTGGTGGGACCAATAAAAGTGACAAAGGAAGAAAGCAGGGATAAATAAAACTCGGCAGGAGGGAAATACAAGGGCATTGAGTGTCTAGTGAGGGACGAAAGAGGCAGGAGCTGCAATCAAGATAACACAGCCTTAGTATTCAACATTCTGAAGTAAAAGTTCATATATAGCAAACAAAGTGTTCTTTTATCTGGCCGGGATAGTGACGATAATTTGTCTTTCCAATCTATCTATATGTCTATTTATCTGTTCGTCTATCTATCTAGTAGGCGGTTGATCCCCTCCCCCAACAGATGATCCCCAGGCAGGAAGCTCAGTTTTATTACTTTGTATCTAGAATTGGAGCTATGTCAAAACTTGAAGTTGTTAATGCAGTGTCTTTTATCCTAGTGTGTTTAACATTTGCCACAACCAAAGTAGGAACTGACTCGTTTCTGGGAAGCTTGACTGCAACAATGTAATAAAAGCTGACCCTTCACGCACCCATATATAGGGGAATAAATCGCGCTCAAACATTTTCGATGTATAACTCTGAACACTGTTTGCTTAAATGGACATGCAGTAAAGGTTCTATGTGCAGACCAGAAGGAAAAGGAAAATACATTTCCAACTTATGAGCATGAAAGGACTATCAGAACTGGACTACTGAAATCACAAGTGCCAGTTCACTTTACTGCAATAAAGTACAAAATTAACTGGTCACATTATCAAGTGTTGGAAATGACTCCTGAAACCAATGAAGTGAAGAAGTGATCACAGTATCTTCTGCTGTTTTGGACTGTTTCCTCATTTCCGAGTCAAACAAATATAACAGCGGATTGTGGAACATTTGACCTCCTGGTGAAGGGCGTTTAATACGTGAAATGTGTAAACACCACATTTCCCTACAAATGAATGGCATTTTAACAAACTGTTTTTACGTTGGAAAATGGATAAATTGTATAAGTGAAACATGGGTGATATAAAAAAAAACGTTAATCGCTATGGTTATATTAAATTTAAAATTGCATTTGCTAAGTAAGGATGGAGAAAAGAGTTAATTTTTATTGCATGAAGAACGCGATAAGAGAAGTACTGTCTCATTTCTAAATGGGTTCACAACCCCAGAAACAATGCCTGCTGCCAGAGAAATTTCCTGGGAGCCATGGCAGCATCTGGCAGACAACAGGCAGCAGTAAGAATTTACCTCACAGTTTAGGGATTTTCAGCAATACAGAAGGATGTTTCCAATGTTGGGACTGTAGCCAAACAGATATACAAGAAGCAACATTACCAGAATATAAAGTCTGAGATATCGTAGACATAATTGTGATAACCACAATATCATGATGGTAAGCAAATATAGTGTAAATATAGATTTACTACCCTTAACTCCACATCTACTCATGCATTTTGTGTATATTTTATGATTAAGTCATATGTTCCACTCAAAGGCCCTTTATTCATTTGCCTACATTTTTAGCTCCATCAACAGATCTACACCAAATCTGGCACTTACTTAGCATAATCAATAAAGGTGGGGCATGCCAAATTTTATGCAGTTCTGTGCAGGGAAAAAGGTAAGGGCGGGGAAAGAGATCCAAAATATAAAAACAATGTATATTTTGCCTTTTTAATTTTCATAGAAAATCTTACTTGTACCTACAGCCAAGACCCGTGAACATATTTGCTCCAAACCTGGGCATGAAAGTAGAACTTTACTCAGAAAGACATTCAGGAGTGTAAAACATGAGATAACATTTCACTTTTTCTGTGTATTTATACATTAACATGACATAAAATAACAGACTGCTTTATCCTCTAGCAAAGCAATCAAGGAACTCCCTCACCAGACAATAAATGATGACTGAGGATATTCATCTTCAAAATGAACATACTTCTGTGATATCTTCCCTCACGTCAAAATGTTCTGTCAACAGTGCTCTTCATTGTATTGTAGGTTTAAATTATACTATTGCAAGTATGGGCCTCAAATTCCAGGACTTGCAATTGCTTTGAATATAAAGCCAGGATTGACTGAAGATGTTACACATGAGTGCTAGTGAGATTGAGTGTGTGTGTGTGTGTGATGAGTGGGGGCCACTAGGTAGCCATGAGAAGCAGACTTTGTCATGTGTGAAGACTATAGTCTTTCTGCAAGGAAAAAGCGATTTCATAATTTCTACTGATGAAAAAATAATGTAGGCGTCTTTAGATATTACGTTACTACATGAGGAGTTGGGCATATGATACTGTGACTACGATGCCAAATTATGTTGAATTTAATGAATAGTACAGGAGATGACAAGTATGGATTCCATTAAAAACATTCTTAGAAGAAATGCTGCAAGGGGGTGCTTCCCCATCTAAAAAAGAATAGCAGGCAGTATGGGCATGAAGACCCACTACAGGTGTGCTTCCCAGCTTCATAGCAACTCACCAATATGAAATGCACTGTTCTGATTGTACAAACTAAGCATATCAGAAGTAAATGTGATAATTATTTATTTCATGCTCTGGCTATATCTTTGTACAGTATCTGTAGGTGAGATTGCAGTTTCTCCAGCCAACATACAGAGCATTTGTTTTAATGCTGGCTACTACTGCCTTTGCAAAAATCCTTAGCTTTGGTTAATTAAAAAGAAGGTATGCACCTAGTTTTGGTGTATACATTTTGTGATTTATCCACATGCCTGTGTTACTTTTCAATGGTAAGGTGGCGGTCGAACATGAGGGATCTGCACCATATTAGCGTATACAGCTAAGATCCGACTTGCCAAATTTTGTGCAGTTACATAAGGAAATAAATGGTTGGAGGGCGCTTTGATGTGCCAAAAAAGATCAGTTTTCCTTTTTGTTTTCTCACATAGGAATTTTTGCTTACTGCTACATAAAAAAGCTGAACGGATTTACACCAGTTTGGCAGGATTTCAGAACTCATCTCAGAAAGCACCTAACTCATTGTTTGGCATAAATCCAATCAGTAATGTTTGAGATATTAGCATTTAAAAAGAGGTGGCGGCTGAGCTTTATAGGCTAAATACTTTTGTATGTTGTGGTCATTTACAATTGTGATTTCCAAAACCCAGATTTCTGTCAACCACATTTGATTTGTTTCTAGGAATATGATTGGCTGATGAAGGGGATCAAAACCAAATCTTTTTGCAATCCGAAAAGCATACCTTTTGGTCAAAATCTCAATTGTTGTATTATGCAAAGGAAATTCCTCATTTAAGGGGAGGCATCAAGAAGGGATACTCAAAGGCATGGAAAAATAAAGTAAAATTGTGGAAAAATAATTTGCCACTGTAAAATACTACTTTTTGGGTAAAGAAACTTATGATTGCTGTCGCCATTTTGTATTCTGAACAATCCAAGATTTGCTTTTTTTTTTTAAATGTGAAAGGCAAATAATCAAGAATGTGAAGAATAACCTAAAACTGTTCAACCTTTTCAGTGAATATATACTTTCATACACAAACATGCTATGCAATTCATAGGGAAATAGCAAGAGATCAGGGATTTAAACTGTTTGGTGGGAAAGGGTAACTGTGTGACCATGTATAATAAGAAATATCCCTAGGAATGGAGTGGAGGTGAGTCTTCTATGAAGCCAGTATAAGAAGGCTACTAATGAAAGAGTCCCTAATAGATGAGGCTGTGGTACAATTAATGAGTAAGTGCAATATTCATGATAGTGCCACCTTCTGATGGGTTGACAATAGCCCATTTCTAGTGGCAGAGGTGGGGTCCACCCTGATTTCAGTGATTGAAGAAATGGTTTGACCATTACTCTCATATATATTCCTCAAAGACTGGGTTAGATTCTCCGTCCTAGTCTATTATGCCGAAGTGACACCTCTCTTTCTCTGTTGCTGAGGTAGAGTGAGCAATCTTGAGATTGGCTGGAAATAAGGCTCTAGGTCCTGGCAGAGTACCAGCGGATCCCTTTAGGATTGATCCTCTTATATGGACACCCTTGTTATCCAGGGTATTAAATGCTGCTGTGATAATTGGCCTGCCTAGTTCGTAGGCACGGTCCAATATTGTTCCTGTGTTTAAAAAGGATGATCAAGCTGACCCGAGAAGTTATAGGCCTATTTCCTTGATTGATACAACTGTTAAAAGTTCTGGGTCAGGTGATCCTGGAAAGGCTATCCTATGGGCTAAAAAGAATAGCATCATATCCGACTTACAGTATGGGTTCAGGCCTGGTCTTGGTACCATCAAGCAGTCTCTAAATCTATACTTAACTCAGAAGTACACTGTGACCAAAAAGGGCACCCTATTTTTAAGTTTCATGGATCTTACCTCGGCATTCAATCGTGTAAACCGTACTAAGTTATGGGTTACGATGTTGTCATTGGGTGCAGATCTGGTATTGGTGTCCTTCTTGAGGAATCTATATAGCGATATGTCCGCCTCTGTTAGCTTTGAATGGGCGGCTGTTGTTGAAGATCTTTCCCAATAACCTGTGGCGTCAGGCAGGGATGCATCCTGGCCCTTTTCTTGTACACCATCTACATCAATTCCCAAGAGGCGAAGTAATGTGATGTTCTCCGCATATGCCAGCATGCAATACCAGTACTGCTTAATGCAGATGACGGTTTCCTCATGTCAAGCACCGCCGAGGGGATACAACTTTTACTAGACATCTTTTCTGATTTTATGGACAATTTAGATCTTTCCATAAATCATTAGAAATAGTATGTAAAGGTTATTGGCAGAAAGCCCACCAATCAAAGCTTTTTTATTGTAACAAACGTAATATTGCACAAGTAGCCTATTTTAATTACCTGAGTATTTTGCTTGCTAACAGGAATGCCTGAGCTCCCCTTCTTATGTCTAAAAAATTAATGCTTTCTCGTACATGGTGAGTGGTCCTGGATTTTGGTGCCAGGTTGGGCAGGAAACAAATTAAGCCCCTTCTTCAAAATTATAGAGCTATATGTGTGTCCGCTACAACCTATGACAATGATATCTAGGAGTATATGGATTGCCATGTGATTCAGGTTTAGGAGAACAGGTTTGCCAGACGCTTGTTGGTGGTCCCGTAGAGCACCTCAACTTTTGCTGTCCACGAAGAACTGGGTCTTAAATATATCTCAGACACTATTGCCTTGACACCAGGAGTTTAATGTGGTACAAAAGTGAGCCAACCCTGATTATCAGGGACTATCTTTAAGTAGACAAATTAAAAGCAATACCTTGATTTGGTTATATAAAGTGGAAAGTCACCAGCATGGGCTTTACGGAACTATTTCTTACTCTGGAAAAGATTACTAAAGTAGACTATGACTTTGTTAAACACACTTTCATCACTCACGTTGTTGCCCTAAGGGAAAGTGCTGAATTACAGAAACCTGCTGCTCATGCCTTTTACCTAATAAAAACAGTACCCTCTACAGAACCTTACAAAACATGGGTGACTAATGTATATCATCAAAAAGAACAGAAGAGGGACTGATTGCTCAACAATGCACCCACGTCACAGATCTGGGTTAAAGCCATCGTTCTTTTGCTCACCATGCCACCACAGTTTGGCCCCGGCCATATGCAAATCAGTCTTGACCCTGCTTCACATGGGAACAGTCCAGCCCGAAATGACAAGCCAGGTCCTCCCTGGACCTGGAACAAGCATACTGAGACCAGTTTCAGGGTATCACTCCCTAATCAGCCAGGCTAGAGGCTAGCTTGAAACCAGTGGCACAGTGAGCACAGGACCCACGTCTCGGCATACCCTGACCACTTAGGGTGACAAAAGCAAGGATATGTGACTGGGGTGAATGTTTGATTTGTTCAGCATTCCGACCATCATTTGTTATTTTTGCGTAAAATAAATCTCCTTACTTTTGGTTATAAGCTTTCAATTTTTTAATAAAAAGTTGCACAGCTCAGAACTTACTGCCATTTGTAGAGTATTCGACGCCACGTTCATGCCAAAACTCACCTTGCCACATGGCTGGATAAAGCCCAAACTCAGGGCTACAGACGCCTATTCCAGCTGCCAGATGCCACTCCTTCTTCCCAAATACGACTGGAATTTGGCCTTTGCAAACAATCAACTATGCTTATAGCCCGGTTTCTATGATATGTTAAGCTCAAGGCGGCACCCACTGGATCCCTTAAAGATCTAATACGGTCCGGTATTCAAGATAAAAAGCTCCAATGGGAGCCCTAAGTGAAGGCCTCAATTGAACTATCGGGCGCAAAGAGCATTCTTGAACAAAACCTACAGCCGGAATTAAGCGCCAAAATCCTTGCCAAAAATGCAAAAATAAAATTGGGTGAAGAAGGGCAAGAGTTAGCACAAAAAGCACATGCGGTGCTGTCTGTAGTTTTCAAACAAGACCTGGGGCAAGCCGCATACCTATCTGGCCCTATGAACCTAGTTTACAAATAAGAACTCATGAGAATGGGATGCAGATTAATTTCTTCAAAAGTGTACAAATTTGGGAGCTTAAAAGGTTCCTTGAATCATAACTGCAAACTGTGCACAACTGCAAGCAAGAATCGATAAACGCTCTAGTTTAAAGAGTTTAAGGTGTTACTGGTTAAAACAACTATTTCGACATTTAGGTATAAAGCAAAGTAAAATAGCGAAAATTACATGTTTGAGCAGAGGAAATGCACAGTTCTCAGCCAGGTTTGTGAATTTTCTCTGGGAGGCCTACAAGATAACGAACATGAGTTCTGTGGACAATTAAAGTTGCAGATTGTTTTCGCCTAGTTAACACTAGCCCAAGAACACTCAGCGACTGGTTTTGCGGCTTATTAAAATTGCATGGTACCTGTCACTTTTGGGTGATGAGTAAAGGTATCTCCATAGACTACTAGTGCACTTTATGAACTGGTCTGTAATCTTGCTATGCTTTGTTGGCCGACAACGATACAGAGCTCTCCCACCTTTCAATTTTTGATAATGACTAGTGTGCTGCAGGTTTCAAAGGTTCCCTGATATCGTGCACTTCAAGAATTTGAGTGGAAAACTTGTGTATGCTGCATAATGCACAATGCACTTTACCACTTTGTCCTACAGCCTGTTGTCCGGAAATCTAAGTATTTAGTATGAAAGGAATTAGAAATGGTGATTTTTTTTTAAATGCCTAAACCGATGTCGCAATTGCTGCATGGTGTCTTGTGACATTTCTCCCCTTCCTTGTTGATTCGGTAACTTTAAGATCTTTTGCAAGCATGTGAAGTATAAACGTATTTCATCGGCTGCACTTAATTGTTGCTGTGAAATAGCTGAGCAGGTAGATTAATATTCAATTTACAAGAATGTTTTTTATATATTGAGATTTTATGGTTGATTAGAAAGGATGCAAAGATAATACACAATATTTTGGACAGGTCATGGAATATGTAATTTTATGAATGTAGAAGCGGTGGACTGGTGGTCGCAAGCTTTCAAAGTACAACACACTTTATCCTGCCACTTTTAACTGTTGTGAAATGGTTGAGTTTGTACAAGAACACTTCACTTACTAAAAGTTTTTATGTATTGTGATTTTAGAGTTGATTGAGGAGGATGCAAAGATAATGCACTTTATTTTCCAAAGGTCGCAGAATATGTCACTCTATGAATGTAGAAGCAGATGTCTGCAGTAGAATAGACAAATGCATAGTCTGAACCGAACAATTTTGCTCTTTTTTAGCATATCTCATATTTCCCATGTTATATTGTTATGGTTTTAAATAACTGGAAACACTACAAAAACTTTACCTACTTTGACATATTTTGAAGAGATGTGTATGTCACATTGGTGTCCCATGACATTACAAAGTAACTTTACCTTTGGACCCTTTTGTCTATTTAGACACACAACTCCTCTATGTCATGCCATATCCTTATGATATAGAGTGCTTCCCTCCTGGCATTGAGGAGAATCATTCTGCACACTGGTCTAGCATGACTCTTGACTGCTATTCTGCCAACATTTAGATTTTGGGGTGTTATTACAACTGTAGGGGCCAAACTTTGGTAAAATTTTTAGCAAGAACCATGTAATTGAGTTGAGATTAGGTGGGAGGTTGATTGTTGCGATGAACTGATGTAATGTTTTTTTCTATAAAGATAGATGTGTCACCCAGACATATTTCAGAAAGTGTAGGGTCTGCCCATAATGCACGCAAACAACGTTGCACAATTATAATTCAATGCACTGTATAACACGCTAGAAGAAAATAAGCTCTGTCGCTGGGAATACAGCAAAATTAATGTTCTTAAAAAGAATTCCCATTCAGGCAACTAGAATCTCCTAAAAAGAGGAGGTAAGCATAGGTTGTTCTCTTGAAGTGTTCATTTATAGGTCTTGTCTACAGACAGCTTTCATCGAAGATCGACATCAAGTATGTCTATTGTCTCCAAAACTTTGTGCGGATTCACCATACAGCGCCAGTGTTAATAACAAATGAACACTTTTAAGACTTCTCTCTTGCCAGATTTTGTGCAAATCCATCAACAGTTGATAATGGTATTCATAAATCAAAAATATTGTGAGCACCTCCCATTGTCGCCCGCCAACCCCCCCCCCAACTGGATCTTCACAAAAACTAAAATACTTGCTGTAGATGTAATTTACTAACTCCCTGCCACACCTGATGCAGATTCACTAACAGTGCATAAGCTGTGAGCCAATTAAAAAGTGATGTATTAGCGCAAAACTTAAAATACTAATAGAAAGCTAAAAACCTTTAAGGCGTCTGTCAAATGTTGTGTAAAATGGCTCCAAACTTATTAGCAAATGGACCCTTTTTATGGCCCATCTTTTTAACTGGAGTCCCTTTGCTGGATCTGCACAAATTTAAAAATATTAAGAGTAATCAACGTACTAATGGGTCTATTTACTAAGATTAAATGCTGTGTTTGCATCACAAAAGTGGTGCAAAATCTTTTTCCTGCTATTTACTTTCTAGCGTAAAACCTGTTTTATGCTGGAAAATAACTTGAAAGTAACACAAAGCAGTGCATAGCGCTGCTTTGCATTACTTAGTGCTAGGAGGGATGGGGGAGCGTACCATGAGTGGTGCATGGGCGTTCTGATATAACCCCCCAAGGTTTCTGACACTAATCCCTATTTACTGAAAGGTTTAGCATCAGAAAATAGCGCCCATTTCAGATGGTTTTGCATGTATGCTGTGGGAGGAGGTTTAAAGTAAGTCTATGCATAGTATTTTGTCCTGGAAGGGAAACCTTCCTGTACAAAAACCTATGCTAGACTCACGGAGACACATTTACACTACAAAGGTGTGTCTGTGGCGCACGGACGCACATTTCTGATTGATCAAACCTAATTTAGTTGGCACAGGAGACAGTTCTAATTCTGCTGTTTGTTTGAATCTGCCAGAGTGTAAGTCACTTTTGCATCTATACATCTCTTCAGTTCTTGTGCTGTTGACACACTGTGCCCTGACTTCATAGCTGTACTGTTCACAAAACTGCTTGCTACAGTATGGCTGTACTTCCTCGTCAGATAAGGCATTTGAAATGCATTTCATCCACAGTCCGGTCTGTTTATATTGCCTAAAACAACAGATATTTTTTTGGGGGGTTTATATAGCGCAAACTTGACCCGAAGGAATCAGAGCGCTTTACAGGAGCACCAGTTGCGTTATAGATGGACACATTCATTTTATTTTGTTTTGTTTAGGCACGGGGAGATTACATGATTTGCCCAGAATCACAGGATGTGGAGCGTCCCTGCCGAGACTCGTCACGGTTGATTGCTCTAGCCGTAAGGCCACATTCTCTGCCCCAGATATTAGGAACATCGGCAGACCAGAATGCCCAAACATTTATGAATGCACAATACCATCGTTTTTCAGTAGTTATGTCATCGTCATATGTATAGAACACTATCACACCCTCCTGATTGTTTTTGAGTCTATCTGTATTTTACGTAAGGTTCTAGGAAATGTTACTGATTTAGTCATGGTGTGTTGGTCTTGCTGTATTTGGCCAGAGCAAACCTGTATACCCAAAAAATAGTTGGAATGTGGTTCGCACTGGTTAATGGGAAGAATATGATCGTCGGATCCCAGCAGGTGTATTTGTAGTATATCATACACCTGATTGCAAGTGCTAAAAACACTCCCATTTCTTTTCTTGCAGATGTGAGTGTTGCCCACTGCTGAGCCAACACAATCTGCTCGGGTGAAGTGCATCACTGGCCGAATATAAATAAATACAGACACAACTCAATTATACACGGAGGGCCTGCTTCGCAAAGGTAAACTTACACTTTTGTGTGAGTTTACTAGTTTTTGGTATTCACAAACTATGGGGCCTATTAGGATGGCGGACGGACCTGCGTCCGTCCGCCACCCCAGAAGTGGAGGGACCGTCCACAGGGGCAGCGGCGGTCCCTCCGTGCGAATTAGGGTGTGACCGCCACCCTGGCGGTCACATCCTGTAACTTTAACATTGCGGCGGGTGCTGCTTGAAGCAGCACCCGCCGCAATGTTAAAACTGCATGCATTGCATTTGCATGCACAAAGCAGCAGGCACCGCACGGTGCCTGTCGCTTTGTGAATGCAAATGCAGGGGGGTACCATAGGTAGCCCCCATGTGCACCCCACCACCCCTTCACCCTGGGGGCCCGCAAGGGCCCCCCCAGAAGTAAAGGTCGACATGCTTTTCCACGGCGGAAAAACCGCCGCGGAAAAGCATGTTTAGACATGCTTCCTAATTTGTCTGGCGGTGTCTTGCAGACACTGCCACCAAATAGCAGGCTACACCCCGCGGATCAGCGGCAGACGGACCTGCCGTCCGCCGCTGATCCTACCGCCATCCTAATCTGGCGGGGGGTCTTTGTAGCCACCGCAGCGGTGAATCCGCATTCTCCGGGCCGGCGGTGGTTTCCGCCATCCCCGGAGGATGCGGATTCACTGCAATCCTAATCGGCCCCTAAGTGCGGAGTTTTATGACTCCGCACACCCTATAGTTACATGTGCGGAGTTCTCCCCCCCAATTGCAGAATCTCCAATTGTGGAGAAATCCACATACATAAGCATAGGGAGTATAGTAAGTCGTAAACTTCTGTGCGTTATTTGTGTATACAAAATAGTAGGAAACTTGCATACAAGTGTATGTTTACCTCTGTGAAACAGGCCCACAGCTAGAAAGAAAATGGTAGGTGCAATAGGGAGACCTGTGGTAGGAGACAATATTACTTATCTGACCAGTGTTAGATGGATGCAAGATGTTTTACCTAATATTTTATGCTACACAGTCCCATGGGAATGATACTAATACTGCAGTCAAACCAAGCCTTGAAGTCATAGGTATATAACCTATACAATAGTATTTGTGAGGTCCACTTAAAATATACTTACAAGAAACACAGAAAAACTCAATTATGAAGAATGTATTAGTATATGTGAGGTCTGCTTAGCTGTTACTAACATGGAATGTAACGTGTTGCTTTGAACTTTAAAAGTATATGTGCATTTATCCCACAGGTAATTTACACTGTGAGTAGAAATTTTACGATTTTACCTAGAAAATGTTAATACTTGTAATATGCTCTCACAAGTGATTGAAAAGGAATGTAGGGATTCAATCATCAGTAGCCCATAGTCTTAGGAAGATCAACCCAATGCAATTGAAAATGAAGGTAAAAAAATATATACTGTTGCCCAGATTGTTACTTTTAGGGTGATCTAGCGAAATGCAATATATAGTACATGTAGAGAGTCACATAGTTCCCAAAAATATATTTTTGGGGAGAATGCAGTTAAGGAATACAAAAAACACAGAAGTAAGTATTTCATGGAATGTATGTGCAGAGGCTGCCCTGTTGGTGCCTGTCTAGTGCCACAATCTGGCAGTTTTTCGCTTTTGTAATCAAATGTATTTTCCTCAGGCTCTAAAGGATGGATGTAAAAGGAGGCCCTGCAAAGATCCCTACCTCTTACCTGCACATGCAAGAGATTCTGCATCTGCAGTGTTAATCCACTGAGCATTGATCAAATATTCAACAGTTAACTCATTACATTTAGCAGAATGAGAAACAGTTAAAAAAAACTACATTGCGGTTAAGACTACAAATTGGTAAAAGAAGCAGTTGTTTTTTTAAACAAAGTGCACAAGAAGGAAGACACTTTGGAAGCTAGACAAAATTCAGATTTGAACATGCTTTGTCAATAAAACTTGTTGAAATGCCTGTAAGCAGAAATTGTTGCCACTGTGCAAAATACTAATCTAATGTATTCTTGAAATTCAAATTAAATTATGCAAAGAAGAGCACTGAGGAAAAAAGTCAAAATGTTTAGGATTTAAAAAGTGAGAACCGTTCCCCCGGAATAACCAATGAATCTGCTCCTCCAGTTTGTAGCGGCATTCATCAACAACATTTATTTAACAGGTACGCAACTGATTTTTTTCAAACAGTGCTTTGGTAATCAAGTGAAGGATTTTTGCCCATCAAGAACAGTTTGCAAGAGCCAATACTGCAGACTATGGACAATTTATTAAGGTATGATTTGCAAACAATTCTTAACAACTGCATGTCAAAAGATAGTTTTCGCAGTAGTTAAATCAGTCCCCTTTACTAAAAGCACTAAAAAACGCCTGGCTGATGTTAGCAGTAGCAAATCCAAACACTTTTGCAATAACTTATGATCTACTGTGAGTCCCAAAGATTGGCATGCTTTAACCTACACTTTCACAAATTCTAAAGTGATTTTAAGTTGTTAGTGGTATATTAGTAATGTGGCTGTATGCTGTATGCCAGAGGTCTAAGAACTCTCTATCAATGCACAAAACAACACAGGGGAGGCAACGCTTCATAGATCAAATTATGTGAGGCACATTGCATAGCACAGGAAGATATCACTTGTGGCAGATTAAAGGACAAAACACATGAAATATGCAAAATGCAGGGGGAAACGCTGCAGTTAGGAAAGGCACAACTCATATGAGATATTGTTTATCGCCGATAGGCGGGATTTTTATCTTGGTGGGGGGGCCAAGGAAAAAGAGGCACAAAAACGTTTGCAGTGGCCACTGTCACCATATACGCTTACATTTAGAAAATGCCTTTAGATGGACTGAGCACATCAATGGCAATGCAAAAAGGAAAACATTACAATATTGACCCCTTCCATGCTGGGCCGTTTCCGCCGCTGTGTGGTAAACAAAAGAACAGGGCGGGGCCGTGACGAACCCCAGTCGTCATCAGCACACGAGCTCCGCAGAGCGTGACGGCTGGGGTTCGTCACCAGCATGGAAGGGGTTAAATAAACATTGTGTCTGATTAACTCACGGAAAATATTGGTTTTTCATAAGCCCAGCTTATTTACGACTCATGAAGCCAGAGAAGTCTTTAGTTTGTATCAAGAAAGTCCAAAATGTTAAAGTTAATCATGTGTAATTTATACAAATATTGCACAACTTTCAGTGAGGAAAGTATCAGTGTGGTGGAGGTTCCATGGGGTGTAACCTCAAAGAAAGGGAAAGTCAGATATACGGTCAATCAGTTCTAATTGTGTTACTGGTCATGAATCAGTAACACTTAAAACCATTTACATAGTTTTAAAATGGCTTTGTGCCCGTGATGAAGACCCATAAGGAGTGAAAACTGATGCGATTGGTACAACCAAGTCGAACTGGATTGGCAGCATCGGATTATTGTATTAGAGAAACCTTGTAAAGAGCAATCATTTTTCCGTGACCCTAATTAATTTATGCATTCAAATGCAAGATCCTTTGGACTGCTCCCACATGTTGAGGAATAAATCATAGAGTGCCCTATATACAAAGACCTACCCATCCATTTTCTATGACACCAAAAGCCAAAGTGGAAATCTCATTTATATCCTTTACTGTACGTACTATTGTTTATCAATGCTCTCCCCGTGTACTGCCATCTAAAATCACTCAGCAGCTTTCCATTTTATCTTGCTCAATTAAAAAACTATACACAAACGGGCAATATTTTTTTGCGAAATCTTGAATGCTATAAGAAACAACATCTATTCCCATTTGCCCTACTATGAGGCAAAACTTTTGCTTAGATAATATTTTTGTTGTATTGCAAACAAATGTAAAGAAATATGCAGCTTCGTAAAAATTCTCCAAGCTCAAGCAATGCAGATTTCTTCCAGTTGAGGACACGGCACAGAACATATTGGGCCACTTCAAGAATTTACAGCTGAATATTTTTGAAGAGTGACTTGCCCTTCAGAAAAGGGTGGCTATTGTTTCTTTTGACTGCAGTTCCCAATTTAAAAATCTGGAAATTCATGGAACACTATTTTCGATATGGAGCTTCTAAGACTGATGGGCGCACAGGATACTTATTATGGTATCGAACAGAGTGTTCCATGAATTTCTTCGGTACTAACCGAAAGCTACTAATCCGAATGATAAACTTATGTGGAGGACTTTCAATTTATATTGTGTGGATGGACTGTCATGTTAAAGGATCAAAGAAAACACTTGCTTGACACTATTTAGAGCTTTGATGAAGTTCCAGGAGCATTTGGAGCGAAACGCAGTGGCTGGATTTTAACCTTTTTCATTGAAGAAAAGAGAATTAAGGATATACTTTGAATACACATTGGAGTTCAACTATTTCCTGGTGCACCTTCCTATGTACTATAATCTTTGATCTGCTGGACAGGGGCACTAAACAGTGGCAGGTGCTGGAAGAATTGTGCCCAGAACATTATACACTATACAAATTATGATTTAGCTGTTGTTTCGTATTTTTTATGTTGTCTTTTTATGTAATTGACATTACCATGAAAAACATTAATTAATAACATGGTATCCAACACATGAAATACAGCTTGAGGCAACATTACATTCGAAATTCACCACAAAATGAAAATTCAACACATGGTCTTAAATAAAAGCTTGACAAGATGGTAAACACCTCCTGCTCAGGAGATCGGTGTGCTGCTTAACAGCATTTTTTTTAATCTGACTTTTAACAGCATTATCAAAAGTGGCAACAGAATCATGTACATATATGTCGAGCAATACACGGCATGGGAACAAAAGAAATAAATGGAAACTATGTCAACCACTGAACCTCGAGCAGGAATGCAGCAAAACCATCAATTTATAAAATTCTATTTGATATTGCTACATGATCCCATTTTTGTCATTCCCTTTATACTAGTATCATCTGATCAACTCTTCTGTCTGACTAGCGCTTAGGAGTACAGTGGTGAGCTGGTTAGCCTCTTTCCATGCCAACTGGTTGGAAGCTATGAAGGAAGACATGCCCGAATTAGGCATCTGTTCATCAGCTTGATATCTGTGCCTTTTCCCTCTGATGGAAAAGACAGCCTGCAATTGTGCACTTTACTTTATGGCTACATAGACATTTTCGTTGCCTAATCCTTAAGCGCTCAAGCACATTGGAAGCTCAGTTTGGACCAACTCAGCCCCTTAGACAAATTCTAGTTTGAGAAACTTCTCTTCAAAATCCCACTATCTTCAGAACTTCCACACACAAATCACTGCTGCTGTGAATAATATCAAGCAAATACAAAGATGATGGACGGAGCACCGAAACTTTTCAGATACTCACCCACAGTCACACATCTGTGTTGAATCCATCATCATTCTTTAGCTCACTTCGCCACCCCAGTTCAGACCCAGCCATATGTTAATAATATCGAAGCACACATAAACAGAAAAGTCTATACTGATTTGCAACCACCAATCCCCAAATCCAGGCTGATCAATTCTACACTTTTCAATTTCTATTAAAGCAACTTTCTACACAACAAGGGTAATTTTATTCGACCCAAGTCCATCGTTACATATAGCAAATATGTTGGAACGACATTCGTAGAGCACTCAAACCAGGTGTACCTCAACTGATACAACACAATATTTATAAGATCAAGTTAAGGCACATATTGTGATTCTTCAAATTCTCTGGCTACCCTGATTTTATGACTAATCTCTACCCTCAAATAATATTCTGTGAGAGTCTCCAGATCTATACCCTTCAATCTCAAAGATAATCCCTTCATGGGAAGCCTACCCTGGTGACCGTTTCATGAACGACCATTAATGTGTGCTGAAAAGTGATTGGGGCATACTGGAGTTCAGTGTTACAGTCTGCATAAGATCCTGGATGGAACATGTTTTTGACTGTTTTGCCACTTCACCTCCCACTTGCAATCTGAGGCCATTCCTCAGTCTGTGTACAAAATAGAGCTTAAAAGTAACTGAAGTTAGACGTGATTTTAACAGTTTCGCAAAATTTAAGACCATTATTAAATGTATGCAAAATTATCCCCGAACAGTGTCCAACAGAGAGAAATCTTTTAAAACTAAGAATAAATAGTTTGTATTTGAACACAGCAAAAAAGCAGGAAGCTCTCCAACAAAGTAATAGGATTCTCTTAACTACTCTTTCACATGTACAAACAAGTTTCATGTACTGTTCTTTGCCAATGATCAGCACTATTCACAGCCATCTGTATGTGGCTATGAGCTGAGCATGGATGCCATGCAGAGCTTGATGGGGGCTTCTCAGAAGTGTCTTGGGTACTGGTGCAGTAGAACAAGATCATGAGTGATCATGTGCGCCTGTAACCCCTTTTCTTTCAAATGTATTTTCAAGGTTTACCTGGAAATTAAGGCAGAGGAAGCAAGCCACACAGTATCCCTATTAAATTAGGAAGTTCCTGGGTAAAATGTTGTAGGCATGGCATGACTTGACATGCACGCATTTAAGATTCCTGTGTAATCTTTTTGTTAATTTTAGCATTCAGGAGAGATATAACAATAGTATTTGAAGCTGAAACACAACTAGATCTTATCACACATGCTCAGGTAAGAGAAATGAAGGCAAAAGCAGCACGAGCTTTGCCACGCCTCCAAAAGTGTAAGTAAAATTTTATTGTATGATTAATAAAAATCTTACAATTAGAACAATCTTTAATACACCCTTTAAAACATAGCAAATAAATCTAAAAATTCTTAATAATCTTATTCAGACAATTTCTTCAGATTATACCAAAAAAACATTATAAACATTAATTCAATCCGTCATTTTTACAAGACATATTGATAAAACTCTTTATGGTAATAGCCTATAAAATTTCATTACGTATGTGCAAGTTCATTTGTATAGTGCAAAAACAAATTTCTAGCTATTCAAAACCTCCAAATTTTCTGGGCTCGACTCACTGGCGTCCAGTTTCTTTTTTACAAGTATCAAAAATGTAGTGAAATTAGCGTTCATTATAATGTCCATTGGTCAAAAACAAACCACCATAGCATGTCTACATGTGCGAACACCTCTATCAATGAAGCCGTTTTTCAAATATCGCTTTCTTTCAGCAGTCATTACAGTACATATGCAAACCAAATGAATAATATTTTCTTGCCATAAATTGCATCATCTGCAAGGAGTCGGTGTAGATGGTCTTAATCAAGGCATCGTATGTTTTAAGCCTGGCAAGTTGCCGAATCTTGCTTTCATAAATATATTTTTGGTTTGTACTGTCCAGGGTATTCTTAAATATGGTTGAAAATTAAGACTTGTATATTCATTCACTGTCATCCATGCAGGCAATCTCTTGATAAACAATTCTTTGTCTTTCAGAAGAGATAGATGTTTTACTGATTTGTTAATTATTTTCTTAAAAACATGCGGAGTTAAAGACATTTCCCAGATATCAACAATTGACAATTCTTTCAGAACCATTTGAAGATATTTGTAAATTCTGTTGCATCTCTTGCCACAGTAGACCACACATTGGATTATTAATATTAGTTTTAATTTGTTTCCAGGTCTTTACATATTGACCCAACCTTGCAATTTGCTGGTTGCAGAGGCCAAATTCCAGCCTGATCTGAGCAGGCGATGCATTGGGTGGAAGTCGAAACAAATATTTAAAAGTCTGTGTGATGAATACCATAGTGATGCAATTCCCTCCATAAAATTTGCCTATCCACCCAGTCAAAGGCGGCTTTAAAATCAACAAACCATAAATATAATGGCTGTTTTTTTGTTTTATATATATTTCCAATAATGTTCCCAGCCTCCCACAGTGTATAGTTATTGAGTCTTGAATGGAGGAAATGAATTAAAATCTCAGCTCCGCCACACCATCTGCAACTAAAATGAGATAGCCAACTGAAGCATTTCGATCAGCGGTGATGGGCTTCACCGCAAACTGGTCAGTCATCAGACAAGTCATAACCCATAAAAATTGGATGACTTACCAACCATGGCATTTAGTTATCTTGCCAGTCTGCTCTCACAGTAAATCTATTTTGAGCAGGAACACACTGCAGACCATCCAAGAAACCTACGTTTTTTAAGTGCTGATTGAACCCATAACACATTGCAGCAGCTGTTCCTTTTGCACATGTACATGCTATCTCCTCACTGGATTTTTGGCAAACCTTGTAGTCTTACAGCCAACTATTCAAGGGTTGGACATGGTAATATTACATAAATAGGAAATAAGTAGGCCCGCTGGAATTATGCTACAATGAAGTACTAAATTCTGCATCAAGATCGACTAAATTACGAGACAAGAAATGGTAAATTACGTGGCAAAATGCAGCAAATTCTGTGGCCATATTATTTTGATATCGTCACTGTAACCAACATTAATCCTCTCAGGCCACACATTTCCTCTCCTTAGAACCAGTTTAATACTTGAATACAGTGATAAGCAACTGAAAAGTGTCCAGTTAGCTTGTAAGGAACTGTCCCTGCACTGCACCATATGTGGAGATTTTAGTAACTAATTTTTGATCCAAATTAGCTGGGAAATAAATAGGTTGAACATTGCAAATTATGCAACAGGTGATGGCTTATGTGCCAAGTGACAAATTCATAATAGTGCAGAAAACGCTGTGCATCACATAACATAATTCCTGTGGTATAGGTCATATGAAAATGCAGTGTCCACCAACACCTGGTATACATTTTACCTTTGCGACCCAAGATACATTTTCTTTCACAAGAGAGAGAGAGAGAGAGAGAGAGAGAGAGAGAGAGAGAGAGAGAGAGAGAGAGAGAGAGAGAGAGAGAAAATATATATATACACCTTCAAAATATCTGGTAATATCCACAAACTTTTTAAGGTTTTCACTGCATTTTGTAGAACCTCCCTCTCACCCCTAACACACCCTATCCCATCCATAATCCTAACCTTACGACAGTGGGAATCCACAGTAAGGCCTGATTTTTTTTATCTGTGAGTGAACTTTGCAATTCAATTCCCAAATACCGCTTTTATGATTCAAGACTTGGAAGGATACATTGCTTTTTTACACAGCAAAACTTAAATTGGAGACAGAAAAAAGCTTTGAGAATTGGGCAAATAGTGTCTGACCAAAGTAGGCCAAGCAGCATGGTTCAGAATTAAGGTTGTACTCCTGAAGAACTAAATTTATATATAAAACATATATCCCAAGGATTTTTATTTTCATTGAAAGTGTGTGTAATTAACAAATGTGAATAACATGTTGACAGCAAATACCAGCTTGATTTTAGTCTGCAGAACACATTTGTGAAGTAAAATATTTTGTATCTCATTCAGCGTTTTTCGAACACATTTAAAGCTTTGAATACAAATTTTAAAGGTTTTGGTCAAAGCATATGTACTCTGAATTTACAGAACAATTCAGACAAAATATATATTTGAAGGAGAACGTTGGTAGTGTCCTAAAACATGGACACAACAAACAAGGTGTTTTGGAAAATGCATAAAATTATATCCACAAACTCCCTGTTTCAGAAGGAAGTTTCAGTTTAAGATATATATATATATATATATATATCTATATATATATCTATATATATATATATACGCTGACACTCCCACAGCGCACCGCACAAGCCAGCACTCCCCAGGAGAAGAACGGACACCAAATCCGGTAATGATGCAGCAGAGTTTTTTTATTTATTTCGTTTCAGTGTGCCAAGGGTGCCGCGATCCGACGCGTTTTGGCGATCCTGTCGCCTTGCTCACCATTTGCTCACTATTTCTAATGGTTGTAAAAAAAAGACGTTTGTTTTTACCTGATTTTAGTGGTACTCAGTTAGTTGACCTCAAAAGAATGGAAGGCTGACTGGGCCTTTCTGGAATTCAAAGTTGCGACCCGTATTCGATTTACTTTGCGCTCTATTTTAATAACGTGAGATGCATGACAGTGTGAGTATTTAACTCACTGAACCATCTTGCTGGCTGTTTTTGCTATAATGCACAACTTTGTGTAAAATGGCGCCGGTGGCGTTTGCTTTAGTCCAACTGTGGGGCATGCACAAAGGAATATTTTTAGAGTTGCATATTATTCCTTCTGGTAGAGCTGGCATAAACAACAAATAGATGGAACAAGCATTGCAGAATATATGTTGCAACTCCGTTACACTACTATATATATATATATAGTAGTGTAACGGAGTTGCAACATATATTCTGCAATGCTTGTTCCATCTATTTGTTGTTTATACCAGCTTTATGCCAGCCATATATTGCAGAATATATGTTGCAACTCCGTTACACTACTATATATATATAGTAGTGTAACGGAGTTGCAACATATATTCTGCAAAGCTTGTTCCATCTATTTGTTGTTTATGCCAGCCATATATTGCAGAATATATGTTGCAACTCCGTTACACTACTATATATATATATATATAGTAGTGTAACGGAGTTGCAACATATATTCTGCAATGCTTGTTGCATCTATTTGTTGTTTATGCCAGCTTTATGCCAGCCATATATTGCAGAATATATGTTGCAACTCTGTTACACTACTATATATATATATATATATATATATATATATATATATATATATATATATATATATATAGTAGTGTAACGGAGTTGCAACATATATTCTGCAAAGCTTGTTCCATCTATTTGTTGTTTATGCCAGCCATATATTGCAGAATATATGTTGCAACTCCGTTACACTACTATATATATATAGTAGTGTAACGGAGTTGCAACATATATTCTGCAATGCTTGTTCCATCTATTTGTTGTTTATGCCAGCTTTATGCCAGCCATATATTGCAGAATATATGTTGCAACTCCGTTACACTACTATATATATATATATATAGTAGTGTAACGGAGTTGCAACATATATTCTGCAATGCTTGTTCCATCTATTTGTTGTTTATACCAGCTTTATGCCAGCCATATATTGCAGAATATATGTTGCAACTCCGTTACACTACTATATATATATAGTAGTGTAACGGAGTTGCAACATATATTCTGCAAAGCTTGTTCCATCTATTTGTTGTTTATGCCAGCCATATATTGCAGAATATATGTTGCAACTCCGTTACACTACTATATATATATATATATAGTAGTGTAACGGAGTTGCAACATATATTCTGCAATGCTTGTTGCATCTATTTGTTGTTTATGCCAGCTTTATGCCAGCCATATATTGCAGAATATATGTTGCAACTCCGTTACACTACTATATATATATATATATATATATATATATATATATATATATATATATATATATATATATAGTAGTGTAACGGAGTTGCAACATATATTCTGCAAAGCTTGTTCCATCTATTTGTTGTGTATGCCAGCCATATATTGCAGAATATATGTTGCAACTCCGTTACACTACTATATATATATAGTAGTGTAACGGAGTTGCAACATATATTCTGCAATGCTTGTTCCATCTATTTGTTGTTTATGCCAGCTTTATGCCAGCCACATATTGCAGAATATATGTTGCAACTCCGTTACACTACTATATATATATATATAGTAGTGTAACGGAGTTGCAGCATATATTCTGCAATGCTTGTTCCATCTATTTGTTGTTTATACCAGCTTTATGCCAGCCATATATTGCAGAATATATGTTGCAACTCCGTTACACTACTATATATATATATATATATATATATATATATATATATAGTAGTGTAACGGAGTTGCAACATATATTCTGCAAAGCTTGTTCCATCTATTTGTTGTTTATGCCAGCCATATATTGCAGAATATATGTTGCAACTCCGTTACACTACTATATATATATAGTAGTGTAACGGAGTTGCAACATATATTCTGCAATGCTTGTTGCATCTATTTGTTGTTTATGCCAGCCATATATTGCAGAATATATGTTGCAACTCCGTTACACTACTATATATATATATATATATATATATATATATATATATATATATATATATATATATATATATATATATAGTAGTGTAACGGAGTTGCAACATATATTCTGCAAAGCTTGTTCCATCTATTTGTTGTTTATGCCAGCCATATATTGCAGAATATATGTTGCAACTCCGTTACACTACTATATATATATAGTAGTGTAACGGAGTTGCAACATATATTCTGCAATGCTTGTTCCATCTATTTGTTGTTTATGCCAGCTTTATGCCAGCCATATATTGCAGAATATATGTTGCAACTCCGTTACACTACTATATATATATATATAGTAGTGTAACGGAGTTGCAGCATATATTCTGCAATGCTTGTTCCATCTATTTGTTGTTTATGCCAGCTTTATGCCAGCCATATATTGCAGAATATATGTTGCAACTCCGTTACACTACTATATATATATATATATATAGTAGTGTAACGGAGTTGCAGCATATATTCTGCAATGCTTGTTCCATCTATTTGTTGTTTATACCAGCTTTATGCCAGCCATATATTGCAGAATATATGTTGCAACTCCGTTACACTACTATATATATATATATAGTAGTGTAACGGAGTTGCAACATATATTCTGCAATGCTTGTTCCATCTATTTGTTGTTTATGCCAGCTCTACCAGAAGGAATAATATGCAACTCTAAAAATATTCCTTTGTGCATGCCCCACAGTTGGACTAAAGCAAACGCCACCGGCGCCATTTTACACAAAGTTGTGCATTATTGCAAAAACAGCCAGCAAGATGGTTCAGTGAGTTAAATACTCACACTGTCATGCATCTCACGTTATTAAAATAGAGCGCAAAGTAAATCGAATACGGGTCGCAACTTTGAATTCCAGAAAGGCCCAGTCAGCCTTCCATTCTTTTGAGGTCAACTAACTGAGTACCACTAAAATCAGGTAAAAACAAACGTCTTTTTTTACAACTATTAGAAATAGCAGCAGTAATATACAAAGTGATGCATAAAAAAATATTGATATTAGGGAAATTGATTAAATCCAATTTATACACATTTTTCAACAAGGAATGTAGTACACCTGATTTGCTCCAAATCAAGGAGTTGCACACACAAATAAAATTGAAAACTTATTTGCACTGTTTTATGGGTTCCTCTTACTTATTTAAGGCAAAAAACAGCACATTACTAATATTTTTTTTGACAAAACGTATTCTTGGAATTTGTTAAAACTTACAAAACTTTACATCAGCAATACATGCTTCACAATCCGTTTCCATCATTTTCGGACTGGTGCAAAAATATTCTCAACTTAGAATGAATCAAAATCAGTACGTGTTCAGGTAACCGCCATACTGATGCAGCATTGTTCAACTAGCTCAGGAGATTGAGCACCTGCTGCAGAGAGCTTAAAGCACCCCAACGTTCTGGTGGTAAGATGAGAATAGCAAGCACATTAAATGGGCAGGTACTGTTCAGTACTGAGTACCTGCACTTCTTTAATGTGAAAGGGTGAGTTGCTGCACTTCGAGCACTGTTGCAATTAGTGCTTTAAATGTAAATATAGAAGTGCAGATACTCACTATTTAGAGTATGCGTTTGGTCCTAAGAAGTGCAGGTACTCACTACATAGAGTGTATGTTTGGTCCTGAGAAGTGCAGGTACTCTGCTTTTCAAATTAATGAAGTTAAGGTATTCAGTACTCGTCCATTTAAAGCACTGGTTAAAATATATTTAATGGGCCATTACCCGCACTATTCAGAAGCAAACAGGTGCTCTAAATAGTGAGTACCTGCACTTCTCTATTTCCATTTGAAGCACTCGGCATAACTGATTTCGGTGATGTCATGGAAGTATGGGGCTATAATTCAGCTGGAGGGGTATGCTCAAAATTGGGAGTGCCAAGAAACCGCGCAATTAAGAGTAACATACAAAAAATGTATATGTGTGCTTTTTTTGTTGAATATTTGTAGAAGCTAAGAAGAGCGGTTGGCGACTGTGTGGCCTAAATCAGAGATTAGTGACGTAACTTGGCCTTCTACTCTTTTGTGTGGTAGTTGGCAAAAGGCCGTCCGGCACTAAAGCCCCAAAGCCAGCGTTAGTGAATATGAAAGCGCCGAAACGGAACTGTGGGCGACATTTCCGATGAAGAGGTTTCTTGTACTTCAGAAAAACGAAAAACCTATTGATATTAACATATTTCGGGGCTTAAGGGGAGGCGAAGGAACCGTCCCCTCGCTTGGTCTGTTACCAGCAAAATTAGGTATATGACGGTGTGACGCCGCTTACTCACCGATGTTCACTAGATTTGCCTCGAATTGCATCCTAGTGACAGGAAACAGTTTTACATTTTTCGCTGGCTAGACCCAGGAGGCAAGAGTGAGTGAGACGGCTTTCCCAAAGTCTGCGCCCTCTGGGGTTTCCCACTGCCCATACTACGGATCGTAAATTTGGAAATCAACAAGATTCGTGTAAAACAGTGCTTTAAATGGGCCGGTACTGAGTGCCGGCACTTTTTTTTATTTTGAGAGTACCTGCACTTCTCAAGAGAGCCGTCATAGTTTTATTTGCTGAGTACCGGCACTTTTCAGAAACAAGCAGGCCCTCTGACACAGAGTTCCTGCATTCCAAAAGTGTATTTTGTGGAAGCTTTAATATTAATAGCTTAAATCAAAGCATTGCACTGAGAAGTACTACTTAAAAGTGATAGTTGTGTACAACTGGTAGTCTGAACTCACATATTTAAAAGTATTTTTCATACTCGGTAATGCATTTTTTTGATGAAATAAAGTAGTTGACTTACACTCGATCATACATGTTAAGCATGAAAGCCGCGATTTATTCAGGTTTTCAGGTTTCATTTTGTGCAAATGAGAAATGGCTAAATGTGTCTTTCCTTTTATTAAAGGCTTTGTTTTTACCTCTTAGTTCATTTTCTGCAGTTTTTAAATACAGCGCGAACTCGACCCCAAGATTGAGCGCCTTGCGGGAGCACCAGTTTGATTACACAAGGATAAATGCACTGTCATAGGTACGTGGAAATGTAGTGATGTGCCCAGAATCACAGGCTTGAGCCGACGCCGAGACTCGAACCTGGTTCCACAGTCAGCAGCTCTGACAGTAATTCCACTTCTTGGGTGAAGGGGGAGAATGACAGGCAGACTGAAGCCACATGAAAAGATCGGCTCGATATGGGCTCGAGGTTCAAACAGGTCCTCGAGTTGAGCACGAGCCAGGCTCCTGCGGCTCGCCCACCTGGACACCGCAGTCACTGATAAAGCCATGGGAAGTTTTTTACCTATCGCCTGCACCAGTGGAAGGAGCATCATGCAAGCATCAAAAGTGCCGTCCCGTTCTATCAAATTTCCTTCAGCCGCTCTAGCGCCTAGAGAGGAAACTGGCCGCTAGCGCTAGATTAGCAGCAGTTTATATCACTTTGCAGCGGGTCTTACCCCGAGTCCCTGGTCGATGCTCTCCGCCTCTGCCGCGCTGCCACTGCCCCCGGGACCTGGAAGAGCGCCCTCTCGCCTCTGGGGCAGCGCGCCTGGAAAGACAGATGGATGGCAGCAGTGGCAGAAAGGTACCTGGCACGGACAGCCCTCCATGGGCGGGCGTCAGGGAGGGACAGAGCGCGACCGCCCCGTCACCGCCCCCTCACAAGAAGTAGGCGAGGGGAGCGGGAGCGGCCCGAGGCCAGAACAGGCACCCTTTCCGCCTCCTACCTTTTTGTTTTATCTTACCTCTGTACACCCATTAATCACTCTCCGTTTTCGGAAGTGCGCGGCGGGGAAGGCAAAGCGGGATAGGATACTGCCTGTCTACAGCATGACATAGGCCCGGGCAAAGCACTGAGAGCCTGAGGGAGAGTACCTGCACTTTCAGCAGAGGTGCATAACTTTTAATTGGAGATTACCTGCACTTTCAGCAGAGGTGCACTACTTTTAATTGGAGAGTACCTGCACTTTCAGCAGAGGTGCACTACTTTTAATTGGAGAGTACCTGCACTTTTAGCAGAGGTGCACTACTTTTAATTGGAGAGTACCTGCACTTTTAGCAGAGGTGCACTACTTTTTATTGGAGAGTACCTGCACTTTCAGCAGAGGTGCACTACTTTTAATTGGAGAGTACCTGCACTTTCAGCAGAGGTGCACTACTTTTAATTGGAGAGTACCTGCACTTTCAGCAGAGGTGCACTACTTTTAATTGGAGAGTACCTGCACTTTCAGCAGAGGTGCACTACTTTTAATTGGAGAGTACCTGCACTTTTAGCAGAGGTGCACTACTTTTAATTGGAGAGTACCCGCACTTTTAGCAGAGGTGCACTACTTTTAATTGGAGAGTACCTGCACTTTTAGCAGAGGTGCACTACTTTTAATTGGAGAGTACCTGCACTTTTAGAAGAGGTGCACTACTTTTAATTGGAGAGTACCTGCACTTTTAGAAGAGGTGCACTACTTTTAATTGAAGAGTACCGGCACTACTATATTCTAATTTGAGGGACTGGTAAGGAGGCACTTTAATCGAGAAGCTAATGGGCAGGTAGGGGATTTGGGCATTTTTTGCCCAACATTTTTAGGTATTTAACTATTTCATCTTAATTCAGCATATTCTTTGACAGTATTATTTAGCTGTTTTGTCACTTAAACAAACACTGTCTGGGAAAAGATGATTTCTTGTTAGTACCAGCGAAATACCGGAATAGAGAAAGTCAACAATTGAAACGTGACTAGTTAAAGTCAGGTAAAACAAGTCCGAAAAGTCTGCCACTGGGCTGGCACCACCTTTGTGTACAATAAAAACACAGCTGGCTTTGGGTCGGCCCATTGCTTATCAGTGGTTGGCTTTCTTGTCTAGTACGTTTGCTTATTTTTTATTCAGTGGTATTTCTTTCTCTCCGTAGGACAACATTTCTACACCAGCTTTTTGAATGGATGAAATGTATCCTTCAGGAAAAGGCGTTTTAAGTCAGGGGCGCAGTGGGCAATTGCCCAGGGCTCCCAACTTCCAAGGGCCTCCAACCCCGGGAAAGTGAATTTTCTCTCCGTTGGATCTCTTTCTATCCTATTTCTCTATCTAAATCGCTCTCCATCGCTACCCACTTTCTACCACGTCCTTTGAAGGATGTTTGGGGTCCTAGGCAAAACGTATTTTAACTCCTTGTGTGACACTGTTAACGTTTAACATATAGTTTATTATTAGGCATCAAACAGGCTTAAATTATCAGGAATAAGTAATAACATTCACATTTAATCTACTCGGGGGCCCCCAAAATATGTCTTGCTGGGGGACCCCAAATTCCTTAAGATGACACCGACGCTCTGCCTGCAAAATGGGGCCTTTGGGAGTATAACACCACTAAGGGCCCAGAATCAGGGCAGGTGGGGATCAGCTCCTTGGGACCCGCAGCAGCAACCCTGGGTCGGAACAGCAAGGATACTGGGAGCAGCCAGAAGAATCCCTCCCTATTGGCAGGGCCGGACTGGGAACCAAAACCGGCCCTGACAAATTGCTTGACCAGCCCCCCTGGCGGTGCTGAGGGGGTGCAGCCGGTTTCGGATGATTTTGTTACCAGGGTCCGATACTGCTGCCAGCCCCCGTAAAAAAAACAGCCCTCCAGGGGCCCAAAACTGCCCCCACCCTAGCAGCCCACTGGGGAAATGCCCGGTTCCCACTACGGCCAGTCTGGCCCTGCTCTTTGGGTCCTGTTGGTTAAGGTGTCCGAACCCCAGCCAGAGAGTTACGGGTTCATGTCCTGCTGTAGATATGTCATGTGTCTTGCATGAAGATGTGTGCTATCACAAAGCTTCTTAAGTATCACTGCAGTAAGTGGTTACGTTTCGGGCAAGGTAGGAAAGGTGTTATTGCGTTTTCAGAGCCCCGATTCCAGGATTCAGCGAAGCCTCATAGCCATCTGCAGTCCTACCCTCTGAGGCACTTGAGCTCCCAGATTGTGCTCCAGCGCAGTCTAGGATTTAGTAGGTGCTAATCCCATTGACACTCAGGATGGAACGGACCAGCTTATTCAGCTGGCGGGGGCAGCAACGCATGAGAAAGACTGGCTCATCAGCCACATCATTGCATCCCCTGACCGGAGCACTAGGCTAGAAGCCCAATGGCATGGTTGACCCAGTGCAAGCAAGCAATGCATTATAGAGGCTTGCCCCCATGGTTGAGGCCCTGGGGAACAAACTGCAGTTTAAAATAAGGCCTCACCTATTCGAACAGCTACCAACCGAGTGTATGGAGCCATATCACCTTCCATAGGGGTGCAGCAGCACAATCCAACATCTGGCATGTGGCCGCACTGATGGCCCAATGGAGCACCAACTCAGCACCAGTGAACAACCAAACATGGCCTACTAACCTGTGTGGCCCCTTTATAGCCGGCTAGGCAGTCATTTCTAAATTAGGCAGGTGGCACCCCCCTTCAGGGCGACAGTAATCTACTCTTTCTCCTTGGTGGAGAAACAGGCTATGCGGCTGTATATATATTAGGACCTTCGTCACTTCTTTGGTGCATGGAGTCTTCCAGCTGTAGCCGAACAAGGCTCCGTGAGGCCGGATACCTTCTCTTAAAGGTCCTGCTGAATTGGATTTGCTGCTGTGGAAAAGCTCTGACCTGGAGCAACCTGAATCCGAAGCCCAGCTGCAACACACCTTTGTCAGAGTAGCTTGGCAGGTTGGTCCACATCCTCTAAAGAAGCGCTGGTATGACTTGCGCTTCAGGGCGAAAGACAGGGTTGCAAATAGGCTGAAGGAAGCAAAAAAAGACAGGTGGAGGACCATCCACAGAGCCAACAACAACACCCCTGGAGGACATGGTGGAGTCCACCCTCCAGCCTGACAGCATAAGTCGCATAGGAGAAGTGGACAGCTCAGCCACAGACAACACAAGGCAAGGCAAGGCAAGATGCATGCACATTTGTCCTGAACCCTCACCCTCTCAAATCCCCAATAACACATGAACAAGTTAGATTGCCACTCCAGCCCACATTTTGTTAACAACCAGCAATGTATCATGGGAGATACAGTCACAAACATTACATAGCAAAGCAGTGACACAGGTGAACACATCCACAGGGGACTCACACCAGTGAATAACCAAGCTAAGCACTTTTAGTGTGAATACCAATTCATGTACATTTAATGAAATTAAATTGAAATAAGGACACACAGTAAATGGTCCTCTTGTATCCACAGATGAACTTGCGCCAAAGGCAGAAGACAGCCAGACAGATGAAGCACCTGGGCAACAACATGCAGGGGAGGAAAAGTCACACACAGGCACAACACCTGCACCAAGATTTAGCAGGTGCACTGTGGAAACACTACAGGAGATGGAGGGAGGATTGGAAGGGACACAGGAACATCCAAAGTCCATACCCGAAGAGCTAGCACAGCCTCCAATTCAACAGTCTCCTGTGCAGTGTGGTCACACTAGTGGTCTCAGATGCAGACCAAGGCCACAACGTGTTGCTGAACAGGGGGAGGAATCAACTGTCTTTTCAGGATTTGAGGGCACCATGGTCAAGGTGCAGCGGCTGCAAATGAAAAGCATGAAATTAATGCAACAGCAGCTGGTGTCCTTCAATAAGAACATGAAGGATATCAAGGAGGGCATTTCTGATCTTAACTCCACAGTTGCAGAGGGTCAGAGGGCCAATACAGAGAGCATGAAGGACATGACTGTGGCAATACAACAGCTATGCACCACCATGCCAGGATACCCGTAGGGTGACAGTATGCGCTATATAAGTACTAAATCATCATAAATCATCATGGGGCGTGGCTTGGGCGCCGGAGGGAATGGCGGCGTGAGCTCGGAGCTCCGCGCCCGATCCCCGCAATTATCCTGGTAAAAGGTGCGGCGACACCCGCAACAGCCCTAGCTTGCAGACCGCAGGCAGTGGGAAACAGAGCAGCACCCTCGAGGCCATTGGCGGGACCGTGCGAGAGCCCATCGGCAGAGGAAAAGCATTTACAGGCCGGCGCACAGAGGAGTGCAAGATGGCGGACGCCGCTGGTGCCGGGAGAAACTGAGAAGCGCACCTGGATAGGAGGCACATTTCCGGGAGCTGTGTTGGCGGAGGGGGCCGTCGGACTACTGAGAGAGTGGCCAGGCGCGATAGCGGTGAGTCCCGGGACCCCTGACTGGGACGTCCACCGACCGCTGGCTCGGACCGAGCCGAGACCCCTGTGACAAGATGGCGGCGAGATAAACGAAGGAGGAACTGCGGCGTAATTGAGGCTACCGCCCGGCTGATCCCATGCCCTGCTGAGGTGCACCCGGGGCGCCGCCTGCTGCGGTAAGCTGAGGGGCTGCGCTGTATAGGAGGAAGACCGGAGTATAGCGGAGCACCCGGCCCGGAGCAGGGTCGAAGGGGAGTCTGAGCACCTCGCCACTGAGGAGCGCCCAGCGGCTCCCCCCTGCGGGCCTGGGGGGCCCGCCCGCCACTGCTGGAGTCCGTGGGGACGCATGCGGGAAACGGCCTCCACAAGAAGAACAGTGCTCACCCCCCGGCGGGGGAGGAGGTCTCCCACAACGCGACAGGACTGGTGCGAACTAGACCCCCCCAGAAGAGCAGAACTGGGGTTGGAAATACCCGCGGCTGACCCGGGGGCTTGGTGGGCCCGGCGACGTAGCCAATACCGCTGAGCGGGAAGGAGTGCTACGGTGGGACTCACACCCTGACTGCACAGAGTGAAGCGGAAAGCAGGACTTGGGAGACGAGTGGCCCCGGACGGGCCCTGCGCCGCAGCTGAGGAGGAGGGAGATACATCTTTGGCCTCCGGCCGCGGCTTGGGAGCCCTCGCCCACGCTCCAAGGCACTGGGGAATACGGCGTGACCAAGAGGGAGCGACGGAGGCGTACTCACCTCGCCGGGGACAGAGCTGAGAGACTGGGCGAGGCCCAGAACCCAGTGCGACGACCAGGCCTCGGGGCGACCTTGGCTCAAATTAAGGGCTACAGAGGGGCATTGGGACAGCAAGAATAGCAGCTGAGGAGCAAACCTCGCCGACGAGAAGACCCCAACAAGGGATAAGATCCTGACCGCGGATAGGGAAGGAGCTACATCCAGAGATCCATCCCCCATTGTTGACGGACGCAGCGGTAGTCCCCCGGAATATGTGAGTAAGACAATCAAGCCCAGAGCAGCTACACGAAGAGTGAGGAGGCGCCCTGTGGCTGAAGCGCCGCACAAACGCGTGGAGGAGGTGGGCTAATGGTGAAAGGAGGCCGTGGATTCCCGCCTGGTGACGGGACCGAGACTGCATCTGCCCGCGGCCAGTCAGTTGGTGAGCTAGAAGCCCGGGGTGGACAGCTGCCGTGATACCGCGATCTGAAGAGGACAACTGAGCCTTCCCGGTAGCTGCACAGCGGATTACGGACACTGGTGCGAAAGGCGAACTGGCACCATGGTAAAAAACAAGGGGAAAACGGAGGGAGCTGCGACCTCTGAGGCACCCGAGGGAGGTCCTACGGGGCCCTCGGACCTGCAGCAACTTCAAGACTGCATACTGGAGGCTATTGCGGCAACGAGAGATGCTCTGCAACAAGATATTGCGCAGGTGGTGTCGGGACTGGGTCTCCTGAGAGCTGACCACGACAAACTCAAAGACAGGGTCAAAGAGGCAGAGGATACCTTATGTGAGTTAGCCCCAAGCCCACAAAAATATGGAGGGGAGGCTCGCGGACGCTCTGGACAGGATACAAACGCTGGAGAGGAGGGCCGAGGATGCCGAAAATAGGAGTCGACGCAGTAACATCCGAATAGTGGGCCTTCCCGAAAAAACAGAAGGGGAAGATATGGTCGAGTTTCTGGACAATTGGCTCAAGACCACGGTGGCGCCGGAAGGCCTCTCGCCGTTCTTCACACTGGAACGAGCTCATCGCGTTCCAACTAGGCCACCTAAGCCGGGCTAGCCCCCAAGGCCGGTCGTAGCCAAACTGTTGCACTATAAAGACAGGGACCTTTTGCTCCAGAGGGCCTGCGACGCAGGGCCATTCCAGATAGCGAACAGCAAAGTGACACTATTCCCTGATTACACCTTTGAGACGCAGAGACTGCGAGCCTCCTTTTTATCAATTAAACGTGAACTACGAACTGAGGGCATTCAGTACTCCCTGCTCTTTCCGGCTAAGCTTACAGTGGTGCTAGACGACAAGAACCCTCACCCTCTCAAATCCCCAATAACACATGAACAAGTTAGATTGCCACTCCAGCCCACATTTTGTTAACAACCAGCAATGTATCATGGGAGATACAGTCACAAACATTACATAGCAAAGCAGTCCCAACTCAACTCTTAATTAGTCCCTCTTCCACCTCCCTTGGGACTTCAGATTGCCAAAAAATAGCCCAGTAATGTTCACATCATCTAAGCCACTCTAGCCTTAACTCTTAAAAGCGGCATAAACATTATGCACCGCATGCATGTGCGCTTTGTGCCACACTCGCCATGTGCTTGTAACTGTCCGTTGGCTAAAACCCTTTGTTCATTCATTTTCCCATGTCTTTTAGACTAATATTAATTCCATCACTTTTGCAATTTTGGCAAAATATCCCCATGAATAGCATCAAACTATGTATAACAACTTTTTCGGTCACACACGACAACCATCACCAATGTACCGCCTACCGGCAGCACTATCGTCTTTTCGCGCATGCGCAACTAACTAGTACTTCACCGCGCACGCGCGAAGACATCACACTCCCTTGCGCATGCGCAGTACTAGCGGAACAGCGGCTGCGCTGGGGGGAATGATTCTGTATTTTGTGTACAGATACGAGTCTTGAACTAATTCCACGAGGTAGCGGCCGGGCACGGTGTGCATGGATACTATAACCAAATACAAACAAACGATCTTCGGTATTTGTGCACATCCAACAATGGCCACCGCAGTAACCACGCCTTTGGACTCGTTTTTTCCGGGCACACCTGTCCCGAGTCCGCGACCATCAATCAGTTAACCAGTCATTTTCCAATTAACTTGACCATATAAATACCCGCCCGTTCCTCCCTCCTCACAAACACGGAAGCCACGGACGAAGGAGGAAGCACAACCGTGCTGGGGGTTGAGTAAGTACGGCATAGCCAACTGGGACAAACAGCTGAAGACTTGGTTCATAACTAAGTATACCCTGAAAAAAACGCTAAGACTGCCATAAAAAGCATACAGGGATAAGAAACTATTTCTTCTCCTTTTTTCTCCTTTTTTTCCCTTCTGCAGTTGGACCCTCAAATACCCTTTGTCCAGAGTTGGCTCATGGGGCATTGCTTCCTACCTCCCTAAGTATGTATTTACAACTGAGTACATACCTTCTCAGGCTAACCTATTGTACTGTGTCCCTATTGTGTGTGTGTCTGACTGTGTGTGGTTGATCACTTCACTGTTCCATAACTGAGTACTTCTCTAATCTCACAGGATTCGAAGCACGGCAGTCCTTGTGTATGTGTTCGTTTTTTCCTTTTTTCCTCACAGGTAACTTAGATTTAAGCGCATTGGGATCCGCGCATTAATAACCTCATGCTCTTGTCTTGCAGGCATACTACACCAGTATTTCTTTATTAGTTAGGGCTGTGTATATTTATAAAGTATATACCTATACACATTGATAAAAATAGTATCATTACACTAATTTGTACATACACCTTTATATTTCTTTTTACTGTGGAAAGACATTAGTGAGTGACAGGGGGATCTGACCCCGGTCCTGACGAAGGGGCATGGTGCCCCGAAACATGTTAACCCGCACAGGAAAGGAAGCCCATTAATCTGCTTGTTCTTTCCGAATCACTTTTTTTAACAATACTAGCCAGTGTTTATTAAATACTTTTTTCACCAGGCCAGGTATTTTTTAACACCACTTATTTGTATCACCCCTGACCCTACTGACACTCACTCCATTTCACTCACATAGCACTTTCATCTAAAAAGGTGCTCCAGCGTAGTCGCTCGTCGTAGCACTGCCCCGTCTGGCAGCCGGGCGGGAAGACCCCGATGATGAAATATGACACCAAGGGCCCTTTTGGTGTGTGAGGGGTATTTTAACATATTTTGTGTATTCCATTAACAACAGGATACACACTGACCCTACGTGAGGTGGACCTTGTTGATTAATAGTACTTTGGAAAGAGGAGGACGTGCCCACCTTGGTGCCACCCAGCACCACCTCTTCACTCCCCCGTTTGATTTTTGTATACGCTAGACGACAAGACCCACTTCTTCCCCACATCGGCGGATGCATGGGCATGGTGGGAGACGTACAAGGCGGGTACGGACGGTGCCAGATTCCGAGAGGAGAAGGAGCGCGTAAAGACGCAGATACGGAAATCACAGAGGCTGCGCTGGCGAAGGCAGGGCTCACGGAAACCGTCGGTGTCTCAGACAGAGGTGGAGCGGAAGGCTGCACTAAAAGCAGTGGAATCGCTATCGAGATCGGATGCCTCCCCATCCAAACAGGGCTCGAACTCAGAGGACCACGTCACGGGATCGGAGACGGATCACTCAGAAACACACAGTACCAAGGGCCCGCTGGTGACACCGCAAACGTCGGATGAGATCCTGAACATTTGATATGGAGATAATATGCAGAGGACATTACTGAAGATAGGAGAATTTACGAACTGAAAGGTACTGCGGACGGGGGTCATGGACCGGGATGTCAGACCGCTGCTAAACATGGTAGTACACGAGGGGGGGCCTGCATAGCTGCCTTCCGGCCTAAGCCACAAACCGTTTGCCCTTAAGGCACTCACGGTTACGACCGTGAACTAGTTGGGAAGTTGTGAGAATTGACTAAGTTTGGATGGGTACTGATAGTTTGATATTGGGGCCTATTCTGGGGGGGGTGGGTGAGGGAAGTGTTGGGGTTGTTTAATTTTTCTGGCAATGGATGGTTCCGGGACACAGGGGAATTAAAATGTCAGATGGTTCGAGGGCTAGTTGGGGGGGTACCACCACTCATGATGCAACAGAAGTACGAGAACTGCTGCGACGTGAACTTTAGGACAATGGCTAGTACAAATACATTGCGATGTATAACCTGGAACGTGCGGGGGCTGCATGACGAGAAGACACAAAGTACACGCCTATCTGGTCCGCAGGGGGGGTGCATATAGCGCTACTGCAAGAGACACATCTCACAAAACCAGAGGGAGTGGCACTGCAGAGGAGATGGAGGGGTCAGGTCTTTAACACCACTTACTCAGCATTCGCTAGAGGTGCTCTGATATGGATAAGGGCAGGCACCCCGTTTCAGGCGACCAGGCACATAATAGACCCTGAGGGTAGATATGTGGCAGTGGAGGGCAGACTGCGGGGCCGGGACATAGTACTGTGTAGTATATATGCACCAAACACTGACCAGCTGACCTTCTTAACGGGGCTGTCAGGGACACTGGCAAACTTCTTAGCGGGTCCTGTCCTGATTGGAGGGGATTTTAATTCAGTAGCGGACACAACACTAGACAGATCCCATCCACCACTGAGGGACTCCCCCGTACACCGCCTCACGAAGGGTAGATTGGATTGGCAAGAGAGATGGGGTTTGACGGATGCTTGGCGCACACATCACCCGGCTGAGCGCGACTACTCGTACTTCTCGAGCCTGCATGACCTCCATGTCCGGATCGATGCAATTCTGTGCTCTCAGGACGTAATGCAGACTGTGACACAGACCGAGTACCTAACCAGAACAATCTCAGACCACAACCCCTTGTTGATTAATTTAGACTGGATAACTGAGGTATCACGCGTCCCGACTTCGAAGTTGCGGCCTGAGACACTGGATGATCCATTGTTTCACGCGGCACTGGAGGAGGGCATAACCCAATACTTCGCTGAAAACGAGGGACGGCTTCCAGAGCGATGGAATGGAACGCCTTTAAGGTGGTAGTTAGAGGTCAGTGCATAGGGAAACACGTGGGCGTACGGAAGGTATTATTAGGGGATCTGCAGAAGGCGGATTCTAAGCTGCGAGAAGCAGAGAAGGTGCGACCGGGCCACCCCGAGCTCCAGGAGGAGGTCAACTTGGCTAGAGAGGAAGTAGCAGTGGAAGTTGAGCGCCTCCGCAGCTTCGATCATAGAGCCTACACGCTCCGGGCCCATGTTGAGGGGGACAAGGCTGGGACGCTCCTTGCGTGGTTAGCCAACCCCACTAAACGAAGCTCCCCGATACTGGCCGTCGAGGGAGAGGGGGGCCACATAAAGTACTCCCAAACAGAGATACTGAACAGCTTTCAGGGATACTATGAGAGCCTCTACAGAAGCGCGCTGGTGGGGCAAGAGAACGACATTAAGGCTTTTCTTGAGGACCTACAATTTCCGCACCTCGATCAGGAACAGGCGGACGACTTAGGTAGAGACATAGAATTGGGGGAGATCAGGGGGGCGGTTAAACGGATGGCTCGCAACAAAACGCCGGGTTTGGATGGGTTACCCATTGAAATCTACAGCAAATACCTGGACTTGCTAGCACCGCGACTACAAACGATATATAACGAAGCCAGGATAGCTGGCTGCCTGCCCCAGTCTATGCGCGAGGCACTGGTGATACCGCTGCTGAAACCTGGGAGGGAGAGCGAAAGCCCGGCCTCCTATAGGCCGTTGTCCATGCTAACCACGGACTACAAAATACTAAGTGCTATATTGGCAGCGAGGCTCCTACAGCACATGCCCGACCTGGTCCACACAGACCAATCGGGTTTTATCCCTGCGCGGAACACAACGATAAATATAAGGAGACTTGCACGTTTGGTGGAAAGCCCACACACGGAAGCCCAGACGCCCCTGGTCCTATCGATGGACATTGAGAAGGCGTTTGATAGTCTGGAGTGGGAGTATTTATACAGAGTCATGGAACGCTTTGGCCTGGGAGATGGCTATATCAAGTGGACGCGAGTCCTGTATACAGCGGCAGTGGCTAGAGTGAGGATAGGACCCCTCGTTTCACACCAATATCCGGTGGAACGGGGTACCAGACAGGGCTGCTCCCTATCCCCCTACTGTTCGCCTTGGCGATTGAGCCCCTCGCGGCCGAGGCCCGGACGGGTAAACATTTTAAGGGCATAGATAGTAGAGGGGGCCAACACTTCATCTCCTTGTATGAGGACGACCTCCTATTATTCCTAGAAGACGGATCAAAGGCGCTGGAGGGGGCGGAGAGGCTACTAGAGCGATTCGGAGAACTCTCAGGGCTGAAAGTTAACTGGTCTAAAACTTGCTTATTTCCTCTGAGACGGGACATAGCACGGCCTGACCACCGACCCGAGCCTAAATGGGAGCCCACCTGTCTGAAATACCTAGGGGTATACGTATACCACACGGCGGCAGACATGCTGGAGGGTAACGTGGGCCGATGCATGCAGCACTGAAGGGCCTTTTGGGCCATGCTCCCGCTCTCAGTCACTGGGCGCATTTCTTTATTGAAAATGATCGCCCTGCCGCGGCTTCTGTATTACTTTTGCACCCTCCCTATCTGGATACCTAGATCCTTCTTTTGCCAACTGAAGTCTCAGCTGACTACCTTCCTATGGGGATCGGGCAGATGTAGAGTGGCGCTAGCGACGCTCACCCGCCCGAAAGATGAGGGCGGACTGGCGGCCCCCGATTTTGAGCTTTACTATCTAGCTGCTCAACTGCAGATCTTTACGCAGGAAATAGCAAGGGTATACCGAGGTCCGGAGAATGGGAGAGACGGGGGTACACCACGCCATGTTCTGGCCTATATCACCTTGCAACAAAGGATCGCCCTTAGGGATCTGACACCCGTTGAACAGACGTTCAGGCTCTGTTGGAACCGATCCCAGCGACGCGCAGGGGTGCAACACCCATATGCCCCAGAGATACCCCTGGGAATGGTGACTGCGCTCCCCCATGGAGGAGATTGGTCGCAGTTGCAGAGCTGGGAGGACGCGGGAATACAAGTTATTGGAGACCTCTACGAGGACGGGGCGCTTATCCAGTATCAGGAGTTGCAGGAGAGATTTGGGCTACCAAGAGGGGGGTACCTTCTGCATGCTGCGGTGACTAGAGCCATACAGACGCACTGGAAGGGGGGACTTGTGGAACCAACGACGACCATGGCCTGTCAGTACACCATGATGGCAGCCGGAACTTATAAGGCTGTAACATGCTTGTACTCCATAATGCTCCGGGAAAATCTGCCGCCACTGACGACGCTAAAGGTCAAATGGGAAACGGACCTTAACAGGGAGATCCCTGAGACCACTTGGGCCCGGTTAGTGAGACGAGCTAGGAATAGTACAAGAAATGCGCGCTTTCAACAGATCCAATTTTACGTGCTACATAGGGCTTATATGACCCCGGGCAAAATCAGGAAGTATTTTGGGGCAGCCGAAGCAGCATGCCCAAGATGCGCTTTGGAAGGGCTGGAGCTGGAACATATGCTATGGTCCTGCCTTGGCCTCCGGGAATACTGGCGAGCGATAGGCGATACCTTAAACGAAGTGACGGACAGGACACTGCAATACGATGTAGCGATATGCCTACTACACTGGTTCCCGCACACGCCCAAAAACAAAACCACAAGCAAATTTATAGACATGGGCCTGATCATAGCTAAAAGAGAAATTACACGACATTGGAAGGCTAGAGTGGGTCCCACACACAGGAGATGGCTCAATGAGTTCTTGAGGTGGGCCGCATGTGACAGTACGTACCGGTACCAGACAGCTCGCCGTAAACCGGACGTTAGAGCATTGGACACGGCGGCGGCTTGGGTGACATTGGTTCAAGCCCTAAGAGATAGCACTCTACAGGAGGATGAGGAGGACCTGGACATGAACGAGTACGGCTCCCGGGACACACCGGGGACATCACACATCTAAGTAGACACTGACTGCTGATTGTACCCATAGATTAGACAGTGGCGAGCCCTTCTGAGTGGGTGGTGGACACTGGGGAGGGAGGGTGGGATGGGACGTTAGGGACAGTTAATAAACATTGGGAGGTCTCATAGAGGGGAGAAAGAGAAAAGCAGACATGCACATTTCCAAGAGGGAGGATTACACCTGCTACACCTTTCCAGGCCTCGAGTATTCTTCTATTTATCGCCGCCCGACCTCCGGGTTGTGGGCCTACTGGCTGTGTACAGAATTGAATGAAGAAAGGAGAATGGTAGAGCTGAGGTGTGCTATATATGTGACAATAATTTTGCACTAAACGTCTGCAATAAAAATTATTTTAAAAAAAATCATAAATCATCATCATGCGGAAGTAACATGGCTCAAGGCGCTGTGAAAAGCAACGCAAACTCAGCCGCATGGATGGGTACAAGAAGGTGGTCAACCCCCTCTACAACACTGCAGCTGTCCTGAGCAGACGCACATTTGCCATGCAGGTGGAAATGGCCCACTGCAGCCAGGATGTTGCGAGGGAATTGGTGCAGGTCACCAGTGCTGTTGAACAGCTCCAGACAGCCAACATAGCTGCCACTGGGGTTGGGGACGCTGGGCACAGTGAGGAGGTCACAAGCCGCAGCAGCATCACTCCACCTGTCAGTGACCCCAGACAGTGGAGTGCAAGGCAAGGGACAGCAGCGGAGTGCAGGGCAAGGGACAGCAGCAGAACACTGGTTAAGGGAGGGCAGTGTGAACACTGACTGTAGCAGGGCTGTGTGTGGGTGCAAAAAATAAGTTCATGCTGTGGCAGACATTTGCAAATGGGTGAGGTAACCCATGAGAGAACAGTTAAAGGATTGTAAATGTGCATGGAGTGTGGATATGCCATGATGTGCAACTCAAGACACAAAGAGGGCAGGATTGTGAGGCTGTGTGCACACATATTTCCTGATGTCATGGACAATAAAACACAGTTATTCAAAAGTCATTTTCAGCTTTGTCTCATTACTCACTTAGAAATAGTTGCATGTGATCTCATCACATCTGTGTCTCCCATCCGCGGCACCCATGCCACCTGCTGCTCTGTGATGTGGCCGTGGGCCTTCCCCATCCTCTGAGTCAGAATCTGTGATGTCCACTGGGGTTCCTTTTTTGTGGCCAGGTTGTGTTGCATGGCACAGGTTGCAATGTTTTTGCAGCATATCTCGGGGCGGTGCTGCCGTGCACCTCCACTTTTGTGAAGGCAGGGGAACCTGCTCTTCAGCAGTCCAAATGTACGCTACACTACATTCCGCGTTGACTTATGGGCAGCATTGTATCTCCTCTCATTTGGGGTAGTTGGGTTCAGATATGGGGTGAGTATGAATGAACGCCTGCATATGCGCTGTCACCTAAATGAGAAAGGAAAAAACATCAATCACAGGCCACTTCCAATACATGCAAGGTGTACACCAGAGTGTGTCAAATGCATTTACCTAGCAGGTATCCTTCTCCAAATTCTCCCCCAGTCAGACGTGTATAGATTCCACTATGCCCGAAGATGTAAGAGTGATGCGTAATTCCTGGAAATTTGGCAACAATAACAGTGATGATGTGTGAGGCATTACAAATGACCTAGACGTTGATGGAATGATTTAATTTTCGGTTTTGATACACATACTCAGTAGCTGAGGGGGGAGAGATTGCAACATGTGTCCCATCAACGCACCCAATGACATGTGGGAATTAGACCATCTGGTAGAAATCAATTTTAGTCTTCTGCAGTTCATTTTGCATGGTGGGATAACTGATGTAATTGGTGCATTCTTTGAAACATGGCATCCAGGAAGGTGTTGATGAAGTGTGACATGCAACTTTGGGAGACCCCTCTAGCTGCAGCTATCACCCCCTGGTAACTACCTGATGTAAGTAGGTGTAGTGAACACAGGACCTGCACATGAGTTGGAATTGTGTGGGTCCTGCGTGTCTGATGCTCTAGGATTGGATGCAGGTCCCGTATCAGGTCTAGGATGGTAGCAGTCAAGCCTGTACTTATCATGTATTTCTTCTTCTGTCAGTTGGAACAGGGTAATGCTCACTCTGTATATGCGTTCCTGTCGCCTCCTCATTCTCTGTGCTGCTGCTTGTATCCGCATCCCTCTTACTATGACATACAGGGCTGCCATTGTGAAAAATATTGAGGCATTCTGGGCCTGTTTATATGCTGTGCACCTGGTTACCACTTGCTTTGAGTTGGTGGTAATTTGCGACTCGTAAATAGCGATTTTCATTGACATCGCTAATTGCGATTTTTCATACATGTGTTTATGAATCCTTAATAGCGAAATCGCAAATACAGAGTCGCAATTTGGGACTCAGTGAGTTCATATTCGCAAAACAAGGATTCGCAGAAAGGATGGTCTTGATTCTTGCGATTCCTTAATTTATGATTGTGTTTTTTCTTCTCTACATTGCACAATGCAATTTTGCGATCGCAAAAGCTGAAATTCTGCGAATTTCTGCGTTTGCGATCACAATTTAGCTTGCCACATCTGGCCCTCAGTCTTTTGGGCATTGTCACTGAAATTAAGCTTGAATCCAATGGCATTGTAAACAGGTCTCAGTTTACCTGTTGCCCCTAAGGCATCTTATTTGGCCTGGCTGTTTGTGCTGGATTACAACATATCGTTAAAGGTAAGAATTTTAAACAATAACCTTGTCTGGAAATCTACAAAGGACCCCTTTTATTACGTGTGACCTCACCTTCTCTTCATTTTTTCATATACAGATATTTGATTACCATGAACCCTATCACTTGTTTAATTTGAGCTGCCAGAAACCCATTTTAATGAAAGACAATGCCAAGCCTCCTTTTTTAAAAAGCCGCATTTTTGTACTGGACATCACTTAACATTGTAACAAAATCTTTCACCTTCTTAAAACATTTTGTTGATAACATTTCAGCATGCTGCTAAAGATAAACATTAATTTTAGCAGCTCTATCCTTTCTAATTGCGTTGATTCCCCTAATCAACTTCAAAATAGGGTTTTCTCGATTCCTGGTTGAGGTATTTGTGCCTTGATAAATGGATTTTAAGTTTCAGCATAACATAGCTTGCATATTATTCAGAAAATGATCCCTACATAATGAGATATTTTATCCGTACATTTTGTAATGTTCCTTTTGCAGTTCAATGTGTTTAACTTCTCATCCCAGTATTTATAAGTTGCTTCTAAACTCCTTAACAAAGAAAGACCCATCTTTCAGGCATCATTACTGGAGGGTTTCTGGCAGCATTAAGGGGACTAGCATCCCAGTACTCAGTGGGCCCGAGGAGGCAGCCCTTTTCATCTTCTGTGCCTTCTGATATTGCCAGCGCTATAAAGCGCATTGATCAGACCCGCTGTACCCGGGTGAAGCCTGGGCCAAGGGTGGGTCCGTCTGAGCCCGTCCACAGCCAGACGAGACCAGACCGAGCCTCCCCCTAACATGTTCTTTCCGTTGGTTTGATTGTCTACTGAGCTCAGATGGGAAAATGTAAGGCCACCAATGGTGGGGATTCAGCTTGCCGCAATGCCCTACATATATCTAAAACTTGGTAAGGTAAGGTAAGTCGGGTATCTTATCCTTTCTCTCTTCTGCAGTGGGAGCTCTGAATGATGAAATCTCCTGCCATCAAAAACCTTTAAGGGGTATCTTAACATTTCCCCATCCTGTCCTTGGAGAATTGACTTGCGCCAAGTGTGCATGAGATTACCTCCTGGCAGAGCTGGGGGAAGGGGTCTCCCTGGAAATTCAGAGCTTATGGATGCCCGGTTCAGTTAACATGGTGGTCCACCTGGTGCCTCTTTGGTTTGTGAAGCTTCCAGCAAGTGTGGGGTCGTCATCAAATTGCCCCCTGCCGTGACCCCTTATGTAGTGGTGCATGGGAACGTTCTTCCACTGCCCTGTGGCACATTTGAGTCTTACCACTAGTTAAAAAACAAAGTGAGTCACTGGATTGGTTCACGGTCTAATGTAGGCCCTTACTTTCACGAGAAGATAAACATGATGAAGAGAGTAAGTTGGTTGGGAAAGGGCATGGAAGCCTATGAGGAGGACTCCATAGTGGTCAATTTCAACCGCCCCACAGAAGCTGCACGCGACTTGGCAGCTGGTAGCTCCTTCGGGTCTGCAAGCCTTTTTTAGTCCAGGCCATGCCACTGGGCTTTTTTTTGTTTTTTTACAGGCCGAAAGTTGTTTGCCCAGCACCATGGACACAAGAGGGTCATTGGAATGCTCTCTGCCCCAGCAGCCCTTCTTACTACCCTCATTGGAATCTGCTAATGGATTTGCCCCATTGAGCTCTCTGGAATCCTGCGGCTGACTGGCACCCCACGTCTCATCTCTGGCTTTTAATAGCCCCCTTGCTGCCAGCTCTTAGGCCTAATCCTTGGCAGCTACCACCACAAGAACTCTCAATGACTTGAACTTCGTAAACTGGAGCATCGTGGCATTGGTCTCTAAGCTTAGTGACTCAATCTGGCACTGATTTATTAGCAAGCTTAATGTGATATGCCTACAGGAATCTTGGGAGAATCACTTTTTTTAGAGGGATGTAAAGCTTGCTCTGTCCCGGCAGTTGAATCACATTCTGGTGGGGCTAAAGGTGGTCTAGTGATTTATGTTTCTTTGACAGTGAATTATTATGTGATTGAAGTTTTGCCTGGCTCATCAGCGTTACAGGTTTTAAGAATGATAGTGTCCGGCTCCCTTGTTCTCTATTTACTGAAATTTTATAACTCGAACTCTGGTACCCAGAATTTATCCAACATTTAATTTTTGGGATCCTTTATTGATTCGTCATGCAATAAAGGGGATGGCTCTCCTAATTGAATCATTGCTGGTGACTTTAACACTCACTTATATGAGTGCCTTCTTGCTGATAAAATTAACAATTCCCCTTGTAGGAGGCAGAATAGTCTACACATGGAACACTCTAGAGAAGGCAATGAGTTAAACAACATTCTGTCCACAAATAAATTAGTCTTTTCTTTGGACAAGATGCTTAACCCCTTCCACACTCATGACGAGCTGGGCTCGTCATGCAGTAGCCTCCCAGCACGCTCATGACGAGCCCAGCTCGTCATGAATAATGGGTTTTTGCATATTCCAGCACAGGGCTGGAACTCATCGAGCATCGATGTGGTTAATACTCCATCTTTGCAAATTACCCCCACATTAACGGACAGGGGTTGCTTCACTATAATAGATTTTATTTTTGTTTCTGCTCCTGTTTACTGATTTTTAGTTCTAACATTTCACACTGTTTTTAGCGACCACAATCCTGTCTCACTCACCATGCGTGGGTGGCATCCCATTCTTTCTAATGTTAGGGGGATAACCACAACACAGGAGAAATTACCTTCAGCGCCTAACAGTGGGAGAGAGCAGCCAGAGGTATTCGCAGTGCCAGCACCGGGTCTTTCCGCCATCAACCGCGCCGCCGCTCCGGGAAACTACATATCCCGGCAGCCTTTGCGGCGGCGCGTTACCCTGACGCGAGCAAAGCGCCAGGAGGGGCGGATAAAACGTTGAGCCCTCAGCGTCGCGGGACGCGAGCGGGACGCCCGGGGCGAAGCCCGGGCAAAGGGCGGGCCCTCTACGGCCCTCATCGGCCAGAAGAGACTGGTCTGGGCCAGTTATCCTGCCCTAAAAGTTGTCGGGGTATCTATATTTGACATTTGCCCATCTATATGTTAAAAAAGTTGCGTGTAGTGTGATTAGATCCTCTTTATTTACTGCACTTATTGACCAGGGTTCTCTGTCCTACAAATAGCACCTGTATTTACCAGGACGGACATCTCGAAAAGTCATTCTAATAATAGTATGGAGATGCGTGAGACAAGAAGCAGGGCAGCAGCAGGGGGGAAGAAACTAACAGGCACCCTAGATGATTTTATTGTAAGAACTAATATACTGATTGGTGAGGGGATTTCTTTGATGGAAAGGAGGGTATCGCAGGATTTGGAACATGCAAAACGGTCTTCTATGGGCCATTTTGCTAATGTACGGAGCCCAAACAGAGGAGAGAATAATACATTATCTATGGATGTGACCAGTACAGCTGTTTCCCAAACTCTTCTTGAAACACCTAATCCTACTCAGACTCACCCAGTTCAAACCTTAATATCCCCCCAGACATCCACTAGTGTTTTGATACATATAGCAGCCACACCTAAAGACAAAAACGTCATGTTACAGGGGATAAAGGAAGGGGCAATTCCTAAAAAGAGGACAAATCAAAATAAGCTTACTAACACATGCGGCAAAGATTCATTGAGAGACACAAGCAATGCACTTATTGTTAATGGTAATGATACATATGGAGACTTAATCTCCAATAGCTTTAGAAATAGTTCTCCTGAGGGAAGCCCTAATGCTAGCAGGGCAAGAGAGAGTACAATGCTATATTTGCTGGAGACCTCATTGAAAACTTTATTAACCCCACTGATAGAACTTCTTAAGGAGTTGGAGAAACAAATTCAAGATCTAAAAAGAGACACACATATGCAGTATGAGAACCTGGCTAAACAGATAGTCAATGTAAGCGCGCCCAAGGCTAAAGCCATAGTAACGACATCTAATAAACCTGGCCCTATACTGACAAAGGGTGTCCCAAATAGTACCTCTTCAAGTACAACTAATCCTGAAAAAGGAAAACTCCCTAATAACCAACCGTTAAAAACTGTATCAATACCTAAAAATCCAGCCCTATCTGCCAAGGAAGCATCAGTTCCACAAACTCCTGCTCAATTACCTGACAAAGGCCAACCAGCTAAAAGTGATGTGCGCAGAAGTATAAACTTACCCCCAAAAACCTCACCATATGTTGTGGTTTTGACTGGAGTACCGGAATTAGATGCACAATCAATCGAAACCAATGGGGCACTTGTAAACAAGGCCATCCATTGGCTTAATAATAATTACCCTCTCCCGCCAGCTATTAAAAGCAACATTTTAATGGTAGAAAGGGTATCATGGATTGGGAAAAATAGAAAAAGGGCACAGGGTGACTGTGTGGTGATAACTTTTGAGAATCCGCGTACTGCGGAATATATCACAACGAGGGCCCCTAGAAACCATGGCCTGTCCATTGTGGCCAGGGCATTACCCTATTTCTACTCTGATGGGGAACATCCGGATAATGGATGGAGGTGGACTAGGGACAATCGATATCCAAGAGGCGGAAATTGTGTGGATTATGATAGGAATCAGTATAATACACAATGGGGAGGGGGGAATGAAGATGGTTGGAATGTGGTGAAACGTAGGGGGAGGATTCCTCACTTTTTCCCGCAAAGGCATGATCCAGGATGGTTCAGTCATCAGCAATTTCCTCCCATTACTCCATCCTATAATCGCTTTGACTGTCTAGAAATGGTGGATTGACTCCCTGAGGCCAAAGAGGTATTCAAGGCATCTATTCCTGTAAGCCAGGGGGAGATTAACCTACCAGGGTATGATGTGTCACATGAAACTCGATGGAGGCCGTGATAACACAAGGGATGCTGGGAGGCCAAGCTGGGGTTGCTGTAGAGGCGTTGCCTAAAGAAGAATCTTGTAAGGTGGTCTTTTGGAATGTGGCAGGTATAAAACAAAAAATCCTCAATCCATCTTGGGATGATGTAATTACTGGTGTAGGCATTCTAGCTCTACAAGAAACTTGGGCCATTGCACCGATACACTTAAATGGCTACAAAACCTATTTTACTCCTGCGGTGGGGGGTTCATATGGAAGACCCAAGGGAGGATTGATAACGTATATATCTAACCTGCTAGTATATGATAAGATTTCCTTTTCCCCTGGATCCAGTTACTATCAGAAAATAGTGATAGATATAAGGAAGGGTCCAAGGATTGTCTTTTTAAATTTCTATAATAATTTTCCAAGTAGCATGATTAAGGAAGTACTCGCCTCAATAACTGATGATATGCAGTCTGAAATTGACAAAAAAAAAAGGGGTGAAGTAATGATATTATGGGGGGGTGATTTTAATTGTACATTGTGTAAAAAGGGTCAAAAGGGTATATGCGGCCTGATGTTGGAACAGGATATTAATTTAACGCACTTTGAACATACCCTATTTGGAGATTTATTAAACGAGATGATTTTTAATTATGATTTTGGGTTTACGAATGAGATAGCCCACCACCCAATGTCATTTGTTCCAACTTTTGTGGGTCGGGGGCCTCGACTATCATTGATTTTAGTCTTTGTACAAATAGCTCTGCTGGAAGATTGATTAGCTCTAGCATAATGGACTTAGCACTAAGTGACCACTTCTCACAGGTAGTGAAAATGGAGAATCTATTTTTCCCATCCGAAAATGTAGCAAGCTCTAAGTATATGGCGCAGGATTTGAAGTTAGGTTCCCAAAATGGTTATACTCTTAAATGGAGCAAAGTGGTCCCGGATGACTTTTTGTCCAAAGTGATGAATAAGTGTATGAATAGCTTTTTGATCTGTCTGGATGAACATGCAGAGAGTAATGATATTTTAGTTCATTTTAATATTATTGCTACCACAATTAAGGAGGTTTTGTGGGTTACACGTAAAAATTGCCTAAAGACAAATAAGAAATGGTTTGATAAGAAGTGCACTAAAGCCTTAACAAATCTTAAATATGCGATTCACCAGAGACCACGGGACGTAGCTCTAATTAGAGAATTAAGGAAGAATTACAATACAGTACTGAAGGATAGGAAGGACCTGATAAAAAGGGAGGCTTGGGATGAACTATGTTCGGCGTCACAATCAAAGGATCCGGCTGCTTTTTGGAGGGTTATAAATACTCCGCTCCTGTACGACAAAAAAGCATGCATGGAAATTGCCGTTACAGAAGATGAGTGGGTGGCTCATTTTTCCTCCCTTTATACGGCTGCTGAACCAGTGCCCGATACAGGCCATGATTACACGATGGTAAATATAGATCTACCTAAAGTTTTGGTTGTAACTCTTCCTGAAGTCCTTGCGAGCCTGAAGGCAACTAAGGGGGGTAAGGCGGCTGGACCTGACGGCATACCAGCCGACCTTTATAAGGCCAATACTGATTTATGGGGGCCAATGCTAGTCCAGCTTTTTAATGTTGCTTTGGCAAAAGGCCTAATCCCTACCTGGTTTACATCAATTATAGTCCCGATTTTTAAGAAAGGTGATAGGCAGAACTGCACATGCTATAGGCCAATTTCTTTATTAGATTCCTCCATAAAAATTCTTGGGAGAGTGGTTTTAGTTAAGTTGCAATGCTGGGCAGAAGAAAATGGGGTGTTAAGTGATTTTCAATATGGGTTTCAAAGGGGTTTAGGGACTATAGAGCAAGGGCTAAATTTATTTATCTTGCAACAGAAGTATATAAGGGTTAAAAAACAACGTCTATACCTCACTTTTGTCGACTTATCGTCGGCTTTTGATTGTGTGTCCCATAACAAGTTGTGGGTAATAATGGCCGAACTGGGGGTAGATAATGCTATTATATGCTTCCTGAGAGATTTATATTCTGGGGCCACTGCAACGGTCCGGTACGGGAAAGAGGGTGAATGTAGCAGACACTTTGGGATTGGTCGTGGTGTACGCCAAGGGTGCGTTTTAGCGCCCTTTTTATTTTTGTTGTACACAAATGGTTTGGAGCATCACCTCGTGCAGGAGGGCAGGGACATGCCTATGGTGGGTGAGAGGCCTGTCCCTGCCCTACTGTACGCGGACGATGCAGTCCTGATGGCACGCACCCCAATGGCACTTCAAACTTTGGTTACATCCTTTAATAGTTTCATGCTTAGCTTGGACTTGAAAATCAATTGCTCCAAGACATTGTCTATGTACTGTGGGACAAGAACAAGCAGGCATTTGAAGCCTATTTTTATAAATTCCAATCCCTTAGAGAAGACCTCTACTTTCCCATATCTGGGCATTTTGTTTCATGAAAGTGGCTCATGGACTAGTGCAATTAATGCTAGAACCCTGTTATTTTCTAAAACTGTTATGGCTTTACAGTGTTTTATAAAAAAAGTTAGGGAAAAAACCCATAAGGGAAATTTTAACCATCTATAATGCCACTTGTATAGCAGTAGCTACTTACGGTTCTGGATTATGGGGTTATTCTAATGTCAGTACAATTCAAACCATGGAAAATAAGTTTTTACGGCACATCTTGTCCATCCCAGAAAGCACTGCGACCTTTATATGCCATGCTGAATTGGGTTTGGTGTTTGTTACTGATACAATTAAGATCCAGCCGATTCTTCTTTGGCACAGGGTTTGGACAAACGACGACTGTGTGGTTAACCGGGCCATTTTAAAGGACGTTCTAGCACTGGATAATATTAATAATTTTAATTTTAAATGGATATGTTATGTTAGAAACTTTCTTGAAGAACTAAGCTGTGCTCAATACTTTGAGGATCCATTATCTATGGTACACATCTCAAGAAGAGGACTAAAAAACTTGTGTATCGCTCACCTCATGGAAAAAAGACAATTGGAGGAGGTGAAAAAAAAGACTGTTTCTGCCCATCAGGCAATTATAATTGGAGAGAAACTACAGCCATATTTATCTTTATACATGTCCAACCATAAACGTTTCCTTTTAACCCGGTTTAGACTTAACATCGTTTTCAGGTTATTATCTTTCCCCGTGATGAACTGTTGGTCGAAAGACTTATGTCCCTGCCCATGTGATGATGTGTCCCCGCAATCCGATATTCATATTTTATTTTTCTGTAAATTTTACATTTTTTATCACAGAAAACTTATTATCCCTATTCTTAAAGACTTAAATGTATATAGATGCCGCCTAGCATTTTTAGAGTTTCAAAAAATGGAAACTGTTTTTATGGTAGCGTCACTCTCTGAATTTTTTTAATTAGTTTTTAAGTGTCGTAAAACCCTTCACATGAATTAATTTTTATGCTGTACCTATGTCTTTTAACATGTTCTTTTGTTGAGATTTTAAATAATGATCACCTGACCCATTGTAAATTGTACTTTTCATGCTACTTTTATGGTTATTCTTTGTTTTTTAACCGAATAAAGTATTTTGAATTGAATTGCTAGGGAGTCAGTACGTACTTATTGCCTAACTGATCAGGGAAGGCGCATGAGGTGGGCAATGGTAGAACCCGAACACTTCAAACATATCCTGTTTAATAGTTGCGCATATGACTTTGCTTAGAACAGTCAATCAGCAACCAAGCAATCCTACTAGTTTTTAGGAACATCTCCAACAAGGTAGCAGCACTTCTATCTCACCCAGGTGTTAATTCAACCTTTGCAAACCCAGGATGCTCTAAGGCCCTCCATACACTAGAGTGTGCCCTAAAAGCTAGTCCTAGAGACAGAATGCTGGTGCTCAACTCCCGCTTGAATTATAAGTGCATATTAAAATGGTGCCAAGACGCCCTGAGGTAACAAGTGTGGAATGATCACATGCAGGCAACAATGTGGAAGAGCAGCTCGATTTTCCGGCGCATAATAAATCAACCATGCTTTGCGCAGGCTAATGACACCATTCTATGCCATCATATTGCCGCAGATCTGCGGGCTTCCAACTTTGAGGGAATATACAATTACTTGCCCCTTGGGGAGGCGGATGTGCCAAAGCTAGCCACCCATGGGAGGCTGAGCTTAGTATTCAAACTAGACGAAGTTACCCAGGGAATTTTGGGTCTTAAAAGTAATAAGGCCCCAGGCTCAGACGGCATTCCCCCAGATTTGTATCTTGGGGACGTGGCACTGTGGTACCCAGCAGTAGCCCAGATTTTAAATGCAGAAGTTAGGGAGAGTCCTCCTCCTTCTTGGCCCACCTCAGTCATAGTTCCTATATTTAAAAAGGGGGATAAAGATAAACCACAACGTCCTAAAGGTCCTGGGGTGGGTACTGTTGGCAAGACGACCAGCTGGGCAGTGGAGAACAACATTGTTTCTGACTTGCAATATGTTTTAGGCATGGGCTGTCCACATGTGACCAATGTCTGAACTCATACCTGGTCGTTAGCAAGTATACTATCGCCTGCCTCGGATCTCGTCACCTGGCCTTTATAGACCTTACGTCTCCTTTCGACAGGGTCAACAGGACCAAACGATGGGTTATCCTTTAGGGATAGGGTGGACGCAAATATTGTTTATTTCTTATGGGACCTCTATGCTCACACTAATTCGTCAGTCAGGTATTCTAGCCAGTCAGCCAACACAAATCATATTAAAATCGCCAGCCGGGTGCGTCAAGGGTGCATATTTGCCCCTTATTTTATTTTCCCTTGATATTAACAATTTTGAACAGGCCTTGCTGACTGCAGGGGCTGATTGCCCACATAGAGTTTCCCACTCGCTCGTGGTTGTATGATAGAACAACGCATGCCTCAACAACGCGGTCTCAACCACAACTTATGTCTTTACCATGCATGCCTTTACAATGAATATCCTTGTAAAGGAATGCGTGGTAAAGATCACGTCCCAGCCCCCCTGAGCCCTAAGAACCGGCCACCAGCCCTGCAATGCAATGCCACGCCCCGGGCCCCCATCCCAAAAAAACTACCCAGCTCCCCCAACCGAGCTTTAAAACTGCCCTTCACCCAAACAACTACCTTGACCCCAGCCCTAGGCACTAAAAGGGCCCCCAGCCACAAAAAACTACCCCGACCTCAGCCCCCCACTCTGAGTCCTAAAAAGGGCCCCACCCCAAAAAACAACCCCGATCTCAGCCCCCCACCCTGAGCCCTAAATGGCTGCAGCCCAGAAAACGAAGCCGGCCACTTGCCTTGAGCCCTAAATCGGCCCCCAGCCTAAGAAACTACCCCCAACTCAAGCCTCCCACCCTGAGCCCTAAAACGGCCTTAGGCCAAAAAACTACCAGACCCAAGCCCCCCGCCCTGAGCCCTGCCCCTTCCCCCCTACCTGGGCCCTAAAACTACCCCCCTGTAACTATCCCCCCCAGTCCTACTTACCAAGCAGTGTCGCAGTCCTTCCTTTCCCGATCCTTCCTGTTCGTCTCCTTGCCCATTCTGTCTCTGCCACTAGACCGCTAACTGCCTTAACCATGCATATACGTGGTTAAGGCATCCGGTGTTCGACTTGTGTGGAAACGGCATGCATGGCTTTGCCCGCATGGTTAATGCTGTTTCCCTCGCTCCCTGTTCTGCTTTCACGGATAATGCAGTTCTGATGGCAAGGACTGCTAAGGGTTTACAAACATTGTTTAACACCTTTGCACATTTAATGAAAAAGCTAGATCTAGCAGTCAATCTCACTAAGTATTTTGTGATGATGGTGAGCCACGGCTCGACCAAGACCGAAATGTTTAGCATCTGTAACCACAAAATTTCCAATGTTAAGGCTTTCCCATATTTAGGATACTTGTTTGACTCCAATATCAACTGGAAACTCTAAGTGGAAGTTGAGAAGGAGGAGCCAGTAAGATCAGAGGCCGCAGTCTTTAATTGTGCAACTAGACTGGGTAGTAAACCACTTAAGTCCTTGGTGAAGATCTACCAGGCTAAATGTATCTCTAAGGTCTCTATGGCAGTAATATTTGGGGTTAAGTGGCAGTCCCTGGCCTTAAGATCATTGAAAATAAATTCTCGAGGTGGCTACTATGTGTTCCCCAAAGCACTCCTCCGTCATGTGTTCATGAAGAGCTGTGAGTGATCTTTTAGTCCTCTGCCTTTTGTTAATTTTTTCTTAAAATACCATGGATTTAATATATTAATAATGTGCTTTCTCAATAATGGAGAGGGGGTGAGCCTTTTAACAATCCAGAGATTGTTTGTAACGCTGATTTAAAGTGGGTTAAGGAAACATTTCTAGTGAAGAGATCATTGTACGGAGAGGAGATCGAACTCTAAAACATATGGTTCGGAGATTTATACTGTTGAAAACGACAACCTTTATGGAGACCTATCTTGTCCTTATAAAAAATAATAGAGAGAGTTATTTGCTCACCAGGTTCACGTTTACTCTCCTACATCTGTTGTCAGCTTTCCCCAAAGGATGTTTTGACCTTGGGTCTATGGGGCCTGCAGCTGCGTCTCTGTAGGACACATTACACTTTGTGATGTTCTGCAAATTTTAGGATAAACCTAGCAGAGCTTTTATTAAACCATTATTGAAGGCCAAGGGATTTTCCCAAGTTTGACCTACACTTATATTTTCACAGATAGGGAGAGTGGGTCCACTGATTTCCATTTTCTACATATCTCTAATTATAATTAAAGTCAGATCTTAATGAAGAGTTTCTGCCAAAGAAGACCAGCTGGAGTCTTATCTTAATCTGGCTGCATGATATGTCTTTTAAGATCTTACCAACATCATTCCAATATGTTGACAATGAAGTACAGGCTATAAACATATGTTTATAGTCTGCTCACAATGCTCCACACTTCGGGCAGGAGTAACAATCAGCAAGAGTACTTTGGTGAGATGCATGTATTGTTGACAGATTTCAATGGTGTTGCCAGCCTCACCACTATTCCTGGTCTCAATTTTATCTGACACAGGTTTAAATTCTACTGAAGGAGATGCACATTGACTTTCAACGCAGCAATTTGCATGCTCACTGCTCTAACTTTTTGCAATATCTTTTTGTTAACTTGCTGGGTTAGGGAGAGGACAGGATCAGTAATTTTTTTCCTGGGTGTTTTTCTCATTTTCACATTTTAATCTTGATGTTCAGAGATCCATAAAAATATGTTTTTCTTGGTGGCAGATTTCAATCTAACATTGGTAACATTTATGTTGTGATTTAGTTCAGGTGCAACTGAGAGAATTGAACACACCTGTAATCAAAGTCAGTAGGATGCACATTGCAGTCCGCAAGGTACATTTAACTGTAACAGTACAGAAAGAATCTTCAAATGTTGCTGTTAACAACCCCCATTCTTTCACTGAGCACCTCTTCAGAATCTTCACCTAACATAACAAGCCACACCAGGGACTCTCCCGGTTGCCGCCATTGATTCTTAAATATCAACAGGCAGAGAGTGAACAGCAATATGGTTACAGATTTGCCTGTCAAATTCCCTCCTCCACTAATATGTTCATGCCCACTTAATACCAGGCAGATTATTTTGAACTCTTCTATTTTGTAGTGTCAGCAGTTTTTCGGCTACCCCTTCCCAGCATTCAGCTAGAGATCCCTTGGCTGTTTTTCTCCACTTGTGCAATATTAGTGAGAAAAGACGTGTCAATTTATGGGTTGCTCACTCCTAAACATTTCCAAGTTGTTAATACTTACACATGTCCAATTAACTGGAGCCTCAGGGGTAACAAAGGGTTCAGGCCGCCCCTCACTCAATCTGTAATAAACAAAATATGGCCTGTCCCTCCAGACACTCTTACTCTTTCTATTTCACACACAAAAAATGTAGCGGTGTATAAACTTTTACTACCACATGCCCATTGTTTTTAGGCTATTCATAACTGTGCAAGTGTCAAAGGCTATAAAGGTACACAAAAGATACTGTAAAAATTGTCACAATACCATCACCAACCACAAATTTTATGGAAAAATGTGGAGAAAAAGAGTGAGCCCCTCACGGTAGCACCGCCAATGGGGTTTTCTGGCTAGCAATTGCCAGTATACCCATTTATCATCATAGGTGACTCACTCTTGTAGTAGTGGAAAGAAGAGATAAACAAGAGAAAAAGACCAACAACATATAAGAAATTTTCTTAACATCAGCCAGGCAGTATACTGATTGTTCATACAATAACAAGTCAACGTAAGCACTTGTTATTTTAGTGTACACATACACTGGCACCCCCAGTGAGAAAAGAAACCGTGAATCTCACACAATTAAAATTAAAGAGCTCACTGGCCACTCTTGATTTATTCTGGGCTGTGAGTTCTCCAAATTAAAAACGATTGACACCGAGCAAAATCTTGTGTGAATCATTGTCGCCTACATGTTTCGTTGCTCTTATTTTACGCAACTTCTTCAGGGCAAAAAGGGGTTATCCACTTCTATTTCCACTCTCTTGTGAACCACACCTGCGATGGTAAAAATGACAAAGTGCAAGTAAAAATGAGCAGAGGGTTCAAGACCCTCACATGTCAGCCGGCTGGGTCAAATAAAGTACAAAGTTGTGGCACTCAGATCAACTGTGACATAATCACCTGGGGTTAGCGTCTTTCACGCGTACCTGCTACCCCTTTCACTGTGGACATCCGTGTCCGAAAGATCACGTGTCCCTCTGAAAACCCGCTATCGTCAGGTATTCTATGCACAAATACAGAAACACCAGTGTCAGTCAGTTTACGGCCATATCACATTCCACTTCTCACCCTATCTCTGCTATCAACATCCTCTAATCACAAGGGCGAAGGGCCAGATACCAGCACGCACTCGGAACAGCACGCCCCCCACCACTGTTACATTCCCAAGTATCAACCCGCTACCAGCCGATCACCTTTAAATCCGCCCCGGTAGGGATAGTGGCTCGCTACCTTACCGCATGGGATAGAACCTCTTACCCACGCCGGATCGCCGGCAACTCCCGACCTCAGACGAACCCAGCAAACCTCCCGCAGGTGATTTTCAAGTTCCGTGGAGTTCCGCTCTTGGCGTCTTGTGTCACGTGACGCAAGTGTGTGCAGCGTGGCGGCCATCTTAAGACGGACCCATTATAGTGTATTCAGATGTGAGGGTCAAACTAAACTTCTTGCACCTCCTACGCCTTATCCTACGGGCGGATAATCTTCCCGTAGGGCAATTTTTGCGCTATCGGCGCAATTGCTCTACTACAGAGGCATTTGTGGAACAATCTGAAGATCTGGCTAAAAAACTTACCGCAAGGGCCTATCCAAAGAAGGTTGTGAAGCAAGCCCGTAAACGTGCATTAAATACGCTCCGCGAGGCACTTCTGGAAAGACATGTGAAAGTCAAACAGGAATGCATACCGGTTGTTACGACTTTTGATCCTTTGTCTACCAAATTGAGACAAATTGTGAGGAAACACTGGTCGATCCTCGATACCAGTATAGGAAAGATGCCACCACCACGATTTGCCTTTAAAAGAGCTACTAATTTGAAGGACAAATTGGTCCATACCCGGACCATAAATACCCCACATGCTGACAGGTTACCAACGGGCCACCATCCTTGCACGAGTTGCTCAGTATGCAATTTGACAAAATCCACAAAGGCAGTTACTCTGAGGAATGGAAGAATCTGGCATCTTACAAGGTTCAGTAACTGTAATACTGTGAACGTGATCTACAGACTAACTTGCAAATGTGGCCTCCACTACATTGGACTTACATCTAGAAAGGTGAAAGTCCGAATACAAGAACACCTCAGCACTCTTAGAGCAAAAAAGCTGACCACGAGTCTGGTGCAACACTTCAGTGAGATGGGACACGATCCCAAAGATCTAGAGTGGGTGGTGCTAGAGAGAGTAGTGTGTGAGAGTCACAATGTTGAAAGTATTTTGGCCCGGAAAGAAGCTCGCTGGATTTACCAGGAACAGGTTGATCATGAGGGGTTAAATGATTCTATTGAATGGAACAAGATTAGCAAACGGTGATTGTGAAAAATGGGGTGGCCTATAATCCTTTAAATCAGGAAGCTGTAGTTTGTTGGGAAGATTAGGTCTGAACACTTGAGAACACATATGATATCAGATTACTAGTGCCCTGTCCCAATATGGCTGCTATATAGTGCTGGGGGTGCTTTATAAACCCTGTGACCTTTGTGCATTAGGCGTTTGCATTCAGTTTTTAGGCAGCGGGCAGGCCGAGTATAGTAAGATTATTAACCACGCAGTGTCTCATGGCGCCCGTAATGTAATGTATGTATACTTGTAAAGCTCACTGTTACCTCGTTACGTGGTGTCCTGGCACTGTATACCACTGGGGAACCCGTCCTGGCTTTCCCTGTGAGAGGGCACCCCAAGGTGAAGCCAGGCATCCCCGGCGTTGCTGGGGCCGTTGTGGAGATTAAGCAAGCTATTGCCCAGAGTTGCAGAGTGGGACCCATGGTTAGCGTAGGCACCTAAGCGAGAATTATCGAGTCCGCGGACATTGACCCAAGACCCTGCCGCGTCGGGAATTGAACCCTGGTCCCGGGCCGACCTCTGCTTCACGGTCTGCCGCTTCTAACCGGTGAGCCACACTTCTCCACATAGGATAAGGCGTAGGAGGTGCAAGAAGTTTAGTTTGACCCTCACATGTGAATACACTATAATGGGTCCGTCTTAAGATGGCCGCCACGCTGCACACACTTGCGTCACGTGACACAAGACGCCAAGAGCGGAACTCCACGGAACTTGAAAATCACCCGCGGGAGGTTTGCTGGGTTCGTCTGAGGTCGGGAGTTGCCGGCGATCCGGCGTGGGTAAGAGGTTCTATCCCATGTGGTAAGAGTAGCGAGCCACTATCCCTACCGGGGCGGATTTAATGGTGATCGGCTGGTAGCGGGTTGATACTTGGGAATGTAATAGTGGTGGGGTGAGAGCTGTTCCGAATGCGTGCTGGTATCTGACCCTTCGCCCTTGTGATTAGAGGATGTTGATAGCAGAGATAGGGTGAGAAGTGGAATGTGATATGGCCGTAAACTGACTGACACTGGTGTTTCTGTATTTGTGCATAGAATACCTGACGATAGCGGGTTTTCAGAGGGACACGTGATCTTTCGGACACGGATGTCCACAGTGAAAGGGGTAGCAGGTACGCGTGAAAGACGCTAACCCCAGGTGATTATGTCACAGTTGATCTGAGTGCCACAACTTTGTACTATATTTGACCCAGCCGGCTGACATGTGAGGGTCTAGAACCCTCGGCTCATTTTTACTTGCACTTTGTCATTTTGACCATCACAGGTGTGGTTCACAAGAGAGTGGAAATAGAAGTGGATAACCCCTGTTTGCCCTGAAGAAGTTGCGTAAAATAAGAGCAACGAAACATGTTGGCGACAATGATTCACACAAGATTTTGCTCGGTGTGAATCGTTTTTAATTTGGAGAACTCACAGCCCAGAATAAATCAAGAGTGGCCAGTGAGCTCTTTAATTTTAATCGTGTGAGATTCACGGTTTCTTTTCTCACTGGGGTGCCGGTGTATGTGTACACTAAAATAGCAAGTGCTTACGTTGACTTGTTGTTGTATGAACAATCAGTATACTGCCTGGCTGATGTTAAGAAAAAGTAATGTTATATGTTGTTGGTCTTTTTCTCTTGTTTGTCTCTTCTTTCCACTACTCCAAGAGTGAGTCACCTATGATGATAAATGGGTATACTGGCAATTGCTAGTCAGAAAACCCCATTGGCGGTGCTACCGTGAGGGGCTCACTCTTTTTCTCCACATTTTTCCATAAAATTTGTGGTTGGTGATGGTATTGTGACAATTTTCACAGTATCTTTTGTGTACCTTTATAGCCTTTGACACTTGCACAGTTATGAATAGCCTAAAAACAATGGGCATGTGGTAGTAAAAGTTTTTATACACCGCTACATTTCTTGTGTGTGAAATAGAAAGAGTAAGAGTGTCTGAAGGGACAGGCCATATTTTGTTTAATACTTACACATGCCCAGCACAATTACGCACAAAGTACTGGTGGTTTTACCAAGCTTATCAGTGTAATGCCAGTTCAAAAACAGTACTGTCTAGAAAAAACATGCGCCAGAATGTATGGCTGCCACCACTCATCCAGCCTGTGCTTGCTCCTGTTCAGCATATACAATCGTGAAAATGTATCACCAAACCTTTTCATAAGGTTCTGGTAAAATGCTGCCCAAATATGGTCAAGCAAACAATAAAAAATAATTCCATCATTGGCAGCAATAAAATATAGCGAATTCCAAAGCACCTAGTCATGTACATAGAGCCCAGCAGATGTGGACAAACTGATAGGTGAGCAGAGGACTTAATTTTAAGTAGCATAGAGAATATACATTAAGAAGGGTGGTGGATGATGGATCAATAAGCAGGAAGACTGGTTCAGAGATAGGGGGTGAAGAGAGGCGAACAGTTAAGGGAAGGTGCAGCAAAAAAACAAGAAAAATACTGGACAGCAGATCTGCATCCAGAAAGTGTTCAGGTCAGAGAGGAGGCATATGATCCATATCAGTAGCCAGGAATCTATATGTCAGGTATTCATGCAGGTAGGCTTACTTAAACAGCACTACTGCAACAATGCAAGAAGGGGGTCTAGCATACAGCATTAACTAGCCTTGACCAGGGAGCTGTGGCAAAGCGTTAGCCGACAAGCCAATGAGCTCCACAGCACAGCAGCTCCAGATATGTTAGATGGCAAAGGTGGTAAGTACAGGGTACTTTGTTTTCCCACAAGGGGGGGGGGGGTGTATTATGAAATAAAGTGTTTGGTATACGCAACTTCATTTTTTAATGTGTCCTTCATTTCATTTATATATTTCATTACATTATATTTACTAACTCTAAATGGTATATTACATTGGAGGCAATTGGCTAATTTACATTCTTTAAATTGCAGTCATGGCACCCATGTTTGCCTCTTCGTGTTTGAATTATCAGAATTCTATTGCCACTCAGTTTCATCTTTCTTTCCCTTCCAACCACCACTTTTACCACTTTTATCACCATTTATAACATCACGAAACATTACCTATTTAAATGCAGACCAACACATATATCAATATCAACAAATTAGATTCAAAAGCAACTTCAATCTCATCTTAAATCCGGCACACATCAGCTCACCAGCCTGAATTCCATTTCACCTCAGCATTTCAGGAATTTCTGAACATCTGCTGCCTGACACCACTAAAGTTCATATCAGTACCCATACTCCAGGCGGATTGCTCCAACTCTGCAATGGTTTGCATAATGAGTCTACTAAGCCAGACAGGACAAGTAAACCACACTGAGACAAAATTCTCATGATCTAACCACAACTACGTGTAAAATAATGTTACCTTAAAAGGATGCCAATTACCCTGGCACTCTCCGCCTTGCATGCAGTGCTTTTCATGCCACGGATCTGTTTACTCACAATCTTAATCGATATTGAAAGAGTTCAGGTCTAAGAGGATGTTGTCTGATACTATGTCTTCCTCGTCAGGCTTTGAAATCTAGCACAACAGTCTTCATTGTTTAAGTCAAAACTAAAATACCGTCACTTTTTTATTACACTCAGAAGTTTTTACTATTGCTATTGTCTCCTCCCTTAACTGAGGGGAATAAAATAAGCAATAGAAACATAACACTACACGATCAACAAAACTAGAGTTTGTCTTTTTTTATTCTAGTCAATCTATCACCGTTTGGCTTTTTCCTTTTCCCTTTTTCCATTGCTCAGTTTCTTGGCTCTCTAAAACAATGATTTTGTAAAGTGTTTTCGTCTTCATTTCTCTCAGTTTGCTCTTGCTTTCCTTTTTCATGGACACAGTATACTGCTACTCACTCCCTTTTCATCTGTCCACCATGGTGTAGCACTCTGATCTTTATAATCCCAGTGTCCCTTATGTTTTACCAGCTTTAAATCAAGCATCCCTGCACCTCTAATTGCCAGAATCAATGACATGTAAGTCACTGTAACATTGTACTGAATGGGACTCTTAGAATTCCACTGTACGAAGTACAGCTCTTTCATCTTCTACAAACTGTAAATTTCATCTTTCATACCTATTTCTAGTTATTGGCAACTCTCCCTATATTACATAGCATCCACTGCATCTTCCTAAACACTACATCTCAAGGTACAGACTATATAATACAGTAGTTAATAGGGTTACATAGCCAATGGGAAGGTAATAAGATACTTACAAAGACAATGTAGGGGCAGGGTATGTACTTGATGCAATATAATTATAGGGTGATGTTATTGACCTCGATTTATATAGTATAAAATACGCCCTGCTATACAACATAAGGCTACTGCAAGTCACACAGGACTTTCAGAACTACATAAAAGAGCAAGGCTGTATCCAGAGTTCCTTTATATGGTTATTGAAATCCAGGGTGATTTGCAATATTCTTTTAATGTATGGCGTAGGGTATTTTATTAGTTAGAATACATGGTCACACTATCATCTATACCAATGAGTGAGTTGCGGAATCTTGAGTTTCCATCCAAGCAGACAGGAGCAAAAACAGAATCTGTACTGTAAATTAAATACACTACAAAGCAGTTAGTAATTTGCATAAAAATATATTAGAACAAGTTTAATGTAACTCAGATTAAAAAACATGCTGTATCTCAAATGTGTGGGAACATGCAGATATTCTATTTTGTTCTGTAATGACCTATAGTATTGCCATGTTTTCCATGTTAGCTGTGGCATTTGGATCTAAATGACCAGTTTCAAGTTTTATTTTATTAGCATCGTTACTTAAAACCATTGCTAAAAAGTACCTTACATTTTCATTATAAATTACAATTTTAAGAAAGATAAAAAGAGAAATGTAGTAAAAAAAAGTCAGTTAAATTAGTTCATCTGTCCTGTTTATATGCAAGATTTTATGTTTAGTTCAACGACTTAGCGACATTTAACCTTTTTACATTTAGGCAGTAACAATGCCTTCTCCGATTTAGTGCTGAGGCGTGCCTATGGCCATTGTGGCATTTTCTTCTCTACTAGCCTACAGCATTGGAAAAATAACATTTTGACACAATATTTCCTTTCTGATCACTTTATTTTCCGAAAAAGTCATCATAAGAAAGAAACATCAGTTTCAGTTTTCACTGTTTAAACTGCAGCTGTAATTATGCTTGGTGACCTGCCTTTCATCGTGGCTGCTGGATCTGGTAGCATGCATTGTGATGTCAGAAGTCAACTGAAGTAACATATTACAATTGAGCAGCTACGTAATTCCTTCATTACAGGTGGCGAGCGATGACACGAGTCGCATGTAATAAGGGAATTAGAGAAAGGTTTTTATACTGGGATTGCAGTCTCTCACATAATATAGGGCCATACAAACCAACAGGACCAGGGAAGGAGTGATATGCTTACTACTAATTTTTGATGACTTCATCCTGGAATGTATTGTGGGAGACCTGTGCAACCATAGGTCTGTCCATATACTGAGAAGGATGGAATCAATGGAAGTGCAATCATAAGTAACACCTCACACATGTCACATATCCTGTTGAAGGGGCTCACCAGCAGTTACAAGGACATTGCCTAAGTTGCCCTCCAAACAGGACAGCTTTGTAAGACCGATTCTTAAGAGGCCTCGGCTAGTGCAAAGTGTGACCCGAGAACACTCATCTCATAAAGTTGTCTATCATCTTATCTACGGTTTCCACTATGATCAGGGCTTGCTGTAAGCCCTGGACTTCCTTATCCAACTTGAAAATATCATGTAGATGGGTGTTACATAGGGCCTGCTCCCACAAATTCATACACAAGGAGCCACACAGGACTTCCGGGGAACCGTGTGCTGCTGTAATCGTGTCTTTTTTTTTCAGGATCCAACTGCAACTGAACAAGAAGCACTTGGATCAACAGCCTCCTGGGCAACTCCATCATCATCAATGGATATGACAATGTCACCGATAACAGTTAAAAGAAAATGTACATTTTTAATGCTGACTTTTTCTTTTTATAGGAACATTTTATGGAGTATCTTGTGCATGTTAGCTTTACAATACGAATGACTGTTAAACAAATGACAGAGTTCTGTCCTCCAACAATCACCATTTTCAGTTTCTAAATCAAACATTGACTTCGAGCAAAGTATATGTTTTCACCTGTTAAGCCTTTTAACTCACGTATGTCTGTCTGTTTGGCACATGGGGAGCATTGATGGATGTCATATTCATTTGGTTGTGTGCAGCACGTGGTTCACAGTGTTATGTGATTGACGTAGGAGGAACGTCTTTCCCAACTCCCCTGTACTTTAAAAAAAAAAAAAACTTTTCTTTGTTTTATGCAAATAAGATAGGCAGGTTACAATACTGTCAACACTCGACACAATGTCTTTAGTTATACAACCATGCATGTACATAGAGCAGATCACATCATATTGCACAACAAGGCTTTAACACATTTTTCTGCAGAGCTGTCAGAGGGCAGGCACTCTTCCGTGGGGGCACCTCACACTATCACACAGGAAGGATTGTTGGTTACACAGGCCTATCAATGACGTGTGTCCATATGCGCGACAGTTAGTTCATCTATTCCAAAACACTGCATGTAATTTACAATAGGGATTTGCAACTCCGCGCAGTAAGTCCCCATGACATCTATACGCCACTTCTGGGCACTCTATGGGACCAGTCCCTGTGGTTCAGCTGTTGGAGGCTCACGTGGGTGCGCCAATAGATAACATGTTAGTGGTGACTAGATATCCCTGGGCCTGGAAGTGCTAGGTAACAGCTCAGCACAATTGATGAGTTGTTCCTGACAATAAATCATGTCCTCAAGCCAGGTCTTGAATTTAGGCGCCCTCCCCCTGCCCCATTTACAGGCCACCCATCTCTTGGCCATGAGTAGTGCAAGGGCCACGTATTTGCGATGCGTTTCCTGTACGTGTTTAACATAACCTAGCAAGGCCATCAGTGGCGTAGGCTCAATGTGCGTGTTTGTCATCAAAGCCAATGCCTCAAAAACATGCCCCCAAAATTCACTCACTCCTGGGCATTCCCAGGCCAGGTGCAGAAAATCAGCTTTTGGAGTGTGACACCCGTCACATCTGTCTGTATTCCGTAACTGATATTTGTGCATCCTGACTGGCGTGTAATACAATCTATGCAGGTATTTATAATCTATTATTCGCAAACCTACTGCTGGCCGAGACCCGCTCAGTCTGTGAGCAGCAATATTCCCATTGATCATCCGTCAATATCCCAACCCAGCATGTGCGGGACGGTGTGGTCAGTACTTCTTGTTGTGTGTGTACCGTGCGTTATATCAGTGAGACAAGGCATTTGGCCGTCGCATTTTGGAGGATTAGTTGCAGTGGCGCAAGTGCCGGGGGTTCAGTCGGAATTCCCGAGTTAGAGATCGGACCCCCTGTCAAGCCTGATATACAGAAAGACATCAAGCGGAGTGTGTTGTATGTCCTGAAAACACTCTCCGAGTTCCGAAACTGTCCAAAATGGTACAGGTCTCCCCAGGTACTAATTTCCACTCTGCCCTTAAAGCTATGAAATAATGTTTCCTGGAGAAGGGGCATATCTGGATGAAATATAAGAGGCAAGAGAGGAGAATAAATCATGGGGGCGTTCAGCAGATGCCCAATGCGTTGCCACGCTATGATCGTGGCATTAACAGTGTTCTGAGTCTTCTCCTGGGCGCTTGGAACAGCGTATAGGGCCCCTCGATCGGTATTGGGTGTGCAAGCCAGTGTTCCGCCGCTACCTGGGGCATATTTCTCGGTGGATTCACCCAGAAATACGCATAATGGGCCTGCGCACTTATATAGTAAAGTTCAAAGTCTAGTATTCCAAACCCCCTTTTGAGTGAAGCTTTATTAGTACATTCCATTGCAACCTCGGTTGCTTACCTCCCATACCAGTCGTATCAGCTCCGATTTAGGAGCCTTAAAAAAATGTCCCCCCGGATAATATGGTATATTTAAAAAAAGGTAAAGCAATTGGAGAAGTACCACCATCTTAATTAGGGACGCTTGTCCAGCCATATAGAGTGGTAGCGTAATCCAGCGGGCAACACAGTCCATTATGCGATTCAACACAGTGCCATAGTTAAGACGCATCAGTTCTTCTCTATCTCTGGTAATTCGGATACCTAGGTAACGCAGTTCATCATCGCACCACTCCAATGGGTAGTCCAGTGGAAAGCGCGTTACTGACGTTGTCAGTGGGAAAAGACAGGAATTCCCTAGTTTACTAGAATCCCAGAGAGTTTCCTAAATACAATGAATTCCTGGAGGAGTGGGTTTAAATTTTGTTGGGGGACTCCAACATATAAAGTGATATAGTCGGCATATAACGAAATAAGTATCTGCCTCATGTTACACCGCAGGGCCTTATCATTGTGGTGTTGTCTCAGCTTTGCCACCAATGGCTCCATCACTAAGGCAAAAAGCAAGGGGGACAGGGGGCACCCTTGTCGAGTACCTCTGGTGATCGGGAAAGCCTGAGATTTGTGTCCATTCATGAGTACCTTAGCACCTGGCTGGTGATACAACAGTCGAATCCAAGACAAAAAAAGTGACGGGAACCCCATTCATAACATTATTTCAAAAATAAAGTCCCACTCAATGGAATCAAAAGCTTTAGTGGCGTCCAAGAAAATAGCTGCCAAGGGTAGGTCTGGGGAAACGTCATTTAAAATAGTAAAAAGAGTCCTCAAATTATGGGATGTGGCTCTTCCGGGTACGAATCCCGACTGGTCCGGAAGGATCAGATGTTCTAGCAACAAGCGAAGCCGATTAGTGATGAGTTTCGCAAAATTTTTTACATCGCAATTGAGAAGGGATAGTGGTCTGTAGGATCCGCATTGCTGGGGCAGCTTCTCTGGTTTAAAAAGGGAGATAATGAGAGCTTCTATCATGGATGGTGAGAGGCAGCCCACTTCCAGTGACCCTTCATAGACCTCACGCAGAATAGGGGCCATCAAATCTATATAAGTTTTGTAAAATTCTATCGGAATGCCATCCGTGCCAGTTGCCTTTCCGGATTGCATTTGCATGATGGCTTCCCTAACCTCGTCTAACTCAAAGGGAGCACACAGAAATTCGTGGAGCACGTCGCTCAACCATCCTAGGGACACATCACCCAAGAATGCTTCAAGATCCAAGTCTTCCCCTCGGGTCGTGGTATACAGTTCGGTATAGTAGTGTGTGAAAGCATTAAGAATGTTTGCAGTGCCTCTACACATTATCCCATTTGGGTCCTCCAGCTCCACAACATAATTGAAATAACGCAGTTTCCTAATTGTATCTGCCAATGCTTTGCCGGGTCTCTCTCCCTCTCCATACCTGCGAGCTACCCAGTGCTTGCCCCTAAATCGGGTTTCCCTCTGTGCCATGTCCATGTATTCTGTAAGTGTCTCTCTAAACTTATGTTGTGTAACCTTATCCGGTCCTAGTGCCAGCATCTCTTCTAAAGCCTTAAGCCCCGAGTCTAGCCTGCGAAGTGTGTTGGTGATGTCTTTTAGCACCCCATCCCCTTTAGATATGCAGAACCCTCAGAGTGTGACTTTAAATGCCTCCCAGATGGTCTCCACACTCTTTACCATGCCTTTGTTCTGCTCAAAAAAAGTCCTGAATCTCCTCCCGCAGTTCCTCCTGGAAAACTACATCTAATAGTATACAAGCATTGAGCCTCCAAGCACAACGTGGAGGGTTAAACTCTGCCGATGACAATGTGAGTTTGACTGGAGCGTGGTCCGAGTAAGTCCTAGCTAAATGCTGTACCTTATGAATGGCTGGGCCCAGCCCCCTAGATATGAGCCAATAGTCTAGTCTCACCCATGACGTTGTCTGTGCTGTGTAATGCGTCCCTTCTCATTTCAGGGGTTTGGTATGTCTCCATACATCAATCAATTGGCATTCAGTGAGTGTATCCTGTATAACAGAGCGCGCCTTGGTGTAATGGTGGGGGGCAGGGTGAGACCTGTCCAGGCTTGGGTTACACGCAACGTTGAAATCTCCACCCCAGATGATATGGTAAGAACCTATCGCAGTGATCTCAGCCCATAAGGAAGTAAAGAAATCCATGGCGTCTATATTGGGCCCTTAGCAGCAGGCCAGAGTTTCTGACTCCAGTCGTCGCCATGCCAGACAGTACCTCCTCCGAGCATCACAGGAAGCTCCAGCTAGGTGGAAGGGCACCTGTTTTTTACCAGTATGGCTGTGCCCCTTGTGTAAGATGAGTAAGAGGAAAAGATTCTATGTTCCGCCCACCTACTCGCAAAAATATTGGTTCTCTGGGGAGTGAAGTGAGTTTCCTGCAGCATAGCTATATGCACCTGGTACCTGTCTATGTAAGCCAATACCTTCCTCTTTTTCCTTGGGTCCCCCAACCGTCTGACGTTCCATGTAATAAGATTCAACTGTTCAGTGTTAGTGTCAGCCATTTACACGCTCCTCCAATAAGGTCGGGTCGTGCGCCTGAAGTGCACTGCCCTTCAACCATGTGTGTACATTGCATAATGTCTTATTGCATGCCGAGCACTCCGCTCTTAGTCTACATGTCGGCCAGTTTAACCTGGAAAAAAGATCAGCACTATGTGTGAAAAACAAACCTGAAGCAACCTTTTCCCCTTTTACTCCCTCCCCCACCCACTGAAGCAACCCCAACTTGCCAGAAAAAAACATCTCCCATCTTAGCCAACAATAGCCAACCATCCCCACGAAAGTCCACAGTGACCAACAGTGGGGGAATACCCATTGGGGGCTAACCTTAGGCTACAGCACAGTTACCTCCCGCCCCCAGACCCCTTCTCAGACGGTATATCTGGGGACTGTAGGGTAGAGGGCGCCTGGTGTGCAGTAAGTCAGCTCAGTGTGGCCTACCAGTTACGCAGGTTACTCGTCCCTTGTAGTAGTCTGCCTGTCACATATCCATCCCTTCTTGTTGCAAATTTCAAATATCTATAGCTATCAAAGAGAAAAAAAGAAGGAGAGAAATGGAAGAAAAAGAGAGGGACATCGTTCATTGTGAGTCATCTTCCGCTCCCGTCGATAAGGATTGCTGCGACGCCGAGGGAGTCCCAGAAGTGCGATTTGTAAGCTTCAAATGTTTAAGGAACTCCTCCACTTGCTGTGGCTTGGTGAAGAAGCGCTGCTTTCCTTGGTGGGTGACCCTAAGGCGTGCAGGATACAACAAAGCATAGTCGATTTGAGCCAGCCTCAATTTGTTCTTGACATCTATGAAGTTGCGCCTTTCCTCCTAAACAGTAGGGGTGAAATCCGGGTAGATTGACAACTTGTTGCCATCCTAAGTTAGTTGTTTACTCTGTGTCACCTGCGATGCCACAAATCGGTCCCTGTAGTTCAAAAGTCTTGCGATTATGGGCCGTGGTGTACTACCAGGCAGCGGGCGTGGTTGCAGTGAGCGATGGGCCCGTTCTACTATGAACTGATTGGAAAAGAACTCCACTCCAATTGAGGACAATAACAGTTGTTCCACATATTCCTCCATCTTGCTGTGTTGGTCGATTCGGGAATGCCCACAATGCAAATGTTATTGCGCCTACTGCGTGCTTCTAAGTCCTCATTCTTGGCAGCGATTAGTTTCATGAGTTTGTCCATTTGAGCAATTTGCATTGTGGCCCTGGTTGTCGTGTCTTCGGTGTCCGATATGCGCCTCTTCGCCTGCTTCACTCGGTCCTCGTGCCCCTCTAACTTATGATCGATAGCGTCCATCCGCGAGGACACTCTGTCTACTTTATCCATGATGGTGGCAAATCCCTGACGAACCTCCTGTAGGATACTCTGCACATCTGTTGTCTGTGCCGCCGCGCTCCCCTACGTCTCCTCTCTCCTGTCATTATCTTGTTCTTCCTGCGGGCCCCGAGCATTGCGTCTTGCCGCCTCAAAGTTCAATTTAGGCTGCCTAGTATCCGGCTTGCCCATGGCGATTCTGGGACACGTCCCGTCCCCTCTTGTTCAGTCTCGTTATATGCCTCTTGCTTCCTAACTTGATTAGACACTCAGGTTGAAGTGTGAAATCATGGCAGGAGGAGCAGTATCGCTGTGCAGCGCGCTTATGCTTAACAGGCTAAGGGGGTTCCTCTACCCCGAAAGCCAGAACTCATGATATATGCCAGCACCCTGGTGTCCTAGCGTGATTGTCCCTCCTGAATGGTGGAGTCTGTCTCTCATGCACATGCCAGTGGATCCACAGCTCCTCCAGGCCCCAGTACCTTATCTATGTGGATATTCTCAGCACGCTCTCAGGAAGATGGCGTCGGTGCACGCACATGTTCAGCGGGAGGCAAATTCTGGTCTTCCCTGCTATGCCTCTCCACCATGGGAACCCGGTTCCTGGGTATTTCCGTAGGTGTCGTGGCGGTATCACCGTGCAGTGCCTGTGGATAGGTGAGCGGTCTTCCAGCCTCTTGCTCTGCTCGTTGCTGCTCAGTACGGCTGCTGTCTCCCACGTAGGGGCGCAGGGGCAGTGATTGTCTAGTCTCCTGTATCCCTACCAGAATTCACAGGATGCCAACTGGAGGGTTCTGGTTCCCCTGTGTGCACCGCTATGGAGCGCACTCCCACCATTGTCGCAATCGAAGCAGGCCCCCTCACAGGAAATATGGTGCTGTCGTGTCCAGCCTTCGTCGATGCGGTCCGCAATGCTAGTCAACAGGGGCTACCTTAAATCAGGACAGCAATTTATTTCCAAGTGTAGGCGCAGTGCACTACTCCAGCCGGCCTGCACACTCATCCGAGCAGCCGGTAGGGATTAGATAATGGCTTCGCCGCCTATCAGTCAGAGGCAGAAACAGTGCAGCGTGTCAGTCTCTTCTTCTCAGCACACCGCAACGTAATTTGAAATTGGCTCCTTCCCCCGTAGGCAGCAGGCAATCAGGGCTCCCTTACCTCGCATTTTTCTGTGGGCGCAGCAGCTTCGGGATGCGGGCCCTCTCTCCCAATGAAGCCAGTCGGGTCTCGCCCCGGGGCCTGGTCACCTCGCGGCAGGCCGCGGCCTAGAGCAGGGCCGGCACAGCGTTCCACCCCAGTCCCCCTCCTTCCTTCGGCGAATTCTTCTCAAGATCACGACGAGAGCGGAGTAGACCTAAATCGGCCAAAACTTGCACCGGAGCTTCAGCAAGTCCTCTGCATCAGCATACCATCAGGATTTTGCCGTAGTGGAGCTGTAAAATAGGATAAATGTCGGATAAATGAACCAGGCTGCAGGAGCCTCACTGGTGTGCGGCCATACTGCTTGTGCGCCACCTAGCGCCCCCCCATCTCCCCTGTACTTGTACACTCTGGCCCAGACAGGGGTACGGCACTGGAGTAAATTACACATGTGATGATAAGTGGGTAGATAATGGTGCCCATAGGAGAGTTTTTATATTTTTAAATATATATTAAGCAAGGGAGCAGACACTAAATGAAGAGAACTTTGCACAGGGAACTTTTAAGAGAGAGAACTGCCTGCCTAGACCTCAGTCCTAGCATAATCAACGCAACAAATAATGAAGGGAAACAGAACAATAAAAATGTAGCAAAATCAACCCCTTGTATTAATGAGATACAAATAGTAATTACAATACAATTGCAGACCCTCAGCAGACTGCCTGTGAACAGGGGACTGGCAAGTGTCCGTATCACATGATTGAGGCTAGTACAGAAGAAAGACAACCGGAGCACATTCTGATTCTAGGGAAGAAAATTCAAGAAAACAGCAACTGTAGAGCTCCCGGTGGAAAAACATACATCTCTATTCGTGCTAGACAGTGTAGCCACGTGTAACAATGTGCATGTCCAAATATGGCCAAGTGGAATACAAACCAAGACTATCACCATCCAATGCTGACATTTTTCAGTGGGAGGCGAAGCTCCTAGTAACAATCCTGGGCACATTCTATGATACACTCATATGATAAAACTTTACTGCCAGATTACATAACCGATTTAAGAGGTGAAATTCCAGCACCGTGCCCTCTCAGCAAAGTTAACAGCACAGCTCATGAGACTCGTACCCATGACTTATAGTGTGTCTGCTCACCACTGCTTCCTGATGAAATAACCAACATGCTTCAAAGGGCTAAGACAGTGGAACAGGATGCTAGTCACTTCACATCAATGAAGTGGCCAAATCAAAAGCTCAAAATCACTGACCCATAGCAGTACACTTAAAACCCCAAGTAGAGGAGGAAATCCAAAAATTTAAATTTCCTCCCAAAATTAGGGTAAAAAATTTTCCCCGAGATCCTGAAGATTCATTCAGCGAAAGCTAAGGCTATCGCTATGTATGGAGCAGCGTCTTGGGGTACGGTGTATGTAGATTCACTACAGCGCGTGAAGGGTGCATTTCGTAAAAGATTATTATCAGTGCACTGTAGCTGTACAAACTACATGTGCCACAGTGAACTAGGGCTACCATATCTTGGAGATTCAATCAAATTTCCCCCTGGCATTCCTTATGGAAAAGGGGTAGTGCGAAGATGAAGCAAGCGGTGCTCAAGGATTGTTTAGGAATGGATTATGTACAAAGAATACCATGGCTCCATTATATTGAGACTACTTTGTCAGCACTGGGTCTTCGTGCTCTTTATGATATCCCATTGCTGTGTGCCACCTTCCCGAAGCCAAGTTGGTAGAGACCTTTTTGCAAAGACCTCTGTGAAAAAATAGTAAAAAAATAAAGATAAAAGCACCATAGACCTGTACTACACGCTTACTCCTGTGAAGCATGGTGCACAGTTGTACCAGTCTTTTGTACCAACTCTCAGCATCGGTTTATCTTGACATGGTTCTGACTAAACTATATCCCGCCTACGATGGGTTTCCCTGAAATTACATATTTGATAAAACAGGTGTCCGCCGTCCTTGTGATGGGATTTCACTGCAGTCAAATCTACATATTTTATTTTTCTGCAATTTATATATCCAACAAAGGAGAAGGTTTATATTTCCTCTTTTATGTAAATACCATTTAAAACAATGTCGCCCAGAATTATTTTTTTCCAACAGTTGGAAGATCCTCTGTTGTGCTATGCCCTTGCATCCTATCTTTGGGCTATTTTTAAGTGCCGGCGATTACATCCGGTGCGGTGATCTGTGCTCTGTCTGAGATAGCAGCACTAATAAGTTCTATGTAAATATTTTAAAGGATGTTTTTGGACAGTGATTTCGAATTTATATGCTCTATGACCAGTAAAAGAGTTCTAAAGAGGCCCAAGGATGAAAGTATTGTTTTTGAATGCTTTGCACATGTGTCTTAGGCGTTATCTGGTTTTTATGATCCTGATTATGATTTTGATAAAAACAATTAAGTACATATTAATTCTTATTATTATATATTTTGTTTTTTAAAGATATTTTATATATTTTGTTTTATGCTAGCATCTTTATGTCTGTACTTTTATGCATTTTAAACAATGGGAAATAACGTTGATTGACTGACAAAATAATGAAGTAATAATATATATATTTTTTGCCTCATTATGCGGCACAATGGGTATTGTCTTGCTGCATAATTAAGTGAACTCTACCACATGATTCCAGTAGCACTGCTTGTAAGCAGCTCTGGCCTTTTTGCAGTGGCATTACAACAGCTTCATTTGCTGGTGAGAGAAAGGAATCTAGGGGTGCCACACTACTAACTATACTGTTTGGTGAATAAAGAACTGAGGTAAGTTGGGAGAAAAGAACAGCAGCAACTAGGTCACTGGCATGGGAATTGGTGGGCAAAGCAAATAGGGAACGATTGGCAACAGCCTGAGCACGGCTAGATATTGCTGGGACCGATGCATGAAGATTACAGGCATATGGAGAGCATATGAACAGATTCTACTGCTATTATGCATATCCAGATTAAATATTGTGGCTAAGTCTTCAGTGACAATTGTATGGTCTAGAGGCAGGATATTGTTGGTGATATATTTGAGGCAAACACCGCAAGACCTTCTGCTGCTTTGATGCAAACTCATATTGTGCATACGGGGCAGTTCTTAACTTAGGGCTCCACAACAAAAGCTGACCTGGGTTGTGGAATAACAGAAAGCTCCAGATATTTAACACTAGCGATAGGGGAAGCTAAGAAGCTGGTGAGGCAACTGTGCAATTCTAGAACTATTGTATTACAAGGAAATAGGAAATTAAAATGTAAGTTGACCTTTCCGATCCAGTGTACCTGAATGCTCCCGGAGTGCCCTAGGATTGGGACCACAAACAGGTGCGTTTACTGTATTGTGAGGAGCTGTCCCATAACTGAAGAATACTGGGTGGAAATCGCTGATAACACCACTGAATTTTACAAGGATGATTGGTTAAATTAAATTTGCAGATGTTTGCCTGGTATAATGACTGGAAATATAATAGAAATTGAAATACAAATTTATAAACTTGGCTCTCTGGTTGGCCAAATGCTTCAAAGCCAATAACGGAAGTCCCTCATGTCTCCATAGTTAACTTCCGGATCATGCAGATACAATAACGGGCGGAGGTGGAAAACACCACACTTCTGGTTATCAAACAACTGAGACCGGAAAACATAAATAACGTTCAGACATGGGATGTGCTTCTGTTGAAAATAGTTAAAAGGAATTTAGATGATAATCACTGTAGAAATGGTTGCATACATGGATGTTGATCAAACATTCTGATACAAAATTGACAAGCCACCGTCCTGGTGTCTTTAACACTATCAAGGACAATAGTTGCATTTTGATGTTTGAGTGAAATAGATTTACTTTATCTACCTTAGGACATAGAGCACCATTTGCAAAAAGAGCACACACAGAATGCGGGATACAATACTATTTTGAACAAATGTCGGCTTCCCACAATATATCTAACAAGGTGAACTCATTTGTTTGAGCACTTCATACGCTGCTGATGCTACACTGAATATTGTAACAGAATATCCTATTCTAGCTCAGAATGTTGATGACAAGATTTGCGAATCCTTCCCTCTCCAAATTCTGTTTACATTTTTGAAGTCCTGACAGTGTAGGCAATCTACCACCAGAAGTGTGAGGCTTTATAGATGCCCCTCTAGAGTCAGGTCCACACAGCCTACGACGTTGTGCACAGAGGAGGCCCTTACAGCATTCGGCTTTCTTGGGCCTGTATCTTTCTAGAATTGACAGACAAACTATCTCCAGCAGTTTACAGTTGAGCCCTCCATTAGGGGTATTTAAGAAGGAGTGGTGGAAAGTACCACCGTGGCTAGGGCTATTACACACTTCTGTGCATGGCATTACAAAAATCTGACAATGTGCTCCTTCATAAGTATAGCCAAAAAGGCACTACAGGAGTCCTCCCTTCTGAGGATATTAAACAGCTAGACATCCTAGAAAATCACAAAACAGAACTCAACAACCATATGTTATCACAATACACCGACTTTCAGCTCTATTTTGTGGTATATGTATCCTACTAATGAATGTATATACCATAATTCTGACAGCTGCAAAAGATCAGAAAGACAGAGTCTTACTTATCATGAATGGGCTTTAGAAGATAAAGGCCATCTTGATACATGAGGTGTTGTATTTGCATTTTCTATGCTTGTTTTCTCTCCCTGTCCCTGTCCCCTTCCCTTTTTCTCTGTTATTTTCATCTTACAATGTATGTTCCAATTCCATCTGGAACCTTGAGGCTGCTGCCTAGCATTTGGGTCAGTTGCACTGGATCTCTTTGCTGCATTTCTTGGAATAAACACTTTTAGTCTACTTGGAGTATTTAACTCTTTAACAAGTGGCAACGAGCTGGGGAAAGGGACACTCCTATCAATAATTTACTGCAGCACAGGAGTGGTGTGTTCCTGAAACCCTGTTTCCCTCCCAAAGCTTTTCTTGCCTCTAAAGAAGAAATCTACACCTGCTGGGAGCCAACTGTTGAAACCCTGATTTCTGGAACTTAAAAGAAGTAAAATTGTGATTTTTAAAAACTTTTTGTTGCCTTTTGAAATTTTGTTGTGGAAAGGAGCGAGGAACGCACGAGCAAACGTATTACATTTTCAAAGGTAAATCCCTATGAATGCCTGTGGAACAAGACGCCAGGGAAGTCCGACGCAGAATCCCAGGAAAACTTCTTCTCTCTGCGTTCTCTAGTCACCGTGTGAAGGTACATCAGGCACTGTGACGTAGCGTGTTGTGGCCATTTTGAAATGCCACGGTTTCCATAGCAAAACCCGTATGGAGGAATTCTTTAGTTTTACACAATTTATAAACGGAAGCAAACCCATGCAATCTATAATTCACACAGAAAGGACAACTTGCATAAATAATACAAGTAAGTGACTGGCTATGTGCTTCTACCGCTGGGATAGCGTGATTTACCATTGAGAAATTTAACTATTAAGGGGAATAATTAAAATATCTTTTCCGCGCTATTTCCTTTGTGTTTGGCAATTAATTTTGATCGCTTTGATAATAACTGAAGTGGCAATAGGTTTATTTTTGCTTGTTCTCTTAAATTTCAAGCACTTCCACAATAACGGAAGAGAAATAAGTACAACATCTCTCATTTACAATGCAATTTGATCCTCCAGACAAGTTCTTGCAAACCAAGGGAGATCCTCCCATCCCTTGGACTTGGTGGAAAGAGGATTTTATCAACTACATGAACACTATTGATGGGGAACGAATGGGGGTTGGGAAAAAAAAAGTATATTTCTGCACTGTTTGGGCTCTGAAGGACACGTTGTTTTTAGAGCTTTGCCTCAAATTCCTCCTGTACAAGGTGAAGGCGACAGTACCAATGTGTACAAAGAGGCCTTACAAAAAATGGAACAAAGATTTCAACCTGTTACTAAGATTGCCCTCAACAGATACCAATTTTACACTAGGGTACAAAATGAAAATGAATCCTTCGATGAGTTTTTGACTGCTTTGAGATCTTTGAGTTTGCAGTGCAATTTTGGTAATATGTGTGACGGAATGATCAGGTATCAGATAATTGTGCATGTAAAAAATAAAAAAACACAGGAAAAACTATGGGTCTTGGGTGATCCCAAGCTTGCTGAAGCTATATCTACAGCCAAGGCTTTAGACCAATCAGAGAAGTGGATGCACATTGTGAGGAATGCAAATAGTAAATTGGAACAAAGTGAAGAAATATGTGCGTTCAAACGATCGCATCATCTTCAGGACTTCTCATTTTAAGAACTAAGGGGGATTTAAGAGACTTGATCGAAATGAGAAGTCTGGTGCATGTTATAGGTGTGGCAGCAGAACACACATGGCATCCTATGGAGGGTGTACTATATTAAACAGAGAATGTAGGAAGTGTGGTAGGAGTGGTCATTTTTCCTCTGTCTACAAGGACCAGAGAAGAAATGCATTACCTACACGTGGTAAAGTGTCTTGCACTTTGGAGAGATGTGGCATGGTACCTATGTGTAAAGGTTGTGCCAGTATGGAGGAAAGAAAAGGTTTTGTGGTTTCCCTTTCAGTAGTAATCTCTAATGTGAAGGACCCGGATCTCAAGCTCTTTAAGAATCCTCCCATGTGCATTGTTGTGGTAGCAGGTGTAAACTTAGAAATCATGGCAGATTCTGGTTCTCCTTGGACCATTATCCCTAAAAAATACTTCACAGAGAAACTTAGCAATGTGTTAGATTTGAAGAAAATATTGCCACCTGATATCATTGCAGAGAGTTATGATGGCTCCAGAATATATATGGAGGGTATTTCAAGGTTAATCTTCGCTTCAAAACAAGAATAACGTCTATCAAGCTTTATATTGCTGTTAAGGGAGTAAATGTCTTAGGATGGAGGGACCAGTGGAAGTTAGGTATTATCCTATTATACAACGAATTTTCCACCGACGTAAACGACCTGAGATCAACTGAACGTAAACCGGCTATCTTCAACAATCAAACAGTTTTAGAAAAGTTCAGTCATCTCACTCAGGAGAAAGTGGAAAATCTCATCCTGACTACCCACTCAGGATCACCCTTGGATCCCTGCCCAGTTTTTCATATGGCCCCAGAAGTTATTGCTAAGGTCCTGACACCACTCTTAAATAATATTTTAGAACAAGGACATTTTCCGATTCATTGGAAAAATTCACTTGTCAGTCAAATATCTTTATTTCGGTTAATAAAAACCATAAAAGCAATGCAAAATTAATTATAATACATGTTAAAATTATACAAATGTACACATGATTGCAGTTCATTATTGACAATCTAAAACAATTAAAATCTTTGATACAAAGAAAAAATAAAATAAAATCAATATCATGAAACAATAGACCCACCACAATTTCAAACAAATCCTCAGTACATTATTAGATAAAAAAAAAAAAATTGGGGCAATATCATCCAGCTAATAAATTCGTCTGGGTACGTCTTGTTTTATTTATGCGCGCTGCCGCTACCAAAAAACTGGCTACACTGTAGGTGACCTGAACGGAATCAAGCGTTTGTAAATGTAGGAGGGCAGGCCTCACCTGGACAAATTTTAATTCCTTCAGGATTGGGTTTAAAAAATTTTTGCGGACCACCAAGTAATGCTCACAATACATCACTAAGTGGAGCGTGTCCTGTGTGGAAAAACTGTCACAGGTGCAAGGTGGGGTATCTTCTGGGGTCCCCCACTTCGGATAAGGGCCCAGCGTAAGGTGAATGAGGTTGAACCTAAATCTAACCAGAAGGAAACGATGGTAAGGTTTAGTCACGTACTTCAGGTACGGTTCCATTACTGGGGAGATTACCAGCTGATAAATTGATCTCACCATAGGTTTCCTAAGTTCAACCTCCTCCCTTTCTGACTCCAACAAGTTGAGGAAGTTACGCTTAATCCACCCTACATCCTCGTTCCTGAGGCCCTGTGGAAATAGATACATTTCCGGACACCCTAGCCTAACGCATGCCGCTCTAACATACGAAAGCCAGGGTATTCTATTAGCTCTGTCCAGGGCCACACAGTCCTTGAGTATCAGGTGGTTCAGCGTGATTTCCTCATTCAGCCAGGTTTTTACCCATCGTAACAAAGGGGCCATTTTCAGGTGGTCAGAAATATACCCAAAACCCACTTCACAGTGAATAGAATATGTGGGGGATGATTGTGGGAGTGACAAGAGGGATCGAATAAGCTTATTTTCTATGATTTGGATCCCAGGTGTTGGGACGTAGCCCCAGATATCAGCCCCATATGAGGCAATTGCCATACACTTTGATTTATAGATACGGATCATAGCCTCCATGGGTCTTGCTCCCAATCTCTTTGAAAAGTTCAAAAGGGCTGTGGTAGATCTTACAGCCACGTTACTCTTGAGCTTCAACTGGGGACCCCAGTTCCCCCTTTCATCGAATACAACACCTAAGTAACAAAAAAAAAGGCACCCTTGAAATTGGTGTTCCGTTACATGTAAAGGTTTTAACCTTCATGGTTTTTCTGCGTAGTCCGGTCACCATTACGTGGGATTTCGAGGTATTGATTTTTAAGTCCAGGGCTTCCATTAAAGTGCCAAAGTGATCTAACAGTCTTTGTAGTCCCATGCCTGTACGTGCAAGTAGGACGGCATCGTCCGCATACAGGAGGACCGGAATGGCCGACCCTCCCATACGCGGAACGTCCAGGGTGGCCAGGTCCAGGGATTTACCCAAGGAGTTAATATAGAGCGTGAATAGAAGAGGGGCCAGAATACAGCCTTGTCTGACCCCTCTTCCTGATCTGAATTGCTCGGTACACCTGCCACCCCTTGTTACCCTAACAGATGCCGACAAGTTCTGATGAAGATCACTTAAAAAATTAACCAAGGTTGTGTCTAGACCCATATCCCGCAAAATAAACCATAATTTTGAACGATTAACTAAGTCAAATGCAGAAGATAGATCCATAAAACCCAAATATAGGAGCTCCTCCTTCACCACTGTGTATTTACTGACAATAAAATGCAGGTTTAAGCATTGATCCATAGTCCCCCTGTGAGCTCTAAAGCCGTACTGGAGATTAGAGAGAACCCCACTCCCCTCAAGCCAATCCCCCAGTCTCTGTAAAATGACTCTGCCTAAGATCTTAACGGCAGAGTCCAACAGGGAGATTGGCCTGTAGCAAGCGGGGTCCCCTCTATTCCCCTTCTTAAAGATTGGAACAATAATGGAGGATGACCAGGAGGATGGGAAACCTGCGGTGGGTATTGCATTAAAAACATTAGTTAAAATTTTGGACCAAAATTGTGGGTACAGGATATAAAGGTCTGCGGGGACCCCATCAGGGCCAGGGGCCTTATGTTTACTTGTATCTTTTATCGCCTTTTCCACCTCAGAGGTATTAAACTTAATGGACGTAGTGTTTCGAGGTACAACAGTGTCAGGGGAGGTTAAAACCCCTAACTCTGTGTCATAGATATTTTTAAAATGCTCAAGCCAGCTCTCATCATCAATTACACAGTCCATATCTGATTTCCCATCCTCAGTGAAAAACGACTGGTTAATAATGGCCCAGAATTTTTTGCTGTCCCTAAGCACATCTGCGGATGGCAGATTATCCCAGGCTTCTTCTTTAATTTGGTGCTTGCGTATTGCAAGTGCCAATTTATATTCCTTGCGGAGGTTCGCCACTAGTACTTTATTCCTGGGTCTGTGTTTTAGTGCTTTAAGTAAGGCACCATGGGTGAGTGAACACTTTTTATCGAACCATTTATACTCCCTCCCATAATGTGAGCCATTACTAGACTCCAGGTTCTTAGAAATCCGTGAGCATATCTCAACATATGATACAAACAAGGTGGTCCCAGATACTAGAATGAATAAACCATAACTAAAAATATTTAGAAAATGTAAACATTGCTTTTATTCACAACGTGTATCATAAAGAATTATTCATAAAATACATCCATAAATGATCACATTTAATGCCCCTAAAGAGAAGGACAGGGAAGGGTAGTGTTTGGATGGTGAGGGTACTGAGATGAGTAAAGAAAACAGTGGTCACTATGACCTCAATAAACCAGAAATGATAATTGATTAACAAGCTAAAAAATCACAGTTCATAAATTCATTCAAGCAATATCATGCCTAAGGACATCACAAATGATAAATCAGAAGAGAGGCTGAAGGTGAAAAGGAGTGTCGACGTTTCAACCCAAAATGGTGCAGGTGTGGAATGAAACCTTGCTAGAGGGTCTTCATCAGGACAAGGACGCGGAAGGGGGCAGTGAATCTGCGTACAAAGTTAATAAATCAGTATTAGTAATGGTCATGATGATCCATATTACTTATAAAATAATTATGAATGGCCGAGAAAGGGAGGAATAGAAAACATATCTCATGGAGGAATACATTAGAAGGGTAATCGGTGTCCAGTACGACCCCGTAGGACATCACCAAGAGGTGATAGCATGACCCAGTCTAAATTAGATGGGCAAAGCCCAGTTTCATGTAAGGTCTGCAATTGCTAATGCATGATACATCCAGTATGTTAAACCCTTACCAAAAGTCAAGGTCTGTTGGAAATTAGATAACAGACTCACAACAGAGAGGTGGACACATCCACCAATTCATATCGTGCAAAATATCAAACAAGAAACCAAAGAACGGAGTTTTGTCATAACCCTAGTGATATGGTAACAGCCATTGTCAAACACATCAAACTAGTTACCTATTTCTAGGGAATGTAATCAGGGATGGAAAGAAATCCCTCACGTAAATCAGGTTCCTATATAGGATGAATTGTCAGAGATAGAGTCATTGGCCGTTCAGTTACAAAAATTCATCAAAATACGTAACACATGTCCATTCGCCTATCTGAAAATCTTAGTGAGGCTATGAGACCGAGGGAGTTCTTAAGCAGTAGGTCTCTCAACTTATGCACTCAGTCTTGTTCTATAAGAAATATATAAATGCTTAATGCTAGCTACACAAGTGTGGCCACATTCATGGTGTTACTAACAAAAATTAAATAGAAACGTGTCCCATACCTGACACAGTACAAAACGCTGTGCTTTAATGAGGGGGTCTGGTTTGGCAATTAATTGTAGTCGATGATAACCTCACCCTTTGAGAGGTATCTGGCTTCTAGAAATTAAAGAAGCGACTGCATTATATTATTACCACAGGTGCAGTCTGTTATCTACATTGTCGCGTATCACAGTAGTAGGTAGCCTACCTTGTAAAAAGGTTCACCGGCTGCCGCACGGTATATCGTATCATATATAGAGGAGGCCACACACGTTAATACAGGATCTGCAACAACACAAACATCGGCGAGTAATTATTGCCGAACCAAACACCGACCAGCAGACGGGGATACTGTTTAAAGTGAGGTTCTAAAGTGCATACCTTCAGGAGATAAACGCGCGTTTTAACGGGGGTTTGGTTTGTCCACATCAGTCGGCGTTCGCCGTTCGAGTGGCAAACAGGGATATTGACTTCCTGGTGGAAGTTCCGATCACGTGACCACCAATGATCATAGAAATGGAAGACAGACTCCAGAAACTTACTGCGAGTCGGTAACATTATGTATTAAGTTATGATGAATAATAGTCAAACAATGAAAAAGATGGAATGACTCCTCAACAAATTACTTGTTTGTAGCACAGATGGGTCATGATCGCAATATTGGTGACAAAAAACACGATATCCCCAAAGTGATGATATTTAAGGAAGACATACTTAAATGCATTAATCTGTACTTGTGGTCATACAGGGACAGTGGTAAGCTCAAGGCTGAAGTATAACAGACTGCAAGGGATCAGATAGAAAGCACTGGGGCACCATAGTGTCGTGATTCCCAACTAAAATTACATTGGTAAAGTCTTCTAAGGCAAATTTTTTTTATAGATCATGGAGCAAGATTGTAAAATACTTATATAGCAGGCGATACCTTAGCTAATTATTATAACCAATGAGTCATGAATAGTACGGCGTACCTATCATACAAGATGGTAAAGCCGTTCCATCGTTGGAAACATGCAGGGTACATATTCACAGCCTAAGGTGACATATATTTAATACAACAAGACGATTCCAGATAACCATATTGGGCGTACCTATCTGGCACGATGGTAAGGGCCGTATGGTTACCAAGATCAAGATTTACAATAAACTGAAGTATTCCGAGATCACAATGTACATAATCATAGATCTTATAAATTTTCAGTCATCCAAATGTACATAATGATAGATCTTATAAATTCGCCATTTGAGCAAAGGTACTTTCTGTTTCGTTAAGGCCCGATTTTACAGAGTCCAAAAGGAACATCCATTTAGCTTCTCGGATGTTGAGGATATTAGAAATACTGCCACCTCTAGGACCCAATGTGATTTTCTCCAAGATAACCCACTTGAAATTATCTGGTGAGTGCTTTTCAGTTATAAAGTGGTCTACAAGAGGGGCTCCTACCACCCCACATCTGATCCTGCTTGTGTGCTGCAAAATCCTGACTTTCGCCTTCTGTTGAGTCTGACCTACATAAATCAGATCACATTCACAGATGATGGCATAAATAACGTTGGGGGTGTTACAATTCGTATGTGATTTTAAAGGGATTTTGTGATCCTTATACTCAAAGACCTTGGTCTGAATTGAATTGTTCCAAGCTTTACACTTGGTGCATCTGTGGTGGCCTGTCACTGGTGGAAGATTCCAAAGCGTTAACACAGTTCTGGGTTCAACACGGGGGAGAAAGGATCGAACAACATGATCCCTGATGTTTTTACCCCTTTTAAAAGCATGCAATGGCAGGGCTGGATAGCCGATATCATCCGATATCAGTGGCCAATGTTTGTTTATGATTTTCTCTACCCTATTGCTTTCAGTTGAAAAGGTGGTTACACAGACCATCCGGTTATTCTGTAGGTCAGTATCCTGTTTAGGTTGTAACAGGCACTCCCTCGGATTATACCAGGCACGTTTTTTGGCCTTTTTACCGAGGCGTCGAGGGTACCCCCTCTGTATTAGTCTGGTCATAAGATCTTCAGATTGCTCTATATAATGTACCTTGTCCGAACAGTTTCTGCGAAGTCGCAGAAATTGCCCAATGGGCAAATTGTCCCTAAGGGACCTGGGATGATGACTCCCATACTGAAGGAGTGAGTTCCGCTCCGATGGCTTTCAAAAGAGTTGTTTGTAGGGTGCCATCTTTATTGTAAATGGTAAGGTCCAGAAAATCAACCTGTGCTGCATCTGATTTGAAAGTAAATTTGATATCTCTAGATTGTAAATCGAGCCATGCTTGAAAAGCAAGTAACTGAGTTTCATCGCCATTCTAAATGAAGAGGATGTCGTCAATGTACCGGACCCATAACCCAAGATGGTCACGGAATGGGTTCCGGTCATTGAGAATGATATCCTCCTCAAAAGCAGCCATAAAAAGAATGGCCAAATCTGGGGCAAACGTGGCCCCCATCGCCACCCCTTTCGTTTGTATATAGAAGTGATATTCGAACATAAAAAAATATGCATCATTGCCAGCCTTAGCAAACCTATTATGAATTCAGTAGGTACCGGTGTTGGGGCAATCCTCTGATTCAAGTAGCGTCTCATGACAGTCAAAGCCTCCTCCTGCGGGATACTTGTGTATAAGGAGGTAATATCACAAGTAACCAGAATTTGTTTCTCAACATCAAAAGGCAAACCATCCACAATATTTATAGTGTGCATTGTGTCGCGGAGGTAGGTGGGAGTTGCCTCTGCCAGCGGTTTGAGAAAGAAATAAATATACCGACCCAGGGGTTCCAGCATAGACCCACAACCCGAAACAATGGGCCTTCCAGGTGGTTCATTCAAGTTCTTATGAATTTTTGGGAGTTTATAAATAGTCGGTAGTCTGGGTGTCTGCTGGTTGAGGTAGTTAAATTCCAGTTCGGTAAGGAACCCTTCATCTAACCCCGTTCTGGTCAGGGGTAAGATATCAGAAGCTAATGCCAAAGATGGATCAGTGTTGAGTTTTTTATAGCTGAAACCATCTTCTAGTTGTTTATAGATTTCTTTTTTGTAGTTTGCGGTATCCTGGACCACGATGGCACCACCTTTATCCGCGGGTTTAATTATGTTCTCCCTATTTTTCCCAAGAGTTTGAAGGGCAATTTTTTCTTTTTTGCTGATGTTGAAAGGATGGTAGCGGCGCTTCTCCAAGGTTTGGTTAATGTCCCGCAATACCACTGCCTCATATGCTAGAATTTTGTGTGACATGGTGTTCGATGGCGGGACAAAGGCAGAGGGAATTCTCAAACCAGTATGTGATTGGCAATGGAATGGTGCTTTGTTCCGGAAAAAATACCTCAGGCGGACTTTTCTGAAGAATTTAAAAAGTTCGGACCTGATGGTAAATTGATCAGGAATGTTGGTTGGTACATAGGAGAGTCCTTTTCCTAGTACACTAAGCTCATCGTCCGAGAGCTGATAATTAGAAATGTTTACTACCGGGTTGGATGGTGGACTTACCAACAGTATACATTGCGGCGGGTGGATATCTCGCCGTGCTATTCCGGCTGGAAACGCACCTGCTTCTGGGGTCTGCCGCGGCCTCCTTCCCAACTCTGGTTGCCCGACTGTTGCCCCCGCTGGTAACCTCTGGACCAGTTGCCTCGATTCCTGGGAGGTTGCCATTGTCCCTGTCCCTGTTCTAAAAAAGACGGTTGGCGAGGTTGGTAGTTGTAATCCTGTCCAGTATGGGAGTGGCTGGGTCCTGGCTGTTCAAATTCTCCTTCCGAACTGTAAGAGGAGTCAGAGAAGGTTTTATAATTGCGCCTACCACGTGATTGCCCAGGGCCCCTGTTGACAAATCGGCCCTGGGAATCCTGACGGTAGTAGTCCTCCTGTAAATAGGGGTAGGTCTTCTTTTTGTCATATAATCGCAGGTCACGGGCCAGCTTCTCAAGTTTCTTATTTTGTGTCGTGAGCTCAAAATCTTTAAGAGTAGCCTCCAGTGTAGTTAGGGCCTCTTTGGCATTAGTCAATGTTTTGTCGCCATTAATCTCAGCTTTAAGGGCTGCGATTTCCTTAGATATAGACTGTACTTGTTCACCTGCAGTCTCAACCCCCAGCACCATTCAGTGCCGGGAGCAATTGTTGGCCACGTAACTAAACCCTTCTTTAAACTTCGGAACCTCGACAAAAATGGCAGGTTCGATTTTAATCTGAATGCCCACTGGGATTATGTTTTCTTGGAGATAATGTGTCAACAGGTGGCCATGCCACCTGGTTCGAATAAGTTTCTTCTCCAACCTTTCTAAGCGGGATATTTTATCCTTACGTGTAAAATCGATCCTAGGCACATTGGAGGAAAGGAAGGTGTTGGCAGGGTCACCTATCAGTTGGGTAATGTATTCCTCAGAGTATGAAAGTAATTCCCTCTCAACCATAATAAAAAAAGAGAATTAATCTCAGATAAGAAACCTCACAGGATAAACCTGTACAGGAAATGCTGTAAAAACACGGGTTAAACCAATAAGTCACTGGGACCTGGGTGAATAAGTGATACAAACAAGGTGGTCCCAGATACTAGAATGAATAAACCATAACTAAAACATTTTAGAAAATGTAAACAACATTGTTTTTATTCACAACGTGTATCATGAAGAATTATTCATAAAATACATCCATAAATGATCACATTTAATGCCCCTAAAGAGAAGAACAGGGAAGGGTAGTGTTTGGATGGTAAGGGTACTGAGATGAGTAAAGAAAACAGTGGTCACTATGACCTCAATAAACCAGAAATGATAATTGATTAACAAGCAAAAAATCACAGTTCATAAATTCATTCAAGCAATATCATGCCTAAGGACATCACAAATGATAAATCAGAAGAGAGGCTGAAGGTGAAAAGGAGTGTCGACGTTTCGACCCAAAATGGTGCAGGTGTGGAATGAAACCTTGCTAGAGGGTCTTCATCAGGACAAGGACGCGGAAGGGGGCAGTGAATCTGCGTACAAAGTTAATAAATCAGTATTAGTAAAGGTCATGATTATCCATATTACTTATAAAATAATTATGAATGGCCGAGAAAGGGAGGAATAAAAAACATATCTCATAGAGGAATACATTAGAAGGGTAATCGGTGTCCAGTATGACCCCGTAGGACATCACCAAGAGGTGATAGCATGACCCAGTTTAAATTAGATGGGTAAAGCCCAGTTTCATGTAAGGTCTGCAATTGCTAATGCATGATACATCAAGTATGTTAAACCCTTACCAAAAGTCAAGGTCTGTTGGAAATTAGATAACAGACTCACAACAGAGAGGTGGACACATCCACCAATTCATATCGTGCAAAATATCAAGCAAGAAACCAAAGAACGGAGTTTTGTCATAACCCTAGTGATATGGTAACAGCCATTCTCAAACACATCAAACTAGTTACCTTTTTCTAGGGAACGTAATCAGGGATGGAAAGTAATCCATCACGTAAATCAGGATCCTATATAGGATGAATTGTCAGAGATAGAGTCATTGGCAGTTCAGTTGCAAAAATTCATCAAAATACGTAACACATGTCCATTCGCCTACCTGAAAATCTTAGTGAGGCTATGAGACCGAGGGAGTTCTTAAGCAGTAGGTCTCTCAACTTATGCACTCAGTCTTGTTCTATAAGAAATATATAAATGCTTAATGCTAGCTACACAAGTGTGGCCACATTCATGGGTTTACTAACAAAAATTAAATAGAAACGTGTCCCATACCTGACACAGTACAAAACGCTGTGCTTTAATGAGGGGGTCTGATTTGGCAATTAATTGTAGGCGATGATAACCTCACCCTTTGAGAGGTATCCGGCTTCTAGAAATTAAAGAAGCGACTGCATTATATTATAACCACAGGTGCAGTCTGTTATCTACATTGTCGCGTATCACAGTAGTAGGTAGCCTACCTTGTAAAAAGGTTCACCGGCTGCCGCACGGATATATCGTATCATATATAGAGGAGGCCACACACGTTAATACAGGATCTGCAACAACACAAACATCGGCGAGTAATTATTGCCGAACCAAACACCGACCAGCAGACGGTGATACTGTTTAAAGTGAGGTTCTAAAGTGCATACCTTCAGGAGATAAACGCGCGTTTTAACGGGGGTTCGGTTTGTCCACATCAGTCGGCGTTCGCCGTTCGAGTGGCAAACAGGGATATTGACTTCCTGGTGGAAGTTCCGATCACGTGACCACCAATAATCATAGAAATGGAAGACAGACTCCAGAAATTTACTGCGAGTCGGTAACATTATGTATTAAGTTATGATGAATAATAGTCAAACAATGAAAAAGATGGAATGACTCCTCAACAAATTACTTGTTTGTAGCACAGATGGGTCATGATCGCAATATTGGTGACAAAAAACACGATATACCCAAAGTGATGATATTTAAGGAAGACGTACTTAAATGCATTAATCTGTACTTGTGGTCATACAGGGACAGTGGTAAGCTCAAGGCTGAAGTATAACAGACTGCAAGAGATCTGATAGAAAGCACTGGGGCATCATAGTGTCGTGATTCCCAACTAAAATTACATTGGTAAAGTCTTCTAAGGCAAACATTTTTTTTTTTATAGATCATGGAGCAAGATTGTAAAATACTTATATAGCAGGCGATACCTTAGCGAATTATTATAACCAATGAGGCATGAATAGTACGGCGTACCTATCATACAAGATGGTAAAGCCGTTCCATCGTTTGAAACATGCAGGGTACATATTCACACCTAAGGTGACATATATTTAATACAACAAGACTATTCCAGATAACCATATTGGGCGTACCTATCTGGCACGATGGTAAAGGCCGTATGGTTACCAAGATCAAGATTTACAATAAACTGAAGTATTCCAAGATCACAATGTACATAATCACAGATCTTATAAATTCTAAGTCATCCAAATGTACATAATGATAGATCCTATAAATTCGCCATTTGAGCAAAGGTACTTTCTGTTTCGTTAAGGCCCGATTTTACAGAGTCCAAAAGGAACATCTGTAAAATCGGGCCTTAACGAAACAGAAAGTACCTTTGCTCAAATGGCGAATTTATAAGGTCTATCATTATGTACATTTGGATGACTGAGAATTTATAAGATCTATGATTATGTACATTGTGATCTCGGAATACTACAGTTTATTGTAAATCTTGATCTTGGTAACCATACGGCCTTTACCATCGTGCCAGATAGGTACGCCCAATATGGTTATCTGGAATCGTCTTGTTGTATTAAATATATGTCACCTTAGGCTGTGAATATGTACCCTGCATGTTTCCAACGATGGAACAGCTTTACCATCTTGTATGATAGGTACGCCGTACTATTCATGACTCATTGGTTATAATAATTAGCTAAGGTATCGCCTGCTATATAAGTATTTTACAATCTTGCTCCATGAGCTATAAAAAAATTTTTGCCTTAGAAGACTTTACCAATGTAATTTTAGTTGGGAATCACGACACTATGGTGCCCCAGTGCTTTCTATCAGATCCCTTGCAGTCTGTTATACTTCAGCCTTGAGCTTACCACTGTCCCTGTATGACCACAAGTACAGATTAATGCATTTAAGTATGTCTTCCTTAAATATCATCACTTTGGGTATATCGTGTTTTTTGTCACCAATATTGCGATCATGACCCATCTGTGCTACAAACAAGTAATTTGTTGAGGAGTCATTCCATCTTTTTCATTGTTTGACTATTATTCATCATAACTTAATACATAATGTTACCGACTCGCAGTAAATTTCTGGAGTCTGTCTTCTATTTCTATGATCATTGGTGGTCACGTGATCGGAACTTCCACCAGGAAGTCAATATCCCTGTTTGCCACTCGAACGGCGAACGGCGAACACCAACTGATGTGGACAAACCGAACCCCCGTTAAAACGCTCGTTTATCTCCTGAAGGTATGCACTTTAGAACCTCACTTTAAACAGTATCACCGTCTGCTGGTCGGTGTTTGGTTCGGCAATAATTACTCGCCGATGTTTGTGTTGTTGCAGATCCTGTATTAACGTGTGTGGCCTCCTCTATATATGATACGATATATCCGAGCGGCAGCCGGTGAACCTTTTTACAAGGTAGGCTACCTACTACTGTGATACGCGACAATGTAGATAACAGACTGCACCTGTGGTAATAATATAATGCAGTCGCTTCTTTAATTTCTAGAAGCCGGATACCTCTCAAAGGGTGAGGTTATCATCGACTACAATTAATTGCCAAACCAGACCCCCTCATTAAAGCACAGCGTTTTGTACTGTGTCAGGTATGGGACACGTTTCTATTTAATTTTTGTTAGTAAACCCATGAATGTGGCCACACTTGTGTAGCTAGCATTAAGCATTTATATATTTCTTATAGAACAAGACTGAGTGCATAAGTTGAGAGACCTACTGCTTAAGAACTCCCTCGGTCTCATAGCCTCACTAAGATTTTCAGGTAGGCGAATGGACATGTGTTACGTATTTTGATGAATTTTTGCAACTGAACTGCCAATGACTCTATCTCTGACAATTCATCCTATATAGGATCCTGATTTACGTGAGGGATTACTTTCCATCCCTGATTACATTCCCTAGAAAAAGGTAACTAGTTTGATGTGTTTGACAATGGCTGTTACCATATCACTAGGGTTATGACAAAACTCAGTTCTTTGGTTTCTTGTTTGATATTTTGCACGATATGAATTGGTGGATGTGTCCACCTCTCTGTTGTGAGTCTGTTATCTAATTTCCAACAGACCTTGACTTTTGGTAAGGGTTTAACATACTTGATGTATCATGCATTAGCAATTGCAGACCTTACATGAAACTGGGCTTTGCCCATCTAATTTAGACTGGGTCATGCTATCACCTCTTGATGATGTCCTACGGGGTCGTACTGGACACCGATTACCCTTCTAATGTATTCCTCTATGAGATATGTTTTTTATTCCTCCCTTTCTCGGCCATTCATAATTATTTATAAGTAATATGGATCATCATGACCATTACTAATACTGATTTATTAACTTTGTACGCAGATTCACTGCCCCCTTCCGTGTCCTTGTCCTGATAAAGACCTTCTAACAAGGTTTCATTCCACACCTGTACCATTTTGGGTCGAAACGTCAACACTCCTTTTCACCTTCAGCCTCTCTTCTGATTTATCATTTGTGATGTCCTTAGGCATGATATTGCTTGAATGAATTTATGAACTGTGATTTTTTAGCTTGTTAATCAATTATCATTTCTGGTTTATTGAGGTCATAGTGACCACTGTTTTCTTTACTCATCTCAGTACCCTCACCATCCAAACACTACCCTTCCCTGTCCTTCTCTTTAGGGGCATTAAATGTGATCATTTATGGATGTATTTTATAAATAATTCTTTATGATACACGTTGTGAATAAAAACAATGTTGTTTACATTTTCTAAAATTTTTTAGTTATGGTTTATTCATTCTAGTATCTGGGACCACCTTGTTTGTATCACTTATTCACCCAGGTCCCAGTGACTTATTGGGTTAACCCGTGTTTTTACAGCATATCTCAACATAGGCAGCCACAACATCAGCCCCTGATGAAGTAGGGTCTAAGCAAACGGCCATATTAGCCTTGGTTTCCTGTGCAAGTGGCTTAAAAAAGGCTTCTGGAATGACCTTCTCCCACTTAACCCGCCTACCCTGCTCCCTGGTTGACAGATGTCTTGGAGCCACCACTTCTAGGTTCCTCCCATGCATAGAACTCTCAAGGTCCACAGCCAATAAGACCGGGTTGTGGTCACTAAAAATTGCGGTCACTACCCTGTACTCCAGCGTTTTGGCTAACACCCCAGGAGATACAAAGATATAGTCAATGATGGTATTTGCGCCCCTCCCAATAAATGTGGGTGCTCTGACCTCGTCTTTGCCTAAACCTGGTTCTAATAAGTTTAAGTTGGAGAGGAGGCTCTCAAGGGCATCACCCTCCTTGCTATGTTCAAAATGGGGGATCCCCTCCACAGGTGATCCTCCATGTCCATCATTGTAACAATCCTCTTCACAGGGGTGAATATTAAAATCTCCCAGGATAACCATCTCTGGGACAGAAGTGCAATCATGTTTATAGACTGACAGAAAATCTCCCAGGGTGATCAAGTGCTCATTCCCAGATGAGCCCTCCCTGGAATTATAAAAATTAATAAATACAAATTTCTGATGGTCCGAAATGGACCATTCAATTATAAGTTAATTCATAGGAGCAGGTTCTACTTTTTTGAAAACCCCAGCCAGGTTAAGTGAAAACAAAGTAAGCAGACCCCCTTTAGCTCTTCCCATTGTTCCCGGTACTGCTGGAGTAGAGAAGCTGAGAAAACCGTCCAATGAAAAGCTGTCTGGAGTACGCCTCCGGGCGGAAGCCCCAGCTGTCAGGCGGCGTCCCCGCGAAGCAGGGGACGCTGGGAATTGCAGTTTGTCCTGCCCTGCCCCTCTCAGCGGCCGCGGATGGTATGCGGCGGTGGGGGCAAGCAGTGCTTGCTGGAGACCTGGAAATGCGGCGAACAGGTAACGGTGACCCCAGAGCCGGTAAGAATGTTCCCCGCTCCACCGGAGGAAGGGCTGTCTGAAGTACGCCTCCGGGCGGAAGCCCCAGCTGTCAGGCGGCGTCCCCGCGAAGCAGGGGACGCTGGGAATTGTAGTTTGTCCTGCCCTGCCCCTCTCAGCGGCCGCAGATGGTCTGCGGCGGTGGGGGCAAGCAGTGCTGGCTGGAGACCTGGAAATGCGGCGAACAGGTAACGGTGACCCCAGAGCCGGTAAGAATGTATAAAACCTATTCTGAAGAAGCCTACCTTGGATCCAACTGAAGTTGCAAACTATCGTCCTATCACTTCATTGCAGTTTCCCTCGACAGTGTTGGAAAAAGCAATAAATGAAGAGCTAGTAAAATTTATAGAAACTCACGACATACTAGACCAAGCTCAACACGGTTTTAGACCACGCCATAGTACTGAGTCTGCATTGATTGCAGCTACTGAAAGCATACGTGCACAATTGGATCAGGGCAAGAAGGCAATACTGATATTGCTCGATTTATCTGCCGCGTTTGATACGGTTGACCACCATATACTTCTTCAATGGTTGGCAGAAATAGGCATAATAGATAGGGCGGCAGATACCATCAAAACATACTTGGCAGACAGACAACAAACAGTGATACTAGATGAACATAAATCCCCTTCCTTTCTTATACCATGTGGAGTACCCAAGGGGTCGGCACTTTCGCCCACCCTGTTCAATATATATGTAGCCCCACTGGCAAAGCTTATCCGCTCCTTTGGCTTCACAGTAATTTGTTATGCAGACGACACACAAATTGTCGTCTCTTTGGTGGATCCTTTGGAGGATGTAGCAGCGTGTTTTAACTCATGCATGGGCCATATCATCAATTGGATGCAGAGTAATTGTTTAAAGCTTAACACTGGAAAGACGGAGGTATTAACCTTTGGAGGGGATTCCTCTCTCTGGAACACAACCTGGTGGCCTGACAACGCAGGACTGTGCCCTAGTCCCATAAAAAAGGTAAAAAACCTGGGGATCTTAGTAGATGACCAGCTTTCCTTATCTGACCAGGCCAATAGTATTAAGTCTTCCTGTTTCTATACGATTAAGATTCTTAGGAAAATTCTTCCCTTTATTCCAATGTCTCTCAGAAAGAGGGTAGTCACTGCGCTGATCTTGTCGAAAATTGACTATTGTAACTCATTATACCTTGGCGCCAAAAAAAGTGTGATACACAAACTACAGATTCTGCAGAATGCAGCTGCACGCCTACTGTTAAACCTACCTAAATTCAGTCCATCAGCGTGGCGATCCGAGAGCAACTTCAATGGCTCCCGATTACCGCCAGTGTGTATTCTACATAAGGCTCTATACAATAACGGACCAGGACAAATTAAACAATATGTCGAGTACTATGTTCCATCAAGAAATCTTCGCTCCGCCTCTGCATCCTTGTTAAGAGTCCCTAGGATAAGGACGCTGAAATAGGGTGGCAGACGTTTCCAATATCTAGCCCCAAAGTTATGGAATTCCATGCCCCTACATCTTAGAACCCAAAAAAGTCTACCCCAATTTAGGCGGGATCTTAAAACTTGGCTGTTTTAATATTTAGCTGCATTGTTCTGTTTCATCTCCTCTACCATGTACCATATATTTCTGATAGTCTAGCGCTAAGACGCCATTGGCATACACGCGCTTTACAAAAACCCTCATTTCATTTCCTTAATCCCCCGTTCCTGTGGACTGGTAATGTTGGACGAAAACTCAAAAGTAGAAAATATCGCAGTCATAAGTTGTGATGGAAAAGAAAACATTGTAAAAGAAAAATATAGAGATGTTTTTTCAGATGTTTTAACTAATCTAAGAGATTATTCACACAAATTAAACTCAAACATGAGGCCATACCTGTAAAACAAAAATTGAGTGGTGTGCCGATCAATGTCAGAGAGGAGTTGAAGAATATGCTAAATGAATTGGTCACTAAAGGTATAATTGAACTGATTGATTCAGCCGAATGGGTTTCTCCCATTTTTTTGGTACGAAAACCTGATAAAAAATTGAGAGTCTGTGTCGATCTTAGGGCATTAAACGCTGCTATTGTTGTAGATTGCCACCCTCTTCCTAATATTAACAAGGTTGTCGCCAGGCTAGAGGGTGCCAAGGTATTTTCTACCTTAGATTTAAGATTTGTGTACCACCAGATTCCTCTCACTGAGGATTCCAAAATGCTAACAGCCTTTTTCACCCCACAAGGCTTATGCCAATATACTAGGATGCCCGTTTGGTCTAGCGTCTGCGGCCTCCGTATTTTAAAGAGAAATGTTTAAAATGTATTCGTAAAGTGCTTCCGAGATGACATTTTAATATTTTCTAGCAGTGAAGATGAGCATCTTGTGCATTTGATGGAAGTTTGTGAAAGATTAAGAAAGAGTGGTTTGACTCTTAAAGCCAATACGTTTATATTGTTCAAAACTACGGTGGAGTACTTGGGACACACATTAACTGGTGATGGTGTGATTCCTAAGCAATCAAACATAGATGGAATTGTCAATGCACCCTTCCCCACTAACAAAGAACAAATGTTATCCTTCCCAGGTGTGTGCGAATACTATAGCAAGTTTGTAAGCAATTTTGCATCTGAGATGGAACCTTTAAGAAAATTATTAAGACACAAAAGCACTTTTGAATGGAAAGAACAACAGCAAGTTTTGAGTCTAACAAAAGTGATATTCTTAGAGCTCCCACTCTCAAGCCTTTCTGCATGAACAAGGAATGTGTAATTACTGTTGATGCAAGCCTCTATGGAATTGGAGGAGTTTTATCACAGAGTTGTGGGAAAGATTAACAGAACGTATGTTTTGCTTCCCGCACCTTAAATGAAATAGAACATAGATATGCCGTCATTGAGAAGGAACTCTTGGCCTGTGTGTGAGCCATAGAGCATTATTGTAATTATGTTTGGGGTAGCAAATTCATTTTGAGAACTGACCACAAGCCCCTTGTCAAATTTTATCCCCAGGTGGTGGGTGGAATTTCACTGCCCGTATTGCGAGACTTACTTCCAAGCTGTAGGAGTGTTGTTTTAAAAAAGAATTTATATCTGGTAAGAAAAATTTTATGGCAGATTTCATGTCTCGCCTTCCGAGTCAGTTTAACTGTTCGGATGGTCTTGATGACTCTGAGGTAGTTATCTCCATTCAAGATGTTATTTCTGGAGATTTTGAGGGTATTTTTGGAGAGTCCTGGAGACACAGTGAAAGGGAAGACCTTTTATGGCAGACCATTAAAGAATATATTCTAAAGTGTTGGCCAGATAAAAAGTCTTTGTCTGCTGAAGTTTTGCCCATGTTCAAAGTTGCAGATGAATTAGAGTTAGAGGGAGAACTTATGTATGAAAATGGGAAATGTGTGCCACCTTTCGGAGTTCAAAATTTTAGAGCGGGCACACAAATCTCACCCTGGCAAGTCTGCCATGAAACGTTTGGTAAGAAATTACTTTTGGTGGCCAGGTTTGGATTGCATGGTTGATCGCACTGTCAAGAAATGTGATGTATGCATGAGTAGTGAAAATATGATGACTCTCAATGTGTTTCCGCTAAAGAACTCTAAGTGGCCGGATGAACCTTGGAAATAGCTGGCTTTTGACATATCTGGACCTTTCATGTGTTTACCACGACTCACGCTATGCGTTTGTACTTTTGGATTATCACTCAAAGTGGCCAGAAGTAAAATTTGTGTCAAGCTCCACTACCAACAGGGTCATTGATTTTTTTAAAGAGGTATTTGCTAGGGAGGGTTGTCCCTCAGTCCTTGTGACTGACAATGGTGTACAGCTTACCTCCACAGAAATGGAAAGTTTCCTGAAATGTTAGACATCAAACTACCTCATTATATGAACCACATGAAAATGGTTTAGTAGACGCTTTAATAGAGTCTTGAAAGGGTATGTGTCTGATGTAGTCAAGTTGGGAGGAGATTGGAGAAACTCTTTAAGGCAAAAGACTGTGGATATATAGACTCACACCCCATACCACAACAGAGATTAGTCCTTGCCGCCTCCTAAAAGGAAGAAACCCCTCTTCCAAAACGTGTCCTTGATGGTTCAAAGAGAAGTGCTGGAGCACTGCTTTTTCTGATGATATGATGACTGGTGCTGCGCATAGGGTGGAAGCCAAGCAACTCAAAACGAAACAATGGTATGACTAAGTGGAAAACTAAATCCCATAGTTTTAAGATTGGTGACTTGATCAGGACAATGAAGCCTGGTTTCACTAGCAAATGCTCGGATAGATTTGCCAAGGCAATGAAGATTATTAGAGACTTTGATAACAGTATAATAACACAAGATGGTAAGTTGTGGAACGTTAGACGTGTTGCCAAATGTGCTTCTGGTTCTAATATGGTGGGTGACACAACCGAGTATTATTCTGATGTAAGATCCAATCAAAGTTGTATGCCAAACTAAACTTCTGAATCTCACAATGGTTTTGATGACACAGTTGCGTCTAGAGTCAAGGTCTCAGATCGCATTAGACATTTTCCCCAAAGGTTGTCTGAGTTCATTAGATAACTTTGTGTGTTCCTTCGCCTTTTGTTCCGTTTTGGAAAAGGGGAGGTATGTTGTATTTCCATATTCCCCTGATTGTTTTCTCTACCTGTCCCCTTCCCTCTTTCTCTGTTATATGCATCTTACAATGTCTGTCCCAATTCCATAGCATTTGGGTCAGTTGAACTGGATCTCATTGCTGGCATGCTGCGCCTGGTTGCTGTGCTGCATTTCTTGGTATAAACACTTTTAATCTACTTGGAGTATTTCACTTTTTAACATGAGGGTATCACCAATATCCTAAATGCACATTTAAAATTGTAAATGCACACATGCTCCCATGTTTAGTTCTCAAATGAACAACCGTGCAAGATCATTATCTCTTTGTCATACATCCTCGTTCCAGTCATTACTTGAGGGTGAACTCACCTCGGCCATGAGAAAGAATAGGAAGTAACTAAAAGCTCCGCCCACCTAGTGGGTTCATAAGGATTAACCCACCTAAGAAATTTCTTCTTTTTTCATGTCTCATGACTGAAACAAGAGTAGGAAGTAGGGACCGCTGCCAGTCTCATGCACCTACCATGAGACACACCAGCATCCCTCTTTGTGGGGCACAGGTAGCAGGTAAAATGTGGGTCTCAATTCCTCCAATATTTCTAATGTCCGTTGCGCCACCATATCTATTTTCACTGTATCAGAAGTCTTTGCTGTCTGTAACACTGAGAGTCACCTGACATCTAGTTCAAGTTTGGATAATTTCAGGCATAGCAAGCTTTTCAATAACCATGTGGATTTTAAAAGCATGATTTTGCTTACTGCTGGTGCAGAGACGGCTAAACCTTAAACTTTATGAGACCGCATGTGGTACAATGGCGGCCAGCAGGCCTGATGCGGCTCCATTATTGAAGCAGATGCATGCTCATTGGAGGCAAGATATCACACATCCATGTTGTTGAGCACACTCTGCTCTTGCATTTAAAACCATGTTGGTGTTTACATCAACAGTTACTTTGCAGCTGAAGCAAAAACTGTACAGAGGCAGTCTCAGCACTGAGTGTATAATATGGAAAAACACTCAAGAAAGAGGCTTTTTGTGCAGGTTGGCTGCAGCTTTCCTCCCAAGAGATCCTGTGGATGGCAGGAGGATGACTTAGACTAAAATCAGAAGGATTGTGCGGGAAACAATGGCCAGCATTGAAGCCCCTGTAAATACCAAAATAACACAGAATATCTCTTCATCTGGGGCTGATTCGGATAAGGTAACAGGAACACTTGTGTTTGAACAAGAAGGCAAACATAGTGATAATATTGCGGAAGAAGTTCTAACAGAAATCCTAGCTATCATACATCATAACATTGAGTTTCTAGTGTAAGAAATGCCATCCACTTCATCTGATTCACTTCTCTGACAATTTCTACAGGCTAACTATCGACCATCAATCCCTCAATGGTTTGATGCAGGAATGGAAGGACAAAGATACAATTTTAGTACTTGGGATCATGTCCAGAATTTTACTTACCAGAGGATAAGGAGAAGAAAAGCTCACAGTCTGCGATTGTGGATTCCATGGTAGCTAGCTTGGTGGGGAGTTAGTCTATTAAAAAAGAAAGTCTTTTCAATGATCAAACTGGCAAGAAAATTGATTCATCAATAAAAAAGAGTAGGAAATTACGGCACCTATGCCAGCCAGTCACTTATATCTGATATTAAAAATTGTTGAAGCACTTCAGGAGAGGTCTGAATACTCTAACTTATTGGAAGCCATAGCGAAACAGGCTGAATTTATCCGAGATAATCCTTTGATGTGGTGCATTCGTCTGCATTATATGAAGCAGTTAACGTTGCTACATGTAGAAACTGATTTCTTAAAGAGTGTCCTACAGATTTGCCATAGAAGTCTGCAGTTCCTTGTCTGGCCTTTGAAGGAGTATGACTGATTTGAATAGAGCTTGAAGATAAGTTCCATAGTTTATTTTAGGAAAAGAAGCATTCTTCCTCTTTTAGACAACCTACAACTCTGTCTCCAACACCACAGTCTTCATGGAAATCTCCTTTTCGACATGTCTCTAAAAGATCACATCAACAATATTCTGGTTTCTCCAGAAGACAGAGAAATACAAGCTTCAAGAATCTTCTAGACCTGATTGCCATACCTCCTTCTCCAAATAAACATCAGCCTTCCTGACTACGCTGAGACAACATCTCCACTAGGTGGGAGTCCGTTAAAGCTGTCCAGAATTGCATGGGAAAAATCTACTTCTGAGACTTGGGTTCTGGAGGCTATCAGAAGGGGTTATCAGATCGATTTTGTCTCTATACCTTCGGAGACTGGGACCAAAACTACTCTTCGTCTTTCAGATCTGTTCAGCAAGAAAGCGATGTAAAAGGCAGTAGACACTTTGCTCCTGAGGAAAGCAATTATTCCTATGCCCTAGAAGGAGAAAGGAGAAGGGTGCTATTCAACTGTTTTCCTACTTCCGTAACTATTAAGAAAATTCAGACCAATTATCGACTTCAGGAAAGTCAAAAGGATGATCAGGAGACTTCCTTTCAAAATAGAGACTCTCAAGAACATAAAGTGGATAATCATGAAATCCGACTTCAATATTATGGTGGATTTAGAGGATGCTTACCTACATGTTCCCATGAATGTAGACCATCAGAGATTTTTGAGGTTTTGCTTCTGTGGTTACCATTTTCGATACCAGGTCCAACTTTCTGGATACAATTGGCACCAAGGGTATTCACTGAGACAATGGCTCCTTTGGTGGGCCCTCTAAATCAGAGGTTGGATAATTTATCACCACCTAAAAGACTGGTTACTCCAGACTGTAAAAGAAGAAGCACTTTTGAAGTGGAAACCAATGTGGGAATGTCTTCAGGAACACAGCTTGTTGATAAATTTGCAGCAATGGCAAATAATTCCAGCACAAAACCGTATTCATCAAATTGTGCTACAGTTGTTGAAACTAGATCAGGTACTGCCAGGTTATGGCTCCAAGTAGAAGGACAGAGGGCACAGTGTGTGTTTCTTGTCCAATGGGCAAGGCTGCATCTGAGACCTCTGGTTATACATGTGCTAAATATTGGAAAACCAGTATGTATGTATTTAGAGAAACTGACTCCATTGACTCTTCAAATCAGATAGGCTCTCCAGAGGTGGTTGATCCTAGAATCTTTGGAGAGAGGTTTTCCACTTCAAATGAATCTGATAATAACTATCACAACAGATGCTAATCAGGAAGGTCGGAGAGCAATGTGTGGTCAAAATTAGTGATGCCATTTTGGCCTTTCAAATATTGAGTCCCACGGGTAAAAACAATGGCTGTGGGTCCTTACTGGAAAATTCCTCGGACACCCCGTCTTACGCCACTGGACAGTCGTTCTCTAACCCAACTCTCCCTACAGGTTTGGAAATTGAAAGAATGGGACTTCAAAGTACACAGATTCCTCTGCATTTAACTGAAGTGATTCAGAGATCATGTTGTCCTACTTTGAAATCATATTCCAAATAATGGAAGAATTTAAAGAACACCAGTGCTTAAAAATGTATCTTGTCTGTCAGTTTGAATTCATACTATTTGACAATTTCTTAAGGATTTATTTGTAAAGCATTTAGTAGTTTTAACTCCACTGGCACAATCAGCTGCTATTAGAGCTTGCAGAATAACTGGTAGTGGTGTTCTTTAGGATGAAGATTTTGTTGTGAGAATCTTTAAAAGTTCTACTTTTGCAAGACTAGTGCTAAAGGCATTATGACCTACATGGTATTTAACTTTAGTTTTAAGAAAGTTACAGGGTGTCCCATTGGGACCTTTAACTTCTGAGGACCTGAATACCTAACTATGAAAGCAGCGTTTTTGGTGGTCAGCCAGACAAAATGGAGTACTTGGTGCTTTGTTATACAAATATCCATTTTTACATATTTTAGAAGATTGAATTGTTTCAGGAGCTAATCCTGTGTTTCACCCTAAGGTGTCTTCCAAATTGCAATACGACCAGGAAATTGTGTTGACAGCCTCTTTGTTAAACCTACATGCGGAAAAAAAGGAATTGTGGCATTCACTAAATGTCAAAAAAGTAGGGTTAGATATTTGACAGCTCTAACAGTTTTAAGTAAACAGACCATTTGTTTGGGAAACATGATGCCTTATGACCCTGATCCTTAGCTCCAAATGTATCCATTAGCAAATTGATATGTGCTATGATTTCTGTGGCTTATTCCTTGACTCACATACCTATTCCTGAAGAAGTTCAGGTAATGTCACTAGCAGTATTTCAGCATTTTTCGCAGAGGTACAAGGGATTGCAATTTAATGAAATCTATAGAGTGGCAACATGGTCATCAAGAAGGCTAATAAAGCTGCTTTGGTATACCTCACAAGTAATGACCGGTACGAGGATGTAGGACATCAGACATAGGGATAACACCCCAGTTACTTACCGGTAATCTTCATTATCCTTAGACCATTACATCATTGTCACAATCATTACAAAACCAGCCAATCTTCCTGTTGTTACTGGTCTTCTTGGTATGTGCCGCAAAGACATGAAACACCCTCCCCGCCCATCTGCTTCAGACCCAGGACCCGCTGACCTTCAGGAGACGACTCAAGACCTGGCTGCTCGACCAGTAGCTGCCCCCCCCACCCCTTAGCGCCTTGAGTCCCTCATCAGTGAGTAGTGCACTCTACAAATGATTGATTGACTATATTGGAGAAATTAACAGTCATCTGTGTAATAAAGAATCATATACTAAGATCCTAAAAAGTCCCATGCAGGAAGTCCACACTGGTAGAAAAAACACTGAGATACTGGCAGAGTTCAGGTTTACTTTCAGACATCGAGGTTGAGTACATGTTCAATCAAACACCAAGAGCAGCGTACATATATACCTTACCCAAAATCCATAAAAATCCAAGTACACCCCTGGGTAGGCCCATTATATCGGGGATAGGGGGGGCCGACAGAACGCATTTCAGAGTACATAGAGATATATTTAGAACCAATAGTAAGAAACCTACCAGATTTCATTGAGGACATTAAGGATCTTCTCAACAAATTGGAAGATCTAGTCTGGACTGATGACCTCACCTTTGTCACCTGAACTAATATAATTTAACAGCTCCAAAACCGAGGTGTTGCACTGCTCAATGGATCGCACCCCTAGGCCTCTTCCACAGGATTTTTGGCCTCCTTCTTTTCAGGGCACTAGTGTACGGGCTGAATCCGTTCGGAATCTGGGGGTGATGTTTGGTTCCAACCTGCAGCTGGATGTGTCCGTGAATAAAATGGTGGCCACCTGTATGGCACTGCTTCGTACGCTGTGGAAGATTCTACCCCTGCTCCCTGTGCAGGTCAGGCCAGAGGTAGTGCGGAGCATCATCTTAAGCAGGCTTGACTACTGCAACGCACTACTTCTGGGGGCGCCTACGACCTTGGTGGGAAAATTGCAGCGCGTACAGAACTTTGCTGCTAAACTGGCCCTTTCGCGCCGACGTTCTGACTCATCTGCTATGGCCACAGGGATCTTCACTGGTTGCCAGTCCTTCAGCGGATTGATTTAAAGCCCTTTGTTTGGTATTTAGAGCCCTCCATGGACAGGGTCCATCTCCACTGCAGGACTTGTTCTCCTGGTACACCCCGTCCAGATCTCTCCGCTCGGATTCAGACTGCTTGGTAGTAGTTCCCAAGATTCTGAAGACCCGGATGGGAGGTCGGTCCTTCAGGTTCACCGCAGCGAGACTGTGGAACTCTCTACCGTTGAGCTTGAGGAGTATGGGAGATCTCCCTTCTTTCAAGAAAGCTCTAAAAATATACCTCTTTCCTAGAATAATGTAAGCTGAGCAGTAGCTGAAAACATCGTGTATGGGTGACAAAAGTCTAAGCGCCAGGATACCCGTTGGGTGACAGCCATTGCGCTATACAAGTATGCCAATACATACATACATACATACATACATACATAAGGGTGTGCGGTTTAGTCTTTTTTGGGTTCTGAATGTATGCATGTTATTTATTTAATATGCTGATGACGTCTCGAGGTAGTAGATGTTGATAGCTGTTCGAGCACCCCGATCCAACTCACAGAACATTACGTTACACGCCAAAGACCTTTTGGAATATATATATTGTTACAATCTGATGTGCCGTTTTTCCTTTTTCAGGACTACTTTATGTATTATGTATTCAAGTGGTCCCCTGCACTCAGAATTCTTCTGTAGGCGTGTTCTGAATCATCAGAAGTATTGTAGGTATTTGCTGTAACAGGCAGGTATTGGCCATCCCCCACACTCCTGCTCAATATGTTGTGGCTGATTTTATTTTGGCTTGGTAAATATTTTTAGTTACATCCAGTGAGCTTCTACCCAATTTTTTTGCAAATCTTTTAAATGCATTTAGGCTCCTTTGCTTACCCTGGGCTCTTGTTCTTACTAGTTTGGACCAAGAATGATCCTTATCAAAGAGCACTCTTAGGTATGAAAAGGCATCCACCACCTTAATTTCATTGCCGGCCATCTAGGATTGTAGCAGTTACTCCCCTGTGGTCGCTCCGGCCACAATTTGAAAGATTTTGTTTCATTTACTTTTAGGTCAAGGGAAGCCATAAAGATGGCGTAAGCTTTAATTCTTTTTTTGTGGGGTCAGGCCCATTATTGCCATCAGCACAGCATCATCGACGTATGCCAAAACCGGGAGTGGGGGGTTGATCAAATTTAGGCACGTCCAAAGAGAGAGCAGACAGGGAGATCTCAACTCCGCTCGTATAGATTGAAAAAAGGAACGGAGCGAGCACACACCACTGTCTAACTCCCTTTTCAATTTTAAAATGACGTGTGCAGTCCCCCTTTCTGCCATACCTTACACAGGCAGTGACATTGGTATACAGCTGGTGGATGAACCCAATAATCGGTGGGTCTATACCCATGTCCTCCATCATGGACCATTAGCCTAGAACATGACACACAGTCAAAGGTTGATGTTAGGTCCATGAGGGCCATGTATAGTTTCCCATCTCTGGCCTCCGAGGACTTCCCTATAGTTAGGGAAAGGTTTAGGCACTGGTCAACTGTCCCCATACTTCTCCGAAACCCATTTGTGCCTTCATGATTATATTATGTGTTTCTGCCCACTCCTCCAGGCTGGCCAATAGGACTCTCCCCATTAGTTTGGCAGTGGTATTGAGGAGGGATAGATGGCGGTAATTCTTTGGTGAGGCCCTATCCCTTTTTTTTTAAATAAATCGGGAATATTATACTATGGTTCCATGAAGGCGGTGGGCCTGCTAACACAATGCTGTTAAATGTGTTTGTAAGTAAGGGGACCCACATATCGCAATCAATTTGGAAGAGGTCAATTGGAACACCGTCCGGCCCTGGTGCCTTACCGGAGATACAAGATTTTAGTGCCCTTCGGAGCTCGGGTGTAGTGAAGACTAGTCCTTCCTGAGGAGTGTTAGGTGGGGAGGGTGTTTGTGTGAATGTAAGAGAGGCTAACCTAAAGATCTCTTCGAAATGTCTCACCCAAGACTCTTCATCTACGTGAACAACTTTTACAGGGTCATTAATATCTTTAAAATAAGGAGCGTTTACAACTTCTCAGAAAGCTGTGCTACCGTCCGTGCTGGCTGCTTGTTCAAGATTATCCTACGCCTGTGTTTTTAAGTCATTCTCTCTCACCTCTTGGCTATTTTATATTCTAAGCGTAGTGAACGGATCTTGGGGTGGTCCCTGGGGAGATTTTTTTAGAGCGTTTACAAGATCTATTTTGGCTTTAATGCAGGCTGAGTCGGACCACCCCTTTTTAGGTCTCGGCTAGCATAAGCTGCACACATGCGCAGTCTCACGGGCGAGATTTTATGTTTCTGAGTACGTTTCACTAGCGAGGGTAAGCCCCACCCCTCTTTTCCATTGGCTGGCATCACCGTTCATGCTAAACGATGGCCAGCCATTGGAAAAGAGGTCACATTAACGTACTCTTTTCTCTTTTGAAGCCGTCCCACTTGGACAGGCTTCCTTGACTTACGTTTGTGGTAAAAGGTTTCTCATCTTCCTTTTTTTTAGCTTTATTGGTGTAACGAATTGCTTAACATTCTTTGATTTTTTTTTGCAGGTGGACTTTATCCTGTTTTCGACTGTGTGCTTTTGCTGGTATGTATGCAGCGATTCTAGCATATCTAAGGTAAGCGATGTCAACTTTTTTTTTTGCTAATGTTTTGTCTTTCTTTTCCAGGCGGACCGCAGCCCGTGTCGGAAGGACAGAGCGGCCAGGACTGGATGCTTCCGCCGGTATGTATGCAGCCATGCCAGCAGTCCTAAGGTAAGCGAGGTTGGCTTTGTTTGTTTTTTGCTAATGTTTTGGCTTTTTTCCCAGGCGGACCGCAGCCCGTGTCGGAAGGACAGAGCGACCAGGACTGGATGCTTCCGTCGGTATGTATGCAGCCATACCAGCAGATCTAAGGTAAGCGAGGTTGGCTTTGTTTGTTTTTTGCTAATGTTTTGTCTTTTTCTTTTCCAGGCGGACCGCAGGCCCTGTTGGAAGGACAGAGTGGCGAGGAGTGAGTGCTTCCCCTGGTATGTATGCAGCGATGCCAGCAGATCTAAGGTAAGCGATTATTAACATTAGGTAAGCCATGTTGCCTTTGTTTGTTTTTGCTAATTTTTTTTGTCCTTTTTTCCAGGCGGACCGCAGCACATGTCGGAAGGACAGAACGGCGTGGACTGAGTGCTACCCCTGGTATGTATGGAGCCATGCCAGCATATCTCTGGTAAGCGATGTAGCCTTTGTTTGTTTTTGCTAATGTTTTTTGTCTTTCTTTTCCAGGTGGACCACAGCCCGTGTCTGGAGGACAGAGCGGCGAGGACTGAGTGCTTCCACCGGTTATTATGGAGCGATGCCAGAAGATCTAAGGTAAGCGATGTTGGCTTTGTTTTGTTTTCGAATATTTTGTCTTTCTTTTCCAGCCGGACCGCAGCCCGTGTCGGGAGGACACAACAACGAGGACTGAGTGCTTCCGCCGGTATGTTTGCAGAGATGTCAGCAGATCTAAGGTAATTGATGTTAGCTTTAGGTAAGCCATGTTGCCTTTGTTTGCTTTTGCTAATGTTTTTTTTTTTTTTCCCAGGCGGACCGTAGCCAGTGTTGGAAGGACAGAGCCGCGAGGACTGGGTGCTTCCGCCTGTATGTATGCAGCTATGCCAGCATCTGTAAGGGAAGCGATGTTGGCTTTGCTTGTTTTTGCTAATGCTTTGTCTTTCTTTTCCAGGTGGACCGTAGCCCGTGTTGGAAGGACAGAGTGGCGTGGACTGAGTGCTTCCACCGGTATGTATGCAGCGATGCCAGCAGATCTAAGGTAAGCGATGTTAGCTTTAGGTAAGCCATGTTGTCTTTGTTTGTTTTTGCTAATGTTTTTTGTCTTTTATTCCAGGCGGACCACAGCCCGTGTCGGAAGGACAGGGCGGACAGGACTGGGTGTTTCCGCCGGTATGTATGCAGCAATGCCAGCAGATCTGAGGTAAGCGATGTTGGCTTTGTTTGTTTTTCCAATGCTTTGTTTTTCTTTTCCAGGTGGACCGTAGCCCGTGTCGGGAGGACAGAGCAACGAGGACTGAGTGCTTCCGTTGGTATGTATGCAGCAATGCCAGCAGATGTAAGGTAAGTGATGTTAGCTTTAGGTAAGCCATGTTGCCTTTGTTTGTTTGCTAATGATTTGTCTTTCTTTTACAGCCGGACCACAGCCCGTGTCAGAAGGACCACCAAGAAGCGATCCGTTGCAACACATGGACACACAGGTAAAAGTCCTTTTTTTAAAATAACGTGTTTTTTGTATTTAAAATGTTTTCTTTTTGTTTACGTTCTAGGCGGTACGGCAGGGCGTGGGCAGCCACTTTAAGGTAAGTATAAGGTATGTGTGATGTATATATTGGGTTTATAATTTTACTTTTCATAAATTCATAATGCCTGTGTTTTTCTTTATTCTGCTTATGTTTCTTTTTTTATTCTTATTGTTTTTTTTACCGTAATTGGGTTGTTTTAAATGTGTAGAATATGTTTTTGGAAATGTTAATTTATGTTGTTTTATTGTCGAATCTGCGGACATTGGTTTCTTTAACAGGTCGGGACGCAGCCAAGTTTCTTTTTTTATTCTTATTTTTTTTTAAGCATAATTGGGTTGCTTTAAATGTGTAGCATATGCTTTTTATAATTGTTACATTACGTTCTTTTATTGTCGAATCTGCGAGCATTGGTATCTTCGGGAAAGTTCCAGAATTAACGGTACGGCAGGGCATGACGCAGCCGCTTTAAGGTAAGTCTAATGTATGTGTGATGTTTAGATATATTTTTTTTAGAAATTGACTTTTTGCTTAATTTATTAATCAGTGTGCTTTTCTGTATTCTGCCATTTTCTTTGTTAGTTTTTTGTCCGTAATTTCTGTGTTCTTTTTTTTTTTAGGACCGTTCTGAAGGACGACCCAGAAGCGATCAGTTGCAACACGTGGACACACAGGTGCAAGCCCTTTTATTAAAATAACATGTTTTTTGTATTTCGAATGTTTTCTTTTTGTTTACTTTCTAGGCGGTATGGCAGGGCGGTGCGCAGCCATTTTAAGGTAAGTCTAATGTATGTATTATGTTTTTTATGTTTGATTTATTAATTTACTTTACATAAATTATTAATGCATGTGTTTTTCTCTATTCTGCTTTAGCCATAATGGGGTTGTTTTAAATGTGTAGAATGTGCTTTTTGGAATTGTTAATTACGTTCTTTTATTGTCGAATGTGCGTGCATTGGTATCTTCAGGAAAGTTCCAGAATTAACAGTATGGCAGGGCGGGATGCCGTCACTTTAAGCTAAGTCTTTATGTATGTGTGAGGTTTCTATATGTTTTGTTTATAAATGTACTTTAGATAAATTATTAATTTGTGTGTTTCTCTCTATTGTGCTTATGTTTCTTTTTAAATTATTTTTGTTTTTTTGTCCTTAATTGGGTTGTTGTAAATGTTTAGAATATGCTTTTTAGAATTGTTAATTTACCTTCTTCTATTGTCGAATCTGCGAGCATTGGTATGTTCGGGAAAGTTCCATGATTAACGGAACGCCAGCGCGGGGCGCAGCCACTTTAAGGTAAGTTTAATGTTTCTTGCTGCCTTCGATACCGTGGGAAAATCCGCTTCTGAGAGAGATTTATTAAGGAGACAGGTGAGGTCTTCAACAAGAACTGGGGCCAGTGTTATAAACATTTTAGGGGGGATTTGGTCATTAGGGGATCCTGATTTTTTTTTTCCTGTTTCTAGGGTCTTCTTGTTGTCAAACATTTCAAATGTCTCCCATCTATGGAAAGGATCATTAGAAATAGCCATAGCGTCTTGAGGGAATGTTTGTGTAACTTCTTGACTAAAAGTTTTCTGTATGGTATTAATTTTTTCTTCAAAGAATTCAGAAAGGGCCTCGGTCCATTCTGTCGAATCTGGGATGGACAACACTTTCGTTGGAGTTGTAAACTCTTTTAGGATGTAATATAATTCTTTGGAGGAGTTTTCAGCTTTACTTATACGCTCTACAAGATGTATTCTTGTCTAAATTTTACTAAATAATGGTCTGTCCAAAGCAGTGGAGTCGGAGGGGACACCCTTATATTAGAAAAGTTTGTAAACAAAAGATCGAGCGTATGGCCTGCTCGGTGCGTCGGGCCTTCGACCCTTTGACTAAGATTCAGGGTATACATATTGGAGACTAACTTTTCAGTCTCTGCATCTGATTGTTCATCTGCATGGTAATTAAAATCTCCTAATAGCAGAAACTTGTCCGCAGTCAGAACATGGGGCGCAGTTATTATTAGCAGGGTGTTGGCGAGATCTCCCTTTGTCCCAGGCGGACGATAGAGTAGTGCCCCTTTCCAGATCTCGTTTGAAGGGCCATTCATCTTAAAGATTATCATTTCTGTCCGGTCTATCACCATGCTCTCTATAACGACAATATTAAAAGGTTGAAATGATGCAATTAATAGTCCTCCACCTTTAGATTCCTTCCTATCATACCTAATTATTACATAATGAGGGGGAAAGGCTATATACAGATCTGGGTCAGCCTATTCATGGAGCCATGTCTCGGACACAAAACATATATCTGGAGCCTCTGTATCAAGAAGGCTCCATAATTCCAGAACATGTCTGGGAATAGAGCGGGCATTTAAATATATAGCTTTGAGTTCCTGCGAGACTGCAGTAGACACGTTAGAACATAGATGGCCAGGGTTCATCTCCCCTCCACTAAAAGAGTTAGGGCTGCAAAGGAACGGGAACCTATTCATATCGGTCATTAGCGCTTGTGAAACTGGAGTCTGATGTAGATTTAGATCTATAAGTTCGTCCCTAGTGTACCTGAAGAATGGCATAATGGTACCTGATGTTATAGCTGGATGGAAATCAGCCATGGAAGACGACATTTCAGAATCCTCCAGTTCCCCGGCGACTGGCGGCGTTCTGGCGCGGATGGGGGCAGACAGGCTGCGCGCGTCCGCTCCTGCCTCCCGCTTATGTAGGGAGAGGAGAAAGGTGTCTAGAGCGCTACACTCGCATCCGGGAAAGCTGCCGGAAATGAGGAAAACCTGAACCGACCCACCGGGTCTTCAGGAAGAACACGTGTGTGCAAATACAGTGGAGACTATTTAAAAGAACTTAAAAATAATGCGGCGAAAATAGAATAAACAGATTTAAAAAACACAGTTATTCTGCACAAGACACATTGTAATTAATACAAAAACACTTAAGCGCATAACAGAAACATACAACACGATACGACAAAATAGTAACAGCATAAACATAAATAATGTACAAAAACCAACTACATCAACAGGTAATTTACATACAAACACATATACAGATCATTTCCATCATACGTACATACATACCAATTACTGAAGCTAATACAATTATAGTTCCACAAAGTACCACCAATAGCATATTGCCAAAAAAAAAACATATAACAGAGAATACCAATATAGACCAACAATTTTTAGCACCAGCGCAACAAGGAATATTTTGTCTAAATAAACATCAAGGGGATACCAATATTGGAGAGACACCAAAATGTGCACAACGTATACCAAATAGTATATTTGCAATTCTTCATACCTACGATTTACATTATATTATGGATCTAGGAGATGCTTGATATACAGAAATGCACTCCATTAATAAGGAAATAATTATGCAACCTTAATATTTGCCAAATTACATAGAGCACAATAACATTATATATTCTATTAGGCTCCCAAAATCCTTTATAAAAGACATAATAAAGCCAGCGCAACCTTTGAATGCTAACATTATAACAACCTTGACTTCTACACTAAATTTACAGACAGACATATTAATCTGTATGGATACATATGTAATTTCAGTATTTAAGACTATCCATGCATACTTTATATTTGATTCACATAGCCAAGATGAAAAAGCAATACCTCACCCTAATGGAAAGTGCATTGCTATAGAAATAAACTCCTATAATACAATTATAGACTATATCATGAAGCTAACTGATAAAGTAAAGTTACCAAATTCAGATATTATTACATTACAATTAACTCCAGTTAAAATAAAGACAATTAGCAAAATGTCACTTAAAGTAACCCAAAGACACCACATCCAAAAAAAAGTTAAAACTATAAAGGACATATATGTCCATACTACAAAAATACAGACAAATGCATTAACACATATTCCATCAACTACCTTACAAGTAGAAGATACAATTAAACGAAACCCAAACAGCAATAGCCAAGCGGATAAACAACAGCCTTCTACAACCCAAATTATTTTGCTTTCTAACCTAACTAATAGCGATACCAATGCACTAACAAACACATTTATACTTACTGCTGAATTACATTCTCAAACACCAGCTACGATACAGGTACTAGAAAAACCGAATAACAGAAAAAGAAAACATATACAAGAACACAGAAAAAATGCAGTTAACAGTAATACAAATATAACCTTACAAACAACCAATAATATGATTAGTATCTTTCATGCACAAATAGCATAGGGCCCAGAGCACGCTTGCACTATTTGCAATCAATTATGGCATAAACAAAGTGTGCAAAAAACACACAATATTAAAAAATGGGCAAAATTTATACAATGTAACATTAGCAAATACAAAACAGATGATATATGCAAAACATGGTACACATATATTTGTAAGGACAAAATATCACCCTGTTGTTTTTATAATGGAATGACATTCCCCAATATACCAGCAGAATTACACTTGCATAATATAGAAGAAAGATTAGTATCACCAAGAATACCCTTTTTACAAATTAGAACATTACCACGTGGGTTCCAAAAATCACTATCAGGTGCAGAAGTTAATGTACCTGCAGATGTTATGACAACAGTTACTGTATTAACCAGGCAAGTTAATGATAACCTGACAATTTCCATTAAATTAAAAAGAAAATTAAGTTATAAATCCTATACACATTTTGAGAATGTTAGACCAAATAAAGTAAAAAGTGCAGCTCTATGGTTAGCAAATACTAGCAGTATGTTCCAGGAATATAGAGTCATCACTAATCCAGATTGGGACTATACACCTGCAAATATAACACCTTGTAATGAAACTTCTGATACAAACAATACATCTGATTCCTCAGACAACATTGCAGCAGGGAACTTAGAAACTATGTTAACTAATGAAACTATTACTACAGAAAAATTAATATCTTAAGTTTAGCACCTGCAGAATATAACACACCAAGAGGTCTATATGAAGATAAAGATTTGTAATATTTAGCTTTCCCTACAATATTTTGTGGAGAGCGAAGGCCAGCCAATAAAGAGAGGCTTGTACCAATACATTACAGCACAATCTGTCAATGAGAATTAAGACGTTATGATAGAAGAGTAGCAAAGTCTATAACAAATATTTTCTTTAAAGTAAAAGAATTACACATTAAACAAATACAAAGCAAAATATACATATCACTTAGAAAATACTTTACTAATGGCAACATTATAACTGCAAAAGATATCAAACACAAATTAGACAGCATTTTGCAATTGAATCAGGGATACAAAATACTTAAAACTATACGTAGTTTGCCACCATATTGGGAGCATTGCAAAAAATACCTTTTTGCTATGATTAGACAATTTGGAATACCAACCTTTTTTTTATCATTATCAGCTGCAGAAACAAAATGGTATCATTGAATTAACATTTTATTGCGTACTGAAAAAAGGAAAGAATGTACAAAAGAAGAATTTAAAAATATGTCATGGGAAACAAAATGCACATTGAAGACATTTTGACTTCCAAGTTAGAAAATGATTTAATTATATTTTATTACATGAAAGTAACCCAATTGGAAAGATTATAGATTACTTTTATAGAGTTGAAATCCAACAACGGGGATCACCACATATACATGCTTTAATATGGATAGAATATGCTCCACAATATGAAACATCAGAGCTAAATGAAGTTATTAATTTTATAAATAAGTATGTGACATGTGCAAAAACACAAGATCCATAAATAGAGCCTTTATTACCCCTACCAAGACATGGACATACAAAAAATTGCTGAATCATACAAAAAAGATAATGCAAATATCAGTACCCAAAATATTGAATGCCTGAAACTTATATACTAGAACCATTACCACTAGACAAAACAGATAAGGAGCCCCTACAGCAAATTGAACTAATACATGAAACTATGAACACACAAGACTACCAAAGTTATACTTTTAGTCTATTTTTAGATTATATGCAACTAAATATTAAACAATATGTTTTATGTATACAGTCTATTATAGAAAAAAATACATTTTTTTTAAAAAGAACATTAGCTGAATGCTTTATTAATAACTACAATGCTACAATTTTACCAGCATGGCAAGCAAACATAGATATACAATACATACTAGACGCATATGCATATATCGTTTCTTATATTAGTAAATCACAACGTGGAATGAGCAGATTAATTGCACAAGCAGCAAAAGAAGTATATCATAATCCAAATATTAAAGTTCAACTTAAGCACATAGGTAACAAGTTCTTAAACTGTACAGAAATAAGTGCACACGAAGCAGCCTATCTAATACTTCAAATTCCTTTACGGAAAAGTTCTAGATCTTTTGTATTCATTAATACTAGCCCCCATACTTATTGAGAGACATAGATACTATAAATTCATTACCAGATACATCCAGTAGCATACAATATGATAATATTATTGTAAAGTACAGCAAAAGACCAAAAATATTAGAAAAATTTACATTATCGGACTATGCATCTATGTATAATGAAAATAAAAAGAACTGCGGAAAAAAAAGGAAACTGACCATGACAATTTCCTCACCGAAAATAACTTTTATAGCTCAGATGCGGAAGAACTTGAGATAAACTTACAGGATGAAACAATAAGAACAGACTATACAAAACGCAAAAAACCTAAAATAATTTGCTATTGCAGATTTAACAAAAAAATGACTCCGAAAATTATTACAGAGAATTGCTAATGCTTTATTACCCCTGAAGAATAGAAGAAGAAATAATTGGTGATAAGGATACATATTATGAACAATATCTACACATTAAGGACATAGTTGACATAAATCATAACAAGTATAATAAGCATAATGAAACTCTCACAACTAATAGCAATGCCAACAATACATTGCACACATTACCAATACCTCCAATGGATACAGAAACAGCTGACAACATATGTCATGAAGCCTAACTTAATGAACAACTATTATATGACTTGTCATTAGATTTAGGCATTAGAAGTACAAGTGTAGAAGAAACACTAACTAATAATATAATACCAAATGAGGAATATGATGCTATAATGCAAAATCTAACTACAGAACAACTCAACTTTATATACTGTTAGACCTGACATCATTGGCGTGAGTCTCCCTTCCAATTTTGACGGTTTGCCTCCTCTGTTTTGCTGGATGTATGCTTTGGGCACTGGGCACTGTGCCACTGCTAATAAGTGCCACAGTGCAAGTGCTCCCTATGTGAAATTAATGTAATAATAATAAACAAAATTTATAAAGCGCATGGTTACGCCATCTCGGCGTGTCCCCAGCTGGTTATTCCATGATTAGGTTATTTGATTTACTGTCAGCCCCTAGTACCGTGCACCATGTGTGCCCAGGGCTTGTGGATCAAATGCTGCTGGTGGGCTTGCAGCACTGGTTATGCCACCCACAGAAGCAGCTTGTAAAGTGTGTCTCAGGCCTGCCATTGCAAGGCCTGTGTGTAGTCTGTGACTACCATGTCGACTTGGCCACGTGCACCCACTTGCCAGTCCCTACACCCCTATGGTAGGCCCAAGGGCAGGGTGCATTGTAAGTACAAGGTAGGGCATGCTTTGATGTGTGTAGCATGTTCTAATATTGAATTACAGCCATTTTCATTTTTCCCACTATTGAAGGCTACCTGTTCTCATAGGCCGGAATGGGCAGTTAAGATTGTTACATTCTTACAATCCTAACTGACTCAGGGAACATGGTAGAAATTTAAATCTAGTATGCCTGAACTCAGAATAATAAAATACATCTTTTAGTAAAGTTTATTTTAATATCCTGTGTTTGCAAATACCACTTTTAGAAAGTAGGTATTTGCTTGCCTAACCATTTGAGCCTGCCTCTACTGAGTTGTGTATTCCTTGTCTGGGTTTGTGTTTGGGTGACTGGGGAATTCCAGGAGACAGTCTGGGGCAGCCCAGTGGTGAAAAGAGAGATCAGCATCCAGGTGGAGGGAGGAGTGCTACTGGGACCTGAATAGGGCTGGGCCTTCGCTCTACAATACTGGCTCCACTCCCTGTGGCTTGTCTGATGTCTCTGCCCTGCACTGTGAAAGGAGAGGAGGAATCATGTCAACAGAGTGCTCCAGAGCTGTATCTTCCCTCCCCTGTGCTGGCTCCACCTCCTGTGGGGCGGCTGATGACGTTGCCCTGCACAGTGAAAGAGAGTCATGTCAACAAAGTGCTCAGTAACTGGTTTGAACTAGGCAGAGGTCTCTCTGCCTTCAGAGAACAAAGGATTTTGGGGTATAAATATTGGGACCCAGTCCCAGACTTTAGATCACTTCTGGAACAAGAAACCTTTCTGCCAAGGAGAAGAACCAAGGAAGCTGCAGGAGTTGGACTGCCCCTCTGCCAGTGTGCTGTTTGCTGGGTTGGCCTGCATTGGTTGCTTCATTACCAAGGGAAAAGAGAAGGAACTTATAAGGACTTTTATTTATCTACAGAATATTCTCCAAGGGCTTGAACTGTGCTTGCCTCCTGCTGAAGTCTCAGGGCCAAAAGACTTCAACTCCAGGTCCCTTCTGAATTTCCTTGTTGGTAATTCTGACTACAGTCACTTGCGTGCCGCTGGGAGCTGGAAGCGCGACGCATCGAGAAGAAGCGTGTCGCCGCCGCAGCTGAAATCATCGCAACGCCGGAGGCGCGAGCCTTCGTCGCATCTCCCTGGAAGCGTGTGTTCATCGAAGCGGTCTGCTGTCAAATCACCGGAGAAGCGTGCTGCCATCGCATCGCTGGAGAAGCGTGTCACAGGGCCTGTCGTGGCTCCAAAGTACAGAGTCGTCGCAAGGCTGCCAGGGCGTCATCGCATCGTCATCACATCGCCGCATCAAGGGCGCCATCTTCTGACATCGCAACTGGATCATCGCATCGCATCAAGACGCCATCTCCACAACGGGCCCGCAGGCCGAGAATCTACGCATCACCTCCGCACCGGTAAGGCTCCTGACGAGTCCCCTACTCTGCGCCAGAATTGAGGAAAGACGCAACCGTTCCCCTGGGTCACGGAACCGACGCATCTCCCCTTCTGCGAATCTTTTGTTTACTTTGCATTACGCATCCAGGTACTTTGTTGAGAACTTTGTAGCATCTACCATCAACTTGAACTAAGAGATTTTAATCATCTTTTAAGTAACCTTAAGTGTAGTATTGTGGATTTTTGTTGTATGTGGTCTTGTGTTTAAGTCTATATAAAGAATACTTATTTTTATAAAACCTGTGTTGTGTCCAAACTTAGTGTTATCACTGTATTATTGTGTATATTCACAAATGCTTAACACACTGCCTCTGAGATAAGCCAGTCTGCTCGTGCCAAGCTACCAAGGGGGTGAACAGGGGATATTAAGGAGTGTAATCCCCTTATCCTGACTAAGAAGTAAGGGTCCCTATTTGGACAAAGGTGAATACCATTGCCAACTAGAGACCCCCAGGTCTAACCTATACCATCACTTACATTGGATAAAAACAAAAGAAACACCCTGCTACACATTTTGTATTGGTGGTACAGGAGTTGGTAAAAGCTTCCTTATTACGGCACTTTACCAAACCTTAGTGCGTTACTACAATACAAAAGCAGGAGAAAATCCAGATAACATATATGTATTGCTTACAGCTCCAACGGGCAAAGCAGCACATAACATTAATGGTAAAACGCTACATAGTACGTTTAAAATACCTGTTTCACAAATGCTAACTCATAAACTGCTAACTCATGAAAACAGGAGTATACTACAAAACGATTAATGCATCTTAAGTTACTAATAATTGATGACATATCAATGGTAGGAACAAATATGTTCAATTTCATACACAATAGATTACAAGAAATAAAAATATCTAACCTCCCATTTGGAGGGATATACATTTTAGCAATTGGAGATTTTTTATCAATTAATACATATATACATGTATTTGTCGCATATAAATATTTAAATATGCCTTTAAAGGAATTTCTGTGACATTTGTAAAATGATTTCATTTACTTAAATTCTATAGTGAATACTTTTAAATGCATATTTACTTTGAACGCAACGTACCTCCGATATTGTCCCCGATATGCTCATTAGCGTATTTATGTTTGCTTCTCCCATTGTTTTTATTGGCGAAAGTGGTGGAGCAGGTGATTGTAGAATGTATTCAACTCCTTGCCTAATTGCCTGTAGTATCGTTATGGTGGCATTCTTGATATTTTTGTCTGCTTAGTTAAGATTAACTATATATATATATATATATATATATATATATATATATACACACATATATATATATATATATATATATATATATATATATACACACATATATATATATATATATATATACACACATATATATATATATACACATATATATATATATATATATATACACACTTATAAACACATATATATATATATACTACACTTACCTTCTCATTTTGTAAATATTTAATTTTAGCATAATTACTTACTTTATTCAGTACTTATACCCCAGAGTAATTAGAAGTAACCCCCACCTAAAAAAGCCTCTCTTTTTAAGTATCGTCCACAAAATAATCCTGCTCCACTGTAATCAGGTGTTGAAGCACATCTACGTTGCATTCGGCTACTTAGGTGGGACCCCAATGATGAAGCATGTCACCAACTAGGTTGGTGAGTGAGGGGTCTTTTGATAAACACTGTATTTCCTTTCTTGTCCACGTACCAACGCATCTTGCCAATATTTTATCTCAACGTAATTACTACTTTATTTGTTCATAACTTATACCCAAGGGTGATTAAAAGTAAACGCCAACTAAAAAGCACACCTAATTTGCTACTTAGGTGGGACCCCAATAATGAATCATGTCACCAACTAGGTTGGTGAGTGAGGAGTCTTTTAATAAATACTGTATTTCCTTGCTTAACAAGTTATTTTCTTTGTTCAGTACTTAAAGGCCAAAATAATAAGGAATAACCCCCTTCTACAACAAACTATTAAACAATCCTGCTCCACTGTAATCAATGTATAAAAAATTACAACAACTAAATATTTTTCTATTTTTCAGGAAGAAGCATCTAAAGCAATATTTATTGGAGGCCAAGAAACAAAACTCAAGTCGATAAAAGTGACTGATACAACTGACTCTGTTAAAATAACCCTATGGAGAGAAGCAACAGACTTTCCTATACAACTTGGGACGTACATTAAAAGAACTCATTTAACTGTACATGAGTTTAATGGCCAGAAAGTATTAAATTGGACTCGGAACACACAGTTTCAAGCAAGTATAAAGAGCAAACAAAATACAAAATGTATACAATAATTATAGCTACATACCATGCATACTCTTCAACTTTATCTCAAGGTAAAAATTGCTATGTGCTTAATGAGCAAAGGCCACAGTAGTGGAAATTAAAAAAATATTAAAAAGGACCAGGAAAAAAGGTACACCGGTACGAGTAAAATCAGTAGTAAAAGAAACCAATCTACAAAGGTGCAATCAACTGTGGGCATGAGAAAAAAGCCCTACTGTGGGCACATACCTCCACTAAGCCACCAAACACACCACATGCATCTCTTTATCCTCCTATCTAACTCCATCTCTACCTCTCTCTCTGCCTCCCACATTTCTCCCTCTGGCTGTCTCTCTCTCTCTCACACTGCCTGTCTCGCTCTGTCTATGTCCCTGTACCTGCCTCCCTATACCTGCCTCCCTATACCTCCCTCCCTCTACCTCTCTCCCTCCCTCTGTCTCTCACACTCTTTCTCTCGCTCTTTCCATTTATTCTCTCTCTCCCTCTCGCTTACCATCTCCCTATCTCTCCCTTTCTATGTCTCTTCCGGTCTCACACCAGTCAACAGTTCCCTCTCCATATCATTGCCTCTGTCTGTTTTCCTCAATCTCCCTCCTCTACCTCACTCCCTCTGCCTCTCTCCCTCTATTTGTCTCTCTTCCTCTCAGTCTCCCTACCTCTATCTCTCTCTCTTTAGCTATTTCTGTCTCTCTCTCTCTCTCTCTCTCTGCCTCCCTCCCAACAACTCCTTATCTCTGCCTTTCTCTATCTCTCCCTCACTCCCCCTAAAACCTTTTACTCTCCATATCTCCCTGTCTCTGTTCCTCAGTCTGTCTTTATCGCTGTCAATCTCTGCACCTATCTTTCAGTCTACCTCTCTCTCCTTCTATCTGCCTCTGCCTTTAAATATATCTATCTATTTCTGGCCATATCTGTGTCTGTCACCTTTCTCTTTCTCACACAAAAAACTTCCCAAATGGTCCATTACAAGCAAACTGTAAATGCACTAAAACGAACTTTTAAAGGTCCAGAAGCTTACCATGCCCTGCGCTCACAAAGCCCAACAGTAAACACAAAGAATATCCACACAAGTAGAAGTAGTAGATTTGTTTTCACTACATATAGTGAAAAGTGGTCCACACACCATACTATAAGTACCTACAGTATTAGCACATTATTTTTGCTTCACAAGTGAGCCAACAAAAACAGCAAACACACATCTCTTTATCCTTCAGTCACACTCCATCTCTCCCTCTCTGTCTCTGTCTCCCTCTATCTCTCACACTTCCCCCTCTTGCTGCCCCCTCTCTCTCTCCCTCTGCCTATCTCCCTCTGTCTGTCGCCCTCTACCTCCCTCCGCCTACCACTAACTTCCTGCCTCTACCTACCTGCCTACCTTCATATGCCGGCCTCCCTCTACCTCTCTCCCTCGCTATCAATCTCTCCCTTGCTCCCTCCCTCTCAATCTCTCCCCTGCTCTGTTTCTCAATCTCTAGATCTCATTTCCTTTCTTCTCTATCTCCCTCCTACCCTACATCTCCCTGTCTCTCCCATTCTATGACTCTCCCTATCTCCCCCAGTCTACCTTTCCCTATCTCCCCCAGTCTACCTTTCCCACTCCATATCTTTCACTCTGTCTGTCTCCATCTATCTGTCTCCACTGCCTCCGCCTCTGCCTCTCTCCCTCTATCTCACTCTCTCTCTCTCTTAGTCTACCTCCCACTCTATCTCTCACACTCTCTGTCTCCCTCCCTCCATCTCTCACTATCTCCCCCAATATAACTTTCCATCTCCATATCTCTAACTCAGTCAACCTATCTCTCTCTCTCTCTGTTCCTCTATCTGTTTTATCACTATCTGTCTATCTCTGCCCCCATCTCCCAGTCTGCCTCTCTCTTCTTCAATCGGCCTCTACCTTTAAATGTCTCTATCTGTCTCGATCAGTGTCTCTCTATCACCTCTGTCTTTCTCAAACTGGAACATTCCCAAAAGACCATTAAAAGCAAACTGTAACTGCACTAAGAGCTAACTTTTAACATGCCTTTTCAGAAGCTTACCATAACCTACAGTCGCAAAGCCAACAGAAAACACAAAAAAAAGCCACAGGAGTGAATACGTTTTCACTCCATATGCTCCTACAGTAATCCTCTGTTTACTACTGAACATGAAAAACTAAAACAAAGGCCATGGACCGCCATAAAATCATATCAAGCCGCTAATGAGCCACAGTCAATACTATAAATGCCTACTGTATCTACATTATTAACACGTTTGTTTTACTTCACAGGTAATAGAACCACCTCAGGATAAGCTGACAATAACAATCTATGGACTTGAAAATACATCCGAAGAAAAAAGTACTATAACAGTACAAGTACAAGACACAGAACATTTTAAATCAAGGGACATAAGCAATACCATTTTAATGGACTTTATAAATATAGGAGCAGACATTGACGATTTTGGAGATGCTCTGATGCCATACTTGCCAAAAACATTAAATGTCATGTTTTCCAATGGCTGCATAATAGAAATGATTGAAGATTCTTAACTTGTACCTTAAGCAAGCATCATAAAAGTGCACAAAACAAAGAAAATGTACAAACATTTTTTTTATACCTGTGAACTTAATAAAAAACATGTCAAACCCATTTGCTTACTGGTTATTAATATGCAATAAATATAAGTTGCATATGTATGCAAATGTATATACGCACATGCATACATGTGCATCACTCTAGAAACATATTCATAAGTATGTACATATATATGCATATATATTCCTACAAATATGCATACATATATATGTACATATATAGAAATACATATTTATCAATATGTATGAACATACTTGCTCATATGCACTACTCACTCCACTATCTACTACTCAACTACTACTCTTTCCACTACTCACTCTCTACTACTCACTATACTACTCACTCAACTACTCACACTCCACTAACACTCTACTACTCACACTTTAGTACTCTAGTACTCTACTACTCTACTATTCTCTATTACACTCCACTACTCACTCTTTACTACTCACTCTATACTACTCTCACTACTCAATCTACTACTCACTCTATTACTCACTCTACTACTACTACTCACTCAACAGCTCTATTACTCTCTATTACTCACTCTACTACTCTCTCTACTCCTCACTACTACTCATTCTAGTACTCTCACAACTCTCTCTCTCTACTACACACTACTACTCACTCTCTATTACTCACTCTATTACTCTACTACTCACTTTAATACTCTCTACTCCTATAATACTCACTGTCTACTACTCACTCTACTACTCTATTCACTCTTTACATCTCACTCTCTACTACTCTCACTACTCACTCTCTACTACTACTCTCTCTGATACACTGTACTACTCACTCTCTACTACACTCTACTACTCACACTCTAATAATCTAGTACTCTCTACTCTATTACACTCCACAACTCACTCTTTACTACACACTCTACTACTCACTCTACTAACTCTACAACTCTCTACTACTCACTCTCTACTACTCACTCTAATCCCTCTCTCCGACTCACTCTCTAGTACTCTAGCACTCTCTACTACTCAATTTCTACTACTCTACTCTAATCACACTCTACTAATCAATCTCTACTATCTGCTACTCACTCTCTACTACTCACTCTCGACTACTCTCTACTACTCATTCTCTACTCCTCTACTACTCATTCTCTACTCCTCTACTACTCATTCTCTACTACTCACTCTTTATTCACTAGCTACTACTCACTCTATCAACTACTCACTCTCTACTACTCTCTCTGCTACTCACTCTATACTACTCACTCATTACTACTCACTCAAATACTCTATACTACTCACTCTATACTACTCTCTAGTACTTTGCTACTCACTACTACTACTCTCTGCTACTCACTTTCTACTCTCCCTAATACTCACTCTCTACTACTCACTCTCTATCTACTACTTACTCTACTACCTACAAAACACTCTACTATCTACTACTCACTCTCTACTACTCTCTAGTACTCACTGACTACTACTCTCTAGTCTCTACTCACTCTCTACTACTCTCTGGTACTCTCTACTCCCTCTCTACTACTCAATACTACTCACCCTCTAATCACTCTCTACTAATCACTCTCTACTATTCAAACAGCAAAAACAGCGTGGCCTTACTCCAACCCTTTACTCTTTGCCTAAAGGCACTGAAAAAACATTCAAAATGCAATAGGTATCATTTTATTAAACTTAAAGCAATTCTGTTTGTAATCAGGTGGCTTCTTAGTTTTACTTTTATTAGTGTTTTTAAAACTTTCATGTACATAACATGCATATATATGCATATATATATGCATATATATGTATGTGTATAAATATATATACATATACACACATACATCTACAAACTTATATAAACATCTGCATAGCTATATACTTACCAATATTAATGCATGCTTACATATACATACATATGCATGGTATGTACATAAAAGTTTAAAAAAACACTGATAAAGCAAAGCGAAAAGCCACCTAATTACAAACAGAATTGCTTAAGCTTAACTAAAGACGAGACCTATTGCATTTTTAATGCTTGTTGCTACTGAATTTGCCCACGTAATTGCTATTTTTATTTTTGCCAGAAGGGCAATGAATCTGGTGACCGTGTCTGCGGGGGTTAGGTCTTCTCCCAGGCATTCTATAATATCTTTCTATATGTGTGCCAGAATTTCGGGGACCAACTTTGATTTTATTACCACTGTCCATTCAGTTGGTAACCATTTTTTCTGGACAGGTTCACCTCCACAAGAACCAGATTATGTTCTTTGGGTGTAGGAATATATGTAGCTGAGTCAATAGTATGGCATTGTTGCTATAGGGTGAAAACCTAATCTCTTACGGTTTACCTTCTGCAGTAGATGTCCCGACACTAAAACAAAATCAATGGTGGTTTTCTGAGTGCCTCTTTTAAAAGTTGACCCTTGCCCTTTTTCATTAGACTTGCTTAATATAAACAGATTCCACTGGGATAGCAACTTGTTTAAGGCCTCTCCATACCCATTGTGCGAGAAATGCAGGAGGGGATTACGATGGCTTCTACACCATAGACGCTAGTCCCAGTAAGTTTACATAGATGGGTATTGAAATCCCCTGCCCATTTGAGATTCACTTTTCCCCCTTTCTTCCCTATGTAAAATTGGTCAATCTCCACCGCTAAGGCATTCACCACAGCCCTAGAGTTTCTCCCAAATTCATTGTTATTAAAATTAATTACCAGGCAATCTCCATCATAATGTTTACTTTGTCCCCCCACCCAACCAACTCTCCTATCCATAATCAATTCATGAGCCCACATCTTCCTCCCCCGATCGGTCACGTTAACATGATTCAGTAACCAGTTAAGGCATTTGTCCATTAATTGTCCAGTAGTTTCACTCTGATTTTAACGGAGTAGAGGGACGTTTGCCAGAACCAGGACCAATGGGGCAGCGCCAGCTAGAAGATGAAGGATATGATACCTAAAAGTCAGTTGCGCTCCAACATTTTGATCTTGGCTTCTTTCCTTATGTGCCACTCTCATTTTTGCCTTCTGGGATAATAATGGCTGGGAAGTGATGGCTCTTTCCTTTGGACCTAAAAGGCTTTGCGTGGCCCCAATTGGATTGGCATTTTGGGGAGTGTTGGGGTCTTGCATTAGATGACTATCAAGGCCTCCAGATGGTAAACACAGTACTAGTGGTTGCTGCAAATTTACCACTAGAGGAGTGTCCCGAATTTCTCTTGGTGGTTTTTGAGTGATGGATGTTAATTGTTGGGGGGCGCGGATGGCAGGCATTCTGGCACGTAGAGTCCGATTCTGCGATTCCAACTCCGCCAGGCGGAACTCGATTTGGGTCAGTTTGTCAAGAATAGGAGCCAGTACCGCATTTCTTTTTCCTATAACCCCAGCCCAGCCTCTATGCCGCAAGAGTCCAGAGATAACAAAGAGTTTGCTTGCTCCAGTAACGGTGATACCTTTGGGTTAGTGGACTTGGCCTTCGTTTGGGCAGGTTTAGGTTTCGGAGCACGAGTAGGCCTTGGTTTTTTAGGTATTGCACCATTTATGGCCCGCTTGCCCTGGTTCGTTTGGTGGGTGGCAGTGCGAGGAATAATTCAGTGGGGAGACAATCTGGGGGAAGGAATCTAGGCCCGTCCTGGGGCAGGTTCTGTAATGTGATTTACAGGAAGACAGCCACTCTTATCTAATACCAAGACTGTTGGAGTTACAGTGATTGGCAACGTTGTAAGTGGTAAGGTAATAGACTCAGGAGGTGGTATCGGGGACAGACTCAGTGTTAGTGAGGCAGAGTCTAAAGAAAGACGTCTTTTGGTCAACTCTATCTCATGGGAGAGGACACTTGCTGCTAAGGATCTTCTCAACAAACTGTAAAATCTAGTCTGGACTGACAACCTTACCTTTGCCACCTGAACTAATATAAGGGTGTGCGGTTCAGGCTTTTTTTGGGTTCTGAATGTATGCATGTCATTTATTTAATATGCTGATGACGTCTCGAGGTAGTAGATAGATGTTGATAGCTGTTCGCGCACCCCGATCCAACTCACAGAATATTATGTTACACGCCAAGGACCTTTTGGAATATATATATTGTTACAATTTGATGTGCGTCTTCCTTTTTAAGAAATACTACTACCTACTTTATGTTTTATGTATTCGAGTGGTCACGTGCACTCAGAATTCTTAAGTAGGCGTGTTCTGATAGCACAAAATCACCAGAAGCATTGTAGTTAAAGTCTCTGTCCAAAATGGCAGAATTTGAGAATGACAGGGATAAAGTGTTCAATGACATTTTTCAAGGACATGGTATTCAGTCAAAGAAAATGACGAACAATGAAGCTAAACCTCAGGGATTATAACAACTTTTTATAAAATTAGAAAGGCTGCGCAAATCAGAACTTTCTCGCTGGTGGGATCTTACAACCTTAAAGAAATACATTGAGATTAGACAAGTCCCAAAGGGACTTAGAGTCATTATTTTTCCTACCTTTGAGGATCTTGATCCTGATCTCTTCTCTCAGTGGGAGAATTTAATATCTTCTTCATCTTTCGGCATCATGGATCTACTTATTAGACATGCTGAGAGGAAAAGATCTAAATTGGTTGAGGAAATTGAACAAGTGGAGGAGAAAATTAAAATACTAAATCTCACAGAAGCCACAGATAAGAACTTCAAAATACTAAAAGAAGGTCTTAAGTCACATCAAACATACATCAGGGATAAAAATAAATCGCAAACTAAAGAGAGATGATAACGACTACAAAAGCAGTAGAATCTTTATGTTTGCAAAAAGGTTTGATGAAATTAAACCAAGAAGGGGGGGTCAATGCCCTCAATGACAAGAGATCTGAGACTGAGGTATCAGTAAGTCAGATCTCACAAGCATGACAAGCGAAACGAGTGGGGGCAGAAGTGAAACAGTGTCTGATAAAGGACAACCTGATACAAATGCCACAGGCTCATCTTATTTATCAGAGCTGGAGAGGTACAGGAAGGGAACACGGCTAGGGTACAACAAGAAGAACGTAGAAGGAAGAGAACCAGGCAGGGGGGCAGAAAAAAAAGACCTAGAAGTAAAAAAAAGAGTGACAAGGTCAGTGATGCGTATACAGAAGAATTTAAGGGCCAAACAGATGTAACATCAATGGCTAATAATATTTCCAAAGTATCTACTAGCTCAGAACAACAAAATGATATGTCTATTGTTAAGCTATTGCACAAAATGCTAACCAATGTTGAAATGAATGTTCTCAAAAAAGGTTTAAGCTTTGCCCAATGTCCAAACCCAATTTTACACAAACCCATGTAGATTTGTTTAAATTTGTTCGTAAGCTCAAATAAAATAAAAACATTTGACAGCAACAAAAAAGTGTGTCCAGTTCCCATATATACAGCTGCTGAAAGTGGATAAATGATCAGAGACATTGAAAATGTACAAATGTTACTATCATTGGACGACAGTGTTGACACTGTTCCTAGTATAGGTGACATACTACAAGATTTGGATATTAGGACCAACTTAGAGACTGGCAGTGAACGGAGATCCAAGTCCACGTTCATGTCGGTACTAACCCCAGACAATATGATAGACTGTTTCTACAAGGCAGTAACCCAGGACTTGTATGAACTAGTGGACAACATACAGAGTGTACCCAGTAGATTCAAAGACAACCTTAACAGGGAAGAAAGAAAGGCCCAACATGAACTAGCAGAGTGTCCTAATCTAGTTATTAAGGAAGCGGAGAAAGGGAGCAATACAGTTTTGATGACCAACGACTACTATTTGGAGAAATTGTGAGTCAGCTGTCTAACAAAGAAACATATACTGATATCCTAAAAAGTCCCATGCAGGAAGTCAACACACTAGTAGAAAAAACACTGAGATACTGGCAGAGTTCAGGTTTACTTTCAGACATCGAGGTTAAGAACATGTTCAATCAAACACCAAGAGCAGCGTACATATATACCTTACCCAAAATCCATAAAAATCCAAGTACACCCCTGGGTAGGCCCATTATATCGGGGATAGGGGGGCCGACAGAACGCATCTCAGAGTACATAGACATCTATTTACAACCAATAGTAAGAAACCTACCAGCTTTCATGCAGGATACTAAGGATCTTCTCAACAAACTGAAAGATCTTGTCTGGACTTACGACCTTACCTTTGTCACCTGAACTAATACAAGGGTGTGCGGTTTAGGCTTTTTTGGGGTTCTGAATACACTTTATAATGTCCCTGTGAAGCAACAGCATCGCACTATAATGAGGAGTGTGGCCTTGGGGCGAGGTCTCTAGCTGCTGGTAGAAGTCTGGTGTGGCTTGTACTTTCATTTTTCTGGGGCTAGGCTTGGGGCAGATTGGCACTGCGGGCACTCGGGCATTGGCCGAAGGGCCGGTGTCTCAGTGCCCTCTGTTTTTTTTATCCTCCCCCCCTTCCCAGTCCACAGAGAGCACTGACAGAGAGGAAAGCAGCTTCGCTGGGCTGCCGTTCAGCGATTGTCAGCTGTGGCCTCTCCTTGACCCCCTGCCCTGCCAAGCAATCATTCTGATGGTGGGCTGGGGAGGGGTGATTGTGTGCCAGAATCGGCCTCCCTGAGGGCCAGGGTTGCTCAGGCCTTTGTGCCATTTTCACCTCGACCCCCCTGGGGCCCACGCAGACCAGAAACAGTGTTTGTATTAACACCTCACACCTCACACAAGCCCTTCTCATTCAGAGCATAGTGGGCGTGGAAGAATGGGTCTTGCTGTGGGGGCCAGGTAATGTTTGAAACTCGCACCATCTTATCCTCAGCCTCCCCCTGACCCATATGGATGACCCAGCAGGTTTGTATTTTGCTTTATTCAAACCCTGCTTAGACATTGCACTCAGGTTGTGGAGGGCTGAGTAATTTACTAATAGCAGGGGCCTTTCGGCTGTTCATGTGCTGATGCGCTGAAGGGCTGGGGAATAATTTTATAATAGAAAGGGGCCTCACTGTTGTTTGGGTGCTCCTTTGCTGGAGGGCTGGGGAGGGCTGAGTAGGTTAGTAATAGCAGGGGCCTTGCTGTTGTTCAGGTGCTCCTGCACTGGAGGGCTGTGGAAAAATGTTGTAACAGAAAGGGACCTCGCTGTTTTTTTTAGTTGCCCAGCTTGTAGGCCATTGGCCCTGTGTCCTTCCCAAGAGCAATAGCCTCCCACTTTCATTCCTTGTGTGTGCATCAGCATATGTGGCCTGACGGCCAGAGTTGCAGAGATGGGGGGATCAGTTTTGAGTCCCAGCGTCTGCTCAACATCCTGTGATTCTGGACAGATCACTTCATCTCCCAGGCCCTTATATAAAAAAATCTGATCTTGTGTACTGTAATTGGTACTCATGAATAGAACTCAAATAGCCATTGTCTTGGGCTGAATTCGCACTAAATAAAACTGTCAAATGGAAAAACAACAATAAAAAATAACCATTTGTTCATGCTTTATGATTCTGCAAAGGGAACATGATAATTAAAGAGGACACTTTTTTTTTTGGGGAGGAGCCAAGCTCGCGTCCGCGATGGCCGCGTTTTAGCTCGGCTCCGTTCGCTTTCCTGTCTGGAACGTCTATCCTGTGATTTATCCTGCCCCGGGAAGTATTCTTTGATAGTCTATGGAACTAAGACACTTCGCAGGCACTTACCGTCTGATCCGTCTGTTCCTGGGTGCCGCAGATCCTGAGCTGCATCCTGGTTCGCTTCGGGGCCTCCGGAGCGAGCGGGCCTGAAACTCCTCGGCGGCACCCAGGCGGGGCGGAGCGCTGTGGCCGGCCCTTGGTGGCGGAGTGGGCTCGGTCGGAGAGGTCGATGTGCAGTTAGACCGGTTACGGCCCTCCGGGCCTGGTCCGGCGGTCCTGCGGCCTGGTGTTGGGGCGCTGCCTTCCATGGACGGGGTTGACCGTGTATGTGGCTCGTCTCCCCTTTGTTATCCTGTCCGGCCATTTTGAGTCCCTCCGCCCGGACTCGGAGAACGGAGCCGGTGGTGTGGGGGACCCGGCGACCCTCCTTCTTCTGGTGGCCCGCCTTCCTGCTCTGGAGGTGCCTCTGCTGGTGGTCGGCTGTATCCTGTTTGCCCCGCTGCTGGCCGGGCGGGGGTCAGAGATTGCCGCGGCCCCGCCGGGCTTCTAAGATGGTGGCCGGCCCCATGTCTCTCAGCCTGGCCGCGACTGGCGACGCTGGTCCGCCGCATGGCACGTTTGCTGAATACCGTAAAGGTAAGCCTACGCTTGGCGACATCCTCGCCGCCTTGCGCTCCTGGAGTGCTCCCATGGCCGCACCTACCGCTGACCTGGAGGAGGATCATTTTGCCGGGCCTGCTGGGCCCCCCCCCGGTGTGTGCGGCTCCATCGCTGCTGTGTGCTGCTGGAACTTTCCTGGAGGTCGTGGGCCCGGCGGCTGCCGCTCGTGTGGGTGTACGGATATCCGCTGCCCTCACTCATCCTGTGCTCCCCCCTGTGCCGGGGGTCCGCCGGCCGGGTCCCGTCCGGACCGGTCTCGTTGGATCTCCCCTTCCCTTTTTGCCTCAAATGGCCGAACGAAGATCCTGTGATTGCTCCGCCGGGTCGGCTTTCCTCCTATTGTCGTCGGAACTGTGCCTGCATTGCCTGAGGTGGTTGCTGTCCTTTCCGGTTCATCCGGGTCGCAATCGATATGACTTGTGTGGATTGACGATTGGACTCCCTGTTATTTGCCTCCTGTTCCTCATGATCTGGTTCCTTGTGCGTTGGACGACTACAGCTTGGGATAGACAAGGACAGGGTTGAGATGAACTTGCCTCGGTGGACTATTATCTTGCGGTATGGTCGGATGATCCGTTTGTGACTGTATGACTATGTTCGATTCTCCTTCATGTTCCTGGAGCTTATCCTTGTGCTTATTATCTTCCCGTGGGCTCTGAGTATTTTCGGACGGGGGGGTGGGAGCTGGTGGTTTTGATTTTGTGGCTCCTCTCCCGTCGTTATTTCCCTATTTTCCCTTCTTCTTTTTGTCTTTGTGGTTCTTTCTTTCCTTTTAACTCTTCTATATTTCGGGTTCTTGTTAGGGCGACAGGCACGCTGCTGGGGGGTAGGCCATAGCCTTCTGCAGGGGTGCAGGGTGGGGTGTGCGGGGTGGGGGGGAGGTCTGTCATTTTGTTTTTTCCCCTTTTTTTCCTTTTTTGGTTCTATGGCTCTTATGTATCCCCTTTTTTCGGGACGCGGTCTCGGCATGTGTGCCCCCTGGGGTGTTTTTTGCTAGCATGGGCCTTCTGGTCTTCCCGCCGTCACGGTTTACTACGCATTCATTACTCCTGTTACCACTAGTTCCGTGTGCCGGTCTATTTTTAGTGCTTCGTTAGCCATGGGGCGCATGCAGTGAGGCCGCGTTCTTTCTTTCCCCCCTTTTTTCCCGATGTCCTTTCCCTTTTTCCCCCTTCCCTTCCCTTTTTTTCTTTCCTCCTCTGGGTTGTTGTAGCGGAGGGCTTTTTGTTTTGCAAGCCTATTTTCAGTTTTGTGTAACATTGTGTGTTCTCGTAGTGGTGGGTGAGCGCTGGGCAGCGGTTGCAATTGCTTATTACTGTGTTACTCACGTTCTGCTTTTGCCAAAATGTAACTGTTCTTTTTGAATTATCCTGTGTTCTGTATTTCTGCTTGCTCGCGACGGCCCTCTGGACTTTATTGATTGCCATTATTCTGCTATACCCTTTCTTCTATTATAAAATCAACCTTCTCTTATCCTGATCGTGGTGGTTGCTCTGTGGCTTTTCGCCTTTGCTCCCCGTATGGTTTGTTGTGATATCCTGTTGGAGCTTCTGTATTGCCCGATATGTTTCTTTAAGTGTGGTGGCCGGCCCGATGGGTTGTAGGCCCGTATTTGTGAGCGCTTTCTGTATAATAAAGGTTTTAAAAAAATAAAAAAAAATAAAAAAATAAAGAGGACACTTTATAAAAACATGTCTGTATTTTTACCACAGTTTTTCTAATGCAAAATTTTAATTTAATTCCCATTAGTGCCTCCCGTTCTGGTTTTCTTATGTTGTGGAGGCTGCGTTCTGACCGTAGTCATTCTGTACCTCTTGTCTGTTGCAACATTCTACTTCTATGTCCCTTTTGTTATTCTGGGAGTGTCTAAGCTTGCACTAAGATAACATGTCATAATATTCATATTTTCCAGTGACTCCCTGCTCAATGGGGGATCTTGTTGGGTGATGTTTGTGGCCTTCCTTTCCCTCCACAGCCCCTGCCTCTGCTCCAAATGGACACACCCCTTACTCACTGCCTGCATGAGTGGGAAAACAGCAGGCCTGTAGGTTTCTGTCTCACTGCTCTAACCACACCCTCTTTCTCAGTCAGCCAGTAAGAGACAGTTTCTGGTTTGAAGTGAGGGTAAGAATTCATAGATTTCCTTCCCACCTCCTGATTACCACACCCACGTTAGCCAGGTGAGGGACAAAAAAGCAGCTTGCATAAGACAACTTCAAGTTGCACTCTACAGCACCCACCACCAGGAGGATCCTATCTAGAAGTTGCAGCAGGAGTTCAAAGCAAAGACCTGCACAGCCCTCACGTGCCCAGAAGACCTGCTTCAACAGGCTGCTGCTTCAGCCTACATCTCTTTAGGCCCCAACCTTTTCCTATCCTTCCCAGGTGAAAGGAATACATGCGTAGGCCTTTGGTGACCCAGTCCAACTCCTGAAGCCTAGGAAGAAGACAGTCCTGACCCTCCCATATAGAACTGATAAGTGTTCACCAAGCCTTTTCTATTTGGTTACTCTTCTAACCAGATGCACCACACTACCAAGCTTTAACTCAAGAGGGCCATCTAATCCCCTTGGCACCCCACTCCCCACAGGGCTGTTCCAAAGTAGGCTGAGTAAAGCAGTACTCAAAGCCACGTCAGTGCACCTCAATCGTTGTCCCACCACATCCAGAAAAAACTGCAGTAGGCTCAGTGCAGTAGGTCTGCCCCAAAGCTTTACTTGACTTGCCACAACCAGCACCCAAAAATGCAATGTGTTGCTAGCCGATCCCTTCCTCTGAAGCAAGAAGGAACAGGTAGGAAGCATTTTTAGAGATTTCTTTACCATTTGTTTGCACAAATAACTGATTCCTTTGTATGCCAGTTAACATTTTAGCTCTATTTTAAAGGCTTCATCCAAAATGCAGACAAGGGACATATTTCTCTATATGCCAAGAATATTAATTAGTAAGTTTTGGTTAGTTTTTGTCTGTCGTTTGTAAGTCATTCTGACTGGACTTAGATATGTCTAAGACTTTGTGTAATGTGCTTTCACAAACGATAACTGTTTGAGCCTCATTCTAAGCTAGGCCCTGTTCGAGGCCTAAGCAAAATTTGCAAGCTTGGCACTTCTTTCTCTGTGTAGAAGGATTCCCTTTCCTAGCATGTTGAGGTTATATGTCCTTTTTTGTTGATTTTCTATCATTTTCATGGATATTGCCATCCATGGAGGAGCTTTTCTGCAACTGAATTGCCTCGGTCTATTTAAGGGCTTAGACCCTGTTGTGCCCAAACATGTGGCTCTATTCTGCCTGCGAGAGGGCCATTTGGTATTGCACAACTTTTTATGGCTGGTTGTGTTTTGTTATCACGTGCTTCAGAGTTGGTGCTACATCATGTGTCTTACACATGGAGGGCATGTGAAGAATTGTGAGGGATTGTTACACAGTCGGAATATTTAAAACCAATATCACTAGTTGTCTGCAGGTCCCTTGAACCATGATTCTGAGAACAGAGGGTGTTTATTGCTTCTTAATTCTTAGTGGCATTTGAGACATATTCTCTTTGGAAAACAAGCATTTGCAATGCAATAGGTCTCGCATTACTAAAAGTTTGAGGTGTTGGTGTTGCATAATTATTTGCAAAGCCAATAGCTCAAACTTTCAGTAATGTGAGACTTATTGCATTGCATTTGCAAATGCTTTACCTTTGATATAGTCGCGGCACCCGCGCTTTACTTATAACATTAAAAGTAAAGCGTGGGTGCCGCGATTATACTGTGATGTATTCCTATAGGTACTGTATCGATTCCCCTATTCCTGACCCTGGTTTGGTTAATAATTAACTAGCAGCCATCCAACGGTGCAAGAACAGTTATCTGATTAAGCCACACCACGGCACAGAAGCGCGTTATCTGATTAGGTCATAACGCATGCCATCTAATTAGACAAGCGATATTCCTCCAGCCCCTGATAAGGCATACGGAGTTCTCAAAACAAATCAAACCTACAGCGACCTGGGAAATTCCCATAACCATTGTTTTGATTTCACCGAGAACTTCAGCAAAAGAATGTGCGAACGAGCCCGTTCATATGACATCCTTATTGACCTTTATATGTCCATACTTACGTCAATCTCGGCACCTTTCAGGTTTAAATATTACCGACATTGCCTTAAGCAAACACATGCGGTGGTGACGAGATCGGAGCAGCGAGACGTGCTGAGGAGCCCAGCAGAGAGCGAAGCCCACAGGCGCTGCCCCGCCTTCCTGACGCGCTGAGAACGAGACGCTGTCTTTCTCCTGCCGAGAAATCCAGCTCCGGCGCTTCCATGCAGCCCTCGCAGGCAGCAGGAATATCAAGACCTGGGATAAGAGATACCAGCCCTCCATCATTCTAGATCTCAGGTACAGAACTGAATAACCCCTTCCAGAGAATTCTCGAATCAGTCCCTTGGCAAAACAAACTTAACTCAAACTGCTACTTATCTACTCCCGCCCACGTATTAGGCTTAGGTCAGGTACATTGGGGTAGGCGTGGTTAGAAGCACCAGTTGAGTACGATTAGTCAAATGTATATATGTATGTATCTATTTTATCCATTTTAAAGTATCATATGGCTCAGAAACCATATCAATGCTTTTACAGTATTATTTTATAATTCTGTCTCTACTGTATGCACTTTACTTAACTACAAGTATTGCAATAATAGCGATTAATTTCTCTTGTATGAGAAAAGAGACTGATCAATAAATAACATCTTTTATTGAACCACGCCCATCTCTTATTTCTCTACAAACTGGTGAAACTAAGAATGCACGTACTGACTGAGTAAAATAAGTTGTCTATTGTTTTCACACGACTCTAGAGATACACTCTTGATTAGGGGAGAGCAAAGTTGTCATGTTCTATGGTTGTCAGAAACTAAATCCCTTCTTGTCTATCCAGGGAGGTTAAAATCCTCCTTGTCTATTTGAGAAAGTTTCTAGTGAACTCTGAGCTAGCTGGCAAACACAAACCTTTAAGTCTAATATCGTCGGTAGAAGACCTAGTTAACCTCTGCCCTAGGTCTATACTATTGAAGATATTATTCCAATGCGCAGAGCCTATTGGGATAATAGGAACTACACTACATGGCGCCCCACCGTTTGGATAGGCGATAAAACTAACGCAAGACATTAGAGTAACTCAGTCGTGCTTTTTCACACAGAACCCCTTTTTTCCCATAATACTCCAAAGACGTCTGGAGTGGGTGAAAGGTCATATCCGCCAAACCTCGCAGGAGGAGACTCCTATGTATGGTTCATGGTTTACTCAACGTTGAAGGATACACTGTTCCCAGATATTGTGTATCTAATCTTTGTTTCCATAGAAACCTGATCTGCAAACAAACAGAATAACCTTCTTGACAATAGTATGTCAGAAGCTGAAGAAGAAAGGGAGACAGTTAGACTAGCAGCTGAACTCCTAGAAGCAGATAATACTCTGCAGCAAAATGACCCGGATATAATACTCATCCCGGTCAACATAAGAAAATCTATAACCCTAAAGCTTATAGAAAATGGACTGACACCAAGAGGTGGTACAGTCATATTCGTAATTGAGGCACACGAATGTCGGCAGACAGAGGTATTCTATTCATGGATAAACTTTCCAGCAGCAAACGCTGTAACAAAGGACTTCCACTATTACAAAATAGAGGAACCTCCTAGTGAGTACACTCCTTTCGAGGAAGTGGAAATACCACTCAAATTCCAAGAGCACCTGCTCTTGTTTAATGGCGCCCTAAAACATAATAATCACATCACCAGGCTCGGTCCACTAGGTAGACCAGGAGCAACGTGGCCGGTCCTAGCCGGATACACACCACATCCAGACATTGAAGAAATGCCTGCACCAGAACTTTTAGCACAGCTAAAACAATTAATAAAAATACATAGACAATTAGTCCAATATGTAATGCGGACTTCAACTATCCAACCAGCAATTAAAATTCCACAGTTGACCAGTCATCAGGGGAACACAAATAAAATTAGACCACAGAACATACAGTCCTGTCTAGGTAAAGTACCCGCAAAACGGGAACAAATTCCTTTCTGGCTAGCACAAAAAATAACTCAAATAGAGGCAGTGTTTCCAGATACCACCCCTGTTGAGAAACATAGGATTCTGACTATCTGTCTTCCAATGGGAATCACACCACATGTGGAGGACTGTGACACTTGGGGAACAGTCTTTGCTTCCATTTACACAAAAACCCATGGTGTACCATCCATGTCAGTAATACCAGATGTACTAAAACAGATTCAAGATGAATACGGTCCAGAACCCGCTTTAACTCTCGGTATGAAATTACTGAAAGACTTCAAGCAGGTCTCTGCAATATTATTAGCCAACATAAAGGGAGAAGCAGCAAATGTGGCGATTCGCCAGAGGTTAAAAGAGACAAATATAGCAGACCAACCATCTGAAATTGCCAGAATCATAGAAAAATCCTATGAAGAACTAGGAAGAGATAGTTTGGGTGGAATACCAGTGAAACCCCAACTAGTTGAAAGTCCTGAAAAAGTATTTATACAAAATAATTTAAACACTCCAAAAAAGAGCTGGGATGGAAATAAACAATCCAATCCTAAAGAAAAGAGATTCCAGTCCAGAGGTAGGTCTCCTCGGCGGAGAGAAAGATCTCCTGACCAAGGACGCAAGTCTCCCCAAAGGGAGCCCTCTGTGAAAAAATACAACCTTAGAAATAGGGATAATATAAAGAAACCTGATAGATATCAAGATATTGATACACGTCCCTCTCAATCTTTTCAGACTTCCTCGCAGAAATCGGAAAGAAGAGGACGATCAGAACAAAGGGAAGAGCACGTCAAGTCCAAAGACAAAGAACCTGCTCATCTGAATAAAAAATTACAATTTCCAAAAAAGAAAGTAGCCAGTATTAAAGTAATCAACAATGCCGAGAATACTGAGGACACAGCTGAAAAACGGAGAATTGGCTCAGACAATGCTAGACAGCGCAGCAGAAGTGAGCATAGCTCGCAAAGTCCTTATGAATCATCTGGAGACAGTGGACACGAATGAATACATTCAGGTGGAAACTGCAGATACCAGAGTTAGCAAACCTCATAAAATATATGAAATAACATTGCGTATAGAAGGGGATAAGACTAGAAAAATAAGGGGACTATTTTGGGATAATCTGTCCAAGGGCTATGACATCCTTCTAGCTGAACGAGACTGGCCTCCAGAATTTGTCAGGGAGTGCCCACATGGCGAAGAAATAATTATGCCTGCCTTCTCAAACCATATTCCAATTCATAAAAAATATACACTTGCAAGAAAGTGGGCAGTAGCTCAAGCCCCTGCCTTATATAAAACTCATGTGGGATGGGATGAGGACTCTCCTCCTCACAAAATCCAGTTAAAATCACAACCTACTGCACAGAGGCAGTACCCGATTAAGCAAGAAGCTAAAAAACAGGTAAAAGAGATCCTAGATCAACTTGAATACCAGGGGGTGATTGAAACTTGCACCTCACAAATGAATAATCCTTTGTTTCCTGTCTCCAAGCCAGACAATTCATATCGTCTTGTTTTGGACTACAGACACCTTAACTCATGTTGCAAAACATTTGCAGTACAAAACTCGCATAGTGCTGCACTAATGAATAACATAGTGCGCAAAAAATACAAAACCACATTAGACATTTCTAATGGATTCTTTTGTCAAAATATAGCACCAGAGAGCAGATATTTGACGGCGTTCTCAATAAATGGCACGCAAAAGAATTTCTGTCGTTTGCCCCAGGGGTTCAAGAACAGCCCAGGATTATTCTCAGCGAGAGTAACAGAATTACTACAAACATATGATGACGAGGCATTATCTTATGTCGACGACATCTATCTAACAGATGATGACTTGGATACTCACTTGAAGAGAGTGAACACCATAATACTTGGGTTCGCAGCAGAGGGTTACAAATTCAACTTTAAAAAGTCAAGAATTGCCCATCTAACAGTCCTGTTTTTAGGATATGAACTATCAAGTGAAGGCAAAAGCCTGGCTGACAATTTCCTAGAGAAATGTGCTGTAATCCAAGCACCTAGAACACTGAAAAACTTACAATCAATTCTAGGCTTCCTAAACTTCGGAAGAACTTACATTATAAATTATGCAGAGAGAATTAAACCTCTCTATGATCTAATAAAACCAGATTTTAAAAGAATCAATTGGACTCAAAAACACACAGAAATTTTGAGATCGTTACAAACAGATATGTTAGTTAAAACAAAACTACAAACACGTGACAACACACGCAACCTTGTGATTCGAGTCATCCCAGGAAGATGCGGATACACATACCTGACCTCTAATGAGGGAGAGAAGGTACCAATAGCATACAAATCACATTTGTACACAGAAGCTGAAAAAAGGTTCAGCATTAAAGAAAATATTGTTCATGCGGTTCAAACAGCTGTAGTAGAAGCAAAATACCAAGCAGACGGTAGACAGGTTACAGTCAGAACAGCAGAATCAGGTTTTGAGGCATTAACAACACTATGTAATTTACCGACAACTGCACTGAATCCAGAATGGATACAATGGGTAAATTCTGTTGATACAGACAAAGTAAAATACTATTTTGACCCAGAAATGAAAGAATTAAAATATCTAGAATATGAAAGAGAATACCCTCTGCCAATCGACATTCTGCCTTTACGACAATACGCCTGTGTAATATATACAGACGGGTATGCTCAACCCTCAGTTTGGGGAGAGCTGGCTTACAACGCCACATGCGAAATTGTAAAAGAAGTGTGGCGCGGAGGTAAATTAAGACCTCTACTTACAAAAACACACTCAGTGGAAAATAATTCAGAACAACAAACGGAAATAATTTCATTAAAAATGGCGCTAGATAATGCCGATCGCGAATTCCCGACACTTATTGTGTGCGATTCGTATTACTGCGTCAAAACATACAATAACGATTTGAAGAAATGGATTCAAAACGGTTACAAAGATGATACAGGTGCCACAATAATGCAGAAAGCACTTTGGGAACAATTAGTTCTTTTAAAGAAAGAACTACCAAAAACTCACGTGATACATTCACTGAGTCATCAGCGTGATGGCGTTCACGTTGCAGGGAATTCATTGGCTGAGACAGCCACAGCGGGAGCAACTAAACCGGCTTCCGTAGCTACAAAAAGCGTATAGTAAAACACATTGACGGTAAAACTGTGCTGGCGGTGAAAACGTCATCAAAAGGCGACTGCTCAGCGTTACCGATCAATTATCCACTCAATTATACATACATAATCGATGCAAACTCAGTCCCTTTTGCTCGAATCCCTGGAGTGGGGGATAGAGTAATTCCAAACACGGACAGGAGAGGCTTGTTAATAGCAGACGCACATATGGGTGAGGGTCTCAGACACCTTAAGCAAAAAGATTCTCTGGAAGAATTACAATCAGTGTATTGGTGGCCAGGCATGAGCCTGCATCATCACATTTTTGTAAAAAACTGCCCAGACTGCAATAGAGATCGCAGTGGCGAGCGGGGAGGACTATTGCATGGCATTTCACTCCAGATAAACAACAACAATAAGAAAGCACCCATCATGAAAAAAGCGCTATATTAACATAAAAAGACTAATTTTCACTTATAATGTAGACCCCAGCGCTCGGCTGACGTCTGGACTGTTATAAAAGGATTTGCAAGTCTATAATGGCATATACGCTAGGAGCATGCTACGTTTTGACTAATGTATTCCTTTTAGCCCTCAAGCTTATGGGGAAGCATGGCCAAATGAGCATTGCATAGCGGGACTCTTCTCACTTCCTTCCTGAGGGATACGGGATGGTGTAAAGAAAAAACCAAGACATAAAGCAATCTATAACGGAAAAGGTATTAGGTTCGGGAGCTGGGTGGGTCAAACATTTAATAAGTGTCCAACGTAGTCTAAATAACCTGCCAAGGAACTCTCTGAAAGGGTTCAGTCCGTACGAACTATTGTTCGGGACTAGAATGATGATCCAAGATCTTGATAGTCAGACTTCAGTGGTTAAAGACAAAAGCTTTGATATCTAAGATCGTTTGGCTATTTTACAGGACTTAAATGAAACAAGAAAAGACCTGAGCAACATAAAGCTGAAACAACAGCCAACAACTACTGAAGAGAAACCACCAGTCCCAGCAAGGCCTGTCTGGATTCCAAAAGTCGGGGATCTAGTCGGAGAAAAGATCGCGGTAAAGAAGGAATTTGGGCCTTCTTACAGAAAAGCAGTTCCTGTCTTGTCTATCAACGGGACAAGATCAGTAGTACTACCGCCCCTTGCTGGTAAAAAGGAGAACCGAGTTGTATCCATCGACCTGGTTAAACCACAATCATGTGGCCGATAACAAACAGTAGGCCAAGTGGACTCCCAAGAAGTAGCAGAACACCAATGTTTGCAACAAATACAGAGGCTCAAACTGGAAGACTGATCACCTTTGGAAAATCTACAGTGAATCAACAAGGACTATGCAACAAAGCAATGGAACTTGAACCTCTTAAAACCCAAATTAAAACTTTTCATCAAGAAACAACAACCTATGATGATGTAACTGCAGACTTTGCTAATGAAAGAAAGCAAAATCCAAAAGCAATTGGAACAATTGACAGAACAGCATCCGGCTACTTCATCAACTTCGATGATTCATCTGAAGACCTGAGTGAAGCAAAGAAACAGCCATCAGCAAAAACTTTTAAAAACAAAGCTAAAGAACTTTTGCAACAGCTGAAAGAAACCTATCTGATTTCTCCATGGATTGAATTTTGGGTGGCCTTCGGTGAATTTATCCTCATTCTTTGGCTCATCTTAGTACTATGCTTGGGACATTTCATTGAAGGAAAATATGCTAAAATGGACACAGCAAGCCAGAAAATCAACTTGGTCCTTAAACCACACACATCTTCACACATCGAGAAAAGAGAACTTTCTTCAGTGAACTTCACAGCCAATCCTATACCAGGTGGTGTAGCGTGGGACAAAACTGATTATGAAATCTATGGTCCGGTTGAAATCCTGAAGTATCCACACCAATTCAAGATCTCATTGAGTGACTTTGTAAAACCGAGCTCATTTGCTGATGATTGGGACTTTGAAAGTATTAATGATATGATGTCTGATCTTGTGATGTCTGCTAAATTCACAGAACATGATTATTTGCAGGGTTTGTCTAATTATGATCAGATGTTCTGCTATAACCACTATGGTAACCATTATCTACATAAATCTGCACAACCTAGAAATGTTTTGAATTATAACCAATGGGAACATTGTGCTACTCCTCCAAAAGATAGCTCGAAAACATTTTATGATAAATATTCATACTTTTCAGGGTTTAACATAAGTAATGCAGAAACAGTTTATTTCAAATTGTCAAATAAGACAGGTATGAAGACCATGCTTACAAACACAAAATTGATATATTCCGATTCATTCTTTGAACAAATGAATACATTTGGGTTTGATTTCTGGAACAATAACATTGAAGCAAAAACTGTTTGGGGTACAAGAGATTGGCAAGTACAAGGTATAGAATCATTGTTTAGAGCCTGCATGATCCCAGAACAAATTATATTTTTGAACAACACTATTCAACAAACTACCTGTCTTGGCTTAGCCAAAATCAAAGATTTGAACAAACCGTCTATTCCAAAGCCAACAGTGAACAGTAATAGCTCTAAAGATGTTGAAATAGACGTAAACCATATTTTAAACCAAAACAGAACAGATCCTGAATGGAAAAAATGGTTGATCTGGCCCACAGATACAAATAACTGTCAAGACAGATTCCTGAACAAAATACAGGGGTTCACATTGACTAGGCCAGACCCTAGATATTCCCAAAGACAACATCCAGGGATAGTAACCACCTACAGCGTGGGCAAGCTCTGCCTTCAATGGCTACAAACGTCCACACTGGCTGAAATTAAGCAACACCTAACTTTACTTACAGAAGGTGCTGACTTGCGTGATTTCATATTGGGACCACGCAAACAGCGTCAAAAACGTTTCATAGCGGCCTCTATATATGCAGCTTATAACGAAGTTTGGAAAGTAACTCAAATTGAGACAGCAGAAAAAATACGGGAAATTGACCGTATTAATTTGGAAAAATCACTTTCTGTGGTGGACAATGGGTTAATGACTCTGTCCTCCAGAATATATTCTCTGGACAGCATTGTGTCTTCAGCAATCGATATAATATCGCAAGACTTACTGATGTTACAACACGGTCAGTCCCAATTGCGTTCTATTGTACAGCTTGGCTGGACGTTACAAAATCTGCGTTCTGGCTATGTGCCCTGGCGTTTAATCAACACAACGTCATTATTTAATATCTTTAACCTCACTGATAAACAAATCAGTTTGGCACAGAAGGGTGCTGACTATTCTGAGCATTGAAAAACTTGAGAGATTACCATTGACAATGTCAGAACGACCTGTCATTGAATGGATAATACATGGGATAATAAATATTCCGATAACTACTTTCCAGTTTCAATTCTGCCAAAAATATATACAGGCAGGCCAGTATGAAAGGTTGGGTAAAGGATACATTAAGTCAATATGGAACTTGCCCTATACACACGAATGTGTAAGTAATAAAGGCCAGAAAGTGTTTCTCAGTGGCGATAATTGTGCAAGGTCACTAAGTGGTACACTTCTGTGTCAGGGTATTAGTTTGCACGGAGCCTGTGAAGGGACTTCAAATAACCTTTCATGTTACCAGCTAGGCACACCTGCAACACAAATAGAACCATTCTTTAGGAGATTCTCGAACGGGAGTTACATTCTAATAGTAGATCGCAGATGTTGTAGTTTGCTGCCCGGAAAACCTTATCTCATAACTGTGACTAGGAAGGTCATGTGCTGTGAACATGTATTGTTCCCCAGCGATTCTCCAGACAGGGAGGCAAGGTTATGGCCCGATTTGAAAATTGCTTCTATTCGAATAGATACTTTAAGCAGAATGAAGACTGTGCTCCTACAGACGCCGACAAGGCTCACGTCATCAAAAGAAACGTATGATCTCCAAGTTGCAAGGACAACAGAAGAGATTCATTCATTATTATCAACTAATTCCCCCATACATTTCGCAGAAATACTGAACGAAATCTTAAATATTTCTGATACCACTGGTATCTCCAGTGTATTTAAAGCAGTGTTTTCGGGTGTTTTAACTCCATTCAAAGCCATCCTGGGTATTTTTCCAGACTTTGTCCATTCCATTTTTGGCGGACTTCCTCTCCTTTTTAGGACTAGTAGCGGGTATTCTATTTTTGATCCTGTTATTTCGCTATGGCAAACCATGTCACAGACAAAACACCTGCGACAAGGGAAGAAATGATCCTAGCCATTGGCTACCGGGACCGGGTAACTAAAATCCTTGGACTATCCCGGCTTAGAGACCTGAACATGACCTGGTTTCTTTCATTTAGACCAATGTGGCAAAGTTGTGTTATGCCTGTATTAAGATGATTGCTATGCGGCAAAGAATGCGTGTTGGACACCTGTCTGGCACTACAATCGGATGTGCCAATGGACGCAGATACCTTGTTGGGTCCGGTAACGGCTCATGCATTGTGCTGTCCCCAGCGGCTACCAATCCTGATGACGGCATTCGTGGAGTCTTCACCACTACGATTGAGGGGTAGTGAAGTACAAGATGAAAGCAGCATCAATCAGGTACGACCTTCAGTCAGCTATGCTGATCAAAACATCAATGGAGGCAATCATGCTCAGGCTCATGAATGCATGGTAACAACTTTTTACGAATTAGTGGAACTTACGCAAGAAGCTGTTGACAGTTTTTTCAACAGTCTAAATGATATGATGTTTTCACCGGAGCAGCAGGAATAACTTTGAGCAAACTAGCACTCGGAGTTCCTCACATCCTGAATTTGGCCTTCAACTTTTTAAAGAAAAGCGATATGAAAAATTTTCTCATCATTTTTTCAGACTGCGAGAACTTTTTCCCCAATTCCAAAATATTTACGATTTTTGGGACACTTATCTTCTGCATAAAGTAGACATTATTCTTAGAGAACTAAATTTCTATTTTAGGTAGTCACGAGACATACGCTATCCTCTAGCACTATTATACATAACTTTATGATTGTGATGAAATGGTCTCGCATTCTTTTTTCTGTATTAAGAGCCATTTCATGTGTGGTTTTCGCATTTATTCATGCTGAATTTAAAAATATGCATTATATGTTTAGCATTATTAGACTGCTTGTGCATATAGTACATGTGATTGTGTTTCATATATTTTATAATTCCAATGTTCTGAATACATATGATTGTATTTTGGGGTGGTATGGTATACACAAACGCTACTGGTTTCACTATGCCTAGATTTGTAAATATGGACATAGTCTACGTGGAGTGGGTGTGATGTATTCCTATAGGTACTGTATCGATTCCCCTATTCCTGACCCTGGTTTGGTTAATAATTAACTAGCAGCCATCCAACGGTGCAAGAACCGTTATCTGATTAAGCCACACCACGGCACAGAAGCGCGTTATCTGATTAGGTCATAACGCATGCCATCTAATTAGACAAGCGATATTCCTCCAGCCCCTGATAAGGCATACGGAGTTCTCAAAACAAATCAAACCTACAGCGACCTGGGAAATTCCCATAACCATTGTTTTGATTTCACCGAGAACTTCAGCAAAAGAATGTGCGAACGAGCCCGTTCATATGACATCCTTATTGACGTATATATGTCCATCCTTACGTCAATCTCGGCACCTTTCAGGTATAAATATTACCGACATTGCCTTAAGCAAACACATGCGGTGGTGACGAGATCGGAGCAGCGAGACGTGCTGAGGAGCCCAGCAGAGAGCGAAGCCCACAGGCGCTGCCCCGCCTTCCTGACGCGCTGAGAACGAGACGCTGTCTTTCTCCTGCCGAGAAATCCAGCTCCGGCGCTTCCATGCAGCCCTCGCAGGCAGCTGGAATATCAAGACCTGGGATAAGAGATACCAGCCCTCCATCATTCTAGATCTCAGGTACAGAACTGAATAACCCCTTCCAGAGAATTCTCGAATCAGTCCCTTGGCAAAACAAACTTAACTTAAACTGCTACTTATCTACTCCCGCCCACGTATTAGGCTTAGGTCAGGTACATTGGGGTAGGCGTGGTTAGAAGCACCAGTTGAGTACGATTAGTCAAATGTATATATGTATGTATCTATTTTATCCATTTTAAAGTATCATATGGCTCAGAAACCATATCAATGCTTTTACAGTATTATTTTATAATTCTGTCTCTACTGTATGCACTTTACTTAACTACAAGTATTGCAATAATAGCGATACATTTCTCTTGTATGAGAAAAGAGACTGATCAATAAATAACATCTTTTATTGAACCACGCCCATCTCTTATTTCTCTACAAACTGGTGAAACTAAGAATGCACGTACTGACTGAGTAAAATAAGTTGTCTATTGTTTTCACACGACTCTAGAGATACACTCTTGATTAGGGGAGAGCAAAGTTGTCATGTTCTATGGTTGTCAGAAACTAAATCCCTTCTTGTCTATCCAGGGAGGTTAAAATCCTCCTTGTCTATTTGAGAAAGTTTCTAGTGAACTCTGAGCTAGCTGGCAAACACAAACCTTTAAGTCTAATATCGTCGGTAGAAGACCTAGTTAACCTCTGCCCTAGGTCTATACTATTGAAGATATTATTCCAATGCACAGAGCCTATTGGGATAATAGGAACTACACTACAATACCAAAAGTAAAGAAATAGAAAAAAAATCTTTTCCTTTACCTTTGGTATAATTGCGGCACCCGCGCTTTACTTTTAATGTTATAAGTATTGCGTGGGTGCCGCGATTGTACCAAATGTAAAGTGGCACGCGCGTCACGCCTGTGTCTGGGCACAAGCATAGCTCCTCCCACTACCTACTCGTGTCTATTACGCGCCTTGGTGCACGTAATAGACACCAATAGGCCATGGGAGGAGCTATGCGCGTGCCTCGGGCCAATTGCGTGCAGTCTTTTAGAATAAGACGCATGTAAAGGCCAATGGGGGAGCTCAAAAGGAAACGCACACACACGAGCGTGTGCGATTCCTAGGTTAGCTCACATTCCCAGTTTTTTCACTTACTAAAGGTCTCGCGACCTGCGCGGGCACTGCTGCGCACTGCAACGCAGGTCGCGAGACCTAAAAAGAATAAGGTTCACTTTGCATGTTTGCATGTGTTTCCTTGGACCATAAAGTATTACCTATATCTCTTTACACTCGTCATCTACCTACCTCTTTCTATAGCTATTCTTCTGGCTATCTGATATTTCCACCTTTACTTAATGCCTCTCTCCATCATACCTATCATTACCTCATTTCCAGTTCTACTTCACCTCTCTCAATATACTGTCTCTTTACCTCTGTTCACCTCCTCTTTTTTCCCAGCCCTTCAGTTGGTACTACTCAGCAGAACTGGGTATTGCTGTCTAACCAGGGTAGTGCACGCAGAGAAAGAGGGGAGTTGGGACAAGGCGGGGAAGAAGGACAAGGCGGGTAAGAGAAATAAGGAGAAAATTATTAGATTTCATCCAATGGAATGGTGAAAATCATCAGAACATCGCATTGGTTTTCATTGCTGCTGCAAGAATGGTATAAGTAAACATACCTAATGCTACAATCGCAAACACAATGCCCCTATGGTTTATTGTGATATTATGTGCTAGATCACACAACATCAACCAAATAACCCTTACCATACCAATATAAATGTGAGAAATAGGCAGGTTACACACAGAATTCCATGTCAAATGTTGTTGCAATTCAATGCACACAATTCACACAAGGAAAGTTTTTGGAGCATGATTACAGATTGTATTATGTTATGATATAGGCTTGAACATAGGCGCTCACAAACATTTTCCCAGGAGCATCATCATTTGGTTTGTGTTGTGACCTAGGGCCACGTTGATACCAGAAGGGTGGCAGTTGGGGGTAAGGTGATTTTAAGGGAAGTGAGGCATATACATCTAGTCTCTGAATTGCACAATGTGAAACCAAACACTTGGGATTAATACCTGTTTTGTATCTTAATCAGATCGTGTGATTCTAGGCATTTGTTTTATTTCACTTTCCGACCTGTTCTTCATTATCACATATGAGGAACTCAAAATACATGAGTTCATTATGAGTGCTGTACAAAACCTTCTCCTGTGTGAATGAATGACACAAACAGGATGTTTTATGTTGTCTAGGGAAAGAAATAGAAAAGAGGAAAAGAAAAGGGGGTGCTGAAAAATTACGAGAGGAGAAGAGAAGAAGAGAAGACGGCTTGAATAAGAAGTGAAATAAAACAAGAACATTTTCGACATGTTCATAACACAGACCAAAAAGCTGTGTCACAATGCCTGAACTACAGCAGTGGGTCCTCTCTCTGTAGGTGCAAATGTTTTGGCCATTACTTTGACAGAAGACTCAACTGGCAAGCAAATGATGGAAGAACATGATTGTGAAAGAATGGTAACTATAAAGTCAGAGGAAGCAGGAGTCCTGTCTATTGATGCAACTAAAAGTGTCACTAGTGAGCAGGACTTACAAATCAGTACTTCTGCAAGACGTGGAACAAATGTGGAGGAAGCAACAGAATCCAGGGCAAAGGCCACTCCAGCAGATGAAGAAACCGAATCCACTGTGTCAGGGAGCTCTGCATCCACCTTGTTGAATTTGCCAGAAGCTGGGATTCAATATATGATTGAGACACAAGGAATGGACCAGACACAGATAGTTGACCTTTACTTTCAATGGTCAACGCATGACCAGCTTTCTGCATTCTTTCACTATCACCCGATCCAACCTTCCAAAAGTCAACAGTTTAATGGGCAGTTGGCAGTCAAGAGGAAAGATGGGAGTAAGCCACACTGGTTACATTTTTGGGAAATCTAAAAAGCTTTCTTTTGCACAGTTTGCTTGGCATTTAGCAAATGTGAAGAATGTGGTCTTTTTATTTGAGGGCTGAAAAACTTTAGGCACTTGTACATGCGCATTACAGAGCATGAGGCATCCCAATTCCACAAAAGAGGCACTGATTCGTAGGTGATGACCATCTCTGAAGTTGACATAACCACTCTCCTCTTCTCCCGGCAGACAACTTGTGCAGTACAAGTCAGAAAGAGGAGAGAAATATTGGAGAGTGTGGTTGAAGTTTTTAAACTGATTGGTAAAAGGGGGCTTAGCTATCGGGGAAATCAGAATCTGTGTCTGAGTTGGATAATGATTTAATGGATTATGGGAACTTACTTGAAATCATCCTTCTTCTGTTAAAATATAACCAACCTCTTAAACAACACAGTGAGTCTCTCACTTACAAAGCAAAACAGAAAGGTGGCCGTGGTGCGTCTGTGACATTCATGTCAAAGCTCACTATTGGCTATGTAATGGAAACAATTTCCAAACTGATAAAAAGACACATTACTAAAGAAATAAAGGATGCAGGTACTTACTCAATCCAGATGGACTCAACTCAAGATATAAGTATTACTGACCAGAGTTCCATTATCATCCGATATGTCACAAACACTGTACTTGAACGCCTAATAGCAGTCAGAAATTGCACTTTGCTAACTGGAAAAGGATTGTTCGAGTTGGTACAAACTGCAATTCAACAAAATGGTCTTGACATAGCTAAGTGCATTGGAAATTCGACTGATGGTGCTTCCAACATGCAAGGCCAGTACAATGGACTCAGCACTTGGCTAAGCAAAGAATCTCCAAGTCACATACATGTCTGGTGTTATGCATATGTGTTAAACCTTGTCCTTATTGATGTGACTCAAGCATCTCTAGCGTCCACCTCTCTCTTTGGACTGCTGCGCTCTTGTGCAGTCTTTCTCCTGGTGTCATAGAAAAGGATGGATGTGTGGCGTGAGCTGGCAAAGGATGGTCAGACAGTCCAGTTCATTGGAGAAACAAGATGGTGGGCAAAAGATGCTGCTCTCAAGAAAGTTTTTGGCTCTTTCAATAACCCTGCCAATGCTATGTTTATTGATTTGGTCAAAGTCCTTCATAAGATTTCATCTGACAATCTTAGATTTATCCTAAACGTACCGTACCAAGCCTTACAATTTGCTGAGGGGCTATGTAAATTTCAAATAGTCCTAACAGCCCAATTGCATCTTTGCATGTTTGCTTCAACCACACCACTGTCTAAGTATCTTCAAACAAGTGGAACTACTTATTTTTAATACTATACAAGCCACCACATGTACATATACAAACACTATTAGAACTATTAACAACCATATTAAAATTCTATCCTGATTATAAATATATTATCATGGGCGACTTCAACATAGATTTAACAAAAGTGTCGCAAAACACAACACTACTATTACAATATATGCACAACCAATTGCAATGTAACCAAAAAATACAAGACTACACAACAGACTACACTTCTATACTAGATCATATCTATACTAATGTAGATTTAACACACTATGGTATATTAGAGTCATATTACAGTGCTCACAAAGCCTTATGGGTAGCAGTTTAATATGCAAAATGTATCATTTAATATTGATTTTCTAATTTCAGAAAAATGGTATGTTTGTCAATTTTATGTACAGAATATATACTCACATTTTTTTCTCATTTCAGATGATTTTGATACAAGAAATTAAACAAATAAAACAGGACGAAAGCAAACCTTATCAAAAGACAATACGAGCTAACATAATTAAATGTTCTACCAAAACCCACTACAGGAATGCTAAGCAAGAAAACAATATTTTATATCTTCTTGCTCTAGCAGATGAAAGTGGATCGATAAAAGGAACTTGCTACAATGATGATTTTTACAACCAAACAAAGGAAAGGAATGGAATTATCATTAGAAATTGTATTATCAAGAACAATGTTTTAATCTTAACTAAGCAGACAAAAATATCAAGAATGCCACCATTAACGATACCACAGGCAATTACGCAAGAAGCTGAATACATTCTGCAATCACCTGCTCCACCACTTTCGCCAATAAAAACAATGAGAGAAGCAAACATAAAAAAACGCTAATGAACATATCGGGGACAATATCGGAGGTACGCTGCTTTCAAAGTAAATATGCATTTAAAAGTATTCACTATAGGATTTAAGTAAATGAAATCAGTTTACAAATGTCACAGAAATTCCTTTAAAGGCATATTTAAAAATGTAATATACAAATATACATATATATATATATATATATATATACATATATATATATATACATATATATATATATATATATATATATATATATATATATATATATATATATATATATATATATATATATATATATATATATATATATACATATATATATATATCCAAAAGAAAATACCTCCTCCGTGAAGAAATGTAGAGATGCCACTAGGGGGAAGAAACTTGGAAACCCTTTATTTGACACAGCAAAGGAATGATGCATTTCGGTATAAAAACCTTCCTCAGATGCTGCTGCTGTTACCAAGTGTATGACTCCTCCCTCGTTTTCAAAGTATCCAAAGTATCCTGCATAACCCCCATTGGAGGGAGTATTCCGTCACCAGGTCACATGGATTCTATCTCACTGCAGTCCAACATAGACTACAGTACCCAGAAAGCACTGCTGCTGACTGAGTGCTGCATGGGGAAGGCAAAAATAATCAGGGAAAAAACGAGATTGTTTAAATGGAAAGTCCTGGTTTAAAATGATATTATCAGGCTTCCTCGAGTTCCCCAGACGCTCCAAGCCCCTGGTGCAGATTGTCGTCGGGCTGCGAGTCAAAAATACAGTGATTTCGACTCCTTGTGAAATCACAAGCTGCGCTTGGCAGCAGTCCCTGGCTTTGTCTGTAGTTGAGGCGGGCAGGAGTTAAATCTGTATATATGCACATATAAACACATATATATATACTACACTTACCTTCTCATTTTGTAAATATTTAATTTTAGCATAATTGTTACTTACTTTATTCAGTTCAGGTGTTAAAGCACATCTAAGTTGCATTCGGCTACTTAGGTGGGACCCCAATGATGAAGCATGTCACCAACTAGGTTGGTGAGTGAGGGGTCTTTTGATAAACACTGTATTACCTTTCTTGTCTACTTACCAACGCATCTTGCAAATATTTTATCTTAACGTAATTACCACTTTATTTGTTCATAACTTATACCCAAGGGTGATTAAAAGTAAATCCCAACTAAAAAAAGCTCTCTTTTTAAGTATCTTCCTCAAAATAATACAAAACAATCCTGCTCCACTGTAATCAGGCGTTGAAGCACACCTAAGTTACTACTTAGGTGGGACCCCAATAATGAATCATGTCACCAACTAGGTTGGTGAGTGAGGAGTCTTTTAATAAAGACTGTATTTCCTTGCTTAACAAGTTATTTTCTTTGTTCAGTACTTAAGGGCCAAAATAATAAGGAATATCCCCCTCTACAACAAACTATTAAACAATCCTGCTCCACTGTAATCAATGTATAAAAAATTACAACAACTAAATATTTTTCTATTTTTCAGGAAGAAGCATCTAAAGCAATATTTATTGGAGGCCAAGAAACAAAACTCAAGTCGATAAAAGTGAATGATACAACCGACTCTGTTAAAATAACACTATGGAGAGAAGCAACAGGCTTTCCTTTACAACTTGGGACGTACATTAAAATAACTCATTTAACTGTACATGAGTTTAATGGCCAGAAAATATAAAAATCGACTCGGAACACACAGTTTCAAGTAAGTACAAAGAGCAAAAAAAATACAAAATGTATACAATAATTGTAGCTACATACCATGCATACTCTTCAACTTTATCTCAAGGTAAAAATTGCTATGTGCTTAATGAGCAAAGGCAACAGCAGTGGAAATTAAAAAAATATAAGAAAGGACCAGGGAAAAAGGTACACCGGTACGAGTAAAATCAGTAGTAAAAGAAACCAATCTACAAAGGTGCAATAAACTGTGAGCATAAGAAAAAAGCCCTACTGTGGGTACATACCCCCACTAAGCCACCAAACACACCACATGCATCTCTGTATCCTCCTATCTAACTCCATCTCTCCATCTCTCCCTCTCTCTCTGCCTCCCACATTTCTCCCTCTGGCTGTCTCTCTCTCTCTCACACTGCCTGTCTCGCTCTGTCTATGTCCCTGTACCTGCCTCCCTATACCTGCCTCCCTATACCTCCCTCCCTCTACCTCTCTCCCTCCCTCTGTCTCTCACTCTCTATCTCTCGCTCTTTCCATTTATTCTCTCTCTCTCCCTCTCGCTTACCATCTCCCTATCTCTCCCTTTCTATGTCTCTTCCTGTCTCACACCAGTCAACAGTTCCCTCTCCATATCATTGCCTCTGTCTGTTTTCCTCAATCTGCCTCCTCTACCTCACTCCCTCTGCCTCTCTCCCTCTATTTGTCTCACTACCTCTATCTCTCTCTCTCTCTCTCTCTCTTTAACTACTTCTGTCTTTCTCTCTCTCTCCCTGCCTCCCTCCCAACAACTCCCTATCTCTGCCTTTCTCTATCTCTCCCTCACTCCCACTAAAACCTTTCCCTCTCCATATCTCTCTGTCTCTGTTCCTCTGTCTGTCTTTATCGCTGTCTATCTCTGCACCTATCTTTCAGTCTACCTCTCTCTCCTTCTATCTGCCTCTGCCTTTAAATAGCTCTATCTATTTCTGGCCATATCTGTGTCTGTCACCTTTCTCTTTCTCACACAAAAAACTTCCCAAATGGTCCATTACAAGCAAACTGTAAATGCACTAAAACGAACTTTTAAAGGTCCAGAAGCTTACCATGCCCTGCGCTCACAAAGCCCAACAGTAAACACAAATAACACAAAGAATATCCACACAAGTAGAAGTAGTAGATTTGTTTTCACTACATATAGTGAAAAGTGGCCCACACACCATACTATAAGTACCTACAGTATTAACACATTATTTTTACTTCACAAGTAAGCCAACAAAAACAGAAAACACACATCTCTTTATCCTTCAGTCACACTCCATCTCTCCCTCTCTGTCTCTCTCTATCTCTCACACTTCCCCCTCTTGCTGCCCCCTCTCTCTCTCTCTCCCTCTGCCTATCTCCCTCTGTCTGTCGCCCTCTACCTCCCTCCGCCTACCACTAACTTCCTGCCTCTACCTACCTGCCTACCTTCATATGCCGGCTGTAAAATTAGTTAAATATATAATAAAACGAGGAATCATGTATTTAAGAGATTAGATGGGTTTAATAAAACCTCATCCCATGAACAGCCAACAGCAACTGACATGGTAAGAATTTCCAAGCAAGTATATTCTTAGAACATAGAATGTGGGTAAAGAACATGGAGAGTTAAAGGGGAAGTACACAATACATCACACATCTCCCTCTTATACAGAAAAAGTAATTAGAACATCAGAGCCCCCTCTTATACAGAAAAGATAATTAAAACACCATAAAAACAACAGAAAGTAAAGTCTCAATAAAACCCAAACTTAAACATAGTCCTTTAAATAAGATGGAGCTTTCCAAGCTCTTAGACTTCTCCTGGAAGGAAACGAGGACCTGTGAGAAGGAAGGTTAGTGCTTAAACGAGTACCAAAACATAGATTGTCATCATGAGGAGAAACATGAGAAGATAACAAATCAGTATTAACAACTACAATTCGACTCTTATTCCAGATCCTACCATCATCAGTTTTGACAGCATTTTTAAAAATCTTTACAACCGATCTAATGTCAGTGTACTTAGACCAAGGTTTACATCCTACAGGGGTCTTTATTCTTACAAAGTCACCCACCTTGACCTCACATGAATATGCACGTTTCCTGAGATCAAAGTTTGTTTTTCTAGCATCTTGTTTGAGAATCTCCTTAGTTCTCCAATCACCAACATCATTATCAACAAGACCTTTGTTAAGGCACATCCACCCAGGACACAACAACGTGTTGGGAACCCTCCCTTTGAACAGCTCAAATGGGGACCTGCCAGTAGTAGAGTGGGGAGCAAAACGATAAACGTTAATCCTGTCCTGCAAAGTAGACTTCCAATCTAAACCAGAAGAGCGAGCAAGCTGTATGGACTCTTTCAGAGTCCTATTAACTCTCTCCACAGCACCATTTGTTTCAGGATGGTAAAGAGAACACCTTTTATGATTAATACCACATTTTTTCAGATAGTCAACAAATAGGGAAGAACAAAATTGAGGACCATTGTCAGATAGGAGACTGTTAGGAAAGCTTTCCTTATTAAATATAGACTCCAAAAACTTGATGACAGAATTGGAAGTAATCTCCCTGACTGCAGAGACTTCAATCCATCTTGAGTATAGGTCAATTAAGACAATAAGATAAGGGGTATCAGAAACACCAGAGAGAGGACCAAGAATGTCAATCGCAACCTCATCCCATGGATGAGCAGGTAAAGCCCTCTTCACCATAGGCATCTGTCTTGTCTTTAAAATTTTGTCACTAGAGCAGCATTCTGGACATTCACGGACCATTCTCTCAATCTCTAAGTCCATGCCAGGCCACCAGAACTGCATGCGAAGAAACTCTTTAGTCTTAACTATGCCCAGATGACCACAATGAGCATGAGACAGCAATTTATTCCTTAATGAGTAAGGAGGAACTAGCTTAGTTCCACGAGTTAACAGACCATCATTCACTGACAGTTCATCAGCAACTAATAACCATGGCTTGTCCAAACGAGAGTTATTCTTCAAGGAAAGAATAACTTTTGAAATATCTTCATCCTTCTCCAATTCAGATCTCCATTCAGACTCGATATTGGCACCATCAGTCACCTCACACACATTTACGAAATCCTCAGAATCACACACTTCATCATGCTCAGAGTTCTCATGGTCAACCAACCTGGATAAACAATCTGCTGATCTGTTAGCAACCCCAGGAATATACTCGACTTCAAATTCAAATTCCTGTAAGGAAACAATCCATCTTCTTATCCTAGATGAGATTGCGTATAAACCTTTTTTTGAAAAAACCTCCTTTAAAGGTTTATGGTCAGATAAAACACAGATTTTTGTCCCCCAGATCAAATTCTTTAACTTTCTTAGTGCCCAAAAGATTGCTAAAGACTCCTTTTCTATTACGGAGTAATTCAACTCCGATCCTCTGAGACAACGTGAAGAACAACATATCAAAGAATCCTTTCCATTTTTCTTTTGAACTAAGACTGCACCAAGTCCCTTGTCACTTGCGTCAGTGAACAAAATAGTAGGCAGACCAGGGACAAAGGCATGGAGTGTAGGTGCCTTATTCAAATCTTTCTTCAAGTTTAAGAATTCAGATTTGCACTCAGATGACCAATTGAAAACAGAATTTTTTACTGTTAATCTTCTTAAATTGTGTGTTTTCTCTGCAAAATTAAAAATGAATTTACCATAAAATTCTACCATACCCAAAAAAGAGAGAAGTTCATCTTTGCAAGTGGGTTCCTTCACTTTATCAATAGTTTCCACCAACTCCTTTTTTGGAAAACTCCATTACACGTGATGCGATGACCCAGATAATTGACCTCTTGCACCCCAAATTTGCACTTTGCCCTTTTTAAAGTCATGCCTGTACTTTCTAACCGTTTCAAAACCATTGAAACTCGAGTATCATGCTCATAAGCATTGCCACCATAAATTAACAAATCATCTTGGTAGCACTTTACACCAATTAACCCTCTCAAAATTCTTGACATAATCCTCTGAAAAACTGAGGCCGCAGAAACTAGGCCAAACGGCATTCTTTTGAACTTAAAAGTACCCATCGGTGTAATGAAGGCAGTTAAGTCTTGGCATGAATCATCTAATTCTACCTGGTGGTAGGCAGAAGCGAGATCAAGAGTGGTAAAATATCTCGCTCCTTCTAAAGTGCAAATCATTTCATCAATGTTAGGAAGTGGGAACCTGTCGACTACCACCTCCTTGTTTAATGACCTCAAATCAATGCAAAGACGAATTTCACCTGTGGGTTTCTTCGCTATGACAACAGGAGCAAGCCATTCTGTAGCTTCAACTGGAACAATTATGTTGCTCTTAATAAGTTTATCTAACTCATCTTGTACTTTAGCCTGTTCTGAGAGAGGAATTCTCCTAACTTTGGCTACAACAGGGATAGCATTATCTTTCAATTTGATCAAATGTTTATACCCACGCAAACATCCTAAATCATCTTTAAAGACATTAGGACATTTTTTAGCTAAAGCTAAAGATAAATTTACATCACTTGTTGTACTAGGAGTATCAGATATTTCTTGAATTTGCACTTGAGGAGAAGCATTGGGATCAAGGTTGTGCGAACTCAGAAGAACGTCAAGACTGCGCATTGGTTAAAATCCCTTTCTTTTCAACTTTTTAATTAACTAAAGTCCTTTGAATCCTTTTATTCTAACCACTTTCCTCCCGCTCTCCTCACCGTATTGTCAATGTAAAATCAGCCGCTGGGAAGTCGACGCTTCCTATCGTAGTTCTGCCGCTGGAGGAGAAAGCGAGGTACTTTTCCTTTGTCGAGTTGTTCTGGTTGAGGTGTCCAATCGTCGCCAGTGTAAAATTAGTTAAATATATAATAAAACGAGGAATCATGTATTTAAGAGATTAGATGGGTTTAATAAAACCTCATCCCATGAACAGCCAACAGCAACTGACATGGTAAGAATTTCCAAGCAAGTATATTCTTAGAACATAGAATGTGGGTAAAGAACATGGAGAGTTAAAGGGGAAGTACACAATACATCACACCGGCCTCCCTCTACCTCTCTCCCTCGCTATCAATCTCTCCCTTGCTCCCTCCCTCTCAATCTCTCCCCTGCTCTGTTTCTCAATCTCTAGATCTCATTTCCTTTCTTCTCTATCTCCCTCCTACCCTACATCTCCCTGTCTCTCCCATTCTATGACTCTCCCTATCTCCCCCAGTCTACCTTTCCCTCTCCATATCTTTCACTCTGTCTGTCTCCATCTATCTGTCTCCACTGCCTCCGCCTCTGCCTCTCTCCCTCTATCTCACTCTCTCTCTCTCTCTCTCTCTTAGTCTACCTCCCACTCTATCTCTCACACTCTCTGTCTCCCTCCCTCCATCTCTCACTATCTCCCCAATATAACTTTCCATCTCCATATCTCTAACTCAGTCAATCTCTCTCTCTGTTACTCTATCTGTTTTATCACTATCTGTCTATCTCTGCCCCTATCTCCCAGTCTGCCTCTCTCTTCTTCAATCGGCCTCTACCTTTAACTGTCTCTATCTGTCTCTATCAGTGTCTTTCTATCACCTCTGTCTTTCTCAAACTGGAACATTCCCAAAAGGCCCATACACTAAGAGCTAAATTTTAACATGCCTTTCCAGAAGCTTACCATAACCTACAGTCGCAAAGCCAACAGAAAACACAAAATATAGCCACAGGAGTGAATATGTTTTCACTCCATATGCTCCTATAGTAATCCTCTGTTTACTACTGAACATGAAAAACTAAAACAAAGCCCATGGACCGCCATAAAATCATATCAAGCCGCTAATGAGCCACAGTCAATACTATAAATGCCTAAGGTATCTACATTATTAACACATTTTTTTACTTCACAGGTAATAGAACCACCTCAGGAGAAACTGACAATAACAATCTATGGACTTGAAAATACATCCCAAGAAAAAAGTACTATAACAGTACAAGTACAAGACACAGAACATTTTAAATCAATGGACATAAGCAATACCATTTAAATGGACTTTCTAAATATAGGAGCAGACATTGACGGTTTTGGATATGCTATTATGCCATACTTGCCAAAAACATTAAATGTCATGTTTTTCAATGGCTGCATAATAGAAATAATTGAAGATTCTTAACTTGTACCTTAAGCAAGCATCATAAAAGTGCACAAAACAAAGAAAATGTACAAACATTTGTTTTATACCTGTGAACTTAATAAAAAACATGTCAAACCCATTTGCTTACTGGTTATTAATATGCAATAAATATCAGTTGCATATGTATGCAAATGTATATACACACATGCATACATATGCATCACTATAGAAACATATTCATAAGTATGCACATATATATGCATATATATTCCTACAAATATGCATATATATATATATGAACATATATAAAAATACATATTTATCAATATGTATGAACATACTTGCTCATATGTACTACTCACTCTATCTACTACTCAACTACTACTCTCTCCACTACTCACTCTCTACTACTCACTATACTACTCACTCAACTACTCATCCTCTACTAACACTCTACTACTCACACTTTAGTACTCTAATACTCTACTATTCTCTATTACACTCCACTACTCACTCTTTACTACTCACTCTCTACTACTCTCACTACTCAATCTACTACTCACTCTACTACTCTACACATTCTACTACTCACTCTACTACTACTCTCTACTACCCACTCTACAGCTCTACTACTCACTCTCTATTACTCACTCTATTACTCTACTACTCACTGTAATACTCTCTACTACTCTCTACTCCTATAATACTCACTGTCCACTACTCACTCTACCACTCTACTCTATTCACTCTTTACATCTCACTCTCTACTACTCACTCTCTACTACTACTCTCTAATACACTGTACTACTCACTCGCTACTACTCTACTAATCCCTCTACTACTCACACGCTACTACTCACTGTACTACTCGCACTCTAATAATCCAGTACTCTCTTCTCCATTACACTCCACTACTCACTCTTTACTACATACTCTACTACTCACTCTCTACTACTCTAACTCTACTACTCACTCTTTACTACTCACTCGATACTACTCTCTACTACTCACTCTAATCCCTCCCTACTACTCACTCTCTAGTACTCTACTATCTACTACTCAATTTCTACCATTCTACTCTAATCACACTCTATTAATCAATCTCTACTATCTGCTACTCACTCTCTACTACTCTACTACTCACTCCACTACTCTACTCACTCTCTACTATTCTGTACTACTCACTCTCTACTACTCTCTACTCCTCTACTACTCATTCTCTACTCCTCTACTACTACTGATTCTCTACTATTCCCTCTACTACTCTCTACTCACTATCCACTACTCACTCTCTACTACTCTCTCTGCTACTCACTCTATACTACTCACTCATTACTACTCACTCAAATACTCTATACTACTCACTCTATACTACTCTCTACTCATTACTACTACTCTCTGCTACTCGCTCTCTACTCACTCTCTACTACTCACTCTCTACTACCCACTCTAATCACCATCTAATACTCACTCTCGACTACTCACTCTCTACTATCTACTACTCACTCTACTACCTACAACTCACTCTACTACTCTCTCTACTATCTACTACTCACTCTCTACTACACTCTAGTACTCTCTAGTACTCACTGACTACTACTCTCTAGTTTCCACTCATTCTCTACTACTCTGTGGTACTCTCTACTCACTCTCTACTACTCACTCTCTACTACTCACTCTACTAATCACTCTCTACTATTCAAACTGCAAAAACAGCGTGACCTTACTCCAGCCCTTTACTCTTTGCCTAAAGGCACTGAAAAAACATTCAAAATGCAATAGGTCTCATTTTATTAAACTTAAAGCAATTCTGTTTGTAATCAGTTGGCTTTTTAGCTTTACTTTTATTAGTGTGTTTAAAACTTTCATGTACATAACATGCATATATATATGCGTATATATATATATATATATATATATATATATATATATATATATATATATATATATATATATATATTCACTGAAAAAACCATAGGTTATAGACCATATATAGTTAGGAATTAGCATTTACAAAACCTTGAAAATTCACTGCAAAAACCATAGGTTAGAGACCATATATAGTTAGCTGGACATTTTATTGACATAAAACCAATGAAATTCCATATATAGTTAGTTGCACTAACTATATATCGCGCACCCGCAATCCACTGCTGATGATGTCACATATTACATCATTCATGACATGGTCAGTGACATCACTGATGACATCACTGATGACATCTCAAATGACATCACTGATGACATCACTGATGACATCACTGATAACAACATCCAGTGATTTTTTGTTTCTATAAAGTTTAAATATGTCTTACATATTGAAGAATGAGTGGATGTGTAAGTGTCTGGACGAAGGATTTAGTAGGTGCATGACTGACTGTATGAGTGAGTGATTAAATGTGTCTCACTGAGTGCATGGGTTAGTGACTAAACTGTCTTAATTTGTGCATCATTATGTCTGTTGTTCTGTAAACTGCTGCATGTGTTGATCAGTAGCTATATGAGTAACTATATGGGTTATTGATTGATTGCCCAAGTATTTGTATGGGAGACTGAGTGTGTGTGTGGCTAGCTGGGAGGTGTGTGACTCTGTGCAGATCAATCTGTACTTGTATCAATGATTGTATAAGAAGGTAAGTATGTGTTAGTATATGTTTGAAAATGTAAGGTGCTCTATGTTTAACTGTATAGACAAGAAAATGGAAGTGTCATTGATTCTTTACAGGACTGACTAGGTGTGTGAGTAACTCCATGGATGAGTGGCAGACTGTGAGTGTCTGTATAGGTGTATGAGTGCATATGATAGTGTTGTAAAGATGAGTGATTGTATGTATGAATGATTGTATGGGTGAATGAGTGAAGGTGTGTGTAGACGTAGCAATCAGTGAGTGCGTATGTAGTAACTAGTATTGGTGTGTCAATGGTTTCAAAACTTATACTCTCTTTTTAACACTGGGTGAAACAGAGGTTATATTAAAATGTGAGGAGATGCATTGTATTGTCACATGAATGATATCATCAGTGATGTGGTCATTGATGTCAAATGAGATGTCATCAGTGATGTCATCAGTGATGTCATTTGAGATGTCATCAGTGATGTCACTGACCATGTCATGAATGATGTAATATGTGACATCATCAGCAGTGGATTGCGGGTGCGCGATATATAGTTAGTGCAACTAACTATATATGGAATTTCATTGGTTTTATGTCAATAAAATGTCCAGCTAACTATATATGGTCTCTAACCTATGGTTTTTGCAGTGAATTTTCAAGGTTTTGTAAATGCTAATTCCTAACTATATATGGTCTATAACCTATGGTTTTTTCAGTGAATTTTCAAGGTTTTGTAAATGCTAATTCCTAACTATATATGGTCTATAACCTATGGTTTTTTCAGTGAATTTCAATGGTTTTTTAATAGCAAATATCATAAGCTGTCGAATGTCAAGTACGTGGTAAGTAAAAACATTTTCGTGTTTATGCACACTGATCTGCTTTGAATGCTGCCCCCCACCCCTCATTTCTATTAGGAGTACTCTCTCTTTGCAGATAGTGAAGGGTAGTTAACGCAGCCCTTTGCCCCCTTTGTAATCCGTCGTGCCTGCTTCTCTCTCCATTTGATTGATTGTTCTCTTTGGTTCATTCTCTATTTACAAACAAGCACAGAGTCGCAATACTCTGTTTAGTCTTTGCAGATAGCGAAAAATCGTGTAAAAAAAACAAAAGGAATCGAGCAAAATCAGTAGGCCACTAATGGGATCTCTTTTTGACCTCGCTAAAATAGAAACATTAGGAACAACCTGTTGAAAATAGCAATGCGTATGTACATAAGCGGCGTTCATTTGTGTTCACAGTACCCCTTGTTGATTGTTTCAATCGAGCATTGAATTGTTCGAAGTTGGTTCTCTTAAGGATCTTCTCTGCCTGCAAACGAGGAAGAATAGGAATATTCTCTCTCCCTTTGCAGATAGTGAAGGGTAGGTACCGCAAGCCTTTAACACGTCGTACCTATTTCATTCCTCATTGATTGATTGATTGTCCGAACATTGACTGTTTGGGAATTAGTTCTTTTTGAGGTATTCCCTGTTTGCAAATAAACGTAGGAAAATCTTTGCAAGTAGTGAAAGGGTACGTAATGCGGACCTTTCTCCCCCATTGTAATCTGTCATGCCTATCTACTCCCCACTGATTGATGCACCTGTTTCACCCGGACCATTTACTAGAGATACGTCATCTGGCCCGACCAGAGAGCACCCCTAGTGAAAAGGACATATGCAATAATAACGAAGTGATCACTGTATCCTGTTAACAGAAACTTTAGCATGAAACAACCTGGAAAGAAAAAAATAGGAAAACGAAAATCAGTAGGCCACTGATGAACATGAACTTTTATTAAACAACGAACAAAGAAACGATAACATAACGTAATGATAAAACCTATTAATGTCCTAGAAACAAGAAAACGTTAAAATATGCCAGTGGTGAGAGACCAGAAAAACAGTAAGAGAAACCAAATCACCCCTCGCTGTCCCACCGCCTGCCACGCCAAAAAAATCGATAGACTAGGGAAAATGCAAGTCAGTAGAACATCCGCCCCCACTCTGGAAACTTCCAAGGTGGGGCAGGGTTGCGGCTACGCCCAGCCGGGAGCAGCCCATATAAGGCAGGTCCTGCTGCCACGCCTCGGCCAGGAGATCCTAACGTAGGGTGTAGCCGGAGGAGAGGCCGAGGCCAGCGGGACCCGGCCAGGGGATTGCCTTTACAACGCTGAACAGTTGCAGGGGGGGGGGAATGTCTCCTCGACCCTCCCCTCTCTCTCCCAGTCCGGCCGCGGTGGCCCTTGAGAGTTGCAGGTACTCCCGCCACATGCTCTTCCGGTCCGGCCATCAACGGTCGGGGGGCCGAGGACGACGGGATCCGGCTGCAGCCGATAAACCAAGAAACCCGTTCATGGGGCCAGAGCCAGGGGCGTCCGGCCGACATCTACCGGAAGCCCGGCCCGAAGACGGACGGGACACTTCTTCTTTCATGAATAATGGCTGCGACAACACTGGGGGGGGATGTCTTGCACATGCCTCCGACCCCCCCCCCCTCGTCCTCATCGCCTGGTCCGGCCATAACAAATCTCAAGCGAGACGCCGTGGGGTGCACTGGGAGGGAGAGACGGTGCGAACAGGCCTCTCCCGCCTCCCCAGGTGGAGGCTTCCCAGCTGCACCCTCAGCGCTCCAGGCGCCCGGAAAAGGGTTCTTCCACTGTGGCCATGCTGCAACGTCTCGCCCGGCAGGGTGGAGCCCGTCCGCTCATTTGACCCCGCGATCGCCAGTAGCTACCGAACTCTCAAAATGGCGGTCGACCTGGCAAGAGCGGGCCCAGCATAAAGAAATGGCCCGGTCACTGGTTGACTCCACCACCGTAGTCCTCCACGACCTTGAAGATTCTAGAGGAGCCGCGGGAGTCTCCGACCCCCGATGGGGAATGACTGCCATGATCGCCCGTGGAGTGACGAAACTGTATCCGCGGGACATCGGCGCTCCCATGCTGGCGCCAGCCTCACTTTGAATTACTAGAATCCTGCAGACCTCAGTTCCGGTGAAAGCACAGTGTGACCCGGTAGGAAAAATTGTTGCACCCCCTCCCCTTTTTCACTGATAGTTCAAACCACCGATCCTTTCCTTTGCCCTTTTAACGGAACTTTGGACTGCCTCCCCCTCTTTTACATTTTCTAGAGAAAACAAAACATTAACCACTACATTAGCATAGCAGTTGACACCAGAACTGTTTTCAAATTTAAAACCAACAACATCTTCAACAAAATCCTTTTTGTTTCTGCTGTGACCCTGCTACAGCACAGGCATTGTCCCCAGCAGTAATTCTGCGATGCCGGTAAGAATAGCTGTGGTGCCTACTGGACTCACTCACCCCCGCGGCGCCCCACGCCGTTATTTGCTGGGCGGCAACTTACTAGACATCACTTTCGTGCCATCTAGATTTCAGCACGTTCTGCTGCCTTGGAACTATTCGCACAACAGACCGCTACTGACAAGAATATTTCATTATTGGTGCTGTCAATTTCAATAAATCTATTGGATAATTCAAAAGAAATTGCCACGGTCTCTTCGTTGTTTAAATGTTTTTACTGTTTTTGTTTTGTTGTATATATTTATATGTTATTAAAGTTTTATATTCCTACTACTTTGTTGGAGTGCTATATATTTTTAATGTGACACATAATTGTAAAAACTTTGATGTACCAAGAGTCATTCCTGGAATCTTCCGCTTCAGGCTCGGTCCCCTCCCCAATCACAATACAGGATGGTTTTCAGATAATAGGAACACGTGTGGTGTGACGGATCTCATCGGGTGTGGGCCTTGATCTACTATAACTCCTTTGAAGAGGGGTGATTCTTTACAGCTGGGGCCATAAACTACATCTGCAGGGCTAGCTGATAGCCTGGACAATCGGACACAGAGGAAGAGGAGTGTCAGAGGGTGCGGTAGTGAATAGGGCGAAAGGGAGGTGTCGGGCGGGCACAGAGTGTGATTCTCAGGGAAGAGCAGCGCAGATGGGGGGAGGTTTATTGCCCATGCATAAGACAGAGAGCGGGGTGACCAGTGCCTGGGGAAGATGCTTGCGAGGGTGAGGAGCCATGCTACGAATCGACAGCGTGCAGAGAGTGGGTCTGGTCAAGGCATCTAAAATGGCTGCCGTGCACCACAAAAGTGTGGCATTTCAAAAAAGGCAAGATGGCGCAAACAATGTTTTTCAACACTTCCTCATTTCCTTCGAATCGAACGTTAACAGACGTTGGGGCATATTACCAAAGTTAAGCGATATTTATCGCTAACGATGCTTACCAACGAATTTTTTACCGCTAAGCATCGTCAGAAATTATCGAAGATAAACCTTGCTATTATCAAGGTTTATCGCAAATGCGATAATAAACGGCCGCAATGCATGAATATCGCTAAAAACTCAGCGATATTCATGCATTACCGAGCTAATGCTCTTAGCCATGTTATCCACCTCCCATTGGTTAACATGGCTAAGAACTGCTCAGGGCAGGTGTTACTTTTTGGAGATATTCGCGCTTAGCGCGAATATCTCCAAAAGGAGATAGATATCTTGCATGTTGTAATGCAAGTTATTGTGGTATATGGAACTCATACCATAATCTCTCAGGAAAGCAGAAACTGATCCTTTTGGGACCGCCTAAAAAGGCCTAGGGGGTGAGGAGTACTCTACTTTGCCCCCTTTTCACGTTCCGAACTATTTTATTTTACTCTCTTCTGTAATTACACAAAATAGCAGCGATAAGATGCATCGGAGACACACAGTGAGAGAAAGGAGGCCGGAGATGAAGAAGAGATGTCAAATACACATTGGAGATAATATAGTGGCAGAAGGGAAGTAAATATGAGTAAACTTACCATGTAACATAAAAATGTTGCACTCTATACTATAAGTCTCATTTTATACTACAATCACTTCGCTACAACCTCATAAATTAAAAATAAAAATGAATAATGTCTCAAACAATTTTTGATTTCTAAATATAAATTTATTCTTCAGAATTTTCTAAATTTGAAAGAACTAGTAACATGTCCTCATCAGCAATGTCCTCATGAAAAGTCTGCAATGATGATTCTTGTAACTCTATGGTCTCCAAACATTCGATAAATTCGCCATCAAGAGATTGATCAAAAAAATCATTCAAGTCATCTCCTCCTTGTGACAATATTTCATTATTGGTGCTGTCAATTTCAATCAATGTAGTGGAATCATTCAAGTCATCTCCTCGTGACAATATTTCATTATTGGTGCTCTCAATTTCAATGAATGTAGTGGAATCATTCAAGTCATCTCCTCCTTGTAACAATATTTCATTATTGGTGCTGTCCATTTCAATCAATCTAATGGAATCATACAAGTCATCTCCTCCTTGTGACAATATTTCATTATTGGTGCTCTCAATTTCAATCAATGTAGTGGAATCATTCAAGTCATCTCCTTGTGCCAATATTTCATTATTGGTGCTGTCCATTTCAATCAATCTAATGGAATCATACAAGTCATCTCCTCCTTGTGACAATATTTCATTATTGGTGCTCTCAATTTCAATCAATGTAGTGGACAATTCAAAAGAAATTGCCACGGTCTCTTCATTGTGAGCCATTTTATTTTGAAATTGCTTGCTGTAAATTGCAGAAAAAAATAATCACTTTCATTTATCGTTTTTAGTAATACATAATATAAAACTAACTTTATCAAGTATTTAGTATAACAGAAGGACTGCAAATAAATAACAGAAAACATTTTTCAAATTATCTTCAAGTGTACAACATAGTTCCCCTTACAAATTAACAACTCACCTTTTTAAAAGTAGGAGAAGTGTTAGTACTGTGTAAATCAAACACCAGAAATTCACCACCAAAAATTCCTCACAAATGTACCTCAGACAGTAGTATCACAAAATGGCTGTGGTTTCCTCTCATTTGAAATATATACATAACCAATTAACTTTCATCACACACAAATACAAAACCAAACTAACATTTTAATTGGTTCTAAATTTCAACACTTTCAAATGTGTTTTCCCCATGCAATTTTCCATAGGACATTTACATACGTCTACAGCCTGAATGGCTGAACGGAATTACACCAAACTTGGCAAAATGGTACATCAAACCTAAGAGGTCAGGAAGGATCTACTATGCCCCCTTATGGTCATTTCCCCCTTCGCTTTGGCCTCCTCTTGTCTCTCAATCCTACCGAGAGACAAGATGGCGGCCGCTACGGACTGTTTGGAATGTTGATAGACGCCGGAGAACCAATCAGCTTCGCAAAGCTCCGTAACGCGAAAAGTACGCGAAGCGGAGCGCTGTTACAGATATATATCTTTTTTTGAACGTTAATTTCTCAAAATCCACTGGAGCACATATATTGAGACCTAGCAAAGGCACATCGGGCTACCAGTCCCTAATATTTTGCCAAGTTTCGTGCAAATCCATTCAGCCGTTCGATTATTATTATTATTTTTTTTTTTTGCCCCGCGGGGCCCTTTTAAAACCTCCACATCAAACGTAGGGGGTCAGCGAGGATCTACTATTCCCCCTTATGGTCATTTGCCCCTTCGCTTTGGCCTCCTCTTGTCTCTCGATCCTACCGAGAGACAAGATGGCGGCCGCTACGGACTGTTTGGAATGTTGACAGACGCCGGAGAACCAATCAGCTTCGCAAAGCTCCGTAACGCGAAAAGTACGCGAAGCGGAGCGCTGTTACAGATATATATCTTTTTTTTAACGTTAATTTCTCAAAATCCACTGGAGCACATATATTGAGACCTAGCAAAGGCACATCGGGCTACCAGTCCCTAATATTTTGCCAAGTTTCGTGCAAATCCATTCAGCCGTTCGATTATTATTATTTTATTTTTTTTTTGCCCCGCGGGGCCCTTTTAAAACCTCCACATCAAACGTAGGGGGTCAGCGAGGATCTACTATTCCCCCTTATGGTCATTTGCCCCTTCGCTTTGGCCTCCTCTTGTCTCTCGATCCTACCGAGAGACAAGATGGCGGCCGCTACGGACTGTTTGGAATGTTGACAGACGCCGGAGAACCAATCAGCTTCGCTTCACAAAGCTCCGTTGCGCGAAAAGTACGCGTCCTGGAGCGCTGCCCGGTCCGCTGTTACAGATATATATCTTTTTTTAAACGTTAATTTCTCAAAATCCACTGTAGCACATATATTGAGACCTACAAAAGGCACATCGGGCTACCAGTCCCATACAATTTTGCCAAGTTTCGTGCAAATCCATTCAGCCGTTCGGGCTAAAAGTGAGGCCAACCGCCCTATGGAAAACTCAATGTTAAAAACACGTTTTGGGACCCCCCTTTTTTCTCAGCCCCCCCTTGACGAACCCCCCCCAAATTTTCAAGGGCTGCTCAGAAACAAAATGTGCCATTTTCCTGAAAATTTCAGCCAATTCCGTCCACAAACGCCAAAGTTATTAGACATAGAATTTTCAAAAATCCCATAGAGAAAAAATCCTAACTATATATACCTACTGGCGACCGCCAGTAGGTAATATATATATATATGTATATATGCATATATATGTATCTGTATAAATATATATATATATATATATACACATACATATATCAACATATATAAACATCTGCATAGCTATATAAATACCAATATTAATGCATGCAGACATATACATACATATGCATGGTATGTACATAAAAGTTTTAAAAAACACTGATAAAGCAAAGCGAAAAGCCACCTAATTACAAACAGAATTGCTTAAGCTTAACGAAAGACGAGACTTATTGCATTTTTAATGCTTGTTGCTACTGAATTTGCCCACGTAATTGCTATTTTTATTTTTGCCAGAAGGGCAATGAATCTGGTGACCATGTCTGCGGGGCTTAGGTCTTCTCCCAGGCATTCTATAATATCTTTCTATATGTGTGCCAGAATTTCAGGGACCAACTTTGATTTTATTACCACTGTCCATTTCAGTTGGTAACCATTTTTTCTGGACAGGTTCACCTCCGCAATAACCAGATTATGTTCTTTGGGTGTAGGAAGGATATGTAGCTGAGTCAATAGTATGGCATGGTTGCTATAGGGTGAAAACCTAATATCTTAAGGTCTACCTTCTGCAGTAGAAGTCCCGACACTAAAACAAAATCGATGGTGGTTTTCTGAGTGCCTCTTTTAAAAGTTGACCCTTGCCCTTTTTTTTCATTAGATTTGCTTAATATAAACAGATTCCACTGGGATAGCAAGTTGTTTAAGGCCTCTCCATACCCATTGTGCGAGAAATGCAGGAGGGGATTATCGTTGATGGCTTCTACACCATAGACTCTAGTCCCAGTAAGTTTACATAGATGGGTAATGAAATCCCCTGCCCATTTCAGATTAACTTTTCCCCCTTTCTTCCCTATGTAAAATGTGTCAATCTCCACCGCTAAGGCATCCACTACAGCCCTAGAGTTTCTCCCAAATTCATTGTTATTAAAATTAATTACCACGCAATCTCCATCATAATGTTTACTTTGTCCCCCTACCCAACCAACTCTCCTAGCCATAAAAAATTCATGAGCCAACACCTACCTCCCCCGACCGGTCACGTTAACATTATTCAGTAACCAGTGCAGGCATTTGTCCATTAACTGTCCAGTCACTCTGATTTTCACGGAGAAGAGGGACGTTTGCCAGAACCAGGATCAAAGGGGCAGCGGCAGCTGGAAGATGAAGGATATGATGCCTAAAAGTCAGTTGCGCTCTAACATTTTGATCTTGGCTTCTTTCCTTATGTGCCACTCTCATTTTTGCCTTCTGGGATAATAATGGCTGGGAAGTGATGGCTCTTTCCTTCGGACCTAAAAGGCTTTGCGTGGCCCCAATTGGATTGGCATTTTGGGGAGTGTTGGGGTCTTGCATTAGATGACAATCAACGCCTCCAGACGGTAAACACAGTACTAGTGGTTGCTTCAAATTTACCACTAGAGGAGTGTCCCGAATTTCTCTTGGTGATTTTTGAGTGATGGATGTTAATTGTTGGGGGGGCGCAGATGGCAGGCATTCTGGCACGTAAAGTCCGATTCTGCGATTCCAACTCCGCCAAGCGGAACTCGATTTGGGTCAGTTTGTCATGAATAGGAGCCAGTACCGCATTTATTTTTCCTATAACCCCCAGCCCAGCCTCTATGCCGCTAGAGTCTGGAGATAATAAAGAGTTTGCTTGCTCCAGTAACGATGATACCTTTGGGTTCGTGGTATTGCATCATTTATGGCCCGCTTGCCCTGGTTCGTTTGGTGGGTGGGAGCGGCAAGGAATAATTCAGTGGGGAGACAATCTGGGGGAAGGAATCTAGGCCCGTCCTGGGGCAGGTTCTGTAATGTGATTTATAGGAAGACAGCCACTCTTATCTAATACCAGGACTGTTGGAGTTTCAGGGATTGGCAACGTTGTAAGTGGTAAGGTAACAGACTCGGGATGTGGTATCGGTGACAGACTCAGTCTTAGTGAGGCAGAGTCTAAAGAAAGACATCTTTCGGTCAACTCTATCTCATGGGAGAGGACACTTGCTGCTAAGGATCTTCTCAACAAGCTGGAAAATCTAGTCTGGACTGACGACCTTACCTTTGTCACCTGAACTAATATAAGGGTGTGCGGTTCAGGCTTTTTTTGGGTTCTGAATGTATGCATGTTATTTATTTAATATGCTGATGACGTCTCGAGGTAGTAGATGTTGATAGCTGTTCGAGCACCCCGATCCAACTCACAGAATATTATGTTACACGCCAAGGACCTTTTGGAATATATATATTGTTACAATCTGAAGTGCGGATTTTCCTTTTTAAGGAGCACTACTACCTACTTTATGTTTTATGTATTCAAGTGGTCACCTGCACTTAGAATTCTTCCATAGGCGTGTTCTGATAGCACACAATCATCAGAAGTATTGTAGTTAAAGTCTCTGTCCAAAATGGCAGAATTTGAGGATGGCAGGAATAAAATGTTCAATGAAATTTTTCAAGGACATGGTATTCGGTTAAAGAAAATGACAAACAATGAAGCTAAACCTCAGGGATTATAACAACTTTTTATAAAATTAGAAAGGCTGCGCAAATCAAAACTTTCTCGCTGGTGGGATCTTACAACCTTAAAGAAATACATTGAGATTAGACAAGCCCCAAGGGACTTAGAGTCATTATTTTTCCTACCTTTTAGGATCTTGATCCTGATCTCCTCTCTGACTGGGAGAATGTAATATCTTCTTGATCTTTCGGCATCATGGATCTACTTATTAGACATGCTGAGAGGAAAAGATCTAAATTGCTTGAGGAAATTGAACAAGTAGAGGAGGAAAATAAAATACTAAATCTCACAGAAGCCACGGATAAGAACTTCAAAATACTAAAAGAAGTTCTTAACTCACATCAAACATACATCAGGGATAAAAAAAATCGCAAACTAAAGAGATGACAACGACTACAAAAGCGGTAGAATCTTTATGTTTGCGAAAAGGTTTGATGAAATTAAACCAAGAGGGGGGTCAATGCCCTCAATGACAAGAGATCTGAGACTGAGGTATCAGCAAGCATGACAAGCGAAAGGAGTGAGGGCAGAAGTGAAACACTGTCTGATGAAGGACAAACTGATACAAATGCCACGGGTTCATCTTTTTTATCAGAGCTGGAGAGGTACAGGAAGGGAACACGGCTAGGGTACAACAAGAAGAACGTAGGAGGATGAGAACCAGGTAGGGGGGTAGAAAGAAAAGACCCAGTAGTAAACAAAAGAGTGACGAGGTCAGTAACACATATACAGCAGAATTGTAGGGCCAAACAGATGTAACATCAATGGCTAATAATATTTCCAAAGTATCGACTTGCTCTGAACAACAAAGTGATTTGTCTATTGTTAACCTATTGCACAAAATGCTAGCCAATGTTGAAATGAATGTTCTCAAAAAAGGTTTAAGCTTTGCCCAATGTCCAAACCCAATTTTACACAAACCCGCGTAGATTTGTTAAAATTTGTTCGTAAGCTCAAATAAAAAAAAAACATTTGACAGCAACAAAAAACTGTGTCAAGTTCCCATATATATAGCTGCTGAAAGTGGACAAATGATCAGGGACATTGAAAATGTACAAATGTTACTATCATTGGACGACAGTGTTGACACTGTTCCTAGTATAGGTGACACACTACAAGATTTGGATATTAGGACCATCTTAGAGACTGGCAGTGAACGGAGAACCAAGTCCATGTTCATGCCGGTACTGACCCCAGACAATATGATAGACTGTTTCTACAAGGCTGTAACCCAGGACTTGTATAAACTAGTGGACAGCGTACAGAGTGTACCCAGTAGATTCAAAGACAACGTTAACAGGGAAGAAAGAAAGGCCCAACATGAACTAGCAGAGTGTCCTAATCTAGTTATTTAGGAAGTGGACAAAGGGGGCAATACAGTTTTGATGACCAACGACTAATATTTTGGAGAAATTGAGAGTCAGCTGTCTAATAAAGAATCATATACTGAGATCCTAAAAAGTCCCATGCAGGAAGTCAACACACTAGTAGAAAAAACACTGAGAAACTGGCAGAGTTCAGGTTTACTTTCAGACATCGAGGTTAAGTACATGTTCAATCAAACACCAAGAGCAGCGTACATATATACCTTACCAAAAATCCATAAAAATACAAGTACACCCCCGGGTAGGACCATTATATCGGGGATAGGGGGGACGATAGAACGCATCTCAGAGTACATAGACATCTATTTACAATCAATAGTAAGAAACCTACCAGCTTTCATTGAGGATACTAAGGATCTTCTCAACAAACTTGAAGATCTAGTCTGGACTGACGACCTTACCTTTGTCACCTGAACTAATACAAGGGTGTGCGGTTTAGGCTTTTTTTGGGTTCTGAATACACTTTATAATGTCCCTGTGAAGCAACAGCATCACACTATAATGAGGAGTGTTCCTTGGGGCGAGGTCTCTAGCTGCTGGTAGAAATCCGGTGTGGCTTGTACTTATTCGTTTTTCTGGGGCTAGGCTCGGGGCAGATTGGCACTGCGGGCACTCGGGTATTGGCCGAAGGGCCAGTGTCTCAGTGACCTCTGTGGGTTGTTTTTTTATCCCCCCCCCTTCCCAGTCCACAGAGAGCACTGAGGAGAGGAACGCAGCTTCGCTGGGCCGCCGTTCAGCGATTGTCAGCTGTGGCCTCTCCTTGACCCCCTGCCCTGCCAAGCAATCATTCTGATGGTGGGCTGGGGAGGGGTGATTGCGTGCCAGAATCGACCTCCCTGAGGGCCAGGGTTGGTCAGGCCTTTGTGCCATTTTCACCTCGACCCCCCTGGGGCCCACCCAGCCCAGAAACCATGTTTGTATTAACACCTCACACCGAGCCCTTCTCATTCAGAGCATAGTGGGCGAGGAAGAATGGGTCTCGCTGTGGGGGCCAGGTAATGTTTGAAACTCGCACCATCTTCTCCTCAGCCTCCCTCTGACTCGTATGGATGACCCAGCAGCTGTGTATTTTGCTTTATCCCCTCCCCTGTCTAGAAATTACACTCAGGTCATGGACTGCTGAGTAATTTACTAATAGCAGGGGCCTCTCGGCTGTTCATGTGCTCATGCGCTGGAGGGCTGGGGAATAATTTTGTAATAGAAAGGGGCCTCACTGTTGTTTGGGTGCTCCTTTGCTGGAGGGCTGGGGAGGGCTGAGTAGGTTAGTAGTAGCAGGGGCCTTGATGTTGTTCAGGTGCTCCTGCACTGGAGGGCTGATGAAAAATGTTGTAACAGAAAGGGACCTTGCTGTTTTTTTAGTTGCTCAGCTTGTAGGCCATTGGTCCTGTGTCCTTCCCAAGAACAATAGCATCCCACTTTCATTCCTTGTGTGTGCATCTGCATATGTGGCCTGACGGCCAGAGTTTCAGAGATGGGGAATCAGCTTTGAGTCCCAGCGTCTGCTCAACATCCTGTGATTCTGGACATATCACTTCATCTCCCAGGCCCTTAAATAAAAAATCTGATCTTGTGTACTGTAATAGAACTCAAATAGCCTTTGTCTTGGGCTGAATTCGCACTAAATAAAACTGTCAAATTGAAAAACAACAATAAAAAATAACCATTTGTTCATGCTTTATGATTCTGCAAAGGGAACTTGATAATTAAAGAGGACACTTTATAAAACCATGTCTGTATATTTTTAACACTGCTTTTCTAATGCAAAATATTAATTTAATTCCCCTTAGTGCCTCCCGTTCTGGTTTTCTTATGTTGTGGAGGCTGCGCTCTGACCGTAGTCATTCTGTACCTATTGTCTGGTGCACCATTCTACTTCTATGTTCTTATTATTATTCTGGGAGAGTCTAAGCTTGCACTAAGATAACATTTCATAGTATTCATATTTTCCCTCCTTAATGGGGGATCTTGTTGGGTAATGTTTGTGGCCTTCCTTACCCTCCACAGCTCCTGCCTCGGCTCCAAATGGACACACCCCTTACTCACTGCCTGCATGAGTGGGAAAACAGCAGGCCTATAGGCTTCTGTCTCACTGCACTAACCACACCCTCTTTCCCAGTCAGCCAGTAAGACACAGTTTCTGGATTGAAGTAGGGGTAAGAATTCATAGATTTCCTTCCCACCTCCTGATTACCACACCCACGTTAGCCAGGTGAGGGACATAAAAGCAGCTTGCATAAGACAACTTCAAGTTACACTCTACAGCACCCACCACCAGGAGGATCCTATCTAGAAGTCGCAGCAGGAGTTCAAAGCAAAGACCTGCACAGCCCTCACGTGCCCAGAAGACCTGCTTCAACAGGCTGCTGCTTCAGCCTACATCTCTTTAGGCCCCAACCTTTTCCTATCCTTCCCAGGTGGAAGGAATGCATGCGTAGGCCTTCGGTGACTCAGTCCAACTCCTGAGGCGTAGGAAGAAGACAGTCCTGACCCTCCCATATAGAACTACTAAGTGTTCACCAAGCCTTTTCTATTTGGTTACTCTTCTAACCAGATGCACCACACTACCAAGCTTTAACTCAAGAGGGCCATCTACTCCCCTTGGCACCCCACTCTCCACAGGGCTGGTCCAAAGTAGGCTGAGTAAAGCAGTACTCAAAGCCACATCTAGTGCACCTCAATCGTTGTCCCACCGCATCCAGAAAGTACTGCAGTAGGCTCAGTGCAGTAGGTCTGCCCCAAAGCTTTACTTGACTTGCCACAACCAGAACCCAGAAATGCAATGTGTTGCTAGTCATCCCTTCCTCTGAAGCAAGAAGGAAAAGATAGGAAGCATTTTTAGAGATTTCTTTACCATTTTTGCACAATTAATTAATTCCTTTGTATGCCAGTTAACATTTTAGCTCTATTTTAAAGGCCTCATCCAAAATGCAGACAAGGGATATATTTCTCTATATGCCGAGAATATTAATTAGTAAGTGTTGGTTAGTTTTTGTCTGTAGTTTGTAAATCATTCTGACTGGACTCTGTTTTAGGTCCTAGGCCGGAATGTGGCAACATGTTTGTGTGTTGATTTCAGGATATGTCTAAGACTTTGTGTAATGTGCTTTCCCAAACGAGAACTGTTTGAGCCTCATTCTAAGCTAGGCTCCGTTTGAGGCCAAAGCAAAATTTGCAAACTTGGCACTTCTTTCTCTGTGTAGAAGGATTCCCTTTTCTAGCATGTTGAGGTTATATGTCCTTTTTTGTTGACTTTCTATCATTTTCATGGATATTGCCATCCATGGAGGAGCTTTTCTGAAACTGAATTGCCTCGGTCTATTTAAGGGCTTAGACCCTGTTGTGCCCAAACATGTGGCTCTATTCTGCCTGTGAGAGGGCCCCAGAACGCGCTTCAGAGTTGGTGCTACATCATGTGTCTTATACATGGAGGGCATGTGAAGAATTCTGAGGGATTGTTACACAGTTGGAATATTTAAAACCAATATCACTAGTTGTCTGCAGGTCCCTTGAACTATGATTCTGAGAACAGAGGGTGTTTATTGCTTCTTCTGAATTCTTAGTGACATTTGAGACATATTCTCTTTGGAAAACAAGCATTTGCAATGCAATAGGTCTTGCATTACTAAAAGTTTGGGTATTGGTGTTGCATAATTATTTGCAAAGCCAATAGCTCAAACTTTCAGTAATGCAAGACTTATTGCATTGCAAATGATTTACCTTTGGTATAATCGCGGCACCCGCGCTTTACTGTTAATGTTATAAGTAAAGCGTGCTTGCCGCGATTATACCAAAAGTAAAGAAATGGATGTTTTTTTCTATTTCTTTACTTTTGGTATAATCGCGGCACCCATGCTGTACTTATAACATTAAAAGTAAAGCGCGGGTGCCGCGATTACACCAAAAGTAAAGAAATAGAAAAAAATAATCTATTTCTTTACCTTTTAATGTTATAAGTAGAGCGTGGGTGCCGCAATTATACCAAACGTAAAGTGGCGTGCGCATCACGCCTGTGTCTGGGCACAATCATAACTCCTCCCACGACCTATTGGTGTCTATTACGCGCTTGGTGCACGTAATAGACACCAATAGGCCATGGGAGGAGCTATGTGAGCGCCTCGGGCCAATTGCGTGCAGTCTTTTAGAATAAGACGCACGTAAAGGCCAATGAGGGAGCTCAAAAGGAAACGCGCACACACACGAGCGTGTGCGATTCCTAGGTTAGCTCACATTCCCAGTTTTTTCACTTACTAAAGGTCTCGCGATCTGCAGTGCAACGCAGGTCGCGAGACCTAAAAAGAAAAAGGTTCACTTTGCAGGTTTGCATGTGTTTCCTAAGACCATAAAGTATTACCTATATCTCTTACACTCGTCATCTACCTTCCTCTTTCTATACCTAGTCTTCTGGCTTTCTGATATTTCCACCTTTACCTTATGCCTCTCTCCATCACACCTATCACTACCTCATTTCCAGTTCTACTTCACCTCTCTCAATATACTGTCTATTCACCTCTCTGTTTAACTCCTCATTTTCCCCAGCCCTTCAGTTGGTACTACTCAGCAGAACTGGGTATTGCTGTATAACCAGGGTAGTGCACGCAGAGAAAGAGGGAAGGTGGGACAAGGCAGGGAAGAAGGACAAGGCGGGTAAAAGAAATAAGGAGGAAATTATTAGATTTCATCCAATGGAATGGCGTAAATCCTCAGAACATCACATTGGTTTTCATTGCTGCTCCAAGAATGGCATAAGTAAACATAACTAATGCTACAATCGAAAACACAATTCCCGTATGGTTTATTGTGATATTATGTGCTAGATCACAAAACATCAACCAAAGCACCCTTACCTTACCACTATAAATGTAAGAAATAGGCAGGTTACACACAGAATTCCATGTCAAATGTTGTTGCAATTCAATGTACACAATTCACCCAAGGAATGTTTTTAGAGCATGATTACCATTTGTATTATGTTATGATATAGGCTTGAACATAGGCGCTAACAAACATTTTCCCAGGAGCAACATCATTTGGTTTGTGTTGTGACCAAGTGCCACGTTGATACCAGAAGGGTGGCAGTTGGGGATAAGGTGAGTGCAAGGGAAATGAGGCATATACATCTAGTCTCTGAATTGCACAATGTGAAACCAAACACTTGGGATTAATACCGGTTTTGTATCTTAATCAGATCGTTTGATTCTATTTGTTTGTTTTATTTCACTTTCCGACCTGTTTCTTCATTATCACATATGAAGAACTCGAAATACATGACTTCAGTATGGGTGCTGTACAAAACCTTCTCCTGTGTGAATGATTGACACAAACAGGATGTTTTATGTTGTCTAGGGAAAGAAAAGGGGGTGCTGAAAAATTACGAGAGAAGAAAAGAAGACGGCTTGAAGAAGTGAAATAAAAAAAGAACATTTTCGACATGTTTATAACACAGACAAAAAATCTGTGTCACAATGCCTGAACTACAGCAGTGGGTCCTCTCTCTTTAGGTGCAAATATTTTGGCCATTACTTTGACAGAAGACTGAAAGTGCAAGCAAATGATAGAAGAACATGATTGTGAAAGAATGGTAGATATAGAGTCAGAGGAAGCAGGAGTCCTGTCTATTGATGCAACTAAAAGTGTCACTAGTGAGCAGGACTTACAAATCAGTACTTCTGCAAGACGTGGACCAAATGTGGAGGAAGCAACAAATTCCAGGGCAAAGGCCACTCCAGCAAACAAAGAAACTGAATCCACTGTGTCAGGGAGATCTGCATCCATCTTATTGAATTTGCCAGAAGCTGGGATCCACGATATGATTGAGACACAAGGAATGGACCAGACACAGATAGTTGACCTCTACTTTCAATGGCAAACGCATGACCAGCTTTCTGCTTTCTTTCACTATCACCCGATCCAACCTTCCAAAAGTCAACAGTATAATGGGCAGTTGGCAGTCAAGAGGAAAGATGGGAGTACGCGACACTGATTAAGCTTTTTGGAAATCTAAAAAGCTTTCTTTTGCAAAGTTTCCTTGGCATTTAGCAAATGTGAAGAAAGTGGTCTTTTTATTTGAGGGCTGAAAAACTTTAGGCACTTGTACATGCGCATTACAGAGCATGAGGCATCCCAATTCAACAAAAGAGGCACTGATTTGTATATGATGACCATCTCTGGAGTTGACATAACCACTCTCCTCTTCTCTCGGCAGACAACTTGTGCAGTACAAGTCAGAAAGAGGAGAGAAATATTGAGGAGTGTGATTGAAGTTATTAAACTGATTGGTAAAAGGGGGCTTACCTATCGGGGAAATCAGAATCTGTGTCTGAGTTGGATAATGATTTAATGGATCATGGGAACTTACTTGAAATCATCATTCTTCTGTTAAAATATAACCAACCTCTTAAACAACACATTGAGTCCCTCACTTACAAAGCAAAACAGAAAGGTGGCCGTGGTGAGTCTGTAACATTCATGTCAAAGACCACAAATGGCTATGTAATGGAAACAATTTCCAAACTGATAAAAAGTCACATTACTAAAGAAATAAAGGATGCAGGTACATACTCAATCCAGATAAACTCAACTCAAGATATAAGTATTACTGACCAGTGTTCCATTATCATCCGATATGTCACAGACACTGTACATGAACGCCTAATAGCAGTCAGAAATTGCACTTTGCCAACTGGAAAAGGATTGTTCGAGTTGGTACAAACTGTGATTCAACAAAATGGTCTTGACATAGCTAAGTGCATTGGAAATTCGACTGATGGTGCTTCCAACATGCAAGGCCAGTACAATGGACTCAGTACTTGGCTAAGCAAAAAATCTCCAAGTCACAGACATGTCTGGTGGTATGCACATGTGTTAAACCTTGTACTTATTGATGTGACCCAAGCATCTCTAGCGTCCACCTCTCTCTTTGGACTGCTGCGCTCTTGTGCAGTCTTTCTCCGGGTGTCATAGAAAAGGATGGATGTTTGGCGTGAACTGGCAAAGGATGGTCAGACTGTCCAGTTCATTGGAGAAACAAGATGGTGGGCAAAATATGCTGCTCTCAAGATAGTTTTTGGCTCTTTCAATAACCCTGCCAATGCTATGTTTATTGATTTGGTCAAAGTCCTTCATAAGATTTCATCTGACAATCTTAGATTTATTCTAAACGTACCGTACCAAGCCTTACAATTTGCTGAGGGGCTATGTAAATTTCAAATAGTCCTAACAGCCCCATTGCATCTTCGCATGTTTGCTTCAACCACACCACTGTCTAAGTATCTCCAAACAAGTGGAATGGATATCATGCAAGCACAGAGAATGGTGTCAGACACTATAAAACTCCTTGCCAAAGATTCTCGTAATTTTTATGCTGTGTACTCTGCCGCCACAACATTTTCAGAGTGGGCCAACAAAGGTTTAGAAGAAAGGAACTGTGACCAAGAAGTACAAACAACACTTCCAGATGGGAAATTGTCCTTTAAAAAGATGCCTGCGATGAGCACAAAGGATGAGCCTATAACCCTAGCTAAAGATCAATTTCGTACTGGGGTGCATAATACAGTAATGGACATGGTTAGTCAAGGTCTGATCACTTGTTTCAAGACACACTTAACTTTGGCAGCAGATATAGCATGCCTGGACCCAAAGAACTTCAATCAGAGTCTCCCAGGTAATGATCTTGTGAGACTTTGCTCCTTGTTGCAAAACATAGATAAGTCCATAATTGTGCAGACCTTGCAGCAGGAACTTCAAGATTTTGCTTCTAAATGGTCAAATTTAAAAAGGACACTACCTGAAGAGTATGACAGAGAAGACCAGACTAATGAAGACAAACCACTTCAAGTAGAAGAATTTGACCAAGAACCTGAGGCTAGGCTCACAAAATGCAATACTTGCCGTGACTGTGCTGTCTGTTGTTACTCTAGTTTGAAAAAATACTGTCTTTTTAGCAGTGCCTCTTAGCATTTGTATTTGGCATACAAATATGTCTTGACCTCATCCTGTACACAAGTAGCCTGTGAGAGAAGTTTTTCTAAACTGAAGTGCATCAAAACCCGCCTAAGAAACCAAATTGGTCAGGAAAACCTTGAAGCTTTATGCACATGTTAGTTGAATGGAATGTGCTGTCTCAGTTGAAAACCGATGACATTATTGACTTAGTTGCAAAAAAATTGCATTGCTGCAGGAACGTTCGATTGAGCAATCCTTAGTCTCCCAATGGCCCAGACTTAAAGGCAGCAACAGATATGAACAAAACTGTGTTTTTTTTTGTATATAGACATCAACTGCTGGCTGTGGAATAAATGTATGACTAGATTGTACAGAGACATTGTTTCAGCATTCTTTACACGCCAGACTGCCTTTTCCTCGTTTGTGAATTACTACTTTTGTTATTACATGTTCTATTCCCAGAGATTCCAGTCTTACCCTTTCTCCTTGACTTTGTACTAGATTTCTGATTCTGATTTATGTGATGATCAGAGTCTATGACATAGCTGGTTGGGAAAGAGTATCTAACAACATTGTGCAGGGCGTTAAGACTACAAGTAAGTATTCAGTTTTCACAACTGCAGTGCTCCTTGTCTTTACCAATGTTACTGACTTTGTAAGCTTTAAAGGGCTTAATTTACTAAATAGTTCTCTATAAATTAGACCTTCAAAAGTAACCAAATGGTGTTTCATTAAAGAGCACACCCCACAAATTCGTGGGTCACACTCTGCAAATGTGGGCCACACCCTGCGAACGTGGGCCACACCCTGCGAACGTGGGCCATGCCCCGCGAATGTGGGCCACTTTTTTTGTCAGTGCTGGGCCGAATTGTGATCCCAGTACGACCCTTGGCTAGGCCCCAACTCAACAAATTGGTGATGAGGTACGGACATACCCTGTGACATTTTCCTCTTCGGCTGTAGCAGTCAATAATTCAGATGAATCACAGCAGATTAGACTATCAGGCTTCTTGGCAGAGTTGCGCAGTAGGTAGGGCATTAGTCCCTTCACAACAACCCACACCATGGGGAGCCTCTGATGCTGGTGCAGAGGTCAGGAGCAGCACAAGTGGCTGAGCAGCTGGTGACTCCTTGATGGAAAAAGACACACAATTTGAAAAGGCCGCTGTGCCACCGAGTGACGTAAAAGGGACAGTGTACGCTCCACTATTTCAATGTGATCACATTACAACAGCACTGTCTCTGAAGGGGAGAAGGGACTCGTGACTCCATAGTGGGGCCCTCAGGGAAGATGTACCACCCACAGAGCAAGCTGAAAAGCATCCTGGCTTGCAAGCTGTCATGAGTGTGCCCACAAGCATGCCGGGCAAGAATGCACACTGCTCCAGGCGCACAACTCCCATTGGGCTGAAAGGGCTTCAGCCCCCCCCGTTGTGTGTGTCAGCCCGGGCTGAGACAGCTTACCGGGCACACACACAGCTGCACCTGACCTGAGTACTTCACAGGTCTTTAAAAGACCATTTACTTGCTGACGAGGCTTTGTTGTTTTCTCACCCCTTCTTAGAGCCCCTGCATCTCCACTCTGACAATCTCTGGAAGAATTAGCCCCACCCCCGACAAGTTTAGTAGCCCCCCCCAACCCCCGAAAAGTGGCATACATGCAATCACGCCTTTTGTCATCTAAGGGGCCCCTTCAGCACAAGCGTTTAAATGGAGGCTATGTGTGGAACAGTTAAACCTCCACTTCACAGCTATGGTAGTGGGGGACGACTGAAAGAGGGCATTACCACTACATCTGGTAGGAATGTAGGAATAGGCATCCACAAGCTACTTCTTACCCAGGAAGAAGTGGCCCCATGTACGTATGCCACAATTGTTGCAGCGCCCAACACGTATGTTTAGCCAATGGCAAACTCTAAATAGGAAAGGTTCGTCTTCTGCCAAGACAGATAAGAACTTGATGCATCTCTCAACAACTTATATTCAGGGCTAAAAATGTGTGGGTCCATGTACGTACACTATTGAGCAGGAATAGATAAGGGCTGAAATAATACAATGGTGTACATTATCAAAATTAAGGGAGCACATACTCCAAGAGCCAGGGAAATCACTACAGGACATAGTGACGCTAGACTGCACAAAAGAGCTGTCAAACGCCTGAGCATCACACATAGAAGCTGTGTTGAGTTAGAAGGAACCAGTGAATAAAATCACACAATTTAAACTCAATGACAAAAGCAAGAGCACAGCAGACCTCCTGTTATTGTGGAGGCACAGCACACCAGCAGAGTGAGTGCCTGGCCAGGGAAAGAAATATGCAGCAAGGTGAACCATTTTGCATGGGTTTGTGGTTCTATGCGAAATGGCAAATTCCCTGCCGCACCTGATATCATGGTCATCTCGGAAGTCCCAAACGTCAATGAGAGCGACATGGACTATAATATGGCCAAAGGAACAGTTCGCACAGTATTTACAGTAGGCTGAGTGCACACCAACCTCTTTCACCACCAAAATGTCAGGTAATAGTGGGGAGATAAGCCATGAATGGCTATCATAGAGACATGAGCCTCAATTAATAGGTCGAGGGAGACATATAAGATCCATACAAGGCCTGCCCTCCAGGCAGCAAAGAGAAGGTTTATGCCTAGTAACAGTCACGTTCACTCCAATTAGCTGGCATATTTACCAGATAGCTTGCATGATCGCACTGCCATGTTGACCAACGTATTTGTCACAGCAGGGGGCACTGCCATGATTCTAAGTTGCCATATTGCGAAAAGTCTAGGACTAGTGCAGTTTGCTTTGGGGGTACACGCCACAGAACTACAGGGCCTCCTTGAAACCTTCCAGGACATTTTCAATGATATAGGGTGTCTGAGGGGCAAGACAGTTACCCTTAACATCAATAAACAAGTACAACCTGTGGTGTTGAGGCACTGGAGAGTGGCATTCTCACTGAGGTCCAAGGTGGAGGAGGAGCGCAAAAAGCCTAGTAGAAGTATCGCAGTGAAATCTATGAGATTTCACTGCGTCACTAAATTTCACTGCGTCACTTCTAGGACGCCGTTGCGTCAAAATCTTGCGCCTGCCTCACCGCAGACGAAAGACTGACGCAGACCCTTTCACATGGGGCTTGCCCCATGTGAAAGGACGCATTGCTGGAGTTGTGTCACTTTTGTGACACACTCCAGCAGTGCGTCACTTTTGCGCTTACAGATACGTCAGAAATACTGACGTATCTGTAACTCCTTGTGACATGATGCGTCATACCTTAAATATGACGCATCAGGTATGTCGCAAGGAGAAGTGATGCATCGCTGCATTAACGCAGCGATGAGTCATTTCTCATAAATGAGGCCCAAAGTCTTTATGGTATACGTAATGTCAATGTTTCTGTGCCTGTCATCGCTGTGTTGAATTTATTGTATATTGGGGAGGAATGTAACGTCCCTGTGAAACAATTGGCTGTTACTACATCGCTCATTAAAGCACAACCCCAACCTGTGTTTCTAGGAGTATTAGTTTGTGTCAGGTGGTCATATGACCGAATAAATAAAGGTAACGATGCGGCCTGGGGGAAGGTCCTTAGCCAGTGGTATGACTCTTGCCTGGCCTGTAATTATTTAGTGTGGACAGGGCTAGGCAAAATTCGTAAAAATGCATATTATTTCTTAATTAGCCATAAAGCGATGGAGTGCATAGTTGAACGTGTGTGGTTGTGTTTCTTAGTAAGAGTGCACCTGTGTCTGATCTTCTTGTGAGTATACTTCTCTTTCCTGCAAGCATGCCTGTTTACTCATAGGTACACCTCTATTTTGTTAGGTCACATGTGATTCTTTGTACATGAACTGACATTGCCTCCTGTGAATATTGTCTGTTTCCTCGTGTGAATGCACTGGTTACTCCCCCGAGAGTGCGCCTGTGTTTTCTCCTCAGTCTGGGGATTCCTCTGTGAGTGTAGCTGTTTCTTAATCGTGTGAGTGCATTTGTTGTGTGATCTCCTGAGAGTATGTTTTTATTTTCATTTGAGTGTTTTTGTTACCTCCTGAGATTAGGCCCGTTTCATCTTGCAAGGGTGCTTGTTTTTTCCCACCTGTAAGCACAAATTGAACTTTTCTTAAGAGTGTGGCTATTTCCTCCTAGGAGGGCATTTGAGATTCCGCTGCAGAACCCTCGGGTTTCCTGCTTAGTGCACACATTTCAGGTCTGAGAGGGCCCCAGTGTGTCCTCCTCTGAAAGTGGCTGCATTTCCCCACTTTAATGCACATGGATTCCCTTCTTGAGAGATTGCCTTTGTAAATCGCCACTACGATTCTTCCTTAGGGTGATCCTGTGTTCCCTCCTGTGGCTGCAAATTAGATGTCTTCATCGGGTAGGTTCCCGAGTAGGTTGCTGATTTGGGCTTCAAAGCAATGGCAGATGGAACAGTGATCCCCCTGCTCCTGGGGCCATTGTTTCAATGTCCTCCATTTGTTTTTGGACATGAAGGATATCCGGTTTATTTGGGCTTTGCCATGTTAGTACTGCAGGAGCATGGATCCGCAGTGCAACCCTCCCATCTGACGAAAGCGCATAGGAAGAGAGAGTAGGGAATGCTCCAGATCTGTAAAGAGTGATCCAGTGGTCTCCACATCTGTCCTGTTCCTTGGGGGCTCCTCGGTGATGGGATAGGTAGGGCTGCAAGGTGCAGGACTGTTCTATATTTATAGAAACTGTTGTAATCTCTTACTCTGTTATGTATTCTTAGTGGTACAATCTGACCCCCCTCTGGACCCTTACCTGTTGGTGTGTTCCTCTGGAGTCTGCTTTAGAATGTTGAGCTTCTCCAGGCAGTCCGGAGAGTGGGTGACTGAATAAAGGTTGTTCTTACTTTCTCCTGGTGTCAAGGATCTTCTTTACAACACTGGCGACGAAATTGGCGAAAGGGGCCATTCTGTCACCCCCCCTTTCTGTGCTCTCTCCGTTTGCTGCAAGTTCCAGGTGAATCAGATGTGCCATTTGAAGAAAATTCGGAATTGGTAACTGGTGTGAAGAGGACTCGTGTCCCTACTGATAGTACTTTGATTATTTTGTGCGGGGAGTACTTCATTGCCTGTGCTGGACCGTAAGCCTCACACGAAGTGGCTGGCTTTGGCGTGAGGTGTGGTCTTTGCCTTGTCAGAGACTGCTTTCCTGGAGGTACACCATTCCTTGGCTTCGCTGGCACTAGGAGGGATTTGGCCGGTGAGTCCTGTGAACTTTGAAGTCCCTGTGTCCTGGGTGCAGGTTGCGGATCCCCTGCAGAGTATCCAGCCCCTGCCTGCACCGGGATCGCCTGCGTTGTTCCACGTTTTGGGTGAAGGAGGCAGTGATTGGGGACGGTGCTCTCGCCTCAGAACGTGGAGGTGCTGTTTCTAGTCCTCCGATCCCTAAGTGCTCTGTCCCGCATTCCATATTGCTGCAGTCAGACTCTTCTTCCGGGGAATCTCCTCTGTTTGCTCCGCCTTGGGCCCTGCCTCCATACACTGCTTCACGTTGCCTGACCGCCTGCCGAGGGCCGGGTGTAGTTCCTCTCAGAGTGTCCCGCCAGTCCAGCAGCGTGCACGGAATCCCCCTGGAACGGGGGGCAGCTTGGCAGTCATTCCAGTCAGCAGGAGAGGCGCGCTCCATTCTCCTCAGAGCAACCTCGTCAGTTTCCCTTCCGCCAGCAAAGGATCCGGTGCGGGGAGGCGTACCACATGGGTTCCCATGAAGGGCGAGAGCAGGCTAGCTGCGGGTAGCGCTGGCCCCAAGATCAACCCCAGGCCGAGACACAGTGCGGGGTTCCATCGGCAGTTGGGGCGCCCCATCTCCTGAACACCCTGTAATGAATAGGGGCACACTACAGGTGGCAGGTTGGCCGCTAGCGTCTTTGCGCCTTGAGTTGGTAAAGACCATTGTAATGGTATATGGTTGATTTTCTTAAGTTTGCTCCCCCTCGCCACACTGAGCGTGCTTGCAGGCACAGCTTCTTCCCCGGTCCCCAATCGGGCTCCCTAATGAGTAGGCTGGAGGAAGCAGGGCAAGTAGGGGGTGGCGGTGAGCGGAATTATTTTAACCCGCTGCAATATTTCGTGCCACCCCAACCCCGCTGCTCCGGAATGGACAAAATACACTCTTGTGCTCTCGTATGGGGGGGGGGCTAAAGTGGCGCTGCGACGGAGGGGGAGCACACTGTTCCATGATTAGGTGAGTGAGGGGCCAGCCGTTGGCAGCGCTGCCCCCCCCCATAGGCGAATACTGGGCATTGCTGTCGGCCCCAGCAGAGGGGTCGATCGGCGAACTCGCACCCTCCGCTCTCCTTCTCACAGAGTCAGATGCCGGAGGTGAGCCACCGGATATGGGGAGAGCGCCAACAGAGAACAAGGGTCGTCCCCAGCGTGCTCGTGCGACCGGAAGATTGGTGCGATTTTGGAAGGCTACATACGCCATGAATATTACGAATGGACCGTATTGTGATCTCATGCTTACCGTAATGCAAATGGATTAGGAGAAACATTCCCTGTGTCTGATAGATTTGAGCGCCTACTCTACGTTCTCAATATTTTCTTGAATAGACTATTTCTGATAAACATCGTCAATTGTGGACGTTGTGAAAATATCCAGGCTTACACTTAGTGGGAAAATGGAGATTATCTCATGAATAATATACGGTTCCATCAGTGCAGTTACTATTTGAAGGTTGACGTGAACACTTGTCAAAATATTACAATCAAGCCCTGAAGAAGTCCCAAGATGGATGAAACGCGTTGGCGGCAGGCAATTCCATCGTTTTTTAAAGAAATAAAGTATCCGAATAATAAAGAATGAAATAATCTTCAATCAAGTTTCTGAGACTGCTTATCTTTGAGAAGCCATTTATTGTTGCATTGTGTTGTTCAGTGTGATTTGATGTACTTGAACATTTATATATATCATATACTTATAAACTTTTTGTGCAGGGTCAATTTGTGTTTTTTTGGTTACAAGTAATTTTTAATCACTATTGTGGGATGTATTTGGGTCACATCCCAGACCCAACGCACAGGGATTAGAACAGAATAGGCTGATATCAGCAGTGATGTTTAGTGCTGGTGTTGCATAGCTCTGACCCTATGCAGTAGACTCTGGCCCAGCATGATGCCGCAACCCCCAGCCAGCGAGCATGCGGGGAGGGTGCCCTGAGCGCACTGGGGCCCTCATCAGCGAACGGGGCCAGTCTGTCACGACGTAGTCTTTAGTAAGCGGGGACGTCACGTCGATAGTAGGCGATAAGAGAGAGGAGGTGCGGGGGCACCGCGACGGCGCTGCCTCCGGCTGCGAAATGCAACAAAAAACAACAATGTGAAGACAGAGCAGGCAGGGAGCCGAGGTGGGATGCATCTTGTTCGGCAGTCTGGCGCTAATGGGGTTGTACCCCCCTCCCTCAGTGAGGTGCTTGCACATGGTGGCCCAGTAGTTGAGGTCTCTTGCTCTCACCCCCCCCACCCCCCCATGTATGTTTCACACAAGTGGTTGTGCTGGAATCTGACATAATATCGACAGACAGAATATCTACCTACAAAAATATCGATACAAAAATATCGAAGTCAAAAATATCGGAGTTATATCTTCATAAAGGTAAGTACAAAAATATCGAAAATTTAATATCGTAGTACAAAAATATCGAAAGTAAAAATATCGTTTTTTAAAATGTATTAATAATATTGTAAAAATAGTTTAAAAATACATATATTTTACATATATTAAATAAAAACATTAAAACATATTTAGAAAATTATAACTAATACATATACATTTAAAATAAATTAAAAACTACATATAAATTAATATATATACATACTCCACATATTGCAACAGTAGGAAAATCCTTGGATAGCGTAGGGGTAAAATGTACTATTCCCACTCCAGAGGGTGCAACAGTAGGGAAAGCGTTAGATAGCGTAGGGGTTTAAATTACTATTCCCACTCCAGAGGGTGCAACAGTAGGGAAAGCGTTGGATAGCGTAGGGGTAAAAATTACTATTCCCACTCCAGAGGGTGCAACAGTAGGGAAAGCGTTGGATAGCGAAGGGGTTTAAATTACTATTCCCACTCCAGAGGGTGCAACAGTAGGGAAAGCGTTGGATAGCGTAGGGCTAAAAATTAATATTCCCACTCCAGAGGGTGCAACAGTAGGGAAAGCGTTGGATAGCGTAGGGGTAAAAATTACTATTCCCACTCCAGAGGGTGCAAGAGTAGGGAAAGCGTTGGATAGCGTAGGGGTAAAAAATACTATTCCCACTCCAGAGGGTGCAACAGTAGGGAGAGCGTTGGATAGCGCAGGGGTAAAAATTACTATTCCCACTCCAAAGGGTGCAAAAGTAGGGAAAGCGTTGGATAGCGCAGGGGTAAAAATTACTATTCCCACTACAAAGGGTGCGACATTACGGAAAGCGTTGGATAGCGTAGGGGTAAAATTTACTATTCCCACTCCAGAGAGTGCAACAGTAGGGAAAGCGTTGGATAGCGTAGGGGTTAAAATTACTATTCCCACTCCAGAGGGTGCAACAGTAGGGAAAGCGTTGGATAGCGTAGGGGTAAAAATTACTATTCCCACTCCAGATGATGCACCAGTAGGGAAAGCGTTGGATAGCGTAGGGGTTTAAATTACTAGTCCCACTCCAGAGGGTGCAACAGTAGGGAAAGCGTTGGATAGCGTAGGGGTAAAAATTACTATTCCCACTCCAGAGGGTGCAACAGTAGGGAGAGCGTTGGATAGCGTAGGGTTAAAAATTACTATTCCCACTCCAAAGGGTGCAACAGTAGGGAAAGCGTTGGATAGCGTAGGGGTAAAAATTACTATTCCCACTCCAAAGGGTGCAACAGTAGGGAAAGCGTTGGATAGCGTAGGGGTAAAAATTACTATTCCCACTCCAGAGGGTGCAACAATAGGGAAAGCGTTGGATAGCGAAGGGGTTTAAATTACTATTCCCACTCCAGAGGGTGCAACAGTAGGGAAAGCGTTGGATAGCGTAGGGGTAAAAATTACTATTCCCACTCCAGAGGGTGCAACAGTAGGGAAAGCGTTGGATAGCGTAGGGCTAAAAATTAATATTCCCACTCCAGAGGGTGCAACAGTAGGGAAAGCGTTGGATAGCGTAGGGGTAAAAATTACTATTCCCACTCCAGAGGGTGCAAGAGTAGGGAAAGCGTTGGATAGCGTAGGGGTAAAAAATACTATTCCCACTCCAGAGGGTGCAACAGTAGGGAGAGCGTTGGATAGCGCAGGGGTAAAAATTACTATTCCCACTCCAAAGGGTGCAACAGTAGGGAAAGCGTTGGATAGCGCAGGGGTAAAAATTACTATTCCCACTACAAAGGGTGCGACATTAGGGAAAGCGTTGGATAGCGTAGGGGTAAAATTTACTATTCCCACTCCAGAGAGTGCAACAGTAGGGAAAGCGTTGGATAGCGTAGGGGTTAAAATTACTATTCCCACTCCAGAGGGTGCAACAGTAGGGAAAGCGTTGGATAGCGTAGGGGTAAAAATTACTATTCCCACTCCAGATGATGCACCAGTAGGGAAAGCATTGGATAGCGTAGGGGTTTAAATTACTAGTCCCACTCCAGAGGGTGCAACAGTAGGGAAAGCGTTGGATAGCGTAGGGGTAAAAATTACTATTCCCACTCCAGAGGGTGCAACAGTAGGAAGAGCGTTGGATAGCGTAGGGTTAAAAATTACTATTCCCACTCCAAAGGGTGCAACAGTAGGGAAAGCGTTGGATAGCGTAGGGGTAAAAATTACTATTCCCACTCCAAAGGGTGCAACAGTAGGGAAAGTGTTGGATAGCGTAGGGGTTAAAATTACTATTCCCACTCCAGAGGGTGCAACAGTAGGGAAAGGGTTGGATAGCATGGGGGTAAAAATTACTTCCCACACTACTCCCCCTTTAACACACAAAACACTACACATACAAAAAACAAAATTAATATAAATTTCTATTAATCAATTAATAACAATTAATATTACTAAATAGATTTAATTATAAATGAACTAATTAACACATATTAATTACTAATTAATTAACAATAAATACCAACAAATAAATACAATCTCTTTAATTAATTAAATTTAATTATATCACACCCTATCCCCCTATAAACACACAACCCACTACACATAAATAAATCACATCATTTAATCACTTAATAATATTTAATTACCAATTAATTATTAATTAACAATAACAAAAACATTAAATATATTAGCACATTAACTCTAATTAATTTAATTAAATAATTAATAATATTTAATCACCAATTAATTATTAATTGACAATAACAATAAATTAAATATATTAGCACATTAACTCTAATTTATTTTACTAATTAATATTATTTAATTTCCAATTAATTAATTAATAACAAAAATGTATATATATTAAAACATTAACTCTAATTAATGTAATTAACTAATTAATATAAATTAATTACCAATTAATTATTAATTAAAAATATTTACAAAAATATATTAATTAATTATTATTAAATTACTTCCCACCCTATTCCCCTATAAACCCACAACCCGCTCTGATACTAAAACGCAAAATGTAAACAAATTTACTAATTTTCAAACATACATTACAAATCATATTTAACAAACATATAAACAAAATAATAAAATACATAACACTAAACAAAATTTCGATATTAGTAAATTTCGATATTTTCGATATTAGTAACATACATACCTTAAAAAAAACGATATTCTGTCTGTCGATATTTTGGACATCGATATTCTATACCATCGAAATTAAAACATCGATATTATTGTATATCGATATTTTAATTTCGATATTTTGTCTCACTACCGTTGTGCTGGGGTGTCGCCTTGTTGCAGTGAATCTGTATGGAGTCCATGATTGCAATGACTAACAATATATGCTGTCTTTGCCACCCCCAGAGATTATCGTTAATTTCATAAAGTGGAGGCTCCAAGTGCAGGCTATTCAGCCAGTGGCAAGGCAGAAAGCAGGACAGGGCGGCAGACCCACAGAGGTATTTGGCGGGGCAAGCTTAATGGAGTGGGCCACAGTGGGGGTTGGGGGGGCACAGAGGTTGGAGGGGAGACACGGCGCAGAAGTTCATGCAAGAGTGTACCAGAATGGGCGGGGAGCCTTGAGGCGGAAACCCTGAGGGAACATAACGTTTGTCAATTTTATCACTGAGGTTCACGGGCAGTTCGCCCAAACCCCGATCGGGAGGATGGACGGAGGCAGCCGGGCCGCACAGACATCGGAATCAGTGAGGTGTCGAGGCGGGGCTCAGTTGTGACTGGGGGGGCAGGTCTGGGGGTTGAGGTGGTGCCAAGCCGCTCTGAAGGTCCGTGCTAATCGTTGTTCTTTCCAGGAAAGGGGAACAGACGATTGTTAGACGGTCGCTTCAGGCAGGAGCAAGCCACGGCGGAATCAGTTGGGGTAAACAAGAACACAAAATCACTCCCCGTCTACCCCCCCTTCCCCGGTCATCACGCCCCTCCATAATCCCATTACCTCTGGTGGGTGACCTCGTAAAGCGACTTAAATGCTTAACCCTGGTTTTTCATTTACAGCAAAGAGTGCCCCCTCCTTTTCACTTGCCTGCAAACACAGACACTGCATCCACCCCACAAGGCCAACCTTTGACAGATGTCCGAAGTCAGCATAAATACTTTGGCAGGCTATGGTGAGCCAGGAAGCAAGGACAGAAGTAAGTACTGGCGAACGCAAGGGGAATGGACTATGGCAAAACAGAACGGGGGTAGATGAGCCCGCTAGTCAGCGGTAGGGCCCAATGGGTCGGATACTCATGATCCTTTATCTCTGCAGGACCCGAGTGAAGGTTTCTGCACTACGAACCAGAGGCATGGATAGCCAGGGATCCCCTCCCCTCCTGTTCTTCCAAATCACCACAGTGGAAGAGTCACAGCCGGCACGTCGCAAGAGGCAATCTGGGCAGACTTTTGGGAAATGGCGAAGGCCAGAGGAGTCTCCAGGGCCAAAGGGATGCTTGACGCCCGTGAACAAGCCGGCTCTGGTGTACTTGAGGAGGTGCCTGCTGCGGCTACAGCAGTGCCAGTTGAGGCAGCAAGCACTTGGGAGGTCGAAGCGTGCTCGCCGGCCAACAAACAGGATTTTCCAGCAGAGCCTCCAGTACAGAAGGTCAGGGTGACTTCCCCTCCATGAGCAGCGGTGCCTGCGGTCATCCCGGCTGGCCCGCCACCCCCTATCACAGTAAGCCACACGAACTCTGATAAATTCGGTAAGATGATGGACTCTATGTTGAGCATCTTGGATGACTTTAAATCACATTTTGGTAATACTGTACAAACACCCACGCCTTCGGCCGATGCACCTAGGGGGGAGGGTCCACCATCCGTTGTGCCAGTTTGGGGGAACAGGCTGGCAGCGCTAGTGCTCAGAAATTACCAGGCTCAGCAGCTGCCGGATCTACTGCAGGGGCGCAGCAGGGATGCACCGCTCAAACGGCAATAGAGCGCGACAACAGGGGTGCCCCGGCCAGGAGCAGCAATACAACTGCAAGCGCGCAATCACTGGCTACACCCATCGCACAGCGACCAGCAGTTGCCCCCCAACCCAGTCCCAATCTGGCATACAAAGCTGCCCGCCATTGTGTAGCTCCTTAGATGCTCCCAAGCCCACTGCACCAGCAGAGGCAGCGAAGGCAGGCACAGTGCCAGCAGCGCCGCCGCCGCTCATCACAGTGGCACCGCTGGCATCAGGTTGCTGCTCTCTGGCTTGGGAAGTACTGTTGGCGGCTAAGGAAGGTATCTGGAGACGAGAATTTGTAGACATCTTTACCTTGCTAATGCACAGGCCGACTGACAAGAAACTAGGAAAATGAGGGGGAAGGACGAAGAAAAAAAGGTGAAATTCCAGACCTGGCCAGAAAAGACGATTAAGAACTGGGGTGATGCCTTCGCTATATTGGCAGCGGTGGTGACTGAGAAATTCCCAGAACAGGGTCCCACAATGTGGCAGTATTCTCGTTTAATCCATAATGAGGTTGAAAAAACAGGGGGCATCGAGTGGTATAACTACGATCGCGACTTCCGCAAGAGAATGGCAATGTGTCCTGACGTGGGTTGGGACCAAAAGAAAATCCAACTCTGGATAGAGCACATGGGGACGTTTACTGCAGACATCAAGAGGACCACGAAAAGTCAGAGGGGGCAAGGCAATTACAAAGGACAGAAGCAAGCAGGGAAGCGTCCTTTCAAGCAGTCCTTTCGTGGAGGCGGCCATCAGGGAAAGGGGGGCAAGCGATTTAACTCTAGCTCGTGCAGATTGTACAAACCAGGGTCATGCTAATGTGGAAAGGCTTGCAAGTTTGGGCACATTTGCAGCAAGTGGGGTCAGTCACCCGGCAGTGTCATGCAGCAACAAGCCAGCTGCCAGCAAGCAAGACAACTAACATGACTAAAAGAGCGGACCTCTTCCCTCCCACCCGACCACTTCCAGCCCCTCCCGATACCAGTGTCCCTGTTCCTCTCCCATCATCAGCCTCTACTCAAGTCAAGGGTTCTTCAGTAAAGGGCTCCTCACTGATTAGAATTGATAACCTCCTCCCCCTGCTCAGGGCGTACCCCAACACAAAGGACAGCAAGATTCTGGTGGAAGGTTTCATAGAGGGTTTCAAGATCCCATACCAAGGGCCACTAGTTTACAGGGACGCAGACAACCTGAGGTCAGCCAGAGAGCTTCCAAACGTAGTGCAGGAAAAAAAAACCCATGAAGGAGACGGTTCTGGGGAGGGCAGCAGGGCCATTTGACCACCCCCTTGAAAATTTTGTGGTATCTCCCCTGGGTGTGGTCCCCAAAAAACAACCTGGGTCTTTCCGCCTCATACATCACTTGTTATACCCAGAGGGCAATTCAGTCAATCACTAGCTGGAGGACGGAACGTGCTCCGTTTCGTACTGTTCATTTGACATGGCTGTGGATATGGTCAGGAGAGCAGGTTAGGGGGCCTGGCTGGCCAAAGTGGACAGGGAGTCAGCCTTCCGCTTGCTCCCAGTACACCCGGAGAGTCACCACCTGCTAGGCTTTACGTGGCAGAGCAAATTTGACAAGTGCATGCCGATGGGTTTCGCGGTGTCCTGCGCTTACTTTGATGCGTTTAGCAGTTTTTTACAGTGAGCACTCATCTGGTCATACAACACAGGTGGGGTCACGCATTACCTGGACGATTTCCTCTTCATAGGGAAAGCAGGGACTCAGGACTGCAGCAGAGCACAGCGTCACTTTCAGGAACTAGCAGGGCACTTGGAGTTTCCTTTGGCGCCGGGAAAGACAGAGGGTCCGGCGCAGGTCCTCACTTTTCTAGGCATCGAGATGGACACCTTCAAGAGCGTGTCCAGGCGCCCTGCTGAGAAGGCGCAGGCATTGCAGCTGGATATCCAGGCACTCCTGGGCAAGGACAAGGCCTGAAAAGGGCGTGAGTAATAAGGGACCAATGTGTCACGTGATCCAGTAAGGGGATCACCCCATAAGGGTAGCGCTGATTGAGTTCTCCACAGTGCTTGGCTTATCAGGTGGGCAGGGCAGCATAGGTTGGTTCAGATGGCTGCCCTTGGATCGCCTGTAAGATAACCCACCATATTTGCATACTTTTGTATGGGATAAACCTGCAGCAATATTTTCTATAAACAAAAGTTGTGTTGTGTTGTTTTTTTATTCATGCATACATACGCTGTTGTGGTGTGGGTGGGATGTTGTTTTCTATAATGGGACTAAGAGTGAATACAATATCGAAAAATAAGTAATGTAACAGTCTCGGTGGATGCAATCGAACCTTTAGCGGATGGGCCCGATTGGGACGGGCATATCAGGGGTTGGACGTCTATGGGCAGGTGCATCATATTGCATTATACGCTGATGACCTCCTGCTGTTTTTGGCGGACACTGCTGCCTCCCTATGGGGAGCTAAATCCCTACTTCAATCACTGAGCAAGGTGTCTGGCCTCAGAGTGAACTGGGCGAAGTCTTACCTGTTCCCAACTCGGGCGCGCGGAACATGCCCGCACTCTTCGGAAGGGGTGACCTGGGAGGAGAGGAGTCTTCGCTACTTGGGCACTTCGATCTACCATAATAGCATAGACATTCTGGACGGTAACATCGGATCGGCGATCAGACTCACTAAAACGAACTTTGACTTCTGGGGTACGCTTCCTGTGTCTCTGGCAGGGAGGGTGGCGCTCCTTAAGATGGTGACCCTACCGCGACTGCTCTATTTTTTCCAGATTGTTACGGTCTGGATCCCGGCGAGCTACTTTCGTCGTCTACGGACCATGGTGACCGTTTTTCTGTGGGGCTCGGGTAGACACAGAGTGGCACATACCACGCTTCTACGGCCTCAGGCTGAGGGGGGTCTCGCGGTGCCGGACTACGAGCTGTACTACCTGGCGGCCCAACTACAGTGGTTAACACAGTGGACAGCGAGAGCCATGAGGGAAGAGAACGGTTCTGGTGAACCGGCGGGGCCGGTGCAGGTGATCTCCCGGATTATTCTGGGCCTCCCGATGGGGGACCTCCATCTTACTCAGGAATTCTCGACGGTTCCGAAGTGTTGGAATAGATATCTGCAGAGAGGTCACATTGCGGTGCCATACGCATCAGAGATCCCGCTCAAGCTATGCAGGGCGCTCCCGCACGGGGGCGCATGGAACCGACTAGAGAACTGGGAGCACCAGGACCTGGCGACCGTTGGAGATCTGTATGACGACGGAGTTCTACTGCCTTTTACAGGATCGCTTTGACCTGCCGGGGGGAGACTTTCTCCTTCATGCGGCACTGACTGCGGCGATCCGTAAACATTGGAAGGCAGGTATGGCGGAACCTCCACTGTCCATGGGTTGTCAATACGTGGTAGTGGCCGCGGAGACGGTTAAGGCTATAACGTGCCTCTATAAACGCATGACTGCGGAAGCTCAGGCCCCGCTAACAGCTCTGAAGGCGAAATGGGAGGCGGACTTAACGACGAAGATCCCTGAGACGGCGTGGTCTGGTATAGTAGAACGGGCCTGGAAAGGGACGCGCAATGCGAGGTTTCAGCTGGTGCATTTTTACATCCTACATAGAGCGTACCTGACCCCTGACAAGCTCCATAGATATTTCCCGACACACTCGGCGGCCTGCCCGCGCTGTCTGGCAGGAGTGGCCGATTTCCAACACATGTTCTGGTCCTGCCCGGCACTGGGCTCCTTTTGGCAGGAGGTGGTGGAGAATCTGCGGGAGGTCACTGAGAGCGATTTGCAACCCACAATGGCACACTGCGTCCTACACTGGTTCCCACATACATCCAAAAACAAAATCACTAGTAAATTCCTAGATCTGGGTCTACTCCTAGCGAAGCGAGCCATAACGTCCCAGTGGAAGGCAAATCGGGGTCCCACGGTGGAGAGATGGCGGGCGGAGCTCACTAAATGGGCATGCTGTGAGGGGGAGATACGTCTGCAGCTAGCACTTAGGGCAGGCACTGATACTGCTCTGGAGCGGGCCCGGACCTGGGAGCGGTTGGTTCTCGAAATCACGCTTTCGGCCTCTGACAGCGAAGGCTCCCCCGCACGTAGTCCTGGTCCTTAGGCTCCTTGGCCTAGGTTGGTGTTCGGCCAGGTTCTTTTCTTGGATTGCCCCACGCCCCACGTGTTGGCTGCACTTTCCTATTGGTTACTCCTGATTGTCGGTCTCGGACCTGCACTGCCCGCGAGGGATTCTGGCTTGCTCTTGTGGAACTCTGACATGCCTGGGGGGAGGGGCGGGAGCGGGGGGGGGGAGTAGGGGCGGGAGCGGGGGGGAGTAGGGGGGTAGAGGGGTAAGGGATGGAGGGGCTTAGGGTGGGGAGTTTAGGAGGGGGGGGGGAGATGTTGGATGTTGTATTGTTCGGTGCTCTCTAGGACAGGTGCAATGGGAACCGGATGGTAAGAAAGGCAGCCCTGAGTACTACCTGAGAAGCAGTCGGCAAGCATTTCCAGCAACAAGCCAAAATATAGCTTACGGTGCCCGACGGTCGGCAAGCATTCCCAAAACGAGGTCAGAATGTAGCTTTGTGTACCATGCGCATGCAGGTTTTCTTGGCAACTTTGGTTTGGGTTCAGGTTGGCGGATATTTCCGCCCTGGTACGCCGGAACATGCTGTTTCGGGACCCCGTAACGGGTCCACATATGCGGGCTAATGAGTCGCCACGCTTGGGGAAAAAAATTTCTAAAGCTTGGGCAACTTTAATCGTGCGGTTTTGCAAACCGCGTCACGGACCCGAGTGGCTTGTATTTGAACATCGATCAGGGTTATAGCTTGAGGTCTGCACGCAGCAAGTATGGGGATTTATAACTGTAAGGCTTCGCACGCAACATGCACGCGTTCAGGAAGGGCTCATTCGCTGTAGCACAAACGCTGTCAGGAATGGCAACACAGTGTGATTATGGGGCAGAGTTCGCATAGGCTTCAACCCAGAGGGAGTGTTGTTTCACGAACCTTGCATCTACCCTAGGCCTTTGTGCAGCCTGCCGCCCTCCATCTACTCATGTCGGGTTGTGTCTGGTGCTGCCGATGGTGAAATACTTTAAGGGCATCACGTCCAACTGGCCAAATCAGTTCATTGCCAGGTCGACTGAGAGAGAACCTGACCGACTGCAAGGTTACAAGTGCACGCATAGGCACGTTGCAGGAACACGCGCCGGGTAAACAGGGCCAAACTGTCAAGGTTACAATTGTTTGGCTGCGCGACGGGGGTGCAATGTTAAGTTATGTGCGAAATAAAGGTTTAACACTATTGATTGAAGTCATGTTGCGTCACCTGGCTACATTAGGTTATGTGCGAAATAAAGGTTTAGCACTATTGATTGAAGTCATGTTGCGTCACCTGGCTACATGTATAATGCGTGTTCCCCATTTTTAGGCAAACCGGGATTGACAATTCAATAAAGCAGCGAGAGCACGGTGCCACCCCCTCAATTAGAAGGTAAGAAGGAAGAAGGTGGAGGGCGCGCCGAATTAAGAAAAGAGGGGTCCCTGTCAGCGACCGGGGGACCGGTGTTTATGGTCTGGTCTCCCTGGGTCCTCAATGATGGGCGGGACATTGGGTGGGCTTAAACTTAAATGATGTTTATATCAATCAATACAGGAGCGTGGCACACGGCCGGCGTCGCAGCACCGTATTCGTGGAATAGCGAGGTCCTAATTTATAACAGAGGCCGTGTAGGTCAAAGTAAGTATGAGAATGATAAATAAAACGCCAGCAGTTAGAATGAGGTTGAGGTTATGGGTCTACGGATCCAAGGGGGATTCGCTCAGATGGTCATGGCAATTTTTCTTGCAGGGAGTAAGGCCACTCGAGATGTCAGAACGGAGAACAGCTGGCGCAGGATCAGGGGCGGTTTCGGACGTACAAGCGGCGATTTTCTTACAGCTAGTGGAAACGAATGGCCTGGCATGGGCTACTGAATTGCTTAAGGGCACCACGGCGAACCCCTGTGTGAACAATGACATTATAGCACTGGACGAGGATGACACAGGTGGTGCGGGACACGCTAGAGCGTCTAAAAGGTTAAGGGTTACTACGAACAAGGAATTCCCGCCGCCGCCCAAAAAGAAAGGCGGTGCAAAAACGACGGTCGCAGTAGTACATGAGTTGCCTGGTCCTTCAAACTTGCCTGCAGTGGTACATGAGGTGCCTGGTCCATCAAACTTGCCTGATATCAGGCAACCGCCGCCGGAATACGCCACTAGAAGCGATCTTGGTAAGATCATGTCCACCTTGGAAGTGTTTATGAAAGAGATGAGGGAAAGTGTATTGTCCGCCGCTAGTGGGGGGGTAGGCCCTTCCAATGTGTGGGGGAACGGTGCCACAATTCCTGGCGCATCTGGAGCAGCCAGTGGGGGGCCGGAGGGCACTGACCTGTCCAACTTGCCTCTAGCCCCGCCGGTGCCCGTGACAGCACTACCAACGTTACCTGCCACACCTCACATGTCACCTGTTATTCCAGCACAGCCAGCTCCACCGGCACCACAACCATCGAACCCAGTGCCCCCCCCCCCCTTGGCGGTGCCAACGCCTCCTTCGAATACAGCGATTCCTTCTCCCACGGAACCAGCTGCTTCCCCAGCGCTGCCAAGCGATGAGGAAGAGGTGGTGTTGGACGCTCCTTTGTTGTCTGGCCGGTCCTCCTTGTCCTGGGAAGTCCCACTGGCGGCAAAGGAATTGATATGGAAACGGGAGTTCATCGTTATTTTCTCTCTACTCATGTTAGGGCAGCAAGGTGCGGATGTACGTAGGGCAGGTTTAAAAGAAGACGACAAAAAAGTTACATTTCAGCCATGGCCAGAAAAGTCCATTGACACGTGGTTGGAAGCATTTGCAATATTGTCTTCTGTTATCATGGAGAAGTTTGGGGACCAGGGACCGGCTTTAGTCCAGTATTGGAGGCTAATACACAATCAGGCGAAGAAGTGGGGAGGTTTAGGTTGGTTGGATTACGACAGGGAATTCCGGAAGAAAATGTCCAGATCACCTAACATGCGCTGGGACCACAAAGAAGTTCAGCTGTGGATGGACCATATGGGGTCCAGGGCGCTCCAAGGCGTAGCAACAAACAAAAAAGGGCAGGATGCACAGGTAGTGGCAATTGAAAAGAGCAGCACAACAGTTCAGGTAGAGCAAAGAAGTCCGCCCTTTCGGTGGGGCCAAAGGGGGAGGGGTCAAAGAAGGGGTGGCGGGAAGTCACCGGCGGGGTCATGCAGATTGTTTAACAGCGGGCACTGCCACTGGGGGAGATCCTGCAAATTCACGCACACGTGCAGCAACTGTGGTGGGCAACACCAGGCAGGAACTTGCAGGACGCCCAAAGGACATAAACAAGGTAGTCAGCACGGGGGGAGGGGCGGGTCCTGGCAGAATAAGTAACCCGGGGCCGTCAAAACCAAATCCCCCCCGCCCCAATTCCCTCCACCCCAACTCCGCTGCCTGCCAAGCCATCACCAGCCCCGTCCTACCCAAGCGCTGCTCACCCCAGTCTTTTAGAAACAAGGCCAAGCGCAGTGAAAGGGCCCTCACCGATAAAATTGGACGGATTAATTGGTCTGCTTAATAAATATCCCAACAGATTGGATGGGAGACTGCTCCTGGGAGGGTTTGCTGAAGGTTTTGTTATACCATACATAGGGGTGCCTGTGGCTCGAGATGCGGAGAACTTGAAATCAGCAAGGGACAATCCTGATGTGGTGAGAGCAAAGGTTTTTAAGGAGCTGGAGCTGGGGAGGGCTGCTGGCCCATTTTCACAGCCACCACCCCCTGGGGATAGTGCCCAAAAAAGAGCCCGGGGCGTTCAGGCTGATGCACCACCTGTCCTACCCCGAAGGAGAGTCGGTCAATCACAACTTAGAGGAAGGGGTGTGCTCAGTCTCGTACTGCTCATTCGATGTGGCCATGGACCTCGTACGCAGAGCTGACAAGGGGGCATGGCTGGCGAAAGCTGACATTGAGTCGGATTTTCGCCTCCTGCCAGTTCATCCCAGCAGCCAAAACTTGCTGGGTTTTAAACTAGGCAATGAATATTACTATGACAAGTGCATGCCCATGGGTTGCTCCATCTCATGCGCATTCTTTGAGGCCTTTAGCACCTTCCTACAATGGGTACTTCAAGAGATGGAAGGGGTTGAGAGCGTGACCCATTATCTGGATGACTTCCTTTTTGTAGGCAGAGCAGAAACACTAGACTGCGCGGAGGCGCTGGCGAAATTTCAAGAAATGTCAAAGTATCTGGGGGTGCCACTAGCTCCGGGGAAGACTGTGGGCCCAGCGCAGGTTTTAGTTTTCCTAGGCGTAGAAATAGACACGAAAGCAGGTGAGGCCAGGCTTCCAGCCGACAAAGTCACCGAACTGGCAGCTCAGATCAAAGTGGTGCTGGGTCAAGATAAGGTGTCACTGGATGACATACAAAGCCTTCATGGAAGACTAAGCTTCGCCACAAAAGTGATTCCAGCGGGTAGAGCTTTTGCGCACAGGTTAGCCAGGACAGCAGCAAAAATAAAACGCAGACACCATCAAGTGAGGCTGAGTTTGGGGGTCAAAGAAGACCTAAAGTTGTGGGGGGAGTTCCTTGAACAGTTTAATGGCTCCGTGATATGGAGGGATCCCTGGACCAGCAGCCAGGAGCTGACGTTGTTTACTGACGCGTCGGGCAGGGAGGGTTTTGGCGCGATCCTTGACAGGGAGTGGTGCGCAGCGGAATGGCCAAATGCATGGAGAAAGAAAAAGATAACTGCCAACATAACGGTATTGGAACTCTTCTCAATCATAGTGGCTTTCCACCTCTGGCCTGCCTTGTTAACTGCAAAAAGGGTGGTCCTGTGGTCCGACAACATGGCAGTGGTCCAGGCCATCAACACCCAGTCGGCCTCTTGTGCACTTGTGTTATGCTTACTTAGGGAACTTGTCAAAGTATGTCTGTACAATAACGTGGAATGTAGGGCTAGGCACATCCCAGGAGTCCAAAATACGGTTGCTGACGCACTTTCACGTTTTCATTGGCAGCGGTTTCAAGAGGCTTGGCCGAGAGCGAGGGAAGAGATGACACCTTTCCCGGCCCAGCTCTGGCACCTGCTGCGGTGGCGCAGCGCATTAGAGAACTAGGCGAGATGTCCCTGGCACCCCGGACTATGAGAAGATATCAGACTTGCGTAAAAACATTTTGCGAAATCATGGGACCTGGGGAGCAGGGGGCCTCGAGAAAGGTTGAGAGGGTGCAGGCATTCCTGGTCTGGGCAAAAGAAGAGGGGAAGAGCCACTCGTGGATGGCCGGTCACCTGTCTGCTATCGGGCACCATGCCCGGCTGTTAGGTCAGAAGGACCCAACCACATTATTCGCAACCAGGGCAGCGCTCAAAGGCTGGGCAAGAGTGATGCCCAAACAAGCAGACCAAAAGGCCCCCATAGACTACGAGACATTAAAAAACATGCTAGACGCCCTTCCAATGGTCACCCACTCTGCCTACGAAGCAGCCCTCTTCGCTGTGACATTCAGCCTAGTATTTTTTGGAGCATTTAGGATAGGTGAATTGGTAGCTCGCTCCAAAAAGGAGATGAACTCTAGGGCACTGCTGATGAAGGACGTTCGACTGACAGCGGAATCAGTAGAGATTTTCTTACAATCCTCAAAAACAGACCAGGCAGGCAGGGGTAGGAGCATTTCATTACAGCGCCTGGGCAATGACAGCTACTGTCCGGTGGCTCTGCTGGCCGCTTTCCTGTTTTGCCGTCCACATACAGAAGGGTTGCTACTGACACATTTAGACGGCTCCCCGGTCACGAAGTATCATGTGGATCATGTGATGCAGGGGTGCCTATTCTTAGCAGGCTACACAGCAAAAGGGGCCAAGTTCAGCTCCCACTCTTTCAGGATAGGTGCGGCTACCACGGCCTTCAGGGAAGGTCTCCCAGCCGAGGCTATTAAAAAAGTAGGTTGGTGGAACTCCAACTGCTACCAAAGATATGTGAGACCTATGAGTGTAATACGCCCTGTTAGCAGAACTAGGGTTGACAACGTGTAAACAAAGAGGAATAAATAAGTAGGCCATGCTTAGGTGGCAGAGTAAGATACAATGTGTGTTACAATTTCAGTTGCCACATCTTGGTGGTTGTATTACTTTGCAGTGCTTTGAAGTGTTTTTTAATAAACTATAATCTTGCAACCTATTGTGTTTCATTGCAGGAACAGAGGTATGGGTGATGGGGCACTCTTATGTCACGAGACTGGCGAGATGGGTGAATGCAAACACCTGGAAGCACGGCTTCACCAACACTAATATATCTTGGTTTGGCTTCCCCGGGATGCATTGGGCGGCACTTGTAGCGACGCTGCGTAGGTTATTGAGGGAGAATAGGCGCACGCCAAAAATCCTAGTGGTGCACCTAGGGGGGAACGACTTGGTAACGTTAGGCAAGAGGCGATTGTTAGATGCGATGAGGAAAGATTTGAGCATCATGAGCGGCGAATTGGGACAATGCAACATAATATGGTCAGAAATATCTCCAAGACCAATTTGGCATGGGGCAACATCGCAAGAGGCATTAGAGGTCTCCCGTAGGCGCGGAAACGCAGCAATGCGCAAGTACAGTGGACAGCGAGGGGTAGGTTTCATCAGGCACGGCTTGCTGCACGCTAAATCCATTGGCTGCTGGGAATCTGACGGGCTACATTTGTCCAAAGTAGGCATGGCAATATTCCTATTAGATCTAGGGGAGGCTTTAGAAACAGCCGCATGCAGATAGAGGTGGACCAAGGGCTAGGTAGTGGGGGCTCTGAGCGCAGCGGGTGCCACGCCCAGGGCTGTGGAAGAGGTACAAGGCGATCCCCATACAGGACAGGCGCAGGAACAGGACCTGAAGCCCCAGTGCGAAACGCACCGTGCTGAGTCATACATAATCCAAGGGGCCCTTCTTGGGGACTTGGTTTCGACGGCGCCCCGTTAGTCCTTAGGGCGGTTGTAAGCCTGAGCAACCGGGGGCTTGCCGATAACGCCCCGCCTGGATGGAGAAGGTGTGAGTTGACTCTCCCTTGTCCGGAGGGTGGGGCGGGTGGACGATAGGTCCGCCGGTGGGAGGATTTCCTCCCAAGTACCACACCGGGCTATGGCCGCTGGTGTCCGTTTCTTTGGCTCAACTTCAGGCGCCCTGCAACAAGGGGTTGTGGGGTGTAAGGGGTCGCCTGTCAGTTAACCCATTCTGTTATTTGTACTACAAATAAACCTGCAACTTCTTCATCCCAACATGCTTGTCTGTGTGTCATTTGGTTGGGGGAGGTTGTGGGCAGAGGCGTACCGATGTAACTACTATGCAGGATGCACGCGGTCCCTGCAGGGGACCCCATAGGAGGGCAGACCCAGTAGTAGGGCGTGGGGAGCCGATCGCCCATTCCAGGGGAGGGAGGTGGTTGGGCGGGGTCAACTGAGGGTAAGGCCGTCCCCCTTGGGACAAGATATAGGTGAGCCCCTCCCTCCTCGCGCCCTCTTTGCTGCTGCCCCCCCTCACTAGTCGGTCGTGCCTAGGCTGCTCCTCACCAGCCTTAGGGTCCTTTAGGCTTCTCAGCCCCCCCCTCACCCACCCCGACGGACGTGAGGCCCGCGCTCTTCAGCTCCCCTCACTGCCGCTCACCCGCTGAAAGGGGGGAAGTGGGGAGGGGGGGTTATTAACAATGTATTTATGTTTTCTAGGTTGCAGGAGGAGTTACAAGGCGATCCCCATACAGGACAGGCGCAGGAACAGGACCTGAAGCCCCAGAGCGAAACGCACTGTGCTGAGTCATACATAATCCAAGGGGCCCTTCTTGGGGACTTGGTTTCGACGGCGCCCCGTTAGTCCTTAGGGCGGTTGTAAGCCTGAGCAACCGGGGGCTTGCCGATAACGCCCCGCCTGGATGGAGAAGGTGTGAGTTGACTCTCCCTTGTCCGGAGGGTGGGGCGGGTGGACGATAGGTCCGCCGGTGGGAGGATTTCCTCCCAAGTACCACACCGGGCTATGGCCGCTGGTGTCCGTTTCTTTGGCTCAACTTCAGGCGTCCTGCAACAAGGGGTTGCGGGGTGTAAGGGGTCGCCTGTCAGTTAACCCATTCTGTTATTTGTACTACAAATAAACCTGCAACTTCTTCATCCCAACATGCTTGTCTGTGTGTCATTTGGTTGGGGGAGGTTGTGGGCAGAGGCGTACCGATGTAACTACTATGGCTTTATAGAGACCTGCTAACAAAGCACTCTAAAAAGGAGGGGTGGGTAAATTGGCTTTTGGGGAGGGAGAGAGGGCTGTGAGAGGTTAAGCAAAGCAAGCAGCAATGAAGGGAAGCAGCTGTAGGAAGAGGGAATGGGAAAAAAGTGCATTTGCTTTCTTTGAGTTAATTGTGCAAGGGTCAGTCGGCTAATGCCTACCACAGCCTACATAGTACGTTACTTTATAGTGAAGAAGCAAATTGTGGTGGTCATCTTTAGATTAAAAAAAATATTTACAGGGCAGTTGGAGCAGCAGCGACCTGCATTGTTTTAGTAACACAGCGTCCGCTGAGCTTCATGAAACATAAAGCGTGGAGGCTGTGAGGCACTCGCCGTAAACTGAATTTGCAATCCCCCCCAAAAAAACAGTATTGCTCGATGTTGTTTTTTTGTGCTTTTATATAGTGCGAACCCCACTCGAAGGTAGAAGTGCTTAAAATGAACACCAGTTGCTTTCCCGACAGACACAGTCAGTTGCGAAGCTGGTGGCATATCTCTTTTTTGAGAACGAACAAGGATTGGCAAAGACAACAGGTAGGGAAAAAAAAAGTAAAGCAATGGCGAGAGTGTTCGGAAACCGGAGCCTGTGCAAGGGGAGGGATGCATGGAATGAAGACCTGCAGGCTCTACCACGCAGCTTTAACAGCCATGTTGGGAAAGAGACTATCAACAGATCCGAAGCGGGCGGACCTGGGAGGCAGGGCACTGGCGTACATTAAGGAGGACAATCTGTTCTTCTGCACGCATATTTGAACTCTCGTTTTTATGGGTACTCACAACCTTGGTAAAATATCAATAAAAGCAGATTTTTACATTTTTCCTCAATCTACTGATGTCTGAATAAGTCATGTTATTATTTTGCATTGTGTCTTTGCTTTACTTGCATCGTTCATTTTTCAACTAAGATTTCACGTCTTTAAGGATGACTTTACAATTGCCTCGCGTCTGGTCTGCAGGAAACAAGTTCAGATTGCTAATTCACAGTCACTGCGTTCAGAGGACACGCCTGACAGAAATATTAGTAAAACACAGCAGGGTGCAGGCTGTATTTATATTGCACACCTCAATTTTACAAAGCAGATTCCAATATATGTTTAAAAGCGGATCCCAAACTCCTTTTCTGAACTTTAGTTGAAAATACGGATGTGTCGTCATGGCACAAACACAGATAACAGACATTAGTCGCTCGTACTTAAAACATTTCTGAATGAATCAAGACCACCTTAGCGCTGAATTGCCGCTCCTTGCTCCATGAGGGAGCGCTATCCCAGTAAGATATCGATTGTTTGAACCTCAGATGTGCAATTTCGTGTCGGAAAAGGGAAAGTATTGGAATTCAAACACAAGTCTTAGGCCCGCGGACAGTTTATTTATGATGGAGTAATGCCCGTGGATTCTCTCACTGCGCTAACATGTTCCACTTAAAACGTATTGTGTGTTTTTAGCACCAGATGTCATTTTGTTAGGAAATATAGGTATGCAGTTGTGTTTCTAGTGGTATTTTTTCTAGAGCAAGTGCGTGCAACTGAGGTTTAAATTAACCGAATGGTTTTTATAAACTGCGAACTGTGAAATCCTCGTTTTCCACAACATGGAAGGAAGCGCTTGCACAAAACCGACAAGAATGTTCAGTCCACATCTGGCTACGAGGACGTGTAGTTTAGTGCTCAGTCACCCAGTCTGCACCTATCTGCAGCATGCTAAACAAGGCGTTGGGTGAGGGCAGGAAGCTGCCAGATGGGGAAATGCAGCAGCAAAGAAAACAAGCTGTTGTTGCAGAGGCAGCCGCACCCCCCCCCCCAGGCTTAGGGCCGGCGCCATAACCCGCGCCGTGCCCCCCAGCAAAAAAACAGTTCTGGGCGCCTTAAAGCGCCCAGAAGCCAAACGGGGTTTCCCGCCACCCCCAGAAGGGAGAGAGAGCGCCCAGGGGCGCCAAAAGGGCAGCCAATGGGCGGGCAGCGCTAGGATTGAACCCCCCAATCAATGGGTTTCACTTGAGCGCCCAAGGTGCGAGGATGGCAGATATAAGTCGCCGCTCGCCCAGGTGGCTCCCAACTTCGTGCGAGCGGCGCACCTAGCGAACTTCTGCAGAGGCGTTGAGGCGAAGCTCTGTCGGAGGGACCAGCGGACCACGGACCATCACTGGACGAAGGGACCATCGGTGCGCCAGCAGGTCCATCGGACGACGGATCATCGCCGGACATAAAGGAGCATCGGTGAGTCTCCAGGGCTCTCTGTGGCGGAGCAGGTATCGACCCAGGCGCTCCCTTGGCACAAGCCCGGTAGCAAGCCCGCGGCTCCTCGCCTCACCACTTTCAGCGCGCAGTGTGCCGCTGGGGGGGGCAAGGGTCTTGTAAGCGGGAACCACAGCATTCCAAGGGCAGCGAGGGCGTGATCGGCTCCTCTCGAACGTGCTGAGCGGCAGCGGGCCCTCGGTTTTCAGAAAAAATCATTTACGAGGCGGAGCAGCGCCTCACAAAATCACATCACCCCGCCGGCTCGGTCGGTTACCAGCTCGGCATCGCGGCGGCCGTCCTTCCTTGGCAGCAGGAGGTGTGCGGCGTGCCTCTGATCTTGGCCCCAACAAGCTCGTCATAAGGGGACCACCGGGCTGCACGGCTCGGCCACATAAGGCAGCAAAGTGAGCAGGCCCAGCGTCCCAGGCAACAGCACAGGTTTCACTGAGAACACGCCGCTACTACGCTAGCGTGCACAAAGGCAGCAACACCCCGGCAAGTGCGATGGCAGAGGGGCAACCGGAAGAGCTCTTGGAGCTGCTCAGGCGCATCCGCGAGGTGTCCGCCGTACACGGCAATGACTGGCTGAAACCACACATGCAGCAGGAGGCAGGAGATGGCACAGGAGAACACGAGGTGGAGAAGCCCAGACCTTCATCGCCCAAGAGATGCAAGGTCACGTCACGAAAAAAAGCTCCCAGAAAGAATCCCCAGAGGAGGGAGCGGCCGACCACGGTTTTACCGACAAGGGCAGAGGATCACGGCGAAGCCTCCAGCGGTATGCCGAATGGTGAGCATATTGCCAATATTGTGAGAGTGTGTATTGAATCCATGGCGCCTATGTTGCTTAAAGGTACGGGGCAGGGGGGGGAAGGGTCAGAAGAAAAGTGCGCTCAGGACACAGCAGGCCTGCCATGGCACTTGATGGTCCCAGGCTCTGCGTGACAGGCAAGAGTACAGGGGCAGGTAGGGCGCACCACCCAGGACAAACAGGGGTCTCCAGTGGGAGCATGGGGTTATAAAAGCACAGCGGGCACCTCATCACAGGTGGGGCCAGCTGCTGACCCTTACACCAGGCCGTCCCCCGGTCCAGCATCATTAACCACAAGAGCCACTGGCCTGGCGTGCCTGATCCCCATGGCAGTCAAAGAAACGGTATGGCGTAAAGAATTTATAGATATTTTTCCCTGCTCGAGATCCAGCTTGAGGGGCTAGATCTCACAACATGCGATAAAAGGGAGGAAGACAGAAGGGAAAAGCGCAGCGCTAGGAAGGAAAGAAACTTTGACAATTCGCTAGATGCATTCAGAATCTTAGCATGCATCATAGTCGAGAGATTTCCACACTGCGCTGCTGATTTGTGGCTCTACGAGTCTAACATCCACTGGGCACAGAGGCAGTTTCCCGGGGATGCCTGGCTAGAATATGACAAAGGGTTCAGGCTTAAGATGCAGAGACACCCCGAGATGGAATGGAATGGAATGAGGAGGATGTTTCTGGTTTTATTCATAAGTTGCTTGTGGCAAAGGAAGTAAAATCCTGGGCGGGGAGAAGCGACCACTCCTTTCGGAGCTCCTACCACAAGGGGGGGGGGGCAGGTCAGGGTCATTCCCGCAGGGAGAGTATTCGCCAGACGCTTGACACAGCTGACATCTGGCATTACCCACAGACACCACCACATCCGGCTAGGAGCTGGGGTGAAACAGGATTAACTATGTGGGATGAGTTCCTCAAAAACTTTAACGACATCTTGATATGGAGAGAGGGCTGGGTGACAGCCAAACAAATAGCCCTTTTTACAGATGCTGGCGCACAAGCCAGTGGCCGGGCGAATGGCACAAGCGGGGCAGCACCAGTAATATCACATTCCTAGAACTTTTCCCAATAATAGTGGCATTAACGATTTGGAAAGGGGAGCTAAGGGACATGAAGCTAACCCTATGGTCTGACAACAAGGGGGTAGTTCAAGCTATCAACAAAGGCGCAGCAAGGTGCCCTGACACATTGGGGCTAATGCGGCAGTTGATTAAATTACAGCTGGAGGGAAATCTGGAGCTGAAGGCTCGCCATGTGCCAGGGGCAGAGAACACGGCAGCGGACGCCTTGTCACGGTGTCAGATGAAACAATTCAGAGAGCTGGTACCTGGGGCAGACAAGGACCTGTGGGACCTGGGGGGGTAGACTTATCCACACTGATAAATCACTCACTTACACCTGAGGCAACTAGAAGGTACAAGAAATATGCGTCCACGGTGATGAGAATTGGGGGCATACAGTCACTGGGCAACAGGGCTGGGACACAAACAGCAGTGGAGAAATTTACACAGTGGGCGTTTATGAATAAAAAGACAAAGTCATGGGCGCATGCCCATTTGGCAGCCATAGCCCACTTTGCCAAAATACAAACAGGGGAGGATCCAACAGCATCCCTATACCTGAAGGCAGCATTAAAAGGGTGGAAAAGAGCTGAAGGGGTAAGAGTGGACACCAGGCGCCCCATTGACTTTCAAAAACTGGGCCAGCTACTAGAGGCACTGGGGGGGGGGGGGAGCCGCAGAAAGACGTGAGCCTCCCTGCGGCGTGGCGGAAATTGGTACAAGGATTGGCTAAGGAAACACACCGGCGGGCGGTGTGTAGGAGGAGGGCCACTCACTTTTGGATGCCGCACGGCAGGGTGAGGTGGCCGCACTAAAGAGGGGAGTAGCAAGAGGAGACGGCACTCGCGGCCCAGACCCGGCCGGACGGCAGGGCGCAAAAGGTAGCGAGCTGGGGGCCTAACTCCAGAGAGAAAAGCTACCCTCCACTACACGCAGAAGGACTAACAACAGGAGCTGGTTTGGGGTGCCATTACGTACTGATATGTAACAAAAAAGTACTGGCCCAGAATCGGTCCAAGACGGCTTATGACTTGTATGTCTTATGACCAAAATACCGCAGTTCGCAATTGGCAAATGTATAACCAGCATGTGTGTAACCCTAATAAAACGGCGGCCAACAACGACCACAACATTGACAGGCATTGTTGGTTATATTTATTGTAAGGAAGTTAGGCGGGCGGGGGGGGGGGGGGGGGGGGGGGGGCGGAGGTATGTATTTTGCGGAATGGGCACGGTGTGAGGGTTTTTGCAGAGGCCGCCGCACCCCCCGAAGGGGGGGGAGGCTTAGGGGCCGGCGCCATAACCCGCGCCGTGCCCCCCAGCAAAAAAACAGTTCTGGGCGCCTTAAAGCGCCCAGAAGCCAAACGGGGTTTCCCGCCACCCCCAGAAGGGAGAGAGCGCCCAGGGGCGCCAAAAGGGCAGGGCAAAGGTGCGAGGATGGCAGATATAAGTCGCCGCTCGCCCAGGTGGCTCCCAACTTCGTGGAGGAGCATGGCGAGCGGCGCACCTAGCGAACTTCTGCAGACCCACCCACCCACACCGAAGGAGCAGCAGTGTCGCAGTGCTGGATGGTGGCACTGGCGTTTGCGGAAATTGGTACAAGGATTGGCTAAGGAAACACACCGGCGGGCGGTGTGTAGGAGGAGGGCCACTCACTTTTGGATGCCGCATGGCAGGGTGAGGTGGCCGCACTAAAGAGGGGAGTAGCAAGAGGAGACTGCACATGCGGCCCAGACCCGGCCGGACGGCAGGGCACAAATGGTAGCGAGCTGGGGGCCTAACTCCAGAGAGAAAAGCTACCCTCCACTACACGCAGAAGACGTGGGTGACCAACCAATGGTGATCCCGGAAATAACCAACAAAGAGGAACACCAAGGACTAACAAAAGGAGCTGGTTTGGGGTGCCATTTACGAACTGATATGTAACAAAAAAGTACTGGCCAGAGTCGGTCCAAGACGGCTTATGACTTGTATGACTTATGACCAAAATACGTCAGTTCGCAGTTGGCAAATGTATAACCAGCATGTGTGTAACCCTAATAAAACTGCGGCCAACAACGACCACAACATTGACAGGCATTGTTGGCTATATTTATTGTAAGGAAGTTAGGCGGGTGGGGGGGGGGAAGGTATGTTTTTCGCGGAATGGGCACGGTGCGAGGGTTATTGCGCCCCACACAGCAGTTGAGGGAGGGGGAGGAACAGCAGAGAGAGTGGGGTGCGTGCAAAACCTTGCTGAACTCTCCCCGAACCTTCACTTGACACGCCTCATCAGACAAGAGAAAACCATAAAACTGAGAGACACAGTAGACTCGGTGTCCCAAGGGCATGTACAAAAAAGCTACAGGGTGGCAACGAAAAACCCTGCAGAGCAATTACAAGCCAGGGTTTTGCATAAATAATGACGTTGCCCAATAGGAAGCACGGGCGGGATTACAAGTCCTTTTCCTAAAATCCCTCTACCCCAATATGTCTCGCTGTTAGCAGCGCTGCAACACTAGTGAGACCCAAAAATAACCCATGAATGTATTGTCACTGCAATTTTTTTTTTTTTTTTTAATTAATTCCTCTTTCCTATAAACGCTCTCACCTTGAAGTCGGCATGCACAGTAAATGTGACGAGATGAGATCAAGATTTACAGACCTGGTAACAGAAAGGGAGCACTTGGAAGGATAAGACAGCACCGGATATTTGTTCTTTGAATGCCCAGCAAACGTGACAAGATAAGAACAAGATTTAAAGTGAGGAAAATTGAACTTTGCCTTGTCATGTGTCCCTACGTGTTCCCCATTATATGTTATATGTGCATGATCGATATGCATATGTTCCCCCTTGACCGAATAAAGACGCAATTATAGTTGTGTCCAACGTTAGTATGCCAGTTATCCAGTCCTCGTGAAAGCAACGAGTATTAGGCCTATGTTGCCAACGTCTTACATTGTGCACGTTAATTCATCGAGTTGTCCCCGTTTCTAGGCCTCATAGGGCCCGGACACCAGATTCGAGCTCCAGTCTCCTGAAATCACTCCGAGGAGCGATGCAGCCCCTCCCGCATCCCTGACCCTTCGCTTACTCTCTGCCAAGCAGCGCGGTGCCCGGCCTGGCCTGCCTGCCTGCCTGTCTGCCAAGAATATGTTATGCCTCTAGTTATCAGTTCAGCTCCCCGGCTTCACATTCCTAAGCTAACGAACCGCATAAACATCTTCAGCTATAGTCTAGTCTTCCTGTCTCCATGCAAGAGAATTACTGAATTAGTATCCATAGAAGATTCATCGCACACGCAATACATGTAGAATATATGCATGCACCAGCCTTAGTGTCAAGTAGCCTTTGCTCTGATGACTTTTAGATTCTATCAACATGTACTCCAAACACGAGATACCAGATATGCTATAGGTACATGTCGTCCTGACATCCCAGACTTTAGTCTCCTCTTCTAGTGCAGAAGTCAGAGCCCCCAGCTCTCCTCAGTTACACGTCATGGCCCGTTTGCGCGCACCAGTAGGTTAAAGGTTCCAGCTGCCCAGGTAGCCCCCTCCATGTATCCACCCATTTATGACACTTCTGTGACGTTTTCATCACATGTCTACGTGCACGCCCTGTGCATGCCTTCTTTGTACGCCCATATGTTCTTATCTTACATTTGTCACTTGTTACGCCTACTGTATGTAATGCAATTATACTGTTTTACTATATATACTGTATAATGTTAATGAGACGTTGCAGCTGCCATTCCATTCCATTGCATGCCACTTCATGGTCTTTAGGCTCGAGCCATCCGATTAAAGCCCATTCTGACTCAGATATCACGGATCCTGCCTCTTATTTATTGAGCTATCTGTTTTAATTAATGCATAGAAAAATAGTACCGGTAATTAATTATTTATTTACCACAAAAGGCCTGTAAGAAAATGAGTTTGTGGAAGGATACAGTGAACACAGCTTTTTCATCAGGAGGGACAAACTGAACCTGGACAGCCTAAAGCAAAAAAAGCCAACTAATGGGAAGCAAGAAAACGTGAGTTACAAACCACAAAGCCAATGGCAAGCGATGGCAGAATGCATTCCCAGGTATGAAACTCCCTAAGATGTCTTTCGCATACCACACAGCTGTGACCTAAAAACCTGGTCTAAAATAAAGTGAATAATTTTCCCTGAATACATTTATTAAGCATAATTGTTTCATGAATGCTTCCTTTAAAAATGCAAAACAGGGCTGTAAGAAGCTTGAGCATGAATGCAGGGTCTGCTGTGATGCTGAATACAAAGTCAATATTAGAAAAACCATACAGAAATTCAAGAAGTTAGTTCAAGCTACGAATGCAGAGTACTATGTAAGACATATCTTAGGTCAAACACTTCCTTTGATGCATTGTGTACTTCTGACACCCTTGGGTGATATTTCACTTAAACCTTTAGCCTTGACCCTTCCTATTTTGCTGAAATAATTTTTGTTGGCTTTAGGACTCTTACCACTTTACCACTGCTAAAGTGCATGTACTCTCTCCCTAAAACATGGTTCAGTTGGCCTACACCAAATTGGCACATTTCATTTACTTGTAAGGCCCTAGCAAATGTTTCTCCAGTATCCGGAGCCTGTAAATTAGATGCTACTAATTGGCATGCAGCACTCATTGTGGCATCCACTAAAGTTGCCTTTAAAAACATGCCTCCAGCCTGCCCTCCGGCCTGCAGTGCAGTTTTAAACTGCCATTTCGACCTAGCAAAATAGACCTTTGTCAGGCTTAAAACTTCCTTTTTAATACATATAAGTCACCTCTAAGGTAGGCATTAAAGGCTCACGGGGCAGGATATATTGTATTTAAAAAGTAAAAAGTGGTTGGGGTGGAGCGGTGTCCTGCCCACTTACATTTCAAAGGGCTGACTCAAACACACACACACACACACACAAAAATGATCTTGACACCAGTCTTTTGTCACTCTAGACTACTTGCAGCCTTGGCAGGGGAAGGGAGGAACTTTCCAGAACCAGAAGAGGTAGTGGTATAGGGAGTCCCCCTATTTCAAGGGCTGTCACTAGTTATACATATTGGATCTATTGAACCACTGGGATTATTTCTGCACCTGTGGAAGACTCAGAAGAAATGCCCTGCTGTTGGAAGGACTGCCCTGCTGCCGGAAGGACTGCCCTGCTGCCGGAAGGACTGCCCAGCTGCTGGAGGAGGGAAGCCTGGACCTGCTCCTCGAACCCAGGTCACTAGGGGGGTGACTCCAAGGGCTAGTTGGCTGGCCTGTGTGAGCTTAAGGGACAGAACAAGCTCCAAAGACCTGTCCTACATCTGCTCAGCTGACAAGACCCAATAGGACCTACCTCTGCCCTTCTACTGGAGTGAGTTCTGATCACCAAGTGGTGCCTCTTCCCCCCCAATTTCTGGACCGATGGCTGGCATCAGAGTGCTCCTCCTTGCCCAACGGAACGTTCCTTCAAAACCGACGCAACTCGTAGCAGGACCTCGCATCATAGCACCTTACAGTTCCCGATTGAGTGCCTCGTCGAAAATGATGCAACTTTACACAGCACGATGCAGGACCTCACATCTCACCCCAAGTACAACTAGGTACACTGTCCAGCGGGCCGAACTCCGTCTTGTATCTGGCCACATTCCATCGCAGTCTAGTCAAGATTAACTTTATTCGGTTACAAGAACCATAAAAAAGTTTGCCAAACATACAATATACTTTTAAAACATTTATTTCATATTTGTACAGTAGCATAGATAAAATCAATACATGGACCAATTTGTAGTATTTGAACAATTTAAAAAGGAATATAATCCTAGTACCAAATACCCAGTACGACGGGCTACTTTGCCAATCATAAAATGTCATGGATATATAAAAATGTATCATTGAAAAAATGACAGCATACCTCATTATCTATTGTGACTTATAGCATTTTCTAATAGCCATTTCAACTTTAATATAATTAGTCACTGCAGTGCAAATAACAGAAGTAGCCAAAGAGTGTAAGAAATAAAACGTTTGGTATAGGTACACGCCAGATTCCCCTCAAAAGTGGGGCTAAACAATTTCCCCTCGGCTCTTTATAAAGGGTGCAAAACAATATAGAGTCCAAAGTGCTCTGAGCTGCCAGGTTATTGCACTGGCAAGGTGTAAGTTTGTCGACCCATCCTGATTGTTTTGGGAATACCACTAGAAAGTGCAAAGTGCATAAACGTAGTCTAGTTAAAAGAAATAGGGTCTGTGTGTTAGTAGTAAAAGTTAGATAAAATTGCTGTTGTGCCGGAAACAGATGTGAGGGACCTGTCACTACAACTTGAGAGTGGGGCTCGGTCACCACAAAATGATGCCCCTCTTTTATAACAACTTTTGCATTTGTGTTAATGCTAGCAGGGTTGTCATAGTAGTGCCTTAGGCCTATCTCATATAGTTTATCCCTCACAAATCGGAGCCAGAGGATCGACAATGCACTATCTAGATTAATGCTGTTTATAATGACTTACCTTGTGAACATGAATTCTTCAGACAGCCAAATGTTTGCCCATAAATGCAGGGGGGCAATATGTATTTGATACTCTATAAATTCCAGCCCCAGCTCATGATGGCAAAAGAATGTGGGGGCACTGTTTGGGGTTATCAGTATTCTTTTTATGAATTTGTTTTCCATAACCTGTAGATGGCGGGTTGTGAGGTGGCCCCACACCCTTGCACCATAAGATGCAACAGATAGGCATTTGGCTTTATAAAGGGTAACATGCTCTGTTACTGGCTTATCACCTAACTGACTGGCAAAGTGAAATAACCCCTCCACAACCCGGCTAGTATGTTGCACCCTTGCAGTGATAAGAGGATCCCAATTCATAGTGTTATTAAAAATGTTCCCCAAGCATGAAAAGTTGGTCAGCTTATCAATAGTCTTACCCCTTACAGCAAACTTTCTAGTTTTAGTCGATTTGGGGCCACACACCATAATATACGATTTAACAAAATTTACTTTCAAATTGAGCGCCATCATAAAATCTGTACAAGCATTGAGTGATTTTTGGAGGCTGTTTGCTGTCATAGCCATTAGCACAGTGTCAACCACGTACGATAGTAGCGGGACCGGATTACCTCCAATTTGGGGGAAAGTCAATTTCCTTCTCTATTAAAAATGCCTCTAGGCCATTAGCATAAATTAAAAAAAGGAAAGGAGCTAAAATTCACCCATGCCATACACCTTCTGACCTACACTCCATCGTAGTCAGTCTAAACTTATGACTTTGTCCTTGTCCAGTGCGATCAGATAAACACAGTTGGCAGTCTGCACTTCTTGGTGTTACTTTTACTTAAGAGTTTGAAATTGCATCTGTCCAGTTCTACTGATTGGATTTTTGTCATTCCGGTATCATTGTATTTATTACAATACACTTTATTTTTCTACATTTGTTTAGGATTTTTTCTTGTGTTGTGTTTTCACTTTACTTCTGTTTGTATGATGCATAACTACTTTACACATTGCTTTTAAGTTAAGCCTGACTGCTTTGTTACAAGCTACCACAGGTTGATTTAGTGATTTTTGTGGTTCACCCTGACAAGGATTGTGGTTGTTGCATGAGTGGGGTTTCCACACCCCTCAGCCAATAACCCAGTTTTTTACACATGCTCAATACCGCTATAGGTGATCGGATTTATCAATGGTTTGTGGTCACTGTGAACAGCGAAAGGAATTCCCCAATGATAAATCTTCTAATGAAAAATACTCCATGTGTATGCTGCTGCCTGTCATTCTATCACAGAGTAGATAACCTCTGTGCCCTTCAGCAGATGAGAGGCAATGGCAACCTCCCTTTCTTCCCTGTACACACACTATACCAGCTCAGCTCCTAACATCAGTAAAAAGGCTTCAGTAGAAAGCACCATTTTCTTGGTGACATCAAAATGTCCTAAAGTGGGCACTGCACCCATCTCATTCTTGATTGATTCAAAAGCAGACTTACAAGCCTCTGACCAAATAATTTGTACTCCTTTCTTCAGGAGAGTTCTCAAAGAGTGGGCAAAACTAGTAAAGTTAAGAACAAACTTTGAAGAAAACTCAGTCACAAACGGAGTGTAACTGGCCATTATTCTTTGTTGTCATGGACTTCATAGAGAAGTTTTAATTCAACGTTTAGGCATATACCTTTACCAAACAGTTTGCCCTAGGCACATACCCATACCCACACAAAAATCCCACTTTTTCATATTTGACAGTCAACCCATTCTCATCCAAGCAATCTAGAATTTTAAATAAGACCCTTGTCAGAGTCAATTGTTTAGTTAATTAAAACCATAACAATTTTGCAAAGCTAAGAAAAAAAAGTAAAAACGTCACACATTGTAAAAAGCAGGGTTAAAATACCCATAGATTCTAATATGAATTCGTTATAGGATGAAAAATGTAATGACATATTTAAACATGTGTTGGTCGCTAGAGATGGTCGCTAGAGATGGTCGCTAGAGATGGTCACTAACAATGGACACACAATATAGTTTTAGGCCTTTGCCACTCGTAGAGTAGACTTAACTAAAATCATATGATCATATACATTCCAGTTATTCCTTCGTGCAAAGTCTGACAAAGATAGGTAATCGTGTCTGAGTGGGCTAAAGCCCGAGACGCGACATCATCAGGTTAAAATTCATGTCGTTTGAAGTCCTGTTCAGGGCAGAAGCACTTGGCCTGTTTATTACTTTTGTTCTCCCAGGTGGGCTTTGGCAAAAATAAAAGGGGAAAAGATTAGTTGTTGCCATATTAATGTTCGGATGCAAATGGGTTGCAGAATAAGGCTCTCAGCTGGGGGTCTTGCATCATAAAAAGAGCGGCCCTACGCAGTCGTGTTTAGCTCTGTTATTAAGTCAGGCACAATTGGCCAAAAATGAGGCTCAGTTCCAACCAAGCTAATGCCCAAGACAACCACAGGCAGATTGAGCTATCGCATGTGTTCCATTTGTCCTTTGGATCACTCTGGCGCGCTCTGCCAAAGATTAGTCAGTTTTTCATGTTCTGCAGATTGATTTAGGAGTTTTCTGAAATGTTGTAAACCTGCTACTAAAAGTGAAAAACTCTGCTTTGAAAATAGACAGTTACTGCATGCCTAAGATAAAGTACAGTTCTATGCCATAGTAGTTGACCCATTTGGCTCTTACGGTAACTCAGCAGTGTTCTGCTTGAAATGAGTGGATGTTTGGCACCTTAGGACATATACAGTGCAGTTCTGTGCATTCTCGTTTATCCCTTTTGGTCTCATAAGCATAGTCTGTCAAGTACTGTTGTTGTTGTGTGTCCTGCGGTAAGGTTTCGCTGGCTTTTACACTTTTCTCAGCGAGTGCCAGACATTTGGAGAACTGGCAGCTGACAACAGTATCTCCTGGTTTAAAACAGGCAATTATTGTTTGCCTGCGTGTATGCAGACCGTACCCCAGAAAGGGGCTCCTCAGCAGCCTTCTTCTTTCTGTCATACATACCAGGCAATTGCAGATGAAATGCATGATATCCTCTTTTGCAGACCCGGAAAGGCGGTACTCGGCAAGGCAACCAGCAGGCTCATGGCGGCCCTGGGCAGGGAGCGAAGGTAGGGGGCCCCGGAAGAGGGGGTCCGGGCGGGGCGTAACGCGGAGGCCAGTGAAGAGGGGGGGTCACGGGGTTAGGATGTGGAGCAGAGTCGGAGGCCGCCAAATCCCTGCCAGGGGCCGCCACGCAAATATGTATCCATCCTCGGAAGATTATTATATTAAGGATATATATTGGCGTGGTGGCCCCTGGGTTTGGTGGCCCTGTGCAGGTGCACAGCTTGCACATGCCTAAGGCCGCCCCTGCAACAGTCTTCTCCCAGGATGGCAAGCGAGATCTCAGTGGAGTGATTCCAAATCAATATCTCATATACTTTAGCTTCAGATGAAGTTAATTTGTTTCTCTGTAATAGTGTTGCTGTTTTAGTATCGTATAGTTGACAATGATTATCCATGCGTGCAATCACTTGGCAAATACAGCTTTGTCTTCGAGCACGGATGTCTTTTTAACTAGCAAATTCACTATTATCTTCAAAAGCCCCCTGCGTGATGGAAGATCCCAGATGGTTGCAGCTAAAGCCTATTTATTGCTTCCTCCAGGTATTCGTTTGCTGGGCTCAGAGGGTTTTCTTTTATGGCTAAACATAGAATTCCATTCAAAATACCATTGCGAGCCGATTTAATTCCATGTCTTGCCAGATCTTGCTTAGGAATCTAAATTTTAGGCATATTTGTACCGGTGATATGCATTTTAGAAGCGAAAATACATATATGTATAGTCTTAAAATAGACCATTCTATTGTACTCTCATCGCAGCCACTGAGTGCCTCAGACCCGCATGCCAGAGTGGAAATAAGCTTGGGGGAGATCACTTTCAATATTGGTAGCATCCTAGAGCCTCCCAGTGAGCTGTAAGGAGCACCACAGGCTGACGTTAGGGCAGCACTGCTCTTGGTTATTTGAGTTTTTTGTGCAGCAAATGTTCCTTTTAAATCATCATGACTCAGAGAAACTTATGGTTGGTTACATTCTCTAGGGGTTGGTCATTTTTGGTACCACTTGCGGAACACCGTCTTTTTCCTTGTTATTAACAACATTATGTTTTAGAACAATTGATCTCAGCATGAGCTTCTAGGTGCTGGTATGGTGTATTAAATCAGGTGCTGTAAAACAATCTTAGTTTGGCAGACTAGGACTATATCGTTGGCACGGAGTAAGTTAGCTGAAATAACTCAATCTGGGAGAATGCCCCGTTACCTTGATTAGGTCATGTATACGGTCTGCCAAGAACAGATTAAACAAGTAGAGTGCCAGGACACAGCCCTGTTTTAATCCTTGCATTGCTGGTATTTTCCTTGATATTCTGCTTCCGCTTTCTAATCTTATTCTGATCCACTTCTTTGTATAAAAAGACTGAATTGCTTTTAGTAGTGGTGCCAGTATACCCCACTTTTGGGGTTTAGCCTAGAGGATGTTCCTGTGAACTGCATCAAAAGCAGACGTGTAGTCCACAAAATAAAGATGTAAGGGCGAATGTTTATCCCTCATCTTTTCAATTAGGACGGAAAGCAACAATGATGTTTGTCGATGTACTGGTTCCTTTTATAAAATGATTGTGGAGAAAAGTATTGCCTCAGCATCAAGCAAGGCTATCCAGTTGCCAATTCCCCATAACGGTCTTGAATATTGGGTCATTTATTGACCCTTTCCCGTTGTCCGGTATCATTACTGCCTGCATGGAGTAGTGAAACAGGGACACATATTTTCTGCCAAGAACTCTGAATCATTTTTATACAGTGCTTGCAGGATGCCATTAGGCCCAGGTGCTCCTTGGGATATCACTGCACTGATCGGCTTAGTATGGATAGGGTCTAGACTCCACTTGGTATTTCGCACAGGTTGTTTACTGTCGTCTTTGATCGTTCTCCACAAAGTATAATGTCAAGAATAAAACCCAGTCTGTCTCACTTACATCGGGTGTTGTGAAAGGCAGGGTTGTTCTGGTAGCACTAGTAACCATACCCCATTATTATTATTTTTTTTTTGCTGGCCCAGTTTAGTTTCTGCCTTAACAAACTCTGATGTTGTCTTGTTTCTTCCCACAGGGTTTTTGGTGGGACCTCTTCAGATTACGGAGTTTCAAGTTTCAGTAACGGACATTTTGTTCCCCCCTAACCTCTGATAATTCCTAAGGCTTGGTTGAGCTGCTTCTTTGTCGTCAAGTTTGCAATCATTTAATTTCTTTTTAAATTGGCAGTATGGATGGTGCCTAAACATTCATTTTAGTCCAGTCAAACTGGTGTAAGACGTGGGCTAAATAGCAACAGAAGCTTTGTAAGTGGGTTTCTACTCAGGAATAGGTACTGTTTGACATATTAAAAATCTGACAAAACCCGGTTAAGGAAAACCCCCTCAAAAAATCACATTTTCAAAATAGAGGATGTACATCTATAATAAGGCATATTAGGATGTTTTAACTAAAGTGTTAGTGACCCAAATGTGACTTTTTAAATTTACTGGTATAATTAAATATTTTCAATACCTTAAATTATTATTGTATTTTTCCTTTTGTCGCAGGCTATGGCTACCCTTGAACAGCAGCTGAAAAAGGAGCGGAGGGCATCATAACTGCCAGTCGAAACAGTCTAAGTGATGTCGTCATAACTTCTGGAACCAGAGTTCATGTTTCATGTCAGAAGAGGTTTACTGATAAGAAAGATATTGAAGTTAATAATCAACAGCCAAGTACAGCATCTATTGTAAATAGAAGTGCACCAATAGCTGCGGGGACATTCTGCAGGGTGACTTACTGTAAGTTTTGCGAAACTCTTTGTGCAAGCACAAGCCGGAAACAGAACATGTGTATGTACGGACATTAGAATTCTCTGAAACTATAAAAAGGTGCAGTAAAAGTCAAGGTGATGAGTGGTCTTTTGTAGTAAGAAGCCATATTGAATATATTCTTTTTAATCTTCATGCTGTAGATTGCGTTTAACACCACTCTTGCAGTGTAAACTTTCGAAGCGGAAGACACATCCCCAAAGAATATTCAACTCTTGAACAGCGATCTTAGCAGTTGAAAGTAGGGCATCCAAGTAATGAAGAACAACATGAAGATGTGTAGTAATCTGGACTTGAATGATGAAGAACAAATGCGCATTGCAGATCGAATTACCAAAATGGAAGAATATCTACAAGGAAGTGACATCCAAGTATATGATCGTAGGCACATGAAAAGGAGCTTGTCGAATAATATGGATATTATATTATTATATTGGGCTGTGGGTCTTTACAAAGGAGACGATCGCTCGATAAAGAGACAGTGCCACTATTGTGTAGTCAAATATTGATTGGGTACAGGGAGAGAGATATATACTTGAGAGTGGAGCATCCCATCACTGTCCCCCATTTAGGGTCCTCATTCTGAGCTGTTCCATCTCCTCCATAAAGGCTTCATCTCTTTTATCTCTCCATTTCATGTTTGATGATTAGGTGGAAATGTTCAAGATATTATTATGTATGTTGATTTCTTTTTTCAGAGTCATGCCCTATGCCTTGTTTGTCAATTCTTGCTTCTAATCGTCCCCATGGTTCAGCACCAGTTAACCCCATTGTGAGTTAGATCATCGCGCCTGATGAGCGACATCAAGTTTCTGAAGGGCTAGATTTTGGGTGGCAGACAAAACGTTGTTTTAATTTATCCCATTTCCTTCTATTACATGTGTGAACTTTCATAAATAACTTTCTTCACAATCAGTGATGTTTTGAATACTTACAGGGGGCACCTTTAAACCACAACTGCCCCATGGGCTTTAATGGAGTTTCTTGTCCCTTTATAATTGAGTCTGCCATAGTATTCCTGCTGTACTAAACATGTGTTTCCCTTCCACTGGGAGGGGTATATATTACATCTCTTTTAGAGGAGCAAGAAACACAGGGCTACCACATGATTCTTAGACCTGGGCTTCATTACGGCAAAACGCCTGAACACTAAAAGATGGAAAGCCCCGGTGGCGCCTCATGCATTGGCCTAGCACCGCTGTATGCTCAATTGGGCCAAGGCAGAGGGCATGACTCTGCAGAGGGAGGACTTACTGGGACTTCACAAATTCCCTCTTGCTACACATTGGGGAGCTATGGTGCTTGAGTTGCAGAAGTCAGCTGCGCCCACAGCAGGCTCGCAGGAGGAGGCAGAGGTCGCCTCAACGCCCAGAGGGCTCTCCATTCCCGTTAATGCATCACCATAATAAGGGCTCCCTCGCACAATTCTCACATGCTGCATCATAAAAAAAGGCATCTTCATGTGCTTCACAAGCAGTTATTTAGCCATTGCTACATTTCAGGGCCTTGGGTCGGGGGGGGGGGGGAGGGGGGGGGGATTACCTCTTTCCCTTAGTCAAGCTATTGTATCCTCATTATGATGTTTCCTCCATCCTTCGTTCAATGCTACTCAACATCAGGAATAATATAGCATCACAATACGCAGCGCTTGATTACACATTCTCTTATAGTTCCTCTCAAGTGTTCTGACATTGTGGATAACCTTACTACCCAATGTCTGACACAGTACACTCTCGCTATCGATGCTAATACTGTGCTATATGTCTTGCTGCGGTGTCCTTGCCTGGCCGGTGTGGCCATTTGATTATTTGTGTACTGTATTGTTAAAAATACAAAATGTCAATAAAAAGATTTAAACAATGAGTCTGCCACCATTTTCTTTTCGCTTCTAGCGTCTTCTTGCAATGTTGTCCTTTGTTAGGTGGTCGATTTGTTTCGTGTCACTACGAGGGTAGGCTTTTTAAATTTATTTGCTGCCTCCTTTGTGTCTAATTCTGAGCTGAACATTCTATCACATATATCAATTGCTTGCTTAGTGTCAGCCACTTAGGCTGTTTTTGTAACTTTATAAAGATCGGAAAGAGATTTCACTTTTTTTTTGTTCCTACCGTCTTTGTATTGTGGGTTCTGCACTGTCTTTCTTTGGGTTTTTGTTATTTCTTGCATCCTACCTGACTGAGCTTCAGTTTCTCCAGCTTCTTTTACAATATGTTGATTACATTTTGCTGCAGAGTGCACAATGTATCTTATTTGCAGCTGCTTGCCAGAGATTAAGTCATCTGAAAAAGAATTCATATTTTGGTTGAGCGCTTGCACTAGACTTGATATATATATATTTTTTGTACATAATATTTTCCCAGTGAATCTGCATGTTACATATGACAGAATATCAACCATAATCCACTAAATCCCAAATTACAGTTCTCTATATGCCTGGTATAGAACAATCCACATCAAATCAAAACAGCACACAAAAAGAAATTAAAAAATCAAAATAAAATCCCATCATCTACCTGATACAATCCTGAGTTGTACAGTCATGTCTGGGCAGCATATCAATCATCTCTCGCCATACTATCCGCTCCCCTGAACTCTCTTTTAGACATTACATCAATCACTTTTATTGAGCAAATAGATTCGCAATGGCTCCCAAATGTCTCTTGGTCTCGAAATTGTTGGCAGCTCTTCGGCATATGTTTCCAGATTGTCTCTACAGTATACCAGATCTTTTATACACATGACAATTTTTGGCCAGCATCTACCCCCCCCACATAATTGCTCCTCTCCGTGCCGCTAACCACAAAGCCAGGCGCACAAATTTACCACCTACTCCCTTAATGTGTGGCACGTAGCACAGCAAATATATAAGTGGAGTACACTGAAGTTCCACAGCTACCATACCTTTCAAATGTCCCACTACGGCGTCCCAGAACTCAAACACCCTCTGACAACCCCAAGCTAGATGCAGAAAATCTGCATTCTCTTGTCCACAATGCACACAACTATCAGGTGTACGCAATCCGTACCTGTGCAATTGTACAGGAGTATAATACACTTGGTGTATGTATTTAAAATGTATAATTCTCAGATTGCCATTCATGCCGAGAGTCCCTGTTAATCCACAGACATATTTCCAGTCCGTCTCCGATATCGGATCGAGTAAACATTCATTCCATCTTACCCAGCTCCCGTCCGAAACGTCCATACTTTCATCTTTAATCATCTTGTAAAGCTTGGATATCAGTCTTTTATTAGTAGAGGTGGTGAGTGCAAACTGCAAGGATTGCAACGTGGGACACTAGCCCTGATATTTCATTAGCAGGCTGGGGCGCTGTAATTGAAGGTACAGTGCACTGCTCCTCTTAAGGTTGCGGGCCCTCTGGCTGGTGAAGTTTAGTGTCCGCAGGAGTCCCTGAATATTTAAGCTGTTTTTTATTACCAATAAAACTGTATCCAAAATTGATGGTAATGTGCTAAGTTCATGTATCAGTATAGAGCAAGCACAGTTTGAGTAATTGCTGATTCCCTCTGAACTTGTATTAGAAGATTAGCTAGTTTGGTGACAATTCTTGACACAAATATGGCTAGCATGTTATGCAGGGCCACCTGCAAGTCTAGATTTTTTGATTGGTAGTTTAGTACATCCCCGCAAATGTGGGGTATGTCCCCCGGGCACTGGTATTGTGTCCTATTGATGCGGTTAATTTGTTAAATCCCAAATTATAAATCAAACGCAAATTTTTACTGAGGATAATTTATTTCCATCCTTCGTTTTGTTACATCATGAGCATGAATTAATTTGAAGTTGATAGTTGAAAAACTACATATCCCAACATGCATTATCAAAACACTTCACTGATCCCAATGCATTTTGGCCATCCAGGCCTTCATCTGGGGACAATCTGAAAATAATGATAAGAGCCACCGCTCAATATACTGGGAGAAAACCACATTATGTATTTTAGGAGAGAAACGTTCTCTTAAAAAACAACTGTCAGTGTGAGGATTGTAAAAACATGAAAGATATGCCTATGGTTAATCGGATGGAGCATGAGTTTGGTCCGTCATTGATTTCAGTTAACTTGGATACGTGTGTAATCCACAGAATTCAACAACCAGAGGGGCACTTCACACGTCTTGACCTGTGAGATCCTGTTATACTAACACACCGGTAAGTGTAGCAAACTGCACTATAAGTTTGTTTGAACTCATGCTCGTGATGTAACAAAACTAAGGATGGAAATAAATTATCCTCAGTAAAAATTCTGCGGGGATGCAGCCACACTTCATTAAATTCACTTGAGTTCAGTGAGTGATACCCAGGAGGCACCGGACACTTTGTTCACCAGGAAAAAAAAATTGGGAGTGCACGCACTTATATCACTCATATTTGTTTCCAGTCTGAACACAGTACGTGGCACACCACAACAAAGCATGGCATACTAGGACATTTCAAATTTAACAGACTTGAAAGCAGAAACTTTTGCTTTTGAACAAGACGATGCCACAAGAATATACGCACTTATACAGGAAGAAACCACAGAACTCACATCCAATCGCACAAAGGAACAAAACATCCGACAACTGTTATACTTGTCCAAGAAGGAGATCAATCAGAGACTACATGCGAGCACCATGATTAAATATCACAGAGTACAAAGAATACCGCAAGGGTTGAGGATACCTTTAAAACCTTCATTGTGTAAAAATGTGCAAAAATTCAAGGACCGTTGGTTCGCCATACTGAACAAATGCTCCTTAGACTTAATCCTTCTAATAGTAGAGGAGTTATCCAATATCTTGGAGGAATTGTCCAAAGAAATATCTACCATAAAATCGGAACTTAGTAAATCCATGTCTGCTGAAGATTGAACAAAAGTGCTACAAGATATCAAAACACACCCAGGAAGTAACTTAAAGAAAAATCAGAAAAATTTGCAGCGACACTATAGACTACAAGCTAGGGGAGGTCTATACATGGGCAGAAAAGTATGCCAGGCGAAGACAAACTAAACCTTATACTCAATTATCTGGGAGTGACATCTCCAATCGATCTAAGCAAACATCAGAACCATGGACACCAACACTTACCGCCGCTTTGCAGCAATCCTCAACAACAGGAGGTCCTTTTTTAGAGGTAGGCCCCGCCGACAGAGACGACCCAGGCGGAGCAAGAGAAAAAGAGAAAGAAAAAGAGCAGGAAGATCCTCAGGCATGAAACGTCATAGCCAAGAAAGACAAATCCAAGAAAGTAATGCAATGGGTGACTTAGTGAGAAACATTTCCGATTATCACTTTTCTGAATTGGAACTAAAAACTCTACAAAAGGGGACTTCGTTTGTGCCCACTAGTCATACAAACACCTTAGAATTGGAAATTAGTTTTTTCAAGCTAATGAGAAAATTGAGACATTTCTTTGAAAACATTCTCACAAATCAATATGATAGAGATAGAGATCAATTGATGGGTTTGAAGACAAGGAGTACATTCATGGCCCAATAAGTCATAATGTCTGGACATGTTTGAACCGCTTGTCAAACAGGACTTAGCTAAACTGAACTTTAAGCAAATACCAAAGCGAAATAATCTCACTCAAAAGGAGTTTGGGATTTTAAGATCCATAGCTCAAAATTCACCTATAACATGTCAGAAAGCAGACAGAGGTGGAGCACTGGTTGTGTTAAACACCAGTTACTACAATGATCAAGTGGATAGACACCTTTCAGAGCAAGACACATATATTAAATTACACATGAATCCCACGAATCAATTTTTGGAAGTCTTAAAAACCATCGTACAAAAAGCATTTGAACAAGGCACAATAAATGAGATAACAAAAGGATTCCTAATACCAACTAATCCCAAAAGTCTAGTAATATATATGATGCTGAAGTTTAATAAAGATCCAGTCAATCCGCCCTTTCGCCCTATAGTTTCCACCAGAGGAAGCTTACATGAGCTAGTAGGAACATTTTTGGACCATTACTTACAGCCCACAGTGATGAAAATGAAAACTTTCATAAAAGACACAACTGATTTCTTGAACAAAATTAACAAGGTTACTATAACCAAAGACGAGAACATAATATTGTGTACTATTGACATCAAGTCTTTATACACCTCAATACCACACCATTCGTGAATTGTCGCAATAGAACAATCGCTGCTACACACCGATTATGATGAAGAGATAAAAATATTCCTGATGGAGCTGCTACAAATTCACCCTCATGCATAGTTACTTGAAATGGAAAAACAATTGGTTCTTACAAAAGACCGGAAATTCCATGAGCAATTGTGCTGCCTCTTCGTACACAAATATTTTTATGAACCAGTTTGAGGAAGAGCATATTTTGTCAACACCCGCATGGAAAAATCATACTAAATTAATCCCGAGGTTCATAGATGATATTTCTTTCTTTGGAATGGCTCAGCCATAGAGCTCGACAATGAACTTAACAAATTGAATCAAATTGATGGAAGAATACAGTTCACCCATGAAGTTCAGGAAAAGTCAATAACATACTTAGACGGTATGATCACCATAACAGACACAGGTTTTGAAACAGATCTGTTTAGAAAAGAGACTGATAGAAACAACACATTGCACTATGGAAGTTTTCACCAACCCTCATTAAAACAGCATTTGCCTTTTACACAATTATTAAGAGTGAAGAGAATTATATCGGACCACACAACAAGAACTGAACGTACAGGGGAGATGCTACAACGGTTTAAAACATGTGCGTATCCAGATCCAATAATGCAGCAAGCAGAAAGGCGCTGTCAACTCATATCTAGGGAAGAGACATTGACCTTCAAAGATAAACCCACACAGGAACGTATAACAGTGGTGTCTACATTTTCGACAATGAGTTGTACATACAAGAAGATCATTAAAAACCATTGGCCAATACTTAAACTCGAACCGGATTTTAACCACAAATTTGATCAAGAGCCTATTTTCGCATATACCAGAGTAAAAAACGTAGGAGAAATTATTAAACAATCAAAAAGTCAGCCCGCCCCAAGAGCATATAAAGGAACAGTTCCTTGCTGGAATTGCAACAACTGCCACAATGTCATTACAGGTCCAAATATATCACATCCCATGAAAGGACAAAACATCAAATTAAAAGTAAATGCTACATGTGACTCAACTAAGGTTATTTACCTATTGAAATGCCCCTGCGGGAAGGTTTACGTTGGCCAAACAGAAAGGAAATTAAAGATCAGAGTAAACGAACACAAAAGTAACATAAGAACAAAACAACTCAAGTCAACAGTAGCAAACCACTTTATTGAGGCAAATCATAACACTTGGCAATTAAAATGTTGTGTTCTGGAAACCATTGAGAGGTGCGCAGGTATAGATAACCACATCTACATTTTGCAAAATGAGAACTATTGGATGCGGCTCCTGAACTCACTTAAACCCAACGGGTTAAACGACCGGATGGAATTCCAAAGTTATCTGTAAATTACCACTGTTTAAACCCACATTGACAGTGTTTGCTTTGTATTTTTTGACTCTCTATTCTCTGATTCATCATGTCCTTCAACCTCTTGTAAATACAGTCACTTAAACTAGCACAGTTAACCTGTTTGCACCAGCACCTTTCTCTTACTCATTTATACACCAACATTCTGACTTTATTTATCAGACTCGAATCACAGCACTTGGATTAACTAACAAGTCCGCTTTCTATGCCTATGGTTAATCGGACGGAGCATGAGTTTGGTCCGTCATTGATTTCAGTTAACTTTAACACTCGGGTGGATACGCGCATAAGCCACAGAATTCAACAACCGTAGGGGCGCTTCATGCGTCATGACCTGTGAGATCCTGTTATACTAACACACCGGTAAGTGTAGCTGTGATGTATTCCTATAGGTTCTGTATCGATCCCCCTATTCCTGACCCTGTTCTGGTTAACAAGTTAACTAGCAGCCATCCCATGATGCAGAAACCGTTATCTGATTAGCCACACCACGGCACAGGAACGTGTTATCTGATTAGGTCATAACGCTTGCAATCTAATTAGGCAAGCAATATTCCTCCAGCCCCTGATAAGGCATACGGAGTTCTCAAAACAAATCAAACCTATGACAACCTGGGAAAAACCCTGCGGCCATTGTTTTGATTTCACCGAGAACTTCAGCAAAAGAATGTGCTAACGACCAGTTCGTATGACATCCTTATTGACGTATCTATGTCCATCCTTACGTCAATCTCGGCACCTTACAGGTATAAATATTACCTGTATTGCCTTAAGCAAACACACGCGGTGGTGACGAGATTGGAGCAGCCAGACTTGCCGAAGCCCAAAGCAGAGCAGACCCCGCTGGCGCAGCCCCGCCTTCCTGACGCGCTGAGAACGAGACGCTGCTTTCTCCTGCCGAGAAATCCAGCTCCGGCGCTTCCGGGCAGCCCTTGCAGGCAGCCTGGAATATCGAGACCAAAGACGAGAGATACCATCCCTCAACCATCCTAGATTCAAGGTACAGAACTGAATAACCCCTTGCAGAGAATTCTTGAGTCAGTCACTTGGCAAAACAAACTTAACTTAAACTGCTACTTTCTATTCCCGCCCACGTATTAGGCTTAGGTCAGGTACACTGGGGTAGGCGTAGTTAGAAGCACCAGTTGAGTACGATTAGTCAAATGTTTATATGTATGTATCTATTTTATCCATTTTAAACCACCTTATGGCTTAGAAACCATATAAATGTTTTTACAGTATTATTTTATACTTCTGCTTTTATTGTATGCACTTTACTTAACCATAAGTATTGCGATAATATCGATCCATTTCTCTTGTATGAGAAAAGAGACTGATCAATAAATAACATCTTTTATTGAACACACCCGTCTCTTCCTTTTCTCTACAATCTGGTGAGACTAAGAATGCACGTACTGACTGAGTAAAATAAGTTGTCTTTTGTTTTCACACGACTCTAGAGATACACTCTTGATTAGGGGAGAGCAAAGTTGTCATGTTCTATGGTTGTCAGAAACTAAATCCCTTCTTGTCTACCCAGGGAGGTTCAACTCCTCCTTGCCTATTCGAGAAAGTTTCTAGTGAACTCTGAGCTAGCTGGCAAACCCAAAACTTTAAGTCTAATATCGACAATAGAAGACCTAGTTAACGTCTGGTCTAGGCCTATACTATTGAAGGTATTATTCCAATGCGCAGAGCCTATTGGGATAATAGAAACTACACTGCATGGCGCCCAAACGTTTGGAAAGGCGATAAAACTAACGCAAGACATTAGAGTAACTCAGTCGTGCTTTTTCACACAGAACCCCTTTTTTCCCATAATACTCCAAAGACGTCTGGAGTGGGTGAAAGGTCATATCCGCCAAACCTCGCAGGAGGAAACTCCTATGTATGGTTCTTGGTTTAGTCAACGTTGAAGGATACACTGTTCCAAAATATTGTGCATCTAATCTTTGTTTCCATAAGAAACCTGATCTGCAAACAAACGGTAAAACCTTCCTGTCAGTAAAATGGTAGACAGTGATGAAGAAAGAGAGACAGTTAGAATAGCGGCTGAACTCGTAGCAGCTGATAATAATATGCAAGAAGCAGACCCGGATATAATACTCATCCCGGTCAACATAAGAAAATCTATAACTTTAAAACTTATAGAAAATGGACTGACACCTAGAGGTGGCACAGTCATATTCGTAATTGAGGCACACGAATATCGGCAGACAGAGGTATTCTATTCATGGATAAACTTTCCAGCAGCAAATGCTGTAACAAAGCACTTCCACTATTACAAAACAGAGGAACCTCCTAATGAGTACACTCCTTTCGAGGAGGTGGAAGTACCACTCAAATTTCAAGAGCACCTGCTCTTGTTTAATGGCGCCCTAAAACATAATAATCACATCACCAGGCTCGGTCCATTAGGTAGACCAGGAGCAACGTGGCCGGTCCTAGCCGGATACACACCACATCCAGACATCGAAAGAATGTCTGCAGCAGATCTTTTAATACAACTAAAACAATTAATAAAAGTACATAGACAATTAGTCCAATATGTAATGCGGACTTCAACAATCCAACCAGCAATTAAAATTCCACAGCTGACCCCTCATCAGGGGAACACAAATAAAATTACACCACAGAACATACAGTCCTGCCTAGGTAAAGTACCAGCTAAACGGGAACAAATACCATTCTGGTTAGCACAAAAAATCACCCAAATAGAGGCGGTGTTTCCAGACACCACCCCGTTAGAAAAACACAGGATTCTGACTGTCTTCCAATGGGAATCGCACCACACGTGGAGGACTGTGACACTTGGGGTACAGTCTTTGCTTCCATTTACACAAAAACGCATGGTGTTCCATCCATCTCGGTAATACCAGATGTGCTAAAACAAATTCAAGATGAATACGGTCCAGAACCCGCTTTAACTCTTGGTATGAAATTACTGAAAGACTTCAAGCAGGTCTCAGCAATACTACTAGCCAACATAAAGGGAGAAGCAGCAAACGTGGCGATCCGCCAAAGGTTAAAAGAGACAGATTTAGCAGACCAACCAGCTGAAATTGCCAGAATTATAGAAAAATCCTATGAGGAACTAGGTAGAGATAGTTTAGGTGGAATACCAGTAAAACCCCGACTGATTGAAAGTCCTGAAAAAGGGAGGAGCCAAGCTCGCGTCCGCGATGGCCGCGTTTTAGCTCGGCTCCGTTCGCTTTCCTGTCTGGAACGTCTATCCTGTGTCTTATCCTGCCCCGGGAAGTATTCTTTGGTAGACTATGGAACTAAGACATTTCGCTGGCACTTACCGTCTGATCCGTCTGTTCCTAGGTGCCGCGGATCCTGAGCTGTGCCCTTGTTCGCTTCGGGGCCTCCGGAGCGGGCGGGCCTGAAACTCCTCGGCGGCGCCTGGACGGGGCGGAGCGCTGTGGCCGGCCCTTGGTGGCGGTGTGGGCTTGGTCGGAGAGGCCGATGTGCAATTAGACCGGTTACGGCTCTCCGGGCCTGGTCCGGCGGTCCTGCGGCCTGGTGTTGGGGCGCTGCCTTCCATGGACGGGGGGTGACCGTGTATGTGGCTCATCTCCCCTTTGTTCTCCTGTCCGGCCATCTTGAGTCCCTCCGCCCGGACTCGGAGAACGGAGCCGGTGGCGGTGGGGAGCCGGCGACCCTCCTTATTCTGGTGGCCCGCCTTCCTGCCCTGGGGGTGCCTCTGCTCGTGGTCGGCTGTATCCTGTGTGACCCCGCTTGTGGCCGGACGGGGGTCGGAGATTGCCGCGGCCCCGCCGGGCTTTCAAGATGGCGGCCGGCGCCCGGTCTCTCAGCCTGGCCGAGACTGGCGACGCTGGTCCGCCGCGTGGCACGTTTGCTGAATACCGTAAGGGTGAGCCTACGCTTGGCGACATTCTCGCCGCCTTGCGCTCCTGGAGTGCTTCCATGACCGCACCTATCGCTGAACTGGAGGATGATCATTTTTCCGGGCCTGCTGGGCTCCTCCCGGTGTGTGCGGCTTCATCGCTGCGGTGTGCTGCTGGGACTTTCCTGGAGGTCGTGGACCCGGCGGCTGCCGCTTGTTTGGGTGTACGGATACCTGCTGCCCTCAATCATCCTGTGCTCTCCCCTGTGCTGGGGGTCCGCCGGCCGGGTCCAGTCCGGACCGGTTTCGTTGGATCTCCCATTCCTTTTTTGCCTCGAATGGCCGAACGAAGATCCTGTGGTTGCTCCGCCGAGACGACTTTCCTCCTATTGTCGGCGGAACTGTGCCTGCATTACCTGCGGTGGTTGCCGTCTTTTCCTGTTCATCCGGGTCGAAATCGATATGACTTATGTGGATTGACGATTGGACTCCCTGCTATTCGCCTCTGGTTCCTCATGATCTGGTTCCTTGTGCGTTGGATGCCTACGACTTTGGATAGACGAGGACAGGGTTGAGATGAACTTGCCTCGGTGGACTATTATTTTGCGGTATGGTCGGATGATCCGTTTGTGACTGTATGACTATGTTCGATTCTCCTTCATGTTCCTGGAGCTTATCCTTGTAATTACTATCTTCCCGTGGGCTCTGAGTATGTTCGGACGGGGGGGTGGGAGCTGATGGTTTTGATTATGAGGCTCCTCTCCCGCTGTTATTTCCCTATTTCCCCTTCTTCTTTTTGTCTTTGTGGTTCTTTCTTTACTTTTAACTCTTCTATATTTCGGGTTTCTTGTTAGGGCGACAGGCACGCTGCTGGGGGGTAGGCCATAGCCTTCTGCAGGGGTGCAGGGTGGGTGTGCGGGGGGGGGGGTCTGTCATTTTGTTTTTTCCCCCTTTTTTTGGTTCTATGGCTCTTATGTATCCCCTTTTTTCGGGACGCGGTGTCGGCATGTGGGCCCCCTGGGGTGTTTTTTGCTAGCATGGGCCTTCTGGTCTCCCTGCCGTCACGGTTTACTACGCATTCATTACTCCTGTTACCACTGATTCCATGTGCCGGTCTATTTTTGAGTGCCTCGTTAGCCATGGGGCGCATGCTGGGATGCTGCGTTCTTTCTTCTCCCCCTTTTTTCCCGATGTCCTTTCCCTTTTTCCCCTTCCCCTTTTTTCTTCCCTCCCCTGGGTTGTTGTAGCGGAGGGCTCTTTGTTTTGCAAGCCTATTTTTCGTTCTGTGTATCATTGTGTGTTCTCGTAGTGGTGGGTGGGCGCTGGGCAGCGGTTGCAATTGCTTATTAATGTGGGACTCATGTTCTGCCTTTGCCAAAATGTTACTGTTCTTTTGAATTTTCCTGTGTTCTGTACTACTGCTTGCTCGTGGCCCGCCACGGCCCTCTGGACCTTAATGATTGCCATTATTCTGCTATACCCCTTCTTCTATTATAAAATCAACCTTCTCTCATCCTGCTCGTGGTGGTTGCTCTGTGGCTTTTCGCCTTTGATTCCCGTTTGGATTACTGTGGTATCCTGCTGGAGCTCTGTCCTGACCAATGTGCTTCTATAAGTGTGGTGGCCGGCCCGATGGGTTGTAGGCCCGTATTTGTGAGCAATTTCTGCACAATAAAGGTTTTAAAAAAAGAAAGTCCTGAAAAAGTATTTTTAAATAATAATTTAACACCACAAAAAAAGAGCTGGGATGGAAACAAACAATCCAATCCTAAAGAAAAGAAATTCCAGTCCAGAGGAAGGTCTCCTCGGCGGAGAGAAAGATCTCCGAACCAAGGACGCAGGTCTCCCCAAAGTGAGCCCTCTGGGAAAAAATACAACCTTAGAAACAGGGATAACATAAAGAAACCGGATAGATATCAAGATTTTGATACACGTCCCTCTCAATCTTTTCAGACTTCCTCGCAGAAATCTGAAAGAAGAGGACGATCGGAACACAGGGAAGAGCACGTCAAGTCCAAAGACAAGGAACCTGCTCATCTAAATAAGAAATTACAATTTCCAAAAAAGAAGGTAGCCAGTATTAAAGTAATTAACAATGCCGAGAATACTGAGGACACAACTGAAAAACGGAGAATGGGCTCCGACAATGCTAGACAGCGCAGCAGATGTGAGCATAGCTCGCAAAGTCCTTATGAATCATCTGGAGACAGTGGACACGAATGAATACCTTCAAGTGGAAACTGCAGACACCAGAGTTAGCAAACCTCACAAAATATATGAAATAACGTTACGTATAGAAGGGGATAAGACTAGAAAAATAAGGGGCCTATTTTGGGATAATCTCTCCAAGGGCTATGACATCCTACTAGCTGAAAAAGACTGGCCACCAGAGTTTGTCAGGGAGTGCCCACATGGCGAAGAAATAATTATGCCTGCCTTCTCAAATAATATTCCAATTCATAAAAAATACACACTTGCTAGAAAATGGGCAGTAGCTCAAGCTCCTGCTTTATATAAAAATCATGTAGGATGGGATGAGGACTCTCCTCCTCACAAAATCCAGTTAAAATCACAACCTACTGCACAGAGACAGTACCCAATCAAGCAAGAAGCTAAAAAACAGGTAAAAGAAATCCTAGATCAACTAGAATACCAGGGGGTGATTGAAACTTGCACCTCACAAATGAACAACCCTTTGTTTCCGGTCTCCAAACCAGACAATTCATATCGTCTAGTTTTGGATTACAGACACCTTAACTCATGTTGCAAAACTTTTGCAGTACAAAACTCGCATAGTGCAGCGCTAATGAATAACATAGTGCGCAAAAAATACAAAACAACATTAGACATCTCTAATGGATTCTTTTGTCAAAATATAGCACCAGAGAGCAGATATTTGTCCGCGTTCTCAATAAATGGCGCTCAAAAACAATTCTGTCGGTTACCCCAGGGGTACAAGAACAGCCCAGGATTATTCTCAGCGAGAGTAACAGAGTTACTACAAACATATGATGACGAAGCATTATTTTATGTCGACGACATATACCTAACAGATGATGACTTGGATACTCACTTGAAGAGAGTGAACACCATAATACTTGGGTTCGCAGCAGAGGGTTACAAATTCAACTTTAAAAAATCTAGAATTGCCCATCTAACAGTCCTGTTCTTAGGATATGAATTATCAAGTGAAGGCAAAAGCCTGGCTGACAATTTCCTAGAGAAATGTGCCATACTCCAAGCACCTAGAACACTAAAAAACCTAGTCAATTCTAGGCTTCCTAAATTTCGGAAGAACATACATTGCAAATTACGCAGAAAGGGTCAAACCCCTTTATGATCTAATAAAACCAGATTTTAAAAGAACCAATTGGACTCAAAAACACACAGAAATTCTGAGATCCTTACAAACAGATATGTTAATTAAAACAAAATTAGAAACACGTGATAACACACGCAATCTTGTGATTCGAGTCATCCCAGGAAGATGCGGATTCACATACCTGACCTCTAATGAGGGAGAAAAGGTACCAATTGCATTTAAATCACACTTGTACACTAAAGCTGAAATGAAATGTAGCCCAACGGAAAAAATTCTAACTGCAACACAGACAGCTATAGCAAAAGAACGAGCCCTGGCACAAGGTAAACGAATAATAATCGTGACACCGATACCAGCCCTAGAGGCTGTAACAAAAGCAAGCATTCCGAATGCTAAAGCGCTCCATCCGAGATGGATACAATGGGCTAATTCTCTTGCTGCAACAGATGTGGCATACGAATTTGATCCTAACTTAAAAACACAAGAATTTCTCCAATATGAATTTGAATGTCCTCCGCCGATCGAAATTCTGCCTCTAGAACATTACGGCTGTATAATATATACAGACGGATCAGCACAACCCGCAGTGGGGGGTAAACAAGCTTACAGTGCTGCGTGCGCGATTGTTAAAGGTCGTTGGCACGAAGGAAAATTTAGACCACTGGTCACTAAAACACAATCTCTAGGAGATTGTACGGCTCAGCGAGCTGAACTACTAGCATTCAAGATGGCGCTTGAAAATACCGATCGAGAATTCCCCACACTCATAGTGTGCGATCGTATTATTGCGTTCAGTCTTACAATGAATACTTGCAAATCTGGCTTCAGAATGGTTTTAAGGATGCAAAAGGAGGCACAATCAAGCATAAAATGCTTTGGGAACAAGTAGCTCTTTTACAAAAAGAACTACCAAAGACTCACGTGATACATACACTGAGTCATCAACGTGATGGCGTTCACGTTGCAGGGAATTCATTGGCTGATGAGGCCGCGAAGGCAGCTGTCCAAACGGCTTCCGTAGCTGCCATCACACGGTCAAAAACAAAAATAGACAGCGATATATTACAAGCTGTCAGCACTACAGAAAAAGATTCGATAGAAACACTCCCGAAAGGCTTTCCAGTGAAGTACTCATACATAACTGATGCAAACAATGTTCCGTTTGCTCGAATCCCTGGAGTGGGGGATAGGGCAATTCCAAACATGGAACATAGGTTAGGACTAATCATAGCGGCACACGAAGGGCTTGCTTCTGTACATGCTGGCGTCTCAGCCACAGTATCATTATTAAAACAGAGATACTGGTGGCCACAAATGAGCAGACAAACACGGAACTATGTTCTAGAATGTGAAATATGTCAAAGAATGAAAGTATCAACAGTGAGACGACCAGCACAGACGCCCCTTCTAATCTCAGATAAACCATTAGCCTGTGTTTATCTGGACCACTGTGGTCCCTTACAAAGGGATGGTAACTATAAATATATCCTGGTCGCAGTGGATTCATGCACGAGATTCATATGGATGTGGCCCCAGCGATCGGCTGACGCCAGAACTGTTATAAAAGATTTGCGAGTCTTTATCGGCACATACGCAATTGGCATGCTGCATTCTGACCAGGGTCCTGCTTTTAGCTCTCGAGCTTATAAGGAGGCCATGGCCAGCATGGGCATTGCATTGCGGTACTCTTGTCCATTTCATCCCGAGGGAAACGGAATCGTAGAAAGAAAAAACCGTGACAGAAAGCAATCTATAACAGCAAAGGTATTAGGTTCGGGAGCTGGGTGGGTCAAACATCTAATAAGTGTCCAACGTAGTCTAAACAACCTGCCAAGAAATTCTCTGAAGGGATTCAGTCCGTACGAATTATTGTTTGGAACTAGGATGTTGGTCTTAGATCTTGACAGTCAGACTTCAGTGGTGAAGGAAAAAAGCTTTGATATCAAAGATCGTTTGGCTATTTTACAGGACTTAAACGAAACAAGAAAAGACCTGAGCAACATAAAGTTGAAACAGCAGCCAACAACCACTGAAGAACCACCACCTGTCCCAGCAAGACCTGTCTGGATTCCAAAAATCGGGGATCTAGTCAGAGAAAAGATCGCGGTAAAGAAGGAATTTGGGCCTTCTTACAGAAAAGCAGTTCCTGTCTTGTCCATCAACGGGACGAGATCAGTTGTACTACCGCCACTTGCTGGTAAAAAGGAGAACCGAGTTGTATCCATCGACCTGGTAAAACCACAATCATGTGGCCGATAACAAACAGTAGGCCAAGTGGACTCCCGATAAGTAGCAGAACACCAAGATTTGCTACCAATACAGAGGTCCCAACTAAGAGGCTAATCACATTCGAAACGCCTACAGAACAACAACAAGGACTATGCAACAATGCAATGGAACTCACACCTCTGAAAACCCAAATAAAAACATTTAGTAGAGACACACCAACCTACAATGAAGTAACAAATGAATATGCTAAAGTTGCAAGAAACAGTAATCCTGAAGCAATTGGAACAATTGACAGAACAGCATCCGGCTACTTTATCAACTTTGATGATTCTTCTGAAGATCTACGTGAATCAAAGACACAGCCATCAACAAAAACTTTTAAAGATAAAGCTAAGGAACTTTTGAAACAACTGAAAGAAACCTATCTGATTTCTCCATGGATCGAATTTTGGGTGGCCTTTGGTGCATTTATCCTCATACTTTGGCTCATCATGATACTATGCTTGGGACGCTTCATTGAGGGAAAATATGCTAAAATGGACACAGCAAGCCAGAAAATCAACTTGATCCTCAAACCACACACATCTTCACACGTCGAGAAAAGATAACTTTCTTCAGTCAACTTCACAGCCAATCCTATACCGGCTGGGGTAGCATGGGACAACACTGACTATGAAATTTATGGTCCGGTTGAGACCCTCAAATATCCACACCAAATCAAGATCTCGTTGAGTGACTTTGTAAAACCAAGCTCATTTGCTGATGATTGGGACTTTGAAAGTATTAATAACATGATGTCTGATCTAGTGATGTCTGCTAAATTTACCAAACATGATTATTTGCAGGGTTCATCTAATTATGATAGTATGTACTGCTACAACCACTATGGTAACCATTTTCTACATAAATCTGCACAACCTAGAAATGTTTTAAATTATAATCAATGGGAACATTGTGCAACCCCTCCAAAAGGAAGCTCAAGAACCGTTTATGACAAATAGTCTTATTTTTCAGGGTTCAATGCAAGTAAAGCTGAAACATTTTATTTCAAATTGTCAAATAAGACAGGAACAAAAACCATGCTTACAAACACGAAATTGATATATTCGGACTCATTTTTCAAACAAATGAATACATTTGGTTTTGATTATTGGGACAAAAATGTTGAAGTAAAAAGTGTTTGGGGTACAAAAGAATGGCAAGTACAAGGTATAGAATGATTATTTAGAGCCTGCATGATCCCAGAACAAATTATATTTTTGAATGACACTGTTCAACAAACTACCTGTCTTGGCCTAGCCAAAATCAAAGACTTAAATAAACCGTCTATTCCAAAGCCAACAATGAACAGCAATAGCTCTACAGATGAGGAGATAGACGTAAACTATGTATTAAACCAAAACAGAACACATCCTGATTGGAAACAATGGTTGACCTGGCCCACAGATACTAATAACTGTCAAGACAGATTCCTGAACAAAACACAGGGGTTCACATTGACCAGGCCAGACCCTAGATATTCCCAAAGACAACACCCAGGGATAATCACCACCTACAGTGTGGGCAATCTCTGCCTTCAATGGCTACAAACTTCCACACTGACAGAAATTAAGCAACACCTAATTTTACTTACTGATGGTGCTGACTTGCGTGATTTCATTATGGGACCGCGCAAACAGCGTCAAAAACGCTTCATAGCAGCCTCTGTATATGCAGCTTACAACGAGGCCTGGAAGGTTACTCAAATTGAGACAGCAGAAAGTATACGGGAAATTGACCGTATTAATTTGGAAAAATCACTTTCTGTAGTGGACAATGGGTTAATGACTCTGTCCTCCAGAATTTTTTCTTTGGACAGCATTGTGTCTTCAGCAATCGACATAATATCGCAAGACTTACTGTTGTTACAACACGGTCAGTCTCAATTGCGTTCTATTGTACAGATTGGCTGGACGTTACAAAATCTGCGTTCAGGCTATGTGCCTTGGCGTTTAATTAACACAACGTCACTATTCAATATCTTTAACCTTACTGATAAACAAATCAGTATGGCACAGAAGGGTGCTGATTATACAATCCTGAGCATTGAGAAACTCGAGAGATTACCAGTGACAATGTCAGAACGACCTTTCAGTGAATGGATAATACATGGGATAATTAATATTCCAATATCAACCTTCAGGTTTCAATACTGCCAAAAATATATACAGGCTGGCATGTACGAAAAATTGGGAAAAGGGTACATTAAGTCAACATGGAACTTGCCCTATTCACATGCATGTGTCAGTAATAAAGGACAGAAAGTGTTTCTTAGTGGCAATAATTGTGCGATGTCACTAAGCGGTACACTTCTGTGTAATGGAATTAGTTTGCATGGAGCCTGTGAAGGGAACTCAAATAACCTTTCATGTCACCAGCTAGGCACACCTGCAACAGAGATAGAACCATTCTTTAAAAGACTCTATAACGGGAGTTACATTCTAATTGTGGATCGCAGATGTTGTAGTCTACTGCCCAGGATTCCTTATCTCATAACTACGACTGCGAAGGTCATGTGCTGTGGACGCTTATTGTTCCCCAGCTCCTTTCCAGACAGGGAGGCAAGGGCATGGCCTAACTTGAAAATTACTTCTATTCGAATAGATACTTTAAGCAGAATGAAAACAGTGCTTCTTCAGACGCCGACCAGACTTACGTCATCAAAAGAAACGTATGATCTCCTAGTCGCAAGGACGACTGCAGAGATTCACTCATTGTTATCAACTAATTCCCCCATACATTTCGCAGAAATCCTGAATGAAATCTTAAATATTTCTGATACCAGTGGAGTCTCAAAAGTATTTAAGACAGTATTTTCGATGGCATTAACACCATTCAAAGCCATACTGGGTATTTTTCCAGACTTCGTCCATTCGATTTTTGGCGGACTTCCCCTCATTTTGGGACTAATTGCAGGAATCCTATTCTTGGTCCTTATATTTCGTTATGGCAAACCATGTCACAGACAAAACACCTGCGACAAGGGAAGAAACAATCCGAGCCATTGGATACCGGGACCGGATATCAAAAATCCTGGGACTATCCCGGCTTAGAGACCTGAACATGACTTGGTTTCTTTCATTTCGACCAATGTGGCATCGATGTGTTTTACCTGTATTAAGGTGCTTGCTGTGCGGAGAAGAATGCGTGTTGGACACCTGTCTGACGCTACAATCGGATGCGCCAATGGATGCAGAAACATTGTTGGGTCCGATAACGGCTCATGCTTTGTGCTGCCCTCAACGGCTGCCAATCCTGATGACGGCATTCGTGGAAACTTCACCACTACGATTGAGGGGTAGTGAAGTTCAAGATGAAAGCAGCATCGATCAGGTACGACCTTCTGTCAGCAATACTAATCAAAACGTCAATGGAGACAATCATGCACATGAATGCATGGTTACATCCTTTTCCGAGTTAGTGGAACTCTCACAGGAAGCTGTTGACAGCTTTTTCGACAGTCTCAATGATATGATGTTCTCACCAGAGCAGAAATAACAACTTTTGAGCAAGCTAGCACACGGCGTTCCCAACACCCTGAATTTGGCCTTCAACTTTAATAATAAAGTAGCATGAACAATTTTCCCTCCAGTTCACGGACAGCAATTTTTTCAGCAGCCCCAAAATATTTTTACGATTTTTTCGGGACACTTATCTTCTGCTTAAAGTAAGAACTATTCTTAGAGAACTAAATTTCTATTTTTAGAAACTTTATAGACATTAGCTGCCCGCTGGTATGTTCATAATTATTTTATTCTGTGATGAAATGGTCTTGAACTTTTCTTCTGTATTAAAGAGCCATTTCATGTGTAATTCTCATATTCCATTACTAATAATGTATACATGCGTGATTAATTTAGCATTAGTCTACTGCTTAAGTGCATATAGTACATATGGATATTTTATTTTCCAGTACATTACATGATTTCGAAATGCATTATATGTATTTTGGGGTGGTAAGGTATACACGATACTCTACAGTATGTTTTACTATGCCTAGATTCGTAAATATGGCAATAGTTAGCGTGGAGTGGGTGTGATGTATTCCTATAGGTTCTGTATCGATCCCCCTATTCTTGACCCTGTTCTGGTTAACAAGTTAACTAGCAGCCATCCCATGATGCAGAAACCGTTATCTGATTAAGCCACACCACGGCACAGGAACGTGTTATCTGATTAGGTCATAACGCTTGCAATCTGATTAGGCAAGCAATATTCCTCCAGCCCCTGATAAGGCATACGGAGTTCTCAAAACAAATCAAACCTATGACAACCTGGGAAAAACCCTGCGGCCATTGTTTTGATTTCACCGAGAACTTCAGCAAAAGAATGTGCTAACGACCAGTTCGTATGACATCCTTATTGACGTATCTATGTCCATCCTTACGTCAATCTCGGCACCTTACAGGTATAAATATTACCGGTATTGCCTTAAGCAAACACACGCGGTGGTGACGAGATCGGAGCAGCCAGACTTGCCGAAGCCCAGAGCAGAGCAGACCCCGCTGGCGCAGCCCCGCCTTCCTGACGCGCTGAGAACGAGATGCTGCTTTCTCCTGCCGAGAAATCCAGCTCCGGCGCTTCCGGGCAGCCCTTGCAGGCAGCCTGGAATATCGAGACCAAAGACGAGGGATACCATCCCTCAACCATCCTAGATTCAAGGTACAGAACTGAATAACCCCTTGCAGAGAATTCTTGAGTCAGTCACTTGGCAAAACAAACTTAACTTAAACTGCTACTTTCTATTCCCGCCCACGTATTAGGCTTAGGTCAGGTACACTGGGGTAGGCGTAGTTAGAAGCACCAGTTGAGTACGATTAGTCAAATGTTTATATGTATGTATCTATTTTATCCATTTTAAACCACCTTATGGCTTAGAAACCATATAAATGTTTTTACAGTATTATTTTATACTTCTGCTTTTATTGTATGCACTTTACTTAACCATAAGTATTGCGATAATATCGATCCATTTCTCTTGTATGAGAAAAGAGACTGATCAATAAATAACATCTTTTATTGAACACGCCCGTCTCTTCCTTTTCTCTACAATCTGGTGAGACTAAGAATGCACGTACTGACTGAGTAAAATAAGTTGTCTTTTGTTTTCACACGACTCTAGAGATACACTCTTGATTAGGGGAGAGCAAAGTTGTCATGTTCTATGGTTGTCAGAAACTAAATCCCTTCTTGTCTACCCAGGGAGGTTCAACTCCTCCTTGCCTATTCGAGAAAGTTTCTAGTGAACTCTGTGCTAGCTGGCAAACCCAAAACTTTAAGTCTAATATCGACAATAGAAGACCTAGTTAACGTCTGGTCTAGGCCTATACTATTGATGGTATTATTCCAATGCGCAGACCCTATTGGGATAATAGGAACTACACTACATAGCGATCTACACTATAAGTTTGTTTGAACATAGCAACCACAATAATGGCGTGCTCACGCTTTCAAGTATTACTAAAACATTGTTTTCCTTGAGTCACTGTGTTTAGTGTAAAGGATTCAAGCATTCCATTATCGTTAAAGCATTGTTTCTTTTAGTCACCGTGCTTAGTGTAACGAGCACGAGTTTGCACAATATATACAGCTTCAAAAACCTTCCGAATATGCAAGTTTTTGACCATTCGTCGGTTTTTCAATTTGTAGAGCAGGCTTGAATAGCTGCACGTTCTATCCGGGACATCTTTCACGTTTTTTCAATGCCCACAATGACAGTTGTTTTTTAAGACAACGTTTCTCTCCTAAAATACATAATGTGGTTTTGAGAGGTGGTTTTCTCCCAGTATATTGAACGGTGGCTATTATCATTATTTTCAGATTGTCCCCAGATGAAGGCCTGGACGGCCGAAATGCATTGAGATCAGTGAAGTGTTTTGATAATGCATGTTGGGATATGTAGCTTTTCAACTACCAACTTCAAATTAATTCATGCTGGTGATGTAACAAAACTAAGGATGGAAACAAATTATACTCAGTAAAAATTTGTGTTTAATTTATAATTTGGGATTTAACAAATTAACCTCATCTAGAGGACATAATACCAGTGCCCTGGAGACATACCCCACATCCGCAGGGACGTAGCCACACTTCATTTAATTCACTTGAGTTCAGTGAGTGATAACCAGGAGGCACAGGACACTTTGTTCACCAGGAAAAAACAATTAGGAATGCACGCACTTCTATCCCTCATAGTTTAGTACATACACCATCGTCTGAAAGAGTTGTAAGAGTATGTCCCATGTGCAATTTGTTGAGTCTGCTGGTGGGCTAGAATCGGGTAGCGCTTGAATAAGTAATGATTGTTGTTCTAGAGGTTCACTCAAACTTGGGCGCTCCTCAGATATGTTGATAGGTTCACTCGACTCCAGATCTTCGTGAAATTTTCAGACACAGGCTTTAGGTCTTGGAGAGATTAGTGGTTGAACTTTTGGTTGACTTTGTCTTCTGTTGTTCTGACTATTGTTGTCTTCCAATGTTGTGAGCTCTATAGTTGTCCCTACTGGTGCAGTTTCCTGGAGTCCTTTCGAAGATATTAGATGTTATAGAATAACACTTATTGGTTCTGTACCCTTGGTGATATTAAGCTGAACACTGCACTATGTGTGCAAGGTTATAGCCAATATGGCCGCTTCCTTTGGGTCTAATCTAAATCACAATGTTGAAGCCACATGGAGGGAGGGTTACTTTACGGACCCCCGGCTGAGGGTTCTCTAAGCTTCTAATTCTGTCACCGGCTCACCTGGAGAGAATAGGGGGGAGGACTCTATAGTGGATCCCGAAATGTTTTTTAGTTGTATTATTGTTTGTAGTTTAAGAAATGCAGACTCTTTAATTCAACACGCGACTCTTTAGCTTCAGATCTCCTTATTGATGGGCAACTCAGTGGTCAACGAAGGTACGCTTCAGTAATGATGCCTAATTTGATTTGCTTTTCTCATCACTGTTTTATATTTATTGACGCGGCTGGCCCTGGATGTGTTGTAGGCGACTTACTGTGTATTTAAACTGCCTTTGAGATGCCTGATTTTTACTTATTGGTTTTCAGTTGCTGATCTTTGACGCTGCCAGCCCTCTGGGTTGTAGGCGAGGAAGTGGTGTCTTGTTTTTCTATATATTCTGCTAATAAAAATGATTTAATCCTAAATCACAATGTTGTGGAGACTTTGAACTCTTTCAGAAATCATAAGATTTTACTATTGGCAGAGCCCACGTTGACAACTGAAACACCTTTTTCTTTACCCTTTTCTTCTTCTTGAGAGAGTGTACATGCAGAGTTAGACATTTAAGCATCATCTAATATTATTGGGTTGAGTGGCATTTTGTAAGACAGTTTTTTTCACTGGTTGAGGAGAAAATTACTGAGGAAAGGTATTTCAGAAGTTGATCTTGACGGGGACATTGCAGGTTTTTTCAAAGACACACGGAATAGGTGAAATCAGTGGTTTGATGTTTGCCATATCTTTATTGTTCACTCTCTTTTGGTCCAGAAGAAGCTGGTGCCTATTTTGTCTAGTGGACTAAGTGTACAATAATTATTCAACACACCTTGCTCCCCCCCCCCCACCCCCCCAGAGCACTAGCCACTCTTGCCTTTGCTAAACAACTTGAACTGTTTGAACCATCTGTGGCTCTAGCACACCTAAAACACTTAAAGCTGTTCTCTCCTGTCTTGCTTGCGGTGTGAAGGTTGTCATCTTTCACAATCTCTTAAATCTTAGCAATTACAACACAGAATTGACCATCCGTACTTGTCTCGTGTATCTATGTTATTGTTTGTTTTATGTCTGACAGTTGCTTTTGCTTCTTAATTCAGGCTTTTTTGGCGGTAGCTTTTCCTGGACATGGGGAATATTTGTACAGCAAATCAATTTGGTGCTAATTAGTGAGTCTACCAATTCACCAAATTTGCATGTTCCTGCTGAGTTTCTTTAATGAAGCTACAGCTACATCGTTGTCAAATCGGGCCTTGACTTCTCACTACCAAATTAAGGGCCCGATGTAGGACCATTTGATTTTGCGAGTCTCTAATTGCGTGTTTTTTGTGACTCGCAAAATCAAATGCACTAATGTGTCTGGGGCACATTTAGTGATTCCTAAAGGGGTCACAAATAACCTGCTTCATAAATATTCATGAAGCAGGTCGCCATTTGCGACCCATTGGGAATGGCTGGCACTCACAGGAATGGTGGCCTGCTGGGGTCAGCAGACCATTATGTCTGTGACTGCTTTTTGAATGAAGCAGTTTTTTTTCTCTTAAAATGCAGTCCGTTTTCCTTAAAGGAAAACGGGATGCATTTAAGAAAGGAAAATTAAAAGTTTTCCTTTCATATTTTTAGAGGGGACAGTGGTCTGTGGGACCAATGCCTGCTCTGAGATAATGTCAGCGCTCCAATTCACTAAGTGGAAGGGGTTCCTTGGGGACCATTTGCCATTTGGGAATGGCTTACCACCAATTTGAAATTGGTGGTAAACTGCAAATGTTTTGTGAATACATTCACGGTAGCAAAACATTCCTACATACCAGTGCGACTTGCTATTTGGAAGAGACACCCTTGGCACGCCTCTTCCTAATAGGAACTTGCAAACCCTAATTTGTGAGTCAGTAATATGTTACTGACTTGCAAAATAGGGTTGGTACATTTGAAAATACATTTTACTGGTCGCAAATGGTCCGATGGGCCATTTCCGACTGGTAAAATGCTTTGTACACCTGGCCATAAGTTTACTCATGACTCAAACTTAAATATTGACGAGTCTAATATGAGAGAGACCATTTAAATAAATTAAAGTTATCAAAAGAAGTTGAATAGCGCACAAACAGATGATGTGTGGGAACATCCTCAACTTGGTGCAGAAAAACAGGTGTTCGTCCTCTTTGCTGTTCATTGAATGTGGCTTTGACAGTGTTTGACTTGAGAAATAATATGGCGGAAAGTGTGCAACATCGATTCAAAATAGGTGACTGGAACGTACCTGTCCAAAGACCTGCACAATCAATACTTTTAATTAAAAAGTTGCTACAGAAATAGAAAATCCCTATGCACTCATCAGAGTATAAAATCTCAAACTAACAGTCAAAGATAACCATGCCATACTATTTATAAAACCAAGTACAATACATGTTAAAAACTAATTGTTAGACATTAAAAACAAGTAAAAATCAGGACATGAGAAGCATGAATTATTTAAAAAAAACAAAACATTACATAATTCAGGTTACATTAGTCATAGAAAGTAATAGGTCAGATCGCAGTATTCATACAGAGTAGTTGATCACCAAATCACAATATTTATACAGAGAAGTTTGTCGACGTTTGTATGAATATTGTGATTTGGTGATCAACTACTCTGTATGAATACTGCGATCTGACCTATTACTTTCTATGACTAATGTAACCTGAATTATGTAATGTTTTTTTTTTTTAATTCATGCTTATCATGTCCTGATTTTAACTTGTTTTTAATGTTTAACAATTAGTTTTTAACATGTATTGTACTTAATAAAATGCAAAAAATATACCTTGGTATCAACAAATACATAAGTTGTTTCTTTAATCTGGTGTGATTTCACTGTTGTTTTATAAATAGTATGGCATGGTTATCTTTGACTGTTAGTTTGAGATTTTATACTCTTGAGTGCATAGGGATTTTCTATTTCTGTAGCATATTTTTCCCCTGTCCCTGATTGGATTTTCTAGGGGTCCTTTCTTTAGTTTTTGTTTAATTAAAAAGTTAACATAGCTTGCCATATCTGTCCAGAAACACAAAGTTCATAGCAATCCAATAAATATTCTAACAGTCAGGAACATGTAAAAACAAGGGTGGTGAGTCAGACACCTGCCCCCACTGCCTGCTCAATGTTGCTCGCAGTCACAGAGCAAGTTCATCTTCTGGTAAAAAAACACGATGGAAGGCTGAAGTTAAAGGATTTATTCAAGAACAAAGACATACCACTAACATCCTGGCATAGGGAAAACCAAACCCAAATGACTGAAGACTGCAGTATTGATTCTGCATAGCCACAATACTATGACATCAAAAGGTTCAGCATTCTACGCTAAAAGAACAACCCACAACATGGATTGCTCCACCTGTGGTGCCACGTTTGGGGCTGGGGGTGGAGGTGGGTTGGTTGGACATGGGTCATCCGATAGCTCGGCAATGAAGCCTTCATTTCAATTACAAGAACCAAATGTATTTTGGAGCAATCTAGATAAGGAACTCTTGTAGAATCTGAAGCTGATGAAAGGAACAGTAAGTATACATGTAACAGCACATCCAGTGTAGTCAGGTTAAGTGATGACTCAGAGGGCGGTCAGAGGATTCCATCGCTCCCAGGCATGCTGTTTGCTTTTTTGCTGCATCATACCCTGCCCACTTTTCCTAAAGTGCTGTTGAAGCACAGTTTGTTGCATGCTTGATACCTTGCTATCCCAGTGTCTAAATCACAGCCAAAAGGTTCACTGCGTTTGAGCCCTCTCGATTGTGGTCAATTCCACTCTTTTGAATTATGCTTTCTCTCATGAGAGACATTTTTATTCACATCCTTTCTCTTTTACGGTGTATCTGTGTTGAAAAGTACAGTAATACGCTGCATGCCAGCTGGAGTGATTCATATCCTGGGTTGGCGAGGCAACCTTTCTCCGATACACATACCAACGCCTACTGATAATGCATGCACACATATTTCGAATGACAGATTCCCTGATAGACTCTGTAGAAATCTTTACAAAACTCAGCAGAGTGAATAAAGAAATAAACAGAGAAAGTTCAGAGTGAGAGGGACAGAAGTAAAGGTCTGACGTTATAGCAAGCTGAATAAACTCTGAGAGCATGATGAAGCCCAACTGAACTAGCACCAGCATGCTGACAAAATGCTGCCTTTGCTAAAGATAAAACTGAAGCAAATGTGCAGACAAAGCAAGTTTTGAAACATGCAGTAATCCTCTGTTGTGAAATCAGTACCTGTAAACTTGGAACACCTTCTAGTGCCATATCTGAGCTATCAAGGATTTGTATGTTATCTTTGTAAAAAGAGGCTGAACGAGTGACTGAAAAAAGTTGACAAACGTTTTACATCTTTAAAGGAATGACTGAAAAAATGTTACACAAAAGAAAGGATTACACCCTATATCAGTTTGAAAGATGTGCAAGATGCCTACCTGCAACCCAAATGTGGGTTCCAGTGCCCTTGGAAGCACTGATGTCTGCTTCATAGGTCTGAAGATCAGCGTGAAAATGTGAAAGGCAGCAAACAAGCAAGTGGCTAATCCCCACAAATTTCATTTGTGCATACCTGTACTTGCATGCGTTAACACATTAATATCTGGCCTATTTACGACATTTCCACTGCTTGTTAATTGCTCAGTAGTGTGTGTTTTCATTTGACAATGCTGATCATTGTTAAAAGCCTACAGTACTTCCATACCCAGCACTCAGGACTTAAGCAGGGCATTATGCTTTGTCTACCACCTTGATACATACATGGTAGATACACTGTCTCTATTAGCACAACATCCGCTTCATTGAGTGGTCAGCTGTAGAAAAAAAGAAATCTGCATTCATCCATGTAGCCGGAGCTGAAACTCAGGGCTGAAAACACACATTACTTAGTGCTAGAAGCCCAGCAGTTCCAGAAAAAGTCCAAACGGTCATACTGCTCTTACACCAGCTCTAGCTCTATGTACTGCTCCTCTAGGGCTACCAGAGGCTTGCTGATCCACCATCAAGTTATCACCGCGATTTCACTGGGTACCTTAAAAAATGACTTCAGTTTAAAAAGTCACTGGACCGTATCCTGGGAAGGGAGATTTAGCATGCCATTCTTTTAAAGTCAAAAAACAAAAGAACAATACAAAGGCCAATACTGGACTTGATTTTGTGTGTTCAAACCGTAACCTTTATGAATAAAACATACCGGTCCGTTTTTTACTTACGTCACTAGTTGAATTTGTATTTTTCACTAGTAGAGCATTTAGATTTTTTAGTCATATCATGAAATATTTATGCATGTACAAACATTTATAAAACTCTACAAATCAAGAAAAAACAGAATTACATATATTTACAACAAAATTCTGCACATCCTACCAACAACATTCATCCTTCAATCATACAGCTATACAAAAAATACAAAATAATGTGGCCCTTTGTCAAAGCAAACCAATCCTATAACCTTATAAGTGATGTTATCTCTGTACATTAACAGTTTTGTTTTGTCACAAATGTACTTTTGGAGGCAAATCCTTATTTAAAGAAGAAACAAATCCATTGCTATTTCCGATTGACAAAGAGTCCAGTCAGGTCGTTTTATTCATAAAGGTTACGGTTTGAACACACAAAATCAAGTCCAGTATTGGCCTTTGTATTGTTCTTTTGGTATATTCGGCTTAGCCTTACTGGGTATAAAGCCAGACCCCTGTGGTATTTTTTTCTAATTCTTTTAAAGTCAGCACATTATTAACAGCAATTACAAGCGTCACATTTGTGAGATGAAGTTCTACATAAAAGGCATGTTCTTCAGCCTATTATTAAAGAAGGGGGAATGTAGGGGCAGTCTATGTGAGAGGGCAGAAAGTTCACTGTTTGAGGCTTAATACAACTGCCTTGCTACCCATTGGCAATATATTACTCTGCCTTTAATCACAATGCTAGATGAACGGCAAGCAAATATTTGAGCTGCAGAACAAGCAGTCGATATCTGTTACTGTGACTTACTAGACACACAAGCCTATCGAAAACTCAGTGTTCAGTACTGTGCCAGGGCATACTTCACGGTTTGTTAGAAATTATGGGTCAACCCTATATTTCAGTAGGAAAATGGGCATGTGCAGTATTTGTAAATAAAAATATTCCCTTTGAAAAATACCTTAAAGTCAGTAGGATCGACCTGGAACACCCTTCCCATCCTCCTACGGCAGACCCAGGACCTGCTAGCCTTCAGAAGACTACTCAAGACCTGGCTATTCGAGCAGTAGCAGCATCCCCCCCCCCCACCCCAGCGCCTTGAGACCCTCATGGGTAAGTAGTGCGCTTCACAAATGTTCTGATTGATTGATTGCGTTTTGACCAATAAACAATTCAGGTCTATATGACAAGCCAGGAGGAATTTTATATGGACAATCCGAATGACCGTAAATTCTGATATTGGCAGGCATCTGAATGGAATCCCTTCTATTGAAGATTTAAATCCCCTCTGAATTAGGAATTGTGTGGCTCTTAAATTACTGGGAAGAATTCTGCACAATGTTTCCAATTCTGGGGGTATACCACATGGTAAATGTATGCAAGACGTCTATTGGGGGGTGGTATGGGGGGGTGATTAGGGAAAGTGAGGGAACAAAGAAAGAAAGCCACCGGGTAGGGGGACAAGTTTATGCTCATAATGTGCCTTGGCCGAGTATCAGATGGCGACTGAGAAACGGGTCCAGGCTTTAATGCAGCCCTTCCCCAAAGTGATTTGACTGTCTGGATTTTATGGCTGGTAAACCTGGGTCCCTTGTTCCAGCACCTGGTAAAGCCAGTGTCAGGTTCCAAGCTACCGAACGATCATGGGACGCCAACGGGATCAGAAACTACAGTTCCCGGCATGCCGCGCTGACGTCGCGTACCAAGCGTGAGCTGCGCGCGCATGCCAGGAAATAAAGGTCAGATTCAAACGGCGGTGAGACGCCGATAATTCCGTTTTGCGGTGGCGTTTCCAGAGTCCTTGTTTGGAGGCGGTAAGAGGTGTCTGGTGATTCCTAGTCCTCCAGAATCGTGAGTAACCCGAATTCGTTGGGGTGTGTGGCGTTGGTAGTTTCGATCCCAACAACTCACCCACAACCTGGTCTTTTGTGTAGAGTTGCACTCGGAGGAGTATTACTCGGAAGTTCCTTTACTTCGTGTTCAGTCACAGATACTGGTGGCTGTACGTTTGGTCATAGGGAAAAAGACCTGTTTATTGTACATAACCAAACTGAGCCTTCCATGGTATACAAACAATGTACATATTGTAAATACATGTCAGCTTGCACAGTGGCGATAGGACTCACCTGGAGCATTTATTGAGCCTCGCCTACTCAAGCCCTCTCAGGGTTCTATCTTACAGAACTTCATAGGGCGCATGCTATATGAAGAACCCATTTCAGAGTGAGCCTTAACTCTGAGAACCCATTGGGAAGTGGTTCCCCACACTGTTTCTTACGGAGGTGATTCTGAAGAGTGCAGTGCTCATTTTTGCTTACTTATCTCGTTCTAACAGGAGACAGGAGGGGTATTGGAAAGAAGGGAACTGTGAAGTCGCCCATCTATAGAAAATAACGCAGTATTTGGGTATGTGTAGTGATCTCTGTTTTGAACAACAACCGACAATCCAGTAAACTTGGAGCGGAGGGAGTTGAATCGTGTTCGTTTTGTTTTCACAGTTGGGCCCAGTTCTTCAAACCTCAACAATCCCCTGTCTCCATTGGATTTGATCATTGTGTATTTTTCTTTACAGGTATTGAATGGTGAAACGTGGGGAGGTTTTGGGTTAATGGACTGTAGAGTACACTGTTATAGTTTAGGGAGATAGGGTGCTCTAATATCTTGTTCTTTGTGTTGCAGATCTCCCTCCCTGCTGTTCCCTTCCTTTCCCGCGCCCCGCTGCACTATCTTATTTGTTCGTTTTTTAACTATTGAACTCTGAGGTCGTTCGGTAGGGCCGGGATTTGGACTCTCATCACAGCCCCGAGGAAGTTTGGAACCGAGCCTGATAGCCAGGTGCAGGAATAGTGAGTCTATGATTAGTGTGGAGAGGAATTCAACACAGGAATTAGGATCTCACTACTTGTAATGAGGGTCTGAGTGCTGAAGGAGTGCGGGACGCACATGATACATGCCTGGTTGCTTAAGAATGCATACTTTTTTTTATCCCTTCCCTTATACGATATTCACAGGTTGACTTTGTCCCAGGTCTTCCTCTAGAAATCATCTCCGAACACTAGCCCATACTTTATGGTCTGCTAAGGGACTGACAGAAGACACAGTCACTCTCTCTCTGGATGCAGAGAAGGCGTTTTACCATATTGATTGGGTCTATCTTTTTGCCGCCCTGAAACGCTTTGGCCTAGGTGATCAGTTTATTTCTCAGGTCCGCTTATTATATGACAATCCCATAGCCCAGGTCAATTGTGGAGGTTTTCTTTCTGACCCCTTTCCAATTCGGTAAGGTACTCACCAAGGCTCCCCCCAATCCTCCCTTTTATTCCTTTTAGCGATGGAACCTCTTGCTTCACTGATCCATCAAACATCCCAGATTCAGGGTATACCTATAATGGGAGGAATGTCAGAACTATATTTATACACTGAAGATATTCGTCTTACTCTTAAAGATTTCTCCCATTCTTTACCCACCCTACTTGAGACTGTTAATGAGTTCTCTGTCCTTTCTGGGTACAAGGTAAATTGGGACAAATGTGAAGCTCTCCCTCTTTCTCCAGGTACCACAAAAGCTTCAATTTATGGATTTCCCTTTTGCTGGAAATCATCCCAATTGAAACATTTAGGAATTCTGATTAATCGCGGTCTAGTGGGGATGGTTTCGGATAACATTTCGCCTCTTATAATGCAAATTGAAACAGATTTTGCCAAATGGTCACTCTTGGGTTTTTCTATGTGGGGAAGAATACAGGCGGTAAGAATGGTCACTATAACTCACTTTACTTATGCATTGGGAATGCTTCAGATTGTAATACCTCTGAACACACTTCGTTGTATAGATTCCCGTATACAGGCCTTTGTTTGGGGAACTATGTATCCTCGTTTAACTGCTGTTAAATAATAGCTTGTCGTTGCCATGGAGGCTTAGGCTTACCATAATTAGAACACAACTCCTTAGCTTTACATCTTTCACAACTGGCTTACCTGCTTCCAGGTGTGAATGATCCTCCACAATGGGTCACAACAGTACGCTTAATACTTGAACGTGATGTCGGCCTTAACTTCTTATACATTACTCGTAAACCTTGAACTTCCCCTCCACTTCCTGTGCTTCATGCCACATATCAAGCATGGCAACGTGTGCACGCCTTTTAAAGGCTGCCCATCGTTTGAACTCTAAAGCTCCAATATGAGGGAATGAAAGTATTAGAATCAATGGTCGTGCAATTTACTGGAATAATTGGAGTTCAAGAGGTATCAGACATTAGATGAGATCATATTAAATGGTGAATTAAATCCTTTGATCTCCTTTGTGAAGAATTTAACCTTCCCTTGCATCCGGCTCCAAAGCATCTACAATTACAGCATTGTCTGAGGAGATGTCTTGGTTTTTCTCCTTGGACTTTAGAAACATCGCCCATATTGGAATATCTCCATACTTGGGGTCGGTATAAGGGAGTTATGTTGGGACTATATTCCACTTTAACTAATCACCTATACTCACAACTCGTTCTTAAAGCTCTTTACGGGAATTGGCAAGCACACCTACATATTACCATAGACAAAGATGCATGGCCGGACATACTGGAAGCCCTGAATAAAACCACTCGTGAGGCGCGCCTGAAATTTTGTCTTTTGAAAACTTTACATGACTGGTACCGGACACCATCGAAATTACGAGCAGAACTACTATTGCACTCTAAATGTTGGAGATGTTCTGGAACTAATTGCGACCTTCTCCATACACTCTATGAATGCCCCTCTATACAATATTTTTGCACACAAATAGGAAATACACTTAAGGAGACTATTCCTCTCCGACTTCCTCTTACACCTTCTATTATTTTATTGCATGATCCTGGGAGTCAACCGGTCATCTCAAGTCATCAGTGCCGTCTTTTACATACTGCACTCTCTACAGCCAAAATCTGTATCTTACGATTGTGGCAATCACCTAACCCTCCCTCTATGGAGGATTGGATGGCTGCGATGATTCAAACGGCATCACATGAGTATGTAATATATAAACTTCAGGATCAAGAAGAAATATTTCAATAAGTGGGGGCTTCTTTTCTCCGAGATCCTTAAATATTTTCAACTAATCACCCTGTCTGCTATGCCCCTCCTTTTATTTCGCCCCCTGTTTGTTTCCTTCCTCTTTCTTTTTCTCCCTAACCTCCTTTCCTCTCATATCATTCCCCCATCTGTCCTTTCACTTCTAGCCTCTTCTTACCGGGTAGAGAGATGACTTAGACTTCCATCACTTTCATTTCTTCTCTGTTAACTCCCCTATCTATTCACTTTTCCATTTATTCACCCACCTTTTATCTAATCTATTTTATCTATTCCCCAATTATCTATTGATTTTTCTTTTAAAAAAAATCTATTTATCGATTTATTTACTCATCATTCCCAATATATATCATATTACATGTTTTATACATACAATAACTTAGTGGCTCTAAATACATTTGCTCGCTCCATAATCTATTCTGTCTACCTTACTCTGTGATTATAATAAACCAGAGTTTGGATCTTTAAGGATTCTTTAGTTTATTATGTTCAATACCGTTCTTTTCCATTACTAACTTTCTTTCTTTTTATCTTACCCCTCCCCTTTCTTATATGATATTCTTTATTTCTCTATATTACATTGTATATGTAATGTCATAGACCACTGTGACTCTATTATGCTGTACTATATTTATTTATATACCTTTAATTTCTCAATAAAGAATTACGACGCAAAACCAAAAAAAAGAATGCATACTTTGGATTTGGTCTTTCATACGGCAAACACCGCAGTAGACCACACTGATCCATATGCTAATTGAGGTATAGATGAGAGGGTCATGTTTTAGAGCTGCTTAATACAGGGCTCCTCTGAACCACAGTTTGACTGAACCACCATAACCAGTCGGAACCAATGTTTCCAGAACCCAAGCTCAACCTGTGGTTCCTGAACTTGTATATGCAGAGGTGTATGTGCTTTTGCTGATTTGTATATTTGCAGCAATGGTATCCCAATCAGGCCTATAGGTCCATGCCATGAACAGAATACTGACTCAATATTAGGGTGCCAATATAGTCTCACAGATGCTTGTGGGATCGAGGACAGAGACCGAATGTCGCTGGCAAAGCTGCGACCCTAAAGGAATGCTATGTAGGGAAGACAAACTAATCAAAGACACCATTTATTAATTTATTTTATTTTGAAAGTGTGTCATTCAGTTGGTAGCTGCCTCAGATTGCATGCAGTGAGAGCATGTAGTTAGAAGACTACTTAATGATAAGAGAAAAGTTGTCTTACTCTATTACTACCTTCCTTTAAGTAATCCCATTGGATGCAATATTAAAGCCTTGTGAAAGAATAAAAGCATGGACAAGCCTTGAAATGACTTTTTTAGTAGGTCTATTTTCTAAGCATGTTGGGTGAGACTTAGGTTTAACCCCTACTCACAGTTTTACTGCATGTGTGCTAGGAGGCAGGTGTGTGCCCTGAAAGATCTAGAAGGCCTGAATGGATAGTGAGATAAGATTGCATTGACGTGAACAAAATAAACTTATATCCAATTTCATTTGATCAACTTCCTCTTTATCACTTATTTATAATGACCCTTTCAAAATCCAATTATGCAACTTCATATTCCAAATAAAATGCCCTAATACATGCACACATACCTGTAAAGGGTTAATCATGTTGAATTGTAATGCATGAGCCCTGACTAGGTGTAGCTCGCCGAAATACATAGGGGCGTTGCCTTTTGACTGTGAAATCGCCTTACTGAATTTTTAAGCCTATACAAGCCACCAATCTCAAACTCTAGTAGCATCCTAACACCCACACCCCTTCCCAAGCATAGGCTTAACTATAAACTGTCGGAACCATCCTGCCTCTTCTAATCTAAATTTGAAGAGACCCTTTGTGACACCTTTCCCAACACAAGCACTGTCTATGGCATCACTCTTTCAAAACATTTTTCTAGCCAACGCTATCTGCAGCTCCCACAGAAAGCAAGACCCAATTCGCACATTATGTTTTTCTTGCATGCCAATAGCCATCTGCTGGTGCTTTAAGATACTGACTGATTCTAGGACAATGAGGTTAGGAAAGCAGTAATGCGCACCACAGTACTCCTGCAAGCATTGCCCTTAAAAGATGTGGGAAAATACTTTTACCTTCTGCTCAGTAAATAATTGCTCCAGTGCATACCTTAAAACGATGTCGTGGCACTGTAAAATTGCTAACAAGCACTTGTCTAGACTTTCAAAATAATGGAATGCTTTTAAAAAATAGCGGAGTGAAAACATGGAGCAAGAAAAAGGAAGGCACCAAGCCTGTCTGCCCAAAGAGGAAACAACCACCATGTTTAAAACCACAGCATACCGCTTTAAGCACATGGATTCAAGGACCAGCGGTCTCAGCTGACACAGTAACCGTGAGCGCCCCCTCTGTTTTAATGTCCATTGATATGTCCCGTCATTCATACCCAAACTCAGACTGAGTCCACACCAGTACTTTTTAATAATTTTAAATTGGGAGATACTGCAATTGACATTATTATAGATACTGTGTTTGAGTGAGTTAAGGAACTTGTTGATAAGAATTTTGCTACACTTTGGAAGCACTTGGATCGTCTAGAATCACTAATTAATAAGTCTAGTTTGCATAGTAACGTACCCAAGACGTCATCACAACAGGGAAAGTCACATAAAACGCAGGCTCGGAGCGGACCAGTTCCCAGCATGCCACAGCAAATGTTTACTGCTGCGCAGCCTCCGCTAATTGGCTCTTGCGATACCTGTTGCAAAGTTAAAGAATGCATTTTTCCCTACACTCTTACTCACACAGAATGTTTTCTAAAGCCAGACAACCCCAACTCATTACATTCACTTAGCCAACTAGCTGACCATGCACCCTGTACCCTGTACAGCCCTCGTAAATAATGCTAGCCCAGCACGTAATCCCCAGGGTACGGCCTTCGCCACCAGGAACAATGTTTGCGGGCTCTCTGAGACAAGAAAGGATGTTCTAAGCCTACCACGCGAGGCCTGTCCTTATGTCTTGGTTTTAGCAGAGGTCCCCCCTAAAGGGAAAAACCAGTCAGAGTCCTGGGATCAATTACGCAATAAGAGCACCAACTGGCTGGCTAAACATAAAGGGTTTGGGGTGTCTAACATCAATGATATCTTGATGGTGCACAGGGTTGGCTGGGTCGGTCCTTCAGACAAGACCATAGAGGGAGATTGTGTTGTTATAAACGTTCACCAACCGGCTCTTGTAAAATCTATATTAATGGTAAGAGAGCATAACAGCTCCTCACCCACTGACATCTGGTCATTGCCTCTTGGCTATTTTTACAAACATAACGTCAGTCATAACATACCTGTCATCTCCCCGTTCTTGTCACATAACAGGTTTTCCTCCCTTGCTGGTTTAGATACTCTAGATTGACTGCTTCCCACACCAACACCCACCGAACAGGTCCCTACTACAACAGTACCCGTCCCCCTGGTAAAAGACATCTCTGGGCCACTCGACGAATATCTGCAGGTGTTAAGCTGGAATATTGCTGGCTTAGCCTCCAAAGCAAACAATGAGGATTGGGTTAAGCTGGTAAATACATTTGACATTTTAATGTTTCAGGAGACTTGGGCTACAAGGGAATTATATCTTGAGGGTTTTGAATGTTTTAATGTCTCTGCACCTGCCCCCAAATATGGGGGTCCTTCTGGCGGCCTTTCTATATCGGTTAACATCTCGATTGGTGGCAGTGCCAAAACTATCCCTACAAACAGTCCCAACTTCCAAGCCCTGACTTATACACGGGGTCTCTATTTGTTTTATTAACTTTTATAATAACAACTTTTTAACCATACCTACACAAATTTTGCAAATCTTTTTAATTTTGTCTCAGATATACAAACTGCAACGGGGAATCACAATTTAGCTGGAATTTGTTTGGGTGGCGACTTTAATTTTAAGATCTCCGGGGCAAGTAAATCGGTCATTGTTCATGAACCATATGTAAATCCGTGTAAAAGGGGGACTGAATTACTGGACTATTTGTCAAATAACGACCTATTAAATGTGATGGACATTGCAGCCATAAATCATAATGACAGTCACCCAATACCCACCTACAGAGGTTGCGGCTGTGCCTCAATAATTGATTATGTTTTTATATCAGCCACGCTTGAAGACATTTTAGTTAGAGCTGAGGTCATACCTACTGTGTATGGGGACCACAACCCAACTTCAGTTATGCTTAGGTTCGCCCTTAGAAATAATTTTATTGTAGAACCAGGGGCCTGCAATTTATTATCTTCAACTGACAACCTAAGAATTATCTGGAAAGGTATCGACAATAGCAATGTGTTGGCATCTTATTGATCATTTGTTGATACCTGTCTGTCGCCTACTGACCATAACCCTGAGGCAGCTGTTGCTTTTGCCCATTTATGCGCAGGCATTAAACAAATGATCTCAAAACCTGCATCTAATAACAACCACAATTCTAAATGGTCAATAGCGTCTGCCCCCAGGCATTGCGCTGCCTTGTCAGCTACACCTAGGGATGCAAACCTTACTAGATAACATAACATACCATGTGTATTTGTAAAGCGCACGTTCACCACTACGGGTATCTAGGCGCTGAATAACAGATGTTTGTTGTTACCCAACTCAATGGTACTCATTTTATTGACCTCAGATGTATGAAAGGCTGAGTGGATCCACTGGGATTTGAACCTGTGACCATGAGGTCGAACACAGGCCCCTGCAGTAGACACATTAGTCCACTGAGCCACCAGACCCGGCTTACTGAGGAACCAATAAAACAAAGTTTTAAGCAGAGGAAAGAGGAGTTCCTGAAAGATCAATGGGATAACTTGGCCTGTGCTGCAAGATTTAACAACACAAACAGCTTTTGGGCAGCAGTTAAATATATGAGACCTATGGACAAGATACTAAACCCTCTTAGCTGTAATATAACCAGTGAAGCATGGGTAGCCCATTTTTCGAAAATATATACAGCCTATTCTCAGAAAGAGGCCCACACAGACCTTCATGTTGCTACACGGGTCCAGATATCGTTATCTGAAGTTGAGGATGCCATTGACCAAAGCCTAGGTAACAAGGCCCCTGGCCCGATCGGCTTCCCATCAACCTTATTAAGCATAAACCGAAGTTTTGGGCACCGCTTTTACTTAATGTTTTTAACAACCTAACAAACTACCAAATACCCAATACATTTTCAACTAGTAACATAGTCCCTATTTTGAAAAAGGGAGACAGGTCAAATCCCAGCTGTTATGGACCGATCTCTTTGATCGATAACACACTTAAGATACTTGGGCGGGTGCTATTTAATAAAATTAGGAGTTGGGCTGAGGATGAAAGCATTTTAAACAAATGTCAGTTAGGTTTCAGAAGCAAATTGGGAACCGTAGAACTATGCCTCAATTTAAATTTGATCATTGGTAAATACACGATAGTTCCGCAGTTGCCCATCGACCTAGCTTTCATGGACCTCACCTCAGCCTTTGATTTTGTAAACAGATTGCGCCTATGGTTATGTCTTTTAAAATATGGGCTGGACGAGGCCTTAGTGCATTTTTTGGCTTATTTACATTAGGACCTGGGGGCAAGGTGAGGATTAGTAGGGATTGGGCAGTCTCAGTGAACAATGTCATCGGCAGGAATATGTGCTGGCCCCTCTGCTTTTTATTCTATATATTAATGAGCTGCATAATGAGTTGCCTAAACTGACTATGGACGTCCCAATGATCAACGGCAAAAACTACCCACCTTATTATTTGGGGACGATGCGGTCCTAATGGGCCGCACACCTAATGCATTGCGTATTTTAGTTGGGGGCTTTGTTGATTTTATGAACAAGTTGGACCTTTGCATAACTTTAAAAGAATCATTTTTAATGAGTTGTGTCCCAAAAAACACTCGGTTAATGTAATTTCCTCCGGTTCAGAAAAATTGTTATGCACATGCACGTTCCCATATTTGGGCTTAGTATTCTCAGATAATGATTCTTGGGCTGCTCATTTGGCACATAGTTGGAGCAAATCTTTAAAGGCTGTCAATTCGATCTTGTGCCTCCCCAACCCAGAAGAACTGAGGTAGTGTTATCCCTATTGAAAATATATAAAACTCAGTGTATACCTACCGCAACATATGGAGCTGAAGTTTGGGGCTACATGAACTGCAACAGCATTCAGGTAGAAGAAAATAGATTCTGCCAGAGAGTTCTGGGGACATCGATCTGTTCCTCATCCTTTGTCTGACACCATGAGTTAAAATTGTCCTAATTTGAGGACTACATCAGGTCCCGCCCGGCCATTTTTTGGATAAAAGTATGGCAAAATCCAGCAGCCACGTTAACTAGAGAAATCAGAGTTAACTGCCTTAAATCTGATAAGGGCAGTGACATACCATGGTTGGCGCTAGCCGACTACTGTAAATCTGTTGCATATTTTACAAACCCAAGCCATACGGTAGGCATGAACAAAAAGATTATCCAGGAGGCCTTGTATTGATATCATGGCGACTTGAGATATAAGCAAGAAAGTTTGAAATCTTCCGTCGCCTGGTATATAACTATGGTGGACGCTGATGGCCCCCCCCCCACAATACTTCCAGCTAGCTATCTCTTAAAGGTGACTAACCGCTGGGAACAAAGTTTGCTCTTTCGCCTTAGGGCTGGCACTTTAAAATAACTACTGTGCTTCCCCTTAGGCTTTAACATCAATCTTGAGCAAATGCCCTGGCCCTGTGGTAATCGTGGTAGCCAATCCATGTTAAATTTTTTATTCTATGTCAGGACTGGAGGCTCCGATTATGCTTCTCATTTCTCTACTAGAAATCTCAGCAGCCAATCAGATAGCAGTAAAATAAAATAAAACTACAATACCCATGAGCATACTGGATATCACCTGACAACCATAGAATAACCCCTATAAAAGGTCCATAAGAGAATACCATATCCTCTTTCTGTGCTGCTCCGTAGCCAGTTAAGTGCTTTCCCATCATTACTTACATTATTGTGTTTTCTAGCCGTTGCATTCTTGATTGCTTTGTGTGCCTAGTTGCTTGGAATCTCTAGCGCATTGTGCTCCTTTGAATCGGCGCTCTGGCGTCTCCACTTGTACTTTAATTTCTGGGTGCCTGGCTGCTCTTGGCGCCACGTGGCATATGCAGTGCATTGTGCTTTTTTAATTTGGCGCTCCGGCGTCTCCGCTTGTGATATCATTTTGGGAGCGTGTGTTCACCTCCCTGACTCGGCGCCAACATTGTTTTCCGTTTGTGGAGCGGGAGTGTGGGGCTAGAGGACGCGCGTACTGTTAATGCGCTGTCCTCTTTCTATTGCGAGCAGGTGGCTGTTCCGCGCATGCACGGCGGCCATTTCTTTGTTTTTCCAGCGTATTTGTCGGTATTGAACTTTTGGTAGCGCTGGATTTGCTCTATTGCCCACTAGCCTGTCGCAGCCCTACCCTATGCCCAAAAGACCTAAATCACGGCTTTGGGCTGTATAATTGTGCGTAGGCATTGCCTAGAGTGGTTGTTGGCAAGCCCTCCCTCCACGTTTAATTGCATATTTTCACAGTTCCTTTGTATCTGTGTCGTAGGCTTGCCTGGGGTTTATCCACTCCCACCTTATTTCTGCCTGTGGCAATTTTTTTGTTTACAGTGTTTCTCTTCCTCCAGTGGGCAATATTTACACTTTCAGTGTTACCATGGATGAATATTATGATGAGGAGGAATATTTCTATGATGAAGGAGCCTCTGGGTCCATGGAGCAGGAATTGGTTGAGGCACTTGGTGTGGGTGTCCAATATCAGTTAATAAAGCGCTGGTCCACGCTATTGAGCCTTTAAAGCTCCATCTATGTTCATATGCTTTAGAACCGGGCTGGTTGCATTCTTCTTCTGGTTGTTCTTCCTCGTCCTCTGCAAAGGCTGCGAATCCTCATAAATCAGATTTTGGTAAGTTGGCCAAGGCTCTATCTAATGATCATTCCTATGGTCATTCCTCCAAAGATATTCCGGTTTCACATTCTCGCCAGCGAGACGATGGGGACACTTCTCCTGACACGTCTTCGGATCATGATGTTTCTCCTCCTCCTGCTAAAAAGGCTCGTAAAGAGCTTTTTGTTGATGCACCTACTCACCCACAACTCCTTACTTTTGACCCTAATGACATTGTGCATCCTAATTCGTCGTCCTGTCTCCCATCTGCAGAGGTAGCGGATTATGTCCAATCTCATGTTCGCCAACCTTTTGACAAGGATGTGCGGACGCGTCTGCGTTCGGAATGTCCTCGGCCTCATTTAGCTGATAAATTGGCAGACACTCCTGAGGTAGACCCCTCCATGATGACTTATCTCAAGAAGTACGCTAAAGATCCCAAAATGGGAATTGATAGAGCATGGCATTCTTGTCAAGACAAGTTGTTAAACTTGCTTGGTCCCCTCACAAACATTTTGGAATTGGGTTTTCGGGCTAAGGAGTCTGCTTCTGCCGTTGATACAGATGAGTTGTATGGTTGGGCTCAGAGAGCCATCTGCCATCTGGGTAACGCCAATTGTGCCATGTCCTGCGAACTCAGGCGTTCTATTAATTTGAGATTGGATCCAAAATTGGCAGAATTGTCTCTCTTCTGAGTCTGGGCCGTTGGCTCAGGGTTTACTATGTTTACTATTTGGGCAGGGATCACAGGACATATTTCTATGTTGTTTTTTGCCAAGTGGATTGTAACGGACAGTATCAGTTTAATGTGTCACACATAGATTTCTATTTTAGACCCACTGACACCTTTGTGTTTCATATTTCAATATAGGGAATGTGTCTCCGTGTGGTCTTTAAACTCCCTTAGGCCCCCCTTCACTTTATTGTTTTTTATGTTCCAGAGCACCTGCTGAGCTGTGGGCCTTTCTTTCTTTCTTTTATCAAAACAAATCAAATTTGTCTAGTCCTACACAAGGTAGGTCTATAACGCTCTTCTCTGTGTCTCCTGATACAGCACGCACCTAGTCACTATTGTTGTATTGATACCATGGCAGAAAATCATGGGTTAGCATTTGATGAGGATGACCTACAGCGGGTCCTCAATGACCACCCGAATCTCTTAGACTCTATACCTGTAGTCATCAGTAACAACGAAGATGACTGGGGAAAGGTTCTGGGCCTTAAAAAATCGCAATCACGAACTATTTCACATGGAGTTATTATGGCCCAATATTTAAGGAATAATTGTGCTCCCTCTGGTCTGATTGTGAACAATGCCCCAAGATTATTCCTGAAAGATAAGGAATTTCTGAAAAACTGGTCTCTGATTGCTTGGAGAAGCACCAGAGACTGGTTGATTCTTATTATACAGACTTCACAACGGATTGCGGATGCAATCCTTATTGAGATACAGGTTCTTGAATCCCAAATTAAAACAACTCTGTCAAGTAAGCTTTTTAAACAGAACCAAGACGAAACAAACAAAAGCAATAAAGACTTTAAGGACTTCACTTTGTTTTCGAAAATGGAAAAATTCAAGAAGGATGTCGACAAATTTAGTTTTGAGAAGGTGTATCCTTATACAAGTGATTCCTATGTACCCCCAGACTTTAATAGCAAGGGTCGTAAGATCGGGTCATCATACGGATCGTCCACATCCGAGGACAATTCCAGCGATTCGGATTCCTCCAATCAAAGTAATCCCCAACAAAGAACTCGTGGGGAAAGATACCAAAGAAACTGGAGGGGTAACCAGAACCAAAATGGTGGCAACCAGCCCCTTGGAAATTTGGAAGCCCTATCTTTCCACAACAGATGGGGCCCTTTCCTCAACAAATGGGACCATTTCCACCACCCCAATTTCCAGGAAATTTTGGGGGTCAGCCGCCTTTTTTAGGGTTTGGCCGAGGCAGATCCCGAGGACGGAGAAGAGGCCCACAGCCCCAAGTCCATTACAGCCCTCCGTCCACCTCAACGAGGAATTTGAGGAGCACGACAACGAAGAACAAAACATCGGGACAAGTACAAACGAGTACGGAGGCGGGCTCGTCATCAACTTGAGCTCACATACCGTCACCCCCTTGGAAGATAAAGCCCTCAATAGAGGTCTGGGCTTTGTGCGTACTTTCAAAAATGACCATTTTGAAACCAATATAGAGATGGCTAAACTCTTCCCTAAGATTTGTTTACAGTTTTTCTTTTCCAAATCAAATCAGAGAGATACAGACCCAGAGAATGTTAACACAGGTCTAAAGAAAAAATCAACGTTCAATCCTGGATCCCATTTGGTCCCTGTACAAGTACTTGCCTTTGAACAAGCTATAGAGAAAGATATTGAAACTCTTTTTGCAACAGAAAAGGAAACCTTTTGTAATTTCTCTAAAGGCGAACAAGAAGCATTAAAATCTCTTGCTTCCAATGCTGACCTCACCATCAAACCAGCGGACAAGGGGGGTCCGATTGTCCTTTTGGACACAGAAGATTACCGTTCTGAATGCTTGCGACAATTGAACGACAGACGAGCATATTACCCCCTCGCTCAAGATCCAACTGCCAATATGCGCAACACGATCCATGAGATCCATGAGATGGTGGAGGAAGCTTTGTCAGAGGGATGGGTCACTCGTCAGGAAGCTGCTTTTCTTTGTACAGAGCATCCAGTAATGTCTTATTTCTATTGTCTTCCGAAGGTGCATAAACAACAAAGGCCACCTCCAGGCCGCCCGATAATCTCGGGCATTAGATCCATTTTGGAACCACTTTCCACCTTCGTTGATCATTTCCTGCGCCCTATGGTGCAGGAAATGCCTACATACCTTAAAGACACCACGGATGTGCTATGACTTCTTCCTGACATAGAATTCGATGCAGATAGTGACCACCTTGTTTCATTTGACGTGGAATCACTCTATACGTCGATACCTCAAGATGAAACGTTAGAAGTCATCTCTTCCCTTCTGATGGCCCGGGACCTTGACAGCATCACACCAGTCAGCTTCATCATGGCTTGTGCCACCTTAGCCATGAAACAACTATTTCTTTAGATTTGAAGATACGGTATATTTACAAACACCGGGTACCAGCATGGGGAGCATTTTTGCCCCCAGCTTGGCAAATCTCTACGTGCATCATTTTGAGCAAGAGCATGTCCTTACCAATGGCAATCCCTATATCACCCCTATTAAAATATGGAAGAGGTATATCGATGATATACTAGTGATATGGCGAGGGACTTATGAAGACCATCTGGCGTTCCAGATCTGGTTAAACAGCAGGAACGACTTTCTCCGTTTCACTGTGGAGGCCAGCAAAACCAGAATTGCTTTTCTGGATCTCATGATTTTCACTACTCCGGAGGGGCTCCAATCAGAACTCTACAGAAAGCCGATGGCGAAAAATTCTTTACTCTGTTTTGACTTTCACCACCCTAAATCCCTCAGAGAGAATCTACCATATGGGCAGTTCCTGAGGGTACAGAGGAATTGTTCGACCAAAGAAGGCTACAAGACACATACAGCTGCCCTACAAAATCAGCTGTAGGAAATATCCCCCTAAACTTGTATGCAAATCACTGAAGCGGGCCAAGAACAATAACAGACAGGCCCTACTAGAACCATCGATTCCTAAAGCTACATCTGAAAGACTAACTTGTGTCAGTACTTTTGGGACTCTGTCTAATAAAATAAAAAAAATAGTAAAAAGACACTGGCCTATTTTGAATTCAGGACAAGAAACTCTTGCTGCACCATTATTCTCTTTCAAAAGAGGACCAAATCTGAGGGATCGCATTATTCACACCAGACCACACACCAAAATGCCAAGGGCTCTTGGCACTATCTGGGACCTTCCACCTGTAGTAGGGCACCATCCCTGTGGGTCCTGCCAAGCCTGCCCACAAACCACTAAGTCTACAGAAATTGACATAGGAACCAATAGACCATGGAAACAAAATAAATTTACCAACTGTAACAGTGAGAGATTAATCTATCTCATAACCTGCCCATGCGGCTTGAAATACGTAGGGATGACAACTCGGAAAGTTAAAACTCGAATTTCCGAACACAAGAGCACCATTCGTTGCAAAAGGCAGGCAACCAAACTTACTAATCACTTTTTGGAAAAACAACATGCCCCTACTGCATTTGTTTGGACTGTCCTTGAACAGCGCTACATCCCTCCCCATGTTACGGACCATTCTACATTTCTTTTACACAAAGAACAGAAATGGGTGTTCAGGCTGGGGACAAACAAGGGAGGTTTAAATGATGACATACCTTGGTCTATTTTATAACCACCCTTGCCAATCTCTCCCTCAAAGTAATCACATGCCGTTCTTTCAGTTGACAGCTTTATTGTAAGGGTCTTTTACTGACATAACAGGACGCCTGGGGACGAATAAGGGAGGTTCAAATGATGATATATCTTGGTCTATTTTATAACCAGCCTTGCCAAGCTCTCCCTTAAAGTAATCACATGCGGTTCTCTCAGTTTACAGCTTTATTGTAAGGGTCCTTTACTGACATAACAGGACGCCCCAATTAAAAACCTCTAGGTTACACTACATTTCATGTAGAATCCGCTGTTTTACCGTTTTTGACGTCGTAAATGCGTAGTTGTCTCATAAATACAATTTCGATGCTAGTTACATCATGCGTGTTTATACATCTTATTTAGTCTTTTGTCTGTTTCTAAAAATACACGCCAACCTGCTTTAGCACGATTGCGAGGGTGACACTAGAAAACATAAAAACCATTCCGCACCTCATCAAGGCGGCCGCAGAGATCACCTGACTCCCTGCAGGCCCAATAGACATTCAGCTTTCAACATCACGGTTTGTGTGTATACCCCATCGATCACATGACCGTGATAGGACTAACCGGCAAACTGCTTTTAAACAAGGCTCGCACTCCGTTCAGGCACCTCCCCAACCGGCTCGGAAGACGGCGGAGAGGTACCGACGGAGAGGTGAGATACTTCTGATGCTTTTTCTTCAGCATATTTTCTTACAAGGGTGATCTTTACTATGCATCTCCCCGCTATTGCAGACTGCACTTTGAGTTCTAGTTAAAAATGACGCGATAACGCATTACAGCTAGAGCTCTAATCTGCTTTCTATCGCTTCCGAGTTGCTATATCCGCATAATGTAATCATGGTTTTAAAAGGTGGATTGAGACTTAGTATGGAGAACAGACAGGCGGAATGAGACGCCTTTCCGTCACAGACGCGATAAGATATCAAAGTTACTATTTAGGGTGCTGTCTGCTCAAACGACACCTCGCTCTCATTACTCGATATAAGCTGCCATGTTTTCCTTTCAAGCATCTACATGGCCAATAAACAGAACCTGACAAAACCTATTGTTTGCTTCTCATACACTTCTTAGAAGCTGGAGAATTCTGAATCATACATCTACTTAAGTACTGGTGCTCGCTATTCTCAGTTGACAGAAAGCAATTACATGTCTTCTTTTTTTCTGGCTTCCTTTTTATCAATAGAGCGGTGCTTCCCTCGTTCCCTGAGCCGTTGCCAGGCGGGGTGAGGCCCTCAGCTTCGACACTAAGGGTAAGACGAAGTACATTAATTACATGTAGGAACTACATCTAAGTGCCTTCATGCCTGAAAAAACAAGAACCAATGTTTTGTTCCACCAAATAATTACATTTGTGTTAAATGTGTATTAACTACATGTGACAATATCTATTTGTATGTGGCTATTTTACTGTTGTCCGTCTGTACTTTTTTCTTTCCACTAGTGACATACAAATACAACTGCCAGCCAAGACTACACCTAGGAACTCAGGTGATCTTTTTCCATGTTGCAGTATGTTAATTATGTAGTCACTTTTTATTATTATTACACTTTTTCTCTTGCAGTAGCACTATTTAATTCTTTGGTCCTGATGAAAGCAATAGACTCGTTGGTCCGTTAAAATTGCTGAAACATGTCGACCACATCTTACATCTAGGTAGCTATTTGTCAAACCTACCTTTGCTGCTCTTTTAATATTGGTGGAGCGAGCAAAAGACAGAATAAATTTTAATTCTTGCTCCCTCACCCAATTTTATCTTCACTAGCACTCACTTTTTTCACAAGCACTGCAAATCAGTCACCCCTTTACCTACCAACTGGTACCACTGACATTTAAATCACACTGGTCACTACCAGGTTCTCAGGAGGTTATGAGATCTGACCTTCTATATTTACCGGTTGTGGTCCAAGCAGATGGTTCACAGGAATCCCAAATGATGAAGGGCAGTTCCGAGTGGTGACTGATGGGTATCCTGATAGGTCACGTAGGGATCACAGGACATCTTTCTATGTTGTTTTTTGCCAAGTGGATAGTAACGGACAGTATCAGTTTAATGTGTCACACATAGATTTCTATTTTAGACCCATTGACACCTTTGTGTTTCATATTTCAATTTAGGGAATGTGTCTCTGTGTGGTCTTTAAACTCCCTTAGGCCCCCCTTCACTTTATTGTTTTTTATATACTATTTGGGCAACCTTTTCTCAAAGAATTGACCAAATTTGTTGCTACTTTCAGTGGTCTAGATAAGGCTCAGTCCTCCCTTCGACAAGCTTTTCGGCCGGTTTTTGGACGGGCCGGACGATATAGGGGACGATCGTTCTGCCGCGGTTTTCACCAAGGCACCCAGCGTGGCTCTCAGTCCCAGCGTGGAGGTTATCAGGACTCAGGATATAACAACAAATCCTCCTATCCCTCTCGCAAAGGATGCAACCAGTTCAAGAAAGGATGTTATGGTGGAAATCAAGGAGAGCATCACGATTCCTCAGCTTCAGGTGAGCTTGATCTCAGCTTCAGAAGTTATGTTGGGGGGCAGAATTCAATTTTTTCTCCCCAGTTGGCAACGGATCTCGAGCGATGCATGGGTGTTGGACACTGTCAAGGGATACAAGATAGAGTTCTTCAGTTTTTCCATTCAACCTCATCCTCCATCCCCCCTAGTTTTTTCCCTTCAGGATCAAGCTGTCATTTCCGTGGAAATAGACTCTCTTCTGAAAAAAGGGGCCATAGTTCGGACCACCCGTCATCCTCAGGGTTTCTCCAGCAACGTCTTTCTGGTTCAGAAAAAGGGAGGTGGTTCCAGACTCGTTCTCAAACTCAGGGACTTCAATGGCTGGGTCGTTTACCAACACTTCAAGATGGAGGGCATCCATCTTCTGCGGGACCTTCTTCAGGAAGGGGACTGGATGGTCCGTCTAGGTCTGAAGGATGCGTATCTGTTGATTCTCATTTACGGTCCTCATCGCTGGTTTCTGCAGTTCCAATGGCAGGGAGTCTGGTTTGAGTACAACCCTTTCGGACTCTCGTCAGCACCTTGGTGCTTCATGAAGCTCCTGAGGCCTGACGTGGAATCTCTGAGAGCCCAGGGTGTTCTTCTGATCATTTATTTGGACGACATTCTCATCATGGCTCGCTGCCCTTGCCTGTTAAGGACTCATTTGGAGTGGTCAAAAGATCTTTTACAGTCACTCGGATTTCTTGTGAATCCACAGAAGTCAGTTTTCTTTCCGTCTCAATCAATGGAATTCCTGGGTTTTCTAGTCAATTCCCTCACTTGCCAACTCCTCTTGCCCAATCAGAAGATCAGATCCATCAAGAGGGAGTTGAGATTGATTTTACACAAATAGATTGTATCATTGAGGTCTGTAGCTCGGAATGGTCGAGCCCTGTTCAGAGTGTCTCTGGAAGTGGTGATAGAGTCTGATGACAGTTGGTGGGGATGGGGAGCCCGTTGCGGTCAGGTAACTACGGGGGGCCGGTGGTCCCAGGACGAATTGTCTCTCCATATCAATTGAGCTTCTGGCAGGGCCATTTGCGATTCGTTGTTTGTCTCCATGCTTGACGAACTGTTGCATACTTCTCCGCATGGACAATGTGTCAGCGGTTCGATATGTCAACATATTAGGGGGAACGAGGTCCAAGATTCTAGCAGAAATCGCCAAGGATTTCTGGCACTTTTGTCTTCAGAGAAACCTCACAAGTTCAAGTTCAAGTTCTGAAATTTGTATAGCGCACTACTCACCCAGAGGGACTCAAGGCGCTGGGGGGGAAGGTGGGGGGGTACTTTACTTATCGAATATCCAAGTTTTAAGTTGCTTTCTGAAGGAGAGGTGGTTCTGTACAAGGCGGAGGTGGGTGGGGAGAGAATTCCAGGTTTTGGCCGCTAAGTAGGAAAAGGTTCTTCCCCCCATGGTGAATCTATGGATGTGCGGAATTGCTGCGAGGGCTTGATTGGATGATCGTAGTTGTCAGGTGGGGGTGTAGAAGGACAGTGGCGTGTTGAGGCATTCGGGTCCTAGGTCATAGAGGGCTTTGTGTGCGTGGGTGAGGAGGCGGAACGTTATTCTCTTATTGATGGGGAGCCAGTGGAGGTCTTTCAGGTGACCGGAGATGTGAGCTTGCCGGGGGATATCCAGTATGAGTCTGGCTGAGGCGTTTTGGATGCGTTGGGAGTTTTTTCTGTACTTTGGCTGTGGTTCCGGCGTAGAGGGTGTTTCCGTAGTCCAGACGGCTGGTGACCAGTGCGTGGGTGACTGTCTTTCTTGTTTCGGTGGGGATCCAGCGGAAGACTTTTTTGAGCATGCGTAGGATGTTGAAGCATGAGGATGAGACGGCGTTGACTTGTTTGGTCATCGAGAGGGAGGAGTCCAGGATGAAGCCCAGGTTACGTGCGTGGTCCGTAGATGTGGGTGCGATTCCCAGGGCTGGTGGCCACCATGAGTCGTCCCAGGCGAAGGGGGATGATCCTAGGATGAGGACTTCAGTTTTGTCCGAGTTCAGTTTTAGACGGCTGTTCTTCATCCACTCGGCTACTTCTTTCATTCCTTCGTGTAAGTTGATTTTGGCGGTGTTTGGGTCTTTGGTGAGGGAGAGGATCAGCTGGGTGTCGTCTGCGTAGGAGATGATGTTGAGGTTGTGTTGGCGTGCGATGGATGCGAGGGGACTCATGTATATGTTGAAGAGGGTGGGACTGAGTGATGATTCTTGTGGTACGCCGCAGATGACTTCGGTGGCCTCTGATCTAAAAGGGGGGAGGCGGACTCTCTGGGTTCTTCCGGTGAGGAACGAGATGATCCAGTCCAATGCTTTTCCTTGTATTCCGATGTTGCTGAGGCGTTGTATTAGGGTGCTATGGCAGACTGTGTCGAAGGCTGTGGAGAGGTCAAGTAGGATGAGGGCAGCTGTTTCTCCGTTGTCCAGTAGAGTTCTGATGCCGTCTGTTGCTGCGATGAGTGCGGTTTCGGTGCTGTCTTTGGCTCGGAATCCGGACTGTGAGGGGTCGAGGGATTTGTTGGTTTCGAGGAAGGCGGCGAGCTGATTGTTGACGGCTTTCTCAATCACTTTGGCAGGGAATGGGAGGAGCAATATGGGGCGGTAGTTCTTAAGTTCAGTGGGGTCGGCTGTGGGTTTTTTCAGATGGGCGTTGAGTTCCGCATGTTTCCAGCTTTCCGGGAAGGTGGCTGAGTTGAGGGAGCAGTTGATGACGTCTCGGAGATGGGGTGCTATGATGGAGTCTGCTTTGTTGAAAATGTGGTGGGGACATGGGTCGGTTGGCGATCCTGAGTGGATGGAGTTCATCAGGCAGATGGTGTCTTCAGTGGAGATTGGGTTCCAGGCGACAAGGTTGTTAGAGGGGGGTGTTGGATCGGAGGTGGGTGGAGTGGGTTGGTCCCCGGGCTGGTTTTCAAAGCTGTTATGTATGTCGGCGATTTTGTTGGAGGCTAGGGAGTCGCAGAGGTCTTGGGAGGGAGTGATGTCGTTGGTGCCGGCGGTGGGGTTGGTCAATTCTTTGACGATGCTGAATAGTTCCTTGCTGTTGTGGGCGTTGTTGTCGAGTCGATCCTTGAATGCTGATTTCTTGGTGGATCGGATCAGTTGGTGGTGTTCGCGGGTTGCGTTCTTGAGGGTGGTCAGGCTGTCAGTGGTTGGGTTTTTTCTCCAGGCTTTCTCGAGGGTGCGACATAATTTCTTGGATTTCTTAAGGTCATCGTTGAACCAGGGGGCTTTTTTGTTACCTTGCTTGATTTGATGTTTTTTCAAGGGTGCTAGTTCGTCTGCGCTGTGGGTGATCCATTGTGTGAGGTTGGTGGCTGCTTGGTTTGGGTCCGATGATTTGGCAGGAGGGTTTTGGTGAAGCGATGTGAAGAGCTGGTCGGTAGTAATTTTGTTCCAGTTTCTTCGGGGAATAGGTTGTGGGGGGTTGTGGGTCGAGGTTTTTTTGTAGTTGAAGTGAACGCAGCTGTGGTCCGTCCAGTGGAGAGCTGTGCTGTGATTGAAGGAGATGTGCTTGCTTGAGGTGAAGATTGGGTCGAGCGTGTGTCCGGCATAGTGGGTGGGGGTATTGACAAGTTGTTCGAGTCCGAGGTTGGCCAAGTTGTCCAGAAGGGTGGTGGTGTTGGAGTTGTTTTTCTTTTCCAGGTGGTAGTTGAGGTCTCCCAGTAGAATGTAGTCCTCGGAGGGGGGGGCGTGTGGGCTGATGAAGTCAGTGATGTCATCGCTGAATTGTGTGCGGGGTCCTGTAGAGGACGGTGCCTCTGAGTGTGGTCTTGGGGTCGGTGTGGATCTGGAAGTGAAGGTGTTCGGCGGATGTGAGGTTGTTGTCGGAACTGGTCGTGATGCGGATGGTGTTCTTATGGACGATGGCGATGCCACCTTCTGTTTGGTTGATGCGGTCCTTCCGGATGATCTTGTAGCCGTCCGGGATGGCTATGCGATGTCGGGTGCTGATGAGGCGTTCATCCATGTTTCTGTAAGGAAGGCGACATCCGGTGATGTGGTGTCGAGTAGGTTCCAGAGTTCAATGGCGTGTCTGTGGACCGAGCGGGTGTTGAGCAGGATGCACTTTAGGTGGTTAGTATCGGAGCTCTTGTTGGAGTATGTGGGTTTGGTGTGGGTCCTGATGCAGTCGAACTTGCAGGAGTGGCAGGGGAAGGGTCCTTGGGTGTGTCCGGGGACGGCTTGGTAGCAGTTTGGGAGTCGGCCGGTGTTAAGTGCTGTGAGGGATGCGGCGTTGTACGTTATGCAGGTGGAGTGGGTTATGCGGGGGCCAGGGGGTCTGGCGCTGGGCGCGGTCCAGGTGCGGACGGGCGTAGACGGGCTTACCTTTGGCGCACCTTCGGCGCGCATGGGGCGCGACCGCTGCGCGTGAACGCTGCGCGCAAGAGCAACTGTCATATGTGGATAGTGGAGGGGCGGGTCGAGGGAGGAGCAGCTGGGAGGCGGGAGCGGGGTGGAGAGGCTGGCTAAGAGGCACAACAGTAAACAACAAGATGGCAGCGAAGGCAAAACAGAAACAGGACGATATTGGGGGCAGAAAGTAGGATGACGCTATGGGCAGTGGCGCCGGCACAATCAGGCAATAATAGGTACTTTGAAAAACAGGCAATGCGAGCGCTCTAATTATAAAACTATAAGCACAGATCTAAATGCGAGCAGCAGCAGTGAGCACAATCAGGCAATAACACAGATCTAAATGCGAGCAGCAGCAGTGAGCAATAGCAGGTAGCAATTAGAAGGCCGAATAAAGCGCTACGATACCCAGGCACCAATTCTAGCAGGCAATGCAAGCAAAGCGCTACGGTATCCAGGCAGGGAGCGTGGGGAGCGACCGCTTCTCTGAGATACATAGCGGTCACAGCGCTAATGCCACCAGGACGAGCCTCATCAGTCAGTGGGAGGGAGGAGCAGCTGGGAGGCGGGAGCGGGGTGGAGAGGCTGGCTAAGAGGCACAACAGTAAACAACAAGATGGCAGCGAAGGCAAAACAGAAACAGGACAATATTGGGGGCAGAAAGTAGGATGACGCTATGGGCAGTGGCGCCGGCACAATCAGGCAATAATAGGTACTTTGAAAAACAGGCAATGCGAGCGCTCTAATTATAAAAATATAAGCACAGATCTAAATGCGAGCAGCAGCAGTGAGCACAATCAGGCAATAACACAGATCTAAATGCGAGCAGCAGCAGTGAGCAATAGCAGGTAGCAATTAGAAGACCGAACAAAGCGCTACGATACCCAGGCACCAATTCTAGCAGGCAATGCAAGCAAAGCGCTTCGGTATCCAGGCAGGGAGCGTGGGGAGCGACCGCTTCTCTGAGATACAGAGCGGTGAGCAAAAAACTAAGGAAGACACCCAAAAATAAGCAAAGAGCAGTTGCAAACTACAACATTCACAAACACATGTGCTCCTCTACGTTTGGATTGCGGAATATTTTCCGGGGTGCAACAATCGGATTGCAGATTGGAACTCTTGTCACCTCCGAGATTTCAGCGATTGGAGGCTTCATCCTCCTGTATTCAGGTCCCCAACTCGCTTTTGGGGTCAGTGCCAGATCGATCTGTTTGCCTCTCGACTTAACAGGCAACTCCCAATGTTTTTCAGTTGGCGCCCGGATCTGGAAGCTCTGGCCGCGGATGCATTTCTGCAGGGCTGGCCGCCTCATTTGTGTTATGCCTTTCCCCCGTTTGTGATGATCCCCAGGGTCTTAGCACGCACAAAGCATTATCAGTCGGAATTGATTCTGATCACTCCTCTTTGGAGGGCTCAGGCTTGGTTCCCGGTTCTTCTGGAGATGATTTGTGCAGTACCGCTCCTTCTTCCCCAGCATTGGAATCTGTTGCTGGACCCTCTCAACAACCCGCATCGACTGATAGAGTCAGGTCAACACCTTCTAGTTGCATGGCGGGTTTTGGGGATCGCTGGAAAATCCCAGGCCTTTCGCGAGACGCTACAAGGTTTATCAGCGAGGCTTGGCCTCCCAACACACACAAACGTTATTTCACAGCCTGGAAACAATGGTGTAGTTGGTGCGATCAACGGGAGGTGGATCCCGCTTCAGCAGATATATTTTTGATTGTGAATTTTCTTGCGTCGATTGCCTCTTCCGGTCTTTCTTATAGAACGATTAATAATTTTCGATCTGACAAACCTGCTGGTGAGCACCCCTTACTTTGCAAAGTACTCAGGGGTATCAGGTTGGTAAAACCGCCTCGCCCGAAATACGTTGATTTATGGGATGTGTCTACTGTTTTGCAACTCTTGGAGGCTTGGCCCTCCAATAATAATCTATCCTGCAAACAACTTTCGGCAAAATTAACTATGTTATTATGTTTGGTTTCTTGTAAGCGCGTTTCTGATATCACTTTTGCTATCTCCAGACGCATTAAGTGTAATACTACCTCTGTTACTTACCAGAGTTTTCCTAATAATCCAAAACACTGGCTAGTACGATGTATCAAGGATTATGAGGAAAGTTCTGCTGAATTTCAACAAGATTTGCATTGTCAGTTGTTGATTGCTCTGTAAAAACAGTTTCGCCCGGTAACCCCGGCTACATTAGCAAGATGGGTGAGATGGCTCATAGGTGAGGCAGGTATTGATGTTGCGCAATTTGGTGCACATTCAGCTCGTGGAGCTATGGCTTCCAAAGCTTTTTATATGGGAGTTTAATGGACATTATGAAGGCAGCTGAATGGTCAACTGATTCTATGTTTAAGAATTTTTTTTATAATACGCTTGTGGATATTGCATCTGTAGTGGTTGCGCAGCTTTGAACAAGCATAATAGGAGCCTCCGGTCCTGACATAGAATTCAAAATTTGGGAACATACGTGACAAGAATTTTCATTTCTATTAAGGACACGGAGGTGAGGATTATCCCACCCATTTTCTGTATTTCATAATCTGCCTTTATTGCATATGTATATTATGTACTATGGATATATTCCTTGTTTTTCCCTCCCTTTTTACTGTATTTTCTGCCATGAGGGAATAGTGTATTACGACTATATTTCTTTTCAGGTTCTGATCCTAAGTGATGAGCGTTGCTCTGTCTCCATAGACTGTCTTATGGATACCCGCAGGTTCCGGTTTTTCTGAGGATGCAAGCATCAATTCTTCTGTTTTCAGCTCGTTGGACTGCTGTTTTCAGTGCTCGAGCTTCTTTTCTTCCACGTTCTTCACAAATGTAGGATTGGTTTCCTCACTTTAACAGTTATTCTTACCAAAGAAAGAGGATATGGTATTCTCTAATGAACCTTTTATAGGGGTTTCTCTATGGTTGTCAGGTGATACCCTGTATGCTCATGGGTATTGTAGTGTTATTTTATTTTACTGTTATCTGATTGGCCGCTGAGATTTCTAGTAAAGAAATGAGAAGCATAATCCTCACCTCCGTGTCCTTAATAGAAATAAAAATTCTTGTCACATATGTTCACAAATTTTGAATTCTTTTGCAACTTCTACCAAATATATAGCAAACAGCTGCTGATTCCCTTTTTTAAGTCTTTGGATATTGTCAAGCTTAACGGGGAAAACGTAACCCTCCGCGTTAGCACCTTTCTGAGAATGACTGTTCACTCCGGCGCCTCTATGAGTACTGTATAAGTAGCTCTGATTGCACCCTTTTATATTCCAGACCTCCACGTGGCTCACATACCGTAAATGCATGCATTTTATTACATCATGTTACTTACATCGGATTGTGCTTGTTATACTATCCTGCTGCTATTTCTTTAATTGACTGCACTTTATTATATAATGCTGCTACATTTTATAAATCACATTGTTATTATCTTTGACTTAATGTGTGTTTTTATATTACTTTGCTGCTATTTCGCTATACTATCCGATCCTTACTACATTATGCATCTTCATTTTAGGAACATCATCGTTATTGGTTATTAGTCTATGGTGAACTCGCTGCGCTGATTCTTGCAGTATGTATATTTCCTTGTGTGCTTACTGCTTTAAGTCATGCGTTTATTGTTTTAACCATCTATCTATGTGTGTATTGATTTTTTCATGTGTTGGTATTTTATTCTGTACTTTTATGGATATCCTTTTATCCGAATAAAGAATTGATTGATTGATAAATTAAATAAGAAAAGTTACTGTGATCTAGTATACATTGAATTAAAGTAGTATAGAACAATTATGATTTAAGATTTAAAAAAAATTCCACCATATATATTAATTGAGCATTCATTATCCAAAAGGTTTAGCAGTTGTGCAGCATTATAATTTTGGAGGTCACACAAATAAGCTACTCTAGGCTGAAACACCCATCACTGTGGAATCATTGCAGTTCTTTCCAAATTTAGCTCCAGTTCATGTTGCCAAACTTGAAGCGATCAGGGGTGCGGTGGGTGATAGATGGGTGATACGCCTATAGACATCAGTGGGTTATACTACATGCCATTTGTAGGTGCAGGGTTTTTAGGTGAGCTGGAGTGTTATTCGAAACATTTATTATTTATGGAGGTCATTGGATTAGTCGTTAAACATACCTCTGTAATGCTGGAAGAGAAGAGGAAAATCCAGTTTCTATTCACTTATGGTGTAATCTTTTCCAACATTCTTCTGTTAGTGAGGATGCTGCCTGACGTCTGGTGCAATATCAATTTCATGCATGTCACAAAAGCAAAGCGTTCAGCACAAGAGCAGTATGCGACAAGTTTGCAGTCTTTGCAGTCTGTGACACAAAAGCAAGTGAATTGTCTCGCACAGAAATGGAGGGCCCGACGAAGGAGCGAAGTCTCTCCTATTAGCTGGCAAAAAGGTGAGAAGCTGGAATGACCTGGATTCCTAGTTTCATGTGGCCCTCTTGAAGATATAGTTGTGTTTAGAGAAAACTTTTCAGAGTCAAAGCTTATACATTTAGTCCTGTCCTACACATTCTCTAGCCATACACACTACTTGGTAGATGAACTTTATGTATGTGGCAGAATAAATGTTACTTTGATCATTTCTCATAACTTTTAGGCACAGAATACTAAGGTTACATTTATAATGTGTGTTACTAAAATGTGTCATATCATGAATTAAAAAAACACCATACAAAGCACAATAAAAATGTATTTGGTGATTTTTCAGTTTGTGCATGCTGATGCATGCTCAGGCATTAATTGTTGCAGTGGTATACTATGGTATTCTTTGAGATTTGGTGCTTTTTATCTGTCAGAAATTAAAATTACGTGATATTCACTTTCCTCCTGATAAGCGTTTAAAAGGCTTTTTTTATTTATTATACAATTGTACCATTGGATTTAATTGTCAAACTTTATTTCATCTCATGGGATGCACACGAAAATAGCAAGATCACTTCTGTACAGAATTATAGCTGTATGTAAGCTAGTGAATCGTAAGGTAGTATAGGTTTTTCACCACAGCAAAGTGTGTAACTAAATTGAGTTATAACCAATCCTATTTACAGCGATTAGAAATGGGAGATACCACAGTGTGATACAAGATAAAACAACTGACATGAAGATCATAGTATATATACATGTAGGTAATAATATTTAATTAATTAGAACAGCACTATGTAAAAGGTAGTCAATGATAAAATCAAGATAGCACTATGTCATCTGCAAAATGAAAAATAAAGATAAAAAAAAAAAAAGATAGCACTATTTCTAGTAAACGTAGATGTGAGAGTGGCTGCAGAGTTACATTCCTACGACCGGAGGTCTTCAGCAAAAGGCTGAAGTCTATTACCAAAGAGCACTGAAGGCAGTCTGCTGTCCTGACTGTGTGTAAATTATAAACAAGCACTGGCGTTGCCAATAGGTCTCGCAGTAGGAAAGTTTGAGCTATTTGTTTTCTAAATTAAATTTTATTTTTTTGTGTTGTGATTTACAATGACCATACTTTTAACTTTTCGCATTAGGAAAGTTTGAGCGATTGGTATTGTAAATGACACTTTTTTAATTTATGTGTTGGTTTTGAAAATAGCAAAATTAATAGGCTTTGTCAGTTACAATGTCAATAGTTTTAACTTTTGCAAATGTGACACCTATAGCATTTGTAATGCAATGTGTGTTGTATTTACGTGACTTAGATGTATTGATATTACAAATAACAATGGCTTTTATTTTGTAAATAATTAATACTTAAATAAAAGTTATTGTAATTTATAATGACAATAGCTTAAACGTTTGTAAATAAAGTTTGTGAAGATTATGTTCAGTGTATTTTATTGTGACGAAAATCCAAGAACATTGCAGTTGCACCTACACACACATGTGTGTTGTAGCACTGAGTGGTGTGAGGGTGAGGGTGTGTGAGGGTGAGGGTGAGTGGGTGTGTGAGGGTGAGGGTGAGTGGGTGTGTGAGTGTGTGAGGGTGAGTGAGGGGGTGTGAGGGTGAGAGTGTGTGAGGGTGTGAGGGCGAGGGGGTGTGAGAGTGGGTGAGGGTGTGACGGTGGGTGAGGGTTTGTGAGGGTGAGAGGATGTGAGGGTGTGTGATGAATAAAAAAATATATAAAATAAAATACATTTGTATGCGCTTGCACAATGGCAATACAAAAATGCTCAATGCATAATGGCACGTTTGCATAAAGCAGAAAGTAAAGTCAGACATCAGCGAAGTAGCCATCTTTAAAGCAATGGCGTCCTTCCACCTTCACCACAGCGTTCGTGTGCTGAGTCGGCTTGCAATAGTCTACCGCAGCCTGGCCTCCTTTGATGTGGGCTGGAGCAATGAACCCGCATTAACAGCAAAGGGGGCAGAGTGCCTGTGTTCCTTCTGTGAGGCCAACGGATCATAGATTGATGTTTTCCCTGCACGTGATATATGTCAATAGTTCACTTGTGCCAGTCATGAAGAGCACAAGTGCACTCCTGCATGTGTGACATTTCAGACTATTTTAGGACCCTAAAGCTAAACGAATGGCTTGGGCAGCAGTTATTGGTCTTTTTTTTAAATGTTTTTCGAATTAATAGACGGGGTGCATGGGGAGTGGGAAAATGGGCACGGAAAGGGAATAAGGAGGGGGAACACACGCAGGTGAGGAGGAACACGCGCATGGGAGGGGTAGAAGGGGTGCATGTGAGCGCGACACATGCATGGGAGGGGAACACACACTTGGGTGGGGAGCATGTCTCGGGAGGGGTAGACGAGGTGCACACGAGGGTCATATACGCCGATAGCACAAGTACATCCGGAACATCAGCAGTGCAAGCTTGTCCGTGAAATATACTTGAGCAGAGCAGAGGCAACAGGAAGGGTAGTGCACATTTGATTTCCCACAGAAAACTACAGCAGAACGCGATGCCGCAGTGTATCTATCCATATAACATATAACGTTACGTTCCTGCTTATAAAAGTTTGCCTTAGTAGGGGAATAATGACAGCCTAGCTTTAAACATCCACACAGGGCAGTCTCCTACGAATGCGTCTTTGTAAAAGGAGAAACACAGAAAGGGAATGCGGAGAATGAAGGGAGGTGGGTGGGAGCATTGTGAACATCAACAGCGGGTGGGGGGTGGGAGGAAAGCAACAGAAATGTAAACAAGCGCAGCATGTGAAAGTGAAAGCGACCGCGTTTGTAGCAACAATACACACAATTTAATCAAATATGTATTGACGCAGGACAGTCTCCTAGGAATGCATATTTTAACAAGCTAAAACCGGGAAAGCAAGAAAAAAAAAAGCAGAGGGGACAAGGAAAGCCGTAGGGGGGGGGGGGGGGGGGAGGGAATGCGAACGAGGGGAGAAGTGTGGCAGGCAGATGGCTGCGCGGAGGGAAGCCGGATGGGGGCGGGAGAGCCTGGTGGGGGGGGCGCAAAGAGGAGAAAAGAAATGCGACACGGCGGGCAGGGGAGGGGGCGGAGCGGGTAAAAAAAAAAAACAAGACGGAGGGAAAGGCAGATAAGGGGAGGGGGGAGGAGAAATGCGACACGGCGGGCAGGGGAGGGGGCGGAGCGGGGAGAGGGTGTGAAAACAGCAGGGGCCTGGAGTGCGGCTGAGGGAACTGATGTGCACGCGCTTTTAAGCTCAATGCACATGCGCATTGAGCTTAAAAGTCACGGGCACTGCAAGGAATCGCCACGATTCCTTGCAAGTTAGTTAAAGAGTGGTTAAGCCCCAATAGTCTCGCAAGCTCGATGCGCATGCGCATTGACAGGCGAGACCTAAAAATTGGTTCTTTCGGGTGTACTATGCATTTCTTCACTTGTATTTACTTTCCACACAATATATTTAAGCATTGAGCAATGAGTAGATCAAGAAGAACACAATTTCAAAAGAGGGGGAATCCAAACCAGCTGTAGTATTTGGCAAGATATTTTATAAATTAAACTCATTTATAAGTACTTTCATTTCAAAGATATAAAAGGCTGTTGATTTTATACAGTGTTGTGCAATGTGAAAGTTGTGACAATTGGTGCTCAGTGGATTTTGCGTGCAAGTGCAATATACAGTATATACAATGCTAATTTCCAGTGACAAGGAGGGGAATGGGAAAAAAGAGGGGATCGTGATCAATATTACAGTCACATATGGGCACATGCATCAAATGAAATTGCATTCGCAAATGATGCGAATCGCAAAATTCGGCCGTTTGCGAATGCAATTTCAACCTCTGGGATGCATCATTTTCAAAATCATTTTTCGCAAATTTAGGAATCGCAAACCTTTTTGCGATTCCTTAAAAAATTGCAAAGTTAAGGAATCGGTAAAATTTGGAAAAAAATTGCATGCATGACAAATCGCTATTTGCGATTCCTTAAAAAATCGCAAATAGGAATTCTTATTTTTAGAAAAAGTAAGACCAGGTGGTAATTTTTTGAGAAAAATACAATACAGGTGTAACTAATCAGGAGGGTATTTAAGGGGCTCCATAATGCATCTAAGACTGTTTCACAATGGCAGCACTCTTTGTTGTGGTATGTAGGTTGAGGTTGAGAGCAGCAGCAAGGAGGAGAAGGATGGTACTTGAGAGAATTTTCAGAGTGCGCATCACCTTACTAGGGCAGACAGAGGCAGAAATCTATGATGAGTATAGGTTAAATGCTGACTCAATTTTAGATTTGACAGATGAATTGGACCCAATCTTGCAGAGACATACACGCAAGACACAAGCTATACCTACCCATGTTCAGGTATTGTGTTCCCTACACCTCCTTGCCTCTGGGTCCTTTCAGGTTGTCATAGCCATTGCTGGTGATGTGTCCCAGAGTTCCCTTTCACGTTTTTTTAATGCTTTCCTCAATGCCATGTTGCAAAGGTTAAGGCATCACATTACACTTCCAAGCAGACAACAGGAATTGCTTCAAACAAAGTTCGATTTTTACAACATGGCACATTTTCCCCATGTAATTGGCTGTATAGATGGCACACATGTTCCCATTTGCCCTCCATCTGAAAATGAGTACATTTACCGCAACCGGAAATGTTACCATTCTCTTAACATTCAAGCAATTTGCAATTCAAGAACTATCATCACTGACTTAGTTGCAAGTTACCCTGGAAGTGCCCATGATTCCTACATATTTAGACATAGTGCCATCCACACAAGACTGCTTGCTGGAGAATTTGGAGATGGATATTTGCTGGGTAAATATATTTTATTCCATTGTTACTAATCTCTGTACCATGCTGTCCCATTTTACTAATTATTGGTATCTTCCATTCAAAAAATTCCATAGGTGACAGTGCATACGCTGTGAGGTCATTCATACTCAATCCTGCAACCTGTAAAGAACAGCAGTACAACCATGCGCACATAGCAACTCGCAATGTAATAGAGAGAACATTTGGTGTCCTGAAATCTAGGTTTCGCATACTACATAAGACAGGCGGAGCATTACAATATCGTCCTGATATTTGCTGTAAAATAGTTGCAGCACGTGCCATGTTGCACAACTTAGCCACTAGGAGAGGCCTAGAACTGGAGGTTGTGGATGTACTCCCTCACAATGACAACCAGCCTCAACAACCCCAACCAAGATTACATGGACCAGATGCAGCAGAGGGGAGAAGAAGAAGGGCAGAGATTACTCAACATTACTTTTAACAGAGGTAAGAACTACGCCACTTAATCTTGTGCTTAACTTAAATCATTTTATTTTTTAAATCTTTAACAAGGACACTGGGTACTCAGGGCATCTAACTGCATGCATTTTTCTGACAGTAAATTATTTGCATACTTTTTTTTAAAAACTGTCATAGCAATGCATTTATCTTCAGACATCCTCCAATTCTCAGCTATGTATTTTCAGAAGTGACATACTACTTTTTGCGGCCGCGCACCCCTAATGCCTTGCATGCAATTCCACCATCGCCCTTGGGTATGCTGCTTGCAAAGTCTTGCTTTCTTGTGCTACGGCGTCCACCAGCAACAGCAGGTGCAACTTGGCTACTGACTTTTGCGCATTCTTCAATACCCTCAACATGTAGTATGCTCCCAGTTGCTTTTTCCTTTTGCATTTTTTCAACATTACTGTTGAGAATCAACATTCCTCTTGCAATATCTCCACAACATTTTGTCATCTCCTTTTGCATGGCAACTGTGTGCTTGGTTAGCTGAGAAGTAGGGCTTGAGAGATGATTTATTGCCCTGGTGTACCCCTGGACATGTGGATCTTCATCACTGTCAGACTGCTGCAGTTGAAGCACTCGGTGTCTGACTTCTTGGCTGAATAACGGGTGAAGAGGTTGCTGAACTTTTTTCATTTGTGTTCTGACCTTCCAGAATATGTGACTCTGACCAATCATATGTATTAGTGTCCTGTTCTGCATCTATGATTAAAATAGTGCAAATAGTATGTTAATTTTATTTTGTGCACTTTTTGCAGCATGAACTCAAGTACATTTCAAATAAAAAGAACATGTTGCATGGCTACTCTCCTATTCTAACAGTGTTGATTTGTTTTTTTGATGTAAACACTTAATTTATCAATAACTCAAACTGTACTGGTACTTGGACTACAAAACCCATGATGCATTGCTTCAATCAGTCAAAGTGTTAATATTTACAGCTGCATTCCAAACAGAAAGTAGTAAGTAAAAGGGATTTCTAATAAGCAGCTAGGACATCATTAAGGGTCTCTTTCACTCACTTTTGAATTAAAAACACATGTATGAATTCTTACCTTGAGAAGGGCCAGCTTGCTCAGAAGTGTCAATATCTAGGACTCCAATTACTGCTTCAGTTGTAAGGGTTCCTTCTACCATGTCCTCAAGGGGGGTGTTTGGTCTATCCCTGGGTGTTCCACCACCAGTCTTTTTTGCTGCCTTAATCCGGTTTGCAATTCTTTCCTTGGCACGACTGCGCAGGTCATACCAGCGTTTCTGTAAATTATTAATGTCACGGTGTGCCACCCCCACAGCATTTACTTTGGCTTGTATGGCAAGCCACAACTTTCTCTTTACTGCCTCAGGCACCTTCAAAGATTGCCTTCCAAAAAGCTGGTCCTGCCTCATAGTGACCTCCTCAATCAGTATTTCCAGCTCCTGGTCACTAAATGTAATTTTTCTTTTCCTGGCCTGCAGGTCTTCTCCAGCATTTTCTAAGGCCATTTCCCCTTCTGCTGCAGACAAAAACAGTGCTCCAGTTGCTCAAAGAAGAGCTCCAACTGCCACTCCTGTAGCTCAAACATGGGTACAGGTGTGTGTAATTAGTCTCCTGGCTTCCTTGGTAACAATGGTTACAGGTGTGTGTAAGCAGTCTCCTGGCTTCCTTGGTTAAAAATGGTACAGGTGTGTGTAATTAGTCTCCTGGCTTCCAGTGTGTGATGTCTTTACTATGCAGCAATCTGCGAATTCGCAATTTGCGATTTCGCAAACAAGGAATTGCAAAAAAATGTGCGATTCGGTAAAAATTGCGATTTTTACCGAATCGCAAAAAAACCCAAAAATCATGATGAATTTCAAATTGCGATTCTTTAATTGTGATTCCTTAATTTTCGCAATAAAAGAATCGCTATTAAAGAATCGCAAATTGAAAGAATGATGCATGTGCCAGTAAGAGTGTTCTGTAAACCACAATAGTCAGTTTCATATACAGAATCCTTAGAAAGATGGTCCAATGTTAGTTTTGTTGATGTTTCAACCCTATTATAGCACTCTTGAGGCGTCTGCGCGGGTCTTCATCAGGACTGAGTGTGTGGGGTAGGGATAGTTGTGGCAGCCTAGTAGTTGAAAAAGACTGTCAGGTTTGGATTCACAATCATTGTATCATTTAAAATGCCACATAGGGTTCTTAATGCTGGTAACTCACCTCCAGGTAGACCCAACTGGGCTATCCTGTGGAGCATGTTGTTCGCCGCTCGACGATTAATATAACCGGTTCCTTCAATGTAGAGGTCTGTGTGGCCAAGAGGCTACTGGCACCAGGGGGAGTGAGCCTAGGAGTTCTGGGAAGCCTAGCACAGACAAAGGAGGGCTGCTAAGACGCCATAGAACCATCCTGCTTTGAGACAGCCACAAGAACATCTTGAGGCATGTTACTGCAGGCTTGTAGGTAAGGGGAGCAGATACCACTGAACAATATGAACATTTGCTGAAGTATTGCCTCCCAGCACGCCATGTCTCCAAAGAAGCCAAAACTAAAAGTGCCAAGGACAAATGTGATCACTTTAATCAGCAAAAGACTGTCAACTCTGAACAGGAGGGTTGATCCTGTAGTCGAGGACGCTTGTGCTTCTAGCCTGAAAACCAGGAAGACAATGCTGCGCAACAGTCTGAAAGATATAAGGGACACCAATAAATTAAGAGGTCTGTCTCTCGACATAAAGTATGGTGCATCTCTATTATCAACTGTGAAAAATCCTCTTCTTTTTGGACCCTAGTTTCTGAATGTCTTCAGGACCTAAAGGATCCTGCTACTGAGCCCTAGTTTACAGTCTAGAATTCCATGAAAAGCATGTCAGTGTCATTCACACCATACATACATTCACTCATTACCACACCCACAATTCATGGTGTGTATGCCATCTGGTGCTCAAATATTATTCTGAATGCTTCAACCGGTGAAATAGGAAACAGATAATATACTCACAACATTACTCAATTTTATGTATTCTGTGAGTATGGAGGTGGTCACTACCCACTCTAAAAAAACAGTGACTATATATGAATATTTACGACTAAATTATCTGTTTATCAATATTCTTAAACCCAAGCAAAGACCCAGTGTTTACTTCTCATTCAACCTTTGCTCTGCACATTCACGTCAATTCAGAGATATGCTTCATGAGCACAAACATTTCTTACTAGGAACAAGCTTCTCCATTTTTTTATTCAGCCTAGGGGAAGCAAAGGTTCATAACTCGATATTCCCCCTCCCTTATTTTGGTACTGGACGTAAGGGACACATCTGTGTGCATTGATAGGAAAGTCATTTATTGAAGATAGCCTTGAAGATCTCCACTTTAGAGCTGGTGGGGAAGAGTTGCAATTAATTAATTTAATTAGTCAACAAATATAACATGCAGCAAATCACCCGTGAGGTTTTCAAGGTGACATTGGCTGCTCCGTGGTGGTTTTCATTTGAACATCAGGATTTCTTTCCTGAATTGCTGGAGCGATGTGGCGGTCCTTGGGTGCAGAGGAAAGTTGTTCCTTGTCCTGGCTGCCAGGTGAGTGTTGCCTGGATCATTGGGTGCTTATGAATTAGCATCAAGTGCACAACCAGGAGGAACAGATAAGGCATCAGGATGGCTTTCAGGAATGCTCTATCAATGGTATGCCTGAAATGGACGCTGGCAAGATTAGATAAGAGGCCCCTGGCTTCTCCCTTGAAGATTCTAGCTATCCTGCTATTATGGGAGGAAGAAAACATACTGAGGTGTGAGCACACTTTTTCTCTATGTATGCAATGTGTCACACATGCAGCAAGAAGCCTAGTAATGGAAATGCAGCAAGCGAGAACTGTCCTCATAGATTTGGGCACTCTGCAACAATCAGAGGATGTAACATGGTGGCCCTCAGATGTAGAGGCAGGATTTTGAGAGGCAATTAAGTGCTGATGTTCCCAACTTTAGCACAGCTACACAAATTAGAAAGGGAGACCTCCAGGTGTTCTTAGAAAAGGACTTGTTTTGGTTCTCTGAAAGACTCAGTGTAGGAAGTGGAGAAAAGAGCTTTATCCTTATTGACCCGCAGGCAGCAGATGGGAAGTAGGAAAAGAGGAGCTATGGAGCAGCCTGAAGAAACTTGAGGTCGAACCCTTTAGGCTGAATCAAAATACCTGGTGTTGAAGATTTTTGTGGTTTGAGTGTGGCACTGAATAATCTGCAAGTGATAATTTTCTCCTTTCAACTACTTTCTCACCATTTTGCCTCCTTATTATCGTGGCTTCCAAAAGTGTCTTAAGGTGACAACAAAACTTGAAGATAGACTGCTACCAGACCTTGAGCATGGTGTGGTGTTGTGTGTTACATAATAGGTTCTTGTCTTGCATTTCAGTTATACTGGAGTCATTTTGATAAACTGTATTTTATGGCCAATAAAAATGTTTAAAGCAAGTGAAATTATTATTGCACCTGAACCACCTTTTTTTATCTGGGAGAATTTGGGTCTCACTGCTCACTTGCGTATGGTTTATCATATGTTAAAATATATGTGCAGTAGAAAATGTATATAATCACTGTAAGTGTCATGTTAATGCTCATTTCTGGTTTTACACACTATTCACAATACAAACCATTTCGATGTGATCAAGAAATGTATTCTGACTGAATGTAAAATTCATTAACAACGTGCAGTACATCAGGTAGAAAGGTTAAAAATAAAATTTGGGCAGTATCCTCACTGTGTGTGCGTATTAAGAAATGGTATTGGTTGTGAGACAGGTGAGATGTGTCTAAGTTGTTTCAATAAAGGCTAGTTGATTGCCTTGCACCATTTGATGATTTGAGAACTAGTTCGGAGATTACCTGTGCAGGATGTACACTTCTTTATTATGTGCTGTTCTAATTGTAGGCATGGACTAATTATTTTTCAGCTCATCGATTACCCTGGTGTAAAACATTATCAAATGAAACATTTCTGGAGACAATAAATAACACACAATTTGGTTAAATTTAGTGCAATCATCAAGCACTGTGCAATTTAAAGCATTAAATTCAAATACAGGAGACAAACCAATGTATATGATCCGTTCCCCGATTTTTATAGATTGTGCTTTTGCTTCTTGATAAGTTTCCTCAAATATGCTTATGCATTTATTTGGTAGTACTTAGGGGTAAAGAAGGTAAAAATGTGTAATTATATATTATTATTTTTAATTGAAATTAACAACAAACAGTAAAACAGAAAACACAAGGCAAAAATAAAGTGATGGTAATCTTGAGTCCATGCGGGAGCAGCTCTGAACAGTTCAAAACGTACAGTATAGCTAAAAGCAATAGCGAGGAGGGGGGGGCAGCGAGGAAACAGTGCAATATATACAGTCAATACAAAACACTAGGAATGCCAATTAGGGGGACAAGGAAACATCAGGGGTAGAGTCATGTGGGGGAGTACATATATTTCCACGATAAGCATTCCACTGTGACCAAATTCTGTTCCACTTTCTGGGCCTGCCCCGGGACAAGTATACTGTTTTTTCCCTAAACATGCACCAGTCCATGTTCTCCTTCCACGCCAGTACAGTGGGCGGTCTGTGGGAGCCCCATAGCTGTGCAATATCCCTCTTAGCAACCATGTTGCCGAGGGTCTCCCAGCAGATCTGAGAAGCATTATAATCGTTAGGTTCCCATACATTCAAGAGGCAGCGCCGGGCCTCAGGTAGAAGCGAGACCCCCGTGAAATTTTCCATGATCGCATGCACTCGGGACCAAAAACCAGCCACTTCGGGACATTCCCACAGAATGTGAAGGAAGGTGCCAATCACACCGCAGCCACGCTTACACAACCCATCCAACGAATAACCCATTCGAACTAGACTCGGACCAGTGACATACACACGGTGAAGGATCTTTAATTGGACAAACCGAAAGCAGACGGGTATGGCAAACTCTTTAGGCGAGGACAAAGCAGACTGCCAGTCCTCGTCGTCCAGTTCCAATCCGTCGGCAGTCCACAAGCCCTGAGGTGTGCAAGCAAGTCAATTCTAGTGTTGATAAGTTTTTTATAAATCAATGAGATTGTACTATCAGGGACGTGGCCATCCAGGATACGATCCTCGAGAGGCGAGGATTCGGGAATAGCAGTTCCCACAGCAAAAACTGACAGCAGAGCATGACGTACCTGAGCATATCTAAAGAATTCCCCGTCTCCAAGCTCATATTCCGTCTTGAGCACCTCGAAGGACTTCACACTGCCCTTAGTCCAGAGGTCACCTACTTTACTCAGACCAATCATGTCCCATTTATCAAAGCCTTTCGTTTGCCACAGATTGCCCACTTCGGAAGCATACAATGGGGTCGCGTGCGTCAACTTATCACACCAACCCAAGGCTGCATTTGCATCATGCCACACTTTTACAGCGATTTTCGTTTGCCCGGTCAATGTCCTATGAAGCCCCTTGAAATATAGCGCTCTATTAAAATTCCCACCGGGCAAGAGGTACTTGTCCATGGCAAAGGCCGGGGCAAGACCAGGAGCGTAGGCTGCGTGGTTAACAGCACTTAACTGAGAAGCCCAATAGTAGCGCTTAATATCCGGGAGGGCAATGCCTCCATCATACCACGGAAGCGTGAGCTTAGACAGAGCAATTTGCGCACGCCCGTCCCAGATAAGCCGCCTCTGCAGGTGTTCCACTTCCCGGAAATAGCCGGATGGAATAGGGTCAAAAAAGTTTTGGAGTGCATACAAAAATCTGGGCAGCGACATCATTTTGAAAAGAGCCGCGCGACAAAGGCAACTGCCTCCACCGTGCAGCGTCAAGCTTGAGCCGGTGAAGTGGGGGTAGCAAATTGCGTTCATAGCGAACTGCGGGATCCAAGGAAACATAAATCCCCAAATATTTAAAGCCCGTGTCAGCAATTTGAATCGGGAATCTACGAGGCAGAGGGGGAAGCTCACCGGACAGAACATAAACGCATGATTTAGTCCAATTAATAATGAGACCTGAGTTCTTCCCGAAGGAGGTCAGAACATCAAAAAGCACATTAAGGGATTTCTGGGGGCATGTATGATATAAGAGGATGTCATCCGCGTATAGCGAGATTCGGTCTTCAAAGTCGGAAGTCCACCTAATGCCTTTCATGGAAGGCTCCCAACGGAGCCACTCCGCCAGCGGCTCCAAAGCAAGGGCAAAAAGCAACGGGGACAGCGGGCAACCCTGCCGGGTGCCACGCCCAAGCGTAAAGACACCGGAGACCTTACCGTTAACAACCACCTGGGCGAGAGGCTTTTCATAAAGAAGTTTCACCCAGGCGATGAATGTCGGACCAAACCCAAATTTGGAGAGAGCCGCCCAGAGATAAGGCCATTCTATAGTGTCAAAAGCCATAGTGGCGTCCAAGGAGGCCAAAATGGCCGGCTCAGTTAGAGTCCCAGCTCTCGCGAGAACTCCGTGAAGTCTCCGAAGATTAAGGGCGGTATTCCGGTGTGGAATGAAGCCAGATTGATCCGGATGGATCAAGTCGCTAATCACCGTGATCAACCGATTGGCTAGCAATTACGCCAGTATCTTCGGTTCGGCATTAAGTAGTGAAATGGGCCGATACGAGGCACAGCGATCGCGCGGCTTACCCTCCTTGTGAATTACAACAATGGTAGCTAGTCGCTGATCAACGGGGAGAGAACCAGATTCGAAAGCCTCAAGGAAAATATTCCTTAAATAGGGCGCCATTTTGTCGGGTTGTAGCTTATATAGTTCAATGGGCAAACCGTAAGGACCCAGTGCCTTGCCGGAGCGAAGGGAACGTATGGCAACAGCGACTTCATCTATAGTAAAAGACGCGTCCAATAGGGCTTTATCATCATCAGAAAGGCGAGGCAATGCTATGTCTCGCAACAACAATTGGGAATCCTCCTCATCCCTATCACTGACCGAGGCGTACACGGTTTGGAAATGATCAGCAAAGCACTCAACAATACCAGCTGGGTCAGTAACACATTCACCATCCGGCCTTTCAATCACAGGGACGACACGATTCACTCTCTCTTTCTTGTCCAGCCACGCAATCAGTTTACCAGCCTTGTCGCCCAAGTCATACATCCTGCCCTGTTGCTCTCTATTCATCGCTTTCGCCGCGTCAGTCACAAGGGCCCTATATTCAGCCTGTTTCAAACTGAGGGAATGCAATGTAGAACGAGTAACATCACCTTCAAGAGCATTTTCAAGCACAGTTATTTCAGTTTCGATGCGTACAAGTTCCTCACATTTAGCCTTCTTAGAAGCAGCAATCAAAGACAATGAATGTCCACGAATGACAGTCTTGAAGGCCTCCCACAGTGAGACAGAGGAAGAAACAGACCCCACATTTTCATCGAAGTAATGGTCAATGGATTTCAGCAGTGCAGAGCGGGTTTTAGGATTGCGAAGATACCAGGGGTTTATAGGAGCCACTCTACCCTCACCACCCACCCCAGCCTCGACACAAAGCCACAGGGGGGAGTGATCAGAAATGCCCCTTGGGAGCTGACGAATCTCTTTGATAGAGGGTAATTGCCCTGCTGGCATTAAGAAATAATCTAACCTGGAAAGACTACCATGGGCCCCCGAGTGAAAGGTATATTGTAGCTGCGTAGGGTGCATCAACCTCCAACTATCTATAAGGCCAAAAGTGTCCAGCAGGTCAGCAAGCCACAATTGAGACCCAGTCAAATCTCTAGGGGGTGGCGATCCAAAGTGCCAGAGACCACGGAGTTAAAGTCACCACCCAGGATCAGAAGACCCTCAGGAAGACCCAATAGGAGCCGTCCAAGGTCAGCAAAAGTGGACGTCTGCAGGCCCGGAGGGACGTACAGTGTGAGTATGGAAAGCGTCTTACCCTCCCATCTACCGGTGAGCGCAGCATAGCGCCCCCTGTCATAGAGTATTACATCATCAATTTCAAAGGGGAGGGAGGACCGGATGAGAATACCCACTCCTCTGGAGCCGGAAGTGAATCCAGAGTGAGCGCCCAGACGGTAACCACGTCTATTCATAGCTTGACATGCGTTACCAATTAAATGCGTTTCTTGCAAAAGAACAATATGGGGGGAATGGCGTCTAAGAAACTGCAGCACAACCCCACGTTTTATCCTGTCTCCCAAACCATTGACATTCCAGGATAGCAGTCTCAACTCACTACCCCCATCCCCGTAGAAGAGACAGAGCACACCCCTCACAGGACCCAATGATTGGAATGGACGAAAAAACAATACAATGCCTTGTGAACAAAAAGATAAACATACGAACACCCCCCCACCACCCCCCAACTTGAACCCGTTACAACGCCCCCCACCCTGCACCCCTGTGTACGACTCAGAAGCCACCCCAACTTGCAGTGTGCCTGTTGCCCAATCATTAAACTAATCTACACAAAGAAACCCAGGAGGAGGAAGAGACCCCTTACACCCCCACCACCCTCGGGCTGATTCGGAATAGAACAAAAGGACAATTATTCAAACTCAGCTGACAAATAGGCGGAAAGTTCGGGAACCATAATGTCACTCTCGCTCCGGCAAGCCACCGTCGGCGCCACCGGGGTGCTCAGTTCGATCACCTCTTTTGGGCAGGGAATCAAGCCAGTCACTGACATTGTCAGGACGATCAAAGAAAAATGTTCGTTCCTCATATTCGATACGTAGTTTTGCTGGAAACAACATGGCATATTTAAGGTCTAAATCGCGCAGTCTCTGCTTCACTCCCCTAAACCCCATTCTCTGCCGCTGAAACAATGGAGTAAAGTCGGGATAGAAGTTCACAGTGGTGTTGTCGAATTTCACAGGGCCGCTCTCACGAGAAGCTCGAAGGATAGCGTCCCTGTCCCGAAAATGGAAGAGTGTGGCAATAATGGGTCTCGGGGGGGGGGGGGGGCACCCGGTTTCGGCTTCCCACCCGGAAATCGTTAGGCCCGTTCAACAACGAAGAATTTACTGAGACCGGCGGGGGAGAGGTGATTCAGGACCAGGTCTTCCACCAAGGTGTCGGTGGCAGCGTCTTCGGGATTTTCCGGAACACCTATAATGCGTACGTTATTACGCCGGGCCCTATTTTCAAACTCCTCAAGCCGACGGGCCACCAAGTCCTGTGACGAACGCAAGTTGCCGATCTTAGTCTGTACCTCCGTGACATCAGTCGTCAGGCTGGAGGTCTTCAAATCCAAAGCCTTGACCCTTTCATTGGTCTTCGCCAGGTCCGCTCTAATCAGCGTGACATCGACAGCCACCGTAATTATATATTATTGATATCACATGGCTACAAGGGGTGTTGGATGGAGTTGCAAATAGATTTGAATAAGGCTATTTATGGAAATGTTTAATGTTTGCAACAAACATTCTCCTATGCAAAAACCTACATATAGGTGAAAAAAACCAAAAAACAAATACTCGTGATTCATGCATATACAATCATGAAGGATTTTGGAATTGTGTATTAGGGAATATAGTGCTATGTTAACAAGAAGAAGCTTTCAACTTATGAGGTTAGATCATTACTTTAGTTCTTTGAAAGTGGTTCATATGTATGGATCTTTTGTTTTCTGTGTATTAAAACCTTTATAAATATGAGGTTGTATTAACCGCGTATGATGTTCATAAATTTAGGTAAAAGTTTTTTTTTGTAAATGTTTTTGTTGTTGTATTGTTTGTATAAGCACTGAATTGTGATCTCCATGTTTAAACAGCCCCGAAGAACCGCTAGTGAGCGCGAAATACGTGGTGGCTGTAGTGCTGTAGAACTGACTCAACGACGAAAAATATAAGATTCATCATTTTTGTTTGATTATCTTCAATGTCTCAGTAATATTGTTTATGTATTATAGAATTACTATACTTGTGGAGCCCAGTAACTGAGATTTAAGAGACTGGCAATATTATGGTTACCCAAAAAGAGTTAGATATAATGGACAGGAGCAAGGCGCATAGTTTGTTGATGCGCTGAAAAATGCAACATTTTAATAGGAGAGAAATGTTAGCAAGAAACTTGTTTTTGGAAGTAACTACAAAGATAGAGGATATCACAAAGTGTGTTAAAAGTTTAAAATAATTATTTGTAAAATTGGAACGTGTTCCAAAGACAGAATCGGCCAAATGGTGGGATGCTATGACTTTGTGAAATTATTTAGATGTAGAGAGGATTCCTAGGGGATGACACATTAATATCTTTCTATCAGTAGAAGATTTAGATGAGAAAAGGGCAGAAAGTATGGAAGACAGATTGAATGCCACTTCAAGAGAAATTATGGGGATGTTAATTGAATTTGCTGAAGACCAAAGAGAGGTCTCATTGAAGGAGGTTGTGGAGATTAAGAAGGAGATTGACGCTGTGAACAGTCCAGAGAATACTATTAAGAACTTTGAAATCCTGGATAATATAATTAATAAATATCAGCTAGAACACAAAGAGAACAAGACAATTAAATTCCTAAGGGATAATAGAAAACAGATACAGAAGGGTATACACATATGCAAGAAAATTCGATGGAACAGTCAGAAGAGACGAGCGCAGTAGAAACATTGGAAATAAGAATGTAACTTTGAGTGACGCATCTCGCACTGGAATAAGTAGCAGTGAATCTGATATTGATAGACCAAATATTTCTGAGCAATCTGTAGGGGAGAAATGGTAATCTTTTTTAAGGGAACTAAGGTGAATACGCAGACTACAGATACACACAGGGGGAAGGGGCCTGGAGAGGTACAGAAGAGAAGGAGAGGGAGCAAAGGAAGGGGAACTAGATCCTTCCGCAGGAGACAGAAACAAGGAAGGGGTGAGGACCACCTTACAACTACAGAAGGAACAGAAGAAGTAGAAAATCTAGTTGTTAATCATGCCCACAGAATCCTTTCAGAAAATGAAAAAAAGTGTCCTTAATAGAGGGGAGAGCTTTGCTCCTACAAACAGATGGGATGATTTGGGTGCGAAGATTGATGTTAATCTATTTGTGAGACAATTAAAGCTGAAAAAGTACTTTCTAAGTAAACCAAAGAGTAAAGAAGTAGTGCATGTCAGAAAATATCCCAGTATTGTTTCTATTAAGGAACTATTGGATATTAATGTGCTAATGAATTTGTACAATGAAACAGATTGTGACACAGAAGATCTAGCTATGGAATTACATATAGAAACTGATTGCTGTGTAACCAGTAACTTGATACCAAAGTCAAAGTTTACTCCACCTATGAAGGGGGACACAGTACTGGATATCTTTAATAATTTGCTTATGCAAGATTTTGATAGATATGTGCCTAGCAAACATGTTCATAATCTAAATAAAGATTAATTCAAAGCACTAAAGGATTTACATGGTGATAGATCGACCATTATTAGACAAGTAGATAAGGGTGGGAATGTAGTTATATTGAACAATTGTGACTACCACAGTGAAGCTCTACGTCAACTAAGAGATCACTGTAACTATGAAAAAGTAGCAATGTCCAAGTGGTAGAAGTCCAAAGATGTAATCAAACTGAAACTTAAGTTTTACATGGATACAAGGGAGGTAGAATTCCCCAAAGTTGTCCAATATTCTCAGGAATTGGGAGCCACACTGAACAAGTCAGGATAGGTCGATATGTATCTGGCATCTTTTGTCAAAACTCTTCAGTGTTTCAGTAATATTGTTTATGTAATGTAAGGGGTTTAGGGTGGCTTGCCTCTTTGAAATAGACAAAGAAAAAGTAAACAGGTAAAATATAAAGAACATCTAATATTCAGATCCAAGGCCTAGGACAGAACAGAGTAAAAGCTCAATTACTATATGCCTAAGAAAAGGGGGCATCATGCCAGTGTGGCAAATCAAGGAAATTGATTTATATGTTTTTTCCCTTATCTCAAAAGTGTTTCTCTGTTCTGTCCTAGGCCTTGGAACCGAATATTAGATGTTGTTTATATTTTACCAATTTACTTTTTCTTTGTCTATTTCAAAGATGCAATATGAATTACATGCTAACTCTTTATGATTTGGGGGTCATACCAGTATAGTATTTTAGACACAATACTCCCTCTTTGGCTTGAATGAAATATATGAAATGTGAAATGTGATCACAATACATATGAACATGTTCCAAGATGGCCACGTTAGTCAATAATGAAAGTTCTCTGTTGATGTTCATGCTCTTTATTGTAACACTCTTATTCACAAAATGCATAAAAAGTAATGGTTGTAAGTTGATCAACGACGTGACAAAGGTGCTAGGAAGCACTGAAACGCGTTGGTATTATGTGACTCTGATATTGGGATAAACGGATTTACGACCTTATTGAGTTGCCGAGGTTTTCTGTCACTGCGCAGGAGGCGTTTTCGTAAGGAGTTTCAGCAGCGAGCAGTGAAGCGCTGCAAACTGGGCACCACAGATGTTCAGGCAGCTGGAAGGAAACTCGTTGACACCATGAGGAAGTTTAAACCTTTGGGTCCCCTGGTACATACGAACAACTGGGTAAGTCTGTGAGGAGGAGTGGTGTGCAATACGCCAACCAAACCGGGAGGGACTCACCTCGTTAGCGACAGCGGGAGCCGAGCAGTGTAGCGTGTGCTTACACTGCAGTAGCGGTTGCCTTTCCTACTATCAGCCATGGCAGAGTCAGAAGAAATGGCAGAGAGGGAGAAGGCGGTGGAGACACTGTTTTCCACCGATATGACAGGAGATAATGGAACAAGCACTCGAGGAGATGAGTGCAAGGGGGTTGGCTTACGAGTAATCTACGGAAATTAGAGAAACTGACTCAAGCCGAGATTTCAAAATGATGAGATGCAGTGGCCCTGAGAAAATACATTGAAGTTTGCAGAATCCCATGGGGGTTAGGAATTATGATTACCCCTAATACGAGAACCCTCGTCCGGATTTAATTTAGGAATGGGTCGAATGCAACACAGAGAGCTGTATAAAAATGATGGCTATTTTAATAAAGTATGCTGAACTGGAACGTGGGAATTTACTGGAACAAATCAAAGCCACTAATGAGGAGATCAACAAAGATGACAACAAGGAGAAAGTAATTAATTTCAGAAAAGAAATGAAACAGAAATTGTCCAAACATGAGGATGGGGTGAAGCAGAGAAAAGCCCATAAGTTCCATAGGGACAAGATGGATTATCTAAGAGGCCAAATCTACACCTTCGCGAAAAGATTTGAAACCATGCGTAGACAGAGGCAAAACGAAGTCAACCAACTACGAAAGGAAGTATCACTTAGCGACTTCAGCTCTGAAATAGGGACAGAATCGGAAGGAGCAATATTTGGGGACAAACCGAGTACTTCTTTACAAGAGGAATTCTGTATTTTATGCTCAGATCAAAGACTAAACCACAGGCCAAAAAGACAACCCCAACAAAGAGAAGGGGTCAACAAAGGAGAGGCGCAAAGGGAAACTACCAGGAACCCAAAGGAAGGGTGACAAGAAGTTACAAGAAATAAACCAGGAACCCAAAATGGTAATCAATTTAACTAACATTATGCTTGATAAAAATGATGAAATAATACTCTCCTTGGGTCTCTCATTTTGCACTGTTTCAGGTTTCAAATATGCACAGACAAGAGTAGATCGCTATAAGTTTATTTGCAAACTGAGACTGAAGAAATTCTTCAGCATGAAACCTGCAACAAGCGAAAGCAGAGTGGATGATGAAGAAACTATGGAAGGATTAACTGTGACCGATGCCCAGGGGCTGGGGGTACTCCTATCCATAGACGATCCTGCCCCGGAGAACACTGATGAAAGAGAGATATTAGAAACTGCAGGCATCCGCATTGGTGAAGGGGGCAACACTGACTTCAGGGTACAATCAAGATTTGTACCACCTATCATGAATGACTGGTTTGAAATGTTTTCGGGTTTATTGACGAATTAAATAAGAAGAATACAGAGAAAAGTGCTTGTAAAAAACCAGGTCAGCAGAACGCCAGGATAAAATGTTTAGACAAGTTATAAACAAATGGAGCAATGTTGAGAACTGTGTGGTAAGGCTCTCCAACAAAGGATGAAATATTGTGCTGTGGGACAAGAGCATGTACATGTGTGTGGCCTACTCACATTTAAATGGCAGATTATGCTATTCCCAAATAGGAAGCTTGGAATACGAGAGAGTGAGAGAGATTTTTGACACAATTGACTGAATGGAGAGATGATAACCTGCTTAATTCGGATTAATTGAAGTTTTTGAGTAAATTTGCACCCAAAACTCAAGTATTCTACCTTATCCCTAAAATTCATAAGGATAAAAATAAACCACCAGGTAGACCAATAGTGGCAGCAAACAACAGTCTTTTTGAGAACACCTCAACTTACATTGACAGGTTCCTTCAACCTATTGTTAGGAACCTACCGTCATATGTTAAGAATACCACTAACTTCATCAAGATAATTTTTTATGTAATTTGGGAGGATGGCATGTTGATGGTGACCTTAGATGTGACCTCCTTATACACTAGTATTAGGCATAAGGATGGTATAGATGCCACTAAGCATTTCCTAAGAGCCAGTGCAATCACATTTTACAACCACAACTAGATGCTACTAAAAATGATGGAATGGTGCCTCACATATAACATTTTCTGGTTCAATGGGGAACTATTTAAACAGCTACAGGGAACTTCGATGGGCAACTGCTTCACCCCCACCTTTGCTAATTTGCATTTGGGCTGGTGGGAGGAGCAGGTGCTCCATGGCCCAGGCCTAAAGAGTTGGTGGAGCCCATTGTATTACGGGTAAGGTATACAGATGATGTTTTTGCACTATGGAAGAGTAGCAAAACCTCTGCCAGAGATTTTGTTAAGAGGATCAATGACAATTTCCTCAATTTGAATTTCATGTGTGAAATCAGTAGCAAGGAGATGAATTTCTTAGATGGCCATCTGGAAATCAAAGGCCCTAAAATCACTAGCACACTGTACAGAAAACCTACGGCAGGCAACATCATCTTGCATGCAAACTGCTTCCACCCATACACCCTGAAACAAAGTATTCCCTATGGTGAATACTAAGAGCGAGACGCATTTGCAACACAGAGGAGAATTACGTGCAGACAGAAAGAGATATGCTCATGCGACTGCAGCAGAGAGGTTATACACAAGAAACACTAGAACAGGCACATAAGAAAGTTGTACAGAAGAAATCTTGTTTGCCGATGAACAGACTAAAAACAGAAATAAAACACATGAGGGAGTAAGGTTCATAACCACATACAATGAGAAACGGCCTGCTAAGAAAAAAGCGCTGATCAAACACTGGCCCTTGATCAGGAATGACCCAATAGTGGGAAAAGACTTCCCCAAAAGACCACAGATTACATACAGGAAAGCAAAGTCTACGAAGGACTTACTAGTAAAAAATTAAGTAGTGACCACTGTGCCGATGTGGTTAAAACCACAACCGGGCTTCAGAAAATGCAGCAAATGTAAGGCATGTGAGAATGGTGTGAACCGTACCACAATATAAACACCCTTAGGCAAAACATTGAATATCAGACAACATTTTATGTACAAAACTGAATTTGCAGTGTATGCATCAAGTTGCCCATGCTCCAAGCAATACATTGGAAGTACTATCCTTCCAGCACATAGACGTATACTGTAACACCTAAGAGCCATCAAAAATAACGACCCAAGTTATCAAGTTGCCCAACATTTCTACCAAATGCATGGTGGGGATCTGTTTGGCGGAAGCATTGCATGTGTCCAATAAGTGAAGTATCACACTTTATTTTCAGTAATTAATCAGTTTATTCAAGGAATTGTAGCTACAAGTAGCTGAATCATGCCTTAATGCAGCAAGGGATGAACCGTTACAGACATGTTCTAAATAACAGTACATAATGTCTTATCATATAATGCAAATATTTCTTGCACAGCACACATTATATACCAAATTCCAATATTAGGACAGTGTGAGAAATTGGGTTGTTCGTTGACTGGGGTGTGATCCCTGGTCAAGCAACAGCCACACTTTCTAGCAGGGTGAACCACAAAAAGTCACTAAAATAACCTGTGTTTAATCTACCATAGTTTGGCACAAAAAGCAGTCTGGCTTAACTTAGAGGCAATGTGTAAAGTATTTATATAGCACACAAACAGAAATAAAGTGAAAACACAACACAAGTAAAATACTAAACTAATTTAGAAAAATAGAGTACATTTTAATAAATTGTTTAACATCAAAATGTGAAAAATCTAATCAGTAGAACTAGGGTTATGAATTCTTAAGGTTTAAATGAAATCTAGCGGCTAGAAGATGAGAGCGCCAAACCACAGACATCTAGTTGTGCGGTACTGGGTCAAAGTTAAGGAAGACCATGACTCGTTCCGATAGAATATGTTGATTGGGCCTGGTAAGCGCTGATCTTCGGATTTAGAAAAATTCTTGACGAAAAATGTCTGAGAAGGTAAAGTTCAGTGGGGCAAGGCTGCAGGAGGTGTCTGCGGAGGAAGCGCAGTGATCAGACGGCCTTGGGTCGAAGCTGCAGGGAAGATTTCTATGTGCGGACTTAGTCGCCGAAATGGCAGTCAAAAAACTCAGTGGGACCAAGCAGAGGGCTGTAGCCGAAGACAGTTCCACAATGTCGGAATGCGCTTTGGTGAAGGACCTCTGAAAAGAACGTTTTGGCAGTGGAGAAGAACGTAGTGGGTGAAGCCGCAAAGTCAATCTGACCCGCGATGTACATCGGGCAGATATGCAAGCAGGTTGGACCGCATCACCTCCTGGTTCTCAGAGCACTTTTGTGCCAAATTTTGACTTAAGTCCTCAGTTTTGGAAATCGGCCATCTATGCACCTTTAGCACCACAAACCAATGGCCCAGGAATGGTGGGACATCTCTTGGGGCTTCAGAAGTCACTCAGGCTGGATCCAGGTGTGGGTCAAGATGGTGGAAGCCTTTTATGTCCCTGTGGTTCTGAACAGGAGGCCAGCAAACTTGCCCTTGGAGTCACAAGCTATTCAGGTGCAAGTTGGGCTGTGCTCAGCTCTTCCCCATATCCTTTTAGCAGATAGCCCAGTGAGGCACACCTAATCCTTCTATTGATTGACTGTCTGGGAAGAATTCCCAAAGTCTGTTAGTTGCACCCAGGTATGTGTCCCAGGAAAGGCTGCAGGCACAAAAGGTCTAAGGGCAGGAAAATGGCAACTTTCTAAAAGTGGCATGAAAAATACAACTTTTTTAATTAAAAAGGGTTTGTCGTTAAAATGTAATAGGTACCAAACATAAGATATCGACCTGTTCCCAATTAGGAATTACAGCTTATTAAATTTAATAAGGAATCCCCAATATTATCCTATGGGAGGGTTAGGCCTCACAGTAGTGAATAAAGGATTTAGGAGTTTTAACTACCAGGACATGTGAAACTTAAAAGTACATATCCAACTTTTTCATTACACAGAACCCTGCCCTATGGGCTACACAGGGCCTACCTCAGGTGTGATGTGACTTAAATGTAATAAAAAGGGAGTTTAAGGCTTGGCATGGGGGTTTGTATGCCAAGCTGACATGGCAGTGTAAAACTGCATTCATGCTGCAATGGACATCTTTTAAGGTGGTTCTTAAGTAGGTGAGACAATAAGTGCTGCAGGAACACTGGTAGAATGTAATGTACAGGCCCTGGGCATATGGCATGTGGTATAACACCCTACAAGTTACTTATAAGCAAATGAAATATGCCAATTAGATATGCCAATCACACCATGTTGTAGGGAGAGAGCACAAGCACTTTAGCACTGTTCAGCAGTGTTAAAGTGCACAGAGTTGTAAGGCCAACAAAAACAAATTCAGCAAAAAGGAGAGGGTAAAAAACAAATAGATTTGGATGAGACTCATCAGAAAAGGCTAGGTCTATTAGACAGTTTTTTCCCTTTTCTAAGATTTTTCTTATTTTGCACAAACCTATTCAATAAGTTTTAGAGCAGTGTACCACAGATATTAAAATAAACTCTTCCAACAAGGAAAGGTCTAAAGTCAATATATCACAAAGTTAATGGACTATTATAAGTGCTTAGTATTGCTAAATGCAACAGGGTCACCATGATACAGTATACCAACACAATGTGTGGTACATAAGAGAGCATAAAGTCTAACATCCATAATATGGTGTAGTTAGATTTTTTTTATTTAATGTAATTCAAATGTGTTTTTAATAAGAATGTATACATACAGTACATCGTTTTGTAGTGATCAATAAAAGGTTTAACGTTTTGCAAGGTTGTATTTATATGGTGGAAACTATTACTCACTTTCCATTCAAGTATCAGATTTACAGTTGGCAACTGCTTTTAGAGTGCATGTTCAAACCAAGTCGTTTACAAAATAGGCCAATCGAAGGGGAGGTGCTGAGTGCTGATGATTCATCCGATATATCACGCCATGTCAAGTAAATTTACGCATTTTGCATGTGCCTTCTTGTATGTAGAATGAACCCGCGTTAGCCTGTGAGAGAGAAAATGGCACATCTGCCGGTTTTAGGATACAGATTTATAATGTCTTATTTCACGTGGACATCTAAAATTACTAAAAATACAGGAGTCAAATTCATGTGGCACATTCAACTTTACCTCAGTGTCCCACCTCTTCATAACTGGTCTTCCAAAGTTGCTGTGTGCAGAAATCGCTACAGCGCTTAACAAATATCAGTGATATAAAAGGCACAGATATTGCCAGAGTTCCCCTAGATTCAACCCTTTTTCAGAGATGAACAGAGGGTTCAATAGAAGAGCTCTGCTCGGGAAGATTTTTTGAGTGGAAACCAATGCAGGATTAGAGGCAAGTTGGCGTCGGTGTGAACGGTCGTAGAAGCATCGCTCTGTGAGTCCTGGCCTGATTATCGGACTATGCCCATGCGGAAAACTGGAAAAAAAGCTGGAGCAAGCGGAGTAAGCAGAGGAATGTGTAACTGCTAACCACTTACCACTAAAGCAATTGTGTCGAGGCCGAAATGCAGCGAATCCTGTGAGAAGAGGAGAAGAGGTCTGATACTTCAAGATTGGTGGTGCCGTGTCAAGGCTAAGGGCTAAAGCATCAAGCGGATATGTCTACTGGGGTGCGTGCGTGCTAGTGTGCTAGTGTGCTGGATGTGGATGTCCCGGAGTCGTATAGCAAGCCCTTCAACTCACAACCGGCCGCAACCAGAGTTCTGCATGAAAACTACGGTGACAACTGAACATGTAACCGTAAGTACTGTAACTGAGTACTGATTGTGGTTTACATAGGTCGGCAGTAGCCTATTTAGTGATAGACTGTTTCACCTTCCTGCCACCCTCCGCTTATATCCCTGGAAAAAACCCTGGCCTCGCCTTGAGTACGGAGGGTCTCAGAGGCTGAGAGGCGGCGGCAGTAACATACAGCTCGTCTGAGCAGCGGCATAACAAACAGAATCAACAGATTAGCAGTCTCTCGGATGGATAGTCCTGTAAATGTTGAAAATTGCTGTATAGCTTAATATTTTAGAAATTAATGTACACTGCTGACATATGACATTTGACATATCCATCGCTACTAGCCAGTATCAGTAACGTGTATTCTGTTAACTCAGCGTTTCCTGCACCCGGCCCTGCCCTGCCCTGCCTACTGCCAACCGCCTACTGACACCGCCGCCGTTGATCAGAGACTCAACTCTGCTCCTGGCGCTGTGCTTCATGCCTCGTCATCCGTCAGCCCTCATCTGCTAACTCCGGGAGTACACGCTTTAAGGCCCACGCTTCTCTTCGTTGTCAGGGAGACACGGAGCGGTGCGCGCGCAGAGTCAGTAGAATCGGCGGAGTCAGCAAAAAAGGTAGCGAATACGAAACTAAGGAGAAGCCAAACAGACAACAAGAGCGGAATATAGGAGCGAGGGCAGAGGCGGGGATAAAGAACAGCGTGAGGCTGGGTTCAATAAAACCACCAATGAAGGATGATGTTGCCAATATTACGATAAAACTCCATGCAACCAACTTAAACTTACACGCTATATGCTCTCATGGTACATGCTCCTCGGGAAACTGCAGAGAGACAATCAAAGCGATTAAAAGAACGGTCAAAAGAGCCCAGTTAGCAATAAAAATGCAAAAGGTCTAACATTAATAAACCTGCACTCAACAGCAACAGCAACAGAAATACCAGAACAAAGACAGTTACAAAGTCAGTTACAGCTACAGGCACTGGCACAAGCACAGGGTATGGCAAGATACACGGGAACAGGGGAGCTAGAAACTGAGCCAATTTTACTACAACTTACCCAGGAAGAAGATGAAGCACAGAACTTACAAGGCGCTCAAGAGACACAGACCCTTGAAAGCCTAGAGAGCCTGGGAAGCCGGGAGAACACACAAAGCACAAAAAATGCACTCAGCTCACAGAGAACCAAGAGCACGCAGAGACGACCTGAAACCAGAGGGTCCAAAGCTAAAGAAAATACTGAGGAAAGAAACGAATGCAACGAGAGAGAAAAAAACAAAGATAAAAATAAAACTGCTGAAACGAAACCGGAAAAGGAGAAGGAGAAAGTGAAAGGGAAGGAGAGGGAGAAAGAGAGGGAGAGGGATACAGAAGACAATGACAATTTGGAACTAATGGCTAAGAAAGCAAAGAGATTACAAACAATTTAAAGTTTGAAAGCATCTGCCAAAACCACAGGACAGGCGGTAGCTTCTCAGCCTAGGATCTCTAATATATTTAGCCCACTGCCCAAGGAAGGGCTGAGCAACTCCGCAAAAAATGAAAAAACACAGGCTATTCAGGTCGACCAAAGAAAGCAAGTTGGTGATGCGAGCGGAACCTGCTGTGATGACTCTGATGCGTTCATGGAGCTGTCCAATATGGGGGAAAAAACTGCACATGGTCCGGATTCAGGAAACCAGACCCTAGAGCCAATCCCGGGAAAAGAAGGGACTAGGGCAGCTACAACTACAACCACAATCGAGCAAACAGAGCAAACCAAGCAAACCGAGAATCTCCCTAAGTACCCAAGGGGAATTTTGAGTTACGGTCACTCCTCTCCCTCTCCCATTACACAAACATCTTCCCTGGGGAAAATTTTACAATCAGAAAACAATGCATTTTCCGAGGAATCAGACTCAGATATATACAAAACAGGTGTGTCTATCCCCAGCGAGACAAGCGAGGCAAGCGAAACAAGTTAAGGCCAAAAACCAGTCGCAGCAACCCCGGAGGTTTCTGATTCCACTGAACTTAGAAAATTAAGTGAATCTGGACAAGGCACGAACTCAAGGAAAAACCTGGAAAAAAGAGGACAAGACACAAAAGGCAATGTAAATTAACATACAAAGAAACTACAGATCCAGGGAGCAACACGGATCAAGCCAAAGCAAGAACTAAACTTACATGAAAAAGTCCAACCCCAAAATCAATTGGAGAATCGGCACACAGTCAGTACATGCTGGATGAGACCGAAGAGGGAGGACAAAAGCAAAATGGAAATAGAAGTGGCTCGGGAATGATTGTTGATTGTAGAGCCCTCATTGAGCGAAGTGCTAAGCTCCATTAAGAACTTCCACAAAGATGTCAAAAAGGACAGTCAAAGGAACCATGCAGCCATCCAAAAACTGCAAGGAGCAATTAAAAAAGTAGGCAATACCTGCACTGAGATCTCAGATAGAATGGCCTCAGTAGAAGCACGTACAGAAAACCTGGAGACTGATGTCGCCAAGCTTCAAAAACAGGAAAAGGAGCAAGATGGAGTCATAACAGACTTAATCCTAAAGGTCGAAGAACAAGAAAACAGAGCCAGAAGAAATAATCTGCGGTTTCTTGGAATTCCCGAAGGCAGAGAGGGAAACGACCCAAGGGGCTTCATGACCAACCTCCTCAAATCAGCCTTCCCGGAACTTCAAGCTTGGGAAATGGATAGGGAAATACAATGTGCCCACCGCTTTCCTTTGACGCTACCTAAACACTCGCATAAGCCACCTCAATATCCAAGGGCTATGCTGGTTCACTTCGGGAACTTCCTCCTACGAGAAGCGATTTATGATCTTGCTAGGCCTACAAACAAGAGGGAACACAAAGGCTTCATGTTCTTTGCTAGACCAGATTATGCCCATGCTACTATAGAACGAAGGTGGAGAATGAGACCACTATTCACTCCCTTCGAACAAATTGGAGCGACATTTCTCTGGCAAAACCCGGCTCGACTAAAAATAGTCTTCAAGGGAACAACGAGAAGCTTCACAAGCGAAATCCAGGCAGAGGCCTACTTAAAAGAAATATCAGAGACAAGAAAACGAAACACAGGAAAATAGCTAAAATCTTAGAAAGAAAATGAAGAAATACAAAGACAAAAGACAAAGCGGTGCAAACCTGCAACCAGACTAGAAGTATAAATGCATTAAAGCATGGGGTACAATCAGGAGGGGTGGAGGGGGGGGGGGGAATGTTAAAAGCTTGTTAATCTAAATATGATATAATATTTGGTTATGCACGAAGGCTTAGAGAAATGTCTAAATCTTACAAATGACCCCACTCCCCCATCCTAGTGTCACAAACCAAGCACAAATTGCTAGGCCACAGGGCGAGCTGAGGCACTCTGACCATACGGACGCCCACACCTGGGTCCCCAGGGATCCAGGACGCCTCATTGGGTGGTAAAGGGGGGGAGGTGGGGGGGGGGCAAAGGGGGGAGGTGGGGGGGGGGGCAAGGGGGGGAAGTGGAGGGGGGGTCAAGGGGGGGAGGTGGGGGGTCAAGGGGGGGAGGTGGGGAGAAAGGGGGGGAGGTGGGGAGTAAGGGGGGGAGGTAAGGGGGGGAGGTGGGGCGGTAAAGGGGGATTCTGGGGGGGAAGGGCGGGGGGAGGGGACCAAGGGATGATACATACTCAAGTTGGTAGATATAGGGTCTGGAACAGGACTAATAAAGCACAAGGATTTAAAACAGTTAAGGTAAGAATAAGGGGCAAAAACGCAATTACTGCTTCAACTCAAAGAATAGAAAAGAAGGGGGATGGCTAGATTAAGAATTGTTTCATTAAATATCTGCGGCCTCAATGATGTAAAAAAAAGGCAAACGGTAGCGGTAGGACTGCATGCTATGGAGGCCACCATAGTCTGCCTACAGGAGACGCACATAGAGGGGGACAGCAGCATTTGTTGAAATCACTAGGGTACCAACTCATAGTCGCCTCGACACAGGGAATGCGAACAAAGGGGGTAGCCATCCTGGCGAAAGGGGGGGGCCTACAATTTACTAGATCAATCTCCAACAAATTTGGAATATGGGCCATTACGGAATGCCACTACAATAATGGGCAAAACATACTGACGGTATGCACAATTTATGGGACTGTGGGGGATGATCCAGATCTGCTGCAGAACATTTCCAATGAGTTGGTACATTGTCCCTTACCTCTAATTGTATGTGGGGATATCAATCTGCACTTATCGGGGGATTGGTCGCCGGGCCCGAGTTTTAATACCAAGGGAGGAAACCTAAAGTCTTTAGGGCATTTAAAGATCTTTGCGAGTTACATGGCCTGATGGATGGATGGCAATTGGGACATCCCGGGGATCATGGATACACATACTTCTCTCATCCACATTCATGTCATGCCCGACTGGATTACATACTCATCTCAAACTCAGTAAAGGACATATGCACCGTAAGGAATCTCCCAAGGGTACTACCAGATCATAACCCATTAGAATTAAATATAGCGTGCAGTAGGGAACCCCCACTTTAAGGTCTTGGACATTTGAAAGAGCTTTCCTAAAAAATGAGGAGTACTGCCGACATATGAGAGCATGGCTACAATCGTTTTTATTAATAAATGTGGGTAGTGCACCTATTGAGGTAGTCTGGGATGCGATGAAGGCCGGCATTAGAGGTGAGACACTTCAATTTTCAGTCAGGGCTAATAGAAAAGGCAAACAGCAGCTAGCCATGCTCCAACAGAACTTGAATAGAGCTGAGGCAGACCTGATCATAGCCGTACAAACAGGACAGGTTGCGGATGAATTAGCGCGAGTGGCCATTGCTAGAAATAGGATCTCAGAGATCTTTACGGAGAAAGCCATTACCAAAGCTATCATTTATAAAGAAAAATCGTATGAGCTCAGTGAACAAGTGGGTCACCAGCTAGCAGTGCGTACTAGGAAGGAGATGACAGCTAATATGGTCAAGTCTATTACAGATATTGATGGTGGGTTGAGAACAGAGGCATCGGAAATTAGAGCGGCTTTTCAGAGGTATTACCAAGAACTGTATAAGGAGCCAGAAAGGGATCAAGAGGACCCCGAGGAATATTTAGCTCAAGACTTGGGTGTTTGCTTCGAGCAAGAGGATCAAGATGGCTTGGATTCCCCCCTTAGCTGGGATGAAATACTGCTATCCTTAAATTCATTGGCAGCAGGCAATGCAGCAGGGGTGGATGGGATTCAAACCGAGTTCTTTCTGAAATTCTCAGACCATCTTAAAACAATCATGATGGAGCTCTTTAAATCTATACTCCAGGGTGGGAATCCACCACCATCTTGGTCCATTGCAAAGATCATGGTCTTCCGCAAGAAAAATAAGAGCCCCTTGGAAATGGGCTCCTACCGCCCCATAACTTTGATTAATGGAGACTCAAAGATTTACTCGAAATTCCTAGCTGGGCAATTAGCACCGATTATACATAAGATTGTATCAACCCGCCAACAGATCGACAACCAATCATGTACAGAGAGTGATTTCTCTATTCGACCATGTAGAGACGACAGGACACCCTATGGCCCTTATTGTATTAGACGCAGAAAAGGCGTATGATAGGGTCTCCTGGAAGTTCCTATGGGCAGCCATGGGGAACAGCGGAATAACTAGAGGATTTATTAAGGCCATCCAAGGACTCTATGTCAACCCGAGTGCTAGAGTTGTGATTAATAGGACTATGTCTGAGAGTTTTATGAATTCGAGGGGAACTAGACAGGGGTGCCCCTGTTCACCTCTCTTATTTGCGGTGTGGATCGATGCCTTTATTCGCAAACTTGAAAGTCATCCTCTAGTTCCACCTATTCGGATTAATAATCATGAAACAAAAATTCTAGCCTATGCAGATGATATAGCTCTAGTCACCACCGATCCTAACGAGGCGATTAAGGAAGAGGCACAGCGATTTGGTAACACCTCCGGATATAAGTTGAACACAGGGAAAACTCATATTGTCAAAATGGTAAAATAGAGATGAGGGATAATAGGGTAGTGGAGCACGCTGTATCTTGGCGTTAGTATAACCTCCAAGCTAAATAATATTGTGAAGATAAATCTCAACCCATTGATTGGTCGCACCAGAAAAGATCTGATCAGACTGGATAATTTGCATCTGACCATCGGCGGCAGGTGCAATGTGATTAAAATGCTGTTTTTACCTAGATTCTTATATTTTTTTAGAACAATTTGCCTTGAGTTCTCTCTACATTACTTCAAAAGTATCGAAACTATGTTTTCTAGATTTATTTGGGGGTTTAAGAAACCTCGAAAGGCTCTCAAATGGATTATGCTTCCGAAAGAAAGAGTGGGATTAGCCATGCCAAACTTTAATATCTACTACTGGGCAACGGTGGCCAAATACTGTGTGAATTTGATAGCTAGCGAACCTAGTAACCACCTAATCCCAACACCGCAGGAAATGATACTGGGGGAAAGATGTGAGGGGTTCTTATGGCGTCATCTCAACAACAATTATTATAAGAAAGTAAAACTTAAGTCTATATCCAGCATATTTAAAGTATGGAATAATATCCGCAAATTACTAGGGCTGGGGCGATATTCTTCTTACACTCCCGTTAGATGTAATCCCGATCTCCCAGAGATCTTTCAGGATGGATGCATGATCAGGTGGATTGGGTTAGGGATTAGTCAGCTGGGCTGCTTTTATACATCAAATCGGTTGAAAAGTTTCTCAGAGCTGCGTACCGACTACAATATAAGCCATAGGGATTTTTTTAAATATCTACATTTCAGGGATTTTTTGTTAAGAAAAATGGGGGGGGGGGGGGGGGGGGGGTGAGTAAAATTTGAGATTAACGCAGCAATAGAAAACCTATGCAGCAAAACCACTCCTAGAATTGGGGAAATTTATGAGAATTTTAATAGTGTTCTCCCGGACGATTTAGATAAACATTATGCTAGGTGGCAGGCTAATCTGTCAGTGCAGCTAGCATCCCCCATACGTGCGCTGGAACTATCACAAACATGTCTTATGTCTATTAAGCTACAAGCGCAATTTTACAAAACATTCTTCGCCCTGTATTATACACCCTATAAAATGGCTAAATGGACAACAGGACAGGGAACTACATGCCCGCGCTGCTCATTGTTCGAAGCGGATATTATCCATATGTTTGCCACCTGCACTGCATTATCAAAGCTGATGTTAGATATTTCCAATTTTTTATCTGGGATATTCCACGTTAGAATTACTATATCATCTGAAGAAATTCTGTTAGGAGTGGCGGGAACAGAGCGGCCCATACACATGCAGGGGTTGACCTGTGTGGCTATGGCGGTTCTTAGACTTTGCATAGCCACTTCATGGCTGGATCAACAACCACCGGCCTTCACGCAATGAAGGGCAAAACTACTCGCGATATGTAGTCTCGAGGTGGCCATTTATGAAAATAAAGAGCTAAATAAAAGAAAACGAGGCTTGCTGATATGGGGACCCGTATTACAGTGGATACAAGATCACTCCTAGATGTTGAATTTATGTTGTGGGGGGTCTCATGAGATTCTAGAGGGAGCTTAAATTAAGCCTAGACTCAATATATCCAACTGTTTTTGGTGTTACTTTTTGATATGTTCTTCTTGATTTAGACGTTTCAAAATATGTATGTAATAATTTTTGGTTTTACTTGGAGTTGTACCGAGAACTTGGTCTTTGGGGGGTGGGGGAGGTGGGAGCGTACTAAATGTTAAAAATGCAAATAAAAACTTTTTTTTTTTTAAAAGAAGAGCTCTGCTCGGCATAAGTTTTCACCATTTTCACCATCTTGATGTCCTTCCTTGTGGGCAAGTGTAATAGGTGTTAATTCAATTCAATAATCTTTATTCGGACATACAAGATCCATAAAAGCACAAACAATTCTCACAAAATTAACCATTTCACATATTTACACGTGAACATCGTTAGGTTTTAAATACATAATTGGTGTTAAATGTGGGATCATTTGGTGTGCAGTTGAATATTTACAAAAGCAACTCTTTAAAAAAGCATTTAATGATACATGAACTATAGCAGAAATGGTGGAATGCTGGACTCCACAGTTGAGTTTGTGATTTCCTCCACACAGGATCCAACTGAGTCACAGTTGATTACATGGGAAAAGGAGGGATGGTGATACTTTGATTCAAGGTGGTATCCACACTTTCTACTAATAAAAGGGTAGACTGGATGGTCAGGGCTGTTTGAGCCCCAAAGCATTAGAACTCTAAAAAACAAATAAAGGACAATCTACACAGGCACACCTACACAGGACAGGATTCAAAGTCCAAAACAAGAAGGCTTATCTAAACTGTACATAAGATTACAGAAAGCATAAAACAATGGTTAATCAATTCAAGTCGGCATCAATATCCTAAATCAAGAGAAAATTCTAAGTATCCAGTTACTGAGTCCGTCACAAGGTCGCACGTTGATAGGAGTCTCAGAAGAGGTTAAGTATAAAGAAAATAAGAGGACTGACATGACGCCTGCCACTGATGAGAGCAAGGAAAAGTCTTAAAAACAGCACACTGTATTGTTTCACAGGGATAGAGAATCATGTCCTACACATTATGTGAGGTGATAAGATGGGCTGCACTAATAAAGATACACTGACAGCAACCAATCAACATTTTAGAAATTACGTTAAAGAGGCTCATTCTACACACCTTCCAAATTAATAGTCCATGAGCACTTTTCACCTACATACAAGTGGAAATGAAATTGCACTACTGAACAATAACAGTTTGAGAAAATGAATTAATATAGGTCTGATAGCAGTTAATTATCAATTAGGCAAATTTCCTCTAAAGCACATTCATTTTTACAGCACAAATAAACAGTACCATGGGAAGAGTACTATCCCGGCTATTTCATTTAGGAGGGAAAAAAACAGAATGGTGCAACTTTCAACTTGTCTCATTTCTTCAGCTATCTAACAAGGCTCAATAAATTAGTTTTGTGGTCTCGGTATGTTAACTTAACACATGAAAATGAACATTATTATTCATGAATAAATCTGAGTTAACAAAGACAACACCATGCCTGGGTCAAGTAAAGTAAAGAGATCATAATCCTTATTGGTAAAAAAAATAAAAAATGCCTCCTATTATACGCATTAAGTATACAAAACAGTCACTGGTAATCACTCGGGCCGCTTTCCAATCCATCATGGGTCCCGTGCTTTCTGTGCAACTGGAACCAAGCTATACCTGGCTGATAACAAGCATGAAACCAGCCGCACTGCTGTGAGGAACAAGGAGAGCCCTGCTAACCGCTGTGGGAGGAAGTCGAATTGGTTCTGAGCCCACGACTTGCCGCACCCGCTCTGCGGGTGCCGCTGCGAGGACAAAGTCCTTACCTTTGCTCCTGTTACAGTGGGGGCCTTTGGGGCAATCGTAAAGGAGAAAGAGCGAGCGCTGAACGCCGGCAGGGACTCGAAGTACCAGGAGTCCCTGCCCGACCCAGCACACCTGGTCTGCGTTCGCCTGCCAGCCCCGCCCCGCCCACAGGCATGAACACGTCATACAAAAGCGTCTGAGACACCCGCTGCGCGGGACGAGCCGGGCGAAGCCCGGGCCAAGGGCGGACCCGTCTAAGCCCATTCAAAACCGGCCAAGGACGGGACGGGCTACCCCTCTAACGTCTACTCCTGAGAAAAAGGTCAGTGTCCCTGTTCAGCCATAGTTTGTGTTTAAAAATCTGCTTTTTAACAAGTAGCTGAAGATAAGGACAAAGTGACTACTATAGCAACAGTAACTATTACAGGAGACAATTATGGTAAAACTCCTAGTGGGTCTTTGATGGGCACCCTGGACAATTTTCCAATACGGGTGTCGTCAGCTTTGGCTAAAGATATTGAACTGACTGAAAAGAGGCTATCCTTGGAACCTCTTTTCGATAAGCGGTCATCTATGGGAAGCTTGGCTGGTATTAGGTCCCCTGTCCACAATGAGTCTAACCCTGATGATATTTTATGCTCCTCGGAGGATGAAGCCAGCAGCTCTATTTCTTATACAAACGGGTATGCACCATCCCCGGAACAACAACTTATAGCTCCTCTAGGGAAGTCCAAGCAAAGCATCCCCCAGAAAAAAACGGCTTCTCCTATTATTAAGACTAGGTCAGCAGGTATTGCAAAAAAGGGGCAGGGTCATCAACCAAAGGGAGTCATGGTGGAAAGTAAACGGCCAGGGGTGCAAGTACGAGAACAATCTATGGGCCCAAAAGGGAGGAAAGGAAAAGAACAAGTGCCGAAGGAGAGTGTCTTATCCAATAGTTCTGACTGCCCTAAATCACAGAGAACAGCTAGCAAAGAGACAATCTCTCTGTAAAATACCGAACGTGAATTACCAAAGGAGTCGGGTGCCTCGTTTTGGAAAAAACTGGAAACTGTCTTGGAGAAGACAATTCACCCGATACATGAGAGGTTGGACTGAATTGAGACTAGATTGGTATGCCTAGAACTCTCGTTGGCATCAGCCCAGAAGCTGATGGGAAACCGGGGTAGTGGGACAAATTGTAAACAGACTATCCCGCAAGGTCAAGCTGATGTGGATGTAACTTTGAATTGTTTGTTAAATGGTTGTAGTAGTATAGTGGTAAATAAGCCGGAGGCTCCTAGAGCTACTGCTCCATTGTCTAATGCTGGAGGGGATATTCAACCTGCCCAGCTAGTTAGGGATAAAATTGTGGCAATTAGTAAAACAGCAAGTCACGCCCCCCTATCATCTAGTAACTCCTCAGCTTATGTGGCACCTAATGCACCTACTGTAGAACTCCCCCCTGAATCTGCCCCCTATGTGGTCATATTGGCAGGGGTTCCATCGTTAGATCAGGGCAAGAGGGAGACACACATGGAATTAAAAAATAAGTGCACATTCTGGCTTAATGCTAATCAGCCATTGCCAACCCATGTTCGGGCAGAGATTTTATCCGTTAGAAGGGTAAATTGGGTCGGCAGGAGTGTGAAGACAGTTGGGGGGATTGTGTTATTATTAATTTTAGGGACAGGAGATGTGTAGAACATATCTGCAACTGGCAACATATAGATCCTAGATCCAATCTCTCCCACTAACCTATTTTTACGCCCCAGCACAGGATCCACGCAGAGAAATCCTCCTATGGATTGAGCAATTTAGTTACCCCGTTGCACGGAGCCTAAGACTACATAATAGGTTCTCAGCCTTGTCGGGACTGGAGGAGTGCGACTGACAGCAAATAAAGGAAGGGGATGATAGTATGATCATTAAAAGTTCATGTATTGTAAATGCATCCGGGAGTGAGGAACAAAAGAATGAAAGTGAAGGATTAACTCTGGGTGGGATGAGTCCTAGGGAAAATATTAGAACGGGTATTACCCTCCAAAAAGGTGTAAATCATCTCCCTTGGTTTCCTGTATCTAGGAAAAGCCCTCCCTCTGTAACTGCCCCTATAATGATGTAACATTCCAGCCCCACTTTGGCTAGGAAAGTAATAAATGGGGGTCCACGACCTATAGCTTGCTTGACTTCATTGGTGTCATGGAACTTGGCTGGTATGGGGACCAAATTAACGTCACCATGCTGGCTAAGTTTCATTGACAAATTTGACATCTGTCTTTTCCAAGAGACCTGGTCTGTTGAACCGGTATTTAATTCAGGTTACTTGAACTTCTATGTTCCTGCGGTGAGAGGGCAAAGGGGACGCCCAATGGGAGGAATGGTGATCTGGATTAAACAACATCTAAGTTGTAACATTCAATTACTACCAGTCAGGCATCAAGACATTATGGCAGTTAGGTTTAGCTTTCCGGGGGGCCCAAAAATTGATATTTTTAATGTGTATGCTAGAGGTGTACCAGGGGGTAACAAGTCAGATGTGATAATGGCATTAGAAATACTGACTGAATCCCTACCAGATGGGGTATTGCCGCCCCCCTAGGGCAGGAGGATGTAAACCTGTCGGAAGAGGAAGACTCTAGATGGGGTGTTCCCCAACTGGAGGGCAGGTCAACAGTTAAAGGGACTGAGGCTGCATTACAGCTGAATGGGTTTTGCCTTGGTAACCAATTAAGGGCTGCAAATGGTCGGACTTTGTCCGATAGGAAGGGAGAAAACACCTATTATAATGGCACAAGATCAAGTAAAATTGACTACATACTTGTCCATTTGAAGCTCTGGCACACTCTGGTGGATATGGAGGTGAGGACTCGTGCCGAGAGTGATCATAACCCTCTTACAGCAATTTTTAGGTTAGGCCAGGAGGGAGTGGTAAATAAGCCTGAAGAGCTATCAGCCCCTGAAATCTTTTTAGCAAATGATGAGCGCCATCTTAAGTGGTGTAAAGTGATTAATCAACCAGAAACACTTCATGCCATTAAAAGTAGCCTAGATATGGTACTTGGTAAAATTGGAGCAGATGGAAATGATGGTACCAAGTATAGTCCATTTGAGGAAGCACACATGGAATTGTTTGACAATCTGAAAGCCCACTTCTGTAAACCAAGTACTGCCGGGGTAAAAGTAAGGAAAAAAGTAGAAAGGTGGTATAAAAGATCATGTAGGGAAGCTCGGGTTGAGCTGAGTCTAGCACTAAAAACAAGGAACTCAGCGACAATAAGAGCCGCCCGGTGTAACTATCGGAAAATGATTGGTAGGGCAAAGAGAGAATGGGATGACCAGATGTGTCAGGATCTCAAGGGAGCAGGCCAGTCTACAAACCAAAAGCTCTTTTGGGATACCTATAAATGGGAAGGAGGTGGGTGTGCGGACAGCCCGCAAAATAATGTTCCCCAAAACTCCTGGATTGAATATTTCAAGCCCCAGTATGCTAGCATAGAAGGCCATTTAAGCATTGCGGCTCCTAGTTTTAAATTTTATGGAGGTATTTTTTTTTAGCTTAGGGGATGTGGATAGAGCCCTGAACTCAGTAACCGAGGGGCGAGCTCCATTGATGGACTGCATACCTGCAGACTTATTCCTTAGTGATAAAGATAGCTGGAGATTATACATCGGCTATTTATCTAATGCTATTGCCCAGGGGATGGCTGTTCCCAACTCATAGAAAGGCGCAGAAATTGTGCCTGTTTATAAAAAAGGGGACAAGTCCCTAGCGGGCAATTACAGGCCTATTAGCCTGATCGATAATGTACAGAAAATAATGGTCCGACTGGTCCTGGGAAAGATCCAGGACTGGATGGATGAGGGGGAGATCCTGAGTCCATTGCATGCCGGGTTCCGTCCTAGGACCAGTACTATAGATCAGGTTTTTCGATTTATTGTCCTAGAAAAAGGGGTATTATATGCGGTTTTTGTTGACCTAAGGGCGGCATTCGGCCTTGTCCCACGAGGGAAACTTTGGCAAGTACTGGAGGAGCTAGGCATGCCCCTGGAATTGCTGACGTTGATTGTCCGCTTACACGAGGACACTTATGCTAGGGTCAGATGGGGCAGACAGGGTGAGGTTACAGATGCCTTCCTGGTGGAGCGGGGAGTGAGGCAGGGGTGCGTTATGGCGCCAACCCTGTTCTCGCTCTTCGTGAACGGGGCGGCAGAATACCTTTCCCTGGTTCCGACTGATGCCCCGATGATGGCTGGAGAGAGCGTCCCGATCCTTATGTTCGCGGACGACACTCTGATAATTTCGAAAACTCCCAGTGGACTACAAAGGGCACTCCAGCGCTTCACGGATTTTTGCCTCTTGCGTGGGTTGGAAATAAACACCGCTAAAACTAAATTTATGATCCTCACCGAACCTAAACGCCCTAAGTCAATGAAACGGTTTAAGGGACGTGTATTTATGAATAATTGCCCGTTAGAACAGGTTGAATCCTTTACTTACTTAGGGGTCAATCTACAGAATGACATGTCTTAGAGTGCCCAGTTAGACATGACCGTATTAAGGCACAAGCAACAAGCGGGCATCCTTCTTAAAAGATATAAGTCTTCCTATACTAAACCTACGAGATCATTGCTGGAAATTTATGGGATGAAAGTTTTGGGCTCTGTTCTTTATGGCGCTGAGCTGTGGGGGTTCTCAAATATTAAACAGTTGACATTATTAGAAAATGAATTTCTGAGGAAAGCCACCCATGTTCCCCAAAGTACCCCACTAGTTCCTCTGTTTTGGGATCTTGGAAAAAGATCAGTCCAAGATTTAGCCATGCTGCGTCCAGTTTTATACTGGCACAGAATATGGACAACTGAGGAATTGTTTCACTACGCTAGGGGTCTCAAGGAAATTATAGAGAAGGACCGCTTCCACAAAATCAGCTGGTTGAAAGCAATTAGATCCCTTCTAGGGAGAATGGGTTTTATTGATCTGTGGGATGACCCAACAAACGATGCCTTCCCTTCTAAGGCAGAAATGAAGAGGAGATATTGGGAAATGACTATTACAGAGAAATGTGCCATGAGTTCGTCAACTCATCTCACAGAGCGCTTTCTTGAATTCAAGGCCTACCCAGCATTCGAACCATATTGGGATGCAATTGAAAAACCATTAGATCGTAAGCTCTACTTTCAACTCAGGGCAGGAACCCTTCCCATAAGGTCATTCACCGCAAGGTGGACAGGGAACACAGAAGATAAATGCCCTAATTGTAAAGACAAAAAAGAGACGATAAGCCACTTCTTGTTCTTTTGCCCTTTATATGCAGCAGCTCGTGACAAATGGATAAAACCAATATGCCGCCAAATTGGCTTACGGAAACATGATGAGGCATTGAGAATACTATGCACTGATCCTAGCCTCCCGATCGCTATTGCTATGGCAACATTTTTGAAATGGGCATGGGTAATTCGATTGAAAGAAGATTGTTAGTAGCAAGGGCTGATGTGTATTATTATGTTGTGGGGCCTTCCCTTGGTCAAATTAATCTAGTCTATGTGACATTTAGATAAATATCGGCTATATTGCCCATCCCTTTTTTAAGAACATTCGACATATTCTTGTGGTGTTTAATCACTTTTTTAAATATTTATATAAACGTTTTTAAAAAAAAGTGATTTTGTATTATGAAAAATGTATGTTTGTGATACTTTTATGATCAAATTGTCGAATAAAGTTTTTAAAAGATTAAACCAGTCCTGGGTTGCTTGTTTTCCGGTTCAGGGAGGCCCTGGCCTGGCAGTTCCAGCAGGACTGTTCCGATTGGAGAAGGGTCAAGGCTAATTTGCAGATGGCTGGATCCAAACTGAGGTGGCATGGTGGGCTAAAAATGATGGATTGGGATGCGCCCGAGAGATTGCTAGTGGCTGAGATTAATTCGAGCATTCCATCGATCACTGTGAGCTGTTGCACTTGCAGACACTACATCTTAGTAGGATGCATGTTGGTTTTATGTTTGCTCAGGTAAGTGAGGAAACATAGCATCTTTCCTCTACATAGGTGCAGAATTCTACAGAATGATGCTGCAATCCTACCACTGAGCCAAACAAAAACAAGGGACCAGCAGCATATTTACTTCAAATCTAATTTTTTTTGAGTGACAGGTGAGAGAACTGGGAAAAGTATAACAGCATAGAGCTCCTGGTGGCCCCCGGCACTGGGCGCCGCACCGACACCCACGGGCCACGCACGCAACCTGGGTTTCATCCTGGACTCCTCACTCACCATGACCAAACAAGTCAACGCCGTATCATCCTCATGCTTCAACACCCTGCGCATGCTACGGAATATCTTCCACTGGATCCCCACCGAAACCAGAAAAACGGTCACACAAGCCCTCGTTACCAGCCGACTGGACTACGGGAGCTCCCTCTACGCCGGAACAACCGCCAAACTCCAGAACCGTCTCCAGCGCATACAAAACACCTCCGCACGACTCATCCTCAACATCCCCCGCCACAGCCACATTTCAGCCCACCTGAAGAATCTTCACTGGCTCCCCGTCAGCAAAAGGATCACCTTCAGAATGCTCACCCATGCACACAAAGCACTCCACAATAGAGGCCTGGAATACCTCAACAGCCGACTCACGTTCTACACCCCCACCCGCCAGCTCCTCTCCACCAAGCTCGCCCTCGCCACCATCCCACGGATCCGAAGAGCCACCACCGGAGGAAGGTCATTCTCCTACCTAGCAGCTAAGACCTGGAACGCCCTCCCCACACACCTACGACTGAACCAGAACCACCTCAGCTTCAGGAAACACCTCAAGACCTGGCTCTTTGAGCAGTAGCAGCACCCCCCCACCCCCAGCGCCTTGAGACCCTAACGGGTGAGTAGCGCGCTCTACAAATTTATTGATTGATTGATTGATAGGGCTAACAGGCAAGGTATGCTGTTTTTGGATTGTTGGAGTTATTCCAGACATGGTATTTGCTTAGTCATCATCAGCAGTCCTCAGAGGAAACAAAACAAAAAAAAGAAAACTGAAGCAAGCAGTGTAAATGAATGCGGAGGAGATGAAACTCTGAAAGAGAAGATTTGCCAATAGATCTTTAAGTACTTATTACAACTGATCTTGGCTAGAAAATAGGAACATATGGACTTTCTCAAATAAAGAAATCTGCTATGGAACAGGTGTGTTATAGTTCCAGCAGCTGATGGAAAATGTTCTGGACAAAATCTCAATGCCCAACTTTAAGTGTATACCTCCTTGACATTGACAGGAAGCTCAAGAGTTTGATAAACTTGATGTTCTTGTATTCAGTCAAACTGGAGGATTGAAGAGCAAATAATGATGACAAGAAGCAAATAATGATGACAATATGCTAACATCACCAGCATCACCTACAGCACAAATATCAATAGATGACAAAGAAATACATGCACAAGATTATCAACAAGATGCAAACTATGACTTGGCACTAGATTTAGGAGTTAGAAGTATAACAGAAGAAGATTTACTAGTAAATAATTTATTACCACAAGAAGAGTACAATAGTATCATGCAAAATGTAACATCAGAGCAACTAGATTTTGTATATCACCATTTGAATTGGCTCAAAACACAAACAACAAATTTCTTTACTTTTTGTACTGGTGGTGCAGGAGTAGGTAAAAGTTTTCTTATAACTGCACTGTATCAAACATTACTAAGATACTTCAATACCAAAGCAGGAGAAAATCCAGACAATATTCATATTTTGCTTACAGCACCAACAGGACAAGCAGCACATAATATTAGCGGACAAACATTACATAGCACTTTTAAAATTCCAATCTCTCAAACTTTGACATATAAACAATTAACACATGAAAACAGAGGTGCACTACAAAGTAAACTAATGCATTTGAAAGTATTAGTAATAGATGAAATTTCAATGGTAAGTACAAATATGCTCACTTTTATACACAATAGAATGCAAGAAATAAAAGCATCAAACAAGCCTTTTGGAGGGATATCTATATTAGCTATTGGAGACTTTTACCAACTAAAACCAGTTTTCGATTCATATATATTTGAAAACTCTAAGCATATGTATGCACCATTAAGTACAAACTTATGGCAAACACATTTTAAATTGTATGAACTTACTAAAATAATGCGTCAAATAAATGATTTACCATTTGCACAAATGCTTAATAGACTGAGAATAGTTGAACATACAAATGCTGATGTACAAACATTGAAAGCTCGCGAAATAGAACCTGAATCACATATAATACAATCAATACCATATATAATGGGTACAAATAAAGAAGTTGATGAAGTTAATGATAATGTTTTACAACAACACATAAAACACTATCCTATGTACACAACAATAGCAATAGATACAGTAGCAGGAGACCTAAGTGCAATAGCAAAAGAAGCAATAATAGAAAGATTACCTACAAATGCAACACAAACAATGAACTTGTCAAAAATATTACATATTGCCATTAAATTGCGCTATGATCTAACTTCAAATATAAATGTTAATGATGGTTTAACTAATGGTGCAACAGTCATTGTTGAATATGTAGATAGTACAAATGATATCCCAATTATTATTTGGATATTTTTTGACAATCACAAAATAGGTACACAAACAAGACAACAAAACAAGCATCTGTACCATACAAATATTTCTAATGCTTGGACACCAATATTACCAATTTCTCGGCAATTTCAATATAGCAAAAAGTGTATAAGTATTATACAAAAACAATTTCCATTACGGCAAGCATCTGCACGCACTATACATAGAACCCAAGGCCAAACAATAGAACCATTATATATACATTTCAATAACATCAAAACACATCACTTACATTATGTAGCAATCAGCAGAGCAAAATCATTACAAAACATATATTTAAAAAATTTCAATGAAAATAAAATAGCAACACACTTTAAAGTACATGAAGAAATGCTACGTTTAAAAACATATATGTTATTAGAAATATCTGTAACACACATAGCACAATATAACAAATATTTCACAATTATAACACATAACATAAGATCATTACAAAAACATTTTAAGTCAATGAAAGCTGATAGTAACATATTAAATGCTGACATATTATGCTTAACTGAAATTAATATAACACACAAAACACCTAACAATGCATATTGTATTGATCATTATAATTGTGTAATATTTGACACATTTTTCAATAAACAAACAAAACATGGAATTGCAATCTATTACAAAAAACAACATATAATACATCCAATATTTACAACAGAACAACAAGTTGACATTTTGCAAATAACACAAACAATCAACAACACAGATTACTTGATAGTATTTATATACAAACAACCCAAAGTAGCAATACAAGCCTTTTTAACAACATTGACAACTACATTAAATGCATACCCACATCATAAATATATAATAATGGGTGATTTTAATATTGATTCACTTAAAACGACACACGATACTAAATTGCTTTTGACTTACATGCAAACACATTTCAATTGCGAACAAAAAATAACCACAGCTGCAACAGACTACAACTCTTTGTTAGACCACATTTTTACAAATGCATACTTCGTATATTGCGGCACATTAGAATCATATTATAGTGATCACAAACCAATATGGATGGCTATTTAAATACATGCATTAGATTACTGTCTGTATAAATTGTTGTCTTTACAACATTATATATGTTTCTAAAATACTGCATTATATTTTACAGATGATTTCTATTGAAGAACTCAAGAACATCAAAGAAGTTAATGCCAACCCATATCAAAAAGGAGTTTGTATCAACATTATTAAATGTTCATCAAAGACTTACTATAGAAATGCTAAAAATGAGAATAATGTGTTATACCATATGTCTTTAGCAGATGAAACTGGATGTATTAAAGCAACATGTTACAACAAAGAATACTATAATCAAACAAGAGAACAACATGGATTGATTATTCGCAATTACATTTTCAAAGATGGTATACTATTATTGACCAAAAAAACAAAGATTGCAAGAAGGCCACCACTTTCTATTTCCCCAGCTCTTCTCCAGGAAGCAGAATACATTCTACAGCCAAAGGCACCACCAGTGTCTCCAATAAAGGCTGTACGCGAAGCTCCTGTGAAGACACTACTAAGTGTATCAGGAACAGTAACAGAGGTAAGATGCACTACATTATTTTGCTAATACTATGACGTTTGCTATTTTTTCTCCTTTCCAAAAGCAAAAAAAGTTACTTACAACTGAATGACTATAGTTAAGTGTTTATTATGCAAATGTACTTTACCATGCTTATAATGATACATACCGATGAATAACTTGCACTATTAAGCTGCTCTTCTGTATGAAATTATTCTATAATATTCACTATAGCTTTTACAACTATTTTTGGCAAACAATTCACAAACAAATTATACAAATACCAACCAACAATTTACTACCAATTATGAGGTAAGTAAAGCGCTTTACATATGATACTACTTGCTAATAAATATAAATTCCAATGAACAACTTGCACTATGCCAGTGCTGTTCTGCATTAAATTATTCTATAATGTTCACAATAGCTTTTACAACTATTTTTTGCAAACAATTTCAAAACAAATTATACAATTAGAAAGCAACAATTCACTACCAAGTATGAGGTAAGTAAAACTCTTTACATATGATACTACTTGCTAAACTTTTCCTAGCTAAAATACAATTCAATTAGCAGTAACAATTGCCTGTTTTGCATAATGCTTGTACAGAAAGAACACTTTCTCCAATGCTACTTACAAGAAGTCATCACTATAATGTTTATTATGAGGTATAAAGCAATGTTTATTTAAACATTACACAAACAACTTATAAAACAGAAAGCATCAATTAAATACTAATACAAGGTAAGTAAAGCAGTTTAATCATGTGTTAACTAAATATTACTAACTAGCAGCCCGTCGGAATGTTGCCCAAGAGCAATTAAACTTCAGGGCCCCCTACCATTCAGCTTTGTAACATACAAACATCACTTTTTCCACCTGGAATTTACTTTGCTTCAGGACCCCCACCCGCACTACTTTTTGTGACCTGCACACATCACTTTTTCCTCCTGCAAACATAACTTTTTTCTCCTGCACACATCACTTTTCCCTATTTTTCCTCCTGTAATGCAATAATTCTCTGACATTTGTAATGCACCGTTTGCCTCCTCTTTCTTGTCCTCAGGTTTCCCCAACCGCCACATGCATGCCCCAACACCCGCCTGCCCCTACATAAATACCCTTACCTCCGCCAGCACTACTCCCGCCTGTCCACTCCGCCAGCACTACTCCCGCCTGTCCACTCGCACCACCGCTCCTCCCCTGCACTGTCTGCCACTCTTACTCAACCGCCAGTCGTCTGCTCCTGTCATCACCACTCCTGCCTCACACCATGTCCGCCACTCCCCAAACAACATTACACCACATGCTCCTAACATGACCACGCACATCGCAACCAGCGCTACTTTTCAGAAATCGAAGATTTTAATTAACGTTTATTTTTTTAATTTACTTAGCCTATAACCATATACACACTCTGCCAAATTCAACAATGTATAAAATGTATACATTAACACAATGATTACCATGTTCACCGGCCTCAAAGCCCACAAGTTACTGCTTTAATATAGTAGTATAGATTACAATGCAACTCTCTTAACAATACCACTTGTTTGTTTACAAAAATACTTGTCGCCAAAGGAAATTTCTGCAATAGTACTTTCAGAAAGTAATTGCTATACAAAAACATTTCACGCATTACTTAGCCCACTTTGCCCTACTGACTGTTACAGTCATACAACAGAAGTACGCTACATTCAATTATTTTTATTTTATTCATAACATTTGTTTATGTTTTTACCTAACAAAAACACAAATAAACACTTCTAACCAATTAAATATAACTAATTGTCTATAATGCAAAATTACTTTTGCAAGTTCTTCTAAATAAATTTCAATGCACAACATGCATCATTCTAATGCTACCTGTTAAGTGCCAATCAAGCATTGCAACAACAGTCTGACAAGGAGCACAAACTCAATGATAAAGCATTATATCTAGTTGACTAAAATTGTTAATTACTTTTACTCCCATCATGAGAACACTACAGTTTTTTGTGTACCCACTCTGCACATTTTATACACACTGCTCTGCTTCCAATTACTTTACCTACACAAAAGAGTATGTACCCTTCTTTTTCCCACTTTTATTTCTTCCTCGAGCTACATTTGCATTTTTTACATCTAACTAAACATATTAATATTTATTACCATTTATTCTCTAGACTACTTTACCTACTATTCATTTCTCACCTTACAATCTGCTTCTTACACTATTTTTAATATTAGTCATTACCTTCATTTTTTGGTGTGTAAAAGTACTACAACTAAAGCATTACATGTTTATAATTAAACACCAGTTGTGTTTCTTTTGCATACCACATTTGAATGTTTCGAAAAAACAACCCAAAATTACTATTTATTTACAATTTTTTACTGTTATACTTCTATTACTTTTTATTTATTACTTATCCATCTGTTTTTTATACTGTTCTTGCAGTAAAGGTAAATATGGTTCAAAAACTTTAACTATACTAACTACTTAAATTCAAATAATGAAGCAACAATACAAAGTAAGTAAAGTAGTTTATATTCTTTATTAGTTAGAAAAAAATACACAAGTACAATGACACTGACATACAACTAGCACATGTATTATAACTATAAATTGAAAAAAAATTGCAAGATTTACAAGTTTTATGTTACATGTTACAACAATCAATTGACTTTATGTTTACCTACTCTTATGTAAATTATTCAAAATTAATATACATGCTATGCTTTTGCAAAAAGTTTGTATTTCTACTAATAAAAGTATGTAAAAACATATTTTATTCATCTGAAAACAACGTATATACGAGAACAATAACAACAATAACAAATCAGAATTTAATATATTGCAGGTTGAAGATACAAAAATTATATTCGTCGGAGGACAGGAAACAAAAATAAGGAGCATAACAATAAATGATGCTACCGACTCCGTTAAAATTAGTCTGTGGAGAGAAGCAACAGACTTTACTATCGATATTGGAAAGTATGTACAGCTAACGCATCTGACTGTACACGAATTTAACGGAGAAAAGATATTAAATACGACGAGACATACCATATTGCAAGTAAGTAAAATTTTGTAAATGTATCAATTAAAATAAATGCTTTATGTTAAAACATTTTCTTCTAGAATATAATTTTTATTAGCTACCTAAAAGAATTTGTACAACTGAATTTTTAATGTATGCTGCATAAATTTCTAAAATGTATGTAAATGTTTTTTCCTAAGTTCATCCCCTGTATTTATTAACAAATAACCCAAATATAGAAACAATAATTAAAAAAAAAAAACTTTTTCCATAGGTCATACAACCTCCAAAGGAAAGTATTTTCGTAACATTATATGGAGTTGAAAAAACATTACAAGAAAACACAACAATGGCAGCACAAGTAGGAACAAATGAAAATTTACAATCAGTGGACATTGTCAATATAGCTTTAATGGACTATTTAGGAATTGAAACAGATACTGACAACTTTGAGGATGCTTTAATGCCATATCTACATATCAAATTAAAGGTGTTGTTTTGCAATGGATGCATAACTGATGTCATTGAAGAAATTTAACTAGATACCAATAACAAAAAACTTTTCTTGAACTGCAAAGAACTGTTTATTTGCCTAAAAAAAATACTAACACATTTTGTTTTTGATATTTGTTTTATTCTTAAAATGTAACATTTTATATAACACTGATACTATACAATTAATGTCTCTTTACTATGCATAACTGTTTTTTTATATTGTACTTTTTATTTAGAGTGTTGTACTTTTCCAATAATTTTCTTACAAGCCATGTTCTCAAAAAAATATCTTGAAAAAACTAAAACACTATTGCAAAGTTTGCACAATATGTTTGTGATGTTTACAATTACCTCGTTTGGAAATCGCATGTACATATCAAATTTCTTTCTATCTATCATTAAAATTTTATACTTTTGTACAAGCCATATTTTATATGTTCCTTTTTATACAAACAAAACTTAACTACTGCATAAATAAAAAGACATTGCCATTTACAATACTAAAAGCTCAAACTTTCCTAATGCGAGACCTATTGCATTGCAAATGCTTGTTTAAATCTGCTCCCAACGTTTTCATAAATCTTCTGTCCCCATTGGTGACACTCTACCATCTTCAGGACACACACTTACTTGCACAACTGGCTCATTCATGCACTCACCACAGTGGTGTTGGGAAGTAAAATGCAGGCAGCATAAAAATGGCCAGCTTTCTTTATCCATTGGAGGAAGTGTTACTTGATACTTTATCAAGATACAATCTTTACTAGTACTAAGGACTGACCTGAACTCAGTGCTTCTTCGAGGAGAAATGTAGAAATTCTGGTTGGCAGCTTGTCAGATTTCCTATAAAACAGAAGAATCTGTCAAGGCATGGTACAGGAATACATATGTGAACGCACAAATCAGGTACACTTGTCTGCTATTGAGAGACCATAATCAAACACAATTGTGGAGGTATATTTATTTAAGATTAAGCCTGAGAGATACAAAGCATTTCAGCTTCCAAGTATATTCTGCCAGATGCAGCTGGTGCAATCCTGTTATAGCGTTTAAACATAATTGACATATATTGAAATTGCCAAGTCAGACATGTGTGCACAAAAAAATATAACTTAAGCTGAAGAAAATCATTAACAGAAATTGTCTTAAAGCATGTAGGACAGGTGCGATATCGAGATCTGCTGTTTGTCATCCGTTCTCATCTACCCGATCCTTCAGTTCTTAAAAACAAAGAAGCTACAACATCAAACAGTTCATGGACTTTTACCATCTTTGGCCTAACTGCAAAAGCCAAAGTTTGTACAGCTGCAGAGTTTATGAAATCACAGTGAAGACAACATGAAGAATAGTTGTTCGGTATCACATTTCTGCTCATACACATAGCATGTGTCTTTGCTGTGTCCTGGGAAGGTTGTGTCTTCTAAACCCTAATGACTCCTCTTCATTCCCTTATGGTATACATGCAGGTGTTTGAACTTTATACACAAGGGGGGTCTTGTCCATACGGGACCAAGTATGACAATATAATTAAATAAACAATTACTTGGTCTCGAATTTTCATCAAGCTGCTCTTTATTTAAAGCAGTCTCTGTGCTTTGATACATTTATTCAAAAGCACCAGCGTTTTACTCATACATTTTCCCTCATTAATTTTGAAGAATTTTATGATTTTCAGCATGTCTGAGTTTGACACACCATGAAACAATTTTCAATCATAAGTGATCATAAACAATAAATAACAAACAATCTGGGCATCAAAATATATGCAGTAAATTACTCAGCTTAATATATTTAGTCAAAATATACATTGCATCAGTACACCAGTGATTTTTTACACTATAGTCCTATCTTTGGTTTCCTCACGTATTTTAGGACTATTCTCACAGAGGGCAACATAAATAGCCTACAGTTTAAGTACAAGAAAACAAAACACACAGGCTATCCAAATAGCCTGTAAACCATGTCTGAGGAAGAAACACTATCTTTTACTGAAGATCATATTAAAAATGTAATTGCAGGACCTTCTCCTTTTTCCTCTATCAAACTTAGCACCAACGCCCAACAGCAAAATGAAACCGATAAGTTGGTTAGGTTAAACAAAAAACATATATGTACTGAATTGCATGGGCATTTTTCGTTGGAGCATCTAAAAGCAGGCACCATACCGTGGGGCCTACAAGTGAAAAACATACCGGTTTTCTTCACAGAGGACCCTGTGTACAAAAATGGTTTCAGTTACATAGCTACCTAGTGCAGCAGGGACCTTATGGTCCATACAGTAGAGACTGCAAAGAGACTGTGTTTAAAAGAACAGGAGGAAATTGAGGCTCTTAAAAAAGCAATTGAAGATAATCACAGCGTTACAAAAGCAAAACCGCTTTTAGATAAAATCGCGAAAGAGATCCAAACATTTAGAGACAATTCAATCAATGTCAGGACTAATAAATTTGAAAAAGACGTTAAGTCATTTAAGATTGAGATGAGAACACGGAAGAACTTTTACAAAACTTAGATGAATCATCCATAGTCAATCTTTCAGACAAACAATTGACCACTCAGGAAAAGTCAGTCCTGGAATTAGGCCTAAAATGTGTGCCAGTAGTGTTAAACTCAGACATGTTGAAAATCATAAAATTCTTCAAAATTAATGAGAAAGAAAATGTACGAGTAAAACGCTGGTGCTTTTGAATACATTTATCGAAGCACAGAATTTGCTTTAAATAAAGAGCAGCTTGATGAAAATTCGAGACCAAGTAATTGTATATTTAATTATATTGTCCTACTTGGTCCCGTATGGACAAGACCCCCCTTGTGTATAAAGTTTATAAGAGCGGGCATTGCCCGCGAGGGTCAGGCAACATAAATAGCCTACAGTTTAAGTACAAGAAAACAAAACACACAGGCTATCCAAATAGCCTGTAAACCATGTCCGAGGAAGAAACACTATCTTTTACTGAAGATCATATTAAAAATTTAATTTCAGGACCTTCTCCTTTTTCCTCTATCAAACTTAGCACAAACGCCCAACAGCAAAATGAAACCGATAAGTTGGTTAGGTTAAACAAAAAACATATCCGTACTGAATTGCATGGGCATTTTTTGTTTGAGCATCTAAAAGCAGGCACCATACCGTGGGGCCTACAAGTGAAAAACGTACCGGTTGTTTCAATTACATAGCTATCAAGTGCAGCAGGGACCTTATGGTCCATACAGTAGAGACTGCAAAGAGACTGTGTTTAAAAGAACAGGAGGAAATTGAGGCTCTTATAAAAGCAATTGAAGATAATCACAGCGTTACAGAAGCAAAAGCGATTTTAGATAAAATCGCGAAAGAGATCCAAACATTTAGAGACAATACAATCAATGTCAGGACTAATACATTTGAAAAAGACGTTAAGTCATTTAAGATTTTTTTCACCAAAGAAACTGGAAGAAGAGCAGCACTGGGTAACAGCTTTCGAGATTATAAAATCTAAAGACCAAAGGAAATTTTGGAACTGGGTTAACAAGGCCAGCAAAGCTATTAAACCCCCTACCGCAACTAATATTACCCCTGCGGATTGGGAGACCTATGTCAAACTGCTCTATACAGCACCGTATGGCCAGATCACCAATAGTACGACCATCCTCGATCAACTAGTTAACCAGGACGGAACCATCCCCACCGCCAATATATCAACAGACGATATAACTGGAATAATAAAGAATATGCGCTCGGGCGGCGCCCTTGGTCCCAACGGAATTCCGACTCAAGTATTTAAAGCCTCAGCTGGAAAATGGGCCCAGATACTGACACCTCTATTTGAAGCCGCAATACTGGGCGGCCCAATCCCGGCGTCTTGGCAAGGATCACTTCTCGTCCCCTTCCATGAGAAAGGCTCGCGTTCTAATCCCGATAACTATCGGATGATAGCCCTCCTAGATGTGGACCGCAAGGCATATGCCAGTATTCTCTTAACTGCACTTACTAAGTGGGTGGAAACCAACAACCTAGTCCCCTTCACCCAAACCGGCTTTCAAAAAGGGTGCCACATCGAAGACAATTTGATCTGTATTGCCCACCTGATGGAAATCACCCTTGCTGCAAAAGGTAAATCGTTACACCTTGGATTCATCGACTTTCGTAAAGCCTTTGACAGCGTAAGCCGGCCAAAACTATGGGAAAAACTTGCAAGATGGGGCATTCCGCAGTTGCTACTGAAAGCACTAATTGCCTTACACACTGACACCTGGGTTAAAGTGAGAGTTACATCAAGATGGTCCACCTCTAACAAAATTTATACCACTAGAGGTTTAAAACAAGGGTGTACTCTTGCACCAATGCTTTTCAACCTGTATCTCGCAGACCTCCCCGAATGGCTGTCACATAGCCGTGCTTTCTCTCCGGGAATAGAATCAAGAAAGATTCAAACTCTGCAATATGCGGATGACACCATTCTGCTAGATCAAACCCAGTGGGCCTCCAAAGACTGTTTGATTCCCTCGCTCAGTACTGCAATATGAACATGCTCGAAATAAATGTCACCAAAACCAAAGCAATGATAATATCCCCTGGAAAAACCAAAAAGAACACGTGGTTTATCGAAGGGAAGAGACTGGAAACTGTCACTGCCTACAAGTACTTGGGCGTATGGATCGATCATAAAGGGAGATCCACTGTGCACATAACCGAAATGCAGGCTGGTGCTCGTAGCCTTGAAGGGGCCTTCATAAGAACGAAAAGCACTTTGCACTCCCAGGACTTAGTACCATTAATAAAATTGATCACCGCAAAACTAATCCCCACAATCTTCTTTGGTGCAATAATCTTCAAGGATAAAATGAACATTTGGCTGGACAGAGCGCAATCGTCTTGCTATTGTAGGGTCTTTCGACTGCCCAATTCAACTGCCCATGCCCAAATCAAAAAAGAATTCTTGCTATCCTCCCAGCGATGGATTATGAGTGCACGCTTCGTCAGCTATTGCTTAAAAACTAAACAAGCCTGCCCTCATACCTTAAAGAGCTGCTTATTGTTAGTCTTCAGCAACCCAAAAACATCGTGGAATAAATATTTGATGTCATGCCTCGAATCCGTCAAAGCAAAAGACATATGGCTATCCCCGATGCCCATCGAGGCGAAAACAAAACTCTTATCCAAGCAAGCAAAAATTCTATCAAATGACCTTGATGAGAAACGAGTTAACCAGCTCCCCCACGGTTCTTGGGCTTCTAAATTATACATCCCGAAAACCCTTCCGTCCTACCTTGCATCTTCTGTGAAAGTCCATATAAAACTCCAACTAATGAGATTCCGTTTCGGTTTAATCCCGCTGATGGCATACAAGTTTGGCCAAGGATACAGGAAAGACGCATCCTCCCAATGTCGCTTCTGCAAACAGGACGAGGAGAATCTTATCCATATCCTGTGCATTTGCCGAAAACTCCGAGCCCAAAGAAACTTCTGGCGCAGCCAGAAGTTTGGCTCCTTCTTAATATCAGGACTTGCCAGGAAGGACTAGACGCACGTATGAGGGGAGACTCCCCGCAGCTGGCGGCACGTTTTGTTAAGTTTATTACAGAAATCAATTCTCCGAATCTGCCACTTGTCAAAGCTTGAGTTCCTTCCGCTTAGTGACATTCCTGCGCCCTTCTTAATTTAACTTGCAACCTTTTTGCTTCTAATTGTTTTTTATATTGCCTTTTCTTTTTAATCTTTTAATCCTTAAAGGTTATTCCTGAGTGTGTATCTTGCAATGATTTTAATTAATTGTGCAAATAAAAAATTTACTTGTTACTTGTTAGCAAATCGAATCCCGAAGGGCTTTATCCCAGTATCAAGGGCGTTCAAAAAATCGATTTTTGACTTTTTCAGAAAGTTCTTCATCAGATTCAATGGGAGATTCCGACCCAAGAGAAGGACCCTCTAAACGTAACAACTCTTTTTTAGAGAAAGGCGAGGCAAGAAGTCGAGTAAGGTTCAAACCGTAGCCACAGTCATTGGAAATGAGAACTTAGATGAATCATCCGTAGTCAATCTTTCAGACAAACAATTGACCACTCACGAAAAATCAGTCCTGGAATTAGGCCTAAAATTTGTGCCAGTAGCTAATACAGATTTGGCGAATCTAAAAATTGAAGCCTTAGAATTTTGTAGAAAAATACGGCTGAAGGCTTTTTTTCACAATAAGTAAAACACCAAAAAGCCAGAGCCATCAAGCCTCTCTAATAAATCAACATTTATTCCCCCAGCACACAGTATCCCTAAAGAAATAATGGCTTATGAATAGACAGTTCTTTCATCTATCACGCAGTTGGGAAATCAAAAAGCTTTTGTTAAAAGAAATTTAACAAGAGAACAACAGGCTGCCATCAGCGAATTACGAAATGATGAAACAATAGTAGTGAAACCTGCTGATAAGGGGGGCGCCCTAGTGGTAAGGTCGAGAGAAAAGTACATTGCGGAAGCCAACAATCAAATAAAAAAGGAGGAATGCTATAGGTTACTAAATGAGGATCCCACAACGCATATACAAAAAGAAATACAGAACAAACTAACAGAGGGATTTGACTTCAGCATCTTAGGGCCCAAAGAACTTGAATACTTGTCAAAAAAGAAACCACGCACTCCGGTAATTTATTTTTTACCGAAAATCCATAAAAATCTCATGGTGCCACCTGGAAGACCTATCGTCTCCGGGTGTGACTTGATATTGGAGCCAATTGCAAAATATGTTGATGTCTTCTTGAAACCTTTAATGAACCACGTGACATCATATTCATATTTGAAAGATACCACTGACTTTATAAATAAAATAGAAGGTTCACCCTTCAATGCCAGTCAAGATCTAATGGTGTCATTTGATGTCACTTCCCTCTACACCCAAATTCCTCAGGAAGAAGGACTAGAAGCAATTGAATTTTTCCCAGAAACCAGACCTAAGCCACAAAGAGTCCCAACAGACTTTATATTAGATCTGCCCAGGATAGCACTCAAATGAAATTATTTCCGGTTCATGGATGCGTTCTACATGCAGGTGAAGGGGACCGCCATGGGATTTCCTTATGCCCCAGAGATGGCGGTCCTCTTCATGGCCCTGTATGAGGAATGCTTTGTGTACCAAAATAATCCCTATCAACAACAAATAACAACATGGTATCGTTATATTGATGATATCTGGTGTCAGTGGAACGGTTCAGAAGAAATGCTTATCCGTTTCCACGAATGGCTAAATACCAGACATCCCGATATAAAATTTAGTATCACCTACAGTCAAACACGCCTAACTTTTTTGGACGTAGAGGTTTTTCCACTAGAACAAAAAACAACCGATAAAAACACAATACTCAACTACCGGAGTTTTCATCCACAAAGTTTGAAAGCCAACCTTCCCTATAGTCAACTGTTAAGAATAAGAAGGAATTGCTCCAGAAAGGAAGACTTCATGCCACATTCAGAAATTTTATGTGACCAGCTGAGAGCGAAGGGTTACCCAAAGAAAATGCTAAAACATGCTACCAAACGTGCTTGGTTTACACCGAGAGAAGAATTACTAACCAAAAAGGGAAAAAAACCCTAGAGAGACTAGTTTGTGTAACAACATATGGTCCACATACTAACAAATTCAAAGCGATCATTTTGAAAAAATTGGCATTTAATCTTCAATTTGGAGGTCCCAATGGAAAAACCTCTATTCGCGTTAAAGAAAAATAAAAGCATTGGCCAACAGATTATCAGAGCAGACTTAGGGATCTCCCAAGCCAAAACTGACTTACGCACCTTCTGGAACCTTAAACCAGTTGAAGGCCACCACAAATGTGGCACCTGTGTATCATGTGCCAACACAATAGAAGGAGTTGTGTTTGAGTTTAACTCAATTAAATGGACACACAAAGAGTTCACTAACTGTAAAAGCCGTAATTTGGTTTATGCAATAATATGCCCATGTCCGAAATTATACATTGGAAAAACGAACCAGCAAATTAACCAAAGTCTGGCACAACATCGGTCCAGAATTAAGCAAAAAGTGCTGACCGCCCGAATGGTTCAACATTTTTTAGAAAGTAACCATACAGAGAAAGACTTCAGGTGGCCAGTACTGTCAGGCATCAAAATTCCCCCACGTGGATGTAATTTAGATACCATGTTGTTGAGAAGAGAAGTGTACTTGATTTTGAAGTTTAACTGTGTGATAGATGGAATGAACGAAATGTCAGAACTACAACAAACAATTCATTGAGCCCTCTGATTTAATGACCATTTTCAGAATGAATAAAATGACCATCAAAATACCTTGCAAGCCATCTGCAATCATTTTAAGCCAGTAAAAATCTTGTTCCAAGCATATAATGATTCAGCAATACCCTTTCCAAAACAAACTTCCAAAAAACACTCTTTTACACTTTTCCATAACAAGTATAAACTTACTACAACTCCCACAATTCACGAGATTAAGCAAACCATGTGACTCAAGAGCTCACTTCCGGGTTACGCGCACGTAAACAGAAGTGAAGCGGTCTTCCGAACGCTAGCTCAGCGAACGAAGACGAGTGATTTAATCGCCGACTTCCACAGAACAAAGGTGAGACGCGAAACTAAATGCTAGGCGTTAACCTCATGCCCAGTAAGACAAGCGCATAAAACTAATCAACCACAAACCGTTTCTCATTTGCAGACCGAACGTGCTTGCGAAACTACAGCGGAGATGCGATCTTTCAGCAAGATTAGAAAGAAGGAGAATATAGGATTCTCACCGAATGTGCAAGATTGAGCCAAATAACTAATGACCATACAGCACCAACTAATATATTCATATAACTAAATCGTCCATTCACTACTTTTTAACAGACAATGCTACAAACAGTCCAAATTGATCTGGAAACCTGTGATCTGACGGTCAGCTAAAGGAAACACGGTTTTCGGCGTGCCTTCGATTAAACTTTCATTCACAGTAAATGTATTGCTGAATTACTCTGAACACAAGATGCTGATTTGATTAAAGACCTGAGACAACAGGTTGTCTCTTTTTTTACCCAGGTACACAAGGTTTTTGAACAAATACCGCAAAGAGCGCAGCCTAAAGGAACAAAGTCTCCTTGAAACGACAAAGGTAACTTTTTGTTTCCAACTGATGAAAATAGAATGAATCTAGGAGAAGGAGAAGCCATTAAAATGGAGTTTTTTTGGTTTTTTATTCGTTAGGTACCCAGTTTTGCCCTGAGGAAAAACCCGAAAATACATAACGGGTTTGGAAACGAGTCAGCTTTTCTATGAGACTCATACCACATACTCATTATGGGCAATTGAATAAGTAGTGTTCATCTTAGCTGTGGACATGTACAATAAAGTTCAGTAAAAGATAGTGTTTCTTCCTCAGACATGATTTACAGGCTATTTGGATAGCCTGTGTGTTTTGTTTTCTTGTACTTAAACTGTAGGCTATTTATGTTGCCCTCTGTGAGAATAGTCTTAAAATACGTGAGGAAACCAAAGATAGGACTATAGTGTCAAAAATCACTGTTGTACTGATGCAATGTATATTTTGACTATATGTATTAAGCTGAGTAATTTCATTACAAAACCGGAGGCTACCATTATGCATACAACTTTTAATGCAACTCCAAACAGCCGCATATGTCACAAAGCAATAGTTCCAATGGAACATTAATAACAAACAATTCTAGTAAGCACCAGGCAATCAGCCTCTTTTAAATGCGGCTCCAAGCAGATAAGTCATGCTTTCTCTTGCTCTTCCGATATTGTTTCTAATAATGTTAACACTTTGACATGTATATATATATATATATGATTCTTAACCTGTATTTACTATTGTGTACTTGCACTTGACATGACATGTATTTACCCTCTAGGTGTTCGCCTTATTACGGTAGGTTTTTACGGTAGGTTTTACCCTCACACTGTTGCCTTTTCCATTATGTCATTGATGTAAAACTGTATTACTTACTTAACTTGCTGCCACAGATTTCTCCTTTCAGGCCTCCCGGAAGGCTTCCTTTCCCTTACCCCGGCCAGTTCAAACCCCGACCTCCAATTTACGGAGGTCGGCTCACCCTGATACCTCGCTTTGCTCCCCATCCCTCCCTTCCCTTAGGATAGCAGCGCCGGTTACTTTCCCATCCCGGCTGCCTTTCCCTTCGTGTCCGTCCCGTTTTACCGTTCCCGTTAGAGGAAGGGCCCTTGGCGAATCACGCGCTGCGTGCTATGCCCGCCTACCCCTTTCCTCTAACCACGCGCTCACAATGAGCGCTCCTGGGCAACCAGCTGATCGCGGTCAGGAAAGTGACAGTTTTTCCGACACGATCAGCTGCTTTTCATGTAGGTCTTCGCTCCGACCATATTTTAAGATTATCTGAGCTGGAAACGATCCGGATTTGAACGAGTATCAGCCCTTTTGCCATAATATAATCCACATTTCCATAAAAAAAAAAAGAGGGAAATATACTTATTTAATCCCTCTGTTTACCTAATTTAAAAAAAAAAGGGAGAAGAATAGGAGAGAATTCATTATTATATATTATTTTATATTATACCTTTTGCCTCTCCACAATGTCTTATTCAGACTCAGACCAAGACAATGTCTCTCTCCCTAATATTGACAATGAGGCATTTAAATCTCTTATCCATAGAGAAATGCGATCGTGCATGTTCTCTACACTCTCCCAAGTCATGGCATCCAAGAGATCCCTTTCTCCAGAAGAGGAAGATGAATTCCAAGAGGGACTCGACAATGTCCTCTCTGATTTAAGGGGTAAAAAAACTAAAAAAATTAAAAATATTGACCCTACCCCTAAGAGCACTATTTCAGGTCCTAGTACCTCGGGTGTCCTTAGCGGCACAACTTATCAAGGTGTCCACCGCGGCACAACATATAAAGGTGTCCACCGCGGCACAAATCTTAAAGGTGTCCTCAGCGGCACAACCTATCCTAGTGCTCGAAATGATGATTCCATCAGCCATGATGATTTTAATAACCTTATTCACGATGATTATAACGATACTATCTCGGATTTTCCTGACGAATACATCCTCGATTTAGATGAGGATGATCAGGATTTCGAATCCATTGATGATAACCTACCCTCCTCCTCAAAGGATAGTATCTTAGACCCTCTTGGTCAAGAAATGTTTTCTCCCCTCAATATTAAACATCCTAGGAGCTACGATTGGACTCCTTTGGAACACGTTAGCCAATTCATCACCAAGTGGATCAGGAATCCTCTTGAGAGAAATACTCGCAACCTCTTACGAATGGAATGCTCAAGACCTTCTATTGAAGGCAAAGTCTGCCAAACACCCAATCTCGACCCAGAGTTGATAAAATATCTCTTCAAACTCGGCAGAGATCCCAGGAAGGGTATGGAGAGATCCCTCAAAATCTGCCAAGACCGAGTTCTAGACATCTTAGGCCCCCTCTCTAAAATTATAGATGCAGCTGAAGACAGTCACATCAATGGCTCCACCTTGGATACTAACCTCATACGTGGTTGGAGTCAAAGGGCACTAGTCCTTTTAGGAAACGCAAATGCTGGCCTTAATTCCGAAAGAAGGAGAGTCGTGCTTACTAAAATTAGCCCAAAGTTGAGCGACTTGGCTGACAAAGAACCCTCCCTCAATCCTAAAGGGCTACTTTTTGGGGAAGACCTAATCAAAACGCTAGGTAGATATGTATCAACCTTTACTGCCCTAGATAGAGCTCACCAGAATATGAAGAAAGTCTTCAACCCCAACACTAATAACCTTTTTGGCAGGGCCGGAAGAAGGGGCCAATCTTTCGACGGTTTTAATCGAAGGCCCTACGGTAGATCCAGAGGCTTCGACAGCAGAGGCAGTTACCAATCCTCCTACCAATCTCAATTTTACCCTCCAAGAGGAAGAGGCTTCCGTTCGAGAGGCTCCAGACCGAGAGGAGGACCTAAAGACAACAACCCTCAAAGTAAGTGTTTCAATTCCTTCCTCCCCTCCCATGAAAGTGGGAGGCAGACTGAAATTCTTTGTCCAAAATTGGAAACTTATCACTGTAGATCCATGGGTCTTGAACACCGTTACCGGTTTTACAATAGATTTCATAGATACCCCAATTCAAGTTTCTTTCCCAAGAGTAATGTCTCTTTCCCAAGAGTAATGTCTCTTTCTCCAGCTCAAGAAGTGATCATAGAAGAGGAGATTTCTTCTATGCTCCAGAAAGGCGCAATTGTACAAGTTTCCATGGAACTTCTGAGGTTTGTAAGTACTCTCTTTCTTGTGGAAAAAAAGGACAAAGGTTGGAGACCCGTCATAAATCTCAGGGAACTCAACAAGTTCCTTGTTTACAGACATTTCAAGATGGAAGTTATCCATCTTCTGAGAGATCTCTTGTTAGAAGGGGACTGGTTAGTCAAACTAGATCTCAAAGACGCCTATTTTACCATCCCTATGGCCAAGGAACATCAAACCTTCCTACAATTTATTTGGAAGAACCGACTTTATCAATTCCAAGCTCTTCCCTTCGGCCTCTCATCAGCCCCTTGGTGTTTCACCAAAGTAATGGAGCTGTTGCATTCTCTCTGAGAGAGAAAGGGATTCGTATGATTTTTTACCTAGACGTCATCCTTATCATGTCTCAAGACTTTACTCAAATTCTTTAAGACCTCATAGTCGTGATGGATCTTCTAGAAAATCTCGGCTTTATTGTAAACAAAGAAAAGTCAATATTGTCCCCCTCAAAATCCATGGAATTCCTAGGTTTCACCATAGACACCTCCAACTGTCTCCTCCTTCTTCCTCAGAAGAAGATTTCCAAGATCAAAAAAGAAATAAGACATGTCCTCAAACATCAAAACCTTTCCTTAAGAGAACTGCCAGACTCCTCGGTCTTCTCTCTTCCTCCATTCAAGCCATCTTCCCAGGCCCTCTGAATTATCGAGCCCTCCAGAGGTTAAAAGGAAATGCCTTGAGATCAGGCCTCTGGTACAGAGACCATGTTTCCCTGAATCAAGAATGCATTTCAGAACTAGCCTGGTGGTTGGAGAATTTGGGTGCTTGGAATGGCAGAGCAATATTCGGTTCAACACCAGACTTTTTTCTGGAATGGGATGCAAGCCTTCATGGTTGGGGTGCCTGTCTCCTAGATCAGAATACTGGTGGAATCTGGTCTCGAGAGGAGTCTTCTCACCATATAAACTATCTGGAACTGACTGCAGGCCTTTATGCTCTAATGAGCTTCAAACACTCTCTTCAAGGCAGATCAGTAATTCTAAAAATGGACAATATTTCAGCTGTTGCTTACATAAATCGTCTGGGTGGAACAAAGTCGAAGGACAAATTTAGCCAAAAAACTTTGGATGTTTTGTCTAGAACACAAAATTTCTTTGAGAGCAGAATACCTTCCAGGAGATTCCAACCTTTCTGCAGATTGGAATTCCAGATTCCTTTTAGATCATTCCGATTGGAAACTCAACACCCTAGTTTTCAGATCCCTCGACCATTTCTGGGGTCCCTTTCAAATAGACCTTTTCGCGAGCAGACTGACCTTTCAACTACATCCTTACTACAGCTGGATGCCCGATCCGGTTGCTCTAGCAGTCAACGCCTTTCTTCAGTCATGGGTGGGAGTTAACGCCTATGCTTTCCCTCCCTTTGCCATGATTCAGAGAATCCTCCAGAAAGTGAGACATCAACATGCCTCCATTGTTCTGTTAACTCCCTTTTGGCCTTCACAAGCCTGGTTCCCAACTACTCTAGAGATGTCTTACGATCTTCCCTTCCTAATTCCTTCCCTCAGCAACCTTCTCACCGACATAGACGGTCAAATTCACCCTCTTGTTCATATAGGGAAGCTGAACCTTCTTGCTTGGAGAGTGTCAGGAGATCCAATGATCTCGCAAGACTTTCGTCTACAGCTTCAACTCTCCTCGGAGAATCTTGGGCCCCAGGGACACACTACCGGTATAACAACATCTGGAAGGTATGGTTACGTTGGTGCTTGGAAAGGCACTTGGATCCCGTGGAAGCACCTATCGTTGATATAGTTAACTTCCTCGGAGATCAGTTCGACAGAGGTTTAAGTTATAGATCTATTAATTGCTATAGATCCGCTATTTCTGCTGGTCACTCCTTAGTCAACAATAAAACGGTTGGTAAAAATCCTATCATTTGCAGAATTCTTAAAAGTATCAGACTTAGAAGACCCCCCAAACCTAGATATCAATCTTTGTGGAATATCAAATTAATTCTTGATCTTTTTTGTAATTGGCCAGATAACTCACTTTTGAACAGAAAGAATCTTTCTATTAAATTAGCTACTCTACTCTGTTTAATTTCATGTCGTAGAGTCTCTGATGTTAAAGCTCTAGATATTTCTTATAGATCTTATGATATGTTTGGAGTTAAATTTGAACTCCACAGAAGGACTAAAACGATGTCTGATTCCATTTTCTATCCTCGTTTTGATATTTGTAAAAAACTTTGTGTTGTGGATTGTATGAAACAATATGATTTGATGATGCATGCTCTTCGCCCCTCTGGTGTTAATCAATTGCTTATATCCTTTGTCAAACCTCATAAGGGTATCTCCTCTGCTTCTATTGCAAGGTGGGTCAAAATTGTTATGAATTTTGCTGGTATTGATCTAAGTATCTTCAAACCACACTCTATCAGAGGTGCTATGGCCAGTAAGTCCTTTTGGTCAGGAGGTAAGTTGGATGATATTCTTAAAGTTGCTGATTGGTCGAATTCTAGAACTTTTGCTCATCATTATTGTAAACCGATCACTCATATGTCTGATGTTGTATTACATGGCTACCAACATGCATAATGGTAGCCTCCGGTCTTGTAATGAAATTGCGATTCTCCTATTAACATGACCAGAGAATCTGGATTTCATTAAAGACACGGAGGCTAGCATTATCCCTCCCACCCTCCCTGGGTGGTTGTTGGTTAATGTTTTACTTACTGGTTATTTCTCCTAAATTCATTTATTTATGCAATATTATTCTTGCCTTAACAATGATCATACTACAATTATTAAATTGTCTCATCTTAATTCTCATTTCCTTTTCAGGAGTTACCTTTATTCATATTTCTAGATTTATTTACACTTCTTTCTTTTCAGATAACCTCTCGTGAGCTCTTGTTCCTGTTTCCTTCTCTACGGATCTTGGAGTTTTTTCTTGTCTTCATCTACCTTGGTTTACTTGAAGTCTCATCGTTGAATTTCTCATTGGGACATTTCCTTCATCTCCTTTACTCCTTATTTAAAAGAGGCTGATTGCCTGGTGCTTACTAGAATTGTTTGTTATTAATGTTCCATTGGAACTATTGCTTTGTGACATATGGGGCTGTTTGGAGTTGCATTAAAAGTTGTATGCATAATGCTAGCCTCCGTGTCTTTAATGAAATCCAGATTCTCTGGTCATGTTAATAGGAGAATCGCAATTTACTGCATATTTTTTAATGCACAGATTGTTTGTTATTTATTGTTTATGATCACTTATGATTGAAAATTGTTTCATAGTGTGTCAAACTCAGACATAAAATTCTTCAAAATTAATGAGAAAGAAAATGTATGAGTAAAACGCTTGTGCTTTTGAATAAATTTATCGAAGCACAGAGTCTGCTTTAAATAAAGAGCAACTTGATGAAAATTCGAGACCAAGTAATTGTTTATTTAATGCAGGTGTTTGAAGGCATATTCTCAGAATCAGCAGAAGAATGTCCACATGCCTTAAAAGTCAAAAATATTTCAATAATCATCCTGACAGATACCAATCAGACTGACTGATTAACAATTCTGGGATCCACAGAGCTTCAAGCGAGGTCGTCAAGGGAGAAAAAGAGACAGGTGACTAGTATAAAACTACTCTACAGATTTGAGAGATCCTGAGATATTTCTATACCCCCATCTCATACTGGACCCCGATTCACTAATCTCACCTGCTCCTTCTCACTGATAGATGAGCTACCATCCCCATGTTACAATATCTTAACACAAGTGAGGAGGAGGCCTGAAAACGCACATGCCATCATAGGTTAGGTGAGTAATTGACATCCTTTTAACAGAGGAGTCGAGCGTATCCTTCCTCTTCGCTCCGAAAGAGTAACATATTACCAATTTGTGTGTGAGTAATTTTGTAAAAAAACTGTTACCCTGTACTAGAGTATTATTTGTGTTGTATTACCAGGTGGGACCCTAGATGTGGTAGGATGTATGTTGTATGATATGGTATTCTTGAATTCTCCTAGTAAGTTCACATTCTGAATTAAGACATTACACAGAATAAGTAAAGGTCCTAACAATGGGCCCAGGTACATTCATTAACCACTAGATATTTTAACAATATTACAATCTGCTCATTGAATGTGGTTCCTGTTGCAATCTCAGGTATAATACAGTAGTCGGGAACATTCCCCCTTTGGATAACCTGATATCAAACACACACTATTCATCCCAAAATGTGGTAGGGCACAATATTTGAAGGAAAGTAAGTTTTTGGGTGATTCTTTGCACACACACAGCGTGTGCAGAGGCACAGTTTTTTATGGGAAATCAATGTTGTTTAACTCCCGCAGTATCCTGTTAAGTGTAGCAATTTTGCAGAAAAGGTCAACTACTTTCCCTTCAAAAGTATAGCAGCGCTGTGGTGCTAAATGGCATTTGGCATGCATGCTTTGCATCACATGGATATTCAGTTTCTCATGTTTAGGAATGGAGTAATGTGTTCTAGTCAGGGGTACAGTTTTCTTAGAAGTATGCATAATTTGCTGCTTTTCAGAAGCAGTGTCTGTATTATACACAGTGCTTTAAGTGTGCAACAGGGACACTCTGGCATTAGAGAAGGAGACGAAGAACAAAGCTTTATGCGCTTTTCAGTATTGCACACAAATTAAGACTGTGCTTTTGCACATTGTCAAGAGTAACATTGCATATGGAGCAAAATATTACCATTACATTGCTTCACATTGGTGTACTGTCCTACATACCACTTGAAGTTGTCTGCGTGGGCTAAATAGAATGGGATTGTTGAAGGCCTTCACAAGTTAGTTGACTTTTTCTTGTTTCTTCTGTGGTGGCTTGGTTACCCTAGGTGATTTTAAAATACTTTGTTTTGGGGTGAACACCGGTATCTACTAGGTCATTTAGATTGTCCTTTGCAGGGGTATGGTACTAATTTGTCCTTGAAAATGTCTGCAATTGTATTCAGTGCTTTCCTTGTACCCACAAAAATAGACAAAAATGCAATAGAATAAAAGAAGTGAAACTTGAGTTACATTTTTAATGAAAAATTGATTTAAAACAAAACATACTAAAATGAATCACAACATATATATCTGAAATCTCTTTACTCAGATATGTATACAAGTAGAAAATATGTCTCCTTGAAAACATGTTATCACATATGATCAAGTAAAAACGTTTTCTCAAATTAGAAAGTAAGAGTCATAGTCCGACTTGAAATAGTGAAAAATATCCATAGGAAATCATTGTTGATTCAAAAAAATATGAATCTTCGACTTTGTTTGCAATAAACTGCAACTTAAAAATCCTACAAAATGTCTGCTCAAAACAAAGCGAATGAAAAGTAGCAAAATTATTTTTTTAAATGACTAACATTTCTACACAAAGAATGTCAAAGAAATTAAAAATCAGTTCAGTTATAATAATAAAAACATGTAGAGTTTGTGGTCAAGAAACGTCAAAATCTAAAAAATATGTACAAAACTGGAACTAGTAGTAGAATACATGACATGAAAATCATGAGAAAAACTAGTACCAAATCCATTCCAAATATAGGGGCCGATTATGATGGCGGACGGACTTGAGTCCGTCCGCCACCATAGAGTAGGAGGGACCGTCCGCAGGGGCAGCGGCGGTCCCTCCATACAGATTAGGATGTGACCGCCAGGGTGGCGGTCACATCCTCTATTTTTAACATTGCGGCGGGTGGAGCTTCAAGCTGCACCCGCCGCAATGTTAAAAATGCATGCACAGCATTTGCGTGCACACAGCGGCAGGCACCGCGTGGTGCCTGCCGCTTTGTTCACGCAAATGCAGGGGGGTACCTATGGTACCCCCCTGCATTTGCGTGAACAAAGCGGCAGGCCGGCAGGCGGCAGGCCATGTGCACCCCCCACCCCCCCTTCACCCAGGGGGCCCACAACGGGCCCCCGAAGGCAATCTCCGTATGCTTTTCCACGGCGGAAAAGCCGCCGTGGAAAGCATACTTTCTACGCGATCATAATATGGCTGGCGGTGTCTGATAGACACCGCCAGCCATATTATTGCTTTTCCGCCGCTGTCGGAAGGCGAACGCGGCAGAAAAGCTGCGGACTGAAAAACGATCCCCCAGCCATCCTAATCTGGCGGGGGGTCTTTTTCAGTACGCAGCGGATTTCCCGCATCCTCCGGGCCGGCGGTGGCTTCCGCCGGCCAGGAGGATGCGGGAAATCCGCAATCCTAATGAGCCCCTAAGTCAGTGGTCACACAGTTTAGAGCACGAGTGCAAACACATGCAAGGAACAATGAGAGTAAGACAAAAATGCACAGAAATGGAATCCAGTTAACAGGACAAACAATGGGGCTTAGTTATAAAGAGGTTGCGTCGCCAATGCGTCACGTAGGTATTTAATTATGCAAGGAAGGCGCTCTGTCTTAAATACATGCGCAAAAGTGTCGCATTGATATGTACGACTTTTCACAAAAGTTACTGCGCCTGCAAAACACACGCGTAGGAAATTATGCATCCACACATATACATAGGAGAAGTTGGAGTGGACAGTGTTGCAACTATAACTACACCATGACGGTAGTAATTCTGTGAGTAGGAACCAGACGGAGATGACCACCACCATTCACCCCACCACAAACAACCTCCCCACTCCCTCCTTAACCCTCCCAAAGGCAATGCAGGAGAAAGGAGAACTTTTTGCTCCAAGTATAGAGGTCAGAACCAACAGGCTTAGCAACATACCTCCACAGGCAAAACTCATGGTCGTGTTACATATGCTAGCGCCCAGCTCCTTCCAAACAACAGTTGCCAAAGTGGCTCTAATATCTCAGCCATCCTTCTCATCATTCCTCCCCTCCGTACTGGACGCTATCATCTAGATGACACCCACTACCTCTTTTCCCCACCCCCGAACAGCAGATGGAGATCAAGCAAGGATTCTATGACATTGCAGGGTCCCCACATGTGCAGGGTCCCCACATGTGCTGGATGCCATGGACTGCACACATGTGCAATTTGTACTTCCTGCTGCAACCTCACATCTATACAGGAACCCGAAACATACCCACTCCATCAATGTACAGGCCATTATGGATCATCGTGGACTTTTCACAAACGTGCTGGCTAAATACCCTGGCAGCGTACATGATGCTTTCATATTCCGGCACAGCATCAAAATTGCCACTTCAAGAAAGGGCAGTATGGCAATGGCCTACTTGTAGATAAGCTAAACAGTAACACCTAATGCATCATTCATGATGCTATGCTGGCACCATTGCACTGCTGGAATGTCTCGTTTCTGACGTTCTGGTGGCACAATGTGTCACTAGCATATATACAAGGCCATGTAAAGCCAGGTAAGGTGGTTATTCATGCCCTCAAAAATATGTGTCCTGTTTCATGCAGAAATCTGTGCAAAAGGGGGGCGTGCTAGAGGGCGCACTAGCAGAATGGCCTCACCGATGTGAGGCTCCTCCAGCCTGGAATCTATATCCATTATTTATCATATATTCCCACCACTTTTGCTCGTCTGTGCCACACTGATTGAGAGAGGCTATCCTGCCGCGACCTCGGTGAAAGTTTCAGCCCTCCAGTGTCTGTCTAGCCGGAGGAACGACCGCCGCGAGATCTGCCCGGAGTGAAGCTCACAGCAACTGGACGGAGAGGTGGGCCTGACGACCTACGAGAGGCTGCTGCGCGCCACGAGGCAGGTGGGCCCCACATTGCAAGCCCAGGCGGGACCCCCCCAGTGGCGATCAACGTGAGTGAATCCTGTATGTACGCCGGGAGTACTCTGTGCAGGGACCGGCACTGAGAGCTGGGCGGACGTTGTCGGAATCTCCGCTGAGGCCGCCGCGGCGGGGACGCTGCATTGACCGGGTGCCGGCGGCCGGGAGAGAAGGCGGACATTTTACGCGATGGCGGCGGGCGGCCGAGGCTTAGAGGGCACTCGAGTCAGCTACGTTCCTTGGGCCCAAGGCCGTCGTGGACTGCCCACGCCATACACAGCTGCTTGGATTGGGGTAATAAACAGTGCCTGACGGCTGAGGCTGCCTCCCCCTGTGCCCAACCTGAGACCTACGCTCGTGAAGTGCAGCGCAGCGACTGCAACCTGCTTGCAGCTGTGTGAACATCCTTGGACCCATCGCCCTTGCGAACGTCATTGCACACGCTAAGTGACTTTACTTTTGATAAATGTACTAGCTAGCAATAAGCACTACTGATAAGGCGTCCTGAGGTGCTCTATATCCTGTCTTTGCCTACTTGCCACTGTGCAGTGATCCGTGGCTTCTCCCTGTGCTCCCACCTTCCCCTCCATGGGTTATGTGGAGCGCCTACTGATGGGTGGTGCGCCCTAGCTCGACTTGTTGCCTGCAGCGCTGCCGTTTCTTTCGTTGCCTGGAGGAGCTTGGCACTGGAGTAGCGACCAGTGCTATGCTTTGATTCTCGTGTTCGCGGACAATCCCTCGATTTGACCTGCAACCCGGGGTCTCATTACAGACGCTGCGCGGTCAGGCTTCTGCCTTGCACGAGGGGTGCTTGCGTGGCGCTGTACTTGTGGGGCATCACTAACTCCGGCTGCATCTTGCCCACCACCGCGAACACGTCTTCCCGCCTACTTCAAGCCTCTGCCTACCACTCAATATGGGCAAACCAGACAACAGACAGCCCAAGTTGTCGTTTGACTCGACTACGATCAGGAAGGGGTTGCGGAACGCGCAGGAGGCGGGCAGCTCCCAGACCCCTGCTCTAACGGACACTGACTCCCACCCTGGCACCTCAGGCTTCCAACAGATGATGCAGGAGATGAGACAAGGGTTCGCTACTATTGTTGATAAGGTTGACAGGATGTCATCCAGAATGGACGCCATAGTGCACAAAGTGGATATTCATGAAGAGCGTATCACAGCGACAGAACAACGTATATCAGACAATGATGATACCACGGCTACACACACGACACAAATTGCGAGAATGGACAATGTGCTCAGGATCATAGCCGCGAAGAATGAGGAGTTGGAAGCCAGAAGCCGTCGCAACAATATACGCGTGATAGGTGTGCCTGAATCGACCAACACGGGGCGCATGGAGGACTACGTGGAGAAGATACTGGCAGCCGCGATTGGCCCTGAGGCATTCTCCAAACACTTTATTGTCGAAAGAGCACACCGATCGCTGGCGCCGCGGCCTTCTGCTGGAGCTCCCCCGCGACCCATCATTGCCCGCCTCCTAAATTATCGGGATCGTGATGCTGCGCTAAGGGCGGCCCGCACCCATCGCACACTTTCCTGTGATGGGGTCAACTTCTCCATTTATCCGGACTTTACACCTGTGGTGCAGGAACAGCGTCGTAAATTCTTAGAAGTCAAAAAGAAGCTAAGAGAACTTCAGATCGACTATGCACTGTTATATCCTGCCAAATTGAGGGTGACACATCAAGCGAAACAACACTTCTTTACTAATCCGCAGCAGGTCGAGGATTTTGTGAAACAACTTAAGCGGGAACGTGCGGAAGCCAGACGTCATAGAGAGGACAAGCAAGAAGACTTTCACTCGGCTAACGAGGATGAATGACACTATGCATCGCCTACGTGAATCCTGCTCTACTGCTTTGAGGGCCGCAGTGAGGCCGGGTGACGCCTAATCTGCAGAATAGCCGCACACTACAGCTGATATCCGGATGAGCACTGGACGAAGGTGGTAACGTATTCCAGGCACCCCCCCCCCACTACCTGAGCCATGCCTGGTGTGGGCGTCGGAGACAGGGGAGAGGTGTGGGGGGAGGCTAAGTGCGCTACTAGGCTGCACCCCGAAGGGTGTACCCCATTGTACTTATTGCCACTGATGCAAATGTTGGGAAGTTTGGGTCCTATTGAGGGTGGAGGGAGGGATGGGGTTTCTGGCAAGTTGGGGTTGCTTCGGGGGTGGGGGCGCTCCTAATAGGGCGCATTGGTATCTTAGTGATGTTCTTCTTCTTTGTAGGAACCTATTGACTGCAATATCTACACTTGTCTCCTTTGGCTGCAGGTTCTGGTCAGTTTCTGATTTGACGTGCATTGTCTACTGTGCTTTCTCCATGTATCGCTATACACTTAGTGTCTCGATGCCTAATTGCTTCTGCTATATGCCCAGGCATTGGTGGGTGCTTGACGGCTGCTACACTATGTACCTATATGTTGGGCTTTCCGCACTACCTGTACCATCATTGTCTGTGTTCCCACGAATCCTAACAGAGTCATGGCGACACGCTGCACACAATTCAATGGAGTATGATACACTGCATATCTTTCATGCTTTGCCAATTGTTAGAACCGTATTACTAAGGTTTCTGCATAGTGGGGGGGAGGGGAAGGACTGTTTGGTTGACATGTTCTGTTCTCATGTTACTCATGGTACCTACTGCAATGTCACTGAATGTGGATTTGGCTGGATTACTTTGTTGTCTACGAGAGTTAGAGCTCGCGGTGCAGGTTACACACACAGGCAACAGGCTACTTCTGAACACTGTTGTACATTTCATGCCCTCATTTGTTACGCTTAAGCGGGACTTGTCGAGGATGGCGAAATTGGAGATAAAGCCACGCATTACTGATGGGTGACACTGACCTCAATATTTTAACTTGGAATGTTAGGGGGCTCGGAGATCCTAGGAAGCGACGGCAAGTTCTGTCCTACTTAGATAGGCACTCAATACACATAGCTTTTCTGCAGGAAACGCATTTTGGAATGTACACCACTCACACCTTTGCTAGTAGATGGGCAGCGCATACTGTGTTCTCATCCTACTCTACCTACGCTAGGGGTACGGCGATTCTGGTTAAGCGGAGCACACCATTTGTTATGGCTGGCTCCAAAATGGAGGCTCAGGGACGCTACTGTATGCTATGGGGAAGGCTGGGGCACATGGCGGTCACCCTAGTGTGCTGCTACGGACCTAACATTGACGACCCGGGGTTCTTTATGGAGCTGTGGGCAGCCATTGTGGGGACGGGACCACGCCAACTCATTTGGGGGGGGGGACTTTAATACGACACTGGACCCCACACTGGACAGGTCACACCCTTCCCCGCAACACTATACCAAGGCACGTGCGGAATTGCGCGCGGTAGTTACTGATTTTACCTTAGTGGACGCCTGGAGAAGGCTCCATGGAGATGTGAAGGAAGGCACCCACTTCACCGCACAGGCGCGCTCCTGGGCCAGGCTTGATTATATATTTTTGACATCTCAACTCTACACCTCACTTCATCATGCACACCACTTCCCGAGGACTTACTCGGATCACTCCCCTGTGAAACTTACACTGCGCTCAGCAGACCTAGGCCCCCCTTCTACCGCTTGGCGGATGCACCCCTCGCTACTACTAGACAACAAATTTCAAGAGGAACTTAGAGACGAATGCCTAGATTTTTTCAGGAGGAATAAAGATTCTGTTAGTGATGTTTAAACTATTTGGGACGCATTTAAAGTAACGTTAAGGGGATTTGCATTGCTAAAGGAGCAGGGTTGTTGAAAGGCATTACTTCCCGAATACGTACCCTCGAAAGGGAACTTAAAGATTTAAAAACGTCATTGGCTACTACCCCCTCAGACTCTACGCTCCTTACGATCCGAGAAAAGATCTTTGAATACACGGCCGAAGCAGTGAGAGATTCTAAATTCCGGGGCAAGTACTGGACCGCTTGCCGCTATGGTGAGGGTGACCGCCCTGGAAAGGCTCTAGCCTCCACGATTAAATTGATGCGTGCGCCCAACATCATAATAGAACTAGAGGGCCCAGATGGTATGGTGGTTCGTGACACGGCACAAATCCTAAATTCCTTTGTTTCCCACTACAGCACACTATATACCTCCTCTAGAGTGGGAGCACTGCAGTTACAGGATTATTTAGCAGACGTTTCCTTAGGCTGGCTTAGTGATGCCCAGAGGGCCTTTCTCAGCGCGCCTTTTGAGTTGGACGAGGTACGAGACGCAATTATGTGAATGCAGTCTGGGAAAGCCACGGGCCTGGACGGAATCCCAATAGAGTTTTACAAAACCTACATCGACTTTATGGCCCCTGTGCTCCGGGAGGTATATGAAGACGCCCTGGAGGTGGGCCATCTACCACCCTCGATGAGGACTGCTCTTATTATCTCTCTACTTAAGCCAAGCAAACCATCGAATAAATGTGACTCATACCGTCCCCTGTCCTTGCTGAATTGTGATGTTAAGGTACTAGCCAAACTCATTGCTACTCGCATTAGTCTTCTCCTCCCCAATTTGATACTACCTGATTAATCTGGATTCGTGCCTGGCAGGGCCACCTCTCATAATTTGCTTACTTTTTTTTTCTGTCCTTAACTCGGTGCATGAAGACCTGCCTATGGCAGCCGTATTTCTTGATGCCACCAAGGCGTTTGACTCCCTGGAATGGGACTATGTGTTCCGAGTTTTGGAAAGAATGGGCTTTCCAGCAATTTTCATCGCCTGGATTCAACTCCTTTATGACCGCCCTATGGCCAAAGTCCTTATTAATGGTAGATTGTCTGAAGCTTTCCACATCACAAGGGGGACCAGACAGGGATGCCCCCTTTCACCTCTCCTTTTTGCGATTGCCACGGAACCCCTAGTCGCTAAACTGCGACAACATCATAAAGACAGTGCGCTTCGATGCTTTCAACGGCAAATTTTAATTTCAATGTATGCTGATGATATTACTTTGTACATCCGGGATCCTTGCGTAAATCTGAACCCCATTCTCAGAGAATTCGTGCGCTTCGGTAGACTGTCTGGGGTCCAAATTAATTGGGGCAAGTCCTGCATCTTTCCGCTTACAACTTCTACGGCGCGGTTTGACCTGGACTTTCATCTCGCCTGGAGCGATGGTGATTTTAAATACCTAGGGATCCAGATAGAGAGGGACAGGGAGGAGCTTATGCGCGCCAATTATGGTACTACCATGGATCGCATAATGGATAATGTGGCGCGTTGGATTACCTTGCCTCTATTGATGGCGGGTAGAACCTCCCTGATCAAAATGGTAATCTTTCCGAAATTACTATACCTATTTTTGAATATCCCGTTCTACCCGGGCAGATCCTTTTTTCACCAGCTCCGTTCTGAACTCATCAAACTAGTGTGGGGGGGGCAAGTCGCCTCGTCTCAAATGGGACACCCTAATTCGTCCCTACTCACACGGCGGCTTCGGGGTACCGGATTTTGAATTGTATTATCAAGCGGCACAAGCCCACTATGCCTATTTCTGGGTTCACCAGCCCAGATACATGCCCCAACTTGCCGCCGAACACTGGTTAGCCCACCCTATCCCAATAGAAGGCGCACTCTACGCGGTGGTTTCCGGCAGGGACAAAACACCCACGACAGTGCTGAGCACGGTCTCCGCATGGGCTCGACTAATGACAAAACTCGACATGGCATTGTTATATGCTCCGTTATTGCCGCTGAGCTACCACCCAGACATGCCCTTAATGCAGGAGCCGGGATTCCGCAAACTATTACACAAAATACGGGTATCGACTTGGGGTGATCTATACCGTGACGGTACATTCCGCACCATGGACCAATTGTATGAAGGGATACATCCCAATCCGCTTGAAGTATTCCTTTATATTCGGCTCCGTCAAGGTGTGAAAGCACTTACACCTACATTTCCACAGGAACCAATGGTTTTAGCCCCTTTGCAGACCCTGCTCCAAACTGATGCTCCATATAGATTGGTATCGACAATTTACAGGGCAGTACACACACAGATAGATTACCCGTCTTTACCTGCTAGGCTAAAATGGGATCAGGAGCTCGATAGCCCCCTCACTGACAGGCAATGGGGGTTCTGCCTTCAACAGACAGAACGCATTTCAGCTAGTAGTAGACATAGAATCATACACTATAAATTCATACATCGACTATACTACACCCCAGCCCGTATGTGTAGACTTCAACTACGAGCTATGGACAACTGTGATAGATGTCATGCTCCAGGAGCGGACTTCTTGCATCTCTCCTGGGCATGTGACGCAATTTACCAATACTGGGTACAGGTTATAACTGCGCTTTCTGAGATGACTCACACTACAATAACCCCCTCCCTTCTGGCACTATTGGGATACGTGGAGCACATACAAGCGGCACATCGCAAATTTATTGCGCTGGCTCTTCTAGTGGCCAAACGGAGGGTGGCGTGTCGCTGGGGCAGGGGCAGAGGCAGGGCCCCTAAATTTAAAGATTGGTTGCATGATCTAATATATTGTCAGGATCAATTGAATACATATTCGGAACTGCTGCCGATTACTTCACGGCCATGTGACGTTTGGGGCCCCCTTGCGGGGTTACCTTGCCCGGAATGATGCCAACTCTGGAGGGGGGTCACCTGCCCATAATCCCACACAACCCACAGGATAGATACAACGGTGAATGTTCTATTCGGGACACCACCTCATCCTTGCTGTTGAGGGGGGGATTGTCCTTATCAGCGGCTGGTACACCTTCTCACCATATGATACGCCTGTTGGCCCAGCTGGAAAGAATGCCCTTATACTCTAACGTGTGCTTTTGCACTGATGAGACTTCTTCTGGACTGCGTTACGAAGAATTGAGAAATTACTATGCTATGAAATATAATTAATTGTACTGCCTCCATTGATTGCTATGCCTGCTTCGTTATGATATTGTAAATATGTACCGGTGTTTCATACATTGACTGTGATATGCCTATGCCTAAACTGTGTAACATTACTGCACTTTCTGAAGATGGTTATCTGTGAAAAAATTCAAAAATAAAGTTTAAAAAAAAGAAATCTGTGCAAAAGGGGTGTAGAATGTGTGTTGCTGGGGGTGTTCCCAGTAACATCCTTGCCTTTTGGACACTGCACTGTCTGAAAATGGAACAAAGCATAAGCCATGTGGCCTGTATTGAACCCTTAACTATGCCAAAGAAGTGATAGTATATATATATTTTTTTCAGCTGACCAGGTATATGGGATGCAGCCAAGGGTCATGACACCTTATGGAAACCCACAGTCGCCCCAGGAAATCGCCTACAATTAGGCTCTGTGCAGGACAAGAAACACTGTAGAAAGAACATTTGGCCTGCTGAAGGCCAGGTACAGATGCTTGGATATTTCTGGTGGCCGTTTGCTGTACTCACCACAAACTGTATCGAAAATGATTTCGGCATGTGCAATACTGCACAACATATGTGTGCTGACAAATGCCACCTGGGATGATGAGCTTGAAATCAATGAGCATATGGAGGAGGGTGACCAGGAAGATGTCCAAGCTCCAGCAAATCCAAACACAGCAGCATGTATACGCAGATGTGTCCACATTGTCCGTAATTTCTTCATGTAATAGTAGCCTGTTATTAATCCTCATGTATCCTGATTTGCGTTTACAAAAACACAATTAAAGACTAAAACTATGGCTTGCCTGTCTGTGTGTGTATATCACATGTCAAATAAATATTGCAAGTTGCAGGCAAACCTTGGACTTGGAGTTGTCAGAAATGGACTCTCATGTCGGATGCCAGGCATCAGACATCCATCAAACAAAAAATATGGGTCTGTGGGGCATGAATGTCAAAGATCCGACATTCAGTTGGTACAATGTTCACAGGCATATAAACAAGTAAACATAAAGCCTAGTCATTCATGTGTCCATCAATGTCATGGGCAATGTGTGCTCCTCTCATGAAAAACACTGTGTGAAAGGAGGATACCATGGGGGTTCCTGTGGGTGTCCCTATGCATCACCCCTTGATTTTGTGAGAATTCAAGCTAACAAAGATAGCCCAAATCCTGAAATATATCAAAATTCATATGCAATATCATTGGTTGTGTTAGGGAGATGCAAAAAGTAGAAAGGATTAGAAAGCTCTGCGTACTTACCAATGTCTGTGAAAAACAATTACACATAGAAAGTGGTGATGGCATGAATTGATTGAAATAGTGCATGGAGGGGAAACTTCCTGCACAAAACAAATCAGCCCTGCAACAAAGGCACAATTGCACCATGGTAAAAAGGTGGCTGTGACGTTGCCTGGCATACAATAGTGTGCATGTGAAAAGTGCATTATTGCATTGTTTCACATAGAAACTGCACATTATCAAGCTTTGCTCCTGATGTACGACAGTGCACAAAGATTTCTTGCATTGTGTTTTTTACATCAAAACCTATGGAATTAGTCCCTAGGTACTGTCTATTTCTAAGTGTCATTAATCCAATGTTCCCATAAAATTACTTTTTTAGAAGTGCAAAAAAACATTCATGTGAAGGTGACACCATCACACAACTGTTTGAACAATATAAATAAGTAAAGAATGTAGTCAAATCGGATGTATCCAAAATTTATAACAAGCACAAACATAACAAAAATCCACTTGGACAGTGGTGGACTGTAAAATGATGTCATGGAATGATTAGTGTGCTTTCAGCACCTAACGTCAGTTTTGGCCTAGGTCGAAATATGACTCACCCCCAAAAATGACGTTAGAGCTTCATATGTCAGAATCAGACCCATGCATTTTCCACTCAATCCTCAAAATTGACTTTGCAAGATGAAACGTCATTTTCTGACATCAAGTCCCAAGCATGAAAAATGGTCCACAGGGACATTGGTGGACTGTAAAATTATGTCATGGCATGATTAGAGTGCTGTCAGCACCTAACGTCAGTTTTGACATAGTTCAAAATATGACTCACCCTCAAAAATTACATTAAAGCATCATACGTCAGAATCAGACCAATGCATTTTCCACTCAACCCCCAAAATTGATGTTGCAAGATGAAACGACAAATATTGTGCTCCAAGATAAACAATCATGAGGGACACCTATGTGATAGAAAAAAATCTATGTCATCCATGCAATTGCCAAAATCACACTCACATGCAAAGATTTACAACATAAATTGACACATTACTAATGAATGGACCTGTTGAGACACTTTTATGAAAGCCGGAAAACATGCATTGCTGCTTAGATTGTGTAACTTAACATGAACAAGTGAGATGATAAATGCGTCACAAAAATGTGACGCACTGGATGAAAAATGACGCATCAGGGAAAAACATGTTGCATCCAAACAGGATATGATGTCATGAGCCTGCCATGCTGCTAACCAGGAATTTCCAAGTTCTTTTCACTTTCTACTTCCACTGTTCTCTTGTCTGTGCTTGGTGTAGCAGCGTATTTTGGATTGCTGGCGATTTTTGTTGAGTTTAAAAGTTGTTTCTCTCTTTTTGTCTTGTCTATTGTGTCCATATTGTGTCAGAACTATTGTGCAGTTGTTTATTGTGTAGATTGGTGTTGATTCTTAAGGGGTGTTTGTCTATTTAGGGGTATTTGTTCATAGTTAAAGGGGGAAGGGTTTTTAGATCATAGAGTTAAGTCTTTTCAGTTTTAAGTGTGTTTTGTGCTGTGTCGCAAAGATGTCGGACAGGTCCAGGAACCTGACTCAGCAGGAGTTCGGGGGGCTACTGTGGCTCAGTGTCCACTATCTACCCAATATTATTGGGAGTGGAGGCAGGGTACTCCAAGGGTACCACACCCAGGAGAGGAAGACACGTTGGGAGAAGGTGCAATTCCAAATGCAGCAGCTTTTTTGTGTGAAGAGGAACCTGCGCCAATATAAACACCGCCAGGCAGACATTGGCAATCGTGAGCAGGATCTACTGGACCACCTGGGCCTGGAAGACTCCGGAATAGTAGGTAGGTTGATTGACAGTGATGTTTTGACAAACCTAGTTTCTGGTATACTATGCACTAACGCAGCATGGTGATGCAAGTCAGTTTTCTGCGCAGCGCTGTATTAGTTTTGATGCACAGTGATGCAACATAGTTCAATTGAAATGATACATCTCCGTGCTTTTCCAAGCACTGATGCCATGCACTGGCTCAGGCACCTTTGCACCATGGTGCAAATATGCCTGTCTTGTGGGGATATTTGTGCAGAAAAGGGCACCCTCAGGCACAAAAACAATCAATTGAGGGGATTATCTCTTCCAATGCGTGCAGCAGCATGCAGGACAGATTGAACAAGTTAACAAATTAGGAGAAAATAAATCAGTTCCCCTAGTTGTGCCTAGCTATGCCATCCCTGGGTGGGCGTAGCATTCAGACGCATTTCCAGAATTACAATTGCTAAAAATGTTTTTAAAGCATTAATGGACATGGGTGCACGGGGGAACAGTCACAGCAACACACATGGATATAGTTACAAGCACACAGAAAGCCACACAGGGTGTATTTACGTGTGCTCGTAAATTATGCCCCATTTCATGCAACCTGTTGCGTGTTATAGATGTGACAAGGGTGTTGCTGTGGATGTTTACTCGCATCACCCATGTCCACTGATGCATTTCCAGATTTACAAGCAATCATAACCCCTGGAAATGTGTTAGGATGCGAAGCCACCCCAGGGTTGGCGTAGCAAGGTGCAGGGAGGATAAATGTTTTCATTTCTCCTTGTTTTTTCCTCTTTTAATGCATGTTGCATTCTACAACACACATTGGCAGAGTAAATCATCTCAAGAGATTGTTTTTGTGTGGGAAGGTGTTTCTTCCTGCACAAAAACATTCTCCCCATGACGCAGGCATTCTTGCACCATGGTGTAAGGGTGCCTGCACTGGCACATGGCAGCAGTTTTTGCGCCAGCGCAAGTAAAGGCACAGAGATGCAACATGTTGCTGAAAATATGTCCCATCAGTGCGCCTCGAAAATAATGCAGCACGGCACTGCACAATAACTTGTGGCAATGCGCAGCATTAGTTTTCCATAAATTAGGCCCCCTGTCATTAGAAGTTTTGCATGACATTCTCAGACAGATTTGTGGAAACTTTTCTTGTGCAATCGTTATAACACCTTGAATGCCCGGTATGCATAGTACTCATCTCCAGGGCCATCATACTTGAGAAGTAGATGTTCACCAGTGCCACAAGTAATCTTGCAGTGCTGCCCAACATCATAAGAAAAGTGTTGGTGTACGTCATTTACAGTACATATTGTGTTATCTCCCACTTGAACAAGCACAAGTGTCTCCCGAGCGTCAATGCACGCACCCTTTATCCATACTGAAAGGGTATCTGCATTGTGGTTAATAATGACTGTGTGCAGGAAGGATCACCTTTTTGTTAAAATACTTCAAAATGACCTGGTATTCACTTACTATGTGTGCAGTGGAATGCGGCACACATTGAATTACCAAATACTAAACTTAAGACAATTTCTCATCGGTGTGCATCCATAATGCCACAGCAGGGGCTACATTAGGTTTGATGCATTGCCAAACATATGATTCATCATATAGCTGGGAGTGTGTATGTTCCCATGGTTGTTGTGTTGGAATACCAACATCAAGACAAATGTTATGCCACTGTCACGCAGTGTTATGAGTGAAAGTGGCACACAATTACAAGGCCATGAAAAACCCATGTGTGTCGTTAGGGAGGTCCAACTATCATAAAATGTTTAAATTCATACGCTTTATAATTTTAATTGTATGCTGTACTCTGCAGCACGGTTACCTGTGAAATTTTGGATGATAAATATTATTGTCACAAAGCAGCCCGTACCTCCACAATCACAATCATCACCACAATGCAAACACACTTGCAACATGGTGCAAGGGTGCATGTCTTTGTGTTTGGCATCTCAATGGATCACCAATGAAAATGTGATCACATGTTACAAATTTCGTGAAAGAGCCTGCTTCATATGTAAAACACTTAGGCGGGCCATGGTGTAAGGTTTGGGAGATATATGGGACTCACTGTAATAACCTTGTGAAGATGCCACTAACTCACATAACCAACATGTCCAGTGTGGAACTGTGTACCATTCAGTAATCAATTTGACAAAAACGTTTTCTTGTATGTGGTCCACCCCCCATACACACGAGAAGAGGTGGAGAAATTCAAGGATCCTAATGCCACTGGTAATTGTGACTTCATTTCTATTCTTGTCTATTTGATTACAATGTCTCCTCATACATACTTTGCTCTGCGAGATGCCAGAGCCATCAGCATCTCATGCAGCACAGTTACACATTACAGTTGCATGGAAGACCAAAGGAGTTCTCAGTACTATGTGCCCATGCATAACGAAAATAATATGGATCACATGTATGACGTGTAGCTGTAGGGCAATGCAGAAAGTTTCCTTGTTGTGCTGCAATACAGCAGAACCGCATAAATGGAGCACACCTTGTCTGTGACAGATAGTTTGGGTAATCAATGTCATCATGAGACATGAAAATAGTAGAAGCACAAATACATGATGTAGGCAGTTACCTACGGAACATAAAGGGGCATATGTACAAGCCACTATCGCCATCACAACGTCACTTTCAGTGACGTTGAGTTGGTGATAGGGGCTTCGCCTTATTTACAAGGCAACGTTAAGCCACTTAAACACGGCGCGTATTCCACTGCGCTGCGGTGGTTTGAGCTGGTGGGCGGGGCCGCGCCGGCCAACGGATGTGCGCAGCACTACCGAGGTAGTGCTTGGCCGTCGCACGCAGCAAAGGGGTTTATGTGGATTAACGCTGCCTTGTAAATAAGGCCCCTTTCACACTATGCTTAGTGTGAAAGGGGTGGGCAGTGGATGTTGCGATGGGTGTTCCACCTCAACACCCTTTGTTTTTGTACGCTGCCCCCTATTTGCAAGGGCAGCGTAAATAGGACGCAGCGCCAAAATTAAGGCCGGGGAAACCTAGTCTAAACTTGACTTCACTTTTTGTGACGTTCCGTGGCGCAGAATGCTCCATAGTTACGAGGCAGTACTAAGCCACTTTTTTGCCTGATTGCTGCCTTGTAAATATGGCTCCCTTTAACGCAGTTTTCTGTGTGTAAGGGGCATGCAATGGGTTTTGCTGGGGGCGTTCCTCGCAACATCTATGGCTATTTGACACTGCCCCAGATTTAGGTACAATCGTAAATCTGACGCAATGCCAATAACTTACACATCCCCAGGGGAGGCATAAGGGATGCACAACAATTAGAAATGTCTTTATTTCTCATAGTTTAACTTTTTCTATGTGTACTGCATTCTGCACAATGCATAGAAAGATGAAAAGAGGCTCTTCTGATTGTTTCTGTGTGTGATAGTAGCTGGAATGGTATGATGTAACTGTGATGCACTGGAACTGCATCACAGCTAAGATTCCAGGAATGGGGGCGTGGCCAAGCAACATGGCCGGCAAGACGTAGGCTCCCGGCAGGCCGACACTGAAATCCTGTAAAAAGATCCTTTACGGGCATACGAGCCCCGGATACCTTGGGCCACATCCTGGTGTAATTTATGGGCTGAATGCTGGAAGGAGAGTGCAGAAGTCGGATCGAGCTCTGTGGAGGCGGGGCTGGATTCACGTGAGGCCGGGGTCTGGGCATGCTTTCGCGTGAAGGTGGCGGCCCATGATCGAGGCGCCGGCGGACACCGGAGCCCCTAGGCCGGAAGGAACGGCGCTGCGGGAGAGAGACCCACTGCCATCTGGGGCCTCGACTGCGGGAGGTCGCTGGAAACCCTGCTGATCATTGCGAGGGCACCCGCAGTAACTGCTGCACCGGCTGGCGCTGAATCGGAGGAAGTGGCTCGCCCTGCTCAGACTCCCGGAGCCGACACATCGGTGGGGGAACCGACTGGGGAGGTGCCCGCTGTCATCGGGGCCCTCCCGTTTGGACCCGTGCTCTGCGTTCGCAACGAGGCCTGGTGGAGAACTTGAGAGCCGGCATCCTGCAAGGCCGGGGTCTGAGGCCAGATCCCGCGGGACCGAGAGAACTGTGCCCCGGGAGCCCACAGTCATCGGGCCCTGAGGCAGGGGGAGCGATCCAGCAGCGGAGAGGCCTGCTGCCATCCGGAGCCCCCCGCGTGCAGGAGATCATCGGCGGAGCTGCCGGGCCTTGCAGTGGGCCTGACGCACCTCGGCGACCGAGCGAAAGGAGTGGCTCGCACTGCCTGGGACCTGTGCCCAAAATCCGCTGGGAGCGATCAGGAGGAGGAAGTGCCCGCTGCCATCGGGGCCCACCTGTGTGAACTGCCCTCTGGGCTGGTGATGGGGCCTAGCGGCAGACGTCGGTGCTGACCCGCGAGGAGCCCTGTGGGCCTGGAATCCTGGGAAGCCTTGGTCTGAGGCTACGAAGTCTGCAACTTGGGTGGCCGGCACACCGGGCCTTGGGACGAGCAGAACACGCCCCTAGAAGAGGATCCACTTCCACCTGGGTCCCAGGGACGAAGGGGAGCATCGGGGACCCTACCTGGCACAGTGGTAGTCGCGCCGGCGGGTGCCTGCCTGGAACGCGGCTTGAGTTATCGGTGCCCTGCGGGACTGTTCCTAGAGGTGATGACCTGATGCTGGAGGGGCCTGCTGCAATTGGGGGGCCCTGCGAGGACTGGAATCCTGAGGATAGACTGAGACCTGGAGACGCACCTTGCCACAGAGAACGGTGAGATAGTTGGCTGGGGACGTTGTGGTGGGAACGATCTCGGCCCTCCTGTACTGGCGCTGTGGTCCGCTTGTAGGGCTGGGGGAGGCTCCCTCGGACATTGAGAGCCCCCTGACGACCGGGGACCCTGGGCGTGCTGCGGGGATCTGCTGTGGGTCGTGTCGGTGGAAGGCCTGACCAGAACTTGCGGCCTGCGGCCGTCCTTGTGGGGACCAAGATCTGAATATTAGAAGCCCCATCACCCTCCAGAAGGCCGTGGACAGTTTGTTGGGCGCCTGCAATGCGTAAGGATAGGATGTCCCATGCCTCGCAGCCAAACACCATAACGCAATATACCACCCAGCGTCTCCCCTCGCAGCGGATAACACGCCACTTGGGGCAGGATGAGGGGGCTGAAGCTCCCAACGAGCCCTCCCGGGCGGAGCTACTAAAGGCGATCCAGGGATCTCACTCGGCCTTGGAGCGACAAATATAAAAGGTGTCTATTGATGTGAACTTACTGCGGACAGATCTACGAAAGGTGGCAGATAAGGTTTCTGATGCAGAGGGGAACATAATACAGTTGCAAGGAGAGGTGGCGGCCCTCAAAAAGACAGTCTCACAACTTAAGGTCACGACAGGGGCCTTGGAGCGGAGAGCAGAGGATGCAGAAGGGAGGGCACGCCGCAGTAACATCAGAGTCCTTGGCATCCCAGAGCGGGCAGAGGTAGGTAATGCGGAGCGCTTTCTGGAGCACTGGATTCGTACAGTATTATGCCCGAAGGGTCTGTTGGAGGTCTTTGTGATTGAGCGGGCCCATAGGGCGTTGGTTCCGTCGCCAAGACCCGGAGCGCCTCCACGAGCCCTCATTGCCAAGATCCTCAATTACCGAGATCTGTATCCTGAGGGCAACGAGGGAGATTGCGGACCTCACCTTTGAGAATACCAGGGTCTCCATCTATCCAGACTACACCCAGCAGGTACAGGAGCAGTGGAAGTCCTTTTTGGCAGTCAAACAGAAACTCCGGGAGATGCACCTACAGAATATGCTGCTCTACCCGGCTAAGCTTAAGGTACTTTCACATGGGAAGGCACATTTCTTTGAAACCCCGTAAGAAGTCTGGGAGTGGCTGGAGATCAGGGGAGATGACCTCACCCCGGACGAACGGGGGGGGGGGGGGCGCGGCACTTGGGGGTCACGACCACCGAGGAGATGTGCCAGCAGACGAAGACGCCGCTCAGACACAGCTGAGAGTGAGGAGAGGCGCAGAGTTACAGTAGGTGATGATGGGGCTTTACGCCTGGAACCAACAGAGACTGGGGTTTCACCGGTGATATCAAAGTCTCCCCCAACGGGAGAGGTACTGGTCCCAGATACCCTGCAGCCCACTGTTGAAGATATATCACCTACCAGATCTATGATCCCTGAGACAGCGGGGGCCAAGTTACTTGACTCGGCGGCTCCACCTTGAGGGGACTGGGTGGTTGTGTTTTTGTTTGTATGATGCAGGTATTGCTGACCGGCCTCGATGGGCCTCCCCCAGAAGGGAGTATACACTCAGGATAATGCATAATGGAGACACTTCTTCTCTCCGCGGAGAGCGCAGAGGTGGGTGGGAAGGAGGGGGGGAGCGGGAGGTGGTGTTCCTTTCTTCGGGTAGGACGGTTTGAGCCCTGTACTAATGCTGTGATAGTTGGCCTTGCTGGGAGTCGGGTTGGGGGGCAGGGGGGAGTTTTCCTTCTTTTCCAATTTTTGAGTGGTTTAGCCTTGTTGGGCGAATGGGGTGGCTGTGCACGTCCTGGCACCAGCGTAGGAAGGGCATATTGGCAAGTTATGTTGTTGCAAGTATATTGCTCGTGGGTGGGAGGGATGTTGGAAGAGGTTGTTGAATGGGATCTACATTGTGAATAGAGCACTATGGTGGGGTAGACCACATTTTAAGTCATGGGGTATAAGTAGGCTGTCCGGTTTTAGGTTTAAACCTATAATAACTGATAAAAACCCCATCAAAAGGGAAATAGCACTCACCATTGTAAACATATAAACACTGAAAAAACACCTGCACAGCCACAAACCAAATGCCATACAAAGAATGAAAAGGAAAGTGAAAGAGTCATTGTTTTTTCCTGAACTAGCCAATACAGTGTAACTTTAAACTGTAAAGCAGCAAAAAAGACTGAGCTAACATTATTCTGCTTGAGTTTTGTTGTTTAGGGATGTCACTAAAATATTATTTCTTCTTCCTTTCGCTTTTTTCAGTTTTGTGATCTTTGGTCCAAAGATGCAGGGTTTAAAAGCATGTTTTAGGTCTTGTTTAATTTTTATATAAACTGTAGAGAATCAGGAAATGGCAAAATCATTTGATATTTTGGTTGTGTTTGATTCTTCCACTGATAGGTCAAATGGCTGGTTTCAGAAGAACATTTTTCCAATATGTGCCATTACATTTACCCACAGAGAGTGGGTAAATACCCTTGATACATCAGCCCCCAGTTTCTAGTGAGTCAGTATTGATAATAGGTGAATTGCCAACACCGTAGGCTTTAAACATTCAAGGCAAGGTACAGTGACAAGTATATGTGAAAAGCATCTGGGACAATGGTGAAAACATGACACCAGCCTTTTGGAAAACATGGAACGCAGGGTCACTTGGAATGCTGCTGCAAAAGTGTTCTTTCCAAGTTCAACAAAGATTGGAGTTACATTGTTTGTATTCGCAGTGATTCAGCTACGTATATGAAAAAGTTGAGTGATGACGTGTCATAATCAATACCTGAGCTGAAGTGCTTTCCTGTAAGAGATCCTTGCCACTTGTTAGATGGTGTGCGAAAAGCATATTTACAATCTTCAGAGTTAATCAAGTATACTATTGACTTTTTAGTCCATTCTGGTGCACTGTTTTGTTATGCGCAGGAACTAAAACACAAATGTTTCTTATTTTGTGCTTTGTGTGGCATCAAAGAAAGAAAACAACAACACACGGGGACCCATTACGCTCCCCTATCAAGTCGCACAGCCTAGTCCGTCACTAAATAGATCCAATAAATCAAACTGGGACATGTACTCCTTGTTTATTCCTTTCTCTTTTTTATCCATTTTTTGTCAGCGTTTTTCAATTTGTTTGTCGATTTATTTGATCCATTCTTGACCATGTTCACAAAAAAACTTCACAAACAGGAGGTCTTTCCACATATAGCGACTTTATTACAAATGCACCCAATGCATTTCGGGAAAGATTTCCCTTCGTCGGGGGTATCTATGAAAAATCATTAACAGTTCGCCATTAGTTTACGATGTTAACATAACTTCTTACATGCATAACGTATTTATTGCATTACAGCCCATAAATCATTATCAAACGTTATTTGCACCAGCTACTGTTTTGCCAACCTAGCAGACTTATGCTTGTTCAGTTCTGACTTTCATCATAGGTGTAAACAGTCCCGATGTAATACAAGCGCATCATGTAATTCTTTGAACTAAATACCAGTCCTTAGATATAATCAAAGCCCAATGTTTCATCTGTTATTTTCATGCAATGGTCTAACATTTATTATTATACCGCTTACCGGAATATATATGGGTTTAAAAAAACATCGAAAGCCTCAGCTTACTGAATTTGCCATCCCTTTATCGTTTCAGCGAGTGCCGCAGCACTTCACATGAGAGACAGGTCGTATCAACTGCTTCTTGTTTCCTACTATCATATATAGCTCCACCCACTCCTTGCAAGAATCACGGTACGTTGACTAGGTGTGAGTAACACCGGTGTTACCAATTAGTTTTAACAGTCTTAACAACATTTAAGAGACTACGTTTACCAGCATGCTGTATGCTGAAAGACTGAAGAAATGGAACGTTGCATACCTTATTTAACCCAGATATTTATGAAAATAATGTGCTCGTGTATATACCTATACGTGCTGACTATATCTGCGTTGTGGTCTACCTAAATACACTAGGTTCTTTGTATATGGCCGTTTTTGCTGTTTAAATCAATGTTATGCTAATCCAATTAATAATACTACCCCAATTCAATCACACACCTCTGATTGCTGTGTATATTAGTCGTTTCTGTATGGAAATGCATTCTCCTGTCTAAATGATGCTTAATTGTTCAAAAAAAGTTCCATCTTTGTTCTTCACTGTTCATCCGTCATTTGTGGGTGCAATCTCACCGAAGGAAGGCAGTTCATGCAAAGTAGATTTGGGGTTGTGAGATGCACTCCATTGTACTCCTGTTTTTTTAATTACGCTTATTTTAAATGTCTGTTCAACAGTTTCAGACTCGTTCTGACGTGCGATACTGAATTCGCGCTCCGTCCAATTGCGCTCGCAAGTAAACAACAACACTCGGGGACCCATTACGCTCCCCTATCAAGTCGCACAGCCTCGTCCGTCACTAAATAGATCCAATAAATCAAATTGGTACATGTACTCCTTGTTTGTTCCTTTCTCTTTTTTATCCATTTTTTGTCAGCGTTTTTCAATTTGTTTGTCGACGCAGAAAGTGTATACCTGTTTCTCCCCTACCCACAACACATACAGTCGCCTAGATAGGGTCTTAGTGGCGAATGCTGAGCTTAATATGTCGGTGGAGGTTACCCACCAGGCTCGTTTTTTATCAGATCACTCTCCGGTAGCCTGCATGGTGCAATGGGTTGCCCCAGTTACTCGTCCTCAGAGGCTTCCAGTGGATATCCTCCGAGACCAGGTGGGGAAAGCACATGTGGAAACAGCCCTTAGGGACTATGTGGACCTTAATTGGGTGGAGAGAGGCATTTCCCTGGCCACCAAGTGGGAGGCCCTAAAGACGGTGGTGAGGGGAGCTTGCATGGGACTCACCTATGGAGTCCGGAAACAGCTCCTTCAGGATCTCCGGAAGGCAGAGGATACTCTTTTACATGCCCAAACCTCAGCGGACCCTGGCGTCCTGCAGAGGGTGGAGGAGCAGACTGCCCAAGGTCGGGTACATGATATCCTTGATCGGCTAGACAAATACACCATGGGCCAATATAGGCAGCGCCTTCATAGGGAGGGCGACAAGTCAGGGCGGCTCCTGGCTTGGATCCTTCGGAAGGAGCAGACCCCGGAGCGTATCGTAGCCCTACGAGACCTGAACGGGAACATGGTTTATTCGGAACAGGACATCCTCGGGGTTCTCCAATCTCACTTACAACGAGTATATACCGCAGACCCAGATATTTCCGAGGCCTCTTATCTCCCTTATTTACAGGGATTGACCCTGCCGACCCTTTCTGAATAAGGCCCGGGAGGACCTGGATGTAGACCTGACGCTAGCCGAGGTTCGTATGGCTCTGGCCCGCTTGCTGCGTGCAAAGTCACCAGGAAGTGATGGGTTCCCACTGGAATTTTATCATGAGTTCGGGGGCACACTGCCTCGTCTCCTTTTACAAGTATTTCTCGTAGCGTTCGAGAGCGGGTTTCTCCCACAGAGTGTGACACGGGGGAAAATTGCATGATCCTTAAACCGGGGGGTGACAAACATGACCCTTCATCATATCGTCCGATTACCATGATAAATACGGACGTCAAGATCTTGACCAAACTATTTCCCACCCGTCTGGCAACTTATATGGGACACCTGGTACACCAGGACCAATGTGGGTTTATTCCTGGGCGCAATACAGCCATGAACCTAAGGCGCTTGAATCACATTCAACACGAGGTACAGGGTAGGGAGGAACAGACGGTATTGGTTTCCATCGATCTTGCCAAGGCGTTTGACACGGTCGATTGGGGTTACTTTCAGGAGGTCCTCCGGGCAATGGGCTTGGGTCCTAATTTTTGCCGTTGGATTCGTATCCTATATAGATCCCCTCGCTCCAGGGCACGACTGGGAGCCGCAAGAACAGCAGAGTGGCAGCTGGGACGGGGCACACGACAGGGGTGTTCCCTCTCGCCACTACTTTTTGCCCTGGCGATAGAGCCCTTTGCCGTATGGATTTGATCTGAGATGATGCAATTGGGCATCCAGGTGGGATACACGTGTAATGTTATATCTCTGTATGCGGACGACGCCTTGTTTTACTTGAAAGCCCCAAGAGAGGCGCTTCCAATATTACTGCATCATCTGGACTGGTTCGGCGAGGTGTCGGGATTGAGGCTTAACCGCAACGAGTCCCTGATCTTTCCGCTGTCGGGTCTTGAGTCGGTGCCCCTGGTGGACTTGCCGGAGCAGGGGCTGCGCTGGGAACGGGAGAGCTTTCGTTATTTAGGCATTCAAGTGGCCTCAACAGAGACACAACCACTGGCCCGCAATATTGATCGGGTGATTAAGTCCCTCCAGCAATCAGTGTCTTTTGGAACACCCTGCCACTATCTCTAATGGGCCGACTGGCCGTCGCCAAGATGGTAATGCTGTCTAGTACACTGTATGTCCTTCAAAATACGCTATGTCCTCTCCCACCTAGGATTTTTCGGACCCTGAACATGCTGCTCACATCCCTGCTTTGGGCAGGTCGGTGCAGCAGAGTGGCTCTCCATACTGTCGTGCGCTCCTATGAGGAGGGGGACTTAGAAGCCCCACGCTTTGATTTATACTACTACGCGGCGCAGCTACAACCGGCTGCCAGACGGTTTGCGGACGTTTGGGAGACGCGACTACTGGCAGGGAGAGCAACGGTACAGGAGCTACAGATAGCGTTAATGCAGAGGAAGGGGGCAAAGGATACGTTGCCCTACGTTGTAAGGCACACAGCGGGCGTTTGGCAACGATTTATAGAAAGAATCCTGTGATCTGGATACTGGCACACATGGTCGCAATGGAACAACATATGTCCTTCCGTGAATGGAGAGAGGGGGCTGTGAGGTCCGAGCTGATCTATACCCTGCCGAGACCTTCCTGACATATGAGCAGGCGGAAGAGACCTTTGGCCTTAATGGAGGACAGTATCTACATTACCAGGGACTGCGAGTCATAGTACGCTCGGTCTGGCCTCAGTGTCTGGAGGCACCTCCAATGACTCACACCTTACATATTCTCTTGTTCTGCGGCAAGGGACGCAGGCTAATCTCCTTGCTGTACGCAGCTATGAAACGTGATTACATCCCGCCGGTGCCGCCGACCTGGGCAGCCTGGGAGGCGGACCCGGGTTCGCCACTGGACCAGGGGCAGCGGAAGCGCATAGGGGTCTTGACACGGCGGGTATCATGCAATGCACGCTTTAAACTAATTCATTTTAACTTCCTCCACCGTACCTACCTCATTCCGAATCTGTTGAGTTGTTACTCGGAGGACAGAAGGGACAACTGCCCCAGATGTAGCGCAGAGGGGGCGGGCTTCCTGCATTTAGCCTGGGATTGCCAGTTAATTAGGGGCTTCTGGGCAAGCGTTGTAGGTCACATAACTGCCACTATAGGCCTTCAGATCAAGCTAACACCCTTACATTGCCTACTGGCGTTAGTTCCTAGGCCGAGGAAACTGAAACTTTCTTATAAATTATTGCAACTGATGTTAGTGCTGGCCAGGCGTAGGGTAGCTTTAAATCGGATGGGACAGAGGGCCCCGGAGATACCCACATGGATTAGAGACGTGAGAGAATGGTCGCTCGCAGAAGAAACACATATGCAGAATACCAGGAGGGATGAAAAATTGCAAGAGGACCTGCTTGCCTGGCGAGCCATGTTTATGTCAGGATTGGCAATAAGAGAGCAATCTTCCCACAGCGACTCCGAAGGGACCAGCGGCAAATTATTTTCAGCGCAGGGATCGGGGTCTGAGGGGGTGACTCCTAAGGGGTCTTTGGTACAGTGCATGGGGCTGGGCCTGGTTATTTCCTCACAATAACGCTTATTCATTTGCTTGTTATTTTATTGTTCCTCATGGACCTACGTATATCTAGGTGTAGCCTATGTCCAAAATGTGCCATAATTAGTCTGTCCATCTGTATACATATGTTTTTATGATGCCTTTGGGGGGGCGGGGATTTTCTATTGTACATTATAAACTTGAAAATAAAGTTTAAAAAAAAAAAAAAAGAGTCCAGGAATGACCAGTATTTGAAATGTATTGCTGAAGGTTGCTGGCATGTAATTTACTTCCAATAAATTACTTCAAGAACCCCTATTGGAACTGTGTGGGTTGCTACACTGTGCATGAAGGTTTCCCTTCCTGTCAAACAAGAGAGAGAACGTTTTTTTTAAGGGAATACTCCTGGTACCCTTACGGTATAATTATCAAACAGTTGAAGGAGTACACCCTGAAGACACAATGATGTCTCCGAGGAATAGGGGGAGGTGCACAAAAAAGGAAAAATGTTCCTTTTTAAGAAGACCCCTCACTCACCTAGCTGGTTGATGACATACTTCATCATAGAGGACCCACCCGAATAGCTGAGTGCTATCCGGGTGTGCTTCAACACCTGATTACAGTGGAGCAGGTTTTTTTGTGGTGTAAGTGGGTGAAAAAAGTGAATTTACAAAATTGGTTTAACTCCCTAAAATATTTTAATCTGGAGCAACTGGACAATATTAAAAATCAGTTGAGATGCCGTGCTCTGTTAGATTGGCCAGTCCAGTTTCTCCAGATTAAAGTCTTTTAGGGAGTTAAACCAGTTTTTAAATTCCCTTTTTTCACCCCCTTGCACCACGAACAAACCTGCTCCACTGTAAACCTAGGTTGGTGAGTGAGGGATCTTCTTAAAAATGAAAATTTCTCCTTTTTTGTGCACCTCTCACTATACCTCGGAGACATTGTTGTGTCTTCAGGGTGTACTCCTTCAACTGTTTGATAATGGTTACCCTTCCTGTACAGGAATAATCTTCCCCACAACGCAGGCACCCTTGCACCATGATAAAAAGATCCTTGTGTTGGTGCATGGCAGCCCATTGTGCGCCGGTGCAGGGGAAAAAGACATGAATGCGCCATAACTGATAAATACGGCACTTTCCTGACATTCTCTATTGCCGTTCAGTGCAACAAGATGGCCTGCGGTGCTGCCCCATGATAAAGCATCATAAATGAGGACCATATATAGTGTTTTGACCACATTTATTTTTGAGACATGTCACACATGATGGACACACATCCATAGACATGCATCTGCAGATCGGACATATTCAGGTGGTAAGAGCTCTCAGCAGAATCTGTGTTGTTACGTGGACTTCATACGACATCTCATCCACAAGGATTACGATACCTTGCATGAACCCTGTCATCCTTTGCATCTTCTTGAACGACTGTCAGCATGTCCCACGTTCTAACCATTCACTCATCATGTCAATCCGGACATACATATGTCCTCCATTCCATTTTCAAAATGTGTTCAGGAATTGACTGCATTTACCATGTGTACATGTCCATGCTTACATTAGTCAGTGGCATTCGTGGATAGATGCCAGATCAATAGCCGTAATGTGTCATGCTTGACAGTACACCTGTCATCTGACAAGAACATTGTGACCAAATTACTACCATCTAATGCGATTACCAGTGAACAACACTTTTAAATCTCTGCTAATGAGAGGTCACATTTCACAATCTCAAAATCATTGTCAAGATGTTCACTATGGGTACTGCAACTTGATGTTACCAGAGCTGAACTGACAAAAACAAAAATTCTGCAAAATGTCATGCTTCACATACCCAAACACTTTTACCCCAGAATTATCTGATGCCCGGGCTATGTCGTTTGTTTTGCCGCTTGGCAATACCACAAATAGTAGTACTGCAACGGCCTGCCTCATACCAGAAGAGCATGAAAGCAAAATACCATTGAGAAGGAGTGTATTACTGCCATTTCCACAGACATCATCAGACACTGGTCTGGTCCAACACATGCACACTTGTACCATGGGGCATGGATGCCTGCGTTGGTGAACGGCAGCCTATTGTGTGCCGGTGCTGAGGAAAAGGACAGGAATGCACAGTATCACATAGATATGGTGCATTCCTGGCCTTTTGTTTTGACATAGGGCAGCGTAGCAAGATTCGTTGCTGCGCTGCCCTAAGTCAAAACATCTTAAATGAGGTCCCACGTCATTCACAGTTACATTGTGTTAGCTTTAGGGCCTTTAGAATATGCCTCTTCAGCCGCGTAGCTAGGGGTGGGGGGTTGGGGGGGGCCTAGTCCGCCCCAGGCGGCACCTTTTTTGAGGCAGCTGAGGCGGCCGCGGGCCGGCACTCTCCCTGACTGACTGGAGGAGGCCCAGCCGAGGCCCGTTGCAGCCGCGGAGGCCTGTGAGCTGTGACTAGGGGCGGCGCGGTGGCCCAAGGCCGGTGCTTTAGTTTACACATAATCACAGTACCTGGGTACCAGTACCAAGACCAGGACACTTTGAGTTTTGACCCGGGGGCAGGGCCGGCCGTGCGGTGACACCCGTCGGACGCATGACAGTAAATCAGCCATCTCCGATCTCCCATTCTGATTTAAGCACACCATGCATTATTTAATTATAAATGTATGTCGGTTGGTTCCACTTCTGATTCGAAGCACCTGATCACGACGTCATCAACTCAGGGCCCCCACCTCCCAGCCTCGCTCACAGGGCCGTCAATCAGGTAGCGTGCGCGGTGCGCACAGCCGCAACAATGACGGCCCTGTAACATTTTGGGCCAGCCCTCTCGCCGCCGCACTGGTGTGACGCGTTACGCGCTGCGCGCTCACCACCCCTCCCGTCGTGTCGAGGAGTGTGGACACCACCACCATTCTTCTTGCCTGCCTGGCCCTGCTGCAGCTGCCCTGTTGCTTAACAGTACTGTCTCTCTGTGGGTTGTGGCTGCGGGTGGCACTCTGTGCGACAGACACACGACTATAAAATAATTGATTGAGGTGAGAGAGTCGGATCGGAGTCGAGTGACTTGAGTCCAGTCAGATGGGGGCAGACATACCAGGGTGGTGGTGGGGCTATGATGCATAGCTGCCAAGGTTTCAAATCGCAACCTATGTGTAACGACATCTTCATAATTTCAGTGTATGAGTGGCATTTCAACTACTATGAGTGACACACTGTCTTGCAAGCAGAATATCATACAATGAAGACGAGGGAAACTTATAAATATTTGAAATTAGACTCAGCACAGGCAAGCATAGAGAAACTCTGAGAAGATCTTAAAACTGCAGCTGTTGCAAATGCCCGAGATGGCTGACTCACAGGCTCTCTGTGTTTTATATCAGATTGCTTTCACATCGACAGCCAGGCGAACTGACTATCGAGTTAACAGGGCAAATGCCAACTTTGCCTGTCATCATTAAATGCTTCGGGTCCGCTCCACTGCTGGTTCGGGGGCCGGGACCACTACACTACCAAGGGTTAATGTTCCTATTTCCAAACAATGAAAACACATTCCTAAAACTACGTTTAGCGGGATACCTTTTGTGCTGTAGTGTCTCCCTCCCTCTCACTCAGCTTTTAAAGAAACAAACGCTGGCCTGTCTCAGACACTACTTCTCCCTTCAGGAACATAGCGCGTGGGGCCCACTCAAGGAGCACCGGCCAATCGAGTGACATACAGCCCGGTGGGGGAGCGGGGGGGGGCATTAGGGACAATAAGCCCAGGTCCCTTTAAGGGCATCTGGCCCGGACCACCCATGACCGCCTCATTCTGCCCCGTGCGTCTTTTTTTCGCAGTTGCAATTTGCAAGACAAGGACAGATAAGCCATAGGGTGGGAATGGATGGAGAGATCTGTGCCTCCTGATCTCGCCTCCACCGCCCCCCTGACCCTACACCTGACACTCCTCGTGACCTCTACAACTTTCAAGCACAGAGGTGACCTAACTAAATAACAGAGATGCCTGTAACTGGCCTCGCAGCAGAAGCCCAGCTTACACACATCAGACCAGTGCTTTAAATGGGCCGGTACTCACCGGTACTGAGTACTGGCACTTCCTATTTTTCTTGCTGTCAGTACCGGCACTTCTCTTTAGGCCAGAGAGAGTACCGGTACCCTGATCAGCTCCACGGCAGGCTCGGGTTAGGCATCTCCTCTAGGGCAAGGCAGGGCTCCCGAGGAGCTTGCAAGTCACTGAGCCCCTCAGTGGCATTTAGCCGAGCCGCTGCTAAAGATTCCAGCAGCGCCCACCTGAATGTCCCAGACTGCAGGGGGTTGAGGGCTCACATCATGCTGTGATTAACAGGACAGGGTCTAGCCAGACCCTGCACTGTTGATTAGATGAACAAAAAACCATTTGGCTCAAAGTGATCTTGCCCCCTACCCCTCCCCCCTCCATTAGGTGAGTGAAATGGGCTGGGACTGCCAGACAGTCATCTAGTCCCATTTAGTGTATTGGACTGGCACTACTAAAGCGTGTGGCAGTGCAATACAATACTCGACCTTCACAAAGGCGCTTTTTGTTTAGCACCAGAGCTGCTTTCCTTTGAGTGCCGCCCCCCAAACACGAATTGCTGCATTTACAAGATAACAGGGACTGACCAGGGTACTGGGACAATTGGTGTGAATTTAGCCCTGCCCATAGGGCAATGCACAGCAGGGACCATTGGAACACTCCAGGAATTAGCTCCCATGAAACTGGTCATGCCTTTGGTTGGGAGAAAGATGAGACTTAAAAGGACCAGGGAGGGAGGAATGTAAAGTGAGGTGACAGGTGAAGTTAGGAATGTTGTTTTTTTCAGATAAAAATGCAAGATATTAGCTGAGTTCTAAAATCAATAATGGACTTGTAAATTGCATTATTTTTTTTAAACCTTTATTATGATCAGTAGAAGTTACACAGCTTTGTCGCCTACAACCTGCATGATCAGGCCGGCAGCCTCTGCATCATCTCGGTAGTGTACTATACCTTAGGGGAATATTAGACTGACACAGCAAGCCGCCAAAACCCATCAGGGCCGGCCGTGAAAAGGGCTATTGGGAGCTGTATAAGGAAGCATTTACAAAGTACTGAGAATAACAATGGATATAGGAAATAGAATGCCTGAGGTTTCATAATTTTTTCAGTTTTTCTTCCCTTCTATGTCAACTAAATCAACATAACCTTAACTAAACAAAAACAAAAAAAATTCCGACAAACTCAGCGGCCTGTATTAGGTTGTTTTCCTACCTATAAACCGCCCCATTAGCTGCATCCTGGACTGCTGTGTGAGTAAGGGGATGGGTAAGTGAAGCAGGTACTGCTGTGTGCTGCGTGCATGTCAAGTGGGTCATAGTGCACGTGTATAATCAGCTAGGTGGTTCTGAACACCAGGACTACCCCGGGGGGAGCAACTCGCAGGTAAGAGTGGAATGCAGGTTCCAAATTGTGTGGGCGGGCTACTCTACTCTGGAGGCGCAGGGCGGGAGTCTCAGTGTGCAGGGACATAGGAGGGGTTGTGTACGGAAGGTGCAGTGCTTGTAGTGTAGAGGGAAACATCGTACACGACCACTTAGGAGTGGAGTGCTATATCTGGTGCCGCAGGAATAGTCGCACACGTTCCGGCTCATCGTCATCCGACTGAGAGTCGGCTTGAAGTCATTGAAGGTACGCAGTAAGCGGACCCCAAATGTCCTTGGGCCTCGACTTATGTGGAAGTAATTCCGTGTAGTTGTGCAGCTGGTCTTGTCATATAGTCATGACGGTAAGCCATTCCTTGAACTTGGGTGCTCAACCTCGACCGCAGCGGCACGCCACATGGCGCTTTGCTAGGAGAAGGCCGAGCGCAAAAAATTTACGATGTGCGGTCAGTGCAGGGCAAGCCTGCCCCAGCAGCGCAATCTTCGGGCAAGGTGACACAGTCACGCCAACCATATCGGACAAGGCACTAAAGACTTCCTCCCAGAACGTAGCCACCGCTCGGCATGTCCATGCAAGGTGGAGAAAGTCCGCGCCCTCGGCCTTGCAGCGGAGACACCTGTCATTGTCCCGGAGGTGAAAACGGTGCAGTTTGGCCGGAGTGTAATAGAGCCTGTGCAGGAACTTATAATGTACCAGCCGGAGGCGCGTGTTTCCCGTAACTGCTGTAGTGTGCGTGCAGCTAGCTTCCCATTGGTCATCGGACATAGGGGCTCCCAGATCAGCGTCCCAGTACCTCCTGGCTCTAAGAAGAGGAGGGGACGAGACGGCCTGCGTATGTTTATAGAGCATAGAGACCAAGTGCTTCGGAGAGTCAGATTGGAGTAGTAAGTGGAGAGGTTGGACTGTATCCGGTTCATCTGGGAAGGCCGGGGTGACCGTCCGGATTCCTTGCCGCAGACGTACGTATAGGAATGTATCCATGACAGAGGGGGATTCACCACCGAAGAATTGCGCAGATGTGCAGAAACTGCTCTGTAGGTATAGGTCCCCCCACGTGCGGAATGCTAACCGTGCAAGTAATTTACGGACAATTTCCTTGCAAGTAATACTAAGCCGTGGGTCGTTCGCTAGGATCATGAGTGGCGAGTATAAGAACGTCGTCCCCATGGCTGCCGCCAAGTGCCTCCAGGCCAGTACCGTACAGTCGACTGTAGAAGGGTCGCGATCAGTAAGTTTAGCCTCTGAGTAGAGGTAACCCGATGGTTGCATCGGCCTCATGTAGCCGTCCTTGACCGCCAGATGTGCCATGAAAGGGGGGGGGGTGGAACCAGTACGCGTCGAAGTGGCCTTGTGCACAGTCATAATAACGTCTGAAATTAGGGACGTCGAAACCGCCCTGATGGTACGGGAGCATTAGTGACTGTAAGCTCATTCTGGCCTGTTTCCCGCCCCAGATGAGTCGCGACAGTAGCGAGTCTAATGTACGAAAAAAATTCGCGCCTGGGTTACATGGTATGTTAGTGAAGAGGTATAGTAGTTTTGGAAGTACTACCATTTTAATAAGTGAGATGCGACCCGCCATGGACAATGGGAGGTGTATCCGTCTAGTGACATTGTCCGTCAGTTTGTCAATGACTGTCCCATAATTGTCCCATAATTGGCCCTGATGAGCGTGTTGCGTTTTCTAGTCATTGTTATACCTAAATATTTAATCTCTTCTGCCTCCCAGACCGGGGGGTAATCAAAGGGAAACTGTGTGGTCTTGTCGGTGAGTGGGAATAGGGCAAATTTCGACCAGTTGATTTGTATGCCCGAAATCCCTCCGAATCTGGTAACCTCACGCAGCAGAGGGTTCAAGTTCTCTTGGGGTTTGTGTACATAAAGGGTCATGTCATCAGCATATAGAGCTATGAGTAACTGGCAGTCCGGGTAGATGAGAGAGCGGTGATTGTGGTGTTGGCGCAGTTTGGCCGCTAGTGGCTCGATAGCAATAGCGAATAGAACTGGAGACAATGGGCATCCCTGTCGTGTGCCACGGTGGATTTCAAAGGGAGTAAATCACGATCCATTTAGCAACACTGAGGCCTGAGGTTGTCGGTATAATAACCGAATCCAATCAAGGAAGCTGAAAGGAAAGCCCATTCTTTCCAGGAGCGCCAACAGGTAGTCCCATTCTAGCGAATCGAACGCCTTCGTGGCATCGAGAAAAATAGCTGCAGCCTCACAGTTGGGGGTTATGTCCTGTATCACCGCGTGAAGGGTACGCAAGTTATGGGACGTCGCGCGATTTGGGACAAAGCCTGCCTGGTCCGGCAATACCAGTCTCTCCATTAACAGATTAAGGCGCGACGCCAGAACTTTAGCCAGGATCTTAACGTCCGAGTTTAACAAAGAGAGGGGACGGTATGAATCGCAAGATTCAGGCGGTTTGCCCGGCTTAAGTAGTGACGTTATTAGGGCCTCCCGCATAGTGGTCGGTAAAATGTTCTCCTCCAGAGCAGCGTAATTGTTATATGCTGCTTGCGTGCGTCCCTGCACGCGAGCTTCTGGAATGTGGAATGTTCGGACCCAGCTCCGGTCAGTTGGAGCTAGACTGTCCTTGTGGGCAGTTGGTGGCTGTCAAGCTGTTCTACTTCATAGAAAATAAACTACTACTGAAGACTACGCTATGTGTGGACCCTACATCCTTTTTATAACATACTGGCGACGTTGGGAGCAACCTTCAACGATATTCGAGTCTTCAAAGAGAACAGCGTTCACTTGAGTTCCAGCAAAAAGTAAGACGTTAAACTTTTATTTAGTAAAGCGCACTGATAGCGCCAGCGGCGGGTTAAGGAAGGCACTTGTGCACTGATAGCACCGGCGGCAGTTTAATTGATTGTGATATATTTATGGAGCGAGCGCCTGTGTCCATAATCTAAGCGGGTGTTCAAGTTTGTGGTCGGCGGCTGTTTAAATCTGTGCACATGATGGCACCCGCGGCTGGCATTCGAGTGTGTACTACAACTCCATAAGGGAATTCAACTGCATGGGGAGTACGAAATCCAAGAGAAAAGTAAAATTGGAGTTTAAAAGCTACTCACTTGAAGGCTCGAGCGCATAGATATTATCTGCGCAGTAGAACGTTGAAGTCCCCCAGTCTCTCCTTTGTTCAACGCGTCAGCATCAGCTCTCCGGACGATCGTCTCTGTCAAAGAGCATTCTGGGAGTGACGTTACAGAATCCTTTTGTTCATCGGCCATTTTGGTTTGGGAAAGTTCGAGGAACACACCGTGTAACGTTTAACTAAACAGTCTAAGGCTGTTTAAGTGAAGTATTCAGTATATTCGAGTTGCACAACGCTGTAGTGCCTAATAAGAATTATCCATCTAAAAAAAAAAAAAAATAATAATTCTTTTGGTTTCTTCTAAAAAAAAAAAAGGGGAATTTACTTAATTGTTTGGCACATTTACTCTAATAGAAATGTCTAATATTATGGTTCCACCACATTTCTTACCAGTGGCAGGAGAGCCGAAAATGGATTGGGATTTGTGGTATCCCATGTTTTTGGCCTATGTCAGTGTTTTAGAGGAGGAAGGATGTTCGGCCAAAAGAAAATTAGATTTATTACGCTTGTCTTTAGGTGGACAAGGTCTGCGGGAGTTATCTGATCTGCCTCCCCTGGAAGATTCTGACTCGGAAACAGATGTTTTTGAAATTGCAGTCAAGCAACTCATCATTAGATTTGGGAAAAAGGTGAACACAGTGATGGAACGGTTCAAATTTTATTCAAGGGCGCAAAAGGATAATGAGACCATTGAAAACTATATTTCTGCGTTACGTGCTCTTGCTGGTTCCTGTGCCTTCGAGACAATTAATTATGAACAAGTGCTTAGGGACCAGATTATGATGAAGACTAAGAGCAAGAAGATACAGGAACGATTGTGGCTAGGGACGGAAACTTCGTTAAAAGCTGTAGTTAATATAGCCAAAGGGATCGAACAGTCAGAAAAGTTCGTGTCTGAAATAAGGGGTCAGAGTCAAGGCATGTCAGTAAAGATCCAAGAGGCCGTACCTGAGGTTTCCGTGGTCAGAGGTCAAGCATTTCAAAAGAGACCTGTTGTTTCTAATTTCAAAAAGGAAGGCTTTACGAGGGATAATAGGTTTAATGAAAGTTTCACGAGAGAAAATAGGTTCAACAATAGACGCTCTTTCATAATCTGTTACAGATGTGGAAGTTTTGAGCATGTGGGGAATTTTAAAAGTTGTCCTGCTTTAAATAAGATCTGTGTAAAATGTAAAAAGACTGGTCATTTTGGGAAAATGTGTCGTTCACCACAAAAAGTTAATTGTATTTCTGTAGATGAAGAAGAGTTTGATGCAGAATTTAGTGAGTTCAACTGTATTTCGTGTGTATCCTCTGATGAATGCAAAAGTTTTCCTTCTGCTTTATTTCATATAGACGGGAAAGAGATATCCATGCTAGTAGATTCCTGTGCCTGGTATTCCATAATTGGGAAAGATGTGTTTGAAGAATTGTGGCCTAATAGAGAATTCACAATTCCTGATATCAAGCCTGGCAGCTATTCTGGTCACAAGATTGAATTAATTGGTTTCTTTTGGGCAAAGGTTGAATTTAAAGACAGGTTCACTCAAGCTAAAATATATATTGCCAATAAAGGGGAATCACTTTTAGGATGGCCCCATCAGAAAGAGATGGGCATTAAATTAGACCCTAATGCCTCACCCCCTGTGTAAATTGATCCAACCATTCCATGGCCAGTATGCATGGTAGCCCCCAATGACAGTGAGTTTGTAAATAGCATCAAGAATGAATTCCCAAAAGTATTTAGTGAGAAGCTAGGCGAGTTTGCCCAATTCAAACATAAGATCATTCTTAAGGACAATGCGGTACCTGTAAGGCATAGGGTTAGGAATGTACCCTTAGCCTATCGTAGCAAGATGAAAGGGATTCTTGATGATCTAGTTAAATCCAACATCATTGAACCTATTGAGTCTTCTCCTTGGGTTTCCCCTATTGTTTTATCATTAAAGGCCAATGGTGAGCTCCGCTTATGTGTGGACCTAAGAAGCCTCAATAAAGAGATTTGGTCTGACATGCATCCCCTACCCAAAATCAATGAGCTTATTTCCACCCTTTCAGGTGCAAGCGTATTCTCTACATTGGATCTTGCCAGTGCATACCACCAGGTGGTCTTGCATGAGGATTCTAGGAATCTGACAGCCTTTGTCACGCCTGAAGGTATGTTTCGCTACTTACGGATGCCGTTTGGCCTTGCCAGTGCTGCATCAGTATTTCAGCGCTTAATGAAGGAGGTGTTGAATGAATGTGAAGGGGCTATTGCATTCCAAGACGACATCCTGGTTTTTGGCAACAATGTTCTGGAACATGATAGGAATCTCAAAGCTGTGTTGGGAGGGATACAATCTAAAGGCTTGACCCTCAAGTTAGCTAAGTGCAAATTCAGACAGGAGAAGGTAGATTATTTGGGACATGAGATTTCCAAGGAAGGAATAAGACCCAAATTTGATCACATTTCCAGTATTTCAAAGGCTCCTTCTCCTAGCAATAGGGATCAATTGTTTTCTTTCCTTGGGTTAACTGAATATTTTAGCAGGTTTGTGAAGAACTATGCTTCCAAAGTGGCTGCTCTTCGACTGTTACTAAAGAAAGGTGCAAAATTTGAATGGGGAAATGTACAGCAACTGCAATTTGATGTGTTAAAAAAGGAAATTTGTTCTGCTCCTTTCTTGAAACCATTTGTTGTGGGTCAAGAATGTATTGTCTCTGTTGATGCATGTAACACTGGGTTGGGTGCAGTTCTGATGCAGAAAGATATGGGTGAAGAAAGTATTGTTTCTTATGCTTCAAGGACATTGAAAGGTGCTGAGAGTAACTATTCGACGATTGAAAAAGAGCTATTAGCGTGCACCTGGGCAGCCCAGCATTTCCGACAGTTTTTGTGGGGTACAAAATTTGTGCTTAGAACCGACCATAAGCCGTTAGTAAGTATGTTGGCTGCGGGTGGAGGAAGGATTCTTACAGCCCGTTTGGCCAGACTGGCAGCCAAACTACAGGAGTATCGATGTACAGTGGAGTATATCCCTGGTAGACTCAATGTGCATGCCGACTGCATGTCAAGGTTAGCTTTACCCCATCACGATGTTGAACACACAGATGAGTGTGACGTAGCTTACACCATGAAAGACATCAATGTGGATGATTCAGAGGTCATCAGTGAAAATCTTTGGGTGGAAGCAATGTCTGAGGATAACATTTTAGGTTTGGTCAACACTTATCTTAAATATGGTTGGCCTGAAGAAAGGAAGTTGTCAGGTGATCTAAGTTCATTTTTTAAGGTTAAGGATGAGCTCATGTGTTCTAATAACATTATCACTAGGGGTGACAAAATCATTCCCCCTATGTCAGTCAGGGAAAAATTGATTAAGATTGCTCACGAGGGTCACATGGGCATGTCCACCACCAAGAGGAGGTTAAGGGAGTACTATTGGTGGCCTTCTTTAGATGCCTTTGTGGATAGATGGGTCAGGAATTGTGTGTCTTGCTCCAATAGCGACAAAAGTGTGAAACCATTGTCTTCCTCAATCACTCCTATTGAGTATGCCGAAGGGCCGTGGAGGAGGTTAGGGATCGATATCATTGGTCCTTTAAATTTGCCTGACTGCAAGGAGGTATACGGTATAGTCCTAATAGACTATTTTTCGAAATGGCCGGAGGTCAAAATTGTGGAAAGAATCACCTCCAGGCAGGTCATTGATTTCCTTAACAATGTTTTTAGTCGGGAGGGTCTACCTTCTGAGGTTATTTCAGATAATGGAACGCAGTTTACCAGCAGAGAGATGGAAACATTTTTTAAAGATCACGGTATATCTCACAAGAGGGTTTCCAATTATAATCCTCAAGCCAATGGCCAGACCGAGCGCTTTAATAGAGTGGTCAAAGAGTCTATTCAGCTAGCGGTCAGGAATGATTTGAATTGGAGGAAAGCTTTAAGTGCCACCTTGCTTACATATCGCACGTCACCCAATTCGGTGACGGGTTGTTCCCCTTTCGAATTATTGAGAGGTCACAAACCTGGTTCTAAGTTGTTACCTTGGTGGTTGAAATCCAATGGTCCCGTGGTGTCTGCTTTCAATGCCAGGGAAATGGGTGAACGGGTCAGGATTTATCAAGAGAAAATGGGTAAAGGTTCTGTGGAAAGTGGTTCACGTCACAAGGTCAAAGTTGGCGACTTTGTGCGGGTGAAATTTGGAAGTTCATCTGCCAGGAATTGGGCTAAGTGGTCGGATCCTCTCAGAGTGATTGAAGTTTTTAGTAAGGCTGTACGTGTCGAAGGGGGGAAAATTTGGAATTTCAGACGTGTCTCTGTTGTCAGGTCTGAGAAATTGTTGATGAATCGAAGGAAATGTGGTTCTCATGCCTATGATGAAGAAAATGAACAATTGTTTTTGGATGAGTTCAATACTATGCAAAACTCACGTGTGTCCTTGCCTATCAATTCTGATGCACCTGTTGTTACCACTCTTGGTCCGCAGGAGAATCTTAATGACCCTGATTGTTTGGGGGATGTCATTGATTTGGAACCTGCGGTTCAAGGTGAGTTTGTGCAAAGAACTGAAGATGCGGTACCCAGAAGGAGTGCACGTGTCTCGCGTCCACCTCTAAAGTTGAAAGATTATGTTTGTACTTAGTTTTTTTTGTGTTTTTTTTGTGTTTAGGGGGGAGGTGTGTTATATGCTGCTTGCGTGCGTCCCTGCACGCGAGCTTCTGGAATGTGGAATGTTCGGACCCAGCTCCGGTCAGTTGGAGCTAGACTGTCCTTGTGGGCAGTTGGTGGCTGTCAAGCTGTTCTACTTCATAGAAAATAAACTACTACTGAAGACTACGCTATGTGTGGACCCTACATCCTTTTTATAACAGTAATACACCTGCTGCAAGATTGGGGCTAAGATATGCATGTATGCTTTATAAAAATCAATTGGTAACCCGTCAGAACCCGGCGACTTACCAGATTTCATGGACATTATGGCGTCGGTTATTTCTTCCAACTCAATTATATGATGAAGAAATTTCTGCTGGGAGGGGCCTAACCAAGCGAGCGCAGTGTCTGCCAAGTATGTGTTCAGGTTTATTGGAGTGGATCTATGGGAGGTGTATAATGTAGAGTAATGTTCAGTGAGGACCTTGAGCAGATCCGGCAGATTTCTGTGTGGGACGCCGTGTTCGTCCAGTAGGGTAGCGATGTAATTCTGATATCTAGGGGGGTTAACAGCGGCAGCCAGCGCTCTACCCGGCCTGTCTCCTTCCCCATATATACGCGCAGCAAAGGGCTTCCCCCGGAACTTGCATTCCTTTTCAGAAAGTTCTGCATATTCATTAAGTTTTTCTCGAAGTGTGGCTTTTACCGAATTCCCCCGCACAGGGTCACCCACATCTCTCTCTAGCTGCTTCAGTTCCAGTTCCAATTTTTTCGCAGCTCATCGTGTAGGATCGGAGGACTCCACCCCCCTTAGCTATACACCAGCCTCTCACCGTGACCTTAAAGGCCTCCCATACCGTTGTAATACTGGACACAGATGATATGTTGCGGTCAAAGAAATCTTTTATGTCCTGTTCTAAGTCCGCCCTGAAGGCCGAGTCTGTTAAATGTGCCGGGTTGAGGCGCCAACTTAAGTAGGGGGAGATTTCAAGGGGGACGTGCAGGGTCACTAACACTGGGGAGTGGTCTGAGAAAGTGCGTGTGAGGTGGGTAGCCTTAGCAAGCCAAGGGGAAAGCCCAGCCGTGCAGAGGATGTAGTCCAACTGTGCCCAAGTAGAGTGCACCGCTGAGTGGTGTGTGCCCTGTGCGTGTGTGGGGTGAATATGTCGCCAGGTATCTATCAGGCGGTGTTCCTCTACTATTTCTGATAGGGTACGCTGCGTTCGTGTATAGTGCACAGCTTGAGGGAGAGATCTATCCATTGACGGATGTAGCGCAGTATTGAAGTCCCCACCCATTATGACGTGTGCAATCCCCAGTGACTGAATCTTTCCCCACAGCGTGAGGAGGGATGTGGGGTCATCTATGTTCGGCCCGTAATAGCTCGCAAAAAGTATAGTGTGGGAATACAATCTGCCCCATACAAAGCAATATCTGCCTCCCGCATCGGTCTCGGTACCCGCGGGGGTAAACTGCACACCTCGTTTGACAAGGATGGTGACCCCCCTAGCATAAGTGGAATATGATGAAAATACTCTGCTAGTTGCCCAGCGAGATGCAAACAGTGGGGAACCACCTGGACTCAGATGCTTTTCCTGTAGCATAGCAATGGAGATCCCCTGTCTATCTAAGTAGCCAAGAATCTGCCTCTTTTTCCTCGGGTTGTTTAGTCCCCTTACATTCCACGAAACTAGCTGCAGTTGTTGGATTGATTGTGTGTTTGCTACGTCCCCCATCCTGACCTACGTGAAAATGTGCTATACACAAGCATGACAGTACAGTATATACCAAAATCAAGGGCAGCAGCGGACCCAGCAGCCCCAACACTCAGTCCAGCCACTACGATCCAAACTCCTGCCAGAGCCTTCATGACCGTGAGTATTGAATGTCGGAATTCCCCCCCACCCACAACGGCCACCCCAACCAGCCGGGGAAGTAGCACCCACCCACCCATCCCCATCAACAAGAACATTGAGAAACAACATCGTCTGTCTTAACATAAAAAACAGTACATACATCTCTACCCTCAGGGGGGAGGTGAAATGTAGGGGTTCGCCCATTGGGGGTCAGAACTAGGGGCACCAGACCTGCCCACCACCTCCCTTCTTACACCCACGTAGGACCGGGTTACCCCAGTCAGTTCATGTGGGACGGAGGTGGGTGACCGAGCACATAGTGAGCCAGAAGACACGCAGAGTTTTCAGGAGAGACCAGGAGGGTCTCTCGGTTGCACATGGGGGAAGCTACACATTCCTGGCGATCAAGGGGCCACACCTCCTTAGGGCCCAGAAGATCAATGTATTGAGTTAGTCTTGCTGTGACATTGGTGATGGTGATCTAGAGCGATGGCGTGGAGATTCCTCCGCAAGTCTGTCCTTCTTGTGCTGTTTTAGGAAATCCTCCACCTGTTGGGGGTTCTGAAACAGGTGTTGCTTGCCCTGATAGGAGATTTTTAGTTTTGCAGGGTATAGCATGGCATAAGGGAGCTCTTGAGCTTGCAGCTTCTTTTTAACTCCGGCGAATTTGCGTCGAGCCTCTTGGACAGAAGGGGTAAAGTCAGGAAAAAAGGACAGTACTGCATTGCCATGGTGTATGGTCCCTAGGTCCCTAGCTCCCTCGCGCGTCGCAACACCGCATCACGGTCCCTGTAGTTCAAAAAACGCGCGATGATGGGCCTTGGCTGGGATCCGGGGGTGGGGGGGAGGGGTGGGAGGAAGGGGGGGGGGGGGGGTCGAGCCGCCAAGGATCTGTGGGCCCTTTCCACTATGAGGTGAGGGGAGAATGAGTCTTTTCCGAACAGATCGATGACAAGTTTTTTAACGAAGGGCTCCATTTTCCCAGTGTTGGTTGTTTCTGCCAGGCCCAAAATGCGAACGTTATTGCGGCGAGACCTCGCCTCCAAATCCTCATTCTTGTCTGCAATTATTTTAAGCAGCTTGTCAATCTGAGTGACCTGCTTAGAGGAGGATGCAGCCCCATCCTCCAGCGTTGAAATCCGGTCTTCGGCTTCCTTGATGCGCGTGTCGTGTTGCTCCAGCTTAGCCACCACACTGTCCATACGCGCATTGATGGTGTCAATCTTGGAATCTATGGTTGAGAGGCTTTGTTTCATGCCCAGCAAGAGGGTTTTCCAATCCTCCTCTGGCGGGGCCAGCATGGTGGGGCTGCCTCCGTCCTCCGGCGTTGTTTTGGATGTTTTTCTGGTCTCAAACGGTATTTTAGACTGCCTTGCGTCGCTACGGCCCATGTCTCTTCTAGGCATCCGCGACGCAGTGGAGGCAGTTGCCGCCAGGTTTTAAGAGGGTTAGGTAGATGGGGGGGGGGGGTGTTGGCACCGTGAGAGCCTTAGAACCAGGCGCAAGCTGTATAGCAGCCTAGTCGCTTAGCCCCAGTCCGGCAGGGAGGCGAGGGCTAGGGCCGAGGTGTCGTAGCCAGAGCAGAGGGGCAAGTGGTGGTCGCAGTCTAGACGTAGGCCGTGGCGTTTCAGCCGGAGGATCGGAACACAGTTTCTAGGGCCTCTTATGTAAGAGATTGAAATGCAATTCCCCCGCACTCTCTGGGGAAACACTGTGCGGCAAGATGTCAAAAGCACAGGATGTGGTCACCCCGCGGACCGATGTCCCACACGGGGGCCACAAACCGCGCCGGGGTTGAGCGCCTGGAGGCCGGAGTGTACACACCCCGCACCCGGTGCAGGAGAAGGCCCAGGTCAGCAGTCACAGTGGCCCAGCATGGGGGGGATCAACAAGCTCTCCAGCGAACTGGCAGCAAAGGTCAAGGAGGGCAGTGGTGCCCGCACCCTCCCCACCAGAGGCAATCAGCCGGGCTCAGAGCCGGTCCCCACAGGCCCTATAGGCCGCGCCACGTGGGGAGCTGGGTAGGCGCCCGGAGAGCTCACGCGCCCGCAGCCTCCCACAGGTTCCGATCAAAAAAGCAGGGCCCAGGAGCGATGCAACGGCAGGCAGCAGGCTCCGATCATCCCGTCTGCGCTCCCCGCAGTCCAGCCCCCGCACTCCCCTGACCGCAGAGCACGCCCGGCGGCCTCATGCGGGGAGCGCGCGCAAAGTCCGGCCGGTCTCAAATGCAGAGCGTTCTTTCCCCCCCGGCACCGCTCACCGCTACAGGGGGGCAGGCAGGTCCAGCGTTGGTTCCGTTTACGTTCCGCCGACTCCCTGCCACGGGTATCTGCAGCGCCGGGAGGGAGAGGCAGGTCGTTCTCCGCCTCGCGAGCAGGCCCCCGATCCCCGGAGTTGCCTGGCGCAGCAGTCCGCCTCAGGGTCACAGGCACACCCGGGTGTCGGCGCAGCGCGGGTTTATACAGCAAGTATTTCCGCCCCAGAACGTCCGTCAGCCACAGGAATGGTACAGCTGGATTCAGCGCGGCGTCACCGACACTTTGGGAAGGTGAGTGTCGTGGTCTATCTGGTCAGGATACTTGTAGGAGGGGTTATAGTGCCCGTTCAGGCAGGAGCCTCACTCCAGTGCGGCCATCTCGGTCTGGCGCCACCTAGCGCCCCGACTTGTAAATTGCATTTTAACACACATGTGTACTTTCAAAAATCTGGTGCATTTCTTCTTAACACGTGTTTTTGGATTATATATATATGTAGGGACCAGTGAAAAAATGTAAGAGACTTGTGGAGATAGTAAGCGAGAGATGGGAGTAAGAGAGGCAGAGCCAGCGAGAGAAGGATAGAGGCTGGGTAAAGATGAGAGGCAAGTGGAGAGGACATTTGGATGTAAAGGCACGGAACCAGCAAGAGACATGATGAGCCTGGTCATAGGGAAAAGGGCAGTGGCAGTGCTTTAAATGTACCAGTACTCACAGGTACATAAACGCATTTCATGTTTTTGATATGTGCTACAACTGGTAGTGAGGGAGATAATACAGACCCCCGAACCAACAACAGTCGAAGGGGATCATTCCGACAGAACCAACAAGGGTCCAACAATAATTTTTTAGGAAGAGGACAGCGAAACCCAGCGGCAAAGTGAGATACAACCAGCCTTGGGAAATGTCAACCCGACGTCAAAACTACCAAAACTAACACCCTCTCTTATATTCAATCTCTCAAATAAAGTCCTCACAGAAGAAGAAGAACGCGTCCTGCAAAAAGGACTCTCATTCGTCCCAACTAAAAGAACGGATTTTGTCAAACTCAAAACAGAAACAATTGAGTTCTTTAGAAAAATCAGGTTAAAAACTTTTTTCTCAGAAAATCCCATAGAGCCAGGAACTGAAACAACTGGCCTGAGAAATAAATCCACTTTTTGCCCTCCTAACCATAAAATACCCAAAGAAATCATAACTTTCGAACGAACTGTTTTGTCCGCAATCTCAGAAATGGAGAAAAAGAAAAACTGGATTAAACATAACAACGAAATCTGAATCCATGGCACTAACCACCTTGAAGAAAGACACATCAGTTATCATCAAGCAAGCTGACAAAGGGGGATCCATTGTGGTTTGGGATCCTCTGCTATACATCGAGGAGGTCAACAAACAACTAAGCGATATCAACTGCTACCGGAAGATCAATAAAGACCCCACATCGGATCTAAAAAACGAACTACACTCAATTATTGATGAAGCATCCCAACAAGGCTTTCTTGGCAAAAAGGAATCAGAATATTTAAAGATCAAATACCCAAGAATTCCCCTATTTTACATCTTGCCAAAAGTCCATAAAAATGAAAAAACCCCACCTGGACGTCCCATCGTTTCAGGGTGTGAATCATTAATGGAGCCAATATCCAAATTTGTGGACTTTTTTCTAAAGCCTTTTTTACCAAATGTAAAATCATACATAAGAGACACGATGGATTTCATCAACAAATTGAGCGAAATAGATTTTGACAAGAACAACCATTGGATGGTAACGATGGATATAACATCCCTATATACTCAAATACCACAAGATGAAGGTCTGGAAATTCTCAGACAAATATTGGACACAAGAGATAAACCACAAAAGATACCAACTGACTTCATCATCCGACTTGCTGAATTTGCTTTGAAACGCAACTATTTCAACTTTGATGGGGCCTTTTACTTTCAAGTGGGGGGCGTAGCAATGGGTTGTCCATTCGCCCCTGAACTAGCAGTATTGTATATGTCCACCTACGAAGAGAAATTTGTCTATGAAAACAACCCTTTTAGCCTATGGATAAATAATTGGAATCGTTATATAGACGATGTCTTTTTTGCATGGACAGGTCCAGAAGACGAATTGATACATTTCCATAACTGGCTAAATAATAGAATCAAATTCAGCCTCAATCATTCAAAGAGCAAAATGCCCTTTCTAGATGTGGAAATTTATCCATCAGAGGATGGAGGGCTAATCACCACTCTTTTCAAAAAAGAAACTGATCGTAATAGATCATTACATTTCTCCAGCAATCACCCCCGCAGCCTTAAGGAAAACCTTCCTTACGGACAATTTCTACGGATCCGTAGAAACTGCCAACAAAAAGATGAATTTATAAGGCACTCAGAGAAATTGACAGCCAATTTGATGGAACGAGGCTATCCAAGAAAACTACTCAAAAGAAGTATGAAAAGAGCATGGTAGACACCACGAGAATGCCTCCTAGAGAAGAAAATGAAACAAAAAGCGGATCGAATGGTACTCGTCACAACATATTGCCCCAATTCAAATTTGTTAAAAAAAGCAATTAAAAACAATTGGCACTTGATAAAAAACTTAAATGAGGAATTTACCAAAGCTTCTTTATTTGCATTTCGCAAAGAAGCAAGTATAGCAACTAAACTCATAAGAGCCGCAATGCCAATAAAAGAACAAGTCACTTTAAGAACTATGATTGGCCTACCACCGATCCAAGGCCACCATAAATGTGGCAATTGCAATTGTTGTGCGACCACAGAAGAAGGTACTATTTTTAAACATAAGGCAATCTCATGGAAACATGAAACATTCACCAATTGCAAGTCACGCTACGTCATCTATGGAATAACATGCCCGTGTGATTCATTGTATATTGGCAAAACCAATCAAGAGATAAAAACACGAATCCAACAACACAAATCAAGGATAAAAAGGAAGGTTCCGAACGCACCATTGGTACAGCATTGGCAATTAAAAAATCACACAGAAGCTGAGATACGGTGGACTGTGATAGCCAAAGTCGAGCAGGATAAGAGAGGTGGTGATCTGGAGGCTAAACTATCAAGATATGAGGCAATGATGATTGTTAGATTTAATTCAGCAACAGAAGAACTTAATGAAATTTCGGAAATGTACAAACTGTCTTAAAAGTAAGGAAAAATTATGCATTAAGTCAGGGACTGACTGAAACAAATGTTTCATTGAAAAAACTAACGATGTCTACTAATACCATATGGTTTCTCAGCCCAAACAAGTATACCAACTACATTATCGATCTTTGAACCCGTTACAAAATGGCACCGAAGACCATCAAACAAGCAAACACTAACGAGCAGGAAATTTCAAATATTTAATTTAAACATTGAAGCACGCTTGGACCATCTTATATAACACACTGAGAATATAGTTGTCCGATGAATCAGAGCCAAGTAAAACCGAAAGAACCATTCAAGATTGCGCTACCCGGAAGAACGGGATATATCGCAATCAGACGCCGAGCTAAGTCGAACGAGTGACCGTGAAGGAGCAGACCCCCAGAAGCCGGCGAGTATCGGTGACAGCCCAGAAATAAGGTAAAAGCACAAAAAGAGCGTGAGAGAATCACTCGAGTGTTGAGTGAATAACATGATAGTTCCGAATTACGTTCCCAAGTATATAAACGTCCGCCTGTCATTACAGGGCTCCATCGTTCGTTCCAAGCCGGCGGACATCAATGGCCCCTCTGAACTAAGGTAAATACAACATTGGCTTGGTAACAAGTGTTTACATCCGAGAACTTTCACTATCAAGTGTGATCCAATAGACAAAAAACGACTGTTTGCCATTTCAGGGCTAACATTGAAACAAACCCCTAATTACCCGGTGGTAAAAAGAAAACCATCAGGTAAGAACCGAGTTCGATAATGGTCGATTGAAGGCTGACACAAAGTCATTTTTTCTAAACATTTTTTCTAAACATACTTCCCCATGCTCTATTGCAGGGTACACCCTAACACCAAGATACATCGGTGAGTAAGAATGGTAGAGTGAGAGTATATGCATTGTACATAGACCTTGCTGTATAGCCCGGCTGAGCTGTATATGTTTTTAAATATCATTTAGGTTGTCCCGCGCCGTGAGCCGGAGTAATTCTACAAATTGAATTGTGGTACATGCTAGAGGTAAGAGACGTAGAGGTGGATGTTGAGCCACCTAGTGAATTCTGATATGATTGAAAAAAACACACATAACACGGGCCCCCTTTTCATTTTTTCAGAGTTTGGTCCTGATGAGAACTCAAGACTAGGAAGAGTTCGAAACGCGTAGACCTTTTGTTTGCCAATGTCATAAGAACATCAATTAAACAAATGAAAAATTTCTTGGTGAAACATAAAATTAGTTGTCATCTATAATCTATGGCATTACATAAGAAAAAGTGTTTTTTGTAAAAATTATGAATAATTGTACATAGTAACTGTGGGAGTGTATGAGAGTGTCTGACTGTGATTCACAAGTGACTATGTATGATTGTTGGAAGGGGAATGTTTTACTGTAGAGAATATTTTGTATATATTATATGTTACAAGTTTGTTGAAATGTAAAAATTTGATGAAAAAATGATCAAAAAATATAAATGAAGTTAAACTAAATAAAACTCAGGATTTATTCAAGAAACTCAGATCCCCTCACTTTATGTTTCATTCAACTGTGAGATGACAAGTATACGGTGAATTGATAAAGGCAGCATTGGCGTTTTTCTATTGTGTACAACTGGTACAGAAGCCAATATGCACCATCATATTGTTCCCTTAGCCCCACCCCTAGCTCCTCCCACTTGCCATACCTCTAACTTATTTTAATGAGTACCTGCACTTATTTTTTCCCATTAAAAGCACTGCATCAGACTCACTATTATTGTCAAGGATGTCACTGGATGGACCCACCCTGCAGTCGGTATCTGTCTATGGACAACGTTTTAAGCTACTTTGATAGGGGTTGCACAAGGGTGGGGCCGAAGGAGGCACAATTACGAACTAAATTATCAAAATCATGTCACACGGTCACACCAAGCAATCTGAAACCTTGGCAGCTATGAAAGAGGGGTGGGCATCACTTCACATAACAAAGCTTTGAAGACCATGCCCATACTTACATATTTCATAAAAGTATCTATAGGAAGTATGTGTTTTATTCTATTGCTATTTAATTGCTGCCCTTGTACAATGCTGCTTGTATGATAAACTCGTGAATTTTTGATAGAATAATGTATTGACTAATAAGGAAAAAGGCGAAAATAATGCTAATTAGGCAAAAATAAAAGAGAAGGAGCATGTTAAAACAAGGAGAATAAAACAAATCACTTTAACCATGTGGTGGCTGTTGTCCAAGTCGGGATCATGCAAATAAATGAATGTGATGGGAAAAGGTTTATCTCATGGACTGTTGTGAACGTAGTCGGTAAAGGTGCACTGCAGGGGCCACCTTATTATTCATAAGCAAATGTTGGAATCTGGAATGTAAGACGTTTCAAGTAACTACTAATATCAGCCTCAGATGCCACCAAATAAAAAGCGGACATCTCTAAAACAGATCACGTGGCTCTTCTAAGAATGAATACCAAGAAGAGCAAGGACTAGCGTTTAGACTGCAGAACCATAGGACCCTAAACCGGATGTGATGGTCCTAACACAGAGCTAAACTGCCTTAGGCCTGTACCATAAATTAATCAGTCAGCCGACTCACCTACACAAATAATTAAGGGAGTAGTACGCTTTAAGATTACACATTAAAATCTACTTTGCACTTATGTAACTCACATCTATAATATATGAAACCTGTGGTGCCCATGCATTGCCAAGAGTTCGGATTGCTAGGTGTGATATTTTCATAAATTTATTGTAATCATGAGTCCGCCGCCACAGACATTTGCACCAGTTTTAGTCCTTTTCGAGTGTCTCATTGCTGACTGCTCAAATGGGTGTAATTACACACACATTGTTTTTATTAGGTATATCATGAGTGCATGTAAGCCCATTATGAGATTTACCAAACTGGATTTTGCTTTGGGGTTGTGCTAAAAAAGTGGCGCAATACCAATGCAACATCTGGGCCTCAACTAATTTTAAAAAAAATTTAAAACCCTGCCACAAAGAAATTGGCAACAAGGAGAAGCATGTTAGTAGATCTTTTATGCTTAATTGGTTACAAAGTCTGCATTTCCTAATATTTTTATAGGGTTAAGGCATCTGCTTCAGAGGTGCCCAGTAACTATCAGGGAATAACAATTGGTGAGATAACCCTGGAGGTTAAAGTATTTCTTGGAGAAATTTCTGTTTTTTGTAGTCTCAGATCTGACTCGAAGTAGTATAGAAGGTTAATGTGCCTGCAAAGCACATCATGTAATATGCAGGTGACATATTTTGTTTTAATGTAGCTAGGTAACGTTACTAACACAGACAGATCCTTTTGTTACTTGCAGTTTATAAATAGTAAGCCTTTTAATATAGCACAGTGAGCTATGTAGGATATGTGACTGCTACTACTTTTAACCCTCACTGACTCATGCAACAACACATCTTGTTCACTGATTTACACGCTTGCATGATTTATTTTCAATCTGTATGTGTTATTAAAATCACTCTGACACTCTGCATTTGGATGTGTAGCGTTATAAAAGAAAGTAAAATAGTACTATTTAAATTGTGTGTAAATACTGGGACAGACCAACACATCTGAGATACTTTCAGTACATGCACTTACATAAAGGGGCCTAACAAAGTCAAAAGCATGCCTCTTAAGTACCTGTGAAGAGATAACCAGCTGTATGCTTTTGTCTCCGTTGTATTTACATTTAAGTGTGATGTTCCAGGCCACTCGATCAAAAGGAGGCCTAATGGCCCCTTAACTGAGCTGCGCTCTGACAGCTGGGACGTGATGTGACGCCCCCCTCTGTATGGTACTCAATGTACAGGCTGTGTCAGATAACAAGACAGTGGGGGTTAAAAGGTGTAGGAGTCGCATGCCCTTCTTGTCTCACTTTATTTTATTGCAATTGAAATGGAGCAGACTACAAGCTAACATTTTGAAATTGGATGTATTTATCCGTTATTCTTTTTATTATGAATATCTTTTTCTTATTCTTTCAAGCCTAAAGATGAAGCGAATAAAAGAAAGCGGTGCAGCCTTTAGAAAAAAGAAAAAGGCTAGAGAGGAAGAATTAAAAAAGTATGAAGGTTCACTACTGAAATACCTCAGTCACGAAACAGAAAGTACTAGTACTACTACTACTACTGTTACTGAAGCAGCAACTACTAGTACTACTACTGAATGAATGAATGAATGAAATGATCTTTATTCGGATTCTGAGAAATCCATAAAAGTACATACAGGATGAATCTTTTTAAAATACATAAAAACATATACAAAAGTTAAAAAGAAATTGTTAAAATACATCCCAAACAGACATGAGCAGCATAAATGACATAAAGTGCACATTACATGAAATGGTATCATAAACAGTGTTTCCATACAGGTAATAAAATCTCTATACAATTTATATTTAGAGTTTAAAGTGCGTTATGCATCCGAAGATCGTTATGCATGTTCCATACTTGCCCTCAATTTTACACAGGCTTTTATGAAGCAGCTTATGGTTAGTATAACATCATCGGTTGGTAGCATTTGCAAGAATTTCAATGCCAATTTAAAGTCTCTTAGATTGTATTTTCTGAAAATTGGCAATAGGTAGTGACGGATGTACAATTTATAGTGGCCACAAAAGATAAAATAATGCAGTAAGCTTTGCTTCCCACCGACAGAACACGGGCATTCAAGCTCTTCTAGATTCTTATTATAGCCGAGTGGAAAGCTCAGTAAATTTACAATACTGCCATCACGGAACCTAAATAAGAGGCTCCGGTTCCATCTTCCTATCGGTAGAGACAGATATCTACAGGGTTTGTAAAATTCATTTAAAACAGCATTACTAATCGCAGTTAGTGGAAGATATTTGATAATAGCTGGTTTCATTAATTCAATTCTCATGCGTTCCTCTTTGTATGACTCATACAATGCCCGTTTTACAATATTCTTATGGGCGGGCACAATGGTGTTTGGCGAGCTAAACAGGGAACCATGTCCAACACTAATTAAGCTATTCTTGACCGCATTTAGCCAAGGTATGAGGTTGGATCGTTCATGGGATAAACAATCTGAAATTATGTTACGGGTCAAGGAAGCCGCTGGATTTGCCCATGTTTTTAACCAAAAAAGCGTTGGCCTTGACCTTATAAAATCAGCTATATATGGCAACTTAAGTTCTTGGTGACAAATGAAGATGGACGTACAAGGAATGCCACCCAATACCTTCCTGCAAAATCTATTTTCCTCTAGCTGCAGGGGCAGACTATTACAATAACCCCACACTTCGGATCCATACGTCCCAGTTGGCACACATTGGGTACGATAAATATTTAGCAAGGGGGTGATCACATCAGCCGTTCTCGGTTGGCGAAGAGATAAGATTGAGTTGATTGATTTGCCAATCTTATTTCTTGCGTGAGCGGTGTGATGTTGCCACGAGCCAGTATTGGAGAATAATAACCCTAAATAGGGGAAAGTGCTTGTGCATTTTAATTCATTTTCACCACTTTTAATTGAAAGAATGTTGTATCTTTTTAAACCACAATTCATGATAAATGATTTTTTAAAATTGGTATTTAAACCTAAGTCAGACATAAAAACAACAAACCCTCTGATTAATGAGCGCAACGCATTTGGGGTACGCCCCATCAATACAGCGTCATCCGCATAAAGTAAGGTAGTGATAGGGGAACCATTAATAATTGGAACATCCTTGGTGTTCTTGCTCAGGGCAGGGCTCAGTCCATTAATATATAAAATAAAAAGTAGAGGGGCGAGTACACAGCCCTGCCGAACTCCTCTTTGGATGGAAATGTTACCAGATAATTCGCCTTCATTGTTGATGCGCACTTTTGCCTTAAGATCCCTGTGTAAATATGAAAGAAAATATACTAATGAATCGTCTAAACCATATTCCAGCAATTTTGACCATAACCTAGAACGGTTAACGAAATCAAAAGCGGAACTCAGATCCATAAAGCCTAAATAAAGTGGGGACTTTTTGACAATAATATATTTGGCCATAATTAGGTTCAGGTTGAGACACTGCTCAACCGTACCCACATTACTTCTAAACCCCAGTTGGCTGCAGTGTAACACATTATTGTCCTCGGCCCAATCCCTTATTCTCTTAAATAGTACCCTGCCAAGGACTTTTAATGTATTGTCGATCAGCGAGATCGGACGGTAACAGGCCGGATCGGCCCTGTCACCTTTCTTGAATATTGGTACGATAACGCTGTTCGACCAGGTTTCGGGGATGGAGCTGTCGGTCAAGTGATTAAATAAGTTACATAATAGGGGGGCCCAGAAATTAATTTCCGATTTGATCTGGTCAATAGATAGACCATCAGGGCCAGGGGCTTTATTGCTGGCGCTGTCAGAAATTGCATCCTCCACCTCAGATATTGAGAAGTTCAATTGATCAGCATTATTTAAGGACAATATAGGATCTATGCTAGGGGCAGCTGTGTTGTAAATTTTGGAGAAGTGCTCCACCCAGTCCTCTCCATTTATGTTACAGTTAATTGGTCGGATGTTAGAACCAAGGGACCTGAGTGATTTGACTTCTCTCCAGAACCCCGCGGTGTCTTTTAATGAGGCAGTCCGCGTTAGTGACTCCCAATGATTAACCACTAGAGCCTCAGTTCTTGTCCGTAGGGCGCGTTTATATTTAGCTCTCAAGTCTCTCACTAGGTTGGAATCCCTAGGCTTTAGTTGTAAGGCCGCCCTCAGTTCCCTATTGGCTTTAGAACACGCGGAATCAAACCAGCGTGGGCTGTGATCTGTAATGGGCCTAGATGGTTTGGAGGATTCCCTTCTCACTGCCCCACAGAGATTGCCAAATGCCCCAATCAATACTTCATCAGTACTCTCAAGAGACAGACAAATGTCTATTAACATTGGATGCTTTCTGATTACCTTGGCTAGAATAGCTTTGTTATTCGCCCCTTTCCATATTAGTCTTAGTCTATCAGTAGACAATACCAAATTTTGTGGCCCACTCTCAGCCTTTGATGCAGCCTTTCTTGTCTGAGGATGGTCTAGATGTATTCTAAGCGGATAGTGGTCACTGTATGTACTACAAATAACCTCAGCTTTACGAATTATATTACACAGAGATGGGCAGAGAAATATATAATCAATCAATCGTGGAGGCGCAGCCTTGGCCTATATAGGTGGGAGCAAATTTAGTTTCAGCACTAGTTCCAGCGATTTCCATAGCGTTCACTAGGTTACGTGAGGCTAGTATATTCTTCAATTCCTCACCATTTTGACATGGAGCTCTGGTGCGATACATATGAGCATTAAAATCTCCCCCTATGCAGATACCATCGTAATGACCATACTTCAAACCTTCAACGATATCATCAATAAAACTAAACAAAGACAAAAAGTTTCCGTTGGGATGGTTAACAAAATCATTATTATAAAAATTAATTATACATAAAATCATCCTATTAATGTATTTTACAGCCATAAAACATTTGCCTGGTGTAGGGATCAATTTGGTTTGTACCCCCGGTTTTATCTTGGACCAAATAGATAGCCCCCCGCTTGGCCGTCCCATGGATGAGGCTAAGGCCTTTGAGTTATAACAGCAGAAGCCCTCCATTGTGGGGTCAGTTAAACACCAAGTTTCCTGGAGCAACAATAAATCACAATTAGTATTCACCCAGTCAAGCCATTCTTTGATTTTCAATTTGGAATTAAGACCCGCTATATTCCAACTCACAACAGAAAATACAAAATCCGAGGACTTATGATTCGTAGATTGGCCTCCTCCAGGAGTCCCTGTCAGGGAGTTTATATCTACCTGGTTTCCGTTGGTAACAGATGAAAAGGAGACAACTGAGTTGGCTGGCTTAATTAGAGGGGGTCAATCCAACATGTCCAAACCTGACAAGGGTGCAAATCTATTGAATGTATTAAAAGGGAAAGCAACTGGCTGGAAATGCATAGCTGGTGGCTGAGGGTACCTAGGTGGAGGGTAGAAATGCATGAATGGTGGTTGGAATTGCATAGGTGGCTGTCTGTAAAAATAGCTTAAAGGTAGCATGGTTGCGACCGTGGGAATGGTTGAGCAGTTACCACTTATATTAAGCAAATGCCTTACAGTTCCAGGATTTTTAAAATTAAGAACTATGCAATCTCCATCCTTGTCTTTAGGTAGTGGTCCAATCCAAGGCACCCTACGGGCTGATATTATTTCTCTTGATATGTCATATCCGACCCCTTTGTGTTTAGTTAGCCAGTCTATACATTTGTTTCGCAGTTGAACCCAGGTTTCCCCCTGATCCTCCCTCAGCACTGGTACTCCTGCCAAAATCAGAACAAACGGGCAGGCGTCCGGTGGTAAGTGTAGAGGACGCGCCGGCCCTTCATTTTTACGGGGCTTATTTGGCCTTACTTGGGTAGAACCTATGTTATCGTTTGCAGCTGATGTTGTTGCATTAATAGGTTGGGTAGGGCGGTCATCCTTAGTGGTTACGCTTTTATTAGTGATGGCGGCCAAAGGAGTAAATTTCCTTGGTGCAGGGGTAGGAATGGTTTTGGCAGCTGTACTAGATTTTGCACACTTAACCCCTGAATTAACAGTTCGTGGTTGGATTAGAGGTTGTGTGATGGGCGATGATGATAACGGTTCCAGATTTTTCATTCCCTTATTCAATGTAATGCAAGCAGCCTGTGTTTTAGGTGGAAGGGTGTTGCTTAAGGATTCAAGGTCCTTCAAAAGACGGTCGGCTCTAATTTGGTCCAGACTAATAGACCCCTTCCTTTTGGCTTCAACGTTTTTGACCAGGTTGTCTAATCTGTCCAATCTTTTAAAAACATTATTAAATTGATTGATCATAAGTTTCTCCACTCGGTTAAAAATAGTGTCTACTATAGTTTCGATAAGGTTTCCGTTCTGTTTGGAGAAATTATAATTGTCTCCCATTAGTGTTGTTTGGGTCCAAACAGTATTATAGTTCCCACCAGGGTGAGTAATGGGCGAAAAAGAAGTACTATCTATATCCACTGAGTCTTTTTCCTCCATGGGTACAGTTGCCACCCCCAAAGATTTTTGTTTGTTCCATAGGCTTTGGGGAGTAGGTTGACTCTTGTTTAGTAAGGGTTGTTTTCTTTTATTATCATTTTGCTTAATGATACTTCTTTTCCTTTTACCCCTTCCTGGTTTGTTACTGCAGGGCTCCGTAACATCCAGGGTGATGACATCCCCATGGGAAACAGGTGTACAAATGGGGATGGTTTCTTTAGACAGAGGTGCCAGTTGGCTAACAGCCACGGTTCTTAAGGGGGCAGAGTCTGTAGCTATGTATGTGACAGTGTTTTCATCTTCCGACACAGTAGGCACAGCTACAGGTGGAAGTGGTGGCTTGACCACTGTGATCTCGGGGGTAATATGGATGTTTCCAGGGGCACTCGATATGTTGTTGGTAATATAAGAGCCCATTGAGAACCTCCTCTCCGTCTCTACAATTTCATTGAAAGCAGTTTCAATTAGTGTTTCAAAAGATGTGATAAGGGAGACTGAGGCAGAGGTATCAGCATCCTGGGAGGAAATATCGATGTGGGTGTTTACAATAATAGGATCACCCATGTTTGTGCATGAGTATGACACTTACGGTTGAGGAGTTCTTAGGGGGGTGGCCCGCCCAACCACAGTCGTCCACGGACGGCCACAGACGGCCCGCCCTCTGCACGGCCACAGACGGCCCGCCCTCTGCCCGGGCTCCGCCCGGCGCCGTCCGCGCGCGTCCGCGACGCGGGGGGAGCTCCTCGCTTTTGAGCACCTCCTGGTGCGCGGGACAGGAAGTGGCGGTGGTATCCGGCCGCTAGGGATGCTGGGAACCGTAGTTCCTCCCCTCGGCAGCCAAGATGGTGTGAGGCGCCGTCAACGGGGATCACAAACGGCGTCAGGAGCCCAGCACCCGACAGCAGCAAACACAAAGATTCAGCAGTGCCCAAGGGTAGGTGTAGACACGCTCCAAGCAAAAAGTCCCCGCTCCCCCGAGGGAGCTCCTCGCTTTTGAGCACCTCCTGGTGCGCGGGACAGGAAGTGGCGGTGGTATCCGGCCGCTAGGGATGCTGGGAACCGTAGTTCCTCCCCTCGGCAGCCAAGATGGTGTGAGGCGCCGTCAACGGGGATCACAAACGGCGTCAGGAGCCCAGCACCCGACAGCAGCAAACACAAAGATTCAGCAGTGCCCAAGGGTAGGTGTAGACACGCTCCAAGCAAAAAGTCCCCTACTACTACTGATACTGAAGCAGTTTCTGATTTTGAAGTCAATCCATCATCAAAGTCAAGTGATCCTTCAACTTCAACAAGTGATAAGGGGTCTGATGGACAACAAATTCCAGCTGTTGACTTAAAAGATGTTGGTCTTCGGCCAAGTAAGAAGATTAAAGATGACACACGTATCTTGCTGGTACAACAAGGGTTGTCTGTGGTTCAACATCTAGATTCTGATTTTGGTGAAACAGAAAGTACTAGTACTACTACTGTTACTGAAGCAGAAACTACTAGCACTACTACTGTTACTGAAGCAGTTTCTGATTTTGAAGTCAATCCATCATCGAAGTCATGTGATACTTCAACACGTGATAAGGGGTCTGATGGACAACAAATTCCAGCTGTTGACTTAAAAGATGTTGGTCTTTGGCCAAGTAAGATTAAAGATGACACACGTATCTTGCTGGTACAACAAGGGGCGTCTGTGGTTCAACATCTAGATTCTGATTTTGGTGAAGTCATTCGTGAGGGTGCTTTGATCAAAGGACAAACCAGAAAACTTACACGTGAGTAGTTTTTTCAAACTCTGCCAAATAATGAAAAAATTTTGAGGTCATGGTTGGTGTACCCTCCTTCAAAGAAAGCTCTTTACTGCTTTTGTTGTAGACTATTTGCTGACAGAAGTCATTCGAATTTTGATTCTGCAGATGGATTCAACACGTGGTGGAAACTGAAACCCAGAATTTTCTAACATGAATCTAGTGTTGCCCACGTTCGATGTTTCACACAATGGAAAGAGTTGGAGATTAGAATCCGATGTGGAGCTACAATTGATAAAAAGGCACAAGAACAAGTTGAAAACGAAGTAAAGAAGTGGAGGGAGATACTTTCAAGATTGTTGGATATCATTAGATTCCTAGCTAAACAAAATTTGGCTTTACGGGGTCACCGAGAAAGAATTCATTGCAAGACTGATGATGAACCTGAATCAACAGGAAATAGAGGAAATTTTCTAGAATGAGTTCATTTGTCGGCAAAATACCATCCAGTGCTACGTGAGCATACTGTAAGAATTAAGCTGGGAAAAAAGTATGCTAAATCATATATGTCGCCTACTATTCAGAATGAGTTTATAGAAATTTTGGGAGAAAAAGTAAGAAGCAAAGTTATCGAGCAAGTGAAAGAAGCAAAGTATTTTTCTATGATGTTCGACAGCACCCCTGATATTTCTCATAAGGATCAGATGAGCCAAGGTTTACGCTACGTTATGATCAATGGAAATAAAGTGATGGTTGTGGAATCATTTGTCGATTTCATTGAAACTAAAGGTAAAAACGCTGAGAATATTTCAACTATGATTTTGCAGAATTTAGAAAGCAACGGAATTGATATTGATATGTGATGGCTGGTCAACATACTGGCGTTCAAAGACGCATCAGAGAAATTAATGGAAAAGCAGAATTTGTCGCATGTACAAATCACTCGCTGAATTTGGCTGGTTTACATGCAGCTTCTGTTGCTGTGAATTCTGTTACTTTTTTTGGGACTGTGGAGCGTTTGTTCACGTTTTTTTTCTTCCTCGACCCATCGATGGGATATTCTGACTTCAGTCACTGGTCAGAATGTCAAGCGTGTAATAGAAACTCGGTGGAGTGCACGTGGAGATGCTGTGAGTGTTGTAAAAAAGAATTACTCAAAAATCTTAAGTGCTGTAGAACGTTTAACTGGTGAAGAAGAAAATAGAGTTACCAGGTCAGATGCTGGTGTGCTGCTTGTTGCTTTACAATCTTTTTCCTTCCTGTGCTTTCTTGGACTGTGGGAATCTATCCTTGTAGAAATTAACGACACTCAGGTCTACCTCCAAACCAAAGGATTGAATATACAACAATGTGACATAAAGCTAAATTCTTTAAAATTATTTCTAACTGAAAATAGGTGTGAATTAGTTAACAAATCAGTAGCTTACGCCAAAGAAATTTGTGATGATCTTGGGATAGTCATGGATCGTCGGTGTAGAAAGAAGAAACAAATGGCAGGTGAAGAATCACGAGGTGCTGAATTGTCATACGAAACTGAGTTGAGGAGAGAAATGTTTTCTTCACTGGACAGAGTGATCCAAGAAATCACCACAAGATTTCAACAACTTCATGTTCTTGCTGAAAAATATGCTTTCCTTACTCCATCAAATCTTTTGGATGATAAATACGAATGTCAACTAAATCATTATCATGATGACATTAACGAGGAAGAGTTCCTGGTTGAGAGAAAAAGACTTCAGAGTTTTATTTCTGTTGCTGCTACGCAACACGAAACAGAGACATGGAAGGACAGTCCCCTTAAACTTTTGCAGTTTATACTAACATACAGTCTTGAGAACTCCGTTCCAAATATTGTAATACTACTGCGAATTTTCCTTACAATTGCTGTAAGTGTTGCTAGTTGTTAAAGGAGTGTTTCTAAATTGAAATTGATTAATAATTACCTAAGATCTTCAATGAGTGCCTTACGTTTAAGAAATCTTGCCATACTGTCTATAGAACAGCAACTGAGTGATGAACTAGACTTTGATGATGTCATCGATGATTTTGCTAATAGAAAAGCAAGAAAAATAACAGTTTAGAAATTTTGGATTTAAGTTTTACTTGAAAATTCAAAATGGTGTTTTCTTTTACTTTCCTATACATCATTTTGAATTTTTTGTTGTAATTTTGATGTGTATTAAGAGGGGCTGCAAACTAAAACAATATTTTTTATATTATTACAAGGTCGAAGAATAAAGCCATATTATGCTCATGTGTTCTTTGTGCTGAGGCTTCTCTGAAGGAGAGATGCACTATTACAAGCTGGTTTTGTGTCCCAAGAGCACACATCTTTTCATTCCCAGGGAGTTGGTTACTGCTGCTTCGATGTAATGACAGGGCGCGACCCCTGGTTGTTGCCTTTGGGCCACCAGAGTGGGCTGTTTATCCAGTCTGTGTTGGCAAGGTGGAGCTGACTGACCCCTTTGTGCTGTGTTTAGATCTAAGGGCGCACACAGTGAGTCAGTCCCTGTGATAATAATTAATTTGCTGTTTTTGAAAGGTAAAGAAACACAGGCTTCGACACTGTTAAGTTGGTTTTGGGTCCCCAGAGCACATCACATTTGTGCAGGTCCCCACTGCTTTAATGGGAGGACTATGATGTATGGTCATTTAATGGTCAGCTGTAGATGGTGGATCCCTGAACAGTGTCATGTATGTGCATTTTTGCACACTTTGAACTATTTTTCCATCATCTCAAGAGTATCCCTAGTTTACAGTATTGTGGCTTTTTATCGTTATTGGTCTTGTGTTAAGTCTATGCATAAAGATACGTATTTTTTATAACTACTTGTGTGGTGGTCCTTTGTAGTGTTCTTCACTGTGTTACTGTGTATGATCATAAATGCTTTACACACTGCCTCTGAGATAAGCCTAGCTGCTCGTGCTACGTTACCACAGGGTTGAGCAGGGGTTATCAAAGGTGTAGCCCCCTTACTCTGACTTAGGAAGAAGGATCCCCACTTGGACAGTGGCCAGCCACTGCCAACTAGAGACCCCCATTTCTAACAAACAACCATTGCGATTTTGAGAGGAGTAAACATCTCAATGCCCATTAGATTCCCCATGTTAGACTAATGTTCTGATTTGTTACCTTTGCCTCAAATTGTAAAGCTCTCTGACATCCTTCGGGTTCAAGTTTGCGCTATATAAAACTTTATAAATAACTAAATGTAACTTTCACGATCGAGGTAACTGTTAGCAGCAATACTACGTGTCTCTCCTCGGAGACTCTGACATCTTTCAAGTGCTCACCGTCCTTTTTCCCCAGCACACCCCCCCCCCCATCCAAGGGGCGGCAATCTGTGGGGTAGCCCCGGGCGCCACAAGCTCTAGCTACGCCCCTGTGCCTCTTACATTACTTGATTGTGAATTTGTACAAGAGTTAATGTGTAAGTGTAGACTGATGTTAATGTCATCCCTCTATTACAGCCAACATGACACCAGATGAGGAGAGGCAGTACAGGATCAGGCTGGAACGATACAGCCACATTCGCCATGTGGCACGGTACTTCTGACGGATGGACAGGCAATATGAACTTACAAATGCAGCTGGGACCTGGAAGTCACCAACTCCACCATCAAAAAGAGGCACATGCAAGAACAAGGCACAATCGTCTGCACCGGATACACAACCAGGACCAGAAGCAGGAGGGTCAAATTCCCCACAACTGGGACCATCCTCATCTCAACAGGCTGGACCCTCTACTCTCCAAACCTCAGGACCTACCACTGATCCCCCAACTGGACCTTTCTCCGCTCCACCCTCTGGACCCTCCATGCTCCCCCCCCCGGGACCTTTCTCCGCTCCACCCTGTGGAACGGAGGAAGGTCCCCACTGCATTGTTCGGCTCTACTGCTCCATCTGGACCTTCCTCCACTGCTCCCCCCTATGGACCTTCCACTACTCCCCCATCTGGACCTTCCACTACTCCCCCGTCTGGACCTTCCACTACTCCCCCATCTGGACCTTCCACTACTCCCCCATCTGGACCTTCCACTACTCCACCATCTGGATCTTCCACTACTCCACCATCTGGACCTTCCACTACTCCCCTATCTGGACCTTCCTCCGCTCCCCTATCTGGACCTTCCTCCGCCCCACCCTCTGGACCTCCTTTGCTCCACCGTTAGGTCCCTCCACTTCTCCCCCACCTGGACCTGCTTTTGCACCCTCAGACATTGAAAAGCTGAACTTTTGACCTAGATTGATAAACTTGATACGGGCCAGCAGGTCTGGAGCCTCAAGCTGGCAGGGGTTCAATTGCAGTTGGTGACCCTATTAAGGGTGGAGGCATCCTTACAGGTTGCCATCAAACAAATGGACCAGAGGTTGTACCCCCCCCCCCCTCCACCATGATCTCCAACTGATGTGTTTTTACGTGCTAATTTTACATATATAGTGTAATAGTAGTTTTACAAAGATTTTAGTATTAGTGTAGAAATAGTTTGTTATCCGTTAGTGTAGTTGTAATGCTTAGTATTAGTTGTAGGATAAGTCATTAAGTTATAAGTAGTGAGTGGGTGGTTGATGTTTAGTAATTGTTTAAAAAATATATCTTTGTTTAGTATGCTAGGTTTAGTTAGTCTGTGTTTAGATATAGTGTATGTGTATCTCACGTTTCATTGTTGCATAGGGGGTGGGAGTTTGATGTTTTAGTGGTCTGTTGTGATGCATGTGTAAGGCAGTATAAGGTATAGTTATTTAGTACAAGTTTAATTGTTAGTGTAGTTGATTTAGTTTAGTGTAGTGTAGGAATTAGCATTTTAGGTATTTATAGTATAGTGGTGTTCAGAATAGCGTTTTTGTGTTTTTACAGATTTGAAAAATAAAGCATTGTTTGTTTTTCTAAACATTATGACTTGCTGTAGGCATTGTAAGTGGTGACATCTGCTTACACATGCTGTGCGCAGACTGCCAATTTGGATCTTATGTCTACCAATATGTTGAAAGTACAAGTAGTCAAATAGGGTCATTGCCAAGCAGCACTTTACTAGTATTGGGAGAACAGTATCTGAAACCACGTTTGTTAAAGTACAGTACCACACATCTTGTAGACCACAGAAATGCACCATTCCTGAGTTTACCAGGCCTTTGACATTTATTGACCATTATTCTGCAATATTATGTGTCTCAGGCCTGTTCGAATGTTGATAGTGTGGGTGTGTCCAAGGTACATTCATGTTCACTTCACATTTCAAAATTTACAAAGTGCCTTAAACATGGTAATGTGTCCTTTAGTCACATCTCACCAGGAAATGTGTAACGTAGTACAAGAAAATTTAGGATGTCTATTGGTAGTCCCTCTCATATTTTCATGTGTGTGCTGTATGATGAGTAACGCCATGTCAGCAAAGTTATGTATCAATGCTTGTAAACACTCCAGATGATATCACAGTAATCTTGCTCATAACAGCCAGCATCACATCACCACACAGTGGCTAATTCTAAGCCCATTCTGCCGCTGCAGTGTCTCCTTTGATATGTGGCAAAGTATCCTTCCAGCGCATCAAAACTACAGGTAGGGCCTCATACATAAGACACCTGTTGAGTAATGTAGGATGTGGTTGTAGGGACACTGTTGGGTAGCAAGTATACACTTTACAAATGTGCAGATTGTTTTGACAACAATATTGTTCACATTATGATGTGCCTTTGATGTCAGCTACCTGGACACCATTCACATATATCTATACCACTGAGATGTTAATGATTGGAGCATATCAAACATTCACCTTGGTTGCAACCCAGAAGTTCAAGACTGCAATCAGATTTGCTTGTACCATTTACACACTTTTACCAATTTTGTAACTGGTTGTCATACCAACATGGGACATCATGCGCTATCTTTGTCATTGCAATTTCTGCCTTCCACACTGTACAGATCACTCAAATAATGGGGACAGAAGCACCATGCATGCTTAACATGTAATGTAATTTTATTGAAACAAGAAACCAAGGAGCAAGGTATGATGGCAGGCCAAAAATTAAGAGGCACTTACAGTAAGGATGAGGATGTCCTGGCACAGAGTAGGCTAAATAAATGTCATGGAACATATAGGTGAGAGTAAGAATAGAGTGTGGATGAATGAACAGTAGCCATCATTTGTGTACATCACAAAGACAGTCCACTGATATGTGAGAGATAAACCATTGATATTGAGAATAAGGAGTATGACATTTTTGGGGTACACGAAAAATACAATACGCACAGGACATTGTCGATTTTGGGTCATGTGGCAATAGGTAATGCTAATGGGAACTTTTCCTAACTACCGGAGTAACATCAACATCTCTTCCTCTGATGTATGTGTTGGCTCAGCTGATTGTATTTTCAGTGGTCCCTTAGACAATGAAGGCATTCACACATCAGGAGCATTTCCCTGGGCCAACAGGTAAGGCAACAATGCACTGAGTAGGACTTGCTGGTTTGCCAGCACTGAAGCTACATCATGTTGGTAGGCAGCCAAGGTTGTGAGGTATGTATCATGTTTCCGCTCCATGGCTTTAAGAATGTTATAGATGGCCCGAGCCTGTTGGCAACCTCAATGGTGCCACTTGTGCTGGGCATTTGCTCATGCCTCTGCCACATGACAACGGATATGTCATCCAGGGCCCGAAACAAGCCACGGGGTGGAGAGTGGGTGCCACTTCGATGGTCTGCACTGCCACAATGTGAGCCTAGACAACTGAGGACTCCCTTTAGGGTGGCGGCCATGCTTTCTATCCCTTTCCGCACCTCCTGTACCAACTGACTCTGCACTTCAACAACAAATTGTTCAAATACATTTAGAGGTTAAGATGTTGTGGGAGGTGGTGTTTGATGGGTTCAAGACAGGTCATATGTAGACACCGCAATGCTGATCGACCTTCTTGTGATGGGAGAGGCTGTTTGAATAGATTGGAACAGTTCCTGGAGGAGGTATTGGTCCAGGCTTGGAACGCTGTCACCCTCCACATGATCCTCTTCATTGACAAGTTGCTGCTCAGGAGTAGGTGTTGCATGCTCTGAAATGTGACACATTGTAAATTGAGGCTCATGTTTGACATCTGTTCTCAAAAATCTACTTTTCTTACTTTTTGTCATCACGTTGTAACTATGATGTAGGTCAACAGAGCAAATATCATGCAACGCATCATCAGATGTGAATTTCAAATGATGATAGCAACATATCCAAGTTGAGTTTGAATTTTCTTTACTCTACCATGGCACATGCCCAGACAGGCCAGCCCTGAAGCAGCGCATGCACCCTTGCACCATGGTGCAAGGGTGCATGCATTGTGGGGGATGCCTATTTGTGTGCAGGAAGGGAAACCTTCCCGCACAAATACAATCACAAGATGCTTTTTCAACTTACATACTATGAGCATGCACAAGAAGAAATTAAGATATTTCTCCTCTTTGTGCCTCCCTTACCCCTCCCCTGGTGAGGCATATGTTTTTTGCAGTGCCTCAGAGTTGCAATTTCTCATTATTCGGAGGCATTGTCAAAAAGACATGGATGTTGCATGGAACACCCCGAGTAGCCCCCATGGAATGCCTTCTTCACGCACTTTCCTGCATGAAGGAGACCCATATTTTTAAGCCCATGAAAAACCACGTAATGTGACTGTACTTGTCCTTATAAATATGCCAGTGGCACCTTGTGCCACCAGTACGTCATAAAAGTTATGTCCTTGAGGCACAATAGTGCCGCTCCTGCATCATAAATGAGGCCCCCTATGTTTGTTGAAGTGTCTTGTTGGATTTTTTGTTCAAATGAGTTCTGTAGTGTATGCACCTACATGTAGCAATTCACAGGGGCAGCAGTGGCCTGGTACTGCACTTCTGACATATGTATTGTAATGTACATGATGGATCTAGAATGGACTGGGCAACATCTGGCTGTCCAGTGTACAAAGCATGTATGTGCCACCTCACTGTTATTGACATACATGACTTCCCTTTGCACAATGCATGTAGCTAATAAGGACTGGTACCTTAGTAAATGCACTGCAGTACATTAGATTATTACGAACATTGCCCCTTGTTGCAACTTACCCTGTGTGTCTTGCAGTTCCTCATGCTCAGCACTGTCCTGGAAGTCCTACCACCAACTCCTCTGAGATGACAGCCACCACTCGCTCCTCCAGGGCATCCAGTTCCTCCTGGTGTGCTGGGCTCCCTCCTCCAGTCTGCATTGTTGCCTTCAGGCTTTGCTCCATTTTCTCTTTTGTCCTGCGCTTGATATCATGCCAGCGTTTCTTCAAATCTGACACTGTCTTCTTCAATTGAGCCACACAGTTGACCTTATCCAATATGAACTTCCAGATGGCATCTTTTTTGTATAACAGCAACTTGAAGGTGACTAATAGCTGATGTTGGTGGTCTGTAACCTCATTGATTAGTACCTAATTCTTACTTCCCTCTTCCTCTTGGTTTCGGCCTGGTCATCCTGGCTAGTATTTGGGAGGTTCTCTTGTCTGCTGGAGTCTCCTTCATGCTCCATGGTACATTTATTTGCCTCCAAAATTGATTTTTGAGGTTGATGCATGCTTTTTTGCCTATTTCCAAATCGTGACGCAACGAAAAAGTGGTGCAAGGCAAGTTTGTCTTGCGTCTGAATACGCGATTCTGACTTATGACACCTTTTCAGCAGTTGCATCAGTTTTTGTTACGTCAAGACAACTACGTCAACTTAATTTTTGAAAAACTTTACTCGTCACTTGCAACATTGTTGGCCAAACCATAAATCTGTCGCATCCATGCCGCAAAAAAGTAACGCATCATGTCGTACCGAACTGTGACTAGTCTGTTCGCCAGCGAAAAGGTGCTCCACTTTTCATAAATGAGGCCCAAAGTATTAGCATAAAGGTCTGCATGGTGAAACTGTACCAAGTGTGTGCTGGGGAAAGGGAATACAAGATCTCATGGATCTCATCCTCCAGAAACCCATGCATAAAGGAGACAGGCGTCACTCACCCTTAAAGGAAAGTCCCTGGTCAACTTACAAAGTAACCACTGCAGTGCAGCAGAAGCCATGTCAGTCAAAACACCAGTCTAGAGTTATGTGAATGTTCAGCATCACAGTTCACAATTCAGCACAATTAAAAATATGGATAACTAAGTGATCTCTGGTAAAAAAATGAGGCCCGCTAAACACAACGGTAGAACTAACCCAAATCACCTTCCAGCTTCCAGGTGATTCCCAACCTACTTCACGGGTAGTGTTACCTGACTTGGCTGAACCCTTCATGAAAATGTCTTCCTACACTGTCTTGGCTCTCCACCTCAGAACCTACAAATGTTTTGTGGCAGAATGGGAGGGTGGCACAAACTAAGTTACGTTTTGACTGTGGGCAGGGCCTCATCCGTCATTCCCTGCTATAGGATTTCTCCTGAAAGGGACACCAAGCAGAAATAGCAGCCCCATTCCTAGCCCTGACTTTCAACCCAAAATGAAACATACCTCATTATCTTGCACTCACACCCTCAAATATGATGAGGGAGCCACATGGGCCAGAGCCACTCCCAAGGCCGGAAGGTGGTTGTTTGGGGGTGGGGGGATGTTTATACATTTATCAGCATTGTCTATTCTGCTTCAGCCTGTTTGTTGCAAGTTCCGGTACACTTGCAGATGACTTGTCAGAAAAAAGATAGGACTGCAGGAGCTGCAGTATAAACTCTGAACGATTTCTTGTCTCTCCTTCAACTGATTGCAGCTCCCTCCATATATTTGTCAAGGCTTAAGAAGGCATTCTGAAAGTTCCACTACGATGAAAACATGGTGGAAGAGGCTCCTTGAGCTTCTAAGCTGAATAAGGGGCAGCCCAATAACCCTGGGACCAAAACTAGACAATGAAAACAGAATAAATAATGGTCGCTAAGGGGGAAGTGTAAGCCTCAACTTCCTCAGCAACCATACATAAACATCACTAAATTGGTTTGAACGCAGATCAAATCAAATGTATTCAATACATTAAAACAATAAGGCTAAAGATATTTGTTTAGAACACATTGTAATGCAATAAGGGGATCCAAAAATACAATGGCGCAGTGAAAGTAAAATGAGTGAATTAAAGAGTGTGAGTGCTGTCCAGCGAGCATATGCACAAAACTCATGGCTGATATGGATACAATTGTTGGTAAACACCACTCTATAGCAGAGTATACTGTTCTACATCCTATTAAAAAACAGTCCACTGGTATCCTTGTTTTAACCCCATTACATTACTTATATATGTCATCATCAGGACGGACAAGGATTTTAGAAGCACCTTAAAACAAAATACCATGTTTCAATAAAGAGAAAAATCATTATTAGTTACAATGGTCAACCTTAATATATATAGAACATACCCAAATGACGTAGTAATCCCATATATAGGCTTAAATTTCAATGGTGCGAGGTAAAGTGGTAGTATTGAACAACAAGCCCTTCGTAGTCTTATGTCTGATGAAGATTTTACAATCAAACCAGCCGATAAAGGTGGGGCGATTGTCATATTAGACACCACCACCTATCAGGCAGAGTGTCTGAGACAATTGAAAGACAGAAAAGCGTACCGTCCTCTTACTGTGGACCCAACAGAAAAAACTGAAACTACCATTACCAACATGGTAGAAGGTTGGATTACATCACAAAAAGCAGGATTCCTGCGCACTGAGCATCCTATCATGCCATATTTCTACGTTCTGCCAAAAGTGCATAAGGTACAGAGACCTCCACCGGGGCGCCGTCTCATCTCAGGAATAGGTTCTATTTTAGAACCTTTGTCTACTTTTGTAGACTATTTTTTGCGCCCTATGGTTAAGGAGATGCCGACCTTCCTACAAGATACCAAAGATGGTCTCCGGCTATTACCTGAGATGGAATTTGATATCACGATAGACCAACTGGTGTCGTTCGACGTAGAATCGTTATACACCTCTATCCCTCAGGATGAAACCTTGGAGGTGATTCCCACGAGGAACCTCAGGAGCACGTCTACCAAGAACAAGGAACAAGCTCAGACCAGCACGGAACCGAGCTCGTTATCAATCGGGGCTCACACATCCTGACTCCAACTGAAGAGAAGGCACTCAATAGAGGCTTAGGCTTTGTCCCGACGCATAAGAACGACCCATTTGAAACACGCATTGAATTGGCGAAATTCTTACGTAAAGTCAGATTACACTTCTTCTTTGCAAACAAGCAGAGTACGGAGGACGTGGGCACAAAGGATAGTAATACAGGACTCAAGAAGAAGTCTACCTACCCATACCATGCCACCCCAGGTAGTCGCTTTTGAACAAGCTATTGAGAAGGAAATAGACGATCTGTTTGCACATAGCGAGGGTGCTTTCTGCAATTTCCCGAAAGTTGAACAGCTGGCACTTAGATCCCTGTCTGATGACAGTGATCTTACTATAAAACCAGCGGACAAAGGGGGTGCTATTGTCTTGTTAGACACTAGCACCTACCGCGCGGAATGCCTACGACAATTGAGCGATGAGAAATCTTATCGCCCTCTGGAGAATGATCCTACAGAAGATCTCAAGAAAACCATTCGATCTATGACTGAAGAAGCTCTAGCTGAAGGTTGGCGTACGCCACAGGAAGTGGCTTTCCTCTGCACAGAACACCCTGTGACTCCCTATTTCTACGTCCTCCCGAAGGTACATAAGAAGCAGAGACCTCCCCCAGGTCGCCCAATAATTTCAGGCATTGGGTCAATCCTTGAACCGCTATCAACTTTCGTTGATCATTTCCTTCGCCCTATGGTACAGGAGATGCCTACTTTTCTGAAGAACACTACAGACGTGTTGCGTCTATTACCTGAAATTGACTTTGATACCACCACTGACCTTCTTGTTCCATTCGACGTTGAGTCGTTATACATTTCTATACCATAGGATGAAACTTTAGAAGTGATCTGTTCTCTACTACAGACGAGGAACCTTGAGAGCATTACTCCAGTTCATTTTATTATGGCCTGCGCCACCCTAGCAATGAAACACAACTTTTTTAGGTTTGAGGACACTGTGTACCTTCAGACGTCAGGTACCAGTATGGAGAGCATTTATGCTCTTAGTTTAGCGAATCTTTACGTTCACTCAGGAACATATTTTGACCATCTCGAATCCCTTCCTTAGCTCTATTAAACTATGGAAGAGGTATATCGACGACGTCCTGGTGGTGTGGCGTGGGTCTAGTGAGAGATGCCACGATTTTCTGAACTAGTTAAACAATAGGAATGCTTTTCTCCGCTTTACAGTGGAAGTGGGCAGAGATAAACTTGCCTTCCTAGATCTGATGATTGTTGCAACTCCTGAGGGCCTCCAGTCAGAACATTACAGGAAACCCATGTCGAAGAACTCCCTGCTTTATTTTGATAGTATCCACCTAGATTGGTGCAGCGCTCGCTAAAACGCGCCAAGAACAACAACCGTCTTGCACTTTTGGAACAATCTACACCAAAACCTCAGCTGGAGAGACTTACGTTTGTTCATACCTTTGGAACCCTTTCGAACAAGATACAGAAAGTGGTTAGGAGACACTGGCCTATTTTGAACTCTGGGCGTGAATTAATCCAGACCCCCCTATTCTCGTTTAAGAGGGGTCCCAATCTTAGGGACCAGATCATCCACACCAGACCACGTGATGAGAGGCCTAGGGCTCTAGGCTCTCTGTGGGATCTTCCTCCAGTGACGGGCCACCATGCCTGCGGCTCATGCCAATCCTGCCCTCAGAACTAAGAAATCTGTTGAGATAGATATAGGAACAACTAGACCCTGGATCCAGATCAGATTTACTACCTGTAACAGTGATAAATTGATCTATCTCATCACTTGTCCTTGTGGGCTTAAATATGTTGGGATGACCACCCGCAAAATCAGGGTCAGGATATCCGAACACAAAAGCACTATAAGGTGCAAAAGACAGGCTACCAAATTGACCAACCACTTTTTAGAGGCACGACATCCGTCAACAGCCTTCCAGTGGACAGTTCTCGAACAACCCTTTATCCCGGCCCATGTTACAGATGTGACTAAATAACTCTTATTGAAGGAACAGAAATGGGTCTTCAAATTGGGCACGAATTGGGTGGGTCTAAACGATGAAATACCATGGTCTGCCCTGTAATGCTATCAGAACCAGCCTGGTACTGTAGTGCCTTAGTGATGAATGACATACCAGGGAATCAGTGTATATGCCATTGTATATGCCGTGACAACCATGCATCCATATTGTCACCACGTGATCATTGAGTACTTTGGGGACCACTTCCCTCCTTTCCCCCCCCTTTTTTTATTCTCTTTTCTTGTCAACAGGGGGCACTATTACATCACTATAATATCAAGATTTAAATAACCCTTTTTAATACAAGACAGTCAACAGATACTGCGTATGAAGCTCAATAGATTACCTAGCTCGATGTGGGGCGTGTACTTCTTTGACCTCCCGTCATCTCTAATTTATTTACATTCCTGCTTGTTTAGGCGCTATTGGGGCTTCATTTCTAATTTTCACAACTTCATACGAGCAGGGGCAGTACCTGTACCAGCATGCTTTTGCCATTTTTTCTTTACTGCTTTCTGCCTTTTTACGATCATTAGTGATCGTATTTTACTTTCCAGCTGTATTTACACTTTAGCGAGTTTCACCCGCCGGAGCAAAGATCCCGAGCCAATAGGAAGTTGGAGTAATGCTATCCAATAGGAGACGCTGCCAGATACCCACGTGACTTTTCCCACCAATGGTTTGACGGGTTTTAAACTCGGTATGCTCCCAGTCCCGGTACCTCCCCAGTCGGCTTGGATGCCGGCGGAGAAGTACCGACGGACAGGTGAGCACTCCTTCGAGATTTCTTCAATCTGTCACTTGTACTCAGGCGCATTCAGACCCGCTGGGGGGTTTTTCTCACACGCTACAATCAGCGCTTTTTTCTCATATGCTACAATCAGCGCTTCGAGTCTTTTTCTCCTACGGACATGGTCCGGTCCAACCATGTCTGTCTCTGCACACGTGGGCCAAATTTTTTTAGCGCATTTCAGCACGCTATCTCTTTCTACTTTCTGTAAAGCACAGCCACAATTATGTGCTGTGTTATCTCGCCACTTGTGGTCCATTCCTTGGCACTGAGTGTTGATGTCTTTGGAAGGCAGGGAGCTTGTTTACATACTCTTGTTTGCTTGCCCTCTTTTCAGAGCGGTGCTTCACTCATTTCCTGAGCCGCAGCCAGGTGGGGGTGAGGTCTCTACTTCTTACAACACTGGTAAGACGTAGTTCTCCCTATTTTGGAATATAATTTTATATCCGAAATGATGATAATAATACACTCCTCTGGCGAGTTTTTGTTGTATACTTGTCAGATACAAAATGTAATTGTTGATATTTATCGACATTCATTTTTTGTATATACGCTGTGATAGTTCACCTACATTTTCATTTGATATCTTTTCTCTTGTGTTTTTTAGTGACATACACAGTCTATGAGACAGGACATGGCGTGGACACCTAGGGAACCAGGTGATCTCTAAGCTTGTCTCTTTATGATTTCTTATTAATTACGGAATCACATTTTGTTTTTTTCACATTTTTGCAGTAGCAATAGTCATATAGGTCCTGAAGAAAGCAAGGGCACATTTGTCCAGGAGATTTGCTGAAACATGTTGACCTCTCATTACATCTAGGCAGTTATCTTAGTAAACTGTCATTGACCTTTTTAACATTTGGAGGAGTGAGTAGCACTGGAATAAAACTCTTCAGTACTCCCTCATCCAATTTTAGCACACCATTTTTCTTACACTTTTATTTTTGCACTGCGACATCAGTCACTTTGTTTCATCTACGAACTCTAACACGTAGTGACGCGACCATACTGAGGCCTGTCCGAGCAGGTGAGGGCCTTTGCCATCTTGTCCCCATCTGTGAAGGGCAGGGATTCCATCTCTTGCTCGAGAAGAAATCCCAAATGATGAAGGGCTGTTCCGTGTGGTGACTGATGGGTATCCTTTACCGACCAATCCGGAGGTCTGGGGTTTAACCTTGAGATACAGGATAAATATAGTGTCTGAGTTTGGTGCCTTTATCACTTTAAGCGTATATTTTCTTCTGTAGACCCTTTGATACTTGTGTGTAGGAAGGTGATTTCCACTCTACTGATGGGAGAAATTTAGATTCTATTACTCCGGTCCAGTTCATTATGGCATGCGCCAGTCTTGCCATGAAGGAAGACTTTTTCGATTTGAGGACACCATTTACTTGCAGACTTTGGGCAAGCATTTTCGCTCCAAGTTTAGCGAATTTGTATGTCCATAGCTTTGAGCAGGAACACATTTTAACATCCACAAATCCCTTTCTTGACTCAATAGGAGTTTGGAAACGCTATATTGATGATATCTTCGTCATATGGCGAGGAAACATTGACGACCTTTATCTGTTTCTACAATGGCTTAACAGCAGGAATTCATTTTTAAGGTTCACGGTTGAGCATGACAAAAAACAGTTGGCATTTTTGGATTTATTAATATCAGCCACTCCTTTGGTTCTCGAATCAGAACTATACAGGAAATCCATGGCACATAATTTATTGCTGTGTTATGATAGTTTTCATCCCAAGTCTCTGAGAAATAACCTTCCATATGGACAGTTCTTGAGAATCTAAACGAACTGTTCCACAAAGGATGGATTTAAAAAACATTCCTCCTCCTTAGCTGAACAGTTGAAATCAAGGAAGAACCCAAAAGAAGTTGGTGCACCAATCACTGAAACGTGCAGCTAATAATAACCGAGAAGCATTGCTCGAACCTGCAACACCAAAAGAGAACACACAAAGATTGACCTTTGTTAATACGTACAGCACGATGTCGAATGACATTCAGAAAGTCATCAGAAAACACTGGTCGATTTTGAACACAGGACAAGAATCCATACAGCCCCCTCTCTTCGCCTTCAAACGAGGTCCAAATTTGAAAGATCAGTTGGTGCATACAAGACCTAAGAGTAGAGCACAACATGCTGTTGGCACAATGTGGGACTTACCAGCTGTACAAGGCCACCATCCATGTGGAACGTGCGCAGCCTGCCCCCAGACACGTAAATCATTAACTATAGACATAGGTACAAGTCGTCCTTGGCAACAGAAGAAGTTTACCAACTGTAATAGTGATAAATTAATATATATGATACCTTACCCATGCCAGTTAAGATACGTAGGCATGACGACACGCAAAGTCAAGTTAAGAATTTCTGAACATAAAAGCACAGTACGCTGTAAAAAACAAGTGACAAAACTGACCAGCCATTTTCTGGAAGTGAAACATGGTCCAACTGACTTTGAACGGACGGTTTTAGAACATTCCTTCATCCCAGACCATGTGACAGATATCTATAAATATCTGTTAGTTAGAGAACAGAAATGGGTGTTCAGACTGGGGACCGACAAAGAGGGTCTGAACGATGAGATCTCCAGGATATCACAATAGGGCTGCATTCGAAAAGCAAACGCACTGCTCTGTAATTGCTCCTTTTTGTTGGATACCTTGCAGGGGCAGTTCCGAATAGATTGCCATACATTGAATTGACTCATGCCACACTGTCATTATATTACCAATTGATAATGTAGAATACATATATCTCTTTTGAGAAACACTTCCGAATGTTCCTCCTTTTAACTTATACAGGAGAAACAGCTATCTTTAGCTGTAGTACCGTTATGAGCAAATACTCCGTACCTTTTGACATACAGTAGTCCATACCTAAACGCAGCAGGCCCATGTACAGTTATTAAACTACATTGCCAATAAAGGTTTGTTGACATAGGTGGGCTTGCGACGACAGTCATCTTACCTGCTCTCATTTTTAAGAATGGGAATGTTAGTATTAAACAATGATGGGTTTGATGGCTGTTCTTGACAAATGAGACTATCTTAACAGTGGATCAATACTCTATTGCCTAAAAATAAATATGATAAGGCCCCAAGGACTCATTGCTGTGTAACTCAGATAGGGTTCTCTGTCTCTCAAACTCCCGGCAATATGGGTTGTGAACACTTGATCATCTTGGTGTGTCATTCGATCTAAGAGTAAATCAACACAGACAATGATAGATGACGTATAGGAGATTTTACTAACACGCAGCATGCTCATGCATAACTAATTACAATATTGTCAAGAAAGTTTTTTGACATGGGAGACCCCGATAAGCTTCCTTCATTTTAGAAACAGGATTGTTAGCATCACACAATGAATGGTTTAATGTATAATCATTGGTAAAAATAAATCTTGAAAGTTGATCGATATTCTATTGTTAAGAGGGAACGATAGCCATCATAAGTTTCCTTTGGGGTGCTACGTAGATAGGAAACTCCATTTCCCAGATTCCCAGGTACGCTGGCTACGGTCATGTGATCGCCTTGCTGCATCACATGCTCCAATAGAAAATGAACTGAGATAGAGATGGCAGTTGTACGCCGCCAGTCATCTCCCCAAAACGGCTCGGTAGACCGTTTGGAGTGCCGACGGAGAGGTGAGCTGGCTATGTGTGTTTTTGTTGTCCGAGCCCAAGTTCACATAATGTTGCATGGGGGCTGATTTTACACCGGCTCCGATGACGAGGGTGCCGGACAGTCATTGTGGGGGTCCTTGACATTAGTAGCATAGACTGGGTAAAGTACTGGCAGGGTTGCTTTTAGATTTTAACCACAGGGTCTTACATTTATATTGATTTCAATCTATGTACGGACTTGGGCAAGGTGTGTTACATTATCTAACATACTATGTACGAACACCTTGTGGAGTGTGAGTTTTGCTAGATGGATGTTGTCGGGTGTGAGTCATTTTATCCCCCGAGTACGGATAAACTGAGAATCTGGCATTACAAAATTTTTGTGTGCCATGAGCAGTGAGGCTATACTTAATTATAACAAGCTACGATTCTTAATGGTACTTCTAACAGTCCATTTGATGAGTATACTCTCTGCAGTCATGTCGACTACACACTTTTGTTTATGAACATCGGGTCCTTTATGACAACATAAGGATCACCTAGACTCACTTGTGAGGTATATGATTGCTGTTGAGGATGGTATATGTTTCTGAAATGCACAGACTTATTGTAAGAAGCAGGTCACGTGACATTGGTTATGTTTATGCCTTCTTTGATTTTTATAGAGCGGTGCTTCTTCTCCCTGAGCCGCAGCCAGGTGAGGTGAGGCCGTACCCTCCTGCGAATTAGGTAAGCGGGAGTAGTTATATACTACATATATTAACATACATATACTGCCTGATGTTGACCTTGATGTAACACCTGCAGTTGGAAATTATGCCAAGATTAGGATGTCTACATATAGAGAGACCAATTCTTTCTCTTTGTTTTTACTTTTTACATTAATTTTGCATCCCACAGTGGCTGAGTAATCCACATACAGGAGGAGTGACCAGACACCTAGGAGTCCAGGTGAAATGGTTCATTTATTTTATTTTATTTCACATTGAATTGTTCCATTGCAGTAGCAATTATTGATAAAGGTCCTGACGATGGCAGAGGATAGTAGTGTCCTGATTTACTACTGAAACATGTTGACCACGTAACCATAGTGGCAGATATTTGTTAGAGCTGCCATTCTTTTGCACTGTTTTTAATCGTGCGCAATTGAGCGATAATAAACTCATGTTTCTCTCACTTACCCAATTTTAACTCACCAATTATTTCACATATTTCACGCACTTCAATTTTCTTGTTTTTTACCCATCATTTGACACCATTACTTAACATCTTTAAAAGTGATCCCGTGCTTCATAAATAGATGCAGGACGTGTCCACCTAGTCCTAGTAAACATCTTTTATGATTCCCGATGGGAAGGTCGTAAGGAAGCCCATATGATGACTAGGGCGGTATCGAATGGTGACTGATGGGTATCCTTATTTATAAGGTGATCCTCTGATTTATTTACACACTTATTTTGTTGGTTTCAATCTTTTTAAGGGAGATTTGCTGTTGACAGACCCGTGGACACTCTGTGTATACTATGTGTCAGTAAAACTAACAATAAATTATGGAGTGATGTTGGCGCAAGATACTTTTACAGCAAGAGATTTACAGCATGTCACCATACTTTGTAAAATAACATCACATATTTTTAATTTTTATTATTTAAATCACTTGCACACTTTTTTGTTCAGACTTTTAGTCTTTAGCAAGCGGTATTGACATTATATCTCATCTATTAGCAACTTACCATGACTCTATCCCTTTTAAAACGCTGCATCACTCTCCCTATAATCCGGAAGTATTAACGCTGAATAGTTCACTTCCTGTTTCGACACGAACGCCAGGATGAGCACCGCCTTGGTAGGTAACAAACACAAATCTCGTTTGAAGCTCGTGTTATGATACCTCTACTTTGTCACGCCAGGACAAGTCATCTATTTATAAAGTTCACTGCGGCACGAATATCTTGCTTGCTTATTTTCTAACCACCTTTTTGCAATTATCACCATTCACCGAATCACGCGGTTTAATTCAGCAAAACTAAATATCTAAATGCTGTGTTTTGTAACAGCCAAAAACCACTTTTGCATCCACATTTTCTGAAACACTTGTTCACATTTTTAAAATTACAGATGACGGGCATGACCACATACCCAATTATGCATGATAAGAGGTCATATACATTTTCTTCTAATGTGTAATCACGAGTACGATTAAGTTAAATCAACAATCATGACATTTCAGTATTTCAAATTTTATTTAGGGACTGTACAGTACCAGTTTTTTGTTTTCATGACTAGAAACATAGTAGAGACCCCTGATGAAGGGCCTTTACTGACCCGAAATGCATTGGGTTCCATAAGGATATGGACGTTAAATAAAATGCCATCAAGAAGTTATTGGAATATGACAATAAAGAAATAAATTGTAAACGGAACCTTGCTTTAACATTGATTATTTGATCAATATAAGAAAGGAGAAAAGCGATTAAAAAAAAGAATAAGAAAACAATTCTGATTTCCAGAGAAAAGTGCTCCATGTTAGTCAGACAGGTTCCACCCCTACTGACATTCCTGCATACTTAATTCTCACAGTGCCAGTGGGCACAGCGCATTGACAAGTAAGCACACAGGACAAACATAGGAATAAGAATAACTAAGAAAAGAAACCATTGAGTGCACTCGAACTTCATTGTATAATATATAGAAACCGGTCCTGATAATGACCCATATAAGTAATGTAATGGAGTTGAAACGTCGACAAAGATAGAAGTAGCTCTTCAGTTTCATTGTTTTGTGTTATTGCTGGGATGACTTCACGACCCAGCACTCTCAGAGCACCAGGAGGCGGTCCCTGTCATTTGCTCTAAGCCGCAACACCTGTGAAAGATCTTCACGCTATATAGCACGTTCGGCAGTCCCACGGCTGGGCTCTTCAGTTTCGTTATTGTGTTTTATTGCGACCCAGCACTCTCAAGACCTAGCACTCTCTGGGCCCCAGGAGGTGCTCTCTGCTACTTGCTGTGAAAGATCTTAGCATTGTATAGCGCATTCGCCAGTCCCATTTCGCAGGGTGCGCACGGGCAAACGGTCCCCCCACCCATGGGTATTTGCTATTTGCCTTTGTGGCTGTTGATGGGCATTTCGGCCTCCCCCTGACTATTCAGACTTAACGATTCACTGAGTTTTTGACTGGCCAAGGGTGAACTGAAGGTGACTTGGTCAGCTCCTTGGTTTGACAGTTTGTACCAACTATGCCCATTGCGCAGGGGCCCATTTGCAGCTATTTTTAATGTAAATTTTTTTTTTCTCTTTTAACTTGCATTTTAGAGGCAGGTCATATAAAACTATGGTATGTAATTTGGAGTGGCAGTCTAGTTTATTTTGGTTTGTCCTCAAATTGTGTAGTGTGTATTCCAGCTGTGTGAGTTTGAAAAGGGTGTATAGGGGTGGTTTAGGTTCTACTGAAAACCATGGGGAAAAGGAAGTGCCACAAGAAGCCCATAGTGGAAGCCAACAGGAAAAAGGCATCTGAATGTTCACCACATATTTTACACACCAGTACACTGCAAGACATGGATACCCTTATAGAGGAAGTTGAGCACATTCTCCATACAGACACCACATAATAAAGGGGCTTTAACAAAAAAGCCTCATGTAGCTCCGTTATTTAGAAAAAAGGCCCATAAATCAGTGCCTATACAATCCATGCCAACTAACCACAGAGATCTGGTGGAGGAGGCCAGTGTGACAGTTAGTACCCTTAAGGGCATCCCTTTAAAAAACCCTATTCCCCTAGACCCTTTCATTGTGTGTACAAATCCTGTCTCAGTGTTGGCTACTGATGTAGAGACCTTCAGTGCCCCAGGAGCCCCAGCACCACCTTTAGGCTAAACGCCAATAGCAAATGAAACCAATACACAGCTTAGAGATCTTCTGGCGGTTATAAGTACCCCAAGAGCAGGGGCATGGCCTAGCAAGATGGCACTGGATTGTCCCTTTATGTTGTTATCTTGGTGTTCACCAGTATGGAATTAATACAAGGATCTGTAGGGCAGATAAGTCTCCTGTGGTAGTTTATTCCATTGCAAAATATCTTGAGAGTGTCTGCTCCATCCAGTGTAAAATCATGTCTTCTCTAAACACACACCTATAGTACTGTTTTTATATATTCGGGTACACTGATATTCACTTTTCTTTTTTTATAATAAATCATTGACTTTCTAATGACGCTTTTTAATGTTTTATAAAGTTTGTACGTAATAAGTGATGGATTTATAATTTTCTGGTCGTTGATCGAAAAAATATCAAATGCAATACTAGTAGACTATTTTTTAATAGGGCTTGGAATATGATAATCTGATATTGTGCGGTGTTTAACAACAATTGTATTCATATCAGCCACGAGTTTTGCACATATGCTTTCTGTATAGCACTTGTGTATTTTACTTCACTCATTTCACTTTTACTGCTCTGTTGTATTTTTGGAGCACCTTATTGCAATACAATGTGTTCTAAAAAGATATATTTAGCCTTGTTGTTTTGAATACATTTGATTTAATTCTTTTTCAAATCAATATAGTGATGGTTATGTATGGCTGCCGAGGAAGTTGAGGCTGACACTTACCCCCTAGGGACTATTGTTGCTTTTTTTATTTTTGAGTTCCTAAACATGGCTAGGCCCTTTTCATACTTGTTTGTTATCAGTCTTTGGTGACGGAGGAAAGGTCACTCTGCACTCATTGCTCCGTGCCTCATCTTGGCTTTTACCTTCCTGGCTTCTGATCAACAGGTGTGCAGCAACACAATAATAAGAAAGCAAACAGCTCTCCTCTTGCCCATACTCTAATAAATATCCTTAGTGGGTCACTGGGACACTTAGTCCACTAAAAGGAGGCTATTATAATTTTAACAGAGCAGTGCAGGCTTTCATAGAAGCTTTTGAAAATATGGCAATTATGTGATATTTTTGTGAATTGAAAATGTGTGATAATCTTGAAAGCTTGTTCAGTATTCCTATCCACCATTATCATTTAGGAGGACCCAACATCTTTCTCATGGTTTTAAACAACTGTATTTTCTTTTAATGTCTAAAATCTGAGTGCCTTGGTTAGAGTTAAGTGGTAGTGGAAAATAGAGGACTTTGGGAAGAAAATGCTACATATGGAGGAAAATTCATTGGTAGAATTTGCTCTGCAATACGGATACTCCCATAAACATAGCATTTAATTCATCGATCAGGGGAATTTAATTTCCACCCAACTCACGCTCACGCTCTTTATTCTCCATGTCATTAAATAAATGTTCAAAAAGTGCAATTTTATATGGAAGGATGGTCACTCTGCATACAATAGGGCTCCTAACCCTTTAATTAGTAAAGCCATGGAACTCATGGATAGCAACAGCATTGCAACTGTAAAAATGGGTGTGACAGGTAAGCAAAATAATCAGTGTGCAATTAAATGCATTAATTGTGTTTATGTTTTTAATACCTGCTAGTTATAACATAAATCTATTCTTTTTATGGCAGTCTGCAAAGTGTTGCTGCTCAGGCCTGTCTGAAGTAACTGCGTGTGAAGGATTACTTTTAGAAATATAATGCCACAGTGTATGGATCAGGATCACATGAACTGATGTCTTTCATCCTTAATAGCTGTATTAGGTCCTTTTCTTAATCTACTGCTCAGGAGAATCCTCACTGAATTCTTGAAAATATGGTACGTTTGTTGTTCCTGGAAATGGAGGATTAAGCAGGCACTTTCATTTAAAGGTTAGGTGGATCTTGTGCCATAATTTTGTGTGAAGCATTTCCTGTGTTTCTTAAAGATCTTGAAAATTCCTATTCCACAAAATACCTGTCTTATGCTTTTGTAATACAATTTTAAAACTTTTGTTTCCGACAATGTTGGCGAAACACTATTGAATTCCTAGAAGTCTATACAGAAAGGTTTGTGTGCAAACATTTTAGAGCACTGGTGCCCAATGTTGCTATCAAAATATAGGGCAGGCATGTAGATGCACAAGTAACTGATTGTTTTTCAAAAGAAAATGGGATTTGTGGTATTGAGGAAACCTAATGCTCATCGTCTGTTTTTTGCAATATGCAGATTCAAAGCAACTGTTTTCAAGAGAAATGGGCAATGCAAAAGTGTACTATAATTTCATGTATGGCAAGAGGCAGCACTTAAAGCCAAATTGGAGTACACATTTGAGTACATTTCATGGCATCCGTCTAGTAGTGAAAACCATTCAGAAAGCACTTTTCAAAAATAACTGACCTCTGAACTTGAACAAGAGCAGATCGCTTGAGGATTAAAATGAGTGTGCGCCCTTCACAAAACATGGAAGTTGACAACCGCTGGAGCTTCTGTTAGCTAGAATCATAAGGAACCACATGCAGATGATGCAACAATTAAAAGAAATATGTTGTATTTCACAAGTGTTCTCAGGCCATGCTTTGAAATTATGGAACTCATTGCTCCTCTGCATCAGACTAGTTAACTCTTTCAAAAACTTTAAGTGTGCCATGAAAAACATTTGGCGAAATACCTACATCCCTCCACGTGTCTCAAGCATCAATAACAGGACCACATTGGAATTTCTTAAGCATTTACTCAGGCTGATAATGTTTATAACCAATCAATCAATCACAGCCTATGTTTTGCATAAAAACACCACTTGCATGTTTTAACTGAAATTCCAGAAATTTGCTAAAATGTTTTCAGATTATTCTTAATTCCACATTAAATAAGCTCTTGAGCAGTTGTACTGATGGAAAATGTAAGTTTGAGACACTGCATGCATTTGGAGGTAAGCTTTTAAAACTGATGTAATGCACAGACACCCTGCAGGCCTTCTTCACACTAATGTAAAACAACAAATAAATAAATAAATACATGAAAACGTAATAGAAAAACACAGTAGCTGTAATTGCCAATATGACATGTTTTGTTTTTGTCCAGGCCAAAATGTAACACTCAACCATGAGTTTCTGCTGATGAATATTGGACAGCAAAAATACTTGCTGCCCTCCCCCTCCCCCCCTCCCACAAAGCCTGGAATCAGCATAAATTGAGACAATGTACCTTTCATCTGCCTCAAAGGACAGCTAATGAGAAAAAAATACTATCAGAGCACTAGGGATCTGAGAGAGGTGCTTCCCATTCTACAATACAAATACTAGAGTGCTGAAATACGAGCTAAATGTAACATGACTGAACTCGTTGTGGGTACTCCTCAACTGAATTGTCTAGTCAGGCATATTTTAGAAAGAAATAGAAGCTTTGATGAACAATTCCTACAAATTAAAACAAACAGGAATTAATGTATTAGTAACTCGATCTAAATTTGGGAACATAAAATCAACAGTAGTTTAATGTTGACATTAGGACATAAACGTGTCCTGTAGTGTAGTTCCTATATTCCCAATAGGTCTGCGCATTGGAATAATATATTCAGCAGTGTAGACATAGGACTGAAGTCGACTAGGTCTCTACTGACTATATTAGACTTAAGTTTTGCCAGCTAGCTCAGAGGTCTCTAGAAACTTTCTCGAATAAACGAGGAGGAGTTTAACCTCCCTGGATAGTCAAGAAGGGATTAGCTTCTGACAACCATATAACATGACAACTCTGCTCCCTCAGAATAAGAGTGTATCTCTAGAGTCGAGGACATCATACACACCCCCACTGAACCCGAAAAGTAACAATCAACTGCACTGGCATGCAATTCCAATCTCTTGCTTCGATACTGGGTTGGAGACAAGATAGTAAAGTCACAGTCTGTTCCACTTATGTCCGACTTATCAGGGTCTTTTGAAAAAGCAATTGCTGGGTTTAACTGTTATCCTGCTACTGCTCCGCTTGACATCCACTGCTTGGCGTCTTCCGGATACTACTGATTCAGATTTTTTTTACTTGGAACGGTTTGGCCATCAAAGTATTTTTCAAGAATGACTGTGGGCTTGAAAAAGTCCTGTGGACGAAACACGTGTTGGCTGCCTACATGGTGAAATCTGCTTATATCATATACAGGATTTTTTTTTTTTTTTTTTTTTTTAAACCTTTATTGTGCATGAAAAGAACAAATACGGGCCCACAACCGTCAGGTCGGACACGATACTTTAACGCACAAATGCAAGCAAAACAGTCCCTCAGCGGAATCAGGTAAATTAGCAAAAATCAATGGACATTACAGTGAAGAGACGCATGGCGCCGGGGAGAAGGAACAATGAAGGTTACATTTTAAAGTTTTCTGATCGAAATAATTCAAGTAAGAATAAGAACAAAGGAATACTGAGCCCGTACACTAGCCACATTACATGAGCAGGCGGCATCAATACAAAAAACAACAACGGAGGTGAATACAATGGACAAAATGGCGGTACAAAGAAAACTACAAAAGCAGCAACCAGGATTTACGTACCCCCAACTGTGCCACCCCCCCCCACTAACCCCTATCGCGGACCCAGAAAAGAAACAGGTAAAGAAAAGCGCAGAAAAATAGTAAATAAGGCCCATAGAAACTAAATGACAAAAACTAAAACCCTCCCCCCACCCTACAGCAATGCGGAGGCTACGGCCTACCCCCCCCCCCGGCAGAGTGTCTGTCGCCCACTAAGGAACCCGAAATATAGACAAGAAAGGAAGAAAGAAAAAGGGAAAAATAAAGAAAAAGGAAGAAAAAGCCCTAACAGCAGAGAGAAGGGAGCGAGGAAAGAATAAACCAATCCACAACTCCCAGAAAAAGAAAAGATGAGGAGGAGCCAACCCAATATCAGGATCTCCCGGACATCCCAGTCATATAAACCATCTACGCAACATGCAGCAATAAATTTGGAAGACGTGAAACAAAAAGAGGGTCAAAATCTGTTACACCCAGAACCCCGGGCCAGGACACAACCCCCCGCCAGTACATCAGGAAGAATAAAGAACCGGATATATCAAATAAATCGTAGGCAGGGAAGGACAGCACCTGAAACGCAAGCAACACTAAAATAAAACAAAAAAATAAACAAAAAAATTGCAGTTCAGTCCGGATCTCCGCTAGCCGAGCAACCAAAACCAATGAGTAAAAGAACCGTCAGCCCTGTCCTGAACGTCCAAATTTCTCGAGGCACGGCCACCACTGCGAGTACTCCCCAGGCAGAATCAAGAAAGGCCGAGAAGAGGGCCAGTCATACATATGCACGAACACCACCGGCCCAATAAACATTTCCCACCCCAATATTGGCAACAAATATAGTCAGCAAAAGGTTAACAATTAGGGAGAGCAATTCACATTTCGTAATGAAACAGGCCGAGGTCGGATCTCACACAATTTCCACCCACCAGCCCAGCAATTCAACAAAGGGGACCGCCTAGCCCTGGCCCGATCTGGGGCTCGCCCTCTCACCCACTCTCCGTGATAGTCCAGTGCAGTCCAGGTTGACGAGGGAAAATGGCCGCCTAGAGGAGGGGGGAAGTGCGTGTACTTGGAAAGAGCGTCGCCTGTCCCCAGAAAATGAACCTCCCCTGGTCACCAGCTTCTCCGATGTATCCAAGCGACAAAAGTCACAGAGCAGGGAGGTCAAAGTCCGTGATAAAGGAGCCGATGAAGAGGCATGAGGACAGGCAACTGCCATCCAGGGCTGTGAAGCCATGAAACAACACAGACAGTCAGGCACGGAACAAAGGGGAGACAATGCAGCAGCGACAGATCTGGTGGGCGGCAAACAGTCGTTACAAGCCGCAGCAATAGCTACTGTAACCTCCAAAGCAGCACTCTGAGGCTGCGGCGTGCTGATAGATTGTAGCAATTCCAAGTCAAAACTTTGTCGAGGATGGACCCCCTGCTCTCGACATAAAGCACGGGCACACGCATCAAGTTTAACACCCAGTACACTGTAGTTGTGCCTCACCGCCGATCGCAGCTCACCCAAAGTCGTCAACACGTCTTTATATGTCCATTCAGGCTGTGGTTTCCATAGTTCTGCACTCCCGGGGGAAGTATGCACCCCGGCCCCCCGCACGTAAGTGGGCTCGCTGTTCCACGATGAGGGTGCGTAATCGTCCGCACAATGGCGAGAGGCAGGCATCGCCATCTTGCCCTCAATCCACCGGAGCGCTGGGGGGGGGAAGGGGGTCGCAGGGCACGACCGATCAACAGCTGTCGTTCCCCGGGTACACTATATCCCCTGCGGTCCGCAGCGTAATCGGGAATTCGCCGGCAGTGTGGCGAGTCAGGCAGACCGAGCGGGGCTCACCGATGGCGGGCAGAGGGACAATAGGAGCCGACCAGAATCATGGCGGCCACGGACAAAGGACTCGTCGACAGAGCACGTCTTCCACCTGGTTCCGTGCAACTCAGCGCGTACAAGGCAATTCTTGGCAGCGGGCGGTGGCCGAGCTGTATGCGGAGGAAGATGATGTTTCGCTGACGCCCAGCCCCCGCGGCAGAGCGGCCGTGTCCAAGCACGCGAGGTCCAGCAATGCCCTGCAGAAGAGGAAAGGTCCCGGGCCAGGGCGGTCCGTCCGATAACGTCGGTTTCCGGGCGGGTGGAAAGGTCGGAGGAACACCATCAGAACCAGCCCCGCTTCCCGCACATTTCGGTGCAAGATACACCAGGATGACATGCAGGATTGAGGTGCGGGATTCCGGGGCCGGCGGTGCCGAGAGGCTGCACGTCCGCTCAGGTCGCCATCTTGGCTCCTCCATATACAGGATCTTGATGCAAATAAACAGAAGAATTTGAAATCTATCTGTTCACACATTTACTTTCTTATCAAGGAATCTGCAAGAAACAGCAGAATATATGCTTCAGTGTTTTGTGGTCAAGTTTTCCGAACTATGATACAGTACAGCAATATGCACCTAGTTGGCTGGGTGCCGCCACCTTGTGAGCATCAGGGAAAAGGACTTTCTTTTGTTGTGTCTTGGATATGTGAAATTGTCTTGGACTACCACAAACAATTGATGAGAGGTGCAAGCATACAGCATAGTCACCACCTTGTTTTTATTCAGTCATAGTGAGCAGACATATTATATGATACTCCCTTTGCTATTTGGGACATTTTTTAAAGGCTGTGTTGCTGCTTTACTGGCATTCCTGCTAATATAATGGGAGAGGAGTTGGCCTAACGGCTAGGGCGCTTGACCTCGGACCTGGGGATCTCGGTTCGAGTCTCGGTAACAAGGCAAAAAACCTCCTGTGATTCTGGGCAAATCACTTAATCTCCCCGTGCCTAAAATAAATGCGTGTCCTCATGTAACATAACTGGTGCTATGTAAAGCGCTCTGATACCTAAGCGTTCGGGTCTAGTTCGCGCTATATAAAAAGATAAAAAATATGCATGCTCATAGTGTTGATGGTGGTTCGACAGAGTTAGCTACTGGTGGTTCTACGTTTATCTTTGTGAGTTAATGCACTTCTAACCATGCTTTCTATTCTAGGTTTCCTCATCAGTGAAATTCCACTTTTAGATCACTAATGGCAATGTCATTTTGGTGGGGGGTAAGCCATGAATGTTCCCAAGTTCATGTTTAAAAAATATCAATTTTAATAAATGTCTATGCAGGGATATAATCTGAAGTACTGAGGTGAAATGTGCCTGCATATTAAAGAAATACGCTGTTTTGAATTTTTAAGAGACTGTATTATATTTTTAGATTAGGTTTGTTGCAGGATATACATGGCAAATGTTTTTAGGGCTAGCTTGTGCATGGACTCTTAGAGCACAGCTGTAATGTGGCTCGGCTAACCGTACCATTTTTCCTGCACACCCACCTCTATATGTGGCATGGGTTTAGTACATGGGGACGTCATCACTTGATAAAAGAACTTGTGAAAGTTGAGGATTAGAAACATGGAGTGCTACCCACACGCACCGATTCGTCTCTGTTACACGAAGCCTTGATGGTAGAGTTGTCGAAGAAGAGTGTGCATAGTGAAAATACATTTAAAATAAGTGATCCCAGGGCAAGTTCAAGTTCAGAAATTTGTATAGTGCACTACTCACCCAGAAGGTCTCAAGGCGCTTGGGGGAGGTACTTTACTTATCGAATATCCAAGTTTTTAGTTGCTTTCTGAAGGAGAGGTGGTTCTGTACAAGCCGGAGGTGGGTTGGGAGAGAATTCCAGGTTTTGGCCGCTAAGTAGGAGAAGGATCTTTCCCCCAGGGTGGATCTATGGATGCGCGGAATTGCGGCGAGGGCTTGATTGGACGATCGTAGTTGGCGGTTGGGGGTGTAGAAGGACAGTCGCGTGTTGAGGCATTCGGGTCCTAGGTCGTAGAGGGCTTTGTGTGCGTGGGTGAGGAGACGGAACGTTATTCTCTTGTTGACGGGGAGCCAGTGGAGGTCTTTCAGGTGACCGGAGATGTGAGCTTGACGGGAGATGTCCAGTATGAGTCTAGCTGAGGCGTTTTGGATGCGTTGGAGTTTTTTCTGTAGTTTGGCTGTGGTTCCGGCGTAAAGGGTGTTTCTGTAATCCAGTCATCTTGTGACCAGTGCATGGGTGACCGTCAGGGCAGGGGACTCCAGGCTGCTGTGTTGCACATGAACGTAGTCATGCACTCTCAAGGAGGAGTACCAAACCCTGGCGGGGTAGTACATTCGAAGAGGGGGTGGGGGGTGTTTCGATTGTGATACCCCTCAAATACATTCTTTGCTTCGTAGTCGGGTCTGAAGGCCATGAGTCCGGTCTGCTACGACTGTCAGTTTTGCTCATCATTCTCATACCATTAAAAAGCTTTAACTTGTTTATTTTTTGGATTGTGAGTTTACATATTTATAGTGGTGACCAGTTTACCAAAAAGTAGTAAATCTGTACCCACAGAAGTACTCTTTGAATGGGTGCAAATGTATTCATTTTTGGAATTACAAACATTGACAGTAGTAGGCTTGGAAAACTGAGCCTGCTTCAAGTTTACTGGCATGCTACTGTCAAATAGTCTAACCAATAGCAATAGCTCATGGTTGCATTTCGACCCATCATCTGTCATCCACTGTGCCACTCTAAACAGAAGCCCACCAAATCAAATCACTACGACACTGCTCCTCATGGAAACAGTCTATCCCAAACCTTGGTCTTTTCACCTCTTGACCCTGCAGCCCACTGCCTTTTTTTGTTTGGAAATTGTTATTCACCCCCTGAACCTCACTAACTAAGCCACTCCCCTGGTTTGGTTATGTACATTTCCTTTTGGTCTGGGAAAGGCCTAAAACTCCCAAGTAGAGCTGCATGGGCATGTCGTACTCCACTTCACTCTGCCTCTACAGCTCGAATGATCATCCCAGGGAATTTGTTCCATGTATGTGCACTCAGACGTCACTGAGGCCTTGCGGTGTCTGTACAGTATACGCAGTTACTGCTGCTCCATATGCATTATGCAGCTCAGGGTACAGCTTCTGTTAGGTGCCCAGCAAATAGTGTCCCAGGCAGAGCAGGGCTTCAAGATGCTTGTAATTCACCTGTGGTCTAACCCAAATCTGCAGCACGACAACAGGAATCAAGGAAGAAGCATCCCTTGGTACAGCTGGGTTGTATAATCAGGGTCGTCATGTACGCTACAAGAAGAAATTTAGTCCTGCGCAACATACAAGAAAGGGCTCCCTTCACATAGGTGGGCAATCCAATAAATTAACATGGAGTGCCTAAGCCATAGTCTTGCTTGGCTCTCAGAGCCAAAGCATGAACAGAGTCACAAGATCATTTCCTATGTAAATCATGCAACATAAAACATCATGTAAAAATATGATAAACTCTTTAACACAGGAATAATTTCACCTTAGTACATCAGATTATATCACTTCAATAAGTGTCCTTTACTAAAATTAGATTTCTTTAAACAACGTTAGCCTGCCGACACCCTGACGACAATGCTAATAGTAGACTAAGAGTCAAGTCTGTTATCATGAGTACCCAACATGTGGCCTATATTTTTACAATACATGGAGCAACTGTACAGTCTATTAAATCAAACACAAGAGGCTTATGTACAGCGCACAGCCTGACCTCACATATTTGAAGGTGCTCTCGTAGGTGATAATGAGTAATGGTGGCTCTGAAATAAAATATTTGTTTAAGATCTGACAACTTGATCAAGCGGAGAAGCTAGGATTGATGGCAGGTTTTCAGGTTTCATAGTGAGCAATTCAACCACCAGATGGGTATCTCTTTCTCTCTCTTATTTCACTTCAACAGTTAAAGCTTTCTCTTCAATTCTTGGTACATGAAGTTAAGGTATGGCTGGCAGGCAGAAGCCACATGAAAGATAGACTTGTTGCAGTATCGAGGGTCCAAGAGGACCTCGAGCTAAGCCTTTAGGCATCTGGCTCAAGTCTGGTTAGAGCTTTCAATTAATCGCCCACCCCTACTTTTACAACGCTACAACGAGTAGTGGCAGGTAGTGCCACTGAGTTGTTTAACCAAGTCCAGCCCCACTATGGCTTACTTTGCTGTTTGTTAAACTAGCACTATCTTGAAAACACTCAGAAGCTATTATGTGGTGCACAGAGCAATGTAAGTGTATCAATATATATTCCTGTGATATTAGCTGGACCACATTAGTTCATTAGGTTAGTTAAAAGTTGCTGTAGTTTTGAGATTTCACCTGCTGAAATTGAAATGACTTTCAATTCAATGAGATTTAGCCTTCAGTTCAAAAGTTGCTGCAGTTTTGAGATTTCACCTGCTAAAATTAGAATGACTTTCAATTCAATGAGATTTAGCCTTCAGTTCAAATCTACATTTTATATCTGCTAATTGTACGATGACCAGGTCTTCAAAACAAAGAACCAAGACATGCAGTATGTTTTTTCATAGTAATACACTTGGCTTTGTGGTAATCAACCAGTAAAAATTAAATGCCACTGTTTAGCTGCACTTTAAAATTGGCCATCTCAGCAAAGACATTTGGGGTTGTTAAGTGCACCTGAGCCAAGGGATCTGCTAAGTTTGTGGTTGTATAGTCTCTGCTGTGTGCTCTCATTTAGCCATGTGTATCTGCAGTGTTACACTCTGTTAACATGGCACAATACAAAAACATTGTTGCATTGGAATTACTTAATAAGGCACAAGACATTTGATAGGCTCAGCTTTTACACCTGCTCTTGGAACAATGGTGAAATAAGGCAGCAGTTCTGCTGGCAGCATAACTAACTGGATTCCCAGGACCATGCATGACTCCAGACTAATTTGATTCTTGAAGTAATAGTCCTGCTTTTATAATGGTATAAGCAAGATTAGACATCTGGGAATGCAAAGAAAAATCTCGACTGGATCAGTGATCACACTCAGATCAGGGAACCTTGGAAGGGCTGTGGTAGAGTTATTCCAGTCTTTGTGCGTTGCTGAATAGGAGATCTGGCCCAACCGAGGTATGAGTAACATTTTATATATCATGCTTGGGTTCACTCGACCTCACAAAACAGCAACAAGTTTTTAATTTAGTGAAAAATGTCAGGATGCTCAGACAACTGAAGAAATATACTTTCCTGACAAATCTGAGACATCTGGTCAACCTAAATGCATCTCCATTTTCCAAAGGGTACCATGAGATTTGGTTTAAACAGCCCTTCACTGTAAGCAAATAGATATTACAAAACAAAATGGTTACTACAGTCACAGTGAGCAGAGGGAGCTTTGTGCTCCCAGGAGCCTGTGTGCATGGAGGCAAAGCTCTCACATTGTTGGCTCATATACTATTTCAGGTGGCTCTTCACAATTTATCCCATCACTTTCCACCATAAAACATCAATCCATTTAACATTTATTCACCATACACATAGCATTTCCCAATTATTTATTTTCACCATCCCTCCAAGCACAATTCGAGGTCCTTTTAAGCAATACTTCAGATGATCCCTATAAAGAGCACAATGAAGATGACCTTTAGAAATGGACAACCTGGTTCGGCATTAATCACTCACTGAATCCAGACTGCAGTGCTCTCATTGGATGAGACTGGAGGGAGATTATTTCAAACATAGGCATCTTTTCACTGTATCTTGTCCCCTGGCCATATTAATAGACCTAGATTGATGTCCCAACAGGTGTGGAGTCAGGGGTCAGAGCCACAGCAACATAAAAGGCATTGTGAGGGCGTGGGATGAAGCTGGTTAAATATTAATGGGTACCAAAAGTCAAGATATTCAAAAAGGCTGGAATGGGTCTGCTTTACCCTAGTCTCACTGAGGACATAGGCAATGGCAAACAGTCTGTACCTGGACTTTGTAAATGTTAATATAATGTTAGATCATTATCCCCCTACTGTAACCAGTATCATGCCTTTATTACTTTTCTGTAAAGAGGTATTTACTAAAGCTCCTCAAGACTGCTGTAAACTCTAGATCATTGGTTTGAATCTCTGACAAAGCCAAGTCAGTCTTTCATCCTTCTGTGGATGATAATTTTAATATGCTTAAAATAGGTATTAGTAACACCAGAAATGCACAGCAATAAATTTTAAATGAAAGACTGTCAAATTGAGTGCATATCTAAAAATATGGAAACAGAACAAAACATTTATAGACATCCAGGCACAAACCAAAATTCCTACAAACATGCATGCGCAAATACCAAACACGCATGCACCCTGTCGGCACACCTATAGGCGTCCAGATACATCTCACATTTAGTCACAATTGCACAGAACAAAGGAAATGTAATGTCATATTGGTTGCTTATATAACAATTCAGAAACTTTCTATAAAAGTGCTAGATGTGACAGGAGAGAGGAGAGTGTGAATAAAAAAGGGAGGGAGGGATTTAGGGATTTGCCATATAAACGGCATGATCTTCCCTAAAAGGGGGTGGAATCAGTCATATTGCGACCACGAGTTCCTGCCATTGGATGCTAGGGACAGAGACTGTCCTTGAGCATGCCAAAGAGGAACTAAGAATAATTGAGGAACTGGAAAAAGAGCTTCTAGGTCCAGATGCTCTCTCAGAGGAGATTGTCATTTTATGTCACATGTCCGATGTATGTTTTGTCCACTGCTGGCATTTCAGGTAAGACTTCACTTCAGAGTGCTGCACCAGTTAATATGCTCCCACACTACCATGTGGGTATACGTAATCAATCAGGGGTTTATAATAGCGCTGCTACTCACCCACAAGGGTCTCAGGGCGCTGAGTGGGGGGAGATAGGGTTGGCTGCTGATCCATATGGGTGCAGGGGTATACTGTTACTGTATATTTGTACAGACTTATCCTCATTTAACTAGCTTACATAAGGTATTGGTTTAACCACACTTTATGGGTAGTTTTCGGATTGGGCACTTGACTAATTTGGACCACTTTCCAGATCCCGTGTAGATTAGGGGTTTTGAATGGTCCTGACGACTTGCCTTAGATCATCCGTGACTATTTTGTTGGCAAGAAACATGTTGACCTCCATTTAAATTGATCCCTTGAGATACGAAGGAACATTATTTCCTTCGTAGTTTCACTTTGTTTTTCGATATGACAGGATCCACCACCACCATCATAATAATATAGTCATAAGGTGTCCCTTAGTCATTTTTATACTTTCTCACTTCTTTTTTCTAATCTACACATTCTACGCCATCACCTTAAGCACACCGCGGCAAAAACATATAAAAAGATCTCTGGCAAAGAGCCCTCTCGAGGGACCCATTTGGCATTGCAGCCCAAGAGCTGCCCGATGATGAAGAATGCCACCCAACTGGGTGGGCAAGGGCTCTTGCTCCTGGATATTCCTCTGACCTTTTTTGGTATGGATGTGATACCAACGGTATCTCCCATTACATGCTTTCCGAAACTGCATACTCTTTGTACATTTATAAACACCGACGATCAGCCCATACCTATCTTTGACTTATCCTAACATTTTGTCATCAACAGATATCCCTTTTGAGCAGGGGTCTTTCCTTCATTATAACAGAAAAGACTTTTGGAGCTCGAAGTTTTTCCGTAAAATCTGTCTGAATTACGTCTTTTCTAATAAATATGACTACTGAAAATTCGGCAACAAGGCTAAGACCTCCCTCCACTCCCCCCCAGCCCCTCTACCCCCCCCAGTGTGGGTATGCCTCCTGACCTCCTCACCTTTGAAAAATTGGTTCCTAAAAGAAGTTAAACAAGTTCACTTTAGTTAATGTTTCTTTAGCAGAAAGGAAAGCGCTACATCATCTAAGACAAGGTAACTAAATTGTCATCAAGCTGGCGGATAAAGGTGGAGGCATCATCTTACAAGACTTTGATTATTATAACTCCGAGATACAGATTAAATCCCAAGGGGAGTTTATGTTACAGTATCTAAGAGCAGGCATCACATGGCCAATGGGGATGGAATGTACCCAGGCTTTTCGTCCAGATCCTCAAGTTCTTAGAAAAATGGTCTCTGATCAGCAATCGTTGCTCTAGAGATTGGATGATGATCATAATGGAAACAGCGAGGGAAATGTTTTTGGCCCTGGTGAACGAGATGTTGGAGATGGAAGAAAAATTGAAATCAAATGCCCTGGAAGAACAAAAAAAGAAACTGGAGGATATTATCAGTGAATTGGCCTTTTTTAATGAATATCTGATTAAAAAAGATGGGAAGTTGAAACAGGATATCAGATATTTTACAAAGGAAAGGGTGTACACCATACTACACTCAAAACCAGTACCAAGAGGGAGACCCATAAAGGCAGATTTGGAACACTAAGAGAGTCCTTGCTTTCTCGTACTCCTCTAAATCTGAGAATGAGGGCAGTTCCCATCAGTTTGAAGACTCAGACAGGAGGTTACCCAACGAACAAGCATCAGGCACTAGTGCTTCTTTTTTAGCCTGTCGAGGGTGTAGAAGAGGACCTTGCAGAACAAGGTTACAGCAAAGATACAGGGTGAACTATCAGCCATTAAACAACAGACACCAGTACATGGAAACCAGAAATGGGCAGTACTGGAGACAGTAAATTAAATTCCAATTTGCAATCTCTCCAGCACAACAATAGATTAGGCCACTAACTCTCTGTTAGCCAAAGGTTAGTCTCATGTCCCCCATGCGAATGTCAATAACTTCGAATGGTTTCAAGATATTGTCTTGTTCTTCAGGAAAGTTAGATTAAAATGTTCTTTGTGGATGAATAAATTGCATTTATTGCAAGTTTCAAGCCTCTTACACAAAATCCAACACCGAGATGCTCAATAAAAGGAAACTAACTCCATCTGAAGGGACAAAGGCGATAAAGTGCCTTCTTTTAAATGTTCGCTCCCTACCTAGACATCAGTTAGAAGTATGGGACCTAATACATACCACACAACCCGACCTATGTTTCCTAACGGAAACTTGGTTGAAACCTCATACGGTCCCTGCTATTGCCGTGGGGGTTCCTCTTGGTTATAAGTTTGTCCATTTTGACCGCCCAGAGAAAACAGGTGGTGGCCTAGCCATCATGCTTAAAGAGCATCTGAAGATCACAATATTAGAACAGAAGCACAGCCCTCTCCTTGAGATAATAATTTTTAAAATACATTATGCTACAAATAGATTCTGGAAAGGAGCCTTAGTCTATCGCCCCCAGGGCCCTATACAGTCTTCTCCCTTGCACTACTGGAACTCTTGGCCCCACATTTTAAAGCAAATGAAGATTTTCTCCTTCTTGGCGATTTTAACGTTCACGTCGATAATCCTGCACTCCCGGAAACAATCTCCCTGGTTTCTGAATTATCCTCCCTCGGTCTGTCTCTGCATACCATGAACCCACCCATATAGGAGGTCATCTTCTTGACCTGTTATTCACCAATTTCCCCGAAGTACAATGTTTTTCTCCGGTGCAAATAATCTGGTCCGACCACTTCATCATGGAATTTTCAATATCTAAAGTGGATAAGCCCTCTCATAAGAGTTCCCTTCCACCTGTCTGGCGCCGACAGTGGCATAAAGTCACCGTAGAGGAATTGCAAAAGGAATGGAAGCAGCCCATTCCCACAGAGACAGATAGTATAGAGACCGCTTTGACCAAACTTAACAACTCTCTGAAAGAAGCAATTGACAAAATAGCACCTCTAAAGCTTCACAAACAATATCCTGCCACCAAACAGGAAATATGGTATACTGAGGAGCTTAGAACAGAAAAACTAAAATGTAGGAGGATAGAAAAGAAGTGGAGAAAAACGCGAACCGAAGAGAACAAGAAAGCACATCATGAGGCCCAGACTAAATATTATCAAAACATCAAACATGCCCGGAAGAATAGCCTCTCTCATCAACTTTCTGAAGCGGGTAATCGATCTAAGGAATTATTTAAAATTCTTCAGGAGTTTGTAAAACCTACCGCATGCGAAAGCCCTGGTGACTTTTCCCAACAATTATGCGACGAAATCTCCTTGTTCTTCGAAAATAAAATCAACTTGATTTACGACAAAATTCTACAGGTTTCCAACCAAAACAGTAATAATTCTCCCCCTCCTCCCATCCTGTCTACCTGGAGTAAAACTACACTTGCGATATTCCCAGCAGTAAATGACTCAGACCTCACTTCCCTCATGAGCCATATAAAATCTGGTTCCCCAGATGATTTTCTATCAGCTAAAATTACTGCCTCCCTACAAAATCTGTTTAAGCCCCATATTCAAACACTGATCAACCATTCACTTAGGGAAGGATCTGTGCCTACAGAATGGAAAAAAGCAGTAGTGAACCCAATCCGAAAGAACGCAGCAAGTCCACGGACCGACCTCTCCAAACTCCGACCTATTTCCCTCTTACCCTTCCTCAGCAAGTTGACCGAGAGACACGTTAACACTCACTTGTCCAAATATATCGAGGCAGCGGGGGGCCTAGATTTTTCACAATCTAGATTTAGGCCCAATCACAGCACAGAATCTGCCCTCCTCTCAGTGACAGATAACATCAAGATGTCACTGGATGGAGGAGATTCAATGATTCTAGTGCTGTTAGATCTATCCGCTGCCTTCGACACTGTGTCTCATGAGATACTTCTCGGTCGTCTGAGGGAGAGGGGAATAGAGGGTGTGGCTCTCTCCTGGTTGGAAAGCTTTATTTCGGATCGTCAGCAAGAGGTCAGATTGGGCTGCCATCATTCTATCTCAAGGGAGCTCACCAAGCGAGTGCCACAGGGCTCATGCCTAAGCCCCACACTTTTCAACGTGTATGTGGCCCCCTTGGCGGATATAGTAAGATCTCATGGGTTCAACCCTGTGTCGTACGCTGACCACACTCAGCTTTTGTTCCCTTTTAAAGCCCTAACGCCCGCAATACAAAAATCTTTTGCGGACGGAATGAGAGCAATATCTAACTGGATGGCCATTAATCGCCTCCAGTGTAATGTAGGCAAGACTGAAGTAATGCTGTTTGGGGAAGCCACACTTTTATGGTCCCCGGATTGGTGGCCCCCGGATTTAGGACCAACACCAAGCCCCAAACAGACTGTTAAAAATCTTGGTGTGCGTCTAGACAAAACACTTCTGTTCAAAGAGCACACAAATCAAGTACCAGGTTCCTGCTTCCGGGCCATCGGACTGCTGCGACGTGTCTTCCCATTCCTATCAGATCCCTATAGGAAGACTCTCGTCCAGGCCTTGGTCATAAGTAGACTGGATTACTGTAATGGCCTGCTGATCTCTGCCAATGAGGAACAACTGCAGAGACTACAGGTGGTCCAGAACACTGCTGCGAGACTAGTTCTCAACGCCCAGCCAAGGTCTGCCTCACTCCCCCTTTTGACAAAACTCCACTGGCTGCCAATTAGACAGCGTGTAAAATTTAAAATCTGCTGCACTATTCACAGATGTCTGTTTGGCAATGGACCTAGATATTTAGAAGAAATATTTAAGCCCTACAAACCCAGTCGTACCTTGCGCTCCAGCAGTCTGCAACAACTTCAGGTTCCAAGGATAAAAAAAGCTAGGCAGGGAGGGCGAGCCCTGTCCTACAAAGGCCCTATCCTATGGAACTCATTGCCCCTGGCTCTCAAAAATACTGCCAATTTTCAATCCTTCAAGAAGTCTTTGAAAACTTTCTTATTCGTCTCCAGTTAGGATTCTCCCCCCTCCACTCTACCGTCTAGTACCAGGTCTTAGCTTCTTGGTAAAGCGTAAGCGTGGAGATACTCTTCCGAGGGTTGATGTCCAGCGCTATACAAGAATACAAATAAATAAATAAATGAAGATAGACCAGACAACAGACTATGTAATGATTCAGGGCTGTCTGTGCCATCCACTTTCATCCCATCTCTTCAACTAGGCCCGGAAGTAGCCATTTTTGAAAGAGCAGTATTAAACAAACTTAGGGAATATCCGAGATTCATCCCTAAAGTTTCATGGAATCTAGGAAAAGATTAATACATAGCCTTTACAACTCTCTCACAAAATAAGGAAGTCACGGTCAAAGACAGTGACAAAGAAGGTGGGAATGCACTTATGGACACTGAAAATTACATCACTAAGATGAAAGCCATTCTTAGCAATAGTGAACACTATACGAGCATAACAAGTTATCCCCCAAAGACAGTACCCAAAAAAATAGAGCGGTTCACAACCCAAGCCTTAAAAGAGGGAGTCATTTACATCGAACTGTTTTCATTTTAAATGTCACCTATCTTCAGGTGGCAAGAATCTCGGGGGTGCCTAATATTCATAAGAACCAGCAGCCCCCCCCCCACCTCTTGCGACCCATTGTTACCACCATAGGGTCAGTCACTGAACCTTTTTCCAAATATGTGGATACATTCCTATGCCCTGCAATACCTTGAATTAAATGACATATCAAGGACACTAGACACATGATCACATCGGCAGAAACCTTGAGATTTAACAAGCATAACCAGATTCTAGAGACACTAGACATAGAGGCACCTTACAGTAACATACCAAAAGAGATGGCTATCATCACGGTTGACAAATTTATACCGAAACACCTGAGAGAAGCCCCCAGAACATTCATTCTTGAATGTCTAAAAACTTTTCCTGACAGAAAACACATCTGAATTTGGGGGGGACCTGTTCCTCCACAGAAAGGAGTCAGTATGGGTGCTTCTTGTGCACCCAGTATAGCCAACATCTTCATGGGCCATTCTGAAGACCAATTTATCCACAATGAACTTGCCCCCCTTTTATGAATCGGTGCTATTGTGGTCCCGGTACAAAGACAACATCTTCTTTATTTGGGAAGGGGAAGAAGAAACTCTTAGGGAGTTTCTTGAATGGATTAACCTATGTGATCATAACCTAATATTTATGGCCAATATAAGCAGACAAAAAGTAGAGTCTTAGACATATGAATCAAACACAACAATGGAAAAATGGAAGTAGACTTGTTTGGGAAACCTACAGCTCACAGTACTCTGCTACACTCTAACAACTACCATCCGAGGAATCAAAAACAGGGCAATTCCTCAGACTGAGGCGCAACTGAATCTGAATGATTATGATGAGAAGGCCATCACTATGCTCAAAACGTTTCTCAAGAGGGGTTACCCCAGAAGGCTTGTCAGAGACGCGGTAAAGTCGGCAAGATTTTACGAAAAAGACCATCTCCTATGGCATGAGAAAGCAAAAAACAATCCTAAACTGGTCTGTGTTACTAGACATTCAGTGATGAATGAACAAGTATGCCAAGCGATAAACTCAAACTGGCATGTTTTAAAGCCTAATCCAGGTAATCCCACTAAGATCGCTAAACCAGTATTTGCCCATCGCCGGGATAAGAACTTGAAGGGCACACTTGTAAGAACATGGTTAAAAAAAAGTGAATTTTGTACAAAAATCCGCTGATGGCAGTAACCCAATTGAAGGAAACTTGAGATGTGTTCAATGTATGGCCTGTGACAGTGCTATTGTAACAGACACTTTTGTCCATAATGTGTACAAGATACACCTGCATGTGATGACGAATCATAAAACACAATGTTATATACTTACAGATATGTCCTTATGGCCAGGGCTATGTTGGAGAACTGGGCCGGGGTTCCACACACGCCAAACCGAACACAGATTAGCAATTGAAACCCAACAAATGATGACCAGTGTGGAAAAGTAAATTTTGCCATGTTCTGTGTCTCTTATGTTATGTGTGCATGATTAATATGCATATGTATTCCCCCTGTTCGATTTAAGATGCAATTATAGTTGTGTCCATCTCTAGTATGCCAGTTTCCAGTTCTCGTGAATACTACGAATATTAGGCCTATGTAAAGTTACGTTGCCACGTTTCTCAGTGTGCACGTTATTTCATTGTAAAGTCCCCGTTTCTAGGCCTCAAAAGGGCCTGGACATCAGATTCAGCTCCTGTCTCCTGAACCCTCGCTGAGGAGCGATACAGCCCCCACCTGTATCCTCGACCCTTCACTTACTTCCTGCCTCGCAGTGCCCGGCTCGGCCTGGCTCTGCCTCTGAGTCTGCCAAGAGTATGTTATGATTCTAGTTATCAGTCCAGCCCTCCTTCTCTGCATTCCTAAGCTACTGAATCGCATCAATAGTTTCCGTCATTGTCTAGCCTTTACGTCTCCATGTAAGAGAAATACTGTATTAATGGTCATTTAATATTCTTTATCACGCACTACATGTAGAATAATGCATGCTCCAGTCTTAGAGTCTGTTAGCCTCTCCCCTCCTGACTCTTAGTTTATATCAACATGTCCTCTAAACATTAGATACTAGATAGGGTTTAGGTACATGTCGCCCTGACTCTCCAGACTTCAGTCTCTGCTCCTAGCACAGAGTTCATAGCCCCCAGCTTCTCCTAGTAACACGTCATTGTCAGTTTGCGCGCACCATTAGGTTAGAGGTCCCGGCTCCTCAGGTAGCCCCCTCCATGTTTCCGCCCCATTTATGACATATTCTGTTACGTTTACATCACACGTCTATGTACACGCCTCTTGTTACACCCACTTTCACTCTTATCTTTCGCGACTGCTATTGACCACACCCACTGCTCCGCCTATTGTATTCGCTGTAATGCAACTGTTTTAGTATATATGCTTGTGTACTGTTATTAAAGTTAGCGCGCTCATCCCATATCCAGCCCCGGCAGCTGCCGGGCCCTGTCATCCTATTCCTGTGCAGGTTGTCCTGTTCCTGTCCTTTATGCTGTATTAAACCTGCAAACTCCTACTACCTCGAATCTTGACTCTTATTTATTGAGCTATCTGTTATTACTATGTCCAGTAAAACCTAGATCCGGTATTATTTATTTATATACCACATAATGGCGCCCGAACAGGGACTTGCCCTTTCCCCACGCGCCGGCGAAGCCACGCCGGCCCCCTGACCCTCTGCAGCCGTGACGGAACTCTTCTGCGCACCGGCAGATATTTCTGCTTCAAGTATCCCTCAGGCCCACGGAGGAGACGGAGGTGGCGGTCCAGCATCCAGACGAGGCGGTGGAGGAACGCGGCGAGTCCCGACCAGAGCCCAAGCCGAGAGTCCAAGGTCCGAGGTATCCGGAGGCCCACCCGTAACAGAAGTCCGAAGTTCGTCCGTCCGGCGTCGAAGCAGTCCAGTCCAGTCCGAGGCCTTCCGTTCTTGCTGCCCGGTGAGTACCATTGCTGGGGTAGTATCTAGACAGGGTCAATCTAAATTGACTCTGGTCCGTGGGTTGGTGGTACACAGACCCAAAACGAAGTGTCCACTTTGGTGGATGCGGGTCCTAACGTGTCTCTTTATGAGACCGGTGAGTTTCGTACTGTTTTAGCAGTACATCTAGTTTCTGTTCTAGTCAGTTCTGTTTCTCGAGAAAATTCATGTATTCTGTTTCCAGTATTCCAGGTAGTATTCTGTTCGAACTGTTATTTTAAATGTTTTTCATGTATTGTAATGTCGTGGTATGAATGTGGAGTATTTATCGTGTTCATTGTGTATTGTAATTGCGTATTGTGTCTAGGTTACAGTTCAGTCATGCCCTTATTTTCTAAACTACGTCAGTTAAAAACCAGAAAAGGTCTGCTAGAAGCAGCAGTTCCTGTCCCGCCTAGGGACAGTCCAGGTCATTTTATGTATCAAAAGCATGGCATAAGTGCCATATTATATCTAGATTTATGGGTAGAGTATACCAAACAGTTAGAGGAAAAGTATAGATGGCCTGTATCAGGCACATGGGATGCCGAGTGCATCATGCGAGTAGAAGAAGCATTATGGAAAAAGAAAGCCAGACAGTCACAGAAAGATGCCATCGAGTTATGGCGCAAAGAATCTCATAAAAGAACCGAAAAAGAAATCAGAAAGTCAGAATTAAGTAGAGAATCCTTACAACGAGCCCAAGAAAGGGAATTAATCGAGATAGGTGAACGAGTCAAAACCGAACCGTCAGACAGACAGAGGCATGCCCTTATTAAGGGTATGTATCCTCTTCTTGCCGAGGGCTTGCCAAAAGCGACCCCGGAGGCATCCAGTAATTTTCCGCCACCATTAGTTCCGACTAAGCTACGTCACAAACCGACCGCAGCTGATATTTTCATCTCGTCCTATTTGGACGACACAGTCCCAGAATATGCAAATCCTGTTCCGCCAGCTCCTGTAAATAATGTAAATCCTGCTCCTCCAGTCACCGGAGTACCTGCTACGGTACCCCCGATCCAGCCTACATTACAATTTCCCACCGCACCGGTACGACGAGTATCAGTCGACGATTCCAGTTTAGGGGCCGCAGGAGGAGGTCCTCCTGGTACCCCGCCACCACACCAACGTAGAACGTTGGCCGAGTTACATGAATGTGCGTTACAACGTACGCCCAAATTTAAGTCCGTTGCAGATATCCGACGAGCTCTTACTGAATGCCGCTATGATCCGGTTGCAGGTGATGATAGTACAGTAATATATTCCATCCGTGTAAGACGGGTGACCGGGTATTTGGACACCCTACCTGACATGAAAGGAGATCTAGACAGAATATATCGTTTCATCCGTACAGGGAATGATCCAGAAAGTATTGGCGAAGCCATGTCTCAAAGGAAAGCCGAGATCCAGCTCATGTTATTAAAGTTTCTGATTAATTGTTTAATAAGAGAACAAGATTCTCCGACTAAAGATCCAGCCGAAATGAGAATCCTGACAAGGTGGAGTGATAATATAGCCGAGGGTAAACACAGAACCATCAGTAGTATAGAGAGTATGTACAAGAAAATCCGTAAAGAAATAATAAAGTTACACGAGAAACGCAAAGAAGCACAAGTAAGCGAGAAAGAAAATGACTCTTCTACTGAAGAGGTAGAGGACGAGAATCCCGCCAGAATAGCGTATGTAGGAAAATCTAGATTTTCAGACCGCCACTTACGTCTAGAACACAAGTCAGTTTTTCATCATCCAGCACCAGAACAAGGTTCTCTAGAACAAGTATTTCAAGCTACCGATCACATTTTGAAGTCACGAATCGGTTATAGTGAGTTAAGTACTATGCATGAACAAGAACTAGTCCGATCAGCAGTCCGATGGATTACTGATTCTACCACTTTCCCAGACGAAATAGTGGCACAAATGTTTCTGAAATTGCCCCCAACCGAGCAGCGACTGGTGGGTATGTATATGATCCAGCACCTCATTACTCTGTATGAGGGTCAACATTCTGATCCAGGTCCGTTACACGATGTCCTGAACGAGTTACTCCAGTATAGATGGAAAGGTCTAGGTACCGATTTAATTAGTGTTATTCTAGAACAGCGCCACAAATATAGTATGTTCTTGAACCCGCATTTTGTTCATGTCTCACCCCCAGAAAGTAAACCCTTTTACATAGATAGACAGAACCCGTTACGAGAAGTACACCCAGTTAGGACAACGGATGGTGAAATGCAACGAGTGTTTGTTTACACCCCGATTACAAAGATGGAACTCTTAGAGATGAAGAAATTAATTCCTTGTCACGACAAAGATCCAGCAGGGTTCCACCGAGAATTAAAAGACATGCTCCGTATGGGAGAATACACGTATCCAGATATAATTAAAATGTTAAAGGTCCTGTTGCCCGCAGGGGTATATGAAAAACTCAAGGAAAAAGATTGGGAGGTGGGAGAGAAAAAGATCGATTGGGCAGTTCTCGAAGCTGAAGATAAGATACGAGTACCAGGTACCGGTCTAGGAGAGAAATGTAAAGAATTACCAGAACTATTAATACAAGTTTTGCCTAGATTATTAACCACTAAAAAGGAAGACTGGGATGCAATCTCAGCCTGTAAACAGAAACAAGACGAAGACACTAGTGATTTTTATTCTAGATTTGAAAAGTGTTTTATTATAAACAGTGGATTGAAAACGAGTAGCGAGTCATACCCTCATCTTTTTGTTACTAAATTAGTCGAGAATTCAAGTCCCCAAGTAAAGAATCGAGTTTTGAAAGTCGAAAGTACCTGGCAAGCTAATACTCCGTCCCAGATGTTACAGATGCTCCAGTACCACCAGAATAGAATCAGAGAAGAGCAAGATCATGAAAGAAAACGTATGAAAGACACGAAAATGAAAGTACTAGTTGCACAATCTGTTCCTCAAGACAGTCAGAAGAGGGGTACGAATCAAGCAAGTCATCCTGCAGTTCCCGTTAAAGGGACCTGCAATTATTGTAAACAGCCAGGTCATTTTATAAACGAGTGTGCAGTTCTGAAACACAATATAGCTACTGGTAAGACTAAAGAAAGACCACGTCCGCCTAGACAAGAACAAGTTTCACAGACTTCTCAGCCACAGAATGCACAACAGACAGTTCCAGCACCGCAGCCTATTGCTGCAACACAGCATGTTACACAGCAGATGTACCAGTATGCACAGTCCGAGTATCCAGAGTATCAGCCATATTCATGAAACAGCCTAGAGAGGGAGGTAGGCTTGCCTCTCATCGAGATACCTGTAGATCAAGAGGGTCCCTATGTTCATAGTCAAGTATTAGGGAAAGACAGAAAGTTTCTGATTGATACAGGGGCAAGTAGGACCACCATCAGCCACGCCGAAGTTCCAGGGGCTCCGCTCTCAGGCTCTAGAAATGTTTCCCTTGGATTTTCAGGAAAGCCTATTGTAAACGAGATATCTAAGCCAGTTACTCTAGAAGTAGGTCCATTGTCCCGCACTACTGATCTATTACTTACGAAGTCATGTCCAGAAAATCTGTTAGGTATTAAAACACTGAAAGAATTAGGTGCAGTTATTTGCTGTTCCCCCGAGGGAATACGACTGTTTCTACGTGACTTCAAGGGTCACTATGTGTTACGAGATTTTGATCCGAGATTGTCTAATGTCCCGCAGCATCTATGGGCGCAAGGTCCAACTGATGTTGGTTATATGCAAATCACACCCCATCGTGTGACTCTCAAGCCAGGTGTAGTCCTGCCACGAATCAGACAGTACAGACTGCCACCTGAGGCTGTAGCAGCCTTATCCAAAATTATTGACGAGCTCATGGCTCAAGGAGTAGTTGTAGAAACTGACTCCAATGTATGTAATTCTCCGATCATTCCAGTCATGAAACGTACTGATCCAAATGCACCCCCAGTATATCGATTAGTGATTGACCTTCGAGAACTTAATAAATGTATTATTCCCCAGTACCCAGTTGTCCCAGATATCTCTTCCCTATTGACAGCCATTGATTCCGAAGCCTCATTTTTCACAGTCATAGACCTCAAGAACGCGTTTTTCAGTGTCCCCATTCATCCAGACAGCCAGTTTCTTTTCGGATTTTGTTTAAATGGAAGGAGCTATATGTTCACACGAGCTCCTCAAGGTTTCACAGAAAGTCCTAGTATTTACAGTCAAGCACGTAAGAGACAACTAGACAACATTCACATGCCAACTGACACTGCCCTGCTCCAGTATGTCGATGATCTACTAATCACAGCCCGTTCTGAACGTGCTTGCGAGCGAGCATCACTTACAGTCTTGTATTTCCTTGCCGAGATGGGGCACAAGGTGTCCCCTTCGAAGCTTCAATTCTGTGTCCAGCAAGTGATCTACTTAGGCCACTTGCTGTCCAAGAGGGGTAGGCAGTTGACACCTGGCCGTATCCAGTTAATAGCGAGTCTTCCTCAGCCCAAGACCCAGAAGGAGGTACGTGCTTTTATCGGCCTTACTTCTTACTGCAGACAATGGATTCCTCAGTATGCATTTCTAGCTAAGCCACTGATACAGTTAACGACACAGGAGGCAGCCGTATCGACTGTCCTCCCTTGGACATCTGAACATACACTTAGTTTCAATGAATTAAAGAAATCTCTATGCCAAGCTCCTGTTCTAGCTACACCGAACTACAGTAAGCCTTTTACACTTTTCGTCACTGAACGTGAAGGTACAGCATTATCTGTTCTCACACAAGATCAAGCAGGACAATACAAGCCATGTGCTTATTTTTCGAGCACACTAGATCCTGTAGCCCAGGCTCTGCCTGCGTGCCTCAAGTCAGTTGCAGCCACAGCACTAGCTATCAGACAAAGTGATTCCATAGTATTGGGACACTCCTTGACAGTACAAGTTCCACACTCCGTGGAAGTTCTTTTAAACCGAACACAGACTCAGCACTTGACAATTGCACGTTTAACAGGTTATGAACTGACACTGTTCCAGCCACACATAGAAATCAGACGCTGCAACGTTCTAAATCCTGCTACACTGTTACCGTCAGTTAATTCGAATCCTGCCACACACGACTGTGTGGAAGTAGTTAACATTATGACTAAGCCAAGACAAGATCTGACAGATATTCCATTACCAGATCCCGACCTGACACTTTATGTGGATGGTTCATGTATGAGAACAAGTACAGGAGAACTAGTAGCCGCGTATGCAGTGACTACTGACACTGAAGTTATAGAAACACACCGTATTGACACCCTGTCTGCTCAAGCAGCAGAGCTAGTTGCTCTGACACAAGCCTGCATACACGCTAAGAACCTGAAAGTTAATGTTTACACAGATTCACGTTATGCATTCGGAGTTGTACACGACTTTGGAGTGCTCTGGCAGGAGAGAGGTTTCATGACTTCTCATGGAACCAAGATTCAGCATGGTCTCCTTATTCAGGCTCTGTTAGATGCCATACACTTACCGACATCTATTGCTATCATGAAGTGCAAAGCACATACGAAAGTTACTGACATTATTTCCCAAGGTAATGATCTAGCAGATCGCACAGCCAAGCTTACAGCACAGACTCCAGACACTCCAGTTAATCCGACACAGACACATACTCCAGATCAGACTACATGTATGACAGTTAAGGACCCCACTCAAGATGTCATAGATATTCAGTTACATGCTACTCCCGATGAAATCAAGAAATGGTCCGAACAAGGAGGGGTCCAGACAGATCAGGGATGGGTAACGAAGGGTAAAGCCACATGGTTTCTCCCCGACTCTATGGTTCAAGTCATTATCAATACCGCACATAGTCCAGCACATTTAGGAGAAAAAGCTATGTTAGATAGTATCCAGAACATTTGGTTCAACAAGCATTTACGAGCTGCAGCCAAGCAGAAAGTCCGTACCTGTATGATATGTTGCCAGTTTAATCCAGGTAAAAGTGTCCCGGTGGAACAAGGTGGATTCCAGCCCCCTGACCACCCTTTTGAAGTCCTCCAAATGGATTATATTCAGATGGAGCGATGTCGAGGTTTCAAGTATGTCCTTGTAGTTGTATGCGCTTTGTCCAGGTGGACAGAAGCATATCCGGTCCCAGATTACACAGCCGCGACCACTGCCAAACAGTTGGTTCGTGAATTCTTCCCCCGTTATGGACTCCCTAGAGTCGTATATTCTGATAACGGCCAGCCATTCTCATCCGAGCTTATGAAACACATTTCCCTGTTGTTAGGGTACCAGTGGAAGTTCCATTGTGTACGCCATCCTGAAGCAGCTGGTCTAGTAGAGAGACATAATCAGACCCTGAAAATCCGTATTGCCAAGATTTGTAAAGAGAAAGGTGTGGACTGGCTAGTAGCTCTGCCAGTCGCTTTATTTTATATGCGCATGGTCGCACATTCCAGATCAGGTCTGTCCCCGTATGAGGTCGTATTCGGCCGCCCCCCTAACATGTGGGGTACACCTAGACCTCGAAGTATTACAGATGTTTCAAGTAATATGCTGACAGATTACCTAGCTTCCTTGATGTCTGCCCTCAACTCTTGTCGTTCACAGGTTGCTGCCGCATTTCCAGACAATACCGAGGTGGCACCGCATGACATCGTTCCCGGATGCATGGTTCTTGTCCGGAATTTTGATCGTTCAAGTCCGCTGGAGCCTCGCTGGAAGGAACCCCGACAGGTCCTCCTGGCCACCCGTACTGCCGTCAAGCTGGAAAGCAGGAAGGGCTGGGTCCACCTGTCACATGTGAAAAGATTTTTTGGACTAAAGCCTGTTTCAAAGAACATTTCCGAGGATCTTAAAGACTGCCAAAGTACTATTCTTAAGGACTTTCCCGCAAAAGACAATGATACTGAACCCTCCCTGTTAGAGAAAACTCCGCAACAGGAGTATAAGCTCAAATTAAGGTCTAGTAAAATAAGTCAGCCAGTTTGATTGTCTAAGTCCTCCCCTAGGTGAAACGGTTAGACCGGTTTCTGACATGTATAAAATAGACCCCCATAGTGAGAGAGTTAGTCAAAACTCAATCCGATGTATCGTTTTTCTAAGTTTCATATTGTTTTTCAGCCTTATGACTACCTGCACATGTTATGCATTTTATTTGTATTTTCCAGTTTCTCATGTAAATAAGTCTGCTAATGCTACAATAGAACACACGTTTAGTGATCTGCCTCCTCATGAACTCTCATATCGTCTCGCTATGCGAAATAATTCTTTTATCCGCATGTTACATTATTCACACCAGACCAGCAATGCCACTAATTGTTGGGTGTGTGGTCGACTCCCCCCTTTCCAGACACCGAAGGGAGTTCTGCCACTCTTTCCTTATCCATTTTCACATAATGGTTCGTGTGGAGCATGGTCCACGTTAACGTCATCCTCAACAGATATGTCTTTTCTTAACAGTACATGTTTTCCAGACAAGCAAGGTCTTCCCCACAGAACAGGGTTAGATCTAGAAAATGAAGTTTATAATTTAGGTAATTATTCTTCGAATTTCATGGTCCTGAATGTTCAGTCTGACACTACTCCAGACTTACCTGCTATTTCAGTACTACCAGTTAAAGGTGAATTATGTGTCCGAAAGAATGGTTCCGTACATGTAGGACATAGTGATTGTACTACTATTGTCAAGTATAGTGACAGTAGGAAATCTATTTTCAAAGCTTCACGTCATTCTTATTTTGTTTGTGGTCAGACCGCATATGTTCGTTTGCCCCTCGATTGGGAGGGAACCTGTTACATTGCCTTCCTACTGCCACCAGTTTTCTTAGCCCCACCTGACTACCATAGGAATTCCCACCTAGTACATACTAGACACAAGAGAGACCTCCCGATTGTCGATTATACTGAAACTGCTCTAGACCAATACATAGATATCAATAAAGGTGTCTTCCCTTATTTAGGTACTGTTGTAAATAGTAAACTGATACGTAGATTAACGAGAACCCTCGAAGCAGTAGTGATTGAGACTACTTCTGCTCTAGGTAACTTAACCGAAGAGCAATCCTTTATGAGAATTGTCGTGCTCCAGAATCGTCTCGTCCTTGACGTCATACTGGCCGATAGGGGCGGGGCATGTAGAGTCATCGGATCTAGTTGCTGCATTTTCATTCCTAATAACGCGCCGTCTGTTTATTCAGCCATAACCAGACTCCATAAAATTGCCCATATGTTACACCAAGATCCAGGCACCTGGACATGGTCCGGTTGGTTCTGGAATATAATTTCCGCCTGGGGATGGAAAGTATTGTCATTTCTGGGTATTGCAGTAGCGATCATATTCAGTTGCTGCCTCTGTATACAATGTGGCCCTGCGATTTGCGGCATTTGTGCTACCTCTTGTATTCCTAGTCCTAAGTCCCGTTCTAAATCCCGTTCCAAGAAAATTCGAGACGAGCAAATGATACTGTATGAAATGATAGATGGTATCATGAATATTGATGTTTCCTGATGGAAACGTAGTGACAAGGAGGGAATGTGGAAAAGTAAATTTTGCCATGTTCTGTGTCCCTACGTGTCCCCCATCTTATGTTATGTGTGCATGATTAATATGCATATGTATTCCCCCTGTTCGATTTAAGATGCAATTATAGTTGTGTCCATCTCTAGTATGCCAGTTTCCAGTTCTCGTGAATACTACGAATATTAGGCCTATGTAAAGTTACGTTGCCACGTTTCTCAGTGTGCACGTTATTTCATTGTAAAGTCCCCGTTTCTAGGCCTCAAAAGGGCCTGGACATCAGATTCAGCTCCTGTCTCCTGAACCCTCGCTGAGGAGCGATACAGCCCCCACCTGTATCCTCGACCCTTCACTTACTTCCTGCCTCGCAGTGCCCGGCTCGGCCTGGCTCTGCCTCTGAGTCTGCCAAGAGTATGTTATGATTCTAGTTATCAGTCCAGCCCTCCTTCTCTGCATTCCTAAGCTACTGAATCGCATCAATAGTTTCCGTCATTGTCTAGCCTTTACGTCTCCATGTAAGAGAAATACTGTATTAATGGTCATTTAATATTCTTCATCACGCACTACATGTAGAATAATGCATGCTCCAGTCTTAGAGTCTGTTAGCCTCTCCCCTCCTGACTCTTAGTTTATATCAACATGTCCTCTAAACATTAGATACTAGATAGGGTTTAGGTACATGTCGCCCTGACTCTCCAGACTTCAGTCTCTGCTCCTAGCACAGAGTTCATAGCCCCCAGCTTCTCCTAGTAACACGTCATTGTCAGTTTGCGCGCACCATTAGGTTAGAGGTCCCGGCTCCTCAGGTAGCCCCCTCCATGTTTCCGCCCCATTTATGACATATTCTGTTACGTTTACATCACATGTCTATGTACACGCCTCTTGTTACACCCACTTTCACTCTTATCTTTCGCGACTGCTATTGACCACACCCACTGCTCCGCCTATTGTATTCGCTGTAATGCAACTGTTTTAGTATATATGCTTGTGTACTGTTATTAAAGTTAGCGCGCTCATCCCATATCCAGCCCCGGCAGCTGCCGGGCCCTGTCATCCTATTCCTGTGCAGGTTGTCCTGTTCCTGTCCTTTATGCTGTATTAAACCTGCAAACTCCTACTACCTCGAATCTTGACTCTTATTTATTGAGCTATCTGTTATTACTATGTCCAGTAAAACCTAGATCCGGTATTATTTATTTATATACCACACCAGAATCTCTCAACAGAAATTACTGCAGTGCGCTTCGTAGTTTATGCTGGGGGAAATTTCTTTCAAATGTTCCCAGTTTGCTCAGAGGCAGGCATCTATTTCTGTAATCATTGCATCCTGTTTTTAAGTCTGAGCACATCCATATTCTATATCCGATATGAACTGCAACTTCACTGTCAGCAAGGCAGCCCCCGTTGTTTATAATGGTATCAAAATACAGTGAGATTCACAAACACAAATCAAGGCATGAATAACTTAGTGTTCCAGTGTTGTTTAATCACACTGAAACTAGTTAGCATTTTGTCAGACAAATATTGAAGGAAAAACATTTTCATATAAAAACATCAGCATTGCAGTGCCCGGAGTAGGGGTTTGGGAAGGGGAAGGCTGTGATTTAGGTGAGGTAGACAAAGTCAAGGTGGTGATAACATCACAAACAAACGTTCAAGCTTATATAATTCATATGCCAGGAAAAGTACATCAATTAGATATTCATCACAGTATATTAATCTCTGTACAGAATTGCCATGTAGCACAAGATTCCACAGTAAGATGAGTACTGTTGAAGGGACTGGCATTTACGAAGTTTCGATGTTTCGACCCTTGTGTTTATGTAGGTCCTTCCAGACCTTTCTCGCTGGGTCTTCCTCAGGCCAAAAGGTGAGTGGTGTGGGGTGGCGGGGCACCTATGAAGGACAAAGGATTGTGTGTCACATCCTTCCTTAGAGTGAATAATAAATTAAGTACATCCGATTAGACGGGCGTGGTCAATATAGTTACCGTGAATGCAAAAAGAGGAGCCTCTCACTAGTCAATGGTGGAGGGTCAATGGGCTCCGAGGCTCTCAATCAAATGAAGGGAAGAGTGAGATTACACCTGCAAGAATAAGGTGTCTGTCAGCCCAAAGATGCATCTAAGCCGAGAGGCTGCAAATAGACAAGTGATAGGCTCTAAATCACAACACTTACTCGGACAACTGCTGTCGGGGTGGTCCAGGTAAATCAAGGATCCATCAAAACAAAAGGTATAAATCCCGTATCTTGTGAAAGTAGCAAATTCCCGATTGAATCAAGGGAATGTGGCCATTTAATCAAAGAGGAAAAAGCAACAGCTGCTAAACAGGACCCAATCTGTAATACTGAAAAACATAAATCTCAGGCAACAGTCGAGATGACTACAAACCAGTGACTCAAGGCGGGGCAAGCGGTATGACACCAGGACCGGTTAGAGACAAAGTTAACAGGCTCTACCAAAATGAGGTGGTGGTGTGACATGCGAGTGCCAATTCGGGATCAGAGTGCGTGGAGACCGTTCTCTCATTGGACTGGCATGCATGGACTTAAGCTGACAAGTGGCATTTTAACCGGAAACCAGCATAACATCAATAAAGTCTAAATTCCAAAAGCAAAAGATCAAGGCCAGAGCGCCGCTACGGATACCGGGATAGTTGGTATCCACCCCAGGGTTACCCTCTTTTTTTTTTAGGCGAGGGCCAATGGAGTCCCCTTAGAGGACAGGGTAGGAATTGGCCAAGGGGCCCACCGAGAGACCGAGAGGCCAACAGCACGGGCTGGGAGAGAGGCCGCAGAGCAGTGTCCAAGCAAGTCTGCTGCCAAACCGAGAATCACGGCGAAATCTCAACCCGCTGGAAGGTATACAGATGGTAGCTCCAAACAACAACCTGGTGGTGAACATCTCCTCATACACACTGAAAGATGATGAAGAAAAAATCCTGTCAAAAGGTTTAGCATTTGTACCGACTGCCCATCCAAACATCTTTAACACAGATTTTTCCGGAAGATCCGCCTGAGGTATTTCTTCAGAAACTCGGGTCCCCTCAACCTTTTTTCCCCCCGCCTATGCCATGACCAGCAGAATGCTGGCTTATGAAACCATGGTTCTAAGAGAGATGTCCAGCCTATTAACCACATACAAGCACACCGCCCAAAACACCACCAAGTCCGAAAAGGCAGCCCTTGTGAGCCTAAAAACTCACAAAGATATTGTGATCAAATCGGCGGACAAGGTTGGTGCCATAGTAGTGCAGGATACAGCAGCCTACAAAACTGAAATCATGAAACAACTGCAGGATAGGGTTAGTTACGCCCAACTCAGATCTGACCCTACCAAGGACCTGGCTACTGAAATTCTGGATATTACATCGGAGGCTTTGGAGAAGGGGTTTTTGAGTAAACTTGAATTCGACTATCTAAATCAAAAACATCCCCGGCTCCCGACCATTTACACCTTGCCCAAGATCCACAAGGATATGTCTAACCCACCAGGCCGCCCCATAGTGTTGGGGTGCAGATCATTACTTGAGCCTTTGTGTAAGTACATTGATTTTTTCTTAAAACCCATTGCTGAGAACACCAGAGCATACCTGAGAGATACCATGCAGACAATAACCCTCATTGATGGACAGCCTTTCAATCGGAAGACCAACTACCAGTAACATGTGATGTTGTAGCTTTATACACGATCATACCGCAAGACCCAGCATCGGAGGTGTTGAAAAACGTCCTGAATCAACGGCCAGCCCCAGTGGAGGTACCCACTGACTTTATCATCAACCTACTCACAATAGTGATGAATAAAAACTTCTTCTATTTCCAAGGCTACCATTACATTCAAACTAAGGGTGTGGCGATGGGGGCAGCCTTCGCCCCGGACCTGGCTATCATCTACATGGACAACTTTGAACAATCATTTGTTTTCAACAACAATCCCTTCCAACACAGGGTTAATTTGTGGAAAAGGTATATAGATGACATTTTGATGATCTGGTCTGGAGACAAGACAGAGTTAAACCTCTTCTATGAAGGGTTGAACCGATGCGACCATGATATTAAATTCACACTGCAATCGGATGCCACGGAAATTGCATTCTTGGACATAAAAATATGTTGTGAGAATAAGGAGCTCTAAACAACACGCTACCATAAGCCATCTGAACGCAACTCACTCCTGAGATACAATAGTCACCACCCAAAGGCCTTAAGAAACAACCTACCGGTTGGGCAATTTTTACGGATCAGGAGGAACTGCTCCAAAAAGGCTGATTACATGACAGAATCTGATGATCTATGTACACAACTATTGTCAAGAGGATATCCGGAAAGAATGGTGAGAAGAGCACAGAAAAGAGCCTGGTTCAGCCCACGGGAAGATTTGCTGATACCAAAGGACAAGAATGATGTAGCACTACAGAGGCTGATCTGCGTGACAACTTTCTCGACCAGGAGCAATGCAATAAAAAGGGTGATCAATAAACACTGGAACCTATTCTCTGAAGATATTGAACAGCCAACGCCACTAATGCATGCATTCAGGAAAGAGCATCAAGGATCATGTGGTTCATTCATTTCTGGAAATTGAGAAGGCCCCTACTATTCAATTAAAGTGGAACCTACCACCGATCAAGGGACACCATAAGTGTGGTCAGTGCAAAGCGTGCCACACCACCATTCAAACAAAGAATTTAATTTACAAACAGACGTTTGACCTGCAAGCCTTCACAAACTGTAATTCAATGAATGGTATTTACGTTATCATGTGCCCATGTGGACTGTTGTACGTGGGCCAGACACAGCAGAAGGTAAAAGTCAGAATACTCCAACATCAAAGCAGAATAAGATGCACGGTCGAAGGGGCCCCGCTTGTGGAACGCTTCTCTGCAAAGGGTCACAACCCTGACCAACTGCAGTGGCTAGTGCTGTAGAAAGCGGAATTGGGACCAAGAGGAGGCGACATTGGAGCAATCCTGAATACACGTGAATCAAAATGGATGATACGCCTGGACACGATCAGCAATGGGCTCACCGAATTGGACACAAGCAATGCTCAAATAGCCTGTTTAATTACTGAATGATCAATACCTGACTGCATTGAGCTTCTGTTGGACATCCCACTAACCTTTTATTAGTTCAACAGCTGGCATATTGTTGGAAGATGCTTACGTTCTGTTTGGACCATTTCCAACAATCAATATGAGGGCAGAGTTCGATAGCACTAATGTTGGTTGTCTTTTATGTTTACTGCTTAATCCCTGATGGCCGACCCCCACCGATCAATACCATGGTGGTCACGTCTGGACAGCACTGATAATATTATTGTACTAACCAGCGTGGCAGTAGCGCATTTTGATATTATTGTGAACTCGACGCTCGAACACATGTTCACAAATGCGTTTGATACTGTGCATAATCATAGACATACTTTCACTATTATCACCACAGCAGCCTTCAGTCAATGCATCTATACTCCATTTCGTATGTATTAATATTATCATCATAGGATCATGCAGTCAATGTATGTATACTCCACTTTGAATATATGTTTATCTCGGGGATGGTAACTGTTCATTATTGCAATGTGTGATCAGGACTCTAGCTCTTGCACAGCTATGTTATTAGATACTCGTTCATAAGCCAATTTTCATGGTTCCAACATGCCCAAACTGTTTTTACAGTGCTCAAACATCATGGGTTTAATATTTATAAGAGTCAGATGTCCTATTGACCTGAGTAGTACACCTTGGACATTAGGCAAATTATATGGTAGTTCTAATTTCCTTAAAATAAACAAGCCCTTCCATGCTCGATTTCCTCCAAGTCAGTTGCATATTTTAGGTTAATCCTAGAGTACTTCCTGATACACTAGCTTGTTTTATACATTAGTGTATACTGCCTAGTGTTTCTTCACGCTCTATACATCTTGGGCAGTGAGCATCCAGCTTCTGCATGCCCGCCAACGTCACGCGGCGCTGCGCGTTTTGCACGCCTTCCGCGCTACGTCCCTGGGATTTTAGAGGCTTCGCCCAGGTCACCCGTTTGATCTCACTATTTGGAGAACAATGGACAGCAGGGCCTTCGCGACTTTTGGTGAGTGTTTGCAGTGTAAAGTAGGCAAAGCCGTCTCTCGCTGTGACCACACACCCCCAGTTTATTTGTCAGCTTGATCCATGTTTCATTAACATCACCAGCGCCCTTGAGCTCAGACGCTTATACTTACTCCTGCTTCTTGCTTGTTTGATCCCCGTTTCTTCAACATCACCGGCACCACTTATACCAATGCATACAATGCATCACTTTCACTACAGACCAGTGTTTTTAGGTTAACACAACCTTCTTAATGAGCGAGTACCGCTGATCATTTCACCGGCAGTTCGACAGCGTTACTATGTCCCTGATCCATTACTGGATACTGTGCTCAGACGTTTGTACTTGTGCCACACGTCATCATTACTGCATTTCGACTTTAACACCGCAATGCCTGCTCCCGTCTTTTATAACCGCCCACTAGAATGCACTTTAACTTTTCATTAGACACGGTCCTCACTTACTTTGTTCTCGCTTCTTTTGCTTTTGGAATTTAGACTTTATTAATGTTATGTTAGTTTACGGTTAAAATGCCACTTGTCAGCTTAAGTCCATGCATGCCAGTCCAAGGAGAGAACGGTCTCCACGCACTCGCATGTCACACCACCACCTCATTTCGGTAGAGCCTGTTAACTTTGTCTCTAACTGGTCCTGGTGTCATACCGCTTCCCTCGCCTTAAGTCACTGGTTTGTAGTCATCTCGACTGTTGCCTGAGATTTATGCCAGTCAGTATTACAGACTGGGTCCTGTTTAGCAGCTGTTGCTTTTTCCTCTTTGATTAGATGACCACATTCCCTTGATTCAATTGGGAATTTGCTACTTTCACAAGATATGGGATTTGTACCTTCTGTTTTGATGGATGCTTGATTTACCTGGACCACCCTGACAGCAGTTGCCCAAGTAATTGTTGTGATTTAGAGCCTATCACTTGTCTATTTGCAGCCTCTCGGCTTAGATACATCTTTTGGCTGACAGACACCTTATTCTTGCAGGTGTAATCTCACTCTTCCCTCCATTAGATTGACAGCCGCGGAGCCCATTGATTCCCCACCATTGACTAGTGAGAGGCTCCTCTTTTTCCATTCACGGTAACTATATTGACCACGCCCGTCTCATCGGATGTACTTCATTTATTATTCACTCTAAGCATGTATGTGACACCATCCTTTGTCCTTCATAGGTGCCACGCCACCCCACACCGCTCACCTTTTGTCCTAAAGGAAGACCCAGCGAGTAAGGTCTGGAAGGACCTACATATACACAGGGGTCGAAACGTCGACACTTCATAAATGCCAGTCCCTTCAACAGTACTCACCTTACTGTGGAATCTGGTGCTGCATGGCAATTCTGTACAGAGATTATGTACTGTGATGGATATCTAATTGATGTGCTTTTCCTGGCATATGAATAATATATGCTTGAAAGTTTGTTTGTGATATGTTATCACCACCTTGCCTTTGTCTACCACACCTAAATCACAGCCTTCCCTTTCCCAACCCCCTACTCCGGGCACTGCAATGCTGATGTTTTTATATAAAAATGTTTTTCCTTCAATATTTGTCCGACAAAATGCTAACTAGTTTCAGTGTGATTGAACAACACTGGAACACTAAGTTATTCATGCTTTGATTAGTGTTTGTGAATCTCCCTGTATTTTTTCCCCTTTTGACACTATTGATGTTGTAAATACTGGGACCACCCCAATATATACTGCCTTGTACCCAGGTCCCAGTGATTCCGGGTTTACCCTTTTTGTACCCGTTGTTTATAAGGCATAAATTGTTTCCTCATGAACAAAAATACACCACAATTGAAAAGGAGTGTCTCGCTATTAAATGGGAATTTGAGAAGTTAATCTCGAGGGTTGCCCTTTTATCCAATATATGGACCATGCCTCTCTAACCAGGATGAGTACAACTATGAGTAACAATCCCAGGATTCTCCGATGGTTTCTTCTCTTTAACCCGTCCGTCATAGGAGTGGTAAGGACCAGGCCAACGCACACTTTCGTTCCCGGATACCTCTTTTCCCTGAGCAGGAAAATCTGAGGGTGGGTATATGTTAACAGAAAGAGGAATATGAAGAGAAGGATAATATTCCCTGGGCGATTTTACGTGTACCGGACTCACCTGCACCCTCTTCTCTTCCCCCACAGCCTAGCACGTGATCAAAGACTTCTCACAACTCAGAAATGACATCATCCGTTGAACAAGATGACTCCGGTCATGGGACACACAGTGAGCCAATCAATGAACCACACGGCCCTCTCAAGTACCGGCCTTAGGGAGCAAAGAAAAAAGAAGAAGCGGAAGCTACAAACTCAGAAAGCGTTACAATGGAGAACTTGGAGTTGGCAGAGAGGAAAGACCAGAGGCTTCAGCGATCCCAGTCATGTATCTGCCGTAGGTCGGAATCCAACCACCCTTTCCAGAAATAGCTACAGAGAGACCACCAGGGATCCCTCAGAGCTGGCGTCTGCTAGTTCCAATCGTATAGGAAGACTCTACTTGAGTCCACAGCCTGACGCACCACCCGCCACGTTTTGGGAGAAACATGGTTTTAGACAGGTACGGGGCCAGCTCGGGTGAAAGTGGGAGGGTGGAAGTGTTTAATATCCCTGAATCGCTAATGATATTTCTCTTTTCTTTTCACACTTGATTAGTGGCTTCCTAAAAGTATATAAAGGAGGTTGTTAGCTTCATTATATTAAGGAAGGAATCCTTCTTTTTGTCTTTCCGCGTGACTAATACGAACTCTTTTTTTTTTTTTTAAGTTGTTAAGAGAAAAATTCATAACCTGGCAGGCATAATAAATATATATATACACTGGAATGGGTAAAACATATGCTTGTTTCCTCCAAGCTTTTTTTTCTTGCGTCACCGTCTAGCTTCCCTCCATTTCCTAAGGGGGGCCCAGATCTTTCTGCCCAATTCCCGGGTTTTCTTTCCCTTAAAATCATACAAACATTCTTCTATATTATGTATTCCTAAAAACCTATTTAGCCACATCTGGAAGGTGGGTACAGTTGTGTCCTTCCAACCAGCAGAAATTAATATCCGCTGTACAGCTACTGAGATAAAAACCAAGGCTTCTGGTCCCCCATTTGCCCTCAGCTTACCATCGGTGCCTAATAAAACCACGGTAGGGGATAGAACGATGTTTTGTTCTAGCAGCCCTTCCAGAAACAGCTGTATCTCCCTAAGAACTGGAGCCAACTTTGGACAGTGGAAAAACATATGGAGTAGATCTGCTGTACTCCTGTTGCACCTAGGGCATCTGTCATTATCTCGTACTCCCCAGCTAAACAATTTAGCGGGGGTATAGTATAAATTAAAAAGGGTTTTATAATGTTGAGCCCTCAGATATGAGGAACGAAGGATTTTTTTGCTCATGGCTAAGGCGAGATCTAGGTCCACATCGGGATCGCCAAGTTTCTGAGCCAAAGAGGATTCAGTTTTTTCCATATCGTCCTCGAGCTCTTGTAGTAGGAGATTATACCCTATGCTAATTTTCCTGCCCCCCTTTCTCAGGTAGTCGACTAAAGGGTTGGACAGAGGGAGGGGGATTCTAGGCCTGATTGAACGAAATGTTTGACAGATTTGGCTATATAATAGCCATTGGCTTGCTGGAATACCAAATTTCAGTTGTAGTCTATCGAAGCCCAGAATATCATTACATTCCATAACATCCCCCAAGCACTTTACACCCTGCTCCTTCCAAAGTAGACTATTTCTATTTTGCCCTAGCTTAGGGAAGAGATTACAGTTCCAGAGATTAATATCTCGATTAATTTTAGGGATATTCAGATATTTCATAACAGAATTCCACGTCCCCCAAGCCCCCAACAAAACCTTAAATCTGGCTCTCTTATAGTACCTACAATCAACTACACACGTTAATATACCCACGGCCTTTCTCCCCAATAAGAGCTCAAAAATGGAGGGAGGTACAATGTAAGCGGGCAGGGCTTCTGATATTACAGAGTCATATTGAAACAAGATGTTCATTTGTACCAATACACCAAAATAGTGGAGCTTCCTTCTAGCCCCACTGCCAGTGGCGACAGCCTCATTTTAACAATGCAATTGCTTCCTCATTTTCATTTATTACTTCTTCATTTCAGTTTTGATCTTTTTAATCAAAGTTTTTCAAGTTAATCTGACGTTTTGAATCATCCGTTTTAACCACATCCTTATGCAAGGCAATGCCAATTTTCAAAGTTTCTCATGATTTGGTGGGCCATCAGAACCTCTCGACCAAAATCACGTACAAAAGCATGGTTCCTTTCAAGCAGTATGTTTATTATCCATTATCCAATGCATTTCGGACCAAACTGGTCCTTTGTCAGGGAAATACTGTAAACAACAATAAGACATATTTTAACAACCATCTTTAAAACCATGTGCTTCAAATTCATTAACATTTTCATTACTCATCCCTCATGACTGCAATACTGTTACTAAACAATCCTGTTACTTATGGGTGCCTTTTCACATTTCATTTTTCAACTTCACCTCTCCCCTTTAAACTCTCTAAAGCGCTCCTCATTTAACCTCCCTCCGGGTCCATTTCTGTTCATCTCTCACCTCTGACACACACATCTTTCCCCCATTTCTTATTTGAACGTATACCATCCCCGCAGTCTACCCACTGGTCTCTAACTTTACATCTCCCTCCTTCTTTTCCCTCCACTTGTCCCACATCGTTTACCTGCTTAGACTGCTAACATCCTCCTCTCTCGTGACAACAGAAGCTTGCCCTTCTACGTTACTTCCCGTCATTTAAATAGAATCTCCCGCCATCTTTATTAGGACCCGCCCCTTCTTTACTCAAACGGACTCTCACCTACGTTCATAAAAAACCTACATCTCCCATAATCCATTTTTCTGGCACCGTTCCATGTGGAACCACGGCTTCATCGTAGCCGGACTTTAATCTCTCATGCAAATTCAAAAAACATCTTGAACAGGGAAGTCATGAATATTTTAGTCATATGTCCAATTTTTCTGTTCGTCGTTATAACATATTCAACTGCCGTTTTCTTTAGGAAAAATAAACTTGTTGGGTGAACCGTGATTGTCCTCCTTGCATAACGGGCGCTGTTTTTTCTCAATGTTCCTTGTTGAATGTACATATTTTAAAGCTGGGTGCTAACCTTTTAGAGGCTAAAGAAACGACAATTATCACATAGAATCGGGTTGCACACCTTCATTTAACCAACTCTTTCCTTTGTCTCTTTAAACCTTTTTAATTTCCGCACGGCGTGCTCACTGATTCGTGCCAAGCCCACACTGCACGTGTAAAACATAAACACCAAAATAGTGGAGCTTCCTTCTAGCCCCAGTGCCAGTGGCGACAGCCTCATTTTAACAATGCAATTGCTTCCTCATTTTCATTTATTACTTCTTCATTTCAGTTTTGATCTTTTTAATCAAAGTTCTTCAAGTTAATCTGACGTTTTGAATCATCCGTTTTAACCACATCCTTATGCAAGGCAATGCCAATTTTCAAAGTTTCTCATGATTTGGTGGGCCATCACAACCTCTCGACCAAAATCACGTACAAAAGCATGGTTCCTTTCAGGTGAGAGATAAACAGAAATGGACCCGGAGGGAGGTTAAATGAGGAGTGCTTTAGAGAGTTTAAAGGGGAGAGGTGAAGTTGAAAAATGAAATGCGAAAAGGCACCCATAAGTAACAGGATTGTTTAGTAACAGTATTGCAGACATGAGGGATGAGTAATGAAAATGTTAATGAATTTGAAGCACATGGTTTTAAAGATGGTTGTTAAAATATGTCTTATTGTTGTTTACAGTATTTCCCTGACGAAGGACCAGTTAGGTCCGAAATGCATTGGATAATGGATAATAAACATACTGCTTGAAAGGAACCATGCTTTTGTACGTGATTTTGGTCGAGAGGTTCTGATGGCCCACCAAATCACGAGAAACTTTGAAAATTGGCATTGCCTTGCATAAGGATGTGGTTAAAACGGATGATTCAAAACGTCAGATTAACTTGAAGAACTTTGATTAAAAAGATCAAAACTGAAATGAAGAAGTAATAAATGAAAATGAGGAAGCAATTGCATTGTTAAAATGAGGCTGTCGCCACTGGCAGTGGGGCTAGAAGGAAGCTCCACTATTTTGGTGTTTATGTTTTACACGTGCAGTGTGGGCTTGGCACGAATCAGTGAGCAGGCCGCGCGGAAATTAAAAAGGTTTAAAGAGACAAAGGAAAGAGTTGGTTAAATTAAGGTGTGCAACCCGATTCTATGTGACATTTGTACCAATAGACACGTCCAGTGATACAGCCTGAGGTTAGGCATCGCCAAACCACCCCTCTCCAATGGTAGTGACATATGAGCAATCGATCGTCTAATTTTCCCATATTGCCAAATAAATCGCATAAATCCTGTTTCTATTTTCCTAATCATCCCCTCTTCCAGTAACAGAGGGATAGCGCGAACAGATAGAGGATCTTGGGGAACATAGTCATTTTAAGCACGTTTACCCTGCCTATCAATGATAAATACATGATATCAATCCTTTTCAGCTCATTTTCAATCTGATCTATCAGGGGTATATAATTGTCGGCGATGATCTTATCCACATTAGCGTTCACCTTAACTCCCAAATATACTGCTGTTTCCATATATCTTTGGTCCATCTTAGTGATATTATTCGTGCAGATTATCTGTGTTTTTTTCTCATTCAGGCGATAGCCTGAATGTACACCAAAGACCTTGGCCAACTGAGAGAGCTCAACCATTGATTGTAGCGGGTCTGTGGTTATAATTGCCAGATCGTCAGCACATGCCAATAGTTTCGTAGTATATCCATTAAGTACTACTGGAGTGATCTGTTCCGAAGCCAAGATTTTTTGGATGAGTGGATCAATATACAGTGAGAACAAGATCGGGGAGCAGGGGCAACCTTGTCGGGTACCCCTTTTAATTAATATTTCCTCCGATCGTTGACCCATAACCATGACCCTTGCCACCGGGTCTCTGTACATCGCCTTGATAGCTCTCACACTCTTATCCCCAAAGCCCCTTCCTACCAGAATGCCCCACAGAAACTCCCAGACCACGCAGTCAAATGCTTTCTCCGCATCGAGGAGGATCATGGCCATCTCTCCTCCCCTGGCAGCATGGGCATCAAACAAAGTGATAGCGCGTCTTATATGATCCGTGGTGCCTCTACCAGGGACAAAACCATGCTGCCAAGGGGAAACGAGTCGGCCAATGATCCCCCCCATTCTTTTCGCCCAGATCTTGGAATATAATTTCGTATCAGCATTTATAAGCGAAATTGGGCGATATGAGCCTGGGTTGGTTTTAATTTTACCCTTTTTATGGAATATGATGATATTTGTATCCCTCCAGGAATCTGGGATTATGCCTGTACAAATTATGCATTAAATAAATCCAAGAGGATTGGGGCAATCTCTTCCTCCAAGCATTTGTATACCTCTAGGGGAATTCCGTTGGGTCCTGCAGCCTTACCAGCTGCCAGATCCCGCAACGCCATTCTAATCTCAGACAGGGTCAGGTCCTGTTCCAGAATCTCCCTACTACAATTATCTAGTGCGGGCCACTGTCCTCAAATTCTGGGGTTTGAGCATGCGTCCCACCCTCCTCATCATACAGTTTTTGGTAAAAGGTTTGAAAAACTCTTAAGATATCCTTTGGCTCAGTATAATCGATACTGTCTTCATGTATACTGACAATCGAATTTTTGGACCTCTCCTGCCTGATCCGGAGTGCCAATGCCCTTCCTGCCTGCTCACCCGTCTCATAGCGTTTTGCCCTGGAGGACTGATATTCCCTGGTCTCCTTCTGAGCCACTACTTCCTGAAGATCTGCTTTGATAGTGGCCATTCTGTTTAGGCTTGCCTGGCTATCGATCCCCTGCACAATTTCCTTGATATGCTCCTCTTCTACCGCTGCCAGCTCCCTTATCAGGGTCTCGATCTTATTCTTGTCTTCCTTCCTCAGTCTGGCTGAGCAACTTATAGTTTCACCCCTTAGAGAGGCCTTAAAGGCTTCCCAAACTCCGTTACGGGGTGTACTATAACGATTTGCCTCATAGAACTCCTTTGCCCATTGTTTGAGATGCCGAACAAACCTGTAATCCGAAAGAAGTTTTCTCTCAAATGACCAGCTTGTTTGTTTTCTCTCGATCCTATCTACTACACAGGTTAAAATCAGCGTGTTATGATCCGATATCAATTTAGGTAATTTACATATATTTACTTTGCTAAGTTTCTCTGCTGATATCAAAAAATAGTCCAACTTAGAATATTTATGACATGGGTAAGAATAATAAGTAAAGTCTGGGTCATTAGGTTCCATAGCGTTCCAGACATCCTTCAGCCCGTGTGATTCCTTAAGTGAAGCCAAGGCCCTAAGCACCCTAGGTTTACGGCCTGAATAGCTGTCTATCTTATTCCAGTCAACTAAAATATTCAGGTCCCCACACATGATAACCGGTGTTGGCCAATTTGCCAACTCCCCCTCTAGTAGATTGGACACATCTGGTTCATCATGATTTGAACCATATACTGTGCAAATCGTATATCCCAGAGTCAGTTCGACTAATAACCATCTTCCCGAGCTATCAGCCTTGAATCTCTTGGCCCCTCCTAGAGTTTGTTTAGGCAGAATGGCAACCCCCCAACTGAAGAAGTCTGTGAGGAGCAGGCCAATAGCTCATATCCCACTAGGTTCAAAAGATTTCTTTTTTCCCAAGGAAGATGGGTCTCTTGTAGACACAGGATATCGATATTGTTGAATTTAACTAAGTGACCCAGTTTTTGGCGCTTTCTCCAATCATTAAGCCCTCCAATATTGAGGGTACAGATTTTAATGCATGACATAATCTTGAATAAAACTTCTCCAGTACGAAAAAACAATTGCCCAAAAAATATCCATTATTTTCACTGAAAACCTCCGATTGAAACCAAATACCTTGTTACACCATAACCATAACATCTCATTTTTTTTTTCTCCCTCGGAGTCTATACTTTTGGTGGTTAGCCTATCCCTTAATGCCTTAACCGTGGCGGTTTTTCCGCTGCGGTGCGGGCATTCTGAAGAGTGGGCGGGGCTGCGTCAGCCAACGGCAGCACTAGGAAGGCAGTGCTGCCGTCGGCCAATGGCCGACAGCAGCACGCAAGGGGTTAATTCAAGAGATGAACTACATTCAACGTACAGGGAGGTTCAGTTTCCCAACAATTAAGACAACTTGAATTCATCACTAGAAGAGCGCTCAGTCAGCGCGTACACGCTTTAACATTAATGCAGTATCACAAAGTCCAACCCATACCACGTGGGCTAAGATTACCGATTAAACCTCTTTTGTATGAATGTAACACATTTTTCATGGAGAAATGTCAAGCAGTTCTAATTAGGTGTTCTTTAGATTTAATTTTGTTACTAATTGAAGAACTCTTCCACACGATCCGGGATCTAGAAGAACCTGAGACCATCAAAGCAGACTTGTCATCATGTTGTGTGCTGGAATATAGGAATATCACTTTAGATGATTTGAACAACTAACTAGAAGTTTATGGAAAAGAGATTCAAGAAAGAAAATTAAGGAAATTTCGCAGAGACACAATATATTACAAAGTAAATGAGGTGTACACCTGGGCGGAGGGGCATGCCCGGAGGAGACCTCTCCAAAAACCTACTTCTTCGTCACAAGAAAACATGCTTTCCGATCAGGAAATGGAAGCATCGGACCTTGAATAAAGGTACATCATTTGTACCCATTTACCACACCAATGCTTTGGAAATCAATGTGTCCATCTTTAAGTTCATGGTGAATCTTTGGTTACAACATTTCTTTATCAATGTACTGCCAACAGCCGATTCGACTGACTTACAGTGTCCCAACCAGGAGCCTCAGTACAAGGAATTCAAACCCCAGAGCACTTATATGGCACCTGTGTCACACAAATTGTTAGACACGTTTGAAACCATGATCAAGAATGACATTGCCAAATTGAATTTCCGACCTAAAGTCAAATCCGACTTAACGAAATCTGAGGCACGCATTTTTTAGCAACTTGCTAATGACCCATGCCTTACATTTCAGAGGGTCGATAAAGGTGGAGCTTTAGTCATCATGGACACTTCTTTCTATGAAAACAAGGATTTTTTTTAACATCTACAGAATTCCAATACATATATTAAACTTTACGGGGCTCCCACACAAGAAATTGCAGTGATATTGGATCAAATCCCAGACAAAGCTTGTGACATGCAGTGGATTTCCATTAACACTCGTAAATTTCTAAAAGTTCAACACCCTAGGTGACCTCGACTCTATATGCTGCCTAAAGTGCACAAAAATTTAGAAACCCCCCCCTTTCAGACCCATTGTGTCAGGGTATGGTTCTATTTTTGAACCCACCGGCCAACATGATTACCATTTTTTACAAATGTTTGTTCAAAATTGGAAAAGTTATATCAAAGACACAACACATTTGCTCCAACTGCTCAACACAGTTGATACTCAACAAAGTACACGTTGGCTTCTGAGTTCGATTGGTATCACAGCGCTATACACCTCGATACCTTTGCAAGAAAGTTTAGACGCCTGAGAATGGGCATTGCTTCAACTGCCCGAGATAGGAGCCAATAAAATCTTTATCTTGGAACTACTTCATTTTTGCCTTCAACACAGTTACATGGAGTGGAACGATCAATTTTTCTTGCACATCCATGGGCTTTTTTGGGGCACCGGCCTAAGCAAATATTTTTTGGGCCAAATTTAAACAAGACTACATCTTTTCCGAAGCACGATGGCATTCAAATGTAATCTTTTATGGGAGATTCATTGACAATATCTTTTTAATTTGGAATGATTCTTCTGCCCAGTTGAAATTAAAAATTCAGGAGCTAAACCAGAAGAACCCTCGCATCCAGTTCACTCATTCTAGCAGCACGACTAGCTCACAGTTCCCGGATGTGTTAATAACCCGAGGTCACAACAAACTGGAAACCACAGTGTTCAAGAGACAGACAGATAGGAACAACTTGTTGCTATTTCAAGTTTCCATCCACCTTCACTGCTACAGAATATACCATTCTCTCAGATGCTGAGAATTAAAAGAATATCTTCTACTGAAGACACTCTGATGACGGCTATGGACAGTCAATTTTCAAATATTCAACAAAGAGGTTATCCAGTCTCAAATTTGTCCCAAGTGGCGGTAAGAGTAAATACTATGCCAAGAAAGGACTTACTTTTAACAAAACTGAAGCCATCTCAGAATCGAATGGTCTTGGTTTCCAAATACTCCACCAAATCGAAAGAAAATCATCAAGTCAAGATGGGAGCTTCTAAAAATAGAACCTGATTTCAATGGGTTGTTTGAGCAACACTGTTTGCTCACAAGAGGATCCACAACCTCAAATAGATGTTGGTCCAGGTCAAACTATCTAACAACATCACAGAAACTGGTATGCTTACGTGTCACAATTGTGTTAACTGCAACAATGTGATGTTAGGGAACACGATCAATTACCTGCATTCTGGCAAAATGATTCATCTCAGATATTTAGGAGATTGTAACTCTTCATTTGTCATTTACTGTATAAAATGTCCCTGCGGTTTATTATATGTAGGTATAACCGAGCGGAAAATAAAAACCAGGATCACAGAACACAAGAGTACAATCAGAACAAAAAGCACAAAAACCAACTTAGCTACACATTAGTTAGAAACCACCACACTAAAGCACAATTGATATGCACTATCCGGCAATTGTGGCAGAATAAAACTGGCAGAGACAGTGCTAAAACACGATCACAGCACGAAGTGTGGTGGATTAAGGCACCTCAGACCATGACCCCAAGAGGTTTGAATGATAAAATCGATATGTCCTGTTTTCTATAAGGCATCTTGTCATTATGTATGTTATGAGCTGCTGATGTTGCTGTTCCATTCTGTGACAGTTTTTATAGTAGTTGTCATTTTCAGCTTGCTCTTGTGACTGTTGACTTTGGACAATGGGCAGATTCATGGCAATTAGACACCATCCTCCTACTATTCCTGTATTCCCTCATAGTGATCCTTTTGATTGGTTGTTTGCCTTTCTTTTTTTTCCTTATTTTTTGCCTCTTTTCGCCTTCTTTTTGTTCACCTTTAGTTTCGCACTTTTGAGCACATTCTCGATGCACCACCCTTGTTGTAGTTGTTCCTTAGTTTCTGGTATTTCCCCACATTCTGCTAGTCCAGCTTATAAGCTACTTTACCGCTTTTGGTATGCACATTTCGAGTGTTCTAGTCATCTGTTCCACCATTGCGACTCCCTATACTAGCATTGGATAGATGGACAGTAGTTGGGTGATAGTTACGTCTCATTCAGGGCTGATAAGATTTTGTACAGTGGTTCTTCAGTATTTTACGGTTTCCGTTCCAAAGGTATTATGTTGAATTCGCCTGTTCCATCATGGCGACTCCTCTCATGAGTTGAGCCTAGTCTAGCAAATTCCGCCGCAGTGTGGGCATTCTACTAGGTGGGCGGGGCAGCATCGGCCAACGGACTTGCGCAGCACTACCGAGGTAGTGCTCGCGACGGCCAACACACGTAAGGAGTTAAAATAGGCTTCCCGGCTTCCAGTTGTTGCGGAGTACTGTTTTCATGTTAGTCGGTGCAGGACAGCAGTCAATTAGAATTTGGTGAGTATTTGGGGTCACTAGAGAGCATTTCATGAGTTCAAGAACTTATGTGTGTTATGTGCCGTTAATGACAAAAAAAAGCCTCTTTTTAGATACTTTTGTGTTTGGAGGCGCCTGGGACCTTCATTGTCAACAGAGGCCGACGTGGCTATTTGCTCATTTCGGTTTAAGGTTAGAGGGCTTTTTCACTGTTGATGGATTATGTCTTCATTCAGGCACAATACACACGTTTTCAGGTACATGCTGATTACTTCAAGCGTTCACAGCTTGTCACGCTAATGTGGATTTAGTTTAAACTTGCATTCTTTTGGTTTTACAACAGGGTCCACATCCTCGTTGTTTGACGATATTGAAAGTTTCTGTTTTAATGAGTGATTAACGCTCAAGTGGTGCGGTTTGCGCACATGTTCAGATAGGTAGGGGATTTCATGTTACACTCAATTGCACCTGCATTGTTCAATTCTAGTTTTTTGAACAGTGAACTTCATTTCCCTTTTTTTCAGATTGCATTACTGGTTTTATATCTCTAACTGTGGAACACCGAGACTTACATCATGTAAGCCACCAGCTACAATACATGGGTTATTCATAGGTTGGTTTGTAGGAAAGTGGTGCAGTAGTATTGCACCTCTTGTTTTCACATTCGGTTGGTGGCTGTGGGCTTGTGGTTGTCCTCCTTTGTCACAGTACATGAGGTGCACTTTTTCTGATCTGTTCCTCTCTAGGGAATTTTTCCAGCTTGCTATTTGTTCCACTGCTCGGTCTTGCATGTTCTTTTTGCCATGCTTATGCGCATTAACGGTGCAGGTTTTCATAATTTTATCCCTGTATGGTGTACATTTATAAGTGCCAGCTTTCATCATAACTAGTCCTTCATTCATTTTTTTCCACAGTGGACCCTGAAGAAGGGATGCATTCATCCTGAAATGCATTGGGCACATCATCAAATGGGTATTTGACACTCATGTTGATTTATGTAAAATTCACGTGTTTTCATTATTTTACAGTTTGTCATTACATACAATATTGTTGTCTGAAATCAATATATGGATAAATACAATAAGCCAATTAAAGGTTACAACTTCAGTTTGCCATTATTAGATATTTGTGTTCAACTTTTGAGATTCTTTATTGCTTATTGAGTATTTTCTATCTTAATTATGTGAGGAATTGTATCACACACTGTGTATCCAGAAATCGAGTGAAGAGTCACTCGCATACTTTGTTCTATATTTTTGAGGGGTTGGCAACCTCGGTCTGGTTGGCACGCATACGAATTTAACTTTGGATATCACTGTTACATGAGTTTATTCTGAATAGGCGTTCGCTAACTTCATTGGTTTACTTAGCCTATCCCTTAAACCATAGGGTAAAGGGAAGGGACTTACCCTGGTATTTCTTTCTTTTTCGAGGGCGCCTTGAAACTGGGCAGATGATTGCATCAGTATTGAATATAAAGAGAAGAGTTAAAGCCATTAAGAAAGCGGACTCTTCTACTTTGTATGAAGTGAATACAAGTCTGTAGGCAATTTGTTGTGTGAGATAATAAAGAAACACCTTAATTCAACTACCAGACTTTGTAGTCATACTTACCCGCAGTTGGCATCCTTGTTGATTATTTTTCAAAAAGGATATGTCTTTATTTTGCTCCTCTGGCGAACACCTTATGTGTAGTAAAGGTTTGAAGCAATGATTTTGACAGTGAAGGACTCTCCAGGGACTTGGTTACTAATAATGGCACTCACATTATTTCTACACACATGAAAGAGTTTGTACAGAAACACCATATCAGACATCGTAAGGTGGCTTTATACTCGCCATCCTCTAATGGTCTGGTAGAGAGAGTAAATAGGTTTTTGAAAGAAGGTGTATAGTCTACTTTGGCAAGTGAGTTACCAGTGGATGGTTTCTTAAAACAAAAAGGTAGGGCTTATCATCTCACCCCACATTCTACCACTTGCATTTCTCCTTTTCTGCTAATAAGAAAAAGGAAACCCAAATCAGATGTTTGTTCTGATTGGGTAAAGGACACAATGCCCAAAGACAAAGGTTGTCACTGTGGCATCAGCAAGTTGGTGAAACAAAGAGTGGATGCTGCACAGATAAAAACACATATGGTATTATGACACCACACACGGTGTGAAATGTTTTGATTTCAAGAAAAATAATCAGGTTCGTCTTAGAAACCCAATAGAGTAAAAAAGGACAATGTGTGTTTTTGAACCAGATCAAATTGAAAAAACTTCCAAAGGAGCAGCGTTGCTGCAAGGGAAAGGTTAGTGGTGCCAAAGAGTGCTAGTTAAATTGACACTTGAGTAAGCACTAGATATTGGTAGGCACAAAAGTCAGTAATCTGAAAACTGATTCAACTTGGAAGACACTAATTCTTACTCTAACATATATCAGCCACAAAGGTCTTCATCCAATGCATGTATAGACACCCTTGAGGGAGTTCCTGCAAATGTGATACATGAGAATGTTTTTTCAGATATTACTAATGAACTTGTTAACTATCCCTCTACTTGGCTTGATAGCAATGGTCAGATACAGCTTAGAAGTGCTCGTAATCTTCCCATGCCTACTAAGTATGAGTACTTTTAAATGCATTAAACTTTCATGTTGTTCTTCTTTCCACATAAAGAGGAAGATGATGTAGTACACGTATTAAGATGATGTCTTGCAAAATCAATGTCAGGATTTTGATCACAAGCGTGATCACACACATTTTTCACCTTTGTACATGTATATGTTTAATCCGAGCTAATGGCCCGCATTGCTTCTCCATGGTATCCACAACTGAGCTCTCAGATACGGTTTGGATTTCCTGGAGGACGGACCTGCTAGAAGTGGTCTCCTGATTAATTTGAAATAAACGTATGTTAATTAACTCACTTTGCTGACTTTTGGTAATACTTATCACCACCACAATCTTACAGCAGTACCACATGTTTGCGGGTGGCTGCCCTCTTGTCCATTGGTACAGTGGTACATCCCTGTTCTCTTACTTGTACACTCCTATAATGTTTGGAAGCGGGTGAGTTAGCCCTTGTATTGTAACATGTTTAGATTTCCTTTACTATGTTCCCTCATTTGGAAATCCCTGGCGATATGTTTCACGTTACCTGTAGTGACATCATATTATCCTGACTGTTGAGTAATCCCCTGGATATAAGGGATCCACAACTGATTTATATTCTTGTGCACCTTTGTGGTGGTAAGTTCAAATTGTTGCCCCACATTATTGGGATTTCCTTAACCATAAATCCCGGGCAATCTTGACCACATTATTCTGTCTATTTCATTTAGAATATTGAGGGAATCTGTTGATTATTCCTGTTTTGCTCTTACTGGATGCCTGAACGAATATCAATTACAGCATATAGAGCCTCCAGTGGTTAGAGTAAATTGACAGGACCGCAGTGGTGAGTTAAACCTGGCCTATCCTCCTTACTGTGATAGAACAGTTGAATTTAACATGATTCGTTCATGTATCAATCACGATTTATCTATATTACATACTACCCATCACCGGGAGCTTGGGCCTGACTGGGTCTGTTAATTTGGGCGCCTGATAACAGTCAGTAGATCCCGCATTCTACCATGACACTTATATAGTCACACACCAGGGAGACAGATTGTAATTGTTTTTCATTGTATTCAGGTTATCGCTCATATACCCTATTGTGCTGATGAAAGCACGCAAGCGGAGGTCTTAAGTTTCCCTCTATGCCCCAAGATGGGCCGAAACGTCGACATCCCCGATCTCAGGGCCTGTATTACGTCTTATTGGTCTAACCAGTATTTGGATGATGAATTCCGAACATTCCAGCATAACTCTGTGAAATAAATATGGAAGAATAGATCATAAAATACGATGACCACACACACTGGGTTTCTAATTTCAATCAGTGTCCAGTTTATAAAATGATGATACTATGCTATCCAAATGTATCTCTTTGAATTTTCTATTTTCTTACTCACTTCACATAAGAGCACTTTTCTTTGCACCCTTTTCTAGAGCAACTACATATAGATATATGTTAAAATATCTTGCTGACTCTGCTATTTTTATAAGATAATATAAAATAAGAGTTTGTCTACGGAATATAGCTATTGTGTCTTTTTTTACCCTGATGTGACTTGATGAAAGTTTGGTTCTTTCCTGTGTAACAATTATGTGAATTAATTTTTCAGTGACTCAGCCAATTAATTTCTAAACGTCAAAACCTCTTTGTCTACCCCAAAAAGAAGGAGGGCCTCCGGACCTGTTGTTGTTCTTACTATACTCTACCCATGGTCTTTTGACATATTTTGGGTCACCCCATTAGTTTGTAATGGTTATCTTGAGCAGGTTTATATCTGTGAGGGTTTGTTACACTGTATATTGAAACAATGTGTGTTAATTGTTGAACAGACTCTAAATTTGTATATACACTTACATGTGATTTGTTTGAATCTCACGAATAAGGCAGAAAAAGTAGGATGTGTCTGAGAGAGAAACTCTGGCATATAGCGAGAAATATATTGATAAACTCTTCCAAGGCCATACTGGTGCCAGTTTGCTGGGTGGATCAACACCCAGTATAGACCTCTCACTTAATGGAAAGATAAACAAAGTAGAAAGGCTTGAGAAGAAGCTAATACGCATGAGACTCCATGGTCATGTCCTCCAAAAGTACCTTCAGGCCAACATCATTCCAGTAGGCCTGCAGGTAAGGAATGAACCAGCTATATTCATAGACAATCCCAAATTTAAGGAAAATATCAGCTTTGTTTCCAACAACTGCTCCCGTCACTGGATGGTGCTTGGTATAGAAACCGCTGTAGAAGAGGTCCAGAGGTTGATCAAGGAGATAGCAGAATTTAAAAAAGAGACCACGGATGATAAAGCAATGATTAATGCCACGGAAGCCTTGGAACACCTGGGGCGAACCATAAAACATTTTGGCACTTACACACAAAACAACAAACTAGACAGATTAGCAAAGGATATCAAATTTTACGACAAGAAAGTCATCTACCCTTACCTACAGGAGTGATACTATAAACAAGACAGGCAAGGTAGGGGGGAAAACATGGCGGCCGGCTAACAGCGGGTCGCGGGTGTTTGGGGTGGCGGTGCGAGCATCTGTAGGTAGCACAGGCGGTGGTTTTTCGGAGCGTTTTTGCTCATTTTCTTTTTTTTTTTTTTTTTCACGGGCATTGAAGCTAGAGATTAAGCCAGTAGTGTCAGCGTTCACCGCAGGCGGCGTTTACCACGGGAGTTTACCATAGGCGGCGTCCCCTGCCGCGTCTTCTTCCCGCTGGGAGGAGGAAACTGAACGGAGGCATTGAGGCTTCGGCTCTAGAGGTCGGAGAGTGAGTCGGCGGATTTCAGCTTTCACCGCAGCGGTGTCTCTCTCCCCGTCTTCTCCCCACAGGGAGGCAGAACTAAATTGTGTTGCTGTTGCTGTGCTGTGGCTTCGGAGACTGAAGAGTGAATCGGTGGAGTCGATGTTCACCGGGGAGAACGCGTAGCCACAGAATTACGAGGCGGTAAGGAGAGACAGCAGGTTACGGGGGCGGAGGTTCTTTTCGGTGATTGTAGCTACCGTACAAGGACACAGAGGCAAAGTGGACGAGGTGCATGGCAGCAGAGGGTGCAGATAGCCCTCGGTGTGAGGACAGATTGAATGTGCTGGTGGAAGCAGTGGGAGCAGAGGAGCGTGGTCTGGGTTCAGTTGAGCCCTCGAAGGTAGCTGGGTGTTGGGGGAGAGCGGCACATGAACTTGGGAGGGGGCGCCGAGAAGCAGCAAGAGTAGGATATAAAGGGAGAGGTGGTTTCGGTAGAGGTATTGAATTAGGGACTGCATTAGGTAAGTGTAATTCATTGACTAATAAGCCTAATAATAATATCAGCAATTGAGGATCTTTAGATTTCAATGAGGAGTATGGGGGTTTGTTAGAACATAAGCAAGCAGCAGACCTAGCGGGATTTGTGGTCTCTGGATATAATTTGAGGAGTGCGGCAAAAGTGACTGCAGTTCCGGAGACTGTTGGAGCACAAGGGGAGGATAAGACTTTCACCCCCAGCAAGGGAAAAAATAAAAACTCACGCGAGGTTAACTCCAAGAAAACGATAAAGGAAAGAACAGTTAAATATAACAGCAAGAAAAACAATATCTTGGAGAAAAAAATCAAGACAACGCCCTCACTTAACTCTTTTTTTAAGGTTATCCCTAAAACTTTAATACTGAAGCCTAACTTGGTAGATTTTGCTGAGAGTGTTACACCGGTATCGGAGGACGAAGGGGCCAGTGCTCCACCGATAGAAACCACTGCTATAGATTGGTCTGGTGTTTTAAGTCCTAATCGATATCAGCTCCTCACGGCCGATATGGAGGGGGAAGACCTGGCGGATACGAGCAATGTGCCGGCAGTGCCAGGACTTGAGAAAATAAATGAGATGATTTTGTCAGATTCAAATTCGGGGGCAGTGAACGAGCTGATCTCCTCAGACCTGAATAGAGAGGAAAATTCTGATATGGCAATAATTGCCCTTTTGAAAAAACTGGACTTGGATATGCATAAAGGGTTTGAGGAGTCTAAGGCAATTCAGGAGAATATACGTGCTTCATGTACTAGCCTGGAGACTAAATTTGGTGAGCTGAGTTCACGTTTGGTAGTTTTGGAGGTTGAGGCAAAGAAGCTCCGGGATTCTGTTGCAGACAACTATAGAGAGATTGAGGAAATCAAGTTCAGAGAAAGGGCGCAGGAAGAGCGAATGGAGAGACTTGAAAATATGCAGAGGCGTAACAACTTAAAGATATTGAAACTGCCGGAAGGAAAAGAAGGGGCTGACATTAAAAAATTTGTAGCCCATTTGTTAAAATCTGAGCTGGAACTGGAAGAGGACGAAGAGATGATCTATGCAGATGTACCGAGGGTCCACCGAGATCCTTTTAGATTAAATGCTAACCGCACCAAGCCAAGAAAAGTTTTGATAAATTTTGTGACATTTAGTTTAAAAGAAAAAATTTTGTCAGTTGCTTTGGAGAAAAAGAATGTCTTGGTTGATGGGGTAAAAATCGAGGTGAGGTCTGATCTGTCACCTGTTACAGCTAACAGGCAGTTTTAGCTAGGCAAGCGCATAGAACCACTCAGGGCTTTGGGGGCTACAGTTCAATTAAAATTCCCAGCCTTTTTAAAAGTAATGTGGCGGAACAAGATGCACAATTTCCGGGTAGTAGAGGAGGTTGATGCATTTATTGAGCAATGTCAAGATATGACCCGGCAAGCTGCCATATAAGATACATTTTTGACACAATGTTTACTATTAGGACTGTGCTCATTAGTACAAAATGATTATATAAAGTATGATGCACCGCCATGGTAAAGCACCCACATGGCCTTGGCCAAAGGGAAGATGGTAGGGTTTTCCACGGGAGAGGTGGGAAAAGGGGGAAAAAAGTCCGAAGAAGCTTAGCGACCACCAAAATGTGTGTTATGTTTTTTAGAGAGCAATATGAGTGGGGCTAGGAGACGAGTAATATTAAAGTACTTAGAGGATTCAAAGGCCCATATCATTAATTTTGCAAGAGACGCATTTGACTTCAACAGAGTGTAAGGAGGTCGTGCAGGGTCAAAGGTGGGTTGCACATGGGTTTTGCACTCCGCAGACTATAGTTACAAAGGGTGTTGCTGTTTTGGTTAGACATGGGGTTCATTTTTGTTTTGAATTTTTATTAGCAGACCCAAAAGGTAGATGGCTCATTTTAAGTGCAAGAATTGATTCTGAGTTACTAACCATAGTTGGGTATTATGGCCCAAATCTTGATGAAGTAGATTCTCTGGACACTTTGGCAAGAGAATTGCTAGGATCTGCTGGCAAAATTATAATGGCCGGGGATTTCAATGCAGTTCTGGATTATAAATTAGACAGATCTGTTAACTCACGTGGGTTTATGAATCCCAAAATGTCTAATAGAATAAGGTTGCTGATGACTCAGTTCGGGTTGTGTGATATTTGGAGGTTTAATTACGGACAACAGTTAGGATTTACATATTATAATAAGAAATATAGGCATAAATCTCGGATCGATTATGTGTTGTTGGATTTAAGATTAAAAGACTCAGTTACAGCAGTGGGGCATGTAGGCGTTCATATCTCTGATCACTCGGCCATTACACTTAATATTAAAATTAAAGTATCTGAAGCAGAAACAACTTGGAGGCTTGATCGCACAGTACTTTTAGATCAAGAGTGTTTGCAAATTATTAGTTCGGAGTTAGAGGTTTTTTTGGATGCAAATTTAGGCACTGCAAAGATAGAGACAGTATGGGAGACCTGTAAAGCCTTTTTGAGGAGCAGACTGGGGGCTCAGGGAGCAAAAAAACGAAGAACCTACTTTAATAAAATTACTGATTTGGAGAAGAAAATTCGAGAATTAGAGGTTAGCATCAATTCCTGTGAAGGTATAAGGGAAGAGCAGATGCTGAAAGATTTAGAGATTTTAAAACTGGATCTAATAGCAATTATTAACAACAAAATCAGAGAGAAATGGGAATCTAGTCAGTTGTCCCATTTTAGTTATAGTGAAGGTTGCGGAAAGCTACTGGCTTGGAAGGCCAAGAAAGATTCTGTACGTAATTTTATTAAGGAATTGAAGTTGCCAGGTATGAGTGAGCCTATTACTGAGAGCAAAGGCATTGCGGATGCATTCTTTAAGTACTTTTCAAATGTGTATAAGGACGATTTGAATCCTGGTACTCTGGAAATAGCGAAATGGTTGAGGCTGGTGGATCTGCTTCCAACTGAGTTAAAACAGGTATTGAACGGAGAGATACTCTCAACTGAGGTAGAAAAGGCTATAAGATCAGCTAAGAGAGGGAAGGCTCCTGGGCCGGATGGTTTACCAGTTGAGGTTTATAAAGTATTTATGGAAAGCATCGTGCCTTTATTGGTTCAATTATTTAATGATATTTTTCAAGGAAAGGCGGGGCTGCCGGACTCGTGGAATGAGGCAACTATTGTTTAGTGAAGTAGTGTGGCTCACTGGTTAGAGGCGGCAGACCCGAGAGCAGAGGACGGCCCGGGACCAGGGTTCGATTCCCGGCGCGGCAGGTTTCTGGACCAGGGTCAGCGGACTCGATAATTCTCTCGCCTCGGTGCCCACTCTGATCAGCGATCACACTCGGCAACTCTGGGCATTAGCTTGCCTCATCTTCACTAACGGCCCCACCAGACCGCCGGGGATGCCTGGTCTCACCCTGGAGATACCCATTAAGGGACCATCTCTCAGGGAAGCCAGGAAGGGTTTCGCAGCGGTCGAAGCGCCTTGGGACCCTACGGGTAAGTAGTGCGCTATATAAATGACTATACATTTACATTTACATTTACATTTGTTTTAATTGCAAAAACTGGGAAACCATCAAGTGATCCTATTTCGTATAGGCCTATCTCGCTGTTAAATTGCGACTATAAAGTATTTGCAAAGATAATGGCGGATAGGCTTAGTTTGGTTATTACTAAACTAGTGCAGGAAGATCAGAAAGGCTTCATTAAAGGTAGGTTCCTTAAGGAACTTACTTTTTCTCTAATAGGTACAATAGACCTGGCCTCAACATATAAACTCCCACTAGCAGTAATAGCACTGGACGCCGCTAAGGCATTTGACCGAGTAAACTGGATTTTTTTAAAGGCACTTTTGACTCATTTAGACCTGGGTTCATATTTTACTAATACACTTCTATCACTGTATAATTCCCCCACCTCTAGAGTACTGATTAATGGAATTCTAACTAAATCGATTAAAGTAATGCGGGGCACCAGGCAGGGATGTCCCTTATCCCCTTTATTGTTTGACCTCTATATAGAGCCTTTGGCCTGTAGGATTAGGGGTTCTGATAAGATCCTCCCTTTCTCAGTAGAAGCTTGGTCCAAGAAAATAGGTTTATACACTGACGACATTATAATCTATACTTCCAATCTTCAGCAGACATTGGAAAATATATCAGTAATAACTAAAGAATTCGGAGCTGTTTCAGGGTATAAAATCAACGAAGATAAAACGGAAATTATGAGCTGGAATCTGGATCCTGGCCCTATAAAACGCAAATCAGAAATGAGATATTTGGGGGTTAGGATTACTCAGAACTTGGACGACCTAGCAAAAACTAATTTTGTAAGAATCAAAAGAGAAATTGGAGGAATGTTTAGAGGATGAGTCATTTGTCTCTTAATCTATATGGCCGCACAAACTTGATAAAAATGATGGTTCTTCCAAAACTAACCTTTTTATTTGAGACAATCCCTCTAGCATTTAAAGGAGAATGGTTTAAGAAGCTTCAGAGTGAGGTTAGTACATGTATATGGGCTGCAAAAGGATCTCGTCTCTCATGGACTAAGATAAGGCGAAAACTGCTTAAAGGGGTGTTGTCAGCCCCAGATTTTCAGTTATACTGTTGGGCTTTTCAGTTAAAAAATGTTAGAATTCTTTTGAACACTCCATCGACCTCGGGTATTGGTGTATTGTTGGCAGCAATGCTAAAAAGCTGCCAACATAAGGAATCTGGTTTTTTATATAAATTTGCGGATCCAAAGTATTTCAAAAAAGTGCGCCTTAAGGTATTGCGGGAAGCAGCAGAACTTTGGTACTGGATTAGGAGGTTACTAAAAATCCTGTATTATGGATAATATACTTCTATTTGGGACAGCCCAGGATCTCCTGCATGGACTAAAGATGCTCTGGCTATTCCTCTAAGATCAGCAGGGGTAGAAATATGGGGCATCTTTTTCCGGATGGAAAGCTGGTTGGGTGGAGTCAGGGAGCGGCCATTTGGGGACAGGCTATATCGAAATTCAAATATCTGCAAATACTTAGTTGGGCCGGTAAAGCTGAAATCATTGTGGGACTTCAGAATGAATTGGAAGAGAAGATCTACTCAAGTCAAGTGTACAAAAAGGAAGTAGGACTTTGGTACTGGTTAATGTTGGAGACGGCGGACGGCCAGTTCTCACTGTCAGAAACTCTGTGGAGGGATTGCTTGCCGGACATCGCATCTGACATTCAATGGCAAGTAACTATGGCTATCTTGTATAAAGTTGTCAAACCCGCAAATTTAAGGCGAAATCATCTTTTTACACTCCACTGAGCATACTGGTCTCCACATAGACTTTCAAAGTTCAAGTCTGGAGGGTTGGTGGAAAGCCCAAAGTGTAGAAGTCCCAACGTGAAGGATATACACATGTTCTTGGAGTGTCCAAATATTAAAGTGTTTTGGGAGGAAGTAAGTAGCTGTTTATCCCAAGCTATCGACCATACTATTAAGGTAAGCCCTGAACTTATTATAACTGGAAGGTTGAATTTGCAGATAAGAAGCATGGATGATAAAGTTAAACTTGTATTTTACGGGATACTTTTGGGTCGTAGAGAGATATGTAAACTGTGGGTGTCCCCGTTATCTCCAGGGATCTCAGACTGGTTGCGAGCAATGAGATTCACAGCTAAAATGGATACTTTGGGTCCGACAAAAGATAAATGTAAATTTTGGACACTATTTTTGGCACATTTTGGGTGAAGAGTGATTTGTCTTTCCTTTTTAGGGTAGGGGATAGGTGGATTTGTAAATAATTCAGTCCAATGATTAAGGTCTTGGCCTATCTCGCCGGTGGTCTTTTCAACGTGACGGTGGAGTTCACCTATGCACCATTCTCTTAAAAAGGGTGGCATATGGAGAGGTGGTCATAGAGTGGCCCTACCAGTGTGGTTGTTAACGGTCTCGGTATATGAGATAAAAAACCCATGGGCGGTATCGTTTGGTTAGAAATGGGTGGGGTAAAGGCTAATGAGGAAAAAAAAAAAAAGACAGGCAAGGTAGATACTCCAGTAGAGGCCGGGGAGGGTACAGGCGATAACCATCTTCTCGGACTCTTCTGCAGCTAGTGTATCAGAAGTGAGCCCGGTACCAGCTCATGTGTCTTTAATGTTGAACACCCCTACCAAGAACACCAGCAGGGTTTTTTAGGGTAAGGATAATGGCCGGAGTACGGGGGGGGGGCTACCGTGGTACAGACCCCAGGGAATGCAGGAACCAGATAGAGGCAGAGTCAGGGGCAAGAAACAAGTACGATTCCAGCCAGAGGGTCACAGAGATACAAACACGTTGTTAGCATTACAGATGGTGAATCTCTTGAACATCAGATCTGCTAATGTCACAACAAGGCTAAAAGTCAGCTAAGATGGGATTATTTGGACTCCCAATTGCCTTTTCCTTCGGGGTGATGAAGCAGCCAAAATTGTGCACTGTGAGAGCGTTAAATCAGCATTCGTATGTACTGCGGAACCTTCTTTAACCTCCATATTGACTTCAATAAAGCAGTTCCAAGATGAGGTTCGCTCCGACAGCCGTCTTGCCAAAGGGGCCGGCAAAAAGCTGCAAGGAGGTGCGGAAGATGAGTAAGATCTGCACTGACATTGGTGAGCGTGTTACTATGGTTGAAGATCGCACAGAAAATTTGGAAGTTGAAGTAGCTACCTTAAAAGAACAGAGTACTTCCCAAGCTGCATGTTTGATCGATGTAATGACGAAGTTGGAAAATCGACAAAATTGGAATAATCTTCGCCTTTTGGGGATTCCTGAAGGGGTCGAGAGGGATGACCCAAGGAGATACAGCATTAAACTTTTACGAGACACTTTTCCAGATCATGCAAACTGGAACTGGGACCATGAGGTCCAGAGGGCACACCGCTTCCCTTTCAATCGAAAGCTGCAACAGGATGGTAGCAGCTTCAGCGAAGAAAACCCCAAGGCCTTTTTGGTTTTTTTGGGAACTTCCTACTTAGACAGTTGGTCTATGACCAGGCTCGCCAGAATTCCCAGAAAGGGTCTAATGGAGTGTTGTTCTTTATAAAGCCTGACTTTTGTTACACTACAATAGAGCGGAGGTGGCGTCTTCGCCAGCTTATAGCTCCTTTTCAGCAGCAAGGTGCTCAGGTGTTTTTAATGAACCCAGCTAGGCTGAAAGTGGTCTTTAATGGATCTTCCCAGATCTTTTGGTCAGAGATTAAAGCTGGGGAATTTTTTAAGGAAATCAGAGGCAAGAAATGGCTGAGTTAAGCTGTATTTTTCTTTTTTTCTCTCTCTCTTCTGATCAAGGCTAATTTATTAGCTCCTCTGTTGCTCTGTTATCTATAGCCGTCATTGCTGCTGCTACTGTCTGTCACACGGGAGCAGCGATATAAGGGCACTAGCAGGCTTGTTCAACTAGGAAATGACATTACTGGCTGGGGTCAAGTTACTTCTTTCTTTTTTGTTTTCTTTTCCCTTTTCACAAACTTGGCAGTCAAGCCCAGCATGGCCTGGTGGCGGGTGTTCACATGAGATGACCATCACTCAGAGTTGTCTTGATTGCTCTACTTGACGGGGGAAGGGGTGGGGTAGGGAGGCAACCGTACGGCGGTGGGAGTAATGATGATGATGTTTCTCACTCTATACAGTCTTTGGCCAATTCGAAACTGGTCTTTGGAGGTACAGTACAAATGGGAGGGTTAACAAGGGAAGTGTTGGGTTTGGAAAAGGGAAAAGAAAAAGGGGGATAAACAAGAGAAAAAATATGTTGACAAAAGAAAAAGAACTTTCTAGATTTAACTATCCACAAGGGATATAAAATGTTGATACTATCCTTTCCAACTGTTTCTCTTTGAATGTTCTATTGTCTGACTCACTTCACATACGAGTACTTTGTCCTTGCACCCTTTTCTAGAGCAACGACATATAGATATAGCTTGAAATGTCTTGCTGACTCTGCTATTTTTTATATGAGAATATAAAATAAGATTTTGTCGACAGAATACCGCTGGTGTGACTTGATCAAAGTTTGGTTCTTTCCTGTGTAACAATTATGTGAATTAATTTGTCAGTGACTCAGGCAATTAAATTCTAGAGTCACAACCTCTTCGTCTACCCCAAAAACAAGGGGGGCGTCGGGACCTCTTCTTGTTCTTACTATACTGTACCCATGGTCCTTTGACGTATTTTGGGTTACCCCATTAGTTTGTAATGGTTACCTCGAGCAGGTTTATATCTGCAAGGGTTTTGTGCACTGCATATTGAATCAATTTATGTTATTTATTGAATACACTTTAAATTTGTATATACACTTACATGTGATTTGTTTGCATCTACCCAATAACGCAGAAAAAGTAGGATATGTCGGAGAGAGAAACTCTGGCACATAGTGAGGAATATATTGATAAACTCTTATAAGGCCATGCCGGTACCAGTTTCCTGGGTGGATCAACACCCAGTATAGACCTCACACTTAATGAAAAGATAAAGAAAGTAGAAAGGATTGAGAAGAAGCTAATACGCACAAGACTCCATGGCAATGTCCTCACAAAGTACTTCAGGCCAACATCATTCAAGTAGGCCTGCAGGTAAGGACTGAACCAGCGATATTGATAGACAATCCCAAATTTAATGAAAATTTCAGCTTTGTTTCCAACAACTGCTCCCGTCAGTGGATGGTGCTCAGGATAGAAACGGCTGTAGAAGAGGTCCAGAGGTTGATAAAGGAGATAGCAGAATTTAAAAAAGAGACCATGGATGATAAAGCAATGTGTAATGCCAAGGAAGCCTTGGAACGCCTGGAGAGAACGATAAAAGATGTTGACACTTACACACAAAACAACAAACTAGACAGATTAGCAAAGGATATCAAATTTTACAACAAGAAAGCCACCTACCCTTACCTACAGCAGGGACACTATAAACAGGGCAGGCAAGGTAGATACTCCAGTAGAGGCCGGGGCGGGTATTGAGGATACACTACTTTCTCTGACTCTTCTGCAGCTAGTGGATCAGAAGTGAGGCCGATAGGACCGGCACAAGCACAGTTGTCTTTAATGTTAAATGCCCCTACCAAGAACACCAGCAAGATTATTTAGGGGAAGGATAATAGCCGGACTACAGGGGGGCAACCGTGGGGAGACACCAAGGAATGAGGGAACCAGATTGGAACAGAGGCAGGGGCAAGATACAAGTACGATTCCAGCCAGAGGGCCACGGAGAGAAACAAATAAGTCATCAGCATTACAGATGGTGAATCCCTTGAACATCCGATCTGATAACCTGGTAGTCAATCCATTGGGATACAATTTGACACTTGAAGAAGAAAAGGTACTTCGTAAAGGTTTATCCTTTGTGCCCACTACATTGCCCAATACCTTTAAACTCAAAATGAAACTACAACAATTTTTCAGGAAAGTACGCTTAAAGAATTATTTCACAAAAATTCTCTCACAACCTACTTTTTCCAAAACAGGTCTAAGACCACCATCCAATTTTACACCAACATCTCACTTTATGTCACAAAAGATATTGGCATTCGAGCAGGTGGTATTGAGGGATGTCACAAATCTCATATCTAAGAAAGAATAAGTCAAATATAATATCCCCAAACCTGAACGCATGGCGCTTGAATCACTGAAAAACAACAATTACATAGTTATCAAACCAGCGACAAGGGAGGGGCGGTGGTGATCCAAAGCGTTGCTGATTACAAGACAGAGATTTTCACACAGCTAGCTGGGGGTGCAGGAGAAATAAACAAAACTCAGAGCAGATCCATGAAAGAAAACTGAGCCAGTATAAAAAGGGCTACTGATGGAGGCCTCAAGGAGGGCTTTCTGACTATGCATGAATATAGCTACCTCAATAACATACAACTTAGGATGCAGACTATGTACACACTACCCAAGATTCATAAACATAAGGACAAGCCACCGGGCAGACCTATAATCTCAGGATGTGGCTCCATTTTGGAATCACTATGTAAGTATGCTAACATATTCATCAAACCGAGTGCAGAATGCACAGCATCTTACTTGAGGGACACAATGGAAACCATCAAACTGGTGGATAATCTTACATTCAATCCCAGAGAACAATTGCTGGTCACTATTGACATAACATCACTATATACCAGTATCCCTCAAAGGGAGGCACTAGACGTAATCAGGAGAGTCCTTGATGACAGACTCAGACCCTTCCCGGTCCATACGGAGTTCATGTTAAATTTATTGGAGATTGCCATGACAAACAACCTTTTCTTTTTTCATGGAGATTACTATCTTCAGACTAAGGGGGTAGCCATGGGGAGTTTGCTATTTTATACATGTACAACTATGAGCGCAATCATGTGCTAAGTGATATTAATCTATACAAAAGCCATACTGAACTTTGGAGACGCTACATCAATGATGTAGTTATGGTCTGGACTGGTAGTGAGCAGAGTTTACTCGCATTCCACAACTGCCTGAATGAAAGGTTAAGTGATATCCAATTTTCACTTGTATATAGGAACACTGTGATCAGTTTTTTGGAAAATAGGATCAAGGAGGCGGAAGTTGGGCTATTTACCACACTGTATAGAAAGGAGAACTAAAGAAATACACTTCTACATTATTCAAACCACCACCCTAGAAATCACAGAGATAATTTACTGTTTGGCCAATTTATCGAGTTACGGAGAAACTGTGCCAAGTAACACCATTTTTTCAATGAATCAGATGATCTCATGGCTCGATTAACAGGCAGGGGATACCCTCAGAGTTTACTGAAAAAAGCCCGCAAACTAGCATGGTTCTGTCATAGGGAATTCCTTTTGGAACACAAGCAAAGAGCTTGTTCGGAGCAGAAACGCATGATCTGTGTAACCACATTTTGCACACGGAGCAATGAGATCAGAAAAATTATCAACTGCCATTGTGACTGATGATGTTGGTATCTCCAATCCCACTATGCATGCTTTCAAGAAAGGGAATTTATGAACAAAAGGGGATAGGTCCATAAACAAGTGGTGGGGGCTAGACCCTTTATAGAATATGTAACACAAATTGCCTGAACCACAAAATCTCCACAAGCTTCTTGAGAGGGAACGATCAATTTATTGTGATCACCCTCGACACTTTACTTAGAGGAGAAGTGTGGCTCACTGGTTAGAGGCGGCAGACCCTGAAGCAGAGGTCAGACCCGGGACCAGGGTTCAATTCCCGACGCGGCAGGGTCTTGAGCCCAAATATCCACGGACTCGATAATTCTCGTTTCGGTGCCTACTCGAGTCACAGGTTCACACTCGGCAGCTCTGGGCATTAGCTTGCTTAATCTCCACTACGGCCCCCCGCGGCGGGATGCCTGGCTTTCAACTTGGGGATGCCCAGTACGGGTATCTCACAGGGAAAAACCGGGACGGGTTCCCAAGGCAAGCGCCGAGATGCCTGCGGGTAATCGAGCGCTATATAAGAACAAATAATATTAATAATAATAATAATATTAACTTAGTGTCAATTTTTTTTTATAAATCTTTTTCAAGTTATAACAAGCTACATGACAGAAAACGAACAATACATTAAATATTTACACAGCTATAAATACTTTGTACATACGTGAAAAACAAATTCTTTACACAATACAAAAAAGAAAATTCCTTGCATCACACATTACAAAAAAACTAAGAATACATAGCAAACAACATTAGAACAAACATTACAATCAAAAAATGAGAAAAATATAGAGAAAACCAATCCAAGGGGGAATTATAAGCAAATGAATGGCTCTTAAACGAATCAATACTGGATCAGCCGGTCCTAGTATCGTGAAGATGACATTTTATTCCACCCTATGAAAGTGCCGACGCGTTTCGAGATCAGGCACAATGTCGCTGATCTCTCATCAGGGCCGTTTTATTCTTTGTATCTGCAAGATCCAAAGAAAATATTTTACTCATCACTCCTCAAAACCAAACTTCTTTTAAGGCAATGGGCTGAGAAAGAAAATTGCTACATACCAAACTTGTTTGTAAGTAGAGCAGGGCATTAAGGCGTAAAGGGGTTTCAAACCAAGTATTTTAAGCGTGACCAGGCAGGACAACCTACAAGAAATTTTGAGAAGTTTTTATATTAGTAATTCAAACCAGCTCGTGGTTTCTTTACTAAAGCGTAACCCAGTACTACATGAAGCATACCTTGCTATTGTCGACTGCCGCCAACCGGCATACTTATATGTAGTCTACCACCATGCGGATAAGCTCCTAAAACAATAGTGAAAGTTGTTTTAGTGGTGGGCCTGATGATTACATTGTTTGCATAGTGCATGCATTATTAAAAAAAATATACCAGAATGGGCAGGAGTAATTTCGCCTACCTTAATGGTGTATTTCTGTTCCCCTTTAAATTTCTGAAATTTTTTGAAAAAATGCTCTCAATTATCCGTCCTGTGTTAGCAAAAAAACAAATGTGTGAGCGCTTGTAGCTAAAAGTCTGAGCATTCAAACAGATTCTGAGCGTTAAATGGACTAAAAGCATGTCCTAGCATTTACCTGCTCTGAAATAACAGCATGCCACAGATGTGATCAAAGTTTTCTCCCAAGAGATGGCCACACAGGCACTTCCTGTATTTAAAGCCCACCTCCAAAAGAGGGCATGATGGGACTTGTAGTGTCCTCGAACTTACACTACAAGAAAATTATATTTATTATATGAAGTGCATATAAAGTCAGGGAGCGCCTATTGCGTGTTGTCATTTTCAATGAATAGATGCAGAAAACCTATTTTGTGACTATTTTAATTACGCGCTGAGTTTGAGATAAAAAAACTCAAAACTTTATTAGCAACTCGTATCTGAACACTAATATTAAAACGGGCCAGTTCATTTGAACGCTGATTTAAATCGCATATATGTCACAAGTACGGCGAGTACATTAAGGGTCATTATTGTAATCATGTGTTTTATGCACTCTAAACAAACTTTAATAACAGAGCATGTGCAGAGTTTGTAGGTGCCGCTACACCCATTCTTAGGATTGCATATATCTACCTGCCAGGCAGTGGCCACGCTTATTTTTTATACGCGAGGTGTATTTAATGAAAAGAGGACGTAAGGCTACAGATTAAGGCCAGGGATGTCTGACAGATGCCATTGCGCTATACTGTGTGTCTGTGCCAATTATATGTGGGCTATCTTAGACAAGCTATTAAGGCCTGTTTGAGTGCTATTGTATTTCAAAATGAGATAAGCCTCTTTCTGCAGTAAGGCACGCTCAATATCGTGGCATTTTGCCATTGAATTCGCAGTGAATAACACCGACCATTTAAATTCATGTTCATTATGGCCTTTATCACGGAAGTGTTCAACCAGCGGAGCGGTCATTATTTTTTTCTTTATGCGTGATCGATGCTGGCTGATCCTTTGGTTGACTTGTTGGCTAGTCTTGCCTATGTAAATTAGTGGGCACGGGCAAAGTATTCCGTAAACGACATTTTTCGTTTTGCAGTTGGGGAATTCTGTATGTCTCCACTTAGTGCCCTGGTGGACAAATTCATTGCCCTCAATTGTGGTAGAACAAGCAACACAATTTCCGCACCTGTAATGACCTTCCACAGGCTTTAGGTTCCATTGTGACAAAAGGTCACTTTTAGGTTTTGGGAGGGTAATATCAGCTCTAATCAATTGTTCGCCAATACTTTGATTTTTTCTATAAGCGAAGATGGGCTTAGGAAATGGGCAATTCAAACCTTCTAATAGATGCCAATTCTTTAAAACAGCTTGGCGCAACTTGTGGGTGTCGGGACAGAACGTTGTGACACACACCATTTTGTTCATCGGTGGGCGTTGCTTAAGCTGCAGCAAGCATTCTCTCGGCGTATATCTAGCACGTTTGAATGAGTGTTTAAGGAGCTTCTTAGGGTAGCCCCTGTCTTACATGTAATGACAAAAAGATCTCGCATGTCTTTCATAATCAGCCACATCCGAACAATTACGTCTAATTCTGAGCAATTGCCCATAGGGCAGATTGGCCTTTAGATTGCGTGGATGGGCGCTTCTGTGGTGCAAAATGGTGTTCCTATCAGTCGCTTTTCTATGGAGCGATGTAACCAATCGTCCTTCCTCACATCTCACTTCGACATCCAAAAACATCATGCGACTAGTGCTGTTTTCTATTGAAAACACAACGATTACACCCACACTCTCAAAGATCACACCAACTGCAACAGCATGGGTGTGGTATACGCTATTACATGTCCCTGTGAATTTATGTATATTGGACAGACTACACAAAAGGTCAAAACCTGCATACTACAACATTGTAGTAGGATAAGATGGAAGGTCCTGAGGGCACCCCTAATTGAAAAGATTTCTACATTTGGACACTCGGCTGTGAGTCTGAAATAGTGGGTTGTAGAAAAGGTAGCTTGAACCTCAGGGGTGGGAATTTTGCCTGGGTAGACAGGCCCACACACACTGGTTTTCTATTTTCAACCAGTGTCCAGTTTATAAACTATTGATGATACTGTGTGTTCCAACTGTTTCTCTTTGAATTTTCCATTCTCTTACTCACTTCACATACAAGCACTTTTTCTTTGCACCCTTTTCTAGAATAACCGCATATTGATATATCTTGAAATGTTCTTACTGACTCTATTTTTGTAATAAGAGAATATAAACAAATATTTTGTCTACAGAATATAGCTGTGTCTTTTTCCCTGGTTTGACTTGATGAAAGTTTGGTTCTTTCCTGTGTAACAATTCTGTGAATTTGTTTTTCAGTGACTCAGCCGATTAATTTCTAGAGTTACAACCTCTTTTTCTACCCCAAAAAGAAGGGGGGCATCAGGACCTCTTGCTGTACTTACTATACTGTACTGTACCCATGGTCCTTTGACGTATTTTGGGTTACCCCATTAGTTTGTAATCATAATTAAAACAAAGCATCATAAATGTCCATGGTGTGGACGCAATGTGAATTTTGGCTGGTGCCCTTAATGTCAAACTGAATATGTTTAATTTATGCAAAAAGAATCTACATTATTGCCTACATTTGACTTCGCTTGGTTAGAAATAGGGGTTACTGATTACATCAAAAGAATTGTTTGAATTCAAGCCCATCCACAAACTTAATAACTTAAATACCTGGTAACCAGCAACCCATGGAATTGCTTTCATGAAGCTGCTTTCCAAGATGCTCACTCAGTGATTGACATGGTTTTTCAGCTTAAAAAATAAAACAAAAAGATTTCGTGAAAGTAAGAAGAAATTTAGAAAACTTGACACTTACAGAATTTTGTAAAAAAAAAGTAACATGAAAAACACATTGCATATCAGTGGTATTTATTTACAAACCTAAGGTGATTGATCAGTTATCGTCACATTTTGAAAAATGTTTAAAGGAAAACAAAATCCCCTAAAATATACAAGGTTGGATAGAAGTCTTCTATACAGACTCAGCCAAGCATGAACATTTAATGAGATACTGAAATCTGGAGTCAAGATTAGAGAATCACTGACCCCTTGTTTTACAGTGCCTTCTTCTATTTCCATGGGAAGTGGGATAGTTGCATTTCCCATAATCCATCTGCACAGGAAGCAACATCACTTCCTACTTTCTCCCTACTTCAATCATCTCTTCAAAGAGCCTCATTGGTCAGTCATCTCCAGCAAAGGTCAGACGGGGGCATTGCCTGTTTGGGCATGAGGCCAGAACCTGTTCCAGTGAAACCTACAAGGTAACATAAGGCTCACAGTTTTATGTTTTTACTGTCAATTATCAGTGCTAGGTATATAGCTGTGCAAACAGAGATAGCGGAGTTAAAAATAGAACAAAGATTTCCTAATGAAGTTTAAATAACTGTAGCAGTAATGCGGTTTAAGCAGGTCTACAGTCCAAATGATTTCAGATGACTGTATTGTACTGTAAATAGCTAAAACCTATTGGATGTTCAAACATTCGTAAACATTTTTGATCAAATAAACATAGAAATATACCAATTGCAGCTTCATTATTTACACTAAGCACAAAATAAATCTGGATAAATACAAGTAAAATAGGCAAAAAATAAATCTGGATAAATCCAAACAGAAATGTCACAAAATAAATACTATAGAACCAGGAGCCATAATTATAATTATGTGTCTCACCCAGCACCCCATACTGTCATTCCACACAAGCACACCTAGATGAGGTGTCATCTATCCTGTTTGCACCTTCACTTTTGGGTGACACAACTCTAGCAGAGACTATTTCTCAATAGGGTGACTGGGATACACTGATTGAAATGAAGAAATCTTAGGTCAAGACAATATTCCATGAGGCAGTAATGACAGAGTACCTGCAAAGAAATGCTGCCCCAGGAGTACTGATAGTTAACAATGAACACAGGATATTCCTGGTGGACACAAAATTCAGAAGGGACTGGGCACTCATTACCTGGAAATGTACTCAAGACTAGCTGGTCTTGGTAATTAAAACAGCAAAAAAACTCTCCCACGTGAAAGTATTATACATCCAAGGCTAATGAGATAGCCAAATTCTCCCACGAACCAGTTTATCCCTATTCAAAGAATGACAATGTTCCAAAATCCTCTACTGCCTCAGATGCTTCTTCTAGAAGCAGTTTCTCTTCCGACTCCGAGGAAGACTACTCTGAAAAGAGGGAGAAGATGGAATCGACAAGGTATTGGCATTCGAGAAGGCGATGAACTGGGAGATAGACTCAATGGGGAATAACCACCACAGAAACATCTGTAACACCACTAATGATGAGAAGGGGCATTTACCGAACTGGCAGCAGACAAGTCCATCGTGATATAAAACCTGCTAAAAAGTGCCTGAGCCTACTCAATGACTCCTGAAACTACAAATGACTAACAAGGGAACCCACTCCTGAAATCCAGGAAGAAGGTGCCTTTTTAGTAACCATGAGCCTGAAGAACGGTTGGATTACTAAACAGGAGTCAAAATTCTTCATCCAAAAGCAACCTAAAGTACCTTATTTTTATATCCTCCCTAAGGTACATAAGAATAAATTCCCTTCTCCAGGAAGAACGGTTGTCTCTGGCAAAGAGTCCGTTCTTGAAACCCGATCACAATTTTGTGATGTAATTTTCAGGCCACTGGTAAAGGAAATGCCAACCTTCCTGAAAGATACCAAGGATGTGCTTAACTTAATGAAAGACCTGTCCTTTGACACAGAGAGAGAGCTCCTGATTAGTTATGATGTAGAATCCCTGTACACCAATATTTCACAGGAAGCTACCCTTAAGGTGATTGATAAGATTCTGAGTGGGATTCGATGACACCACGCAAGTTCATGCGCTCAACCTCACCCATCTGTCTTTGTCACTCCTTCTTTGAGTACGAAGGGGAATTCTTCCTCCAAGTACACAGAACTTCCATGGGGATCAATTTCAACCCCAGCCTGGCATGCCTGTACATCCATGCCAGGCACGGCGAGGGGGTCACTCGGCAGGGTGGGGTCGGGATGCACAGTGGGGTTGGGGCGGGGGCAGCGCTTGGGGGGGAGGGGCGAGCTTTCCCCGGCATGCTGGACTCCACCTTTTTTCATTGGCAGGACTGGTTGGCGAGGCCCTCGGGTGAGCAGCATGAGGCTCCGCTCCACCGAGGGGATGGGCCGGCTCTGCCTGGTACGGGCGGTCGCGCTCCAACGTGGGACAGCTTTGGGCGGAGACGGGACACCTCTCCGCCGGCACCCCCCCCGAAGGGGGCTGCTGGATGTTGGAGCGGGGGAGTCTGAGCGGGGGAGTCTGAGGAGGAGGGGGAGATACGGGAGAGGGAGGGGGGATCGAATAACCTTGTTGGCAGTGTGTTACAGGTACGGCCGCAGCAGGACGCGCCCTATGTGACGGCCCCCTCAGCTCCACTGGTTAGGAGGCGGGATCCGGTTCGGACGCCGACCTTGACGCCAGGTAAGGTTAGAGACGGAGTGGGGAGTGGTGTGGGCAAGCGGCGCTGCGTGCAGGTGTCGGTGGGGACGGATACTGGAGGGGATGATGGAGGGTGGCTGGTGAAAGGACGTTACGTGAAAGACACAGGGTTGGACACAGACGGCGGGGCACTGGCGAGTGACGTCGGTTCGGGCACTGGCGGGGAGGCACCGTCGGGGGGCACAACAGCGGCTGCGGCCGGGGTGAAGGAGAGTTGTGTGGTGCCGGTGCGCAAGCTCGCGTACATGGGGGTGACCAAGCCGCTGGGGGCGCATCTGTCATTGGCGACGAAGGAGAAGATCTGGAAGGGGGAGTACATTGACATTTTGAAGCTCTTGCATAGGGAGCTGACTACGAAGGAAGGGTCTAAGGAGGAGGAGCAGGAGTTAGCGAGGCGCCCAAAGGTGCTCTTGACGATTGACAACTGGTCAGCGGCCTTCCTAATATACTCCAGCGTATATTGCAAAAAGTTCCCGGATAGGTCCATCGCGCTCTTTAAGTACATGGATGTGGTGCGGAGGGCGCAGGTGACCTATGGGGGGTATGCCTGGTCTCATTATGATGACCAGTTACGGGCACGTATGGCGGCTGACCCGGAGGCAAAATGGGGGGAGCTGGATTCTGACCTCTACCAGCAGACTATGGGCGGAGCCAAGTTTTGGCGCACCGTCTATACGTCCAGCGGCCTTCCGCTCGTGCCGACCCCCTATGCGGCCTGTCCCACCCGCGGGTGGGTGGGGCAGAGTGAGTACGCAGGCCAACAAACTGTCGGGGCTTGCTGGGATTTCAATAAGGGGGCGTGTGGCCGCCAAGTGTGCCGCTTTCGGCACGAGTGCTCAAAATGCAGGCGGCGACACCCAGTGGTCCGCTGCTGAGGTGTCGTGGGGCCACCGGGACTGCAGCCCGCACAGGGAGGAGCGCAAGGCGGGGGTCACGGAATGGGGGGCGGGGAGGCAGTCGGGGGGGGGCCGGGGCTTTGGGAAAAGGCTTGTTCGCCGGTTAGTCTCGAGCGGATGGAGCCATGGGCTGGCGGCGTATCCGCGGGCGATGAGGGCTTGCGGATTGCGCGCTGGGCGGACAATTTGAAATCGGTGAATGCTCACAAAGGTATTGTGAGGGAGAAGCTGTTCAAGGAAGTCAAGGAGGGCCGAACGGCGGTCCCCTTTAAGGAGCCGCCGCTGCCGGGTTTGATCATTTCCTCGATCGGGGTGGTGCCCAAAAAAAAGCTGGGGCAATTCCGGCTGATGCAGCACCTGTCGTGGCCAGAAGGTGGGTCGGTAAATGATTTCATCTCGCAGGGCATGGCGTCGGTGTCATACTCGTCGGTGGATGTGGCGCGGAGGCTCGTGTCAGGGCTGGATCGGGGCGCTATGATGGCGAAGTGTGACATTAAGTCAGCGTTCCGCTTGCTCCCGGTACACCCGCATGATCACCAGTTGCTGGGGATCCAGTTCGACGGTTCCATTTTTGTGGACAAGGCACTGCCGATGGGGTGCTCAATCTCCTGCGCGTTGTTTGAGCGTTTCAGTTCCTTTTTGCAGTGGGCTTTTTCCAGGCGCACAGGCTCTGAGACGGTGACGCACTACCTGGATGACTTCTTTCTGGTAGGGTTCCCCGTTCTGACGGACTGCCAGCAGCAGCTGGACAGTTTGGCAGGGATGATGGGGGAATTTGGGGTGCCCCTGGCGCCAGAGAAGACGCACGGTCCCAGCACGGTGTTGTCCTTTCTCAGGATAGAGCTCGACTCAGTGGCCATGGAAGCACGCCTGCCGGAGGACAAGAGGTCGGTCATGTTGTCTTTGGTGGGCGGCATGCTGGGAAACAGAAGGTGTTGTTGCTGGAGGTCCAGGTCCTTTTGGGGCATCTTAATTTTGCTTGTCGCGTGGTGCGTGCGGGCCATACGTTCTGCTGGAGGTTGGGTTTGGCGTTGTCAGGTTTGACCCTCCCACATCACCATGTGTGTCTCTCGGCAGGGGTGAGGGAGGATTTGCGGATGTGGCGGGCGTTCCTGGAACGGTTCAATGGTGTGCGCCCATGGCGCCGTCGGAGGACTGGGAGTGGGACGTTACCCTGTACTCGGATGCGGCAGGTGTTGGAGGTTTTGGCCTGTATTGGGACGGGAGATAGAGCGCGGAGCAAAGGCCGCCACATTGGCAGGCGGGGGGCCGTAGCATAGCTTTCCTGGAATTGTTTCCGTTGGTGGTGGCGGTCACGGTGTGGGTGACCGAGCTGGCTAACAAGAGGGTGTTGTTCCGGGTGGACAACATGTTGGTGGTTCACATAGGGAACAGGCAGTCAGCAAGGGACCCGCAGGTTTTGAAGTTGATGCGAGTGTTTGTGCTGCGTTGCTTGGAGAATGACATTTTGTTTCATGCGCGCCACGTTCCGGGGGTGGACAATGACATTGCGGATGCTTTGTCTCGTTCACAGTGGCAGAGGTTCCATGGGCTAGCCACTGCGGCGGAGACAGTCAAGACGCCGGTCCCGAGGGAGCTCTGGTCGGTAGGAGACGTTTGGTCATTCAGCTGGTAAGGGCGTCGGTGGCTGCGTCCACGTGGAAGGCGTATGTCCAAGCGTGGGAGGAATGTTGGCGCTCTGGTGCGGTAAGGCAGGGGGGTCGCTGGCAGCGAGAAGAGAAGGTGGTGCGTTTCATGCTGAGCTTGATGGACAGAGGTTTGTCGCCGGTGACGATTGCGGGCAAGTTGGCAGCGGTGGCGTTCATGGGGAAGTTGTGGTGGGGATACCCCCCGTCGGCGGGTGAGTTGGGGGCTCGATTGCTGGAAGGGTGGGCAAGGGAGAGGGGCGCGAGGGTGAGACAGCGTCAGCCGATCACGGGGGCATTGCTCGGGGGTTTGATTGGTGTGTTGCCGTCGGTGTGCCGAAACGGAAGCGAGACGGTCTTGTTTTCCACATTCATGTCCTGGTGTTCTTTGGAGCGTTTCGGGTGTCGGAGTTGGTGGGCACGAAAGGGGGGCAGGGGATCAGGTGGGAGGATGTGGAGATACGGGCCCGGGAGGTGGCGGTGCGCTTGTGACGCTCCAAGACGGATCAACGGGGGGTGGGGACGTGGGTGGTGTTGAGCTCTGGGGCAAGGGTTGGGGTGTGTCCGGCGGCGTGGGGAAGGCATTTGGCGGCGGGTCAGAGTGCGTTGGACGACGAGGTCTTTGGTCGTCGGAAAGGCGGCAGGGTGACAACGGCTCAGGCTTTGTGGGTTCTGCGGCACGCCCTGCGGAGTATGGGTGAGGACCCGAAGGCTTTTGGGACGCATTCCTTTCGAATCGGGGCGGCACGGTGTGGGATGAAGATCAAGCGCTTGGGGCGTTGGAAGTCGGATTGCTACAGGACATATGTCAGGATGCTGGGGGTAGAAGGGGCGCTTTGAGCTTCACTGTTCGCCCTCTGACATGTGTGTCTTTTCAGGTGCTGTGGCGGGGCCAGAGGCGGCGGTTCTGAACATTTACATTGTGGGACACTCATTTGTCAAACGGGCAGAGAGGGCTGAATGGGACAGACATCGGAAACTCAACTTGGAATTGGATGACAGATTGTTTAGATGTCATTGGCGGGGAAAGGGGGGAATGCGTTGGCAAGAATTGATGCCCTTGCTGTATAATGTGGTCAGGGGGGGTATGCCCGGATGTGGTGGCGATCCATTTGGGCGAAAATGACCTGGTGCAATTTAAGGGCTTGGCGCTGGTCAAGCAAATGAAGAGAGATCTGTTGGAGATTAGGAGAAATTTGTCTGGTTGTCATTTGATTTGGTCGGACTTTATTCCCAGACGGTATTGGAGGAGAGCTGAGCGCCCAGGGGCAATTGATAGGACGAGGCGGAAGATCAACAGGGAGATGAGGGATTTCTGTGCCAGGGAAGGGATAGGTAGGATGTGGCATCCCGAGCTTAGGTACAGGCGGTGTCCTTCTTTAGGGAGGATGGGGTTCACCTCTCACGGTATGCGATGGAGTTATACATTGTTCAGTTGAAGGAGGTGCTGGATCTGGCTTTAGGGGTGCGCAGGTATCCGAGGGGGTTGGAGTCCTATGGGGGGGTCGAAAGTCGCTAAGCGGCTTTCGAGTGGAGCTTCTCCTATTTAAGAAAGGAGGGTATCTGGGGGCATTTGAGGAGGCCTGGGCTGGTTCGGTAGGTGGTAGGGGACACTGAGGTCATTTACAGTTGGTAGGCAGGGGGGTATGTTGCAGACGGGATGTTGTATGATGTTGCAATGTTGGGGATCCAGTTAGGGGTGGGGGTGGGGCGTTGTTAGGCATTCATTTATTTAGTTAGGCATAGTTTTCTGCAGCACAGGCCAAGGTTGAGAAGTTGCAGGGTGCACCTGATTCCAATAAAGCGGCCTTTATCACACCATTCCTGCGTCTTTGCCCCCCCCCCCCCCCTCTACTGGTGGGCTCCAATAAGCCCACTGAGAGGAACAATCTCCTCCTTTGGAAAGCTTCCACCCCGCTCTTTACGTGAAAACTTACCTGATGTGCAGTTCTTATGCATTAGGTGCAACTTTTCCGAAATCGATGACTATAAATCTTAAGCAAACAGGCATTCACAGAAACTATCGGGAAAAAAAACCTCCCCACTTGCTAAACAAAAGGAAAACATAAAAGCTCTTAACAGGAGAGATCAATTGCTAACGACCTAACAGGGAGAAGTCTAGGGCATACTGATCTGCGTTACCATTTTTAGCCGCCTATCTAATAATTTTTAGAAGATTGTTAATAAGAACTGGGGCATCCTACAGTCATGGAGCATAGGATTCAGTAAACCTTTGTACTCTTTTAAAAGAGCCAGAAACATTAAGGACATGGCACACACCTGCCCAAAACTAGATAAGACAAGTAATCAAACCACTCTCTAGAACACACCACCCCAGTAGGACACTCCCCTTGTGGGAAGTGCAGTATATGTCCCCTCACAAAAAAAGTGAAAGAGATAGACTCGGTTCTTAGAACCCAGTGGAAACTTAAGAACCTCACAAACTGCAATTCCAAGAATGTAGTGTATGTCAAAATGCTGCTGCAACCTGAAATACATGGGCATGAAAACCGGGTGTATACGCAAAAGTATCACTGAGCATCGCAGTACCATTGGATGCAAACGGGATGCGACTAGACACTATATTTACAAGGGACACAGTGAGGATGACATGGAATCGTATAGCCTTGAAAAGCTTAAACCCTCAAAAAAGGAAATGACAAGACCTCTCCTCATCTTTGAACACAAGTGGGTTTTACATACTCTGTACTGACCTATAGGTACTGAATGACAGAATACCGTTGGGGGTACAACAGTTCTGTAACTTTCACCCCACATGGTACATTTATTCCCCTTTGAAACTCTGAGTAAGGATGGTGGACCTATGTCGCAGGTCCCGCTGGTTGTAACCTCCACCCTCAGGATAAAGTCCTCATGGTCCAGATGTGAGGTTATAGCCACCACCAATATAGACCACACTTGCTATGCCCTGATGGTCAGTCTTCACAACAACATCTCCTCCTGTGCTAGTCCTTTTGGATAGGGAATCACGGAACTCTCTTATTTGTGTTTGGTCAGCAAGATATATGTATTTGTAATATGGACTGGATCCGGCATATATCTCTTTTATACTCTAAATACAGGATTTTGAATTACCAGGCAGTAATTCCTGCTGTCTCCATGATCATCACTGAGGGCATGGACACAAATATATACAAAAAAAATCTGTTAACTCTCCATCTTTGTGTCTATAAGCGAGGCACCCTGACTGAGTAACCCATTATCTTAGTTAGCCTAAATCACATTTGGTTGGGCGCAATATATATATTTTTTTTTATATACAGTGCAACAATCATTGAATTGTTATTGTATATATTCCATATCTTGAATTTTGCAATTCTCACTTTCTGTGTCTTACTAAAATTGTATATACTTGGCTTTCATAATCCACTGCACCATTGCACATCATGATATGACGGATTTTATAGATATGATTGCAACACCGTTAGTGTAGTGGCGAACAGTTTGTACATAGTATCCCGTGTGTATTTTCTGCTGGACGGACGTTTGGCTGTTTACTGTGTTGTTAGGTTTATCTTTTTTCATTAATTATTTTCGATTAATTGATTGTTTGGGATGATGTCATCGCGACAATAATGAATTGCCGTTATATGAGATGCGCTGAACCCATACATGCATATATATATATTTTTCCTATCATAGTAATGTATGTTGTCATGATGTCTGATTATTTTCTTCATACAAGGGACCTTTGCCGATCCACGGCCTCATCACTTTTTCTATAATTAGAAGAGATTGTTGAACTTTGCCCATCGTTTATGTAGATTTATCCAATCCATGGATTAATTTTGCAGTGGTTTTGAGGTTAGGAAACCATTCCAAGATGGTGTCCAATGTAACACTGGAAGGGCTGGTCCCTTGTTGATGCTTAGTAATAATCACATGACCTTATTAATATGAGTATGCTGGGAAATAGGTTGTGACACTGACGAAGGCTTCTGCCGAAATGTTTGTTTTGCTGTAATAAACTGCACGTTGTATGAGTAACCCCCCCGGAGTGCTGCTCTTCTTTTTCTGAAACGGAGGAGTGTTTGAGCGTTTTATATATATATATATATATATATATATTATATATATATATATATATTATATATATAAAGATATATATCTGTACCAACAAAAAGTCCCTCCTCTAGGAACACACAGGAGCACTCACAGGTTCTGTAATCCTTTCTTTAATTCACCCAGCATGACACTTTTCGTCTTACATGACTTTCTCAAATGCTGATTTGTGATAAAGAAAGTTTCTGGTAGTCTGAGGTTTAAAAAGCCACATAGGCGCCTCCTGCATACCGTTTCAGCAAGGAAGGACTGTGGGTGCAAGCCAGTCCCTCCTGATTTACATAGCCACCATCTTGGAGTAGGTATCCCTTGCAATAACGTTCTATAGTAGTGTATTTATTCCAATTAGACGTTACTCCTAGTGAACCTCCATTTAGTAATGGGGACTGGGTCCATACCTCGATGATTGCACTGTCTCGCTGTGTATAAGAAAACGGAGACTCAACATTTATTTTGCAGCCCTTTCATCCGCCATTACTAAATGGAAGTTCACTAGGATGTCTATACATCACGTGGTTTACTGACACAGCATATTTAAAAAAGATTGCGAATGGCGTTTTTTGATATGTGATCAAGGACAAGTGGTGCCTGAAACTAGTCATATCTGAGGATCAATAAAGAACAGTGCCATCATTTCCAGTAGTTCGTGTTTCTCTGTTCGCCTGACGGAAGTGCGGAGAATCCATGTGGTCTTTTGGAGATATATATATATATCCTCTAATTAGTAAGTTATGACAGAGGTACAACTCGCTATCAAATGTATTGTGGACTAACAGAACAAAGGCTCCTGTATGCGCCTCAGGAACTACACTTCCAATGCGTACCCAGCACCACCACACTCCGGCATGATGATATCACACCAGAGAACGCTGCAGCGGCTCTGGTGATTAAAAGTCCTGCCGCACTTCACCAGTTGTACCAGCGGCTGGGAGAGCTGCGGACTGTAGGTGAAAGGCACAAAGGGCCTCTTGATGTCGTAAGTAGGAGGGACACAGTTGTCCCCTTCCCTGTGCACTCTCGCTACCCATTCGAGAGGCGAGGACTTGGGTGTCCCTGATTGCTGCAGTACTCCTCGCCAACTTTAAGTATGCAATACTCACAGCCTACCAGATTTGGGCACAGGGTATGATTACAGCGCTGCACACTCAGGACCATTTAAATGTAAATTTGGCATTATATGACAATGGTAATTTTTGGCGTTAAAGGAACATTTTGGCTCTCAAACGTTGCACAGTTCCCACTATCACCAATGATTTGTGGGTCTGTAATCCAAACGCAAAAGACATCAATGAGGGAGAAAGAAGCTACGAGATGTGGTTGTCCGACTGAGCTTCCCAAGTACTACCAACAAAAATTAAAGAGCGGGAAAGCAAAGTATTGTATTGAAGGATCTCAAACGTAGGTTCTTGTGAGAACCTCAGCAGTGATGTCCGGTCAGTGACATGTTATCTCAATGACTGTTAGCATCATCATCGGGTCTGTCCTCCACCAGGAGGAATTGTCTCTCACATCAGCGACGTTATGGAATTCGTAGTTTCAAGACTGTTGAAAATTACCTCCTATCCCTTTGAACAAGAAATGTATTAAAAATTGGTAAAGTTGTAAAGTTAAAAGAAAAGAAGATGTGTATGGGGAAGGTTAGATAACTCTCACATCTACATAAAATATAGTAAAATGGTCAACATGTTTCAGCCTACTTCCGCCAGCATTTTGTAGAACCAGAAGGACACTTTTCTGTGGATATTGACGTGTTTTTTCAATGAAGGATTTGGAAAATATCATGTCTTCTCCTAAAAAATTAGAAAGACAGAGAAATGCATACATAGTCAACGTTTCATGGTGATACTGTATTTAGCAACCTGGTGACATTAATAACCTGAACAAGACTATTGTAAATACCAAATAAATCGCACTTTGCATGTATAAACCTCTTTCAGTGCTGACAAACAGGATGGGCGATTTAAAAATAGACAAACCTAGTGGGACAATGGGAAGGTAACTAAGACTGCTTATTTTAACATCTGTATTTCAGCATTTTAAATGTGATAGATTTGATGCAATTTCAGATTAAGCTCCCTTGATGTCTTAAGGAGGCACATCGCAGAAATCGGAGAGGGAGGCACAAGATTTTACTACTTATGTTCCAAGGTTATTTCTCTGAATGGCTTGCTGTGCAGTGTCACTGTGTTTTCACAATGAGACAATATGTCTCTGCATGCTAGTGCTAGGATTTCCTAATAAGAGTTTTAAGATTTTTCCCTATCTGTTTTTTAAAATTGTAGGAGTGATATATTTACAATCCAGGTGGGTCTCATCTGGGTTTCTTGGTTACACCAACTATTGTCTTACGGCAAATAGGCCAGTTCACAAGGGATCCTTGTCCCTGACCTGTATAGGTTAACAATAGTGGCAGAAACATGTTTGCTTAGGAGGGTGCATTGAGCCATTGTCCTCATGTTACATCCCAGTATTGTTTTTAGATATACCAGAGGTACACAGCATTAAAAGTGAAACACCTGGGTGCCCCAAGGTATTTTTAACTGATCTGGATCTCACAAATAGTTCAGTTGTACTTTATCTAAGAACTCCCTCCAACTTCCTAGACCTTAGGAAGTTGAGTACCCCGTGGTGGTGCCGTCCTACCAGAGTGGGAAGAGCTTGCCTATGATGAGGCATGCCATAAATTATGAGTGAGGTTTCCTCTTCCAATAGATTGGTCTTCCCACTTGTCTCAACAGAACTCTTGTGATGCCTAAATAGGGCAGGGATTTTGCTTTTCAGAAAAGAGAAGTAGTCCCTTTCTCGATGTAGCTACTGCACCCATTTGTGTTATAGTGTATAGTCCAGGAGGAGAACGTGCGGTGGCGTCACCCCCTCCCACTAGTATGATTAGAGCACACAGATGTATACAACACAGGCACTCATTGCATTTGCATAACAGATAGACCCCAACCTCATACACATCCCATTAACTACCAACCACCCTCAAACTACGGAACACACATTTCAGCGCATTCTCATTAATGCTTGCTCTGAAGTACTCCACGTACAAGACAGCTCAGACCTCAGCACCTATCACAAACAATACCACAAGCCTGATGCCCTCGTATCACAGAAACCTGGTTCACCCCCACATCTTCGCACATTCTAGGCGACCTTATTCCCACACGTTATAACAGCCACTGTGTGGACTGCACACCTAAGGGAGGTGGCCTCGCTGCCATTTGTAGGCTCTCCTGGTCCTGCACACTATGCAAACCGTATGGGGCTGCTGGTATGTCATTCCCTGCAACTCAGACTGCCAGTCTCCATCTCATCTCGACAGGCCTTTCAAGCACAAGGACCTCTTTGATGAATTCTAGGATGATCTCAACACTTCGGCCATCTGATATGCCCACACCACCTTCTTTAGTGACTTTAACTTCCCAGATAAAGCAAGCTAAAAAAACACAACTCCCAAGCCTCTCTCTTACACCTCATCAATACACTCAACATAGTACAGGATGTTATAAACCAACATATTACAAAGTCCACATCCTTGACCTTGTCCTCTCTATCTCACCAACAATCCAAAGCAAACTAGCCTTACCATTGAGCTGAACTGACCAATTTGACATTCCTATCTCCCGGCTCAGTGGACTACCAACAAACCAAGATTAACACAAAAGAGAAGACCAAACCTTCAGATCCTTCATAGATTTTTCCACTGGCAACCTAGTGATTGATCTCATCTCTCATACTACTCAGTGAGAGAAGAAACGTCATAGAACACATATAGCTACCACCTGAAACAGAGCACACTATTGATTTGTCCTCTCTAGCCTGGCACTATGGAGCACTTACAAAGACTCCCTATAGCCAGGGCTGTTCCTCAACTTCTCCTCTGTGATTGTTATCACACAAGCTTTGTCCCATTTGTCTACAGTCTTTGTGACCAAGAGATCCTGGTGGCTTGTAACCAGCACACGGTTGTGGATAGACCTCTAGCAGTCATGGGTAAAGGCTTAAGAGCACCTGCTGTCACAGTATCGCATGTGTATGCCTACTGCCTGTTAAATGAGTCACTTTAATTCCCTTCAATGGCTGCCTGTATCCAGTGCAGGGCCGATCCTATATCATCCTTGGGTATTGTCTGTAAGTCCATTATCCTAACATGCAGCAACAAATGCATGCTCACAGGCCCCACTCAAATTGCCCCCCGGGTGTCGGGGGGGAAACTATAGAAACGTACTTAATCTACCTGTAGTCAAAAGCACTTCTGGGTGTCACTCCCAAACAAAGTCAGAAGTAGTCCTTAAATAACACTCACTATGGTTGTGGCTGTGTGCCTGGTGGGGGAGTGGTTGATATGTACCAGACTGGGAGGAGCGGGGCTTCCCCTAGTTACTGGATGCACTTGAGATCATTTACTACAGTTGAGGCTCACGCCACCACAGAAACATCTGTAACACCACTAATGATGAGAAGGGGCATTTACCGAACTGGTGGCAGACAAGTCCATCGTGATAAAACCTGCTAAAAAGTGCCTGAGCCTACTCAATGACTCCTGAAACTACAAATGCCTAACAAGGGAACCCACTCCTGAAATCCAGGAAGAAGGTGCCTTTTTAGTAACCATGAGCCTGAAGAACGGTTGGATTACTAAACATGAGTCAAAATTCTTCATCCAAAAGCAACCTAAAGTACCTTATTTTTATATCCTCCCTAAGGTACATAAGAATAAATTCCCTTCTCCAGGAAGAACGGTTGTCTCTGGCAAAGAGTCCGTTCTTGAAACCCGATCACAATTTGGTGATGTAATTTTCAGGCCACTGGTAAAGGAAATGCCAACCTTCCTGAAAGATACCAAGGATGTGCTTAACTTAATGAAAGACCTGTCCTTTGACACAGAGAGAGAGCTCCTGATTAGTTATGATGTAGAATCCCTGTACACCAATATTTCACAGGAAGCTACCCTTAGGCTGATTGATAAGATTCTGAGTGGGATTCGATGACACCACGCAAGTTCATGCTCAACCTCACCCATCTGGCTTTGTCACTCCTTCTTTGAGTACGAAGGGGAATTCTTCCTCCAAGTACACAGAACTGGCATGCCTGTACATCCATGCCAGGCACGGCGAGGGGGTCACTCGGCAGGGTGGGGTCGGGATGCACAGTGGGGTTGGGGCGGGGGCAGCACGTGGGGGGGAGGGGCGAGCTTTCCCCGGCATGCTGGACTCCACCTTTTTTCATTGGCAGGACTGGTTGGCGAGGCGCTCGGGTGAGCAGCAGGAGGCTCCGCTCCACCGAGGGGATGGGCCGGCTCTGCCTGGTACGGGCGGTCGCGCTCCAACGTGGGACAGCTTTTGGGCGGAGAAGGGACACCTCTCCGCCGGCACCCCCCCCGAAGGGTCGCGACGGCCACCGGGGGTAGAGGGGGGCCTGCGGCTACAATCACTTCAGTTGTTGGTGCGAATGCAACGGGGGGACGGGGAGAGCGTGCGGAGCTGGTGGATTTGATGCGTATGTGCAGGAAGAAGGCGGGGTTGAGCCGGCTGGAGTCCCTAGGGGACGGCCGGGGGCTGCTGGATGTTGGAGCGGGGGAGTCTGAGGAGGAGGGGGAGATACGTGAGAGGGAGGGGGGATCGAATAACCTTGTTGGCAGTGTGTTACAGGTACGGCCGCAGCAGGACGCGCCCTATGTGACGGCCCCCTCAGCTCCACTGGTTAGGCGGCGGGATCCGGTTCGGACGCCGACCTTGACGCCAGGTAAGGTTAGAGACAGAGTGGGGAGTGGTGTGGGCAAGCGGCGCCGCGTGCAGGTGTCGGTGGGGACGGATACTGAAGGGGATGATGGAGGGTGGCTGGTGAAAGGACGTTACGTGAAAGACACAGGGTTGGACACAGACGGCGGGGCACTGGCGAGCGACGTCGGGGGGCGCAACGGCGGGGGCGGCTGCGGCCGGGGTGAAGGAGAGTTGTGTGGTGCCGGTGCGCAAGCTCCCGTACATGGGGGTGACCAAGCCGCTGGGGGCGCATCTGTCATTGGCGACGAAGGAGAAGATCTGGAAGGGGGAGTACGTTGACATTTTGAAGCTCTTGCATAGGCAGCTGACTTGGAAGGAAGGGTCTAAGGAGGAGGAGCAGGAGTTAGCGAGGCGCCCAAAGGTGCTCTTGACGATTGACAACTGGTCAGCGGCCTTCCTAATATACTCCAGCGTATATTGCAAAATGTTCCCGGATAGGTCCATCGCGCTCTTTAAGTACATGGATGTGGTGCGGAGGGCGCAGGTGACCTATGGGTGGTATGCCTGGTCTCATTATGATGACCAGTTCCGGGCGCGTATGGCGGCTGACCCGGAGGCAAAATGGGGGAGCCGGATTCTGACCTCTACCAGCAGACTATGGGCGGAGCCAAGTTTTGGCGCACCGTCTATACGTCCAGCGGCCTTCCGCTCATGCCGACCCCCTATGCGGCCCGCCCCACCCGCGGGTGGGTGGGGCAGAGTGAGTACGCCGGTCAACAAACTGTCGGGGCTTGCTGGGATTTCAATAAGGTGGCGTGTGGAGCGCCAAGTGTGCCGCTTTCGGCACGAGTGCTCAAAATGCGGGCGGCGACACCCAGTGGTCCGCTGCTGAGGTGTCGTGGGGCCACCGGGACTGCAGCCCGCACAGGGAGGAGCGCAAGGCGGGGGTCACGGAATGGGGGGCGGGGAGGCAGTCGGGGGGGGGGGGGGCGGGGCTTTGGGAAAAGGCTTGTTCGCTGGTTAGTCTCGAGAGGATGGAGCCATGGGCTGGCGGCGTATCCGCAGGCGGACGATGCGACTGTGTTGCGACGGGGTTTCCGATTGGGCTATGAGGGCTTGCGGATTGCGCTCTGGGCGGACAATGTGAAATCGGTGAATGCTCACAAAGGTATTGTGAGGGAGAAGCTGTTCAAGGAAGTCAAGGAGGGCCGAATGGCGGGCCCCTTTGAGGAGCCGCCGCTGCCGGGTTTGATCATCTCCTCGATCGGGGTGGTGCCCAAAAAAAAGCTGGGGCAATTCCGGCTGCTACAGCACCTGTCGTGGCCAGAAGGTGGGTCGGTAAATGATTTCATCTCGCAGGGCATGACGTCGGTGTCATACTCGTCGGTGGATGTGGCGCGGAGGCTCGTATCAGGGCTGGATCGGGGCGCTATGATGGCGAAGTGTGACATTAAGTCAGCGTTCCGCTTGCTCCCGGTACACCCGCATGATCACCAGTTGCTGGGGATCCAGTTCGACGGTTCCATTTTTGTGGACAAGGCACTGCCGATGGGGTGCTCAATCTCCTGCGCGTTGTTTGAGCGTTTCAGTTCCTTTTTGCAGTGGGCTTTTTCCAGGCGCACAGGCTCTGAGACGGTGACGCACTACCTGGATGACTTCTTTCTGGTAGGGTTCCCCGGTCTGACGGACTGCCAGCAGCAGCTGGACAGTTTGGCAGGGATGATGGGGGAATTTGGGGTGCCCCTGGCGCCAGAGAAGACGCACGGTCCCAGCACGGTGTTGTCCTTTCTCGGGATAGAGCTCGACTCAGTGGCCATGGAAGCACGCCTGCCGGAGGACAAGAGGTCGGTCATGTTGTCTTTGGTGGGCGGCATGCTGGGAAACAGAAGGTGTTGTTGCTGGAGGTCCAGGTCCTTTTGGGGCATCTTAATTTTGCTTGTCGCGTGGTGCGTGCGGGCCATACGTTCTGCTGGAGGTTGGGTTTGGCGTTGTCAGGTTTGACCCTCCCACATCACCATGTGTGTCTCTCGGCAGGGGTGAGGGAGGATTTGCGGATGTGGCGGGCGTTCCTGGAACGGTTCAATGGTGTGCCCATGGCGCCGTCGGAGGACTGGGAGTGGGACGTTACCCTGTACTCGGATGCGGCAGGTGTTGGGAGGTTTTGGCCTGTATTGGGACGGGAGATAGTGCGCGGAGCAATGGCCGCCACATTGGCAGGCGGGGGGCCGTAGCATAGCTTTCCTGGAATTGTTTCCGTTGGTGGTGGCGGTCACGGTGTGGGTGACCGAGCTGGCTCACAAGAGGGTGTTGTTCCGGGTGGACAACATGTTGGTGGTTCACATAGGGAACAGGCAGTCGGCAAGGGACCCGCAGGTTTTGAAGTTGATGCGAGTGTTTGTGCTGCGTTGCTTGGAGAATGACATTTTGTTTCATGCGCGCCACGTTCCGGGGGTGGACAATGACATTGCGGATGCTTTGTCTCGTTCACAGTGGCAGAGGTTCCATGGGCTAGCCACTGCGGCGGAGACAGTCAAGACGCCGGTCCCGAGGGAGCTCTGGTCGGTAGGAGATGTTTGGTCATTCAGCTGGTAAGGGCGTCGGTGGCTGCGTCCACGTGGAAGGCGTATGTCCAAGCGTGGGAGGAATTTTGACGCTCTGGTGCGGTAAGGCAGGGGGATCGCTGGCAGCGAGAAGAGAAGGTGGTGCGTTTCATGCTGAGCTTGATGGACAGAGGTTTGTCGCCGGTGACGATTGCGGGCAAGTTGGCAGCGGTGGCGTTCATGGGGAAGTTGTGGTGGGGATACCCCCCGTCGGCGGGTGAGTTGGGGGCTCGATTGCTGGAAGGGTGGGCAAGGGAGAGGGGCGCGAGGGTGAGACAGCGTCAGCCGATCACGGGGGCATTGCTCGGGGGTTTGATTGGTGTGTTGCCGTCGGTGTGCCGAAACGGAAGCGAGACGGTCTTGTTTTCCACATTCATGTCCTGGTGTTCTTTGGAGCGTTTCGGGTGTCGGAGTTGGTGGGCACGAAAGGGGGGCAGGGGATCAGGTGGGAGGATGTGGAGATACGGGCCCGGGAGGTGGCGGTGCGCTTGTGACGCTCCAAGACGGATCAACGGGGGGCGGGGACGTGGGTGGTGCAAGGGTTGGGGTGTGTCCGGCGGCGTGGGGAAGGCATTTGGCGGCGGGTCAGAGTACGTTGGACGACGAGGTCTTTGGTCGTCGGAAAGGCGGCAGGGTGACAACGGCTCAGGCTTTGTGGGTTCTGCGGCACGCCCTGCGGAGTATGGGTGAGGACCCGAAGGCTTTTGGGATGCATTCCTTTCGAATCGGGGCGGCAACGGAGGCGGCACTGTGTGGGATGAAGATCAAGCGCTTGGGGCGGTGGAAGTCGGATTGCTACAGGACATATGTCAGGATGCTGGGGGTAGTCTGGGGCGCTTTGAGCTTGACTGTTCGCCCTCTGACATGTGTGTCTTTTCAGGTGCTGTGGCGGGGCCAGAGGCGGCGGTTCTGAACATTTACATTGTGGGACACTCATTTGTCAAACGGGCAGAGAGGGCTGAATGGGACAGACATCGGAAACTCAACTTGGAATTGGATGACAGATTGTTTAGATGTCATTGGCGGGGAAAGGGGGGAATGCGTTGGCAAGAATTGATGCCCTTGCTGAATAATGTGGTCAGGGGGGGTATGCCCGGATGTGGTGGCGATCCATTTGGGCGAAAATGACCTGGTGCAATTTAAGGGCTTGGCGCTGGTCAAGCAAATGAAGAGAGATCTGTTGGAGATTAGGAGAAATTTGTCTGGTTGTCATTTGATTTGGTCGGACTTTATTCCCAGACGGTATTGGAGGAGAGCTGAGTGCCCAGGGGCAATTGATAGGATGAGGCAGAAGATCAACAGGGAGATGAGGGATTTCTGTGCCAGGGAAGGGATAGGTAGGATGTGGCATCCCGAGCTTAGGTACAGGCGGTGTCCTTCTTTAGGGAGGATGGGGTTCACCTCTCACGGTATGTGATGGAGTTATACATCGTTCAGTTGAAGGAGGTGCTGGATCTGGCTTTAGGGGTGCGCAGGTATCCGAGGGGGTTGGAGTCCTATGGGGGGGTCGAAAGTCGCTAAGCGGCTTTCGAGTGGCGCTTCTCCTATTTAAGAAAGGAGGGTATCTGGGGGCATTTGAGGAGGCCTGGGCTGGTTCGGTAGGTGGTAGGGGACACTGAGGTCATTTACAGTTGGTAGGCAGGGGGGTAAGTTGCAGACGGGATGTTGTATGATGTTGCAATGTTGGGGATCCAGTTAGGGATGGGGGTGGGGGGTTGTTAGGCATTCATTTATTTAGTTAGGCATAGTTTTCTGCGGCACAGGCCAAGGTTGAGAAGTTGCAGGGTGCACCTGATTCCAATAAAGCGGCCTTTATCACACCATTCCTGCGTCTGTGCCCCCCCCCCCCTACTGGTGGGCCCCAATAAGCCCACTGAGAGGAACAATCTCCTCCTTTGGAAAGCTTCCACCCCGCTCTTTACGTGAAAACTTACCTGATGTGCAGTTCTTATGCATTAGGTGCAACTTTTCCGAAATCGATGACTATAAATCTTAAGCAAACAGGCATTCACAGAAACTATCGGGAAAAAAAACCTCCCCACTTGCTAAACAAAAGGAAAACATAAAAGCTCTTAACAGGAGAGATCAATTGCTAACGACCTAACAGGGAGAAGTCTAGGGCATACTGATCTGCGTTACCATCTTTAGCCGCCTATCTAATAACTTTTAGAAGATTGTTAATAAGAACTGGGGTATCCTACAGTCATGGAGCATAGGATTCAGTAAACCTTTGTACTCTTTTAAAAGAGCCAGAAACATTAAGGACATGGCACACACCCGCCCAAAACAACTAGATAAGACAAGTAATCAAACCACTCTCTAGAACACACCACCCGAGTTGGACACTCCCCTTGTGGGAAGTGCAGTATATGTCCCCTCACAAAAAAAGTGAAAGAGAGAGACTCGGTTCTTAGAACCCAGTGGAAACTTAAGAACCTCACAAACTGCAATTCCAAGAATGTAGTGTATGTCAAAATGCTGCTTCAACCTGAAATACATGGGCATGAAAACCGGGTGTATATGCAAAAGAATCACTGAGCATAGCAGTACCATTGGATGCAAACGGGATGCGACTAGACACTATATTTACAAGGGACACAGTGAGGATGACATGGAATCGTATAGCCTTGAAAAGCTTAAACCCTCAAAAAAGGAAATGACAAGACCTCTCCTCATCTTTGAACACAAGTGGGTTTTACATACTCTGTACTGACCTATAGGTACTGAATGACAGAATACCGTTGGGGGTACAACAGTTCTGTAACTTTCACCCCACATGGTACATTTATTCCCCTTTGAAACTCTGAGTAAGGATGGTGGACCTATGTCGCAGGTCCCGCTGGTTGTAACCTCCACCCTCAGGATAAAGTCCTCATGGTCCAGATGTGAGGTTATAGCCACCACCAATATAGACCACACTTGCTATGCCCTGGTGGTCAGTCTTCACAACAACAACTCCTCCTGTGCTAGTCCTTTTGGATAGGGAATCACGGAACTCTCTTATTTGTGTTTGGTCAGCAAGATATATGTATTTGTAATATGGACTGGATCCGGCATATATCTCTTTTATACTCTAAATACCGGATTTTGAATTACCAGGCAGTAATTCCTGCTGTCTCCATGATCATCACTGAGGGCATGGACACAAATATATACAAAAAAAATCTGTTAACTCTCCATCTTTGTGTCTATAAGCGAGGCACCCTGACTGAGTAACCCATTATCTTAGTTAGCCTAAATCACATTTGGTTGGGCGCAATATATATATATTTGTTTATATACAGTGCAACAATCATTGAATTGTTATTGTATATATTCCATATCTTGAATTTTGCAATTCTCACTTTCTGTGTCTTACTAAAATTGTATATATTTGGCTTTCATATTCCACTGCACCATTGCACATCATGATATGACGGATTTTATGGATATGATTGCATCACCGTTAGTGTAGTGGCGAACAGTTTGCACATAGTATCCCGTGTGTATTTCCTGCTGGACGGACGTTTGGCTGTTTACTGTGTTGTTAGGTTTATCTTTTTTCATTAATTATTTTCGATTAATTGATTGTTTGGGATGATGTAATCGCGACAATAATGAATTGCCGTTATATGAGATGCGCTGAACCCATACATGCACATATATATATTTTTCCTAGCATAGTAATGTATGTTGTCATGATGTCTGATTATTTTCTTCATACAAGGGACCTTTGCCGATCCACGGCCTCATCACTTTTTCTATAATTAGAAGAGATTGTTGAACATTGCCCATCGTTTATGTAGATTTATCCAATCCATGGATTAATTTTGCAGTGGTTTTGAGGTTAGGAAACCATTCCAAGATGGTGTCCAATGTAACACTGGAAGGGCTGGCCCCTTGTAGATGCTTAGTAATAATCACATGACCTTATTTATATGAGTATGCTGGGAAATGGGTTGTGACACTGACGAAGGCTTCTACCGAAACGTTTGTTTTGCTGTAATAAACTTCACGTTGTATGAGTAACACCCCGGAGTGCTGCTCTTCTTTTTCTGAAACGGAGGAGTGTTTGAGCGTTTTATATATATATATATATATATATATATATATATATATATATTATATATATATATATATATTCACTGAAAAAACCATAGGTTATAGACCATATATAGTTAGGAATTAGCATTTACAAAACCTTGAAAATTCACTGAAAAAACCATAGGTTATAGACCATATATAGTTAGGAATTAGCATTTAGAAAACCTTATTTTACTCACACAAAACCATTGAAATTCCATATATAGTTAGTTGCACTAACTATATATCGCGCACCCGCAATACACTGCTGATGATGTCACATATTACATCATTCATGACATGGTCAGTGACATCACTGATGACATCACTGATGACATCATCTAGTGTCTGTGTGTTTTTGTAAAGTTTAAATACGTTTTACATATTGAAGAATGACTGGATGGATGGAAGACTGAGTGTGTGTGTGGCTGGCTGGGAGGTGTGTGACGCTGTGCATATCAATGTGTACTTGTATCAGTGATTGTATAAGAGAGTAAGTATGTGTTAGTATATGTGTGAAAAGTATGGTGTTCTGTGTTTAACTATAGATGAGGAAATCAAAGTGTGATTGATTCTTCACAGGACTGACTAGGTGTATGAGTGCATATGATAGTGTTCTAATAATAACTGACTGTATGTATGAGTAATTGTATGGGTGAATGAGTGAATGTGTGTGTAGACGTACGAATCAGTGAGTGCGTATGTAGTAACTGGTATTGGTGTGTCATGATGTCATCAGTGATGTCATTTCAGATGTCATTAGTGATGTCATCAGTGATGTCACTGAAGTATGGTGTTCTGTGTTTAACTGTATAGATGAAGAAATGGAAGTGTGATTGATTCTTTACAGGACTGACTTGGTGTGTGAGTAACTCCATGGATGAGTGGCAGTGTGTGACTGTCTGCATAGGTGTATGAGTGCATATGATAGTGTTGTAATAATGAGTGACTGTATGTATGAGTGATTGTATGGGTGAATGAGTGAATGTGTGTGTAGACGTAGGAATCAGTGAGTGCGTATGTAGTAACTGGTATTGGTGTGTCATGATGTCATCAGTGATGTCATTTGAGATGTCATCAGTGATGTCATCAGTGATGTCATTTGAGATGTCATCAGTGATGTCATCAGTGATGTCACTGACCATGTCATGAATGATGTAATATGTGACATCATCAGCAGTGGATTGCGGGTGCGCGATATATAGTTAGTGCAACTAACTATATATGGAATTTCAATGGTTTTGTGTGAGTAAAATAAGGTTTTGTAAATGCTAATTCCTAACTATATATGGTCTATAACCTATGGTTGTTTCAGTGAATTTTCAAGGTTTTGTAAATGCTAATTCCTAACTATATATGGTCTATAACCTATGGTTGTTTCAGTGAATTTCATTGGTTTTTTAACAGCTAATATCTGTAGCTGTAAAATGTATTCTTCTTTAAATCCCAAAATATATTTTATATGTTTATTAATAAATTTTTTTTTAAATATTTTGTTTTCTTCGTTCCCGCTTCGCGAATCGGGAAGCTTCCCGTTAGCTGACCTTGATGCCGCGAAATAGACCGCGAGCCGGTAAACGTTTCTTTACCGCAACTGCCGCGTTAGAAAACAACATCGTGACGCCTCCCGTCCGCATGACGTTTCGCGTTGTCGCGTGATACGTCATATGACGTGCTACGTTAGCGAACTGGTACGCTTACCGAGTCGCAAAGCACAGGTTTCTGGAAGCAAACCGGGAGGCCCTGCAAAGCGCTTAACGTAAACACAGCAGGTCATGTGACTTGGTAATAACACTTTTCATTGGTTCATTTCACTTTTGGTTTCCTAATGATGTAAGACTAGGTCATATAATCTAGAAATGAACACTTTTCATTGGTTGAGAACTATTGTTTTTCCCAAATGATGAAAATCCCTCCTTCTTTCCTCACTCTGACTTTCATCATTGTGAGAGAAAGACCCTTTGTTACCAGTGAGCAATGGCTTCTTTAGTAGCTTCAGCTGGTGCTTCCCCACCACCTCCACCACATCCAAGGAAGAGTGGACCACCTGCTCAAGTTATAATTCAGCAAGAAGAGGAAGAAGAGGAACAGGACGACGAGCACGAAGAGAGGCACTTTTTGCCTGAGGAGCCCAGGACGTCTCACCGGAAAGAAAACTTCATTTGGCAATTTTTTTAAATTCCCAAAGGTCAGAAAAAAGTAAATGCAAGATACGTAACTTGCCTTATATGTCAAGATAGACTGTCCAGAGGGACCGACAAAAAATACAGTTTCGGAAACTACACAATGCATCGCCATATGACTAGGTGGCATCCTAACAACTACAGTGCTGCACAGTTTCGTAACGACCTAGATAATCTCCCTATTATGGCCAGAAGATCTGTTGTACCGGAAGTAACGGGACCAGAGGGCAGGGAGATGGTGCCAAATATACAAACGAGATTTCATGAAGTAAAACAAGTCTGCGTATATTGCAGTGGATTCATTTGCTACGGAGAAAGAAGCATCACTCTGATCAACAGAGCTATTGACTATCATATGCAAGTTTGTACGAAACGCCCCAAATAATAAATACTTTTTTTTTGTTTTGTTGCTCCTGTTGAGCCCTTTACAATGAATCGTTTTCATTGCCCCCTCCAAGAAAAACCCAAAAAAATATAAAACTGTTCAGAAAAATTCAAAAAAAGTAAAAAAAAATTCCGAAAAATAATAAAAAAAATATAAAACAACAAAAACAATAAAAAAAAGTTCTTTTCAGAACTACCTCCCCGTTATTAAAAAATTGGTACAATATTTGGAACTGTGCCAACCTCTATTTCTCGTAGTTCGCTCGCCGGTACGCGAACCGGAAGTGAACCAAACATTTTTTTTTAAAAAAAGAACAGTAAGTATAAGGGAAGGAAACAGACACTTATGTTAAAAGAAAGACAGCTATAGGGGAGTAAACTAGAGATACTATTACCCGTAATCCACTGCTGATGATGTCACATATTACATCATTCATGACATGCTCAGTGACATCATCAGCAGAGGATTGCGGGTTTTTTGGCAACGTGCCTTATCCACGGTTTAATAACGCTGCCTTTTGCTTTATATAAGTTTTCAAATTGTATGAAATATATACCAATAGGTCGTTATGAACCTTTAGGTAGTGCTTTTCTTCATGAGGTCTGGTCGCTTCCATACACATACAGATGTTTCAAAGATGATCAAGAAGTTTATCTGAATGGAGAGGAATGCACTGAGACGCCAGATCATTCACTAATGTGTAGGCACATACAGTTACACGGTTCATGCAACAAACACCGACCAAATATGGCTTGCGTGTTGCAAGGCACGCCAGTTCCTGCTATCATCCCCACGTTCAAGTTGTTGGAAAATGGTAGTTATTTGATGCTCAATAATGAAGATTGTTCTGGGTTAATTAAAAGTATTCCTTTTATCGTAACAGTAAGTGAACGGGTTATTTGCTGCAGAAATGTTCTATTTCCTCCCACACATGAACATAGGGAGTTTTCAATCTGGCCACAAATACCAACCTTGGGAGCAGATTTCAACGGCATGGCAAGAATAAGAGCTCTTTTGTCTCAGAGAGAGGTGGCCTTGAGTTCGGCCCGTGAAACTTTCGTGCTTCACATAGCGAACACCCGTACAGAGGTGCAGACCCTTTTCAATACTGATTCGCCTTTCCATTTCAGCAAGATGGTTCGGACTATCTTTAACGCGTCCTCCACAAAGGCCCTGGCGCACTTTTTTAAAGTTGTTACCAGTGGTCTCGTGACTTCATTTGAGAAAATCTTTGGAGTCATCCCTGCTTTCTTTCATTCTATTTTTTCCACTGTGCTTCGTGGATTCCCATTTTTACTTGCATTACCAGCGGACGCTCTTGTGCTTTTTTACATTTTTAAATATGGATGTCCCTCCTGTGCAAGCTCCCGCCCTGCAGCTGCTGACACTGTTCCGCAATCGCATGCTAGAATATTATGGCACAATGCCGTTGGCGATATTAAGCACGGCATATGGATTATCTTTTCGATTCTCCTACTTCACCTGTGTCCAGCCTGTATTTCACTGCCTGACCTGTGATTTCGATTGGGCCATTGATTTGTGTCTCTGCGGACCGGTTTCTCCTGACGTCAACTTTAATCAGCTGATGACTCCTATCATTACTCACGAGTTGGTTTGTCCTGGCGAAAGGATTATGGCTGTGGCATTGATGCATGGACTAATTGGTCCCTGGAATTTACTGGCGGCAACACAGTCTTTCTTGGAACAGAGCTTTCTTGAAAACCCACCGAGCTGTCCTCTGATGGTGATAGAGGATCCGGTGCTGGGAGAGCACGTATGTTCTTTTCCGCTTTTAAATTGGATGGCTGAACTCTTTTCGGATGAAGACGGTGACTTCCTATTGGAGGCTGTTGCAGCTTATTTTGCATACACAGTTATGTCATAGACCTTTTTCATGTTTGATATGCTGAGTACTAGCATTTCATTGACAATTCATTGACTTATTTGTCAAGTTTTTATTATTTAGCTTGCCTATTGGCTTAAGACTCGATAAAGTACTTGGCTGTTTTATTTTTCTTTAGCATTAAATTTTCCTAGTTTTTAATGTTTTACCTTGCGGACCGTCCACATATAAAGTTGCAATCTGCTCTCATGAGATGGCACTTCTATTATCTTATTCAGTTCGTTTCCGGATCATGGGGAGGTGTCATCTAGGTCCTGGATATCTTTACACCGTGTTAAGTTAGCATGGGCTCATTACCGGTTTAAACGCCATTTTTCCTTTTTTGCAACTTCTGCACACGACACTTAGTTGTTGCTTTAGCTTTCAACCTAGTAGTTCATCGTGGTTTACATGAGAATAATATGTTATTGCTCTACTATCTGCTTTGCTTGTTAAACTATATCTGTACAGCGAGTGCTGAAGTTTCAAGAACAACACGATACAGAATTGTTATGAGGTCTGATCTCCACGACTTCATACTCATAACATAAGTGCAGCTTCTGCCAATTCTGGGCATGAGGCGGGTTTTATATTGCTTTGCCGAACACACATACACAACAGTTGATGCGGTTCACATGAAGAGAGAGCTGGTGTATGCTGATGTGATTCCTTCAAATCTAAGACACTAAAGTATGGGCACGCCCTAAACCAACACAAACAGACCTTCTTAGCAAATAATATAATATGTGTATTAGGGAGGGTGAGATATAAGCAGCCGCGGGCCGTGGAGGGAGTTACGGTGGGGCAGGGAGGCGGGGAGGGGGAGGGGCAGGGTGGAGCCCTCTCCACCCTGCCCCTCCCCCTCCCCGCCTCCCTGCCCCACCGTAACTCCCTCCACAGCCCGTGGCTGCTTATAAGTGTTGCTAACTCTTATTCATTTACAGCATGTTAACATACTGTCACCATTCGCTTTTTATGTACTAGTAACTATGCTGGTAATTTTGCTACTGATAATATGTGTACTTGTATTATCTAAGATACTACGCCTGAGAAGACGGCATTAGTAAATAAACATTTCAAATACACATGTGTTCTTCTTAACTCCATGTTCTGGTTTCTAAGAAATATATAACGACCGACTGTTCATGAGTTCCACGTATCCTGAGGTACTATAAGTTCATATTCTGGATTGTCTAAACATTGAGAGTTTGTTATATCCAATGTGACACTGTACCTAGCTTGCTAAGGGGTTTTTGATTACTAAGGTGAGTTTTGGGGCACCCTAATTCGCCGAGGTTCCAATCCTCTGTCCACAGTTCTGTGTGAGAACAGAAACCCTGCGACAGGGGCACCTCCGACCCTTGCTGGAGCTTCATCACACTTGCGATACAACTCCAGCAATGCGCCACCTTTACGGCACAGATACATCACGCATCTGTGCTGTTTTTGCCCCATGATGCGCCGCATTGTAAATGCAGCACACCATAGGTGACGGAACAGCGGCACAGAATGACTAACACATCCCTGGTGATGCGCCAGTCATCATAAATCTATCCCTATGCTTTCTTATCTTGTTAGAGATGAACCGCCATATGTATCATCAAAGTTTTTTGCATTTCCTAAATAGCGAACTTTAAGGAATAAATAGCGATTCTTTACCATTCCTAGTTTGCGATGAGCTATTTGCTAATTACAAATTACCCATTCATTTCCTTCATTTCCATAGGGCGGTTGGACTCACTTTTAGCTCGAACGGCTGAATGGATTTCCACGAAACTTGGCAAAATTGTAGGGACTGGTAGCCCGATGTGCCTTTGCTATGTCTCAAGATATATGCTCCAGTGGTTTTTACGAAAATTAACTTTGAAAAATATATATTGGGCTACATTGGCCTATATATATGTTGGAGCCCAAATGTAGCCCAATGTAGCCCAATGTAGCCCAATGTAGCCCAATGAAGCCCAATGAAGCCCAATGTAGCCCAAAGATGGCCGCCAGAGACAAAAAAAACAAATGTAGCCCAAATATCAGCCAGATGTAGCCCAACTATAGCCCAGTGACAGAATGACCAATCAGCTTCGCAAACCTCCGTTACGCGAAGCGGAGCGCTGTTACAGATATATATCTTTTTTTGAACGTTAATTTCTCAAAATCCACTGGAGCACATATATTGAGACCTAGCAAAGGCACATCGGGCTACCAGTCCCTAATATTTTACCAAGTTTCGTGCAAATCCATTCAGCCGTTCGATTATTATTATTTTTTTTTTTTTTGCCCCGCGGGGCCCTTTTAAAACCTCCACATCAAACCTAGGGGGTCAGCGAGGATCTACTATGCCCCCTTATGGTCATTTGCCCCTTCGCTTTGGCCTCCTCTTGTCTCTCGATCCTACCGAGAGACAAGATGGCGGCCGCTACGGACTGTTTGGAATGTTTACAGACGCCGGAGAACCAATCAGCTTCGCTTCACAAAGCTCCGTTGCGTGAAAAGTACGCGTACTGGAGCGCTGCCCGGTCCGCTGTTACAGATATATATCTTTTTTTTAACGTTAATTTCTCAAAATCCACTGTAGCACATATATTGAGACCTACAAAAGGCACATCGGGCTACCAGTCCCTACAATTTTGCCAAGTTTCGTGCAAATCCATTCAGCCGTTCGGGCTAAAAGTGAGGCCAATCGCCCTATGGAAAACTCAATGTTAAAACACGTTTTGGGACCCCCCTTTTTTCTCGACCCCCCCCCTGGACGAACCCCCCCCCCCCAATTGCCAGGGGCTGCTCAGAAACAAAATGTGCCATTTTCCTGAAAATTTCAGCCAATTCCGTCCACAAACGCCAAAGTTATTTGACATAGGATTTTTTTCCTATGGGATTTTTGAAAATTCTAACTATATATACCTACTGGTGACCGCCAGTAGGTAATATTATATATATAAAGATATATATGTACCAACAAAAAGTCCCTCCTCTAGGAACACACAGGAGCACTCACAGGTTCTGTAATCCTTTCTTTAATTCACCCAGCATTACACTTTTCTTCTTACATGACTTTCTCAAATGCTGATTTGTGATAAAGAAAGTTTCTGGTAGTCTGAGGTTTAAAAAGCCACATAGGCGCCTCCTGCATACCGTTTCAGCAAGGAAGGATTGTGGGTGCAAGCCAGTCCCTCCTGATTTACATAGCCACCATCTTGGAGTAGGTATCCCTTGCAATAACGTTCTATAGTAGTGTATTTATTCCAATTAGACGTTATTCCTAGTGAACCTCCATTTAGTAATGGGAACTGGGTCCATACCTCGATGATTGCACTGTCTCGCTGTGCATAAGAAAACGGAGACTCAACATTTATTTTGCAGCCCTTTCATCCGCCATTACTAAATGGAAGTTCACTAGGATGTCTATACATCACGTGGTTTACTGACACAGCATATTTAAAAAAGATTGCGAATGGCGTTTTTTGATATGTGATCAAGGACAAGTGGTGCCTGAAACTAGTCATATCTGAGGATCAATAAAGAACAGTGCCATCATTTCCAGTAGTTCGTGTTTCTCTGTTCGCCTGACGGAAGTGCGGAGAATCCATGTGGTCTTTTGGAGATATATATATATATATATCCTCTAATTAGTAAGTTATGACAGAGGTACAACTCGCTATCAAATGTATTGTGGACTAACACAACAAAGGCTCCTGCATGCGCCTCAGGAACTACACTTCCAATGCGTACCCAGCACCACCACACTCCGGCATGATGATATCACACCAGAGAACGCTTCAGCGGCTCTGGTGATTAAAAGTCCTGCCGCACTTCACCAGTTGTGCCAGCGGCTGGGAGAGCTGCGGACTGTAGGTGAAAGGCACAAAGGGCCTCTTGATGTCGTAAGTAGGAGGGACACAGTTGTCCCCTTCCCTGTGCACTCTCGCTACCCATTCGAGAGGCGAGGACTTGGGTGTCCCTGATTGCTGCAGTACTCCTCGCCAACTTTAAGTATGCAATACTCACAGCCTACCAGATTTGGGCACAGGGTATGATTACAGCGCTGCACACTCAGGACCATTTAAATGTAAATTTGGCATTATATGACAATGGTAATTTTTGGCGTTAAAGGAACATTTTGGCTCTCAAACGTTGCACAGTTCCCACTATCACCAATGATTTGTGGGTCTGTAATCCAAACGCAAAAGACATCAATGAGGGAGAAAGAAGCTACGAGATGTGGTTGTCCGACTCAGCTTCCCAAGTACTACCAACAAAAATTAAAGAGCGGGAAAGCAAAGTATTGTATTGAAGGATCTCAAACGTAGGTTCTTGTGAGACCCTCAACAGTGATGTCCGGTCAGTGACATGTTATCTCAATGACTGTTAGCATCATCATCGGGTCTGTCCTCCACCAGGAGGAATTGTCTCTCACATCAGCGACGTTATGGAATCCGTAGTTTCAAGACTGCTTAAAATTACCTCCTATCCCTTTGAACAAGAAATGTATTAAAAATTGGTAAAGTTGTAAAGTTAAAAGAAAAGAAGATGTGTATGGGGAAGGTTAGATAACTCTCACATCTACATAAAATATAGTCAAATGGTCAACATGTTTCAGCCTACTTCCGCCAGCATTTTGTAGAACCAGAAGGACACTTTTCTGTGGATATTGACGTGTTTTTTCAATGAAGGATTTGGAAAATATCATGTCTTCTCCTAAAAAATTAGAAAGACAGAGAAATGCATACATAGTCAACGTTTCATGGTGATACTGTATTTAGCAACCTGGTGACATTAATAACCTGAACAAGACTATTGTAAATACCAAATAAATCGCACTTTGCATGTATAAACCTCTTTCAGTGCTGACAAACAGGATGGGCGATTTAAAAATAGACAAACCTAGTGGGACAATGGGAAGGTAACTAAGACTGCTTATTTTAACATCTGTATTTCAGCATTTTAAATGTGATAGATTTGATGCAATTTCAGATTAAGCTCCCTTGATGTCTTAAGGAGGCACATCGCAGAAATCGGAGAGGGAGGCACAAGATTTTACTACTTATGTTCCAAGGTTATTTCTCTGAATGGCTTGCTGTGCAGTGTCACTGTGTTTTCACAATGTCTCTGCATGCTAGTGCTAGGATTTACTAATAAGAGTTTTAAGATTTTTCCCTATCTGGTTTTTAAAATTGTAGGAGTGATATATTTACAATCCAGGTGGGTCTCATCTGGGTTTCTTGGTTACACCAACTATTGTCTTACGGCAAATAGGCCAGTTCACAAGGGATCCTTGTCCCTGACCTGTATAGGTTAACAATAGTGGCAGAAACTTGTTTGCTTAGGAGGGTGCATTGAGCCATTGTCCTCATGTTACATCCCAGTATTGTTTTTAGATATACCAGAGGTACACAGCATTAAAAGTGAAACACCTGGGTGCCCTAAGGTATTTTTACCTGATCTGGATCTCACAAATAGTTCAGTTGTACTTTATCTAAGAACTCCCTCCAACTTCCTAGACCTTAGGAAGTTGAGTACCCCGTGGTGGTGCCGTCCTACCAGAGTGGGAAGAGCTTGCCTATGATGAAGCATGCCACAAATTATGAGTGAGGTTTCCTCTTCCAATAGATTGGTCTTCCCACTTGTCTCAACAGAACTCTTGTGATGCCTAAATAGGGCAGGGATTTTGCTTTTCAGAAAAGAGAAGTAGTCCCTTTCTCGATGTAGCTACTGCACCCATTTGTGTTATAGTGTATAGTCCAGGAGGAGAACGTGCGGTGGCGTCACCCCCTCCCACTAGTATGATTAGAGCACACAGATGTACACAACACAGGCACTCATTGCATTTGCATAACAGATAGACCCCAACCTCATACACATCCCACTAACTACCAACCACCCTCAAAGTACGGAACACACATTTCAGCGCATTCTCATTAATGCTTGCTCTGAAGTACTCCACGTACAAGACAGCTCAGACCTCAGCACCTATCACAAACAATACCACAAGCCTGATGCCCTCGTTATCACAGAAACCTGGTTCACCCCCAAATCTTCGCACATTCTAGACGACCTCATTCCCACACGTTTTAACAGCCACTGTGTGGACTGCACACCTAAGGGAGGTGGCCTCGCTGTCATTTGTAGGCTCTCCTGGTCCTGCACACTATGCAAACCGTATGGGGCTGCTGGTATGTCATTCCCTGCAACTCAGACTGCCAGTCTCCATCTCATCTCGACAGGCCTTTCAAGCACAACAAGGACCTCTTTGATGAATTCTAGGATGATCTCAACACTTCGGCCATCTGATATGCCCACACCACCTTCTTTAGTGACTTTAACTTCCCAGATAAAGCAAGCTAAAAAAACACAACTCCCAAGCCTCTCTCTTACACCTCATTAATACACTCAACATAGTACAGGATGTTATAAACCAACATATTACAAAGTCCACATCCTTGACCTTGTCCTCTCAATCTCACCAACAATCCAAAGCAAACTAGCCTTACCATTGAGCTGAACTGACCAATTTGACATTCCCATCTCCCGGCTCAGTGGACTACCAACAAACCAAGATTAACACAAAAGAGAAGACCAAACCTTCAGATCCTTCATAGATTTTTCCACTGGCAACCTAGTGATTGATCTCATCTCTCATACTACTCAGTGAGAGAAGAAACGTCATAGAACACATATAGCTACCACCTGAAACAGAGCACACTATTGATTTGTCCTCTCTAGCCTGGCACTATGGAGCACTTACAAAGACTCCCTATAGCCAGGGCTGTTCCTCAACTTCTCCTCTGTGATTGTTATCACACAAGCTTTGTCCCATTTGTCTACAGTCTTTGTGACCAAGAGATCCTGGTGGCTTGTAACCAGCACATCGTTGTGGATAGACCTCTAGCAGTCATGGGTAAAGGCTAAAGAGCACCTGCTGTCACAGTATCGCATGTGTATGCCTACTGCCTGTTAAATGAGTCACTTTAATTCCCTTCACTGGCTGCCTGTATCCAGTGCAGGGCCACTCCTATATCATCCTTGGGTATTGTCTGTAAGTCCATTACCCTAACATGCAGCAACAAATGCATGCTCACAGGCCCCACTCAAATTGCCCCCCGGGTGTCGGGGGGAAACTATAGAAACTTACTTAATCTACCTGTAGTCAAAAGCACTTCTGGGTGTCACTCCCAAACAAAGTCAGAAGTAGTCCTTAAATAACACTCACTATGGTTGTGGCTGTGTGCCTGGTGGGGGAGTGGTTGATATGTACCAGACTGGGAGGAGCGGGGCTTCCCCTAGTTACTGGATGCACTTGAGATCATTTACTACAGTTGAAGCTCACGCCACCACAGAAACATCTGTAACACCACTAATGATGAGAAGGGGCATTTACCGAACTGGCAGCAGACAAGTCCATTGTGATAAAACCTGCTAAAAAGTGCCTGAGCCTACTCAATGACTCCTGAAACTACAAATGCCTAACAAGGGAATCCACTCCTGAAATCCAGGAAGAAGGTGCCTTTTTAGTAACCATGAGCCTGAAGAACGGTTGGATTACTAAACATGAGTCAAAATTCTTCATCCAAAAGCAACCTAAAGTACCTTATTTTTACATCCTCCCTAAGGTACATAAGAATAAATTCCCTTCTCCAGGAAGAACGGTTGTCTCTGGCAAAGAGTCCGTTCTTGAAACCCGATCACAATTTTGTGATGTAATTTTCAGGCCACTGGTAAAGGAAATGCCAACCTTCCTGAAAGATACCAAGGATGTGCTTAACTTAATGAAAGACCTGTCCTTTGACACAGAGAGAGAGCTCCTGATTAGTTATGATGTAGAATCCCTGTACACCAATATTTCACAGGAAGCTACCCTTAAGGTGATTGATAAGATTCTGAGTGGGATTCGATGACACCACGCAAGTTCATGCTCAACCTCACCCATCTGGCTTTGTCACTCCTTCTTTGAGTACGAAGGGGAATTCTTCCTCCAAGTACACAGAACTTCCATGGGGATCAATTTCAACCCCAGCCTGGCATGCCTGTACATCCATGCCAGGCACGGCGAGGGGGTCACTCGGCAGGATGGGGTCGGGATGCACAGTGGGGTTGGGGCGGGGGCAGCGCGTGGGGCGGAGGGGCGAGCTTTCCCCGGCATGCTGGACTCCACCTTTTTTCATTGGCAGGACTGGTTGGCGAGGCGCTCGGGTGAGCAGCAGGAGGCTCCGCTCCACCGAGGGGATGGGCCGGCTCTGCCTGGTACGGGCGGTCGCGCTCCAACGTGGGACAGCTTTTGGGCGGAGACGGGACACCTCTCCGCCGGCACCCCCCCCGAAGGGTCGCGACGGCCACCGGTGGTAGAGGGGGGCCTGCGGCTACAATCACTTCAGTTGTTGGTGGGAATGCAACGGGGGGACGGGGAGAGCGTGCGGAGCTGGTGGATTTGATGCGTATGTGCAGGAAGAAGGCGGGGTTGAGCCGGCTGGAGTCCCTAGGGGACGGCCGGGGGCTGCTGGATGTTGGAGCGGGGGAGTCTGAGGAGGAGGGGGAGATACGGGAGAGGGAGGGGGGATCGAATAACCTTGTTGGCAGTGTGTTACAGGTACGGCCGCAGCAGGACGCGCCCTATGTGACGGCCCCCTCAGCTCCACTGGTTAGGCGGCGGGATCCGGTTCGGACGCCGACCTTGATGCCAGGTAAGGTTAGAGACGGAGTGGGGAGTGGTGTGGGCAAGCGGCGCTGCGTGCAGGTGTCGGTGGGGACGGATACTGGAGGGGATGATGGAGGGTGGCTGGTGAAAGGACGTTACGTGAAAGACACAGGGTTGGACACAGACGGCGGGGCACTGGCAAGCGACGTCGGTTCGGGCACTGCCGGGGAGGCACCGTCGGGGGGGCGCAACGGCGGGGGCGGCTGCGGCCGGGGTGAAGGAGAGTTGTGTGGTGGCGGTGCGCAAGCTCCCGTACATGGGGGTGACCAAGCCGCTGGGGGCGCATCTGTCATTGGCGACGAAGGAGAAGATCTGGAAGGGGGAGTACATTGACATTTTGAAGCTCTTGCATAGGGAGCTGACTTCGAAGGAAGGGTCTAAGGAGGAGGAGCAGGAGTTAGCGAGGCGCCCAAAGGTGTTCTTGACGATTGACAACTGGTCAGCGGCCTTCCTAATATACTCCAGCGTATATTGCAAAAAGTTCCCGGATAGGTCCATCGCGCTCTTTAAGTACATGGATGTGGTGCGGAGGGCGCAGGTGACCTATGGGGGGTATGCCTGGTCTCATTATGATGACCAGTTCCGGGCGCGTATGGCGGCTGACCCGGAGGCAAAATGGGGGGAGCTGGATTCTGACCTCTACCAGCAGACTATGGGCGGAGCCAAGTTTTGGCGCACCGTCTATACGTCCAGCGGCCTTCCGCTCGTGCCGACCCCCTATGCGGCCCGCCCACCCGCGGGTGGGTGGGGCAGAGTGAGTACGCCGGTCAACAAACTGTCGGGGCTTGCTGGGATTTCAATAAGGGGGCGTGTGGCCGCCAAGTGTGCCGCTTTCGGCACGAGTGCTCAAAATGCGGGCGGCGACACCCAGTGGTCCGCTGCTGAGGTGTCGTGGGGCCACCGGGACTGCGGGCCACCGGGACTGCAGCCCGCACAGGGAGGAGCGCAAGGCGGGGGTCACAGAATGGGGGGCGGGGAGGCAGTCGGGATGGGGGGCCGGGGCTTTGGGAAAAGGCTTGTTCGCCGGTTAGTCTCGAGCAGATGGAGCCATGGGCTGGTGGCGTATCCGCGGGCGGACGATGCGGCTGTGTTTCGACGGGGTTTCCGATTGGGCTATGAGGGCTTGCGGATTGCGCGCTGGGCAGACAATTTGAAATCGGTGAATGCTCACAAAGGTATTGTGAGGGAGAAGCTGTTCAAGGAAGTCAAGGAGGGCCGAATGGCGGGCCCCTTTGATGAGCCGCCGCTGCCGGGTTTGATCATCTCCTCGATCGGGGTGGTGCCCAAAAAAAAAGCTGGGGCAATTCCGGCTGATACAGCACCTGTCGTGGCCAGAAGGTGGGTCGGTAAATGATTTCATCTCGCAGGGCATGGCGTCGGTGTCATACTCGTCGGTGGATGTGGCGCGGAGGCTCGTGTCAGGGCTGGATCGGGGCGCTATGATGGCGAAGTGTGACATTAAGTCAGCGTTCCGCTTGCTCCCGGTACACCCGCATGATCACCAGTTGCTGGGGATCCAGTTCGACGGTTCCATTTTTGTGGACAAGGCACTGCCGATGGGGTGCTCAATCTCCTGCGCGTTGTTTGAGCGTTTCAGTTCCTTTTTGCAGTGGGCTTTTTCCAGGCGCACAGGCTCTGAGACGGTGACGCACTACCTGGATGACTTCTTTCTGGTAGGGTTCCCCGGTCTGACGGACTGCCAGCAGCAGCTGGACAGTTTGGCAGGGATGATGGGGGAATTTGGGGTGCCCCTGGCGCCAGAGAAGACGCACGGTCCCAGCACGGTGTTGTCCTTTCTCGGGATAGAGCTCGACTCAGTGGCCATGGAAGCACGCCTGCCGGAGGACAAGAGGTCGGTCATGTTGTCTTTGGTGGGCAGCATGCTGGGAAACAGAAGGTGTTGTTGCTGGAGGTCCAGGTCCTTTTGGGGCATCTTAATTTTGCTTGTCGCGTGGTGCGTGCGGGCCATACGTTCTGCTGGAGGTTGGGTTTGGCGTTGTCAGGTTTGACCCTCCTACATCACCATGTGTGTCTCTCGGCAGGGGTGAGGGAGGATTTAATAATAATAATAATAATACTGGCATTTATAAAAAGCGCGAACAGCTACCTCACATGGAGGTGTCCCGGCGCTAAAAAGAAACCGCAGCCACAGAGAGGAAGGTAGGAGAAGATGCTAGGCTATCTGCGCAAAGAGCCAGGTCTTTAGGAGTTTCCTAAAGATGGCTTCTGACGAGGCAGATTGGATGACAGAGGGGAGGGAGTTCCAGAGCTTCGCAGTGCCTACAGAGAAAGATCTGCCTCCGAGTCTCGCCCTACACACTCGGGGAACAGCCAGTAGGATCTGCGAGTTCGAACGCAGGTGTCTCTCTTGATGGTAGCGGGGGAGTCGGAGTTTGAGATACTTAGGACAGTTCCCTTTTTGTGCTCTGTACGCTAGAGTGAGTACTTTGAATTTAACTCTGCTAGCCACTGGGAGCCAATGCAATGCGTGAAGATGCGGAGAGATATGATGTTTGAAAGGCACATGTTTTATCAATCTCGCAGCCGCATTCTGCACGCTCTGCAGGCGTTGTGTCAGATATTTCGGGAGGCCCAGATAGAGGCCGTTTGAATAGTCCAGTCTGGATGTGACCGTCGCATGGACCACCGATTTGCGACAGTCAATAGGTAGAAGAGAGAGGAATTTCCTGAGATTGCGGAGTTTATAGTGGCAGCTAGAGGTAATATGTTGTATGTGAGAGGAGAAGGAGAGCGTCTCGTCCCACCAGACACCCAGATTTTTTGCCTTGGAACCAGGGGTGGGGGCAGGACCCATTTCGGTAGGCCACCAAAGGTCAGGGGGGGGAGGGGTACTTTTCCCAAAGAATAGTACCTCAGTTTTGCTAGCATTCAATTTTAGCTTGTTGGTGTTCATCCATCTGGCAACGTCACGAAGACAGCCTTTTATTTTACTGAACGCTGTTTCTGACAACTCAACGTATGGGAAGACTAGTTGCGTGTCATCCGCATACGAGATCGCCTTGACCCCCCATTTAGAGATCAAGGTAAAAAGTGGGGCCAGATAAACATTAAAAAGCAGCGGGCTAAGGGCGGACCCTTGAGGGACGCCACACCACAGTTGTTTAGGTTCAGAGGAAAAAGCACCCAGAGCAACTTTCTGAGAACGATTCGTCAGGTAGGATTTCAGCCAGCTCAGTGCCATGTCCTCTAAGCCAATGTCCTTCAATCTAAGCAGCAATCTACCGTGGTCCACAGTATCGAAGGCGGCAGATAGATCCAGGAGCACCAGCATGGCCGATGCTCCTGAATCCAGCGACCACCTGATGGACTCAGCAACCTCAATAAGGGCAGTCTCAGTGCTGTAGCCAGCCCTGAAACCGGACTGTGTTTCGTGTAATATGCCTCTACTCTCGATGAAACTATTAAGTTGGCGCTGGATGAGTTTTTCGAGCATTTTACCCGGGGCTGCTAGTAGGGAGATGGGGCGGAGATTGCTCAAATCATCGGGGGCGCCATTGGGTTTTTTTTTCAAAGGGAGAAGAGTAGCATGTTTCCAACAGTCGGGGAACGTGCCAGTCTTAATGGACAAGTTCCAGATATGTAAAAGTGGCTCCACCGTAACATCCAACATTCTTTTCCATAGTTTGGGAGGACAAAGATCATCAGGAGCACCTGATTTGCATTTGAGGAGTTCTTTCAGTGCATCCTCGAAGGTGATTGGGAGGAACTGAGTTAAAGGAGGGGTAGCCATCTCAGAGATATCATGATCTGCCATATTTGTTGGCTCAGAGGGGGTGAAGGAATTGTAGACCTTCAGGATTTTAAGGTCAAAGAAATCCGAGATATCCTGACACAGCTTACCGGAGGGAATAATTTCGGTTTCGATGGCCTTGGGTTTGAAGAAGGATTGAACTATTTTAAAAATCTCTTTACTGGGTTGTTCCGCTTGTTCAATAGAAGATGTGAAGAATAGTTTTTTTGCTTTTTTTATAGAGCGATGAAGGCTATGTAGAGCTTTTTTATAGCAACTTTTAGCAGGTTCGGAATAGCTAGCCCGCCACTGACGTTCTAGTCTTTTGCATTTGCTTTTTTCCGCTATCAGTTCTGCAGAGAACCAAGGCGCAGACGGAGAATCTCTTCGAGAAGTGGCTATTTTGGGTGGAGCAATAGAATCTACTGTGCTACCAATCCAGTGATTCAGTCGTATTGCATCAGAATTCACATCAGTGGATAGTAGAGGAAGGGCGGCAGCTAGCGCTGGACATAGGGTCTCGTGGATAGGTTATCCCAGTTCCTTCGCACATACGTGCGTTTTCCTGTTGTGCGAGAGCAAGCGGGGAAAGAGATAAGGAATGGGACGAGGAAATGATCTGTCCATAGAAGTGGTAGGGGGGGTTTAGTTGTAGTATCCGGAATGTTAGAAAAAATGAGGTCCAGCATATGACCTGCCTGATGCGTGGAACCGGAGGTAATTAGAGCTAGATTTGCTGATTGAAGTGTGTTAATGAGTTGGGAAGCTAGTGGGCAGTCCGATCTGTCAGCATGAACATTAAAGTCACCCACTACTATAAAGTGTTGGTGAGAGAGAGTGTTTTGGACTATGAAGTCCATAAGTTCATGAGTATGAGATAGAGGGCAGTCTGGGGGTCTGTAAATGACCAGGCCAGCAAGGGACGTTTGAGGGTTGATTTGGAGGCAAAAGTGTAGACCCTCTATGCCGGCGAGGGTGGTAGGAGTGGAAGAAGACAGGGTATATCTATCTTTAAGGATAATCGCAACTCCGCCACCTCTTTTGTTCTTCTCTCTATTCGAGAAACTTAAAGTGAAGCCGAGCGGGACAGCTAGAGCAATGGAGGCAAGGTTACCATCGTTAAGCCACGTTTCGGTGAGAAATAGGGCGTCCCACTCGGCGTCAACTAGCAGTAGGTTAATATCGTCTGCATGTTTCGGCAGAGATCTGCAATTCAGTAGCCCTGCAATAAAGGGGGAGAACGGAGTATTAGCCGAACGAATGAGGGATGTTTTTGGGTAGGAGTTTGGTGAGACTGAAACGCCACATAGTGGCTTGTTGCATTGTAAGCAGAAGGGGGGGAGGTTCAGCATAGAAAGGTCAAGCCTGGGAGCCTGGCAGTGGTTAGCAGGGTTAAGTAATAAGAGTTCGCTACTCGACCAAACTATCCTTCTTGTGTCGGAGAGGTCATGAGCAGCGTGACCGGCGCCGGGCGCAGACGGGCTTGCCTTAGGCGCGCCTTCGGCGCGCAACCGGCGCGCCCGCTGCGCTCGTCCGCTGCGCTTCCGGGGGAAACACATATTAGTACAGGGAAGGGGGTGTGGCCAGGTGGGGTGGGCGTGAACGCAATGGACTCCCCTCAGCTGGCGTCAGCGCTGAGAAACGCTGAGCAGGAGAAGGGCAGCTCGTTTTTAAAAGTACACAGTATCAATCACAGGTAAAATTTTAAAACATAAGAGTTAAAACACAGTTTCTCCCGGCTTCCGCCTCAGGAGCATGCAATTTCTTAAAGACGCGCTAGTGTCTCAGCGCGAGGTTAAATACTTTTGCAAGGGGGCGTGGCCAGGTGGGGTGGGCGTGAACGCAATGGACTCCCCTCAGCTGGCGTCAGCGCTGAGAACCGCTGAGCAGGAGAAGGGCAGCTCGTTTTTAAAAGTACACAGTATCAATCACAGGTAAAATTTTAAAACATAAGAGTTAAAACACAGTTTCTCCCGGCTTCCGCCTCAGGAGCATGCAATTTCTTAAAGACGCGCTAGTGTCTCAGCGCGAGGTTAAATACTTTTGCAAGGGGGCGTGGCCAGGTGGGGTGGGCGTGAACGCAATGGACTCCCCTCAGCTGGCGTCAGCGCTGAGAACCGCTGAGCAGGAGAAGGGCAGCTCGTTTTTAAAAGTACACAGTATCAATCACAGGTAAAATTTTAAAACATAAGAGTTAAAACACAGTTTCTCCCGGCTTCCGCCTCAGGAGCATGCAATTTCTTAAAGACGCGCTAGTGTCTCAGCGCGAGGTTAAATACTTTTGCAAGGGGGCGTGGCCAGGTGGGGTGGGCGTGAACGCAATGGACTCCTCTCAGCTGGCGTCAGCGCTGAGAACCGCTGAGCAGGAGAAGGGCAGCTCGTTTTTAAAAGTACACAGTATCAATCACAGGTAAAATTTTAAAACATAAGAGTTAAAACACAGTTTCTCCCGGCTTCCGCCTCAGGAGCATGCAATTTCTTAAAAACGCGCTAGTGTCTCAGCGCGAGGTTAAATACTTTTGCAAGGGGGCGTGGCCAGGTGGGGTGGGCGTGAACGCAATGGACTCCCCTCAGCTGGCGTCAGCGCTGAGAACCGCTGAGCAGGAGAAGGGCAGCTCGTTTTTAAAAGTACACAGTATCAATCACAGGTAAAATTTTAAAACAGAGTTAAAACACAGTTTCTCCCGGCTTCCGCCTCAGGAGCATGCAATTTCTTAAAGACGCGCTAGTGTCTCAGCGCGAGGTTAAATACTTTTGCAAGGGGGCGTGGCCAGGTGGGGTGGGCGTGAATGCAATGGACTCCCCTCAGCTGGCGTCAGCGCTGAGAACCGCTGAGCAGGAGAAGGGCAGCTCGTTTTTAAAAGTACACAGTATCAATCACAGGTAAAATTTTAAAACATAAGAGTTAAAACACAGTTTCTCCCGGCTTCCGCCTCAGGAGCATGCAATTTCTTAAAGACGCGCTAGTGTCTCAGCGCGAGGTTAAATACTTTTGCAAGGGGGCGTGGCCAGGTGGGGTGGGCGTGAACGCAATGGACTCCCCTCAGCTGGCGTCAGCGCTGAGAACCGCTGAGCAGGAGAAGGGCAGCTCGTTTTTAAAAGTACACAGTATCAATCACAGGTAAAATTTTAAAACATAAGAGTTAAAACACAGTTTCTCCCGGCTTCCGCCTCAGGAGCATGCAATTTCTAGGATGTGGCATGCAATTTGCAGATGTGGCGGGCGTTCCTGGAACGGTTCAATGGTGTGCCCATGGCGCCGTCGGAGGACTGGGAGTGGGACGTTACCCTGTACTCGGATGCGGCAGGTGTTGGAGGTTTTGGCCTGTATTGGGACGGGAGATAGTGCGCGGAGCAATGGCCGCCACATTGGCAGGCGGGGGCCGTAGCATAGCTTTCCTGGAATTGTTTCCGTTGGTGGTGGCGGTCACGGTGTGGGTGACTGAGCTGGCTCACAAGAGGATGTTGTTCCGGGTGGACAACATGTTGGTGGTTCACATAGGGAACAGGCAGTCGGCAAGGGACCTGCAGGTTTTGAAGTTGATGCGAGTGTTTGTGCTGCGTTGCTTAGAGAATGACATTTTGTTTCATGCGCGCCACGTTCCGGGGGTGGACAATGACATTGCGGATGCTTTGTCTCGTTCACAGTGGCAGAGGTTCCATGGGCTAGCCACTGCGGCGGAGACAGTCAAGACGCCGGTCCCGAGGGAGCTCTGGTCGGTAGGAGACGTTTGGTCATTCAGCTGGTAAGGGCGTCAGTGGCTGCGTCCACGTGGAAGGCGTATGTCCAAGCGTGGGAGGAATTTTGGCGCTTTGGTGCGGTAAGGCAGGGGGATCGCTGGCAGCGAGAAGAGAAGGTGGTGCGTTTCATGCTGAGCTTGATGGACAGAGGTTTGTCGCCGGTGACGATTGCGGGCAAGTTGGCAGCTGTGGCGTTCATGGGGAAGTTGTGGTGGGGATACCCCCCGTCGGCGGGTGAGTTGGGGGCTCGATTGCTGGAAGGGTGGGCAAGGGAGAGGGGCGCGAGGGTGAGACAGCGTCAGCCGATCACGGGGGCATTGCTCGGGGGTTTGATTGGTGTGTTGCCGTCGGTGTGCCGAAACGGAAGCGAGACGGTCTTGTTTTCCACATTCATGTCCTGGTGTTCTTTGGAGCGTTTCGGGTGTCGGAGTTGGTGGGCACGAAAGGGGGGCAGGGGATCAGGTGGGAGGATGTGGAGATACGGGCCCGGGAGGTGGCGGTGCGCTTGTGACGCTCCAAGACGGATCAACGGGGGGTGGGGACGTGGGTGGTGTTGAGCTCTGGGGCAAGGGTTGGGGTGTGTCCGGCGGCGTGGGGAAGGCATTTGGCGGCGGGTCAGAGTGCGTTGGACGACGAGGTCTTTGGTCGTCGGAAAGGCGGCAGGGTGACATCGGCTCAGGCTTTGTGGGTTCTGCGGCACGCCCTGCGGAGTATGGGTGAGGACCCGAAGACTTTTGGGACGCATTCCTTTCGAATCGGGGCGGCAACGGAGGCGGCACGGTGTGGGATGAAGATCAAGCGCTTGGGGCGGTGGAAGTCGGATTGCTACAGGACATATGTCAGGATGCTGGGGGTAGAAGGGGCGCTTTGAGCTTGACTGTTCGCCCTCTGACATGTGTGTCTTTTCAGGTGCTGTGGCGGGGCCAGAGGCGGCGGTTCTGAACATTTACATTGTGGGACACTCATTTGTCAAACGGGCAGAGAGGGCTGAATGGGACAGACATCGGAAACTCAACTTGGAATTGGATGACAGATTGTTTAGATGTCATTGGCGGGGAAAGGGGGGAATGCGTTGGCAAGAATTGATGCCCTTGCTGAATAATGTGGTCAGGGGGGGTATGCCCGGATGTGGTGGCGATCCATTTGGGCAAAAATGACCTGGTGCAATTTAAGGGCTTGGCGCTGGTCAAGCAAATGAAGAGAGGTCTGTTGGAGATTAGGAGAAATTTGTCTGGTTGTCATTTGATTTGGTCAGACTTTATTCCCAGACGGTATTGGAGGAGAGCTGAGCGCCCAGGGGCAATTGATAGGACGAGGCGGAAGATCAACAGGGAGATGAGGGATTTCTGTGCCAGGGAAGGGATAGGTAGGATGTGGCATCCCGAGCTTAGGTACAGGCGGTGTCCTTCTTTAGGGAGGATGGGGTTCACCTCTCACGGTATGCGATGGAGTTATACATCGTTCAGTTGAAGGAGGTGCTGGATCTGGCTTTAGGGGTGCGCAGGTATCCGAGGGGGTTGGAGTCCTATGGGGGGGGTCGAAAGTCGCTAAGCGGCTTTCGAGTGGCGCTTCTCCTATTTAAGAAAGGAGGGTATCTGGGGGCATTTGAGGAGGCCTGGGCTGGTTCGGTAGGTGGTAGGGGACACTGAGGTCATTTACAGTTGGTATGCAGGGGGGTATGTTGCAGACGGGATGTTGTATGATGTTGCAATGTTGGGGATCCAGTTAGGGGTGGGGGGTTGTTAGGCATTCATTTATTTAGTTAGGCATAGTTTTCAGCGGCACAGGCCAAGGTTGAGAAGTTGCAGAGTGCACCTGATTCCAATAAAGCGGCCTTTATCACACCATTCCTGCGTCTGTGCCCCCCCCCCCCTACTGGTGGGCCCCAATAAGCCCACTAAGAGGAACAATCTCCTCCTTTGGAAAGATTCCACCCCGCTCTTTACGTGAAAACTTACCTGATGTGCAGTTCTCTTATGCATTAGGTGCAACTTTTCCGAAATCGATGACTATAAATCTTAAGCAAACAGGCATTCACAGAAACTAACGGGGAAAAAAATCCTCCCCACTTGCCAAACAAAAGGAAAACATAAAAGCTCTTAACAGGAGAGATCAATTGCTAACGACCTAACAGGGAGAAGTCTAGGGCATACTGATCTGCGTTACCATCTTTAGCCGCCTATCTAATAACTTTTAGAAGATTGTTAATAAGAACTGGGGTATCCTACAGTCATGGAGCATAGGATTCAGTAAACCTTTGTACTCTTTTAAAAGAGCCAGAAACATTAAGGACATGGCACACACCCGCCCAAAACTACTAGATAAGACAAGTAATCAAACCACTCTCTAGAACACACCATCCCAGTAGGACACTCCCCTTGTGGGAAGTGCAGTATATGTCCCCTCACAAAAAAAGTGAAAGAGATAGACTCGGTTCTTAGAACCCAGTGGAAACTTAAGAACCTCACAAACTGCAATTCCAAGAATGTAGTTGTTAGACCTGGCATCATTGGCATGAGTCTCTCCTCCGTTTTTTCTGTTTACCTCCTCTGTTTACGATGTTTTTTGCTGGTATATGCTTTGGGCACTGTGCCACTGCTGATCAGTGCCACAGTGCAAGTGCTCCCTATGTGAAATTGCTGTATTGATTGACTTCCATGTTTGGCTTATTTGGTTTACTGTCAGTCCCTAGTAGAGTGCACCAGGGGTGCCAGGGCTTGTAAATACAAATGCTGCTAGTGGGCTTGCAGCACATGTTGTGCCACCCACAAGAGCGGCCTAGTAAAAGTATGTCTGAAGGTCTGCCATTGCCAGACCACGTGCAGTCTGACTGCCACGAGGACTGCGCCAGTACACCTACTTGCCAGTCCCTAAACCTTCCCTTAACTTCATGTTAGTCACCCCTATGGTAGGCCCACGGGCAGGGTGCATTGTAAGCATAAGGTAGGACAAGCCTGACAAGGTTGGCATGTCCTAATAGTGAATTACATCCATAGTCGTTTTTCACTATTGTAAGGTAACCTGCTCTCCATCAGTTAGAATGGGCTGCCAGGATTATTAATGTTATAATCCTAGCGGGCTCGGGGAGCATGGTGCAATGTCGAGTTTGGTATCCCTGAACTCAGGGTTTAATAACGCATCCGTTTGTGTGGATGGTTTTTGGACTCTGTGTTTGAAAATAGCACTTTTAGAAAGTAGCTATTTTCTTGTCTAACTGTCTACCGGTCTCTGCTGGTTCTGGTGTGCGTGTGACAGGAGCTGGGTGGCTCCAGAGAGTCTGAATGAGTCAGTGTGGGATGAGTGGGGCATTTGCATTGAGAGTAGGGGAAGAGTAGCTCTTGATAGCCTGCCCTGCCTGATACAATGTTGGCTCCGCCCCCCTGCCAGGCGACTGATGACTCTGTGCTTGCCTGGGACTTTCCTGGCCCGCCTCCTGCCGGGCAGCTGATGGCCCTGCCCCTGCCAGTGACAATGCTGGCTCCGCTCCTGCTGAGCGGCTGAGGACTCTGCCCTGCCCAGTGAATAGGCCAGGTGCTCTGGCCTGGCAACACCCACAACAAACCCAGGATGGGGGGAAATTCCCCTGCATGGACAAAGGGATCAAAGCCAAAAAGGGGTATAAGAGAAGGACCCCTGAACCAAGAAATCAGATCACTTCTGACAAGGAAACCTGAACCAAGGACAAGAAGCCTGCTGATCTAAGGACTGCCTACCCCTTCTGCCAGAGTGCTGTTTGTTGGGGGAATCCTGCATTGCTTCTTTATTTTTGCCAAGGAACCAGGAGAGAGGAACTTTGTGTGTACTCTCACTCTTTGCTGAGAAAATCTCCAAGGGCTGGAAGAGTGCCAGTCTCCTGTTGAAGTCACAGGGCTAAAGGACTTCATCTGCTTAAAGTGCTATTTGCTGGGATTTGTGAATCCAGCACCTCTGAAAGAATCCAGCAATCTCGACGCCGACGGACGCCGCCGAATCCAGCTCGACATCGTGAGTAACGGCTCCAGTGTCCCGCTTCCTCGACGCCGGCCGCCGGGCCCGATCGACGCCAGCAGCAACGCCAGTGAGTAGTGAGTTCGGCTCCAGCTCCAAGTGACCCCGTGTCTGCACCGCTGCTGATCGCATCGACTTCGAGCCCTCTCGACGCCGTGAGCGCTGCTCACTCTTGCAACATCGACATCGACGACGCCGTATCCTGCTTCATCCCGTGAGCGCTGCTCCCGCCTGACTTCGGTCGACGCCGCTGCAGATCGCCCCGACTCCGAGGCCCGATCGACGCCGAAGACGCGACGCCGGACATCTCGACGCCGCTGATCATCGAGTGCTTCACTTTTCCAAGGTACTGTGTTGTTGGGGTCTGTGCGACTCTGGGCTCGACGTAGCGCTCCTCGCGGTCGACGCCGAACCTTTGGATTAACTTTGCCTCGACGTCGTGTGACTCCCGTGTGGGTTACATGGTTGCCAAGAACTGTGTTTTAGAGAAGAAGAGTGGCTTCTGATACTAAAGACTTTGTGCTAAGAAGAAACCGTGCTTGAACTATTATTTTTCCTTCCAAGAGTATTTATTGAGACTGTGGTATATTTTTGTCGTTATTTGGTCTTGTGCTAAGCCTTATATAAAAATACTTATTTTTATAATACTACTGTGTCGTGTCCATTTGTAGTGTATTCACTTTATTACTGTATGTGGTCATAAATGCTTAACGCACTGCCTCTGAGATAAGCCTGTCTGCTTTGCCAAGCTACCAAGGGGGTGAGCAGGGGTTATCTAAGTGTGTGATCTCCTTGCCCTGACTAGAAAAGGTGTGTCCCTATTTGTCAGAAGTGTATACCTCTGCCAACTAGAGACAGCCGCTTCTAACATTGGTGGCAGCGGTGGGATTTTGAACTTTGCATTTATGACCCATGTGCAGTGATTAGTGTGCGCTACATAGTGAAAGCAGACCATAGCGCAGCCACAATCTGTTTTGGTTGGATATTCTATTTTTGTTCTCCGCTCTTCCTGAAGCTTGATTTTTGAAACTGCCAGTTTTGACCATGAGTGACGCCGGAGTCACTCCCCTTGTTGTTGTTGAGGAGGAATTTGATAGGAGTAAGATAAGTGATTATTCCTTAAGGGAGCTGAAATCCCTTTGCAAGCAGTTTAAAGTTCCTACCACAGGCTGCAAAAACAAACCAGAATTTCGCAAAGCATTGGAAGCCTGGTTAGAGGCCAGGAATCCCTCTGCCCCGGCGGTGGTACCGACAGAGGAAGGGGAGGAGGAAGTGCCCGTGACTGGGCCTGTATCCCCTCCTGGCAGCAGTGTTTCCTCCAAAGGTCTTTCCCCTGAAGAAAGAGAAGAAAGGGCGAAGGAGCGAGCCTACAACGTGGAAATGGCAAAACTTAAGATAAATGGGCAGTTGGAGATAGAGAATGCAAGAGGCAGGAGAGAAGCTGATTTGGAGATCAAAAGATTAGAGTTTGAAAGAGAGAAGTTAGCTTTTGAGCGTGAGAAAATGGTGAGGGACATGGAGCTCAAAGCTAAGGAGTTAGAATTGAATCCCTCTGGTGGCAGCGTCCCATCTGTGCCTGCAGAGAGTAGGTTTTATTTTCCCAAAGATGTGATCAAAGATTTTCAGAAGAATGAGGATATTGGTCAGTGGTTTAAAGCATATGAGTTAGCATTGTTGGCCCACCGGGTCCCTGAGAAGGATTGGGGAGCGGGGTTGTGGGGTCGCTTTGTGAATGAGGGAAGAGATACCCTGTTAGACATGCCTGTTGAGAATAGGACGTCTTATGCTCATATGAAAGATGCTTTAATGTTAAGGTATGGCCTAACCCCAGAAAAGTACAGACAGGCCTTTAGAGAATGTAAGAAGTTGCCTGGTACCACGTGGGTGGAGTATGTGTCATATTTTTGCAGAGCCATGGATGGTTGGGTAAAGGGCAGCAAAGTGGAAAGTTATGATGCTCTTTATGATTTGTTTGCTTGGGAGCACTTGTCTAATAACTGTTTTCCAGAGCTGCGCCAGCACCTTATTGATAGCAAGATATCTAACCCTAGAAAACTTGCTGAAGAGGCGGACCGCTGGGTCAGTACCAGGGTCCACAAGGGTCCAGTGGGAGACTCAGCCAAAGGTGGGCAGGGTCCCCAGCAGAAGAGTGGGGGGGACAAGGGTAAACAGAAGGAGTCCCAGAAAGGGCCCCAAAGTAATCCCCAAGGGAACCAAGGGAAAGGTTCCCAGCCTCCCCCTGTGAAGAAATCAGAGGCCCCGCCAGGTAAACCTGGTCATAGGGGCCCCCTGACCTGCTTCGTTTGTAAGCAGGTAGGACACCGTTTTTATGACCCTCAGTGTCCCTTGAAGAAGTCTGGTGCACTACCCAGTGCACCACCCCGTCAGTTGGCTAGTGTAGCTCTGGGAGGGGAGGAGATGGTTGCCCATGGTGGGGAGGGTCCCGCAGAGATGTCCCTGGTCTCTCTAGGAGACATGGAATTGGTCCCGCCACCCCCTCTGCCTAGTAACACTAAAAAATATAGGCAGTGGGTGACCATTAATGGCCATAGAGTGGAAGCTCTCAGAGACACCGGAGCGAGTGTGACAGCTGTCAAGTGTCACTTGGTGTCCAGAGAGCAGGTTGTTCCCCACGCATTCTACCCTGTGATAGCTGCTGACAACTCCCAGAAAGAGTGTGAGGTAGCTCAAGTTTCCTTTGAATGGGGGGGAGTTTCAGGTACTCTTCAGGTTGCTGTGAGGCCCGCCATGCCTGTTGATTGTCTCCTGGGCAACGATTTAGAAGACTCCCCTTGGGCTAAGGTGGAGAGGGAGACACATTTGAAAATGTTGGGTGTGCCAGAGTGGGTGTGTGCAACCACTCGATCCATGACAGCAAGTAAGGGTGTTGATGGGGTTCTGGAGCCTGAAAGTATGGCCCAGGACCCAGCTGTGAAGAGAAGAGGCAGGGGGCGCGGGAAACCGTCCCCCGTAGTTCCCGTGGTCCAGGAGGAGGCAGACCTCGAGGGGGATGCCCTGGAACCCACAGGTGAACAAGTTGCCGAACTGGGAGATCTGCCCGAGCTGACCCATTGGCAGCAGGATGGTGGTCCCTCCAGGGAGGAATTCTGTGCAGAACAGAAAGTGTGCCCTTCTCTTGTGGGTATGAGGCAGCAGGCCTCAGCCCAAACCTCAGGTGATCAGTCAGGGTCACATTTTGTGTACTGGGAGAACGACCTCCTGTATAGCGAGCCTAAGGCTGCTGAGCCTGGGTCAGCCCGTGTGCTGGTGGTACCCCAGCGCTTCAGAGCCTTCCTACTGGGTTTGGCTCATGACGTACCTTTAGCTGGACATCTGGGGCAGGACAAGACCTATGACAGGCTTGTCACCCATTTCTATTGGCCTCAGATGCGAAGGGATGTAGACATCCAGTGCAAGACCTGTCAGACTTGCCAGGCAAGTGGGAAAAGCGGGCGGAAGCAGAAGGCTCCCCTCCAACCTTTTCCCGTGGTCAGTACCCCCTTTGACCGGGTGGGGATTGACATTGTTGGGCCACTGGACCCCAAGACAGCCCTGGGCAACAGGTTCATCCTGGTCTTGGTGGACCATGCCACACGGTACCCGGAAGCCATCCCTCTCAGAACAGTGACTGCCCCCGTGGTGGGACGGGCACTAATGGGTGTTTTCTCCCGAATGGGGTTCCCCAGAGAGGTGGTGTCAGACCGGGGCACCAACTTCATTTCCAACTATATGAAGTCTCTGTGGAAGGAGTGTGGGGTAACTTATAAGTTCACCACTCCTTACCACCCTCAAGGTAATGGGTTGGTTGAAAGATTCAACCGTACCCTTAAAGGCATGATCATGGGTCTTGAAGAACCAATGAGGCGTAAATGGGACGTCCTCTTGCCATGCCTGTTGTTTGCTTACCGTGAGGTGCCACAGAAGTCTCTAGGGTTCAGCCCCTTTGAGCTTTTGTATGGTCACCCGGTAAGAGGACCTTTAAGTCTGGTCAAAGAAGGCTGGGAGCAATCTCCCAGGAAACCTCCCCAGGATGTATACAGTTACATGCTGGCCTTTAGGAACCAGACTAGGCGCTTCAGGGATCTTGCTCAGGCAAATCTGGAGGCCAGCCAGGAGGAGATGAAGCGGTGGTACGACCAGAAGGCCACTCTGGTAGAGCTTCAGCCTGGACAGAAAGTTTGGGTCATGTCCCCTGTGGAACCTTGTGCGCTCAAGGACAGGTGGACTGGACCATTTGAGGTTGTGGAGAAGAAGAGCGATGTCACCTACCTGGTGGATTTAAAGTCTCCCAGGAACCCCTTGCGGGTCCTGCATGTCAACCGTTTGAAGCCCCACTTAGAAAGGTCCGAAGTGGGCATGCTCCTAGCTACAGATGCTGGAATGGAGGAGGAGAGTGAGCCTCTTCCTGACCTCCTGTATGCCAAAGAGCAAGATGGGTCAGTGGATGGTGTTGTCCTCTCTGACACACTGACCCCTGAACAGCAGCAGGATTGTCGCCATTTGTTGGGGCAATTCCCTGATCTGTTCTCCTTGATTCCTGGTGTTACTCAGTGGTGTGTCCATGATGTAGACACCGGGGACAGCACTCCTGTCAAGCACAAGGCTTACAGAGTGACTGACAAGGTCAGAGCATACATCAAGGAGGAGGTCTCCAAGATGTTTGCCCTAGGGGTGGTTGAGTCCTCTAGCAGTCCTTGGGCCAGCCCCGTGGTCTTGGTTCCAAAGGCTGCAGCGCCTGGTGCTTCACCGGAACTTCGGTTCTGTGTGGATTACCGAGGACTCAATTCAGTCACCAAGACTGACGCGCACCCCATCCCCAGAGCTGATGAGCTCATCGATCGGTTAGGGGCTGCCCAGTACCTTAGTACGTTTGATCTAACGTCTGGGTACTGGCAGATCGCCTTGACCGATGGGGCAAAAGAGAGGTCAGCATTCTCCACACCAGATGGGCACTACCAGTTCCGGGTTATGCCCTTTGGGATGAAGAATGCCCCTGCCACCTTCCAGAGGTTGGTCAACCAGGTCTTGGCTGGACTGGAGGATTTCAGTGCCGCCTACCTGGACGACATCGCAGTGTTCAGCTCCAGCTGGGAGGAACACTTGTACCACCTCCAGGAAGTGTTGTTGGCCCTGCGCAGAGCAGGCCTCACAATCAAAGCCAGTAAGTGCCAGATTGGGCAGGGTTCAGTGGTGTACTTGGGGCACCAAGTAGGGAGCGGCAAGGTGGCCCCCCTGCAACCCAAGATTGATACCATCCTGGCATGGGCACCGCCCAAAACCCAGACTCAGGTGAGAGCCTTCCTGGGTCTCACGGGTTACTACAGGAGGTTTGTCAAGGATTATGGTAACATTGTGCACCCCTTGACTTCGCTGACTTCCAGGAAGCAGCCACGACTTGTGAACTGGACTGACGCCTGTCAGACGGCCTTTGACACCCTGAAAACTGCAATGTGCACAGCACCCATACTCCAGGCTCCCGACTTTTCTAAAGAATTCGTTGTCCAGACGGACGCTTCAGAGCATGGCGTGGGGGCTGTTCTAGCTCAGGTGAATGAAGAGGGCCGAGACTTACCTGTAGCCTTCATCAGCAGGAGGTTACTTCCCAGGGAACAGAGGTGGAGTGCGATAGAAAGAGAAGCATTTGCTGTGGTCTGGGCACTGAAAAAGCTGAGACCCTACCTGTTTGGGACTCACTTCCGGGTGCAGACAGACCACAGGCCCCTCAGATGGTTGATGCAGATGAGGGGCGAGAATCCAAAGCTGTTGAGGTGGTCCATTTCCCTACAGGGGATGGACTTCACGGTGGAACACCGCCCTGGCACAGATCACGCCAATGCTGATGGTCTGTCCCGATTTTTCCGCCTTAGTGATGAGGACTCCCTAGGGTAAGGGTAGTTCTCCCCACATTTCAGCTGGAGGGGACACGTGTTAGACCTGGCATCATTGGCATGAGTCTCTCCTCCGTTTTTTCTGTTTACCTCCTCTGTTTACGATGTTTTTTGCTGGTATATGCTTTGGGCACTGTGCCACTGCTGATCAGTGCCACAGTGCAAGTGCTCCCTATGTGAAATTGCTGTATTGATTGACTTCCATGTTTGGCTTATTTGGTTTACTGTCAGTCCCTAGTAGAGTGCACCAGGGGTGCCAGGGCTTGTAAATACAAATGCTGCTAGTGGGCTTGCAGCACATGTTGTGCCACCCACAAGAGCGGCCTAGTAAAAGTATGTCTGAAGGTCTGCCATTGCCAGACCACGTGCAGTCTGACTGCCACGAGGACTGCGCCAGTACACCTACTTGCCAGTCCCTAAACCTTCCCTTAACTTCATGTTAGTCACCCCTATGGTAGGCCCACGGGCAGGGTGCATTGTAAGCATAAGGTAGGACAAGCCTGACAAGGTTGGCATGTCCTAATAGTGAATTACATCCATAGTCGTTTTTCACTATTGTAAGGTAACCTGCTCTCCATCAGTTAGAATGGGCTGCCAGGATTATTAATGTTATAATCCTAGCGGGCTCGGGGAGCATGGTGCAATGTCGAGTTTGGTATCCCTGAACTCAGGGTTTAATAACGCATCCGTTTGTGTGGATGGTTTTGGACTCTGTGTTTGAAAATAGCACTTTTAGAAAGTAGCTATTTTCTTGTCTAACTGTCTACCGGTCTCTGCTGGTTCTGGTGTGCGTGTGACAGGAGCTGGGTGGCTCCAGAGAGTCTGAATGAGTCAGTGTGGGATGAGTGGGGCATTTGCATTGAGAGTAGGGGAAGAGTAGCTCTTGATAGCCTGCCCTGCCTGATACAATGTTGGCTCCGCCCCCCTGCCAGGCGACTGATGACTCTGTGCTTGCCTGGGACTTTCCTGGCCCGCCTCCTGCCGGGCAGCTGATGGCCCTGCCCCTGCCAGTGACAATGCTGGCTCCGCTCCTGCTGAGCGGCTGAGGACTCTGCCCTGCCCAGTGAATAGGCCAGGTGCTCTGGCCTGGCAACACCCACAACAAACCCAGGATGGGGGGAAATTCCCCTGCATGGACAAAGGGATCAAAGCCAAAAAGGGGTATAAGAGAAGGACCCCTGAACCAAGAAATCAGATCACTTCTGACAAGGAAACCTGAACCAAGGACAAGAAGCCTGCTGATCTAAGGACTGCCTACCCCTTCTGCCAGAGTGCTGTTTGTTGGGGGAATCCTGCATTGCTTCTTTATTTTTGCCAAGGAACCAGGAGAGAGGAACTTTGTGTGTACTCTCACTCTTTGCTGAGAAAATCTCCAAGGGCTGGAAGAGTGCCAGTCTCCTGTTGAAGTCACAGGGCTAAAGGACTTCATCTGCTTAAAGTGCTATTTGCTGGGATTTGTGAATCCAGCACCTCTGAAAGAATCCAGCAATCTCGACGCCGACGGACGCCGCCGAATCCAGCTCGACATCGTGAGTAACGGCTCCAGTGTCCCGCTTCCTCGACGCCGGCCGCCGGGCCCGATCGACGCCAGCAGCAACGCCAGTGAGTAGTGAGTTCGGCTCCAGCTCCAAGTGACCCCGTGTCTGCACCGCTGCTGATCGCATCGACTTCGAGCCCTCTCGACGCCGTGAGCGCTGCTCACTCTTGCAACATCGACATCGACGACGCCGTATCCTGCTTCATCCCGTGAGCGCTGCTCCCGCCTGACTTCGGTCGACGCCGCTGCAGATCGCCCCGACTCCGAGGCCCGATCGACGCCGAAGACGCGACGCCGGACATCTCGACGCCGCTGATCATCGAGTGCTTCACTTTTCCAAGGTACTGTGTTGTTGGGGTCTGTGCGACTCTGGGCTCGACGTAGCGCTCCTCGCGGTCGACGCCGAACCTTTGGATTAACTTTGCCTCGACGTCGTGTGACTCCCGTGTGGGTTACATGGTTGCCAAGAACTGTGTTTTAGAGAAGAAGAGTGGCTTCTGATACTAAAGACTTTGTGCTAAGAAGAAACCGTGCTTGAACTATTATTTTTCCTTCCAAGAGTATTTATTGAGACTGTGGTATATTTTTGTCGTTATTTGGTCTTGTGCTAAGCCTTATATAAAAATACTTATTTTTATAATACTACTGTGTCGTGTCCATTTGTAGTGTATTCACTTTATTACTGTATGTGGTCATAAATGCTTAACGCACTGCCTCTGAGATAAGCCTGTCTGCTTTGCCAAGCTACCAAGGGGGTGAGCAGGGGTTATCTAAGTGTGTGATCTCCTTGCCCTGACTAGAAAAGGTGTGTCCCTATTTGTCAGAAGTGTATACCTCTGCCAACTAGAGACAGCCGCTTCTAACAGTAGTGTATGTCAAAATGCTGCTGCAACCTGAAATACATGGGCATGAAAACCGGGTGTATACGCAAAAGAATCACTGAGCATCGCAGTACCATTGGATGCAAACGGGATGCGACTAGACACTATATTTACAAGGGACACAGTGAGGATGACATGGAATCGTATAGCCTTGAAAAGCTTAAACCCTCAAAAAAGGAAATGACAAGACCTCTCCTCATCTTTGAACACAAGTGGGTTTTACATACTCTGTACTGACCTATAGGTACTGAATGACAGAATACCGTTGGGGGTACAAAAGTTCTGTAACTTTCACCCCACATGGTACATTTATTCCCCTTTGAAACTCTGAGTAAGGATGGTGGACCTATGTCGCAGGTCCCGCTGGTTGTAACCTCCACCCTCAGGATAAAGTCCTCATGGTCCAGATGTGAGGTTATAGCCACCACCAATATAGACCACACTTGCTATGCTATGCTATGCCCTGGTGGTCAGTCTTCACAACAACAACTCCTCCTGTGCTAGTCCTTTTGGATAGGGAATCACGGAACTCTCTTATTTGTGTTTGGTCAGCAAGATATATGTATTTGTAATATGGACTGGATCCGGCATATATCTCTTTTATACTCTAAATACAGGATTTTGAATTACCAGGCAGTAATTCCTGCTGTCTCCATGATCATCACTGAGGGCATGGACACAAATATATACAAAAAAAATCTGTTAACTCTCCATCTTTGTGTCTATAAGCGAGGCACCCTGACTGAGTGGAGACCAAAGCTTACCTTGAGACACCAGCCGTGAGGGAAACGGCAAACAGCGGCAGCAAGGACTCGGGCAGAGCGGGAGCGCCGAGAGACTCCCGCACCTCTACCTCTATAAGCCCCAGCAGCCTTAGGGGCGGCGCAGCAGGAGCGCGTCAGCAGAGCGCCCGGAGGCGCTAGAAAGCGGAGCCTGCGTCCAGGAGCACGGGGGACCAAAGCTTACCTTGAGACACCAGCCGTGAGGGAAACGGCAAACAGCGGAAGCAAGGACACGGGCAGAGCGGGAGCGCCGAGAGACTCCCGCACCTCTACCTCTACCGCCTACAAGCCCCAGCAGCCTTAGGGGCGGCGCAGCAGGAGCGCGTCAGCAGAGCGCCCGGAGGCGCTAGAAAGCGGAGCCTGCGTCCTCTCGCCCCGCGAGTCGCACGCGGGAGCGCCCGGGGCCAAGCCCGGGCAAAGGGCGGGCCCTCTACGGCCCTCATCGGCAGGGTCAGGGCCAGAAAAGCTGCAGGAAATATTTGCATGATCCACTCTTCAAGTAAGACTTATCGCTTTAAGATTTTGCTACCTGACATTTTATTTGTACAATAGTGAGTCTGCGTGTATTTTGTAAACATGCCTACAAAACCTGAGGAAGCCCCGCTTTTGACAATTACCTTGTCCAGACTGTCAAAAAAATAAATATGCAGAGGAGAGATTCTCTGGGGTTGAGCCAATCCCCAGACTTACGATGTCTGTCCCCTTCCGCATCTACTTTGACTGATGACACCATACTGAAGGAAGTCCATCGCGTGGTCATAACTAGCGGCCCTATTTCTCAAGGAACAAGTGGCACATCTGTTAACGTAGCCCCGGCCTCTGAGGCACCTAATGTAGAGGCTGAGAGCGACATTGATATTGACTCCGATCAGGAGACACAGACTCGCGTCTCATCTGACGAGCAGTCGCCTATAGGGCGTGCCACCAGGTCAAGACAATTATGCACTAAAAATCCACCAAAGCGGTGCGGGCTACGATCGGGGACAAGATGGAAGAGGGCTATTACCCCAAAGTCTAAGCAAGTGAATAGTGTTGAGGATAAATTAAATCACACAATTGAGGATACTTTTTTTGAAACAATTGCTGATTTTCTTGAGTTAAAAATCAACGCTATTATTAAACCTCTAATATCAAAAATTGACAAACTGCAAGCGGAGGTCAAGAAGTTGGGTGGACTCCACACTATGGTTGCAGGTGGGGTAGAAAATATAACTACGCTAGTTACAGATTTGAGTAATAACACAGGGGGAAATGTTGTTAGAGAGGTTGTAGGTGAAGGCGTAGGAAACCAGTTGCCAGAAGAGAATTCACCACCTCATCCACCAACATTGACTGTTAACAGTGAGGGTCCTCTATTAGTTAACACTCCAACAGACAGAATCCTTTCGGTCAATATCCCCCCAGTACAAGTTCACTCAATGGACCCCCTACAATTTATAGTTGAAGCCACACCAGTGGTTTTAGTTCTAGCAAATGTCCCTCCTCTGGAAGGGGGAACAGCGGAAAGTCCCACTTCTCTCACAAGCAAGGCCTTACACTGGTTAACCAGTAACATGCGGCTAGCACCAGGGGGGAAAGTACTATCTGGCAAGCGTAATCAAGTCAGCAACTAGGGTCCACTGGTTGGGAAACCGGCCGAAAAAGTTCAAAGGGGACTGTGTGGCAGTGAGCTTTTCAAATCAAGACGTCCTTCCCAACATTCTTGCTAACTTATTCCCTCCCCAACGCAGACAGGGTACTGTTGTTCCCTTAACCCTAAAGTTTTTTTTACGGTGAACAGCAGAATGTTACCTACCCAAGGACCCCTGCGCCAGGGTGGGACAGAAATTGGGATTCGAACCTCAGATGGGGGCAGGACCCAAGGTATAATGTAGCAGCCCACCATTCCCACTCAGTACAGCACAATTCTTTTGCACAGCCCCTTCAACTGTTCAATCGCTATGCCCCGTTATCCTTCATGGACCAAAACGATTGACTCTCCCCTAGACAAGACAGTAATGGTGAGGGTCCTCAGCCTGCTCCCAGTTCATTATTTTGGAACTCTGCAGGTATTAGGGTCTGTAGCATTATGAGCTGGAATATCGCTGGTCTCAGAGCCAAATATAACGACAAGAATTGGCTGGACATAATTAGATCCTACGACGTCCTTGCCTTTCAAGAAACCTGGGAAACGTCAGACAGACTGGCTTTGGACGGCTTTTCCCACTTTACTGTACCTGCAGATCCTAGTAAAGCAGGAAGGGCAAAGGGGGGCTTGCTATATACATCTCACTAGATATTCAAGGAAAGCCAAGACATATTAAATCTAACTTAAAAAACTGTTTAGCGGTTGAACTAACTACACCAAACTTTCAGCCTATATTATTTGTTAATTTGTATAATTCCCCCGTCAGTCAAACCCCAAATGAGCATCTGGCAACTCTAGAGGAATTCCTGTCTACCCACAGTGAGAACAGTGTCCATGGGTATGAGGTGATCCTTTGGGTGACTTTAACATCCATCCATGCCATGCGAATTGCCATGTGGAACACGAGGAATCTTCCCCCTATTCCTCCCCACCGCATTTCGAACACTCATCTCGTGGAGAGGCTTTGGAATCGCTCCTAGCAACTTTTAACCTCTATGAATCATGTAGTTGCCCCACAGGCCCGAGGTTACCAACATATGTGGGCAATGACACAGGCACAATTATAGACTATATCTTTTTATCTTCTAGTATTCTGCCTGAAGTTATTAACTATAAGGTAGAAACTACAGTTTTTAGCGATCATAACCCTGTGATTCTAGAGATCATATCACAGGGAGTCTTGGGAAAAAGGGAGATTGATGCTTTATGTGTGACAGAATTGGTCCCGAGAGATCAGAATCGTAGATTGAAATGGGATCAAGTAACCCCAATCACCTTTTTACAGGAAACTCTGGCTAAAGTTGAGGGGGAGGTTGCCATTTGTTTGGACAATAATAACTCTGGTACCACCATGATAGAGGCTTTCAATGTTATCTGCCGTCAGGTCAATCTAGACCTGACCGTAAAGATAAAGCCTAACAGGCTCAGGGGCCCCAAATGGTTTGACTCAAATTGTTCCAAGGCTCACTCAATCCTCCTAAAGGCCCTAAAAAATAAACCTAGAGATAAAGAGCAGATAGCATCACTGAGGAAACAATACAGTTATGCTATCAGGGTGAGGAAATCTGAGATTAAAAAGGAGGCCTGGAATGATTTATTATTGCCTGATATACAGAGAGACAGCGCCAAATTCTGGGCAATAATAAACCACCCATACTTCGTGGGACTAGAGAATCAGAGAGCAGATTGCATTATACCAGACGAACAGTGGGTGACACATTTCAGTAACATCTATAGCTGTCCTGATACCACTCCAGACTGTGAGATGCCATTCACACAATCAGTAACTACCATCTCTCCTTTTGGTTTAGAGGAGGTGAAAAAAGCAATTAATAACACACTCTATAAAAAGGCACCGGGGCCCGATGGGGTTCCCGCAGATTTTTTTAAGAGTGCCCCTGAACTAAGTGCCAAGATTCTCACAAACATTTTTAATACTACAAGGGATCTCATCTTTCCTACTAGTTGGGCCAAGTCCACGATAGTACCGATCTTTAAAAAAGGACAGAGGACAAACCCGGCCTGTTATAGGCCAATCTCTCTCATTGATTCCAGTGTTAAAATCTTGGGAAGAGTCCTTTTAGGAAGACTGACTCAGCTTTTAGAAGGGAAGGGTGTCCTATCAAACGCACAATACGGTTTTAGAGCCAGAAGAGGAACCTTAGACCAGTGCCTAAACCTAGAATTGATCAGAAATAAATACGCAATCGCCAAGGGGGGTTCTCTGTACATGGCCTTTATGGACCTCTCCTCAGCCTTTGACCTGGTCAACAGGGCTAAGCTGTGGAGGGTCCTTTTGGCCATGGGCATTGACCCCCCTTTGGTTGGATACCTGGCTGAGTTACATAGGGACCTCATGACCTCGGTCAGGGTGACTAGGGAAGGGAGATGCACTTGCCACTTTAAGTCAGAGAGGGGGGTTAGGCAAGGGTGTATCCTTGCCCCCCTCCTCTTTACTCTTTACATAAACGATCTCGAGGTAGTCTTGGCAGCATCCCACACCGATATCCCGCGTGCAGGTGAGACAAATATACCTGTCCTCCTGTACGCGGACGATGCAGTCCTTTTGGTACGCTCCGGAGTGGCACTTAATAAACTCCTTTCATCTTTTGGGGACTTCATGTCCTTGTTGGACATGAAAACCAACACAGAGAAATCTCACGTAATGATTGTAGGAGCTGCAGGCAGGAAAAGAAAGTCGAAAACATTTTTTTGTGCTGGGAAAGAGGTCAGGAGAGTTCCATCTTTTCCATATTTAGGGGTGACCTTCGATGAAAAGGGCACTTGGGGCCCCCAGCATTCCGTCAAAAGCAACGCTGTTGCAAGAGCGGCAGCAGGGTTGCTTGGCTTTGCTAAAAAACTGGGAGCCCGCCCCATGGAAAGCATTATAAAGGTCTATAAAGCAAAATGTTTGTCTGTTGCCCAGTACGGTTCTGTTATTTGGGGGTACACTAATCATGACAAAATCCAGAAAGTAGAAAACAAATTTTTGAGAACCCTGCTTTCTGTCCCCCATTCGACTTCCACCTATGCAATACATACAGAGCTAGGATTGGGCTATATAACGGACATTCTAAAACTAGCCCCAATTATTGGATGGATGAAAACTTGGCTTAACCAGGAGCTTACATTAAATCACATCATCTTAAAAGATTGTTTAGCACTGGACAGAGCCCAAAACATCCCGTGGGTAAAATATGTACAAACGCAGCTAATTATAGCCGGCCGACCGGAGCTTTTCTCATCTCCAGATTTGATAAAGCAGGAAGATCTTAAAATAGTAAAAAAATACCCTGACAAATTTATATGTTATGGAGAGGGAAGCCATAGAGCTAAAAAAAAAAACATGGTTAGGAAACACTGTTTGTTGACATCTGTCCCAGGAATGGAACCATACCTTTTCCTGGTAACTAAACCATATCATCGTTTCCTTCTAACGAGATTCCGTTTTGATTTGATCCACTTCATTCTGGGCAATTTTAAAATATGGAATAGACCCGATAATGCTGAACCATGTGATTGTGATCACCTTTCCACCCAGGACACGATTCACTTTACCATGTTCTGCGGCCATTATACTGAGATTAGAAAAAGATATTTGCTTCCAATTTTGCGCAATCTAGGTTTTACTCAGGTAAAACCAGCCTTGATGTTCTTGCAACTCCTTCCCAATGTAAGAGTAGCTTTTCATGTTGCTAGTTTTTTAGTTGCAGGAGCACGCATAAATAAGCACTGCACAAGAACTAGGCACCTTATTCCTGAATATTGATTTCCCTTTTTTATTTCACTGTTTTTAAATGCTTAAATTCTTAACATTTTCGTATAACTCATTTTGTACATTGTGATTTTAGAGTTTCTAAATATTGATTGTCTGTTAAAATTATGTATTAACTCGTGTTCTGATGAAATGTTGCTATGTAATAATGCTCGTTCTTTTATGATTTTTAATAATCGAATAAAGATAATTGACTGACTGACTGAGTGAGTAACCCATTATCTTAGTTAGCCTAAATCACATTTGGTTGGGCGCAATATATATATATTTTTTATATACAGTGCAACAATCATTGAATTGTTATTGTATATATTCCATATCTTGAATTTTGCAATTCTCACTTTCTGTGTCTTACTAAAATTGGATATATTTGGCTTTCATAATCCACTGCACCATTGCACATCATATGACGGATTTTATGGATATGATTGCAACACCGTTAGTGTAGTGGCGAAAAGTTTGTACATAGTATCCCGTGTGTATTTCCTGCTGGACGGACGTTTGGCTGTTTACTGTGTTGTTAGGTTTATCTTTTTTCATTAATTATTTTCGATTAATTGATTGTTTGGGATGATGTCATCGCGACAATAATGAATTGCCGTTATATGAGATGCGCTGAACCCATACAAGCACATATATATATTTTTCCTAGCATAGTAATGTATGTTGTCATGATGTCTGATTATTTTCTTCATACAAGGGACCTTTGCCGATCCACGGCCTCATCACTTTTTCTATAATTAGAAGAGATTGTTGAACTTTGCCCATCGTTTATGTAGATTTATCCAATCCATGGATTAATTTTGCAGTGGTTTTGAGGTTAGGAAACCATTCCAAGATGGTGTCCAATGTAACACTGGAAGGGCTGGTCCCTTGTTGATGCTTAGTAATAATCACATGACCTTATTTATATGAGTATGCTGGGAAATGGGTTGTGACACTGACGAAGGCTTCTGCCGAAACGTTTGTTTTGCTGTAATAAACTGCACGTTGTATGAGTAACCCCCCGGAGTGCTGCTCTTCTTTTTCTGAAACGGAGGAGTGTTTGAGCGTTTTATATATATATATATATATATATATATTATATATATAAAGATATATATATGTACCAACAAAAAGTCCCTCCTCTAGGAACACACAGGAGCACTCACAGCTTCTGTAATCCTTTCTTTAATTCACCCAGCATGACACTTTTCGTCTTACATGACTTTCTCAAATGCTGATTTGTGATAAAGAAAGTTTCTGGTAGTCTGAGGTTTAAAAAGCCACATAGGCGCCTCCTGCATACCGTTTCAGCAAGGAAGGACTGTGGGTGCAAGCCAGTCCCTCCTGATTTACATAGCCACCATCTTGGAGTAGGTATCACTTGCAATAACGTTCTATAGTAGTGTATTTATTCCAATTAGACGTTATTCCTAGTGAAACTCCATTTAGTAATGGGGACTGGGTCCATACCTCGATGATTGCACTGTCTCGCTGTGCATAAGAAAACGGAGACTCAACATTTATTTTGCGGCCCTTTCATCCGCCATTACTAAATGGAAGTTCACTAGGATGTCTATACATCACGTGGTTTACTGACACAGCATATTTAAAAAAGATTGCGAATGGCGTTTTTTGATATGTGATCAAGGACAAGTGATGCCTGAAACTAGTCATATCTGAGGATCAATAAAGAACAGTGCCATCATTTCCAGTAGTTCGTGTTTCTCTGTTCGCCTGACGGAAGTGCGGAGAATCCATGTGGTCTTTTGGAGATATATATATATATATATCCTCTAATTAGTAAGTTATGACAGAGGTACAACTCGCTATCAAATGTATTGTGGACTAACAGAACAAAGGCTCCTGCATGCGCCTCAGGAACTACACTTCCAATGCGTACCCAGCACCACCACACTCCGGCATGATGATATCACACCAGAGAACGCTGCAGCGGCTCTGGTGATTAAAAGTCCTGCCGCACTTCACCAGTTGTACCAGCGGCTGGGAGAGCTGCGGACTGTAGGTGAAAGGCACAAAGGGCCTCTTGATGTCGTAAGTAGGAGGGACACAGTTGTCCCCTTCCCTGTGCACTCTCGCTACCCATTCGAGAGGCGAGGACTTGGGTGTCCCTGATTGCTGCAGTACTCCTCGCCAACTTTAAGTATGCAATACACACAGCCTACCAGATTTGGGCACAGGGTATGATTACAGCGCTGCACACTCAGGACCATTTAAATGTAAATTTGGCATTATATGACAATGGTAATTTTTGGCGTTAAAGGAACATTTTGGCTCTCAAACGTTGCACAGTTCCCACTATCACCAATGATTTGTGGGTCTGTAATCCAAACGCAAAAGACATCAATGAGGGAGAAAGAAGCTACGAGATGTGGTTGTCCGACTCAGCTTCCCAAGTACTACCAACAAAAATTAAAGAGCGGGAAAGCAAAGTATTGTATTGAAGGATCTCAAACGTAGGTTCTTGTGAGACCCTCAACAGTGATGTCCGGTCAGTGACATGTTATCTCAATGACTGTTAGCATCATCATCGGGTCTGTCCTCCACCAGGAGGAATTGTCTCTCACATCAGCGACGTTATGGAATCCGTAGTTTCAAGACTGTTTAAAATTACCTCCTATCCCTTTGAACAAGAAATGTATTAAAAATTGGTAAAGTTGTAAAGTTAAAAGAAAAGAAGATGTGTATGGGGAAGGTTAGATAACTCTCACATCTACATAAAATATAGTCAAATGGTCAACATGTTTCAGCCTACTTCCGCCTGCATTTTGTCGAACCAGATGGACACTTTTCTGTGGATATTGACGTGTTTTTTCAATGAAGGATTTGGAAAATATCATGTCTTCTCCTAAAAAATTAGAAAGACAGAGAAATGCATACATAGTCAACGTTTCATGGTGATACTATATTTAGCAACCTGGTGACATTAATAACCTGAACAAGACTATTGTAAATACCAAATAAATCGCACTTTGCATGTATAAACCTCTTTCAGTGCTGACAAACAGGATGGGCGATTTAAAAATAGACAAACCTAGTGGGACAATGGGAAGGTAACTAAGACTGCTTATTTTAACATCTGTATTTCAGCATTTTAAATGTGATAGATTTGATGCAATTTCAGATTAAGCTCCCTTGATGTCTTAAGGAGGCACATCGCAGAAATCGGAGAGGGAGGCACAAGATTTTACTACTTATGTTCCAAGGTTATTTCTCTGAATGGCTTGCTGTGCAGTGTCACTGTGTTTTCACAATGAGACAATATGTCTCTGCATGCTAGTGCTAGGATTTCCTAATAAGAGTTTTAAGATTTTTCCCTATCTGGTTTTTAAAATTGTAGGAGTGATATATTTACAATCCAGGTGGGTCTCATCTGGGTTTCTTGGTTACACCAACTATTGTCTTACGGCAAATAGGCCAGTTCACAAGGGATCCTTGTCCCTGACCTGTATAGGTTAACAATAGTGGAAGAAAAATGTTTGCTTAGGAGGGTGCATTGAGCCATTGTCCTCATGTTACATCCCAGTATTGTTTTTAGATATACCAGAGGTACACAGCATTAAAAGTGAAACACCTGGGTGCCCCAAGGTATTTTTAACTGATCTGGATCTCACAAATAGTTCAGTTGTACTTTATCTAAGAACTCCCTCCAACTTCCTAGACCTTAGGAAGTTGAGTACCCCGTGGTGGTGCCGTCCTACCAGAGTGGGACGAGCTTGCCTATGATGAAGCATGCCACAAATTATGAGTGAGGTTTCCTCTTCCAATAGATTGGTCTTCCCACTTGTCTCAACAGAACTCTTGTGATGCCTAAATAGGGCAGGGATTTTGCTTTTCAGAAAAGAGAAGTAGTCCCTTTCTCGATGTAGCTACTGCACCCATTTGTGTTATAGTGTATAGTCCAGGAGGAGAGCGTGCGGTGGCGTCACCCCCTCACACTAGTATGATTAGAGCACACAGATGTACACAACACAGGCACTCATTGCATTTGCATAACAGATAGACCCCAACCTCATACACATCCCACTAACTACCAACCACCCTCAAACTACGGAACACACATTTCAGCGCATTCTCATTAATGCTTGCTCTGAAGTACTCCACGTACAAGACAGCTCAGACCTCAGCACCTATCACAAACAATACCACAAGCCTGATGCCCTCGTTATCACAGAAACCTGGTTCACCCCCACATCTTCGCACATTCTAGGCGACCTCATTCCCACACGTTATAACAGCCACTGTGTGGACTGCACACCTAAGGGAGGTGGCCTCGCTGTCATTTGTAGGCTCTCCTGGTCCTGCACACTATGCAAACCGTATGGGGCTGCTGGTATGTCATTCCCTGCAACTCAGACTGCCAGTCTCCATCTCATCTCGACAGGCCTTTCAAGCACAACAAGGACCTCTTTGATGAATTCTAGGATAATCTCAACACTTCGGCCATCTGATATGCCCACACCACCTTCTTTAGTGACTTTAACTTCCCAGATAAAGCAAGCTAAAAAAACACAACTCCCAAGCCTCTCTCTTACACCTCATTAATACACTCAACATAGTACAGGATGTTATAAACCAACATATTACAAAGTCCACATCCTTGACCTTGTCCTCTCAATCTCACCAACAATCCAAAGCAAACTAGCCTTACCATTGAGCTGAACTGACCAATTTGACATTCCTATCTCCCGGCTCAGTGGACTACCAACAAACCAAGATTAACACAAAAGAGAAGACCAAACCTTCAGATCCTTCATAGATTTTTCCACTGGCAACCTAGTGATTGATCTCATCTCTCATACTACTCAGTGAGAGAAGAAACGTCATAGAACACATATAGCTACCACCTGAAACAGAGCACACTATTGATTTGTCCTCTCTAGCCTGGCACTATGGAGCACTTACAAAGACTCCCTATAGACAGGGCTGTTCCTCAACTTCTCCTCTGTGATTGTTATCACACAAGCTTTGTCCCATTTGTCTACAGTCTTTGTGACCAAGAGATCCTGGTGGCTTGTAACCAGCACACCGTTGTGGATAGACCTCTAGCAGTCATGGGTAAAGGCTAAAGAGCACCTGCTGTCACAGTATCGCATGTGTATGCCTACTGCCTGTTAAATGAGTCACTTTAATTCCCTTCAATGGCTGCCTGTATCCAGTGCAGGGCCACTCCTATATCATCCTTGGGTATTGTCTGTAAGTCCATTACCCTAACATGCAGCAACAAATGCATGCTCACAGGCCCCACTCAAATTGCCCCCCGGGTGTCGGGGGGGAAACTATAGAAACGTACTTAATCTACCTGTAATCAAAAGCACTTCTGGGTGTCACTCCCAAACAAAGTCAGAAGTAGTCCTTAAATAACACTCACTATGGTTGTGGCTGTGTGCCTGGTGGGGGAGTGGTTGATATGTACCAGACTGGGAGGAGCGGGGCTTCCCCTAGTTACTGGATGCACTTGAGATCATTTACTACAGTTGAGGCTCACGCCTCTTCATTTTACTCCTGAGTCTTATGAGCCACAACTTAACACATAATCAGAGAACCACCGTCATCACCAAAACTATTCCAACATAGGCCACCTGCAGTTTCAATACTCGTACAACCAATAACTCCCACTGGTGTATTGTGGTACCCCACTTCTAATGCACCTTAGCGCCTCGCCATGGGTATAAAGCGCTATATGAATGCATCTACAATATAATACAGATTCTGTTGAACAGCCTTTCTGAACATAAGACAACCCCCTGCTCCCTCCTGTTCCTCTGACTGATGCTACTGTAGCTTTTCAAAACGTTGTGGACTTCTGCCCAAACTTCTGAAAATTCACAAAGTTCGCGCAAGCAATCGGCTTATAAATAGTATTGGAGTATGTGACTTTCCCATATTGATTAGCCATGGGATTTTCCTAGGACTAGCCAAAAGGGGGTGTGTTTTAATGTTTTTGTTGATTACAGTAAATACCTTTAGTCCAAACCAAAAGACATGAAGGCAACTTCCCTCCAGAATCACCCACCACTATTGTCATTTTTTTTAAATACATGCATGCAGCGTATAATTAGGTAGGTGGCTGTTTGTCTTAAACTATGAGGTGTTTTGATTGTGTGGCTTATTCAGGAATAGCCAGTGTGATTATATCGCGCCTGGCTGCATTCAGAGTGGTGATTGGTGTCTGCAGGCAGCAGGAGAATATTTAGACAGCCTTTGCAGGGGAGGTAATAGCTAGGTGCCAGCCTCTGTTAGTGTCTGGTGGCAGGCAATCTGTGCACAGCCTCGCTCTGAAAAAACCTGACTCACACATTCAGCATCTACTGTAAATCTAAAGTCATGAACTGAAGCCAAGCCATGCAGCCATCCACATTCAAATGATACCGGAGCGCCGGAATACCTAGCGTGACTTGATCCAACTCGTTCCTTTATTGTAGCTGAAGATTAAAGCATTTTTTCAGCCATGCATGTCTTTTTTTTTTCTTTTGCTTAATCCCCTATCCGGCTGACTCATCACAGCTGTTAAATAACCAGACATGAAAAAAAAATGTAAACTGAGCACCAAAATCAGTGTGGCCTTCCAAAGCCATTTCCTTTGCGAACATGTTTCTACTTTTGTGACTTACATCTTAAGAATTTGGTTACATCTGCCTCAGCCATGATATACTTTTGATGTGATTGTTAAAAAAAATTTTTAAAAAACACTGGAAGCATTTCTAAGGGATGAGGTGAGGCAAGGGCATATTTGTTAGTGCAGCTTTACGTTATGAAGGTCTGTACTTAATTGCAAATTGAAATAACTGACTCTCCACATTTGAATATTTCTATGGAAAGTTTGTCAACTTATTTTTTGTGTAAGAGTACCCCTGGTGGAAATTTCAGCTGACCAGTAAAAACCGGTTTCTAATTAACTCAATTGCACTATATTGGCTTCTGCACATTAGTATACAATATGTAAATCAGATTAAGCTAAGTTAATTCTAGTTAAAATGACATGAGTGCATGTTAAAACGAACAAATTATTAAACAAAAACAGCTGTCCAAAATACCACTAACTAGTAACTATCCACCAGAAACCATGTGTAACTGGTCAACTGGAATGAAATGCGCGCCATTGATATCAGTTTGACAGCTAAGGATGATTGTTTTTTCCACGCGGTCAAGTTGTGACACCACAGCGACTGTATGGCATTGAATGCATTACCCATAATGCACCGGATTTCCAAATGCTACATTACAGCTGCTGCACATTGTAGAGGCTTTGCAGGTATAGTCCCCAGAACAACACAAAAACATGCATCCCATGTGGAATTAATGGAGTACTGCATTAAATTTAACGAACATACAAAACAGTTTCTACACTGTAACATCATACCTTAGCATGGCTTTTACAAATGGGACAGTAGACATAATAATTGTGCCTGACCCACAGTTTTCTAATTTCTAATTTTATTATGCCATCCAGATAACACTGTAAGAATGTTTGAGGCTTTTTCTATTTGTTTAAACTTAAATAAAGTTTGGACTTTGGTTGGGTCTCTCCTCGGGTCGACCCAGGTATGCTTGTTCACATTTAATGTAAGCTTCATGAGAATAGTATTGTGTCAACCTTTAAAGTATGCACAGTCTCACATTATCTAACAAATCAAATGGGTAAAGCACATCTACTCTGGCTGGATCTTTTATCTCCTGTGTTGTCAGGTTGATAGCTGTGTACATGTAGTGTAAAAGTAGATTTTCTTAGAAACAGCTAATAATTTAGGAAAATTGACTATTTAAGAATGTAGGGCCTTACATACAAAGAATGCATTCAGTAAAAGTGGTCACATTGTGTGCACCGACCTTCACCACATGCTCTGGTATTTTGCAAACCAACCTATGTACTAATAGGTTCGAATCATAGATGGTCACAATTCGATCAAACTAATGAACATTAATGAGGTAGGTCGCACATTGCGACACACTATGATTCAATGCCATCACAGAGATGATGATCTGCTGGGATCATCAGAATATAATGCCTGTGATTACTTTATGTAAACTGCCTATTCCTAAAAAAAATTGTTGTCACAATTCACAAAGGGGAAGAGGATCCCTGGCGATCTCTTCCCATTGCCGAATAGATTACCACCTCTTTAGAGGTGTTGGTAACCTATCAATTTTTTGTGATCGCAATTGCGGTCACAAACCTTGGTGCATACTTTTAGGAACCAAAAACTAGCAGGGATGACCTAAACAGACCCCTTCCAATTGCGATTAGGTATATATTTGGAAACCTATTTTGGGATTCGTTAACATATTACTAAATTACAGTTTGCGTTTTGTACACACCTAAAAGCTATTTTGCTGTAGCAAAGGCTCTGATTTTGCAAATCTGAGCCGTTACGAATGCAAAATAGCTTTGTACATAATGCCACATGGTTTACATTGTCTTTGTTTAGTTTGATTTAGCTTAGGAGATTTTTAAAGTGTGTATGACCCACCCATATGGCTTTGGGTGTAGAAGCAATATTCTAATTTCATTTGTTTTTTAGATTTCACTAATTTCATAAAAAAAGGGTAAACGTTTTGGTCTTTGTATTCCTAAAGTGATTAGGCATCAAAATAATGGCATGAAAAGTGGAGAGAAAGAGAATAGGTGGTTTATAGGTGAATTTAAGGGAGGGAAAGAGTAGCTTTGCAAGTGTTATTTAGATGTTTTTCTGGGCCCTCACACTTAGTGCCGTTGCTTCATAGATATGTCTCACAAAGATGCTGCACTATTTCATTCTGTAGCTGTATGTAGTGCTCTTTCACTATTGTGCTTTACAGTATTATTATTATTATGTATTTATTTGTATAGCGCAGCTAATACCCCAAGGCGTCTAGGTGCTTGTCATCCAACATTCTGCCAGCAATGAGAAAGAGAAGTGCTAAAGTCTAAAGTATAGCTGAATTTATGCAGTAAAAAGCCAAGTCTTCAAACTCTTCCAAAAAGAAATCAAGTCAGGCGAATTTTTGAGTTTGTATGGCAGATGATTCCACATTCTGGCTGTCACATTTAAAAAAAAAAAAAAGGTTTGCCACCCCAGTTTGAAAGTCTTGATTTGGGGACCTCGAACAACGTGTGTGAAAAGCACCGCAGCATTCTCGTGTTATATGGGGTTATGTGGCCTTTAGATACATTGTCGACATTGCTATATTAGCATGAATTTGCTTGCCCTGTGCTGCTGCTTTTGCGCACGCCTCTGCAAGAGTTTGTTTTCATGACACTTTGCCTCTGCCCCGTACATGAGAACAGATTGCTTTTCACGTTCTCAGCTTTCCCTTCAATTCTGTTTGTGCAAGGTCGATTAACAATGCCTCTTGTTATTCTGCTCTGGTCAGTCCCTATTACCTAGACAAAAAAGGTTACCAACAGCTGCAATATGGAAGAATCGTGCTTTGATTTAGTGTTGTTGCATGTTTATAAAACACACTCGAAGAAAGCCGGTCCATGGAGCTGAGCTCTGCTGTTCCTATGATGTAAACCTTTGCGTTTAGGCTTTCAGGTAGGGGGTCTGCTAACAACGCCTAGAGATTTTCTGTTATATAAAAAAACTTCTTACTTCCAAGGGGAGGGTGATTAGGCTTAGTTGTTTAACAAGCTTTGTTTATTCCAATCAGAAGGCCATTGCAGTAGCCCAGCCTAAAAAGGAATGGTGCCACTGTTTTCTGCAGGTCCAGTGGTATGAAAGGGAACATTTTCCTCAAAATCTTCTATGTGTAACAGGTAGATTAAGTGATAGTTTTCACATGATTGGAGATGAAGGACAGGGTGGTGTCAAAGATGACACCCAGATTTTTTGCCGTGGTGGCTGGAATGCGGGAGGGGGCCTAATTCCATAGGCCACCAGTCCGAGGACCAGAAAGATGAATCTCTGCCAAAAAGAAGATCTTCCGTCTTATTAGAGTTCAACTTGAGACAGTTTCCTGACATCCATCTGCTCACGTGTCGCATACAGGCGTGAAAGTTATGAGCCGTATTGCGGGTATCATTTGAAATAGAAACTATAATCTGGGTGTCATCTGCATATGACACCATGGCAAATCCATAGGATTTAATAAGCCTAGCCAGGGGGACCACATAAAGATTAAAAAGGGTCAGGCTCAGGGATGAGCTCTGTGGGACCCCACACAGAAGTTTGAAACTATGGGAGCTGAGACCGTCCATTTCCACACATTGTTCCCCGTCCGAAAGGAAGGATTTAAACAGCGATAGGGCGGCCTCAGCTATGCCTATTTCTTGGAGGTGGTATAGTAGGAGGCTATGATCCACCGTATCAAATGCTACCGAAAGATCTGTAGGATCAGTGCCGCCATGCCTCCCTTACCTACAGAGTGCCTGACTTCTTCTGACGCCGTGATCAGTGCAAGTACGAGAGAAACTAAAGAAATCATAAACAGGATAACAAGTAGAGCTACAAAAGCGACAGATTGCAGATACAAGCTAACACCTAATAGTTGGGCAGTATACTTAAGTGCAAGATGATGACTAGATTGGTTGTGAGGATTTAACTTTGAAGTAGAAACACACTCCCCTGTGTTATGCTCATACTTCTTTGGCCTCCAGATATAGTGGGGTTTCATGAATCTCCACCTCTTGGTAAAGTCAAAGAAAATCCCCCACTAGTCATATGGACTTTTGATTGTCGACTACAAGTGTAAGAAAGGAAGTAACATTGTTTTCAATTTACCAATGTATGCCAGTTTGGCTCCACAAGGATAACAGAGGGTGATGTCCAAACAATATGAGTTTCACGGTTTAGTTCAGGTTACAGAATAAATCAGTCAGCAAAATTGATAGAAAAATATTGTAAGAGTATAAATATTTAAATGATCATGCAATCTGAATTTATATATTATAAGGAAAAATATACAAAAACAGAATCATATACAGCAAGCAAAATATCCACCAAGCAGGTTCCATAAAGAATGAACAGCAGGCCTACAATCACTCCAACCCCCCCTTGTCCTAATCACAGTACATACAAGCAATCCAATGCGTGTCCGTGTGCACTCACCATAGGCACCTGCTTCCCTAAAGTGCAACCCTCCGGTCAGAACATACGAAAAACACAAATAAAGTGCACCGCATTCAAAAATCAAATAAAATTCCAAAGGTGTTCCAATTTTTTGTTTTATTTGTATTTTGCTTATTAAAGACAAGAATCCAAACGATACAGCAAACACAGCCAACGTGTTTTGTCCAGTGGACTTCATCAGGGCTGTAATCCAGTGGACTTCTTCAGGGCTGTAATACGATAAATACAAACAGTGCATATAAGTACAAATGTTTAAGTGATGTAATACCCTATATATATAGACAAATCGTAATTGCCTAGCACAGACAGAATTGTATAAACAACAAACAACATTGATGATAAGAAACCCTATGGGTTCAAACATTAAAAACAATTATATAAATGTAAAAAAATGTTTTTTGTACATGGTTACAGAATATTTAATGTTCATCAAAATATGTTGTAAACATTTCAGCATGTCATTTAGTTCCTGCTATGAGCCTACATACTTGAAATAATCATGTTGATTTACTCGTCATATGTATTGTACGCATTCACCAAATCTTACTGCGACATTCAGGGTTTATCACCTCTTACTGGGCACCAGAGCCAGACACAAAGTGGAAAAGAAAACAGACAAGACGAGATTAACATAATGTGGAAAGAAGAACGGGAGAATGTGAAATGATATGTCTCAAATCGTCAACATCGAAATTAATCGAAATTACACTACATACTGAATTCCAGATAGTGTTGAGTCTTAGCATGCTAGTGAGCCATTCAACATCAATATGAAAATGAAAAAGGAGAAATTAAAACACTATAACCTATACATATACAAACTCTATCTGCATTCTTATATTTGGCTTGGCGATATGGACCGCAGACATGTGTATTGATACCACACAATTCAGATTGGGCGTGCATCTAATAGTCCGTGTCAGCAGGGAACTATTGCTAAGCTGACCAGGATTCAGATGTTATATACCAACATAAGTATTGATGGTAATATCGCACATTGCGAGTGAATTAGTTAGCCTCACAAAGTGAGTGAGCGTCAAGCCAAGCTACATTGTAACTAGGCCTACTGTTACTGCCGTTATTAAATGATCCCATAGATTGTATGTAAGAAACAGAAGTTTTGATCAAATTTGGCAGAGATAATAAGCAAATCGGGGCTGTTTCTAAAAACACCAATGAGTGTTCAGCGAGTGCAGGTCAAGACTTGCAAAGTTTGTAAAAACTTTGGATCACATCGTGCAGAGACACGGTAGGCACCTCTTGTATGTGTCGGCTTTGATTCAGACAAGCAATCAGTATGTCATGGAGAGTGGGCAGCAAGCAACGTTACATTGTAATTCGGCTTACTGTTACCGCTGTTGTCAAACAAAACCCGTCATTGTATATCCGAGACAGACTTAATAACCTGAACACGTCCAGTATTCACATACCTTGATAAGCACCAAAATGCTGCACCTTCACTATTTTCATGTCACTGGAACTGCTGTAAAGAAAACCTGTCCCTCTTTTTACTCCTATTTTATATACATCCCAATCACACTAATGAAATCCACATGTCATCAGCCAGACATGGCCTAACGGCCCAAAACTAGCTATCCCATTGTCGAAACCCTTGAGACGCATCATGCACATGATAGCTAAGTATCCAATCTCTCTGTGTTGATGTTGGTATGTGATATAGAGGGTGCGAGGGGTAAAATGTGGAATGTTGGGTTTACAATGGTTAAGTGGAGCACTGCAAGAGGGAGAATGGATGAGAAGGAGACGGTTGGGCTATTGGGTCTCTGCTTGATCCGCTGATTTGTACCAGGAGTGAAAATACAATAAAGGAATACTTCTGTTTAGCAACCAACGGCTACAAGTCATCATTACAGAATTGGCGATGAGGATGGGACGATATTTCAAATATTTCTCAAGCATAATGGAATAAAACATTGCATCACCTCCTTCTATCACCCGGTGGACAATGGTGATGTAGAGAGGTTCAATAGAGTAATTAAAAGAGCTGTGCAGTTGGCTAAAAATGGTGGGTTGAATTGGACGACAGAATTATTTAGGACAATTTGGACATTCAGGTTGGCACCATGTGTTTCCACAGGACACAGTCCTTCGAGTTGATGAGGGGCAGAACTGCGCTCACCAAAGACAATATAGGGTGGATGGTGTGTTCCAAGAGGGTAAACTGGGTACCTGCGAGAGTGAAAGCATGCATTGACAGAGCTAAACAGGTGTATAAACAGTATTTTGACTGTAAACACAGCTGCAAACCGGTGAAATTGCAAATAGGTGATGTTGCAAGAGTTAAGAGAACAGGTGTGCTAAAAAAGGATCAAAGCAGATTTTCAAAACCACATAAGATTACAAAAATGTTTTGCAATGCAGCTTTGTTAAGTAATGGCGAGTTACGCCATTTCAGTTCATTGTCTTTATGCAACAAAAGCAGCAAAAGTGTTTGTGATTGGTGGATGGATGATGTGCCTAATGTCTCAAGTAAAGGTCCTGATGAGAGATCTTGTGGTGATGTAAATTTGAGGGGGACTTCCTCAAGGGATGTGTCATCACAGAAGAGTACTGGAGGAAGGAACCTTAGGACAGGCAGGTGTGCAGAGTTTTAAGGAAACCTAATTGGTTGAGTGATTTTGTGGATCACTAAATTGTACGTTAAGGGGAACCTTCATTGCCTTACTTGGTCCATGTCATGCATTGGTTTGTGGTCATTTTTGTTTATACAGATTGTACCTTATGTTATTTTTAACCTTGTTTTATTGTACATATTTTTGTGGTTCTATATCTATATTTATGTTATTATAAAGGCGAAGATGTGTGGCGATGTTGGTATGGGATTTAGAGTGTGCGTGGGGTAGAATGTGGAGCATTGGGGTTGGAATTGTTGGGTGGAGCAGTGTGAGATGGAGAAGGGATGAGAAGGAGCTGGAGAAGGGATGAGAAGGAGCTGGAGAAGGGATGAGAAGGGATGAGAAGGAGCTGGAGAAGGGATGAGAAGGAGCTGGAGCCGGATGGGCTATTGGGTCTCTGCTTGATTCGCTGATTTGTACCAAGAGTGAAGTTACAATAATGGAATACTTCTGTTCAGCAACCTACGGCTACAAGTCATTACACACTCTTTGTACTGCCAATGTGGCAACAAATTGAACAAAGCATCGCAACCCTTCTTCATACCGCATTGGAGAACATGTCTTCTTAAATGAAATGCTGCTGCCAAAATTCAATGTTATTGTCTCAATATAGAAGCACACAAAAGGAAAGAGAATCTCTCCATAGAAATCCCGCCCATTATTAACGGAGTGTCAAAACCGCTACCACCACCAGGAATATTGGCAAAGTACGCAGTGATCCTCAATTCCTACTCCCCAATGCACCACGAGGTCAAACTCAGCCAAAACACTTCACCAATGTGCAAAACAGTAACCATGCAACTTGGGGCAGTAGGTGCTTGTAGTGAGTGCACATGGACATGCATTGGATTGCTTGTGCTTACTATTATTAGGACAAGGAAGATGTGTCATGATTGTAGGCCTGCTGCTCATTCTTCTTGTTTGCATATATTATTCAAAGGGCCAAACTGCACTCCTCCTTCCTGTTATTATTCCATTATCAGATCAATATTTGGGACAATGTCCAGACTTAAGGATAAACGGGAAGAGCTAGCACAAGATCTTTTTTTCTGCACGTGCCACACCCGGGCCAAGTGGAATGGGTGTCCAAAACAACGAAGGATAAAAAACCAAGTGGCTAGATAGTGGGATGGGAATCACACTTCAAAAGTATCTGGAGAAAGACAAGATCCCAAGAGGCTTAAGACTTTTAATGTTCCCTTCATTTTAAGAGTCAGATGAGGAGTCATTAAAAGAATGTGAGGGGAATTTACAGAACATATCTTGCACAATGGAGCATATTCTAAGATAGACAGAATGAAGAAAGATATTGAGGCTATGGGTTTTAAGGAGGCAACCAAAAAGAACACCGAAATCAAATCCTGGATAAAATAATTGAAGAGTACCAGGTTTATCAGCATATCAGTTGCAAAAAAGAACAATTGATGGACAGAATGCAGAACAATGTCATACATTCAGCCCAGTACAGAGATCTGGGCCTCAATCCATCGTTTTTTTGCTCACCATGCCATTTCAGTTTGGACCCAGCCATATGCAAATCAGTCTTGACTCTGCGCCCAATGATAACAGTCCAGCCCGAACTGCCAAGCCAGGTCCTCCCTGGACTGGAAACAAGCATCCTAGTACCGGTTTCGGGTCCCAAGATGCTTATTTCCAGTCCAGGGAGGACCTGGCTGGCAGTTTGGTCTGGACTGTTCCCATGGGGCACAGGGTCAAGACTGATTTGCATATGGCTGGGTCCAAACTGGGGTGCCGTAGTGGGCAAAAGAACAATGGATTTAACCCAAATCTTTTGACTGTGAGAGAATGTTTGCATTGTCAGCATTCCGTCCATCATTTGGTTTGTGTAACACTTTTTGCCCTAAGTGGGATGGGTATGCCCAGACATGGGTCCCTTGCTCACTGTGCCACTGGATTCAAGCTAGCCTGGCTGAAGAAGGGTGACATACCCTGAAACTGGTTGTAGGCGAGCGACGGGAGCTGTTTCAGCACCTCAGGCCACAGCTAGTCACCTCAAAAACAATTTTGATGGGTGGGGACTTCAACTATATTCTAGAAGCAGGTGGAAGATGTGGGGCCAGGGCTGGGGAAGGATGGATGGATGATGCTGCGAAACTACTGGTGGAGATGGTGGGTGAGGCCTCCCTGACAGATGTCATTGGGTCCATAGGGGCGAAAGCCAGGAACTTCACCTGGAGTCGCCATGATGGTTCCTTGCGCTCCAGGATAGACTTCATCTTCACCTCTCAATCAGTGAAGCTCAAGCAACATTAAATGGTGACACTGCATTTCTCTGACCACAGAGCTATCCACTTCCAAGGGGAACTGACGAGTAAGTTCCTGACAGGTCCAGGCACTTGGAAACTGAACAGCTCTCTGCTGGAGAAAGAGGAAGTGGCGGAGGAGATGAGGGAGAAATACACCCAGTGGCAGGCCATGAAAGACACCTTCTAGTCCACAGGGGAATGGTGGGAATGGAGGGAATGGATTTCTTTAAGAATGTGGGCAAGCAGGTGGCAAGGGGGGGAAAGAGGAAGTTCAGTAGACTACAGCAAAAGGTGCAAGAACTGCACAACCTCCAACTCCGGGGATGGGACGTCATGAGCCCTCTGGAGGAAGTCAAGAAAGAGCTGAGCAAGCACTTTCATGACGAATCCAGGAAGATCATTTTCCGTTAAAAGGTGGAGAACTTGGAGAAGGGGGAGAAATGCAACTCCTTCCTCTTTAGGGAAATCAACTCTGCGCACACCCCTCTGGTTCAACTGCGCAATAAGGAGGGAACCCTCTATGACACAAGGGAGGACATTAGGAAGGTTGTGACAGACTTCTAGAGAAGAGGTCAGAGGGAGATCAAGCAGAAAGGTTTCTGTCTGGTATCCCAAGAACTGTTTCCCCAACAGTGAGAGAAGCTCTTAATACCCCCCTCACTTTTGAGGAGCTGCACACCTTGCAGTTAAATCCTTCAAGTCAGGAAAGACACCAGGTAGTGACGGTCTCCCAGTCGAATTCTATGCCTCACTGTGGGACCAGATCTCCTGCAGGTATATGAGGAGAGGGAGAGGGAGGGAGTCATGCCTCACACTCTAAGGGAAGGAATGATTGCACTCTTGTATAAACATAAGGGGGGGAGATGTGATCTAAAGAACTGGCGCCCCATCTCTCTCCTGAATGTAGACTACAAGATTCTGGCAAAGACACTAGTAAATAGACTGAAGGACGCCATGGGACAGTTAGTTCACCCAGACCAAACCTGCGGGGTCCCGGGCGCAGATAGCCTGGCACTGATAAAGGACACGATCCAGTACATCACGGACTGCAAGATCCGGTCTGCCCTGGTCTGTCTAGTTCAGGAGAAGGCATTTGACCGCGTCTCCCATGAGTTCATGGAGAGGTTACTGCACGGCTTTGGCCTGGGGGAGTGCTTCTGCGGTTACGTTAAGGTAATGTATAAAGACATCTTCAGTTCAGTCATTGTAAATGGTTGTAAAACAGACCCCTTTCCTATAAGGTCTGGGGTAAGATAAGGCTGCCAGCGTTCGCCACCTCTGTTTGTTTTGGTTATAGAACTACTCGCTGAGTACATCAGGAAGAACCCAAACATCAGAGGGATCCCGACACCTGGCGACGCGAAGAAGGAGGTCAAGTGTTCACTGTACATAGACGACGTCACCCTCTTCTGTGCGGATAGGAAATCGGTCCAATCCCTGCTGGAGGCGTGCACAGACTTTGGCAAGGCTTCAGGGGCGAAAATCAACGTGGACAAGTCACAGGCAAAACTCTTCGGGCGATGGGACTTCTGCAAGGAGCCTCTCCCCTTCTTCATCGAGGCAGGGCTGATGGAGGACCAGAGGCGGCTGCAAAGAGCTGGAGCAAACGCCTGGCTAAGGTGTGGCAAAAACTGGGCCTCTGGAGTCTGAGAAACCTGAGCAATGAAGAGAAGACTCTGGTGCTCAGGAACGACGGACTGCCCGTGCTGCAGTATGTGACACAGGTCTGGCCACTCCAGGCCAACGTAGCACGGGCCATCAACAGCATGTTGTTCCATTTGGTCAAATGGTCCTAGACAAATATTTACAATCATCAATAAATGCAGGCATTAAATACAATTATCATGTGCGGTTATGACCTGCAAAAAAAGAAAGAGAAATAGGCCTAATGCATTCATAAACATTAAGTAGCAGCCGCATGTGAATTTCAAGCCAGTATATAATATAATCGGTACAAAAGGGGGTGGTGATGGACGGAGCATCTGAATCAATCAAACACTCACACCCAGTAAAAAGATCTGGGTTTAATCCATCACCGTTCTTTAGCCCACTCCACCACCCCAGTTCAGACATGGCTATATGCAAATCAGTCTGACCCTGTGCCTCATGGGAACAGTCCAGCCCGAACTGCCAAGCCATGTCTTCCCTGGACCGGAAACAAGCTTCCGAGGACCGGTTTCTGGCATTCCAGCCGTCTTCAGCCCGGCTTGCTTGAATCCAGTGGCAAAGTGAGCAAGGGACTCACGTCTGAGCATACCCTGCCACACTTATGGCGGCCAAAAGCGGTACAAAAGGGTGTGGTGATGGACGGAGCATCTGAATCAATCAAACACTCACACCCAGTCAAAAGATCTAGATTTAATCCATCACCGTTCTTTAGCCCACTCCACCACCCCAGTTCAGACATGGCTATATGCAAATCAGTCTGACCCTGTGCCTCATGGGAACAGTTTTTATTTTTTGTTTTTTAATTGCATAAAATAATTATAGGCGGAGTATCTTTGGTTACTAGCCAGTGGTGTTTGGAAAGCAGTGCAAAGGGCATTGCTCGTGCAGGTGACGTAAAAGAAAAAAGGGTAGAAAGAAGATAATTTCAACTTTTTTATCGTGCCACGGTTAATAATCCTTAGCCATGGAGGATGCCTGCCCCTGACGTCATTTGGTACACAGTCATTATTTAATCACAACACAGTGATGTCATCAACTGTGAGGCTTTTTTCAAAAGGCAGGGGACGGGGACAGGAGGGTGCAGGCCCCAAGGTAGGGGGGTTTTTCATTGACGATTCGACCCTGACGCGACGGGGGTAGTTGTACTCCTCAGCTATGGGTCTTCCTCAGGACGGGGGAGGGTAGGGGACCTAAAGAGTAACCATACAATTAAAACCAAATCCAGACCTATGTGGTAACACTGGCTGTTTTGTGCAAAAAGTACTAACCTAAGTAGAATTAAGGAGAGCCCCCAGCAGATCGGTGGGCAACCTGAAACGAAATAGAGAATACAGTAGGATTGCAAGTGCGTAATGAACCTGCCATTTTTGTGGACAACCCCAAGTTCAAGGGTATCTTTAGCTTTATTTCCAACACCTGCTCCAGGCACTGGATGGTGCTTGGAGTAGAAACAACACTGGAAGAGGTTGAGCGTTTGATTGAAGAGATAGCCGACCTACGGAAACAAATTGTTGATGACAAGGCACTAAGCAACGCCAAAGAAGCGTTAGATCGCCTAGAAAGGACAATCAAAGAATTCGACACATATACTCAATCCACCAGAGGACACCCCTGGGGACGACCCAGGGGGATAGGTCAACCAATGTGGAATCAGGGCAGGGACAGAGCAAGGAAACAGGTTCAATTCCGGCAGGAAACACACGGGGACATTCAGACCCGATGCCAGCACTACAGGTGGTGATTCAACCACAGTACAACAAAGCTGTTAGCCCTTTGATCAATCTATCACCCTATGTCCTAATGCCTGAGGAGCAAGGGATCTTGGAAAAAGGCCTTTCCTTCGTACCCACCAACTTACCCAATACATTCAATTTAAAAATTGAATTACATCAGTTCTTCCGTAAGGTCCGGTTAAAACAATACTTCAATAAAATCCTGTACAAACCCACCTTTAGTAACACTGGACTCCGACCACCTTCCACATTTACTCCCCCCACACAAATGTCACATAGGGTACTGGCATATGAGCAGGTTGTGATGAGGGATGTCACCAAACTATTATCTGAGAAGAAATATGCCAGGTACAACATTGAGACAGGAGCGGCAGGCTGTGGAATCACTTAAACATAACTTGGATATAGTGATAAAGCCTGCTAATAAGGGTGGTGCCATCGTGATTCAGAGCAGGGAGGACTACAAGTCTGAAATCCTCTCTCAACTCGAGGTTAAAGGCAACTACATGAAATTACAGGCAGACCCTACCAGAGAGATCACAGCTACTATTAAATCGGTCACTGATGATGCTCTATGTGAGGGCTTCATCACAAAACCCGAATATGAGTATCTCAATATTAGTCACCCCAGATTACCTACTATTTACACACTAACTAAGGTGCATAAAAAGGCTAGACAAGCCACCAGGACGACCTATCATATCAGGGTGTGGGTCAGTCCTTGAGCCCCTATGCAAATTCATGTGCATTAACATCCACAAAAAGAGAAAAAAAAAGAACTGGTTCTTAGCATCAATGAAGTTGGATATTGTCTGTAAATACAGATATTTGGGGGTCATCATAGACGACAAGGGCAATTTCAAGACACAATATGACGCCACAAAAAAGAAAGGTCTAATGACTGCGGTAGCTTTCAGAAACGTAAAAAATAAAATCACCGGCCCAAGCCTCCTTCCTCTTATAAAGGTGATCCAAGCAAAACTAATCCCAGCGATCACTTACGGCAGAGCGGCTATGAGAGGGAGAGATGCTGCTACAGTTGATGGCACTGTAGCAAGAGCACTGCGCATGATCTTTGGCATGCCAAGTTGCACATCTCCCACACAGATGAGACTTGAATTTGGGCTCCAAAGAGAGAGCTGGCACGCAAAGGATCATATATAAAAAGCTGGCACAAAATAAGCAGGGGAGAATCGAATACGCTAAATGCTCTCCTGTGGAAGGAGCTAAAAACCAAAGAAATTTGTCCTGCAAGGCACTATTTGGAGACTGCCATCAACCAACTGGGGCTACGACAGCTATGGGAACTCCCAGGGGCCCCGGCAGGCTTCAAAAAAGCAGTAAACAGGACTATCAGTAAAGAATCACTCTTGCAGGACAAAGCGTCCCTAGCTGAGCGTGCACACAATACAATCCTACATTAAATCCTTGCCTCAAGGATACCTCCAGACTGGCTTCTCAAAAAAAACCAAAAGAGACATTTTTGAAGTTGCGCCTAGGACTGCTACCCTCGGCAAATCATCTACAACCCTTGGTTACGGGCCCAGACACCAGTAAAGTGTCGTCTTTGCGGCGCAGGTGAAGAAAACATAGTGCATCTGATAACCATCTGCAGGGAACTATTACAAGATAGACGGGTCCTTCTTAGACCGCTCTTTAACACAAAACTGATTCGGACTTGCAGGCAAGCTGTGCTGGCATGCTTTAGTGGCAATGATATCCAATTGAGCTGCCGGATGGCCAAATTCTTAGCAGCGACCGAAGCTCGACTTAAAACCAAATAGAACCTCACGGAGATAAGAGTACGGATGCAGAGGAGAACACACTCTCATGACCTATTTAAAGAAAAGCTCCTGAATATCCCAGCGAAGAAAAAGGAAGAACAGCCTTGGCATTTTTTTTTTTTGCACAATCTTAAATCATGCCTTGGTAACCTTGCATATTTAGATTTGGCGAACTGATCTCAAGACCAGAACAGCCTCATATGTGCACTGAGCAACGAAATCGTTCCAACGGCCCCCTGGTCGCCTTCTTAAGGCTTTTAATAATCCGTACGAATGGTACTCTATTCCCTTCCAAACATCCTGTGTAGCAGAAAGGGCTCTGACAAGGGAAATTCTGGGCTAGCCTTTATGTTCATCTGAGGCTCAGAAATTATTAACCGCATGTTTTATAGTTTTTATCTTGTATTCTGAACAAATAGCTTTTTTAGCGTTGAACTATTAGTGTAATTTGTTGTCCTCTCTTTTTTATCTTGAAACTGTGTAAAATTCGAAATTGTTTGCAATGGTTTTAATTAACTATACAATAAAGTTACTTACTCACATACTATGCAAATTCATTGATTTTTTTCATTAAACCCATTGCGGAAGGTAAAGTGGCATACCTTAGGGACACCATGCAAGCCATACAGTTGGTGGATGGAACCTTCTTTAACAACCATGAAGAACTTTTGGTGACCATGGCTATAACATCCCTTTACACCAACATCCAGGGGGCAGCCCTGGAGGTTATGGAGAGAATACTGGATGATTGACCTAGACCTAGACCCCACCAAGTTCCCGCCAGTTTCATAACACACCTCTTGGAGATTGCTATGAAAAAGAATGTATTTTATTTCGAGGGGGGCTACTATGTCCAGACCAAATGTGTAGCCATTGGTGCAAGTTTTGCCCCAGATTTGGCTATAAAATGTATGGATTCATACGAACATGACTATGTATTGAACCAATGTAACCCATATAGGGAGTGTATCAAACTTTGGCGTCGTTATATTGATGCCGTCCTGTTGATTTGGAATGGGACTGAACAACATATGAATAGTTTCCACACATGGCTGAACAGTAGGACTGAGGATATTCAGTTTTCATTAGAATTTAGCAACAACACCATTAACTTTCTTGATATAAGTATAAAGGCTGAAGAAGGTGAATTGCACACAACCTCGTATAGGAAGCCCAGTGAAAGAAACACGTTATTGCATATTCCAGCCACCATCCGAGCAACCTCAGGGATAACCTCCCATATGGGCAGTTCCTGAGGATGCGTAGTAATTGTAGCCGAAAGACTGACTTCTTTGAGGAATCAGCCACATTAATGGAAGGGCTCATTGATAGGGGTTACCCTAGGAGATTACTCAAAAAAGCATGCAAGAGTGCGTGGTTCTGCCACAGAGAGCACCTCCTGGAACCCAAAATAGATGAGTCAAAAACAAATGAGAGAATGACGTGTCACCACCTTCAATTCTTGGAGCACCGACATCAAGAAAATTATCAATAGCCATTGGCATTTAGTAGCTGATGAGATTGGTGTTGTTGAACCCCCTATGCATGCATTCAGAAAAGGAAGGAGTGTCAGGGAGTATGTGGTCCAATCATTACTCCCAAAAACTACCACAGACAGGCAGACAACACTATGGAACATACCACCAGTGCTTGGTCACTAAGTGCGGCTCATGTAAAGCATGCCCTAAGATCTAGGATCTCAAACAATGTACCTACAATGACCACACACACACACCATGCAACACACAAATTGTAATTCAATGGGCGTCATTTACGCCATCCTGTGTCCATGTGGTTTTATGTATGTGGGACAAACGGTTCAGAAAGTAAAAACTCGTATCCTACAACATTGCAGTAGGATACGCTGTAAAACCCAGGGGGCATCTTTAGTGGAACATTTTGAGAGGTTCGGACACCCCCAAGGAAAGTCTGAGATGGTGGGTGATTGAAAAAGTCACTATGAACCCGCGATGAGGTAATTTTGCTAGCATCCTCAGTGTTAGGGAGTGCAAATGGATGCACATCTTTAACACTGTTAATAAGGGTTTGACCAAATATGAGGAATTTTCCAGGCAGATGGCCACTTTGAATAACGGCTAGATTAGTTACACTAAGTATACTGCTATATATAAGGTGCACAGTCACCCTAAAATATTTTGTCATTTTATCATTTCTCTTAAATGTTTGGTATATTTTCATGGATGTATGACATTACAACGCATGCTTTTACATCGCATGCTTTTACAACGCGAGTTTTGCAACGCATACCATTACAACGCATATTGCTTTGGGGCGCTGGATAGTGAATAGTTTAATTTACTGTTCCAACTCCAGTCCCCGTGGATAGTAGGGAAGGTGTTGGATAGTAAATTAAATCTATTCCCTATCCTAGAGCGCCCCCCAGCGCAATGCGTTGTAATGGTTTGCGTTGTAAATACCGCGTTGTAAAGGCACTACGTTGTAAAAGTTGCGTTGTAAGTGTTGTTCACCTATTTTCATCTCTGTAAATAATCTTATTGCACTTCTTCGTAAATAACTGGCACCCATGTAAATAATATCTGTAATGTATGCTGGCTGCTTATATGTAAATGTTGTGTGTTTTTCACTACTTTTGCGCCATCGTGATACGATTTTCTGACACCTACTGACAGTAGATCCATCACTGTATATACCCTGATGCACTGCGCCGCCATGTAACTATTTGATACTGACTAGCTGTATAATTATCTAGATGCACTGTGTCGCTGTACGCACAGAATGCGGGAACCTCATCTTTGCCAATGATAACAGCATCAGTGGAATTGCACTTCTTTTAATTATCATGCATGAAATTATGCTCTATGTATCATGCTAGCAGCCTATATGTAATTACTGTCTGTTAGACCTGGCATCTTTGGCGTGGTTTCCCCCTAGCTTTTTGCCTCTACCTCCCGTATTTTTCATGTGGGAGGAGTGTGGGGTAACTTATAAGTTCACCACTCCTTACCACCCTCAAGGAAATGGGTTGGTTGAAAGGTTCAACCGCACCCTGAAAGGTATGATTATGGGCTTAGCGGAGCCCATGAGAAGGAAGTGGGACGTCTTTCTACCATGCCTGTTGTTTGCCTACAGGGAGGTGCCTCAGAAGTCCTTAGGGTTCAGTCCCTTTGGACTCCTGTATTGCCACCCTGTTAGAGGACCTCTCACACTGGTGAAGGAGGCAAGGGCGTAACACAGGCCCACGCAGCCCCCGCAGTGCGGGGGCGGCCCCTGCGGGGGCCCTGCGTTCCAGGGGCCCCCTTCACGGCCGCACTGCCAGTAAGCACTTTACATTGGGCTGGCTTACATTACACTCGCCTCCCCATAGTACGTAGCTACCTCTCTGCGTCCGAGGCCTCTTTTATAAATTAAATGGTGCGCGTCGCGCATGTCTCTGGTGCGTCTGCGCGGTCTTCACCCTTTCAGGGTGAGATTGGTAGGACGTCATGCGCATCGCGCAAGAAAAAAACGTCATGGGCATCGCACAATTAAAAGTGCGCGTGAGGAGGTGAACCCGAGACTACTGACAGGGACTGTGCGGCCGTCGGCCATAATTAAATGATTGCTAGCCCCGACTAGCCTTGCCCTGTCTTCTGCCACCTGTTTCCGCCTGCCACTGTAGCTGCAGGCCAGGGCATCAGGTGAGTGTCGGAGGAGTCTCAGCAGTGTTTGCAACAACAACGAAGTGGTTTCTTTATCAGATATATATTTGTATTACTTACCCAGGAGCCAGTAATATACTCTTTTTACTGATTGTCTTCGAAACCGAAACACACACTGTGTTGGTGTTCAAGGCCAGACCAAAACATGTTTAACTGGGTCAGGAATCTCATTAAGCACACGATGTGTTGTTGGAATGAGGGAGGAAACTGGGTTCTGAAATAATGAGTCAGATTGCTTGTTTCCCGAGTTATGTTATAAGAGTAAGAGTTTCGAAGTTGAAGTATTGATGAAATTTCGGAATACAGAGAGGCTAGTTGCGCATAATTATGTTAAAATAATTGAAGATAGTCTACACAAAATATAAGGATTTCACCAAGGTTTTTTGAGAAAAGTGTTTGCTCATTTATTTATTTGTCTAATATCGTTCGCATCTTGTACAGTAATGAAAACGTGAGGGTCTGGCAGACAACAGGTGTTTTGTTCCTTCGCAGAGTACATGCCTGGGTCTTTTTAAAACCTCATGGAAATATCGTCTTAACTTAGGTATTGTGGGTTCTGTCATTCTTACCTTATATCTTTGATAATTAAGATGAGGTTCTGTGGTTAGGTCAACAACACTTGGATATTAATGATGGTGAGTCCCACAGTTTGACCAGCGTCACCTGAAATAATGATGTAGTCCCGTCCATCCATAGAGAGCAAGTAGCGTTGGGTCAGGACAACGTGCATCAAGCTATCCTGGATGGGGGGCATGAATATTGCCATCCTTATGATAAACAAGCAATATGCAGTTTCGATGCTACCAAAAATGAAAGGCCACAGGCCTGTGCACCACGAGGAGTGATATGTGAAATTTTCTGAAATTTTATCGGGTGTGTTTACGCTTACTAACCCTTACGATACAAAACCCTATAATGATGGGAAGGCACAGTGCCCGAACTCCAACCACATAATTTTGATCTCCCTGGTGGTAATTCCTCAATTCTGTAGGAAAAAGTGGGAAGGCAGCACATTATCCTATCTGGCCACCGTGACAGTGCTTAATTTGAGCAGGTGGTTTACAGTCCTCAGCACCGGCACTTAATCATGAATACCGGCGCTTTTCATAAGCACCACTTGAAGACACAATAATTTACGGGTATATTAAGTGATTTGCCCAAAATTACAGGATGTTAAGCTGACGTTGAGACTCAAACCTGTTTCCTCAGCTATGAAGTCGACAGCTCTGGCTAATAGACCACATCCTCTCCCCACTTTCATGGTTAGTAGTTGGTTTTGTTTTAGGCAGCGCAAACAGGATAAATGGCCTGGTGCAAGCTGACTCCTGACGAGAGCCCCGGCACTTATGTTTTTTTACAAATTAACCACTGCACTGTGAATATCCAGCTCTTTAAACGACTCCCTAAGACCTGGCTCTACGGGTCTGCTTTCTAGCTCCCCTTGTTAGTTTGGGAACAGATTTTACTGCCAAGCCCCAGGACGCTCACTGAGTAGCTGCTGCGCTATAGAAATCTCAATATAATAATAATAATAATTTATTGTGGCTATTAAGTGGGAGTTCAAGCAGTTGTCCTAGTGAGTCCCTAGCAGATGTTCTACCTCATGAGTAGGAGTCCCTAGTGCTTACTGTGGAAGTGGTGATTTGGAATGTGAATTGCTTGTTAACTTTGACCCTTATTAATATCCACAAACCTAAAAGATAACTCTAATTTTCTGCCATTAGGCATGGCACGATCAATATGACTGGCCTCTATGTGTGCACTAAAGTCCAGGTTTATTAGGCATATGTAATTAATGAAACAATTGTTAATTTAGGCATGGAAAGCTGATTTAAAAACATTTTTTTCTCAGGCAGGTTTTTTGAGAAACCTGGTCTATTGCCAAAAAATGCCTGAATCAACAGAAAATATTTCCAACCGCGTTCTGCATCCACCCAGTAGGAAAAAAGGATTTCTCTTTTATTTTCATCAAAAGGAAAGTTTATTAAAATGACAACATACGTCTTCCAATATAAATTACTAGGTTTATCAATCCAGACTGCATTGTTTATTGTTCAGCTATAAGGTGCCGCAAGTTCTGTCATCAGTGTTAAGTCTACTCTAGTTAACAATTAAAAGGTACATTTGAGACTTGCATACATTGTCGAAAATTATTCTGTCACGAGAAGACTGTAACAGATATGCAATTTCTCGTCACAAAATCTGTAATAAAGTGAAAAGGTGGTACTTTTATTCATGGAGGCAGAGGCTGTGGGAGTCCTCTTGCACTTTGAACAGGGCTTGCTCGGTGATGGCCAGTTGAAACATGTCAGTAATCCAAGATTCCGTTTTCAAACTGGAAGTGCAGTTCCAGTTTTGTAATACTGCTTTTTTTTCCCGCATTAGGCTCCTTCCTTTTTTAGGTCGGTCAGATTCGGGCCATCCTGGGACACCACTGGAGAGAATTCTGGGCAGTTAGTTGCATCTCCAGTGGTTTGTATAGTTTTCTTGGATCCATTAACACCTCATTAAAGTTTGCTTTGGATAATAAACTGTTTGAATATTAATGCTCGCTATGCAAAACGACGACGGCTATTTGTGCTTAACAGGTGAAGGTACGGCATAGATAGATAACTTTTCAATTCCTGTCTGCATTACTTCTGTATTTGAAGAATGTAATTTGTTATCAATTCATGAATTATGGAGGCCAAGTGAAGGGTTTGAGGAGAGTTGGGTAGCAGCTCAAGTTAATATAATTCAGATTGTGGTGATTTTTTTGAATTTGTCATATTAGGTTAAAATGTTGTAAGACATTGTTCGAGTAGATTGTAGAGAATACAGATGTTTTTATTCCTTCCCTTCAATTAGTTGCCCAATACTGATCTAATGAAGAGCACAACATCTGCTTTGATGCTTTGATTATATAACAAAAACAAATGCCAGAACTGATACAACAAATTAAACATAAATTTCACTCAAAAAGGAAGAAATCTTATTTCAGCCCGAGATATTGCTAATCAATAGCGATTTATTCATTCAATTTTTGGTGATTATTTTTACGAAAATTTTTACATTTTATATACAAACACTACACCATTATTACATGTAATAAGAATCATTCACACTTATCAAACATATCACAGTCGTTCAAAATCAAACATCCATTCATACATAAATCTGACAAATCCGGACTTTACGGAAAAGCCAGAGGGGGGAAATAAGTGGAGGGAGGGGGAATGAACACAAAGGTTGCTCAGAAATTTCAGCATGTATGGTATGGTATAATATACATATGTACACTTGGAATTTAATCACAATCGATTAGATTTAGTCAAACGCAATACGTCCAAAAGAATAAGACACAGCATTTATCGGCATTCGACTTTAGTAAGAGCAACACTTTGTACAGAGGCCTACGCGTTTCGAGTCCCAGCCAGAAGTTAGAAAGGGAGGACTCTCATCAGGGCCAATGAAGTATCCAAATGGTCTACGAAGCCACTTGACGGGTGTAGAGGAGCGAACAGTCACTTTTAATGATGCACAGCGAGTGGGGACTTTATCTTTGGACGGGCGCTTTTGGGGGGTCACACTCACTGAGTTGGACTTCTGGAATTCCGGGGGAATCCAAGGATCCAGGACAGTCAGGAAGTCTAATTCTAGGCGTTATAAAATCTGCACGAAGGGGAAAGCTTCACTCAATTAAAGAGCGTGGCGAGTGGACTGGAAGCGGAGACATCATCCAAGTAGGTAACTCCTAGTGAAACCTTTTCGCCAGCAACCCGTGTTGGCGTCTACGAAGCACTACTCCTTAGCGCATGCGCCAGATAGCAGCCTGCTTTGATGGCTGAAGTCATTATAGGCATTTTTCTTTGACTCGTTACTTTCTCTATGAGCACCCATCGGGGAGCGTGTGACACATTTTTCAGAATCCCCTGCTGAGTTTGTGATAGTTTGGATGATTAGTGGCACTTTTTACAATTTCAATGTGAAGTTAACTGTTAAGCATTATTTGTAAGACTATAGCTTACATTAAATTACCCACTGCATCATTGAGCTCTACAGCCTATTTATGAGCCCCTCTTTTTATGAGTGTTATTCCAACCCTGACGAGTAGTGGAACAACAAAGGCCTTCTCGGCCTGCACAGCGGGGGGGGAGCTCCAGGGGGGCCCCCTCAAGTTTCGTTACGCCACTGGAAGGAGGGGTGTGAGAAATTCCGTGGGAAAACCCCCCAGGATGTGTTCAGCTATGTGCTGGCCTTACGCAACCAGACAACGCTTCAGGAAGCTCGTTCAGGAGAACCTAGAAGCTAGCCAGGAAGAAATAAAAAGATGGTACGACCAGAATACCACTCTGGTTGAATTTCAACCAGGCCAGAAAGTGTGGGTGATGGCGCAAGTAGAGCCTTGTGCGCTCCAAGAAAAGTGGACTGGGCCATATGTGGTGGGGGAGCACAAGAGCGAAGTAACTTACCTGGTTAACTTGAAGACTCCCAGGCAGCCCCTGAGAGTCTTGCATGTGAACCTCCTCAAATCCCACTTTGAGAGGTCTGAAGTGACCATGCTCATGGCTACAGAGGCTGGAAGGGAAGAGGATAGTGATCCTCTCCCTGCCCTCCTGGCAGCCAAGGAGCAAGACGGGTCAGTGGATGGTGTGGTCCTCTCGCCCACTCTGACCCCAGAACAGCAGAGGGACTGTCGCCAGGTGTTGGGTCAGTTTGCCTCCCTGACCCCAGGTGTCACCAATTGGTGCATATCCATGATGTGGACACTGGAGATAGTCTGCCTGTGAAACAGAAATTTTACAGGGTAGCTGACAAGGTCAGGGTCAGCATCAAGGAAGAGGTTTCCAAGATGTTGGTGCTAGGGGTAATTGAGCCCTCCAGCAGCCCCTGGGCTAGCCCAGTGGTCTTAGTGCAAAAAGCTGCTGCGTCCGGTGCCACTCCAGAACTCCGGTTTTGTGTGGACTATCGTGGGCTCAATGCGGTCACGAAGACTGATGCACACCCCATCCCCAGAGCTGATGAGCTTGTGGATCGGTTGGGAGCTGCCCAGTACCTCAGTACGTTTGATTTAACTTCTGGGTACTGCCAGATTGCCTTAACTGAAGGGGCCAAAGAGAGGTCTGCATTCTCAACACCAGAGGGGCACTTCCAGTTCCGAGTTATGCCCTTTGGTTTGAAGAATGCCCCAGCTACATTCCAGAGACTGGTTAACCAGGTATTGTCCGGGCTGGAGGAATTCAGCGCTGCATACCTGGATGACATTGCTGTGTTCAGCTCCATGTGGGAAGAACACTTGCAACACCTTTGTGAAGTGTTGAAGGCTCTGCAAAGGGCAGGCCTCACTATCAAGGCCAGCAAGTGCCAGATAGGGCAGGGATCTGTGGTGTACTGGGACACAGGTAGGGAGCGGCCAGGTGGCGCCCCTACAGGTGAAGATTGATACCATTCTGGCTTGGGAGCCCCCCAAGACCCAGACAGAGGTGAGAGCCTTTTTATGTCTCACCGGGTATTACAGACGGTTTGTCAAGGGATATGGCACCATTGTGGCCCCCATGACAGAGCTGACTTCCAAGAAGGAGCCCAGGAAAGTGAATTGGACCGAAGCCTACCAAACTGCTTTTGATGCTCTGAAGACTGCCATGTGCACAGCACCGGTGCTCTAGGCACCTGACTTCTCCAGTGAGTTCATAGTGCAGAAAAACGCTTCAGAGCATAGTGTGGGAGCAGTACTCTCACAGATCAACGACGAGGGCTGGGGCCAACCTGTAGCTTTCATTAGTAGGAGGCTACTCCCCAGGGAACACAGGTGGAGTGCAATTGAAAGGGAAGCATTTGCTGTGGTCTGGGCTCTGAAGAAGCTGAGGCCCTACCTGTTTGGGACTCACTTCCGTGTTCAGACAGACCACAGGCCCCTCAGATGGTTAATGCAGATGAGGGGGGAGAACCCAAAACTGTTGAGGTGGTCCATCTCCCTACAGGGAATGGACTTCACGGTGGAACACCGCCCTGGCACAGAACACGCCAATGCTTATGGTCTGTCCAGGTTTTTCCGCCTTAGTGCAGAGAACTCCCAAGAGGGTGGGTAGTTCTCCCCACTTTCATCTGGAGGGGACACGTGTTAGACCTGGCATCTTTGGTGTGGTTTCCCCCTATCTTTTTGCCTCTACCTCCTGTATTTTTGATGTTGTGCTGGATTTCGTTTTTGCTGGTTTAGATACTTTGGGCACTTTGCCACTGATGTTCAGTGTCAAAGTGCAAGTGCTCCCTGTGTAAATTGTTATTGTGATTGGTTATACATGATTGGCATATTTGGGTCACCAAGAAGTCCCTAGTAAAGTGCACTGAGTGTGCCAGGGCTGGTGATAACAAATGCTACTAGTGGGCCTGCAGCACTGATTGTGCCACCCACATGAGTAGCCCTAGCATGGTGTCTCAGGCCTGCCACCGCAGTGCCTGTGTGCAGCCTGTGAACTGCCACGTCCTCCTGGTCAGTGTCCCCACTGACCAGGCCTAACCCTTCCCTTTCTGTACACATTGGTCACCCCTATGGAAGGCCCAAGGTACCCCCTTGGGCAGGGTGCAGTGCATGTGAAAGGTAGAGCATGTACTAGTGCAGTTAACATTCTCTGGTAGTGAATTACACCCATTTTCGTTTTTCACTATTGTAAGGCTATCTTGCCCCATAGCCACCGGTATGCGAAGGAGGCACTCGGGTCCAGAGCAGGCTCTGCCCAGCAGTACTGGCCAAGCCCATGCCACCTCTCAACCTTGAGGTCCCAATTAGCTAAAACTAGTGTGTTCTTGAGATGGGAATCCCCCTCTCACACATAGATAAACACCTTAGGGCGTGTAGACACATAGTCTGAACTACACTCCACTAGTTTAACTGCACTCACCTTTTAACTTAGGTCCTGAAGAAAGCCAGCATATTTATAAGGCACTGGCTGAAACATGTTGACCCACCGGATGATGGAGGTCGTAACTCGCCTCTAACGTCCAACAGCCTTATTTTTAACCGCTGCCGGAGGCCCAGGTATTAAAGTCTAATTTACCCTCGGGTACTGGGACCCCCGCCTAGCCGTTTTAAATCTCACTTTCATAACACCCTTCACTGTACACTCAGCAACATACCTGCTCCGCTGTAATCAGGCGTCGAAGCACACCCGGGACACGCTAGGTGTCACTGGGTGGGCCCGATGATGAAGCATGCCACCAACTAGGTTGGTGGGTGAGGGCTTTCTGAACACACTCACCAGGTGTTCCCATCCCGTGACGAAACATACTTGAGTCTTTTTTATTAAATCACGAGCTAGTCTCCTTTTGATTAAAAATACCAGCATATCTTCCCATAGGAGCAAGATAGGACATAAAAGTCTGGTATCCCTGAACTCAGAATTTAATAACACATCTTTTAGGAAAGGTTGTTTTTAAATCCTGTGTTTGAGAACAGCACTTTTAGAAAGTTGCTGTTCTCTTGTCTGACCTTTCTGTGTGCCTTGGCCTGTTTGTGAATCGACTGTCTGGTTTGATAGTGACAGAGGCTGGGAGCCCCCAGGAAGCTGGCTGAGTCAGCCCTAGGCTGAATGACTGCATCTGCATCTTGAGTGGTGGGAGGGGATAGCACCTGGGCCTGAATGGGGCTGTGCCTGCCTCCCACAATGCTGACTCCACCTCCTGCTGGGCGGCTGACGACCCTGCCCCTCTCCCTGAAAGGAAAAGAGAGGCCAGGAAAACAAAGTGCTCAAGGAACACCCCGAAATGGTTCAGACCGGGCTCAGAGCCCTCCTGCACAAAGGGATCAAAGACTTTTAGGGGTATAAGTACAGGACCTCTGACTACAGAAAATTAGATCATCCTGGAATCAAGAAGGAACCTCTGCCAAGGCGAAAGCTGCAACTGAAGAAGGAGGACTGTCCTGCTGTTGCTGTGCTGGACTGACCTGCTGTTGCTTTGCTGCCAAGGAGAGGGTAAGGACTTTGCTTTTTGCTGTGTCCCCTTGCTTGAAGGAATCTCCAAGGGCCTGAGAAGAGCTGGCTCCCTGTTAAGAAGTCTCAGGAACAAAAGGACTTCACCCCCAGCTTCCCTGAACTCTGCTAAGAGAGTTCTTTATTTCCCAGAGTGATTGGGCCAGTTGTGGTGCCTCTGGAAGTTGTAACTGTGTTGGGAAGCTGGAAACCAAGATTTTAAAGACTTTCTGCAAGTTTTGTCGCATCGCTCGCTTGCGGAGCGGATCCCCCGTCAGTGCAAGGAAATTCCCACCGCTACGAAGGTCGAGATTGTCGCAGCACCTGTTGCCGCTGCCAGAGCCGTTGCATCCTTCGTTTGCGGGACGCACCAGAACGGTGCGGGAAGAGTATCATAGCTGCGAGTATCGTCGCAAAGCCTGTCGTCACTGGGTGAGATCGTCGCAACGCCTGCTTGTGCACTGCATCACGTCGCTGCGAGCATCGTCACAGAGCCATAGCATCGAGGAGCTGCGAGAGGAGGATCGCCACTGGACCGCGCATCGTCGCCCCAGAGATCGTTGCAGCCCCAAAGATCATCGCATTGTGCCTTTGCGAGCTTTTTCACTACAGAACCTCCTCACCGGAATCCATACAAGGTATCGCATCCCTCCCCGTAAAGACCGGAGTCACCGCAACACGCCCGCTACATCGAGCGGGGTTGTCACATCTCAGGAATGACTCATCGGTTGTTTTCGACCGCACCAGCTTCTGTTTTAGAACTTTGTCGCATCCAAATGTACTGTTGGCTAAATGTGACGCAACTGTGGATTATTTTATCGCAACTTTAAGAACTCTTTTGCAACCATAGTCTTGAACTGTGTATGTTGGATTTTTGTCGTTTTGGTCTTGTGTAGTTTAGATTAAATACCTTTATTTTTCTAAACTGTTGTGGAGTCAGTTTGTGGTGTTTTCACTGTGTTACTGTGTGTGTTGGTACAAATACTTTACACATTGCCTTTGATAAGCCTCAACTGCTCGTGCCAAGCTACCAAGGGGGTGAGCAGGGGTTATCTCCGAGGGTTTCCTCCTTACCCTGACAAGAAGCAAGGGTCCCTATTTGGACAGTGGTACCTACCTCTGCCAACTAGAGACCCCCAGTTCTAACACTGTCTGTAGGATTTGTTTTGCCCCATTAAAATTAACCTGACATCACTGCAACTATCCATATGCATTGTTTTCTCGGTGTGTACCATTTGTAGGTTTCTTAAATATATTTCAAATCCATGTCATGTATAAATGTACCGCACTATAGTATGATGCTTCACTAGGTGTCGTCTCGATCTTCAGCACTTCATTATTTTCTAATATATCTAGCACAGTCATCATCAAGCTGACAAGTAGTCTATTTTCAGTTTCAACTGTGAAAGGGTGACCCGTTACGTCGGGACTGTAAACTCCACATGTGTGCATGCCGCGCTCTACCCCTCAACCCCTTTAAATACACACACATTCGGCACGGAGGCTGTCACTTTGACGGAGCCCCAGAGTACGCTGTGCGCCTGGGATCATGCAGGTATGTTGACGCGTGGATTGGTTTCACATTACATCGCCCTTTTTTGGGCCCATGTGAACATCGCCCGGACGGTCCTGTCCATCTATGGTTGTTCACAGGAAGCAGTAAATTAGCACATTCAGAAGCCAAATATGAACCTTTTCCAATCTGACACATGTGAAGTGGGTGAGTGTTGTGTGAGCTCACACGTGATAGTTCTTTGTCCTCCTTCCCCTATGATCTTCAGTATCACTGGTAATGGTATTTTCATGTTTAACGTTTTTAGTTCTAACAAGGAGCCATTCCCCTTACGGACGTCTTCATTACGGCCTTTTGAAATTCCTTTGAGACAAAGTCATGTCCATGGCACACCGCTCATGGGTGAGTGCGTTCTCTCGATGGAACTTAATGTTCCTTGAATGTCCAACCAAAGTGGGCATTATGCCTTATGTATTCTCTATTTCGTTTCAGGTTGCCCACTAATCTGCTGGGGGCTCTCCTTAATACTACTTAGGTTAGTACTTTTTGCACGAAATAGCCAGTGTTACCACATAGGTGTGGATTTGGATTTAAATGTATGGTTACTCTTTAGGTCCCCTACCCTGCCCCTGTCCTGAGGAAGACCCGTAGCTGAGGAGTACAACTACCCCCGCCGTGTCAGGGTCGAAACATCGACGAAAAACCACCCTACCTTGGGGCCTGCACCCTCCTGTCCCCGTCCCCTCCCTTTTGAAAAAAGCCTCACAGTTGATGACATCACTGTGTTGTGATGAAATAATGACTATGTACCAAATGACGTCAGGGGCAGGCTCCCTCCATGGCTATGGATTATTATCCTTGGCACAATAAATAAGTTGAAATTATCTTCTTTCTACCCTTTTTTCTCTTATGTCACCTGCACGAGCACCGCCCTTTGCACTGCTTTCCAAACACCACTGGCTAGTAACCAAAGATACTCCGCCTCTAATTATTTTATGCAATTGAAAAACTAAAAATAAAAACTGCCATTATATGATATACTGGCTTGAAAGTCACTGGCGGCTACTACTTAATGTTTATGAATGCATTAGGCCTATTTCTCTTTCTTTTTTTGCAGTTCATAACCGCACATGATAATTGTATGCAATGTCTTCATTTATTGATGATTGTAAATATTTGTCTAGGACCATTTGTTTCCTATACCAATCGCTACCCAGGTCCTATTGACTATTTGGGTCACCCCATTATTATTAATGTTCCATTTTGTCTGGCACTCGAAGATGGACAGGGTAAAAAGGTCAGTCATGCAGAAGGAGCACCACAAGGGGGGGAGGCAGTCCCCGATATCTCAACAATCCTCAGGGCCTTTTTTGTGTGTGGCTGCAACCGAATAACCCTGTCAAATGTGAACAAGGACCACTCCGCCTACAAGGGGGTTACGCTTTTTCCTCCTGCCGGTGTGGAGACGGCTGGGATGGGATAAGTGGGAAAACGCTGTGACTTTCAACTGGGACCTCGCATGGTACTACAGGGAGGTAGAAAAGATTGTGGAGCAATTTGGGCTGAACTGTGTTACTCCTAGCCTTTGGAAGCCCATGACAATCCACAAACTGATCAGGACCAGGCACACCACTGTACCAGTGAGCGACCTGCCACCAGCAATGGCATCGCACATGTGGGGTAATGTACCCTCCCTAACTCTGACCAACCGTCACAAAGACATTGCATGGATGACCGTGAAGGTGCGCCTGCTAGTGAGGTCATTCATGCACAGCAGAGGCCTGTGCCCGCATAGGAACTGCCCAAGGGGATAACCCGCAGATGTATCTGCACACCATCTTTTCTGGGCCTGCCCCTATGCCCAGAGACTACGGGCTGCCTTACAACAAGAACTGGTAGCCCTCATCCCCTACAAGAGCATTAAGGACCAGTCCATGCTGTATGGGTTGTTTCCAGGGACACACACAGAGGAAGCTATCCAGAGACTCCTCTGTTGTATGAAGGGCATTCTTCTGTATGCCAGGACCCGCCTGGTGACCAATGGAGAGGTAGTAAACAGAGAAGGGTGCTGCAGGATGGTGCTCAGCCTGCTAAGATACTATGCAGCCATGAACAAGAAGGAAAGTGAGAAAGAGGAAGAACTGTAACAAAACCCTCCTTCCCCACTGTACTCTTTAAAGTGGCGGCCACATTAAAACCATAAACGCTATTTGCAATATTTCTGAACCCCAAAAGGATGGAATGTAAATGTTAAAATACATTGATTGAAAAGTTTAAAGTGGACTGCCTTCCCTAAGGGGAGAGGTACCACTTCCTTATAAACCATGTATAGCAACTTTTAAGCACTTAATAAAAGTTTTTTTGTGGAGATAGAGAGATTTCAGTTTGGAAACAAACAAACAAGAAGAGAACAAAGACTCCAAGTGGTGGGAGGAAATAGAAAAATAAAAAAGTAGACACGCTCAAATAAGAAAAAAGCAGAGCTATGAATGGAGATAGCATGAACACAATGTTGAGAAATAGCAGGAAAAATACTAGTGTAACCAATGAATTGGTGATCGTTAATTTATCTGACCGCTGGCTAAATTTGCAAGAACATAATGTTTAGAGTAAGTTGGGTTTCACCCCTCACAGTTAGAGTCTCCAGTTGATATTTTTTTGTATTCGTACAAATTTACTCGACTGTTGAAATGAAAAGAACATTTCAATGCCAACCCTATGCGGACTGTTCCATTAATACAACACGTACAGTGCCCCAAACAAACGGTGTCTGACCTGTATGATTTACAACTTTCGTTATCCTCATCTAATGAGGAACCAATGAATATTGACACACAACATGATGGTTTGGATAGAGTTGAAAATGTCAATACCGATAGCGGCCATAAACAACTATCCAGTTTCAGGCCTTCTGCCACACATCATAACATCAATATATTCAGGGGAAGTAACTAAGGATTTATATGAACACTTTGAGAAACCTAGGAACAGACTAAGTAGGAATTACAATTTACCTCAAGTGGAAAGGACTGCACTCATCAACTTTGTAACATCAACTTACAATCATCATAATTCCTGGCAAAAAAACTCCAGCTCTCCAGTTCCAGTCAGAACTTAAGAAGCTCCAATACTATATTACTGCAACCTCCTAAATTCGACAAAAAAAGAACTTACAACCGCTCCTTCTCTGGGAATGGCTCCAGGAATTTGGAATGCCCTTCCGACAGAGATCAGAGCCAACCCCTTGACTGCTTCATTTAAAAAAACAAGTCAAGTGGCTACTTTTGGATGAACTTCATCAGCAATAGCCTCTATGACATTTGCTAGTCACTTCTTTCTCTTGCTTGACAATCGTTGTATATTGTGCTTCGAAATTTATTTTGTTGTCTTTTTGACTTAGCGCTCTGCTAAAACTTCACGGACCCTTCCTGTAGGGCTGTTACCTGTTCATCACTTGCTACTTCATCTTCCCACTGCACCACCATTTACTTTTATATTTCAGGTAACTCTTTTGTCTCCCTACTGTATTGTACTCATGCTGTTTTCTCATTTCAATGTTAGTTATTTTGTACGGCGCTCTGATACTAGTCTGGGTCTTGTTCGCGCGTGTTAAAACTTTTCAAATAAATAAATCTCACCCTCGAGAAACAGGAGTATGAAAACCAATTAGAGAGGCATGTATTTCTATTGCATCATATTTCCTTCTGTGGGGCACTTTGATACGGTATTGAGTTGTTGTTTTGTGATATACCTATCCCCTAACTGAAAGGATTAGGAAGGAAAACAAGGGAGGAGGGGCACAGAAATCCTGTATTCTACTACGCACTGACCTGCCTTCCTATCTGTATGAAAAGCAGCAGTTATTTCACATCTCCTGCTTGTAAAATACATGGAGAAAGAGAGAGAGGAAGTCTAATTTTGTTATGTGCCATAGAACTCAGTGTAGTATCACTTCTATGGCTCAGACCCTTCTTGGTTTTCCCAACACTCCCGGGTATGGTGACAGATTCTACATTAACACTTGTATGAAATGAACAGCCATACTTACCGCCAAGTTCTATTTTTCTTTTTGCCCGAGTCACCCGGGGACATCCTCCTGACAGAAGATTACACTGAATAACAAAGAAGAAGGGTGATCGTTGTGGGAAGAGGAGGAGACTCAGGATTCTTACGTTGTTATGACTTGTTTAGTTCTGAACAAAATCACACCAAGATTGAGCAACACAAAGCCTCTGAGATTCTTTTTCCTCCCATCCCTCCCACAGTTGGTGTCAGAAGTGGGATCAGAGGAAATGGAGGCGGCTGTGCAAAAATTGCCGAAAACCAAGTAAAACTGGGTAGAATCATGGAAAATTTCCTAGCTTTGGCTGAAGAGGATAGAGAAAAGCTGCATAAAACTCTGACTGAACAGAGTCAGACCCAAGAGGTTGTAATAGGCAAGCTGGCAGAAACACTCAGTCAGCAACGGAGTCATACCACCTTCCCTAAAGAAGGTAATGCAGATGTATGTGAGAGGGGAAGACCCTGATTGTTTTCTTTTCAAATTTTGAAAGGATGGCCTGAGCAGCTGCATGGCCTTTGAACAAATGGGGACAGTATCTTGGTCCACTCCTCTCTGGTGACCTACAGGCCACCTACAAGGAGATTAATCTACTTGGAACCACTTCATATGAAGAAGTGTAAAAAGGTACTCCAGAGATACTGGGGGTAGATGCAGAAAAATACCAAATCTGGCTCAGACACATCAGAGAAGGACCGCAAGAGACCCGGAGAGACCTGTGCTACCGAGTCAGACACATGGCAGACAGATGGCTGAAACCTTAGGAGTCAACCAAGGAAGAAATAATGGAAAAGGTATATTTGGAACAGTTTCTGTCATCTTTTAACCCCCCCCATACAGAAGTGGGTCCGTCAGCACACACAGATCACCCTTGAAAGAGCTGTTGAGATAGCCAGCGCTTTCAACAGAGAGCAAGAAATACAAAGAGGCCGGGAAGACACCTATTGGAAAAAACTAGGATGGTCTGTAGCAAACGTCCAAAGACATCCAACCCCAAGGAAAGCAGAGACAGTTATGGTAGTACCAGGTTCTCTTACATGCACCTGTACGAGCTCCACCATTACCCGGAACACAATGCTATAACTGTGGGGCGTTTAGTCATATCGCCCGTGTATGTCCCCAGAAAGAGGAGCCCATGGAGGTGGGGCTGACAAGAACCCTTTATTGTACACCAAAAGGACACACCTCTCCTTATCACGATCCATTGTTGTAAATGGAGACTCTAGACAAGCTTCAGTGAATACAGGTTGCTTGAAAAGTGTTATGCAACCCCTGGCAGTCCCAGGAGCAATGCCCCACTCCTCTGGATTTGTCAATATCCAACGTGTACACATAGACAGTGAGCAGTACCCCACCACAGAAGTATGTGTACAAAATGAACCATCCAGAAGACCCATTCCGCTGTGCGTGGGGTTGATCCCCAAACTAGCCAAAGCCCTTGTCCTGGGCAACAACTACCTCTACAAGAAACCTGGAAGGAAAGAGAAGAGTGGAGAAAAAGGGTTCCCTTCTCCCAGGAGCCTGACCCTGAATTTCCCCATGACAAATAGAGGAAAAGCAAAAAGCAGAAAAAGAGAAAGAAGATAGAAAGACTGAACGCAAGGTACCTTAACCCAACCTAAGGATGATAATATATAGCAGTATGACCGGGGTTTTCATGCCGCCCAAAGAGAGGATCCCACCCTAAGGGAGGCCTGGAGCAAAACCACTGAAATCGAAGATCCAGAACAAGTAGATCACCAATTCCTTATCAAGAAGGGTTTACTGTATAAAAGGGGGGGGAGGCTTGCATCCCACAATTACTTGTTCCCCAACAGTACAGGGAGAAAGTACCATTGCTGGCCCATAGGCATTTGTTGGGAGGTCACTTTGGGTGTGAGAAACCAGAAAACGCCATACTCAGAAACTTTTACTAGCCCGGGGTTTACCATCAAGTATTGTAGGGAATGCCCTATCTATCAAATAAATAGTAGGCCCTTGCCCGTTAAGTCCCGCTAAAACCCTTGCCCATCATTGAAGAGCCCTTCACAAGAGTTGGGATGGATATAATTGCCCCCTTCTCCCCTTGCGCACAGGATGTAGGTATGTCTTAATCGTTGTAGACTACACCACCCGGTTTCCTGAGGCAGTTGCCTAATGGCAACCTAATGCCATTCAGATTGCAAAAGCCATGATAAACATCTTCTCCTGGGTAGGGTTTCCCTGGGAAATTGTAACAGATGAAGGGACCCCTTTCATTTTTAAATTAATGAAACAAGCGTGCCATCATGTAAACATACAAATACACACAGCTGTTTACCATCCACGGATCGACGGATTGGTAGAGAGATACAATGCAAGCCCACTCTAATAAAAGATCTTAGCATTAAAGACCCCAAGTGAGAGGACATGCTACCTTAGCCTTATTTGCCATCCGTTGCAGACAACAAAACAGCACAGGGTATTCTCCGTTTGAACTGCTATATGGTAGCATTATGGATGATGCCTACATTCGATTATAAGCTATTGGGACAATGGCAAGGCCTCTTTCCAGTGATAGAAAGAGTAACCCCAATGACCTATCGCCTTGAAGTAGATACTGGAAAAAAGAACAGTAACACCCAGATATTTCAAATCAACCTATTGAAAAAATGGGAAGGGGCTAAACCCACTCTACTCAGCAAAGTAGATCCTCCAGTTCAATTGTATCAACAGAGCATAGATCCTGAGTTTCCGGAATTGCAAAGACAGGAATTAGGTGCACAATTGCAACCCCTCCAAGACGTATTTTCATTAACCCCTGGTAAAACCATTATTATAGAACATGCAATACAACACTGCTAGGTAAAAAGGTAAGGCTACGTCCCTATTGCATTCCAGAATCCCATAGGCAAGCAATTGAAAATGAAGTCCAACAAATGTTCAAAATGGAAATAATGTAGGCATCAATGGTGAGTGGAATTCGCCCATCATAATCGTTTCCAAACTTGATGGATCCATCAGGTTCTGTATTGACTTCACGAAAGTCATTAAGATATCTCAATGTGACTCATATCCACTTCCCTGGTGAAATGATCAAAAAACTTGGAAAAGCTTGTTACACAAGTACCTTAGACATGTGTAAGGGCTATTGGCAAGCACCCCTAAAGAAACAAGACAGAGAGAAAACCGCCTTCTCCACACCTGGGGGATTGTACCATTTTACTGTGCTCCCCTTTGGGTGACATGGGACCCATCCACTTTTCAAAGGCTGATGAATACTGTCCTTAAACACTGTGCTGCTTTTACAGCTGCTTATATAGCTGATATAGTCATTCGTAGTGCCTCATGGGAACAACACTTGTCCCATCTAAAAAGGGTTATCCAGACCCTAAAGGAGAGTTGATTAACCATAAACCCCTCTAAAAGTTGACCAGCGGCCAAATCAGTAAAATAACTGGGATACCTCTTGAGGGAGGGAGTCATAAAACCACAGGATGAAAAAGTAGCAGCCATAACAAATATCCCCTTCCCACAAACAAAGGAAGAACGTAGAGCTTTCCTAGGCGTCTTGGGATATTATCGGAGGTTTATAATCTACTTCTCTCAGATAGCGACCCCTTAACAGACCTCCTTAAAAAGGAAGCCAAAACAGAAAAAGAACTTAAGAAACCCCCCCCTTTGTCCTTGCAAGCCTTCCTTCAGCTAAAACATTCTCTTGCCTCAAAACAGTTCGGGCTGGACTGTTCCCATGAGGCACAGGATCAGACTAATTTGCATATGGCCATGTCTGAACTGGGGTGGTGGAGTGAGCTAAAGAATGGTGATGGATTTAACCCAGATCAGTTGACTGGGGGAGAGTGTTTGATTTGCTCAAACGCTCCGTCCATCATCCCCTTTGGTATCGCTTTGTTCGCCCTACGTTGGCAGGGTATGCCCAGACGTGGGTCCCTTGCTCACTCTACCACTGGATTCAAAATAGCCTGGCTGATGAAGAGTATGAATCCGAAACCGGTCCCAGGGAAGATATGGCTTGGCAGTTCGGGCTGGACTGTTCCCATGAGGCACAGGGTCAGACTGATTTGCATATGGCCATGTCTGAACTGGGGTGGGGGAGTGAGCTAAAGAATGGTGATGGATTAAACCCAGATCAGTTGACTGGGGATGAGTGTTTGATTTGCTCAAGCGCTCCGTCCATCATCCCCTTTGGTATTGCCTTGCCTCAAAACCAGTCATCCTCAGTCCTGATTATTCTACGTCTTTCATTCTAGAAACAGATGCATCAGAACATGGCTTAGGCGGTATCCTATCCCAGATAGATCCCCACGGACAGAAAAGACCCATCCTAATTATCAGTCGTAAATTGTTCCCTCCTGAAAAACGATATGCAGCGATTGAAAAGGAAGCATTAGCCATAAAAAGGGCCATCGAATCCCTCAGATAATATCTTGAAGGTCGAGCGTTTATCCTATATACGGATCATGCTCCGCTGGAGTGGCTGTCAAGAAACAAGGACATAATGATAGGATCCTGCAGTGGTTTCTTGCCTTATAACCCCTTCGGTTCACCACCTTTCATAGGAAGGGAAAAAAATCAAACTAATGCATACTATTTGTCTAGATACCAGCTGGATACATTTCTTGCTGGCAAGAAAGTTAGGGAAGGGAATGTGAGGAGGGGGAGCACACCCCAGTGGATAGCTTGCCTTACATGCCCCATTCCTGCAGCACTCTGCAGAACTCCGACGGCTTCCTTCCTGAAAATAAAGAAAACAGGGGGTCAAAAACCAAAAAGGCTCTCTCCCACCGAAAGGACAACCCCTCCTACATAAGGCCCAATGCGAAGAAGCTGGAGGTGTGGACAATGAGGAGAGACGAGTGCGTGATGCACGAGAATCCAGGAGGGGGGGTCAGGGAGACACGGAAGACACAGACAGAGGCGGACAAGAAGAAGACGGAAAGAACCCCGAAGAGGCACGGAGAAAGGAGGCCAAGCAGAAAGAAGGGAAGGACAACAAAGCAGACAAAATTCCAGGGGACTGGAGTGAAGAGTTGTGGACGCCCCCAGGGAATGCGGCTGCCCGAGGCCACGCAGTGGCCATCAGGAGGGCGGCCCCCTAGACACAGAGGGCTTCCCCCCGCCCCTCTCTAGCCCCTCTCCTCCCCGGGCAGGCCGAGTCCCGAGGGGAGCTAGGAGGAGCTGAGTGGGCACGTCCGGTGCGGCAGGCAGGGCGAGGGGTACTTAAGCCCCCCTCGCCATCTTCTCTGCCTCTTTGCGCCTGCCCGAGGCCACGCAGGGGCCATAGAGAGGGCGGGCCACTAGTCTCGGAGGGCTGTCCCGCCCCCAGCAGGATGTTCAGCTTCTCCTCCTCACTGGTTGGAGGAGGCGGCTGGCGGTGATTCTCATCCGGGGCGGCGGGGAGGGGCCTCCAGGGGTACTTAAGTTCCAGCACCCCGTTGGAGGGCCTCTTTGCCGCTCCGGACGCCGTCGCGAGTCTTCGGGACACTCTTTTGAGGTGAGCAAGGCCTTGGCCTTGGCCTATTCTCCCCCCCCCCTTTTCCTCCGCCTGCTCCCTCCTCCGGAGTCGTGAGCCTGGCGAGGCGGCCCATTAGCATGGGCTGCTGTGGGGGGGACGTCCGGTTCCCCGATGTGGTTTCTGTTTCCTCGCCCTCTTTTCGGCGGGTGGGGTTTAGCGGGCCGGCCTGTAATCCGTCGGCCCCGCCGCGTTTTTCGCGGCCGTGCTGGTAGAGTGTACCCATGCCGTGCGACCCGGAGCTTTGTCCGATCTCCGTCCTATCTCTGTCCGACATGTAATACTGATCTATCTCTCGGCTTTCCACATGGCGGCGCAGTGGCGACGCTTGCTTCCTTAAACTTCGTTGCGGTGGGGGGGGGGGGGCAACCTCGTGGTGGCGGGGCCCAGGTGCACGTTCTTAAACTATGGGTCGTTTTCCCTTAGCCCTGGCAGCCGAATATTCTCATACCTTCGCCACCCCAACCCCCCCCCCTCATCCCCCGGTTTCCGGCTTTCCCAGCGGCCATTTTGGGCGGGTGAGTTTCGGGCGGCCATTTCAGCAAATCTGTGGTCGGGCAGGCTTGGGCGCTCGCCCCTCACTTCTAACACGTGAAAGTTTATTATTGGTGCGTGTATAATTTTCTGTTTTAGTTTGCTGTTGCCTATTCATGTTTTGCAGTTTTGCCTGTCTATTTGCGAGTTCCGGTCCATGTGGGTACGGGACCCGACGAGCGCTTCAGGTTATGTGTACCAATGTTGCGGTTGCGCATAATCTGCTGCTGCATAACGATGTATTCTGGCAATTATTGTGTATGACCGGGATGTTATGTATTCTGGCAATTATTGTGTATGCCCGGGATGTTATGTTGTCGCTAACCGTTTATTGTTGCTAATCTAACCCGCTTGCTCCCAGCCCCCCCCCCCGACCGCCGCGGGCATTCTGGAATGTATGGCGATCCATCTCTGGCTTATCCGCACACAGGGGGATCGGGCTTGTGCACACAAGGGTACCGTGCTTGGGGCGAGGTGGCCGCTAACTAGTGGAGAGAATGCCCCACCCTGGCTAACGCATGGGTTTCCCACGTCCGGCTGCCGCCTGCTCCCGCGCAGTGTCAGCGGCGTATGCAATTATTTACGTTTATTATGAAAGTTTCGTTTTCCTTTAAGAACCGCTTCGGTGCGCCTTTGGTCGCCTGGGTTAGGCACTGACTTTACACATGCCATTGGTAGCGTGGTAAGTTGCCAGCCCTGCCCCACTCATTGACTGTGCGTGGGTCCAAGCTCAGGCGGGACCTCATTTTGTTCTTCAGTGTGAGGAGTGGTTTCCTCCCAGGTTGTGCACAGCGCTGTCCTAACGATCCTTTTCTTTTAGGGGTGTAAGGCCATTAATGTATATGGCGCGTGCGTTTTGTAACATTGTCGTACTTTGTTTTGCAGATTCAGTCTCGCATTTGCTTACCGCATCTAGAGCTAGCGCAAGTGCACTCAGTCGTTGGAGCAGATTCCGGGGGCACCCTCTTAGTTACGGACCTCGTTAGCTTTCTCAGGAATAGCAGTAGAGGTATGTACGCATAAGAGTGGGCCTGTACTAAGGATGTACTAAGATATTTGCAATATCCGTTCTCGTTCTCTACAGGTACCGAGCGCCCATTCCTACCCCCCCCCGCACTCTCCTTATATCCCTCGGTTGGAGAGTACCTCGTGGGCCTGGGGGGCGGCCAGTCATTGGGTGGGGCGTGCGTGCTTGCTTGACAAAGATGTTGGAAATGGTGGCTCATGGTTATCTCTTTTTCAGGATACACTCAAAGGCACCATGGAGAGTCAGGGGTCCCCATCCCTTTTTACGCAGACGTCCCAGGTTGATGACTCGGGTCTAGGACCTTCCCAGGACCCACAGATGAAAGTTTTGTTGGATATGATAAAAGCTAATGGCGTGGCGTGGGCCAGTGAACTGTTGATGGCCAACCCCCCTAAAGCCCCCGGGCCGGCCCCCGCCCCACAGATAACAGAAATAGAAGTGGCAGAGGACCCGGCCACAGGGAGGCCTAAGCGCACTAGGAAGCCGACAGTGAAGGACTTCCCTGCAGAACCCCCCACTAAGATCAGGGCGGCGGACCCGGTCAGGAATGTCATTGTGCACGCCCCGGCATCCCCCCCGGCGGTGATCCGGGTGTGCCCTCCGTCGCCCCCTCGCCCGGCGGTGCCTAGTGTGGAATTTGCTACCCGGGAAGATCTGGGTAAGATTACAGACTCGCTGGCTTTGTTCATGTCGGAAATCAGAGCCGGTCTGCGCGCTCCCCCTGTGCAGTCCCCTGATTTAATGCACTCACAGACTGTTGTACCGTCAGTTGCGACGCCATTTCATGCCGCTGGGGAGGCGGACGTGGCTCGAGTGTGGGGTGGGCTTTCTCAAGGGGGGGACATTGCCAGTCCCTTGTCAGGTGTGGTTTCCCTGCCTGTCAGCACGCCTCAAACGATTGTTTCCCCAGCGCCTCCTACCCAAGTGTTGCCGTTGGCCCCAAGTGTGTCCCAGGATACACTCACACCCGCTGCGCCCCCGCCCCTGACACAGGCTGTTTCCCCGGCCGCTCCTCCCACAGTGGCACCCAGTAATTCTGCGGCCTCCTCGACTTTGGGGGTGGCCCTACCTGCGCCCACAGTATTGATGACCATGGCGCCCCTCTTGTCAGGCAAATGTTCCCTAACCTGGCTGGTCCCGCAGGCAGCGAAGGAGGGCATATGGCGTAGAGAGTTTATAGACATTTTTTCCCTGTTGATGTTGGGGGCGCATGGGTCGGATGTGACACGAATGGGCTCCAAGGATGAGGTGAAGAAGGCGCGATTTCAGTCATGGCCAGAAAAGACAATAAAAAACTGGCGTCAGGCATTTGCCATTCTGGCAGCGGTAATCACAGAGCGCTTCCCTGATCAGGCGCAAGGTCTATTCCAGTATAATAGTATCATAACCAATGAAGCTGAAGCATCTTCCGGGATGGGGTGGTACTCATATGATTGTGAGTTCCGCAAAAAAATGTCTGTCTGTCCAGAACTAGAGTGGGACCAGATTGAGGTTAGACTGTGGATCGTACACATGGGTAAAGGTAAAGCTGAGAGTGGTGCCGATAGTGTTGTCCAAGTTAAGGAGTCTGAAAATGATAAGTTGTTCTCTCAGAAGAAAAATAATTTCAGGCAGCCCTTTCGAGGAGGGCGTGGGGGGGGCAGTTTCAACAGACAGTACGCCAAGAAGAATGTCTCTTCCACTTACAGGTTGTACAATGCAGGTAATTGCACCTGGGGGAAAGCATGTAGATTCTCCCACGCTTGCAACAAATGCGGTGGTTCCCACCCGGAGTCCTCCTGCGAGAAGCAATCTTTCTCTGCCAGCGCTGCCAATAAGGATAAATAATGACCCCGATATTCCACCCCACCTCTCTGTCCTCCCTGCTGCGTCCCCCCCCCCTCAGCTTTGCCTTCCGCTTCTACCGCCCTAGCGGGGGGTTCATTCACTGCACTGCCCTGTGGGGTCCCCCACCCCCTTAGCTCAAAAGGCCCGTCTCCAGTCATCATCCACAGCCTGTTGCCCCTTTTGCGAGCTTATCCCAATGAAAAGGATAGGGAGGTCCTGACTTCTGGTTTCCTGGACGGTTTCAAAATCCCATATCAGGGTCCTCGGGTCAGCAGGGATGCAGAGAACCAGAAATCTGTCAGGGAGCTCCCTGAGGTGGTTGACAAGAAGATTAGAAAGGAGGTGGCCTTAGGGAGGGTGGCGGGCCCTTTTCCTTCCCCCCCCCTTCCTGACTTTGTGGTGTCCCCTTTGGGCGCAGTCCCCAAGAAAGAACCTGGGGCTTTCAGGCTGATTCATAACTTGTCTTTTCCAGAGGGGAACTCCGTCAACTCCTGGCTTCCAGAAGCGGCCTGTTCCGTCTCATACTGTTCCCTAGATATGGCCATCGACTTAGTGAGGAGAGCTGGGGAGGGGGCCTGGCTAGCAAAGGCGGACTTCGAGGCAGCCTTCCGCTTGTTACCAGTACACCCAGACAGCCAGCATTTGCTGGGTTTCAAGTGGAGAGGGGGGTTCTACTTTGATAAGTGCATGCCAATGGGTTGCGCTGTCTCTTGTGCCTTCTTTGAGGCTTTCAGCACCTTCCTCCAGTGGGCCCTCACAGAAGAATACAAAGTGTCAGCAGTGTCACATTACCTGGACCACTTCCTCTTTATTGGAAGGGAGGGCACGCAGGAGTGTCAGGAGGGCCTGGACTGTTTTATTGACCTAGCTAGTCGCTTAGGTGTGCCGCTGGCGCCAGGTAAGACGGAGGGCCCTGCTCAAGTGCTGACCTTCCTGGGGATTGAGCTCGACACGGTTCGGGGAGTGTCTCGTCTCCCGGCAGAAAAGGTTGTGGGTCTGAAGAACGATATCCATGCGTTACTAGGTAGGGATAAGACACCTCTGGGGGTCATTCAGAGTCTTCTGGGCAAGCTGAACTTCGCTGCCAGGGTCATTCCGGTGGGGAGAGTTTTTGCGAGGCGCCTCGCCAAGGCTACTGCCAAGGTCCGCAAACAGTATCACTTTGTTAGATTGACCTGTGGACTCAAAAAAGATTTGCTAATGTGGGATGACTTTCTCTCTGATTTTAATGGTACAGTGATATGGAGGTCCCCGTGGGTGGAGAGCCCAGAGTTGAACATGTACACGGACGCTTCTGGTCGTGAGGGATTTGGTGCCATTTTGGGAGAGCTATGGTGCGCGCAGGGATGGCCCAATGCTTGGCGCAGGCGTGGTATTACTGCTAACATTACTGTCCTGGAACTCTTTCCCATTGTGATTTCTCTACACCTTTGGCCGGATACCCTGTCCAACAGGAAGGTTTTGTTCTGGTCGGACAATATGGCAGTCGTGCAGGCAATCAATGGTCTATCTGCCAGCTGTCCGCTAGTGCTGTCTCTACTCAGGGAATTGGCTAGCAGGTGCTTGCGCTGCAATGTTGAGTTTAGAGCTAGGCACATTGCGGGGGTCACTAATGTCGCAGCTGACGCTCTTTCTCGTTTACAGCTGGACCGTTTTCGGGCGGCTTGCCCCCAGGCGAGAGAGGAGATGACCCCCTTTGCACCAAGGCTTTGGCACATCTTGGAGTGGAGCAGCAATTGAGAGAATTAGGAGAGAAATCTTTAGCGCTGGGTACAAGGAAACGCTATGTGAGTCAACGTGCTACCTTCCTTAAAGTAATCTCTGACTTAGGCTTGCAGGCTTTGGCGCTGGAGGAGAGAGTTCAGGCATTCGTGGTGTGGGCGAAAAAGCAGAAGAAGTCCCACTCATGGATTTGCGGCCATTTAGCGGCCATTAGTCATGAGGCTAGGTTGTGTGGAGGGAGAGATCCAGCCAAATCCTTTGTGATTAGGGCCGCTTTGAAAGGTTGGGCTCGGGAGGATCCAAGGGTCCCTGACGCCAGGTCCCCCATTGATTTCCCATCGCTCCAGGCTATGTTTGAAGTGTTGCGCGCAGTTGTGCACTCGCAGTATGAAGCGGCTTTGTTTTCTGAAGCCTTCATTCTAGCATTCTTTGGGGCCTTCCGGAGTTGCGAGTTGGTTGCCCGCTCTAAGACAGATGTCTCTGGGGATGCGTTGGGAGTGGGGGATATCGCTTTTGGGGATGTGTTGTCCATCACGCTCAGGCGGTCCAAGACTGATCAGGCTGGTAGGGGGTCTGTTATCAGGCTCTCCCCCCTTGGGGATCCACGCTTCTGCCCGGTGTCGGTCCTACGGGCCTTCTTGGCTATGCGGCCTGCTGGGCCGGGTTACCTTTTTGTCCATGCTGACCTCAGCCCCTTGACTAAATACCAAATGGACAAAATCATGCTGGCCTGCCTGGACAGGGCTGGTCTGTTAGTACAGGGGAAGAAGTTTTCTAGCCATTCCTTCCGCATAGGGGCGGCCACATCGGCCTTCCGCGCTGGTATGCAGCCAGTTCAAGTTCAGTCAGTAGGGCGCTGGGAATCGTCTTGCTATAAACGTTACATTAGGCCTTGATTACGCTCTATATGGTGGTAAAATTTTGTGCTTTGTTTGCTGTGTTTTGTTGTGGCGTTATTTGATTTACTCAATAAAGACCCTTGAACATATTGCGTCTTTCTTTGACAGGTTCACGAGTATGGGTCATGGGGCATTCCATGGTCGACAGATTGGCCCGATGGGCAGCGGTCAGGCAGTGGACCAGCACCTTCACAAGTATTGACTGTGTGTGGTGGGGTTTCCCGGGCATGCGCTGGCATAGCTTACTCTTCCGACTCCGGGAGGCCCTTGCCTTGGGTGGACCATCTCCCCTCCACTTGATAATCCACCTGGGTGGCAATGACATTACGTACTTGGGGAAATCCACTCTTCTACTTAAAATGAAGACTGACTTGGGCATCATCAGTGGCCTTTTGCGGGAATGCGAGGTCTGGTGGTCCGAAATAGTGCCCAGGAGATCCTGGCGGGGTGCTAAGTACTGCGAGGCAATCGAGAGGTCTAGGAGGCGGATCAATGCGGCTATGAAAAAGTTCACCCAGCGCAGAGGCCTAGCCTTTATCAAACATGACATGATTCAGGACAAGGTGAAGGGTTATTTTGAGGAGGATGGTGTTCACCTCACGCCCGAAGGCTTAGACCTCTTCCTGCTGGACTTGAAAGAAGCACTCATGAGCAAAGGTTGCAGGTAGTAAAGGTAGCAGTGGTGGGGGGGCCTGTGCGGCAGCGGGTACCACCGCACAGGCTGTGGCGGAGTTACTGGGCGATCCGGAAGAAGAGAGGTGCAAACGATGTACTTCAGCGGGCACATAGGGGTGCCAGAGCCTAACCTGTAACCTCATGGGAGGTGCAGGAATTCGTGTCGGCGCCCCAGTAGTCCTTCGGGCGGTTGTGGGCCTGTGCAACCGGGGGTTTGCCTAGTCACGCCCCGCCACGGGGCGTGTCAGTATTTATATTTTAATTGTACAGCTGTTGGGTGGTTCGCCACTGTGCTGTTTGGCTCAACAGGCGGGCAGGTGGCGAGAATGCAGCCAGCCCGGGATCGCCCGTAATGTTTACCCACCATCATTACATATGTTGTATGTAATAAACCTGCAGCAATGTTTTCCCAAACTAATACGATGTCTGTGTATTATTTTGCGTGTTTGGGACATGTGGGGGCGGGGGACTTCCTGTGGCCCTGATGTGACTATGCTGCACCGGACGCGTCATAGTGACCTCGTGGCGGGGACACACATTTTTCTCTTGCCACCGGACGCGTCGGGGTGCCCTTGTCTGGCGTCGGATTGCTGTTTCCTCCTGTGCTTTCTCTGGTGGTGAGTCGCCCCTCTTCAGGGAGGGTGTTTTCGGATTGTCCGCTTTTCCGAGTGGGGGTCCCCCTCTTTTTGTCCTTCTGACTCGGAGTGGTCGCGAACGGGGGGGGGGGGGGAGTTGGCTGGCTCTGGCGGCCTCTGGCATGCACTTTGATAGTGCATTCGGTATAGCATGAGGAACTTTGTTCCAAATTGGTGTTTTCGAGCACCATGTTGTGCGCAGCAGCCTGCTTTGTGTTTTCTCTTTGACGGTTGTTCGCGTGTACCGATCCCCCCCACCCCCGCCCCCCCTCCGGCATGATTCTGAGGAAGCCTTGCTGCCCGGGCGCTTTTTCTGCACCGGGATCGTCCTGATTGCTGGTTCGGGTGGTGAGTTTTGTGCCCTGCAACATCGGGGCTACCTGCCTGGACTCCCGTCTGATGCACGTTGGCAGTGGGGTAATGTAGGTGTCTCGCACCCCCGTCGGGGTCTTTCGGCCGGTGCGTTCACAGGCGGGTCCCACGTGCAGACGTGGCGGGATGGTATCCCTGTAGCTGGGGCGGCGGGCCGTCGGCGCTCGAGCTAGCTTGTGTCAATGGGTATCCGGCGGCCCGACTTTACCCCACATGTCCTGGGCCCCCCTTTTTAACTTTTTCAGGGTCGGATGTACGGGCAGCGCAGTACAGTAGAGGGCCAGGCGCAATATGCTTTAGCTGGCTCTGAGGGCTCAGTGGACTGATGCTGCCACTCCACGAACTGGTTGTCCTCATAGGCACAGGTTCGATCCCGGTGAGCCTGTGAGATCAGAATATGTATCTTGTGCCCTTCTGGCTTTCGATGCAGGAAATATATTGAATATCCAGCACTTTCCCTGCGGGATGAGTCACCGATGTTTGCGCGGTTACTATGGGTGTTTGCGAACCACGCAGCAACAGTTTGGTGGCCCCACAGCGTGCAAGGTGGGGTCGTCTGGTGTGCCCGGGCGAGATCAGTTTTCGGGCCCGGTGAGTGTGGTAATTTTCGCCCCCAAGGTCTTCACCCGGCGGTTGGTGGTTCCATTTTGAGTGGGAGCTGGTTTACATGGGGCATGAGGGGCGGTCATTCAGAGCCCGGGACGACCCAAACCCATTTCAAATGATGCTGGGTGCGGTGTTGGGGATGCAGCGGGTACCTTGGGCCCGCGGCATGGCAGGGTAAGGCCTATTGGCGTGGCGCATGGTGGCCGTTGCGGGCAGCGGGTGCCACCGGGTGGCGGGGGCGCCCCCACCCTTCCATAGTTAGGGGGTTTCGGTCTTCATGCTGCTCCATGTTTCGAAGGGGAGTAGTTAATTTTAGACAAACTGAGGTTTTAGCCGATGTTTCATCTATGGGGGGCATTCTTTTAAACTTTCCATCTTGTACTTATGCCCCAGGTAGTCCCTCGCAGAGGTCATTTCGCAGGGCTTGTGCGCTGGCAGGCTTTTGGTTACATTGCGTGTGGTTGGCGTTTCACCCCTGGTGGGTGCAGACAATAGAGTCCTTTTAAGAAACCCTGCACAGCGCAGCTGTGGATGTGGTGCGTTTTGGTTCCTTTGTGGTCAGGCTACTTGCACCTTACGCGGTTCATGTACAGAACCTTGTGTAGCCGCATCTCGCTTGCAGCTTGCTCCCGAGGGATAGCAGGCACCTTGGATAGCAGGCCCCTTGGATTGCGGATGCCGCGCGCCAAGACTTTCGGGTCGTGCCCGTACTGTCATTCTCTAGATCGGAAAACAATTAGAGGCTTACTCCTTCACGAGCGATTAGAAGTAGATCGTGAGGTTCCTGGTTATCCTGTGTATGGCAGATGCTGTTATGGTCAATTTACTCACCCCCACCAAGTTTAGAAGCGTGGTAAATCTACTGTTCACTTTTATCTGTGGCTTAATGCGTGGTCACACCACCTGGTTTTGATGGACAGGTGCCGAGTGGCTCGATATATTTGTATTTGCTTGGCCCCTTTGCGGACGGACACTTGTGCAGGTTGAGGAGGGCTTCTGCAGTGCCCAGTGAACTGTCTCGAGCAGTCGGGCGGGGCGCGGTAGTCCTTATAGCCAGGCCGCATTTAGCCCGGGCACACGTAAGGGAGTTCGGATGTGGCTCAAGAGCATTTCATGGCCTTAGTCGTCCGGCCATAATCTTGAATCTTGAGGGGCAGGAGGTTCCCACGGGAACGGTAATACACTGCATTAGGTCCTACGTGGTAAGGGCTCGCCTAGGCTCCTGTATTTATGTATACTTTCCGCTGGGCAGCCCAGCTTTGTAAGATGTTTTGAGGCGGGTGCTTCCGGCTCGCCATCAGTGATTTGGGCCACGTACAGGCCACTTGGACATCTGTGCAGCTTGGGTCACCGCCCTCTCTGGCAGGGGCGCTTTGTTGCGGCCATTTTGTGACCTAGGCAGCCAGTGGGCACTGCCCACGCGGCTTGGGCGGCGGGTAGGGTAGCGGCCATCTTGGCGACACGCACTGTCCCCCACCTCGGGGACGTGGGCGCCATGGTCCGGCCATTTTCCCACAAGCCCCCAGTGAGTAAGTAAGTTTATTGTGTTGATTATTTAAAATCTTACAATGTTACACATTCAAAAAAGGTCAGTAAAAAAACTGTATTCATACATAGAACAGTTAAAATATCATTCAAAATTTAAATATTTAAAATAGTTACATCTCCTAGTTTCCTTTTAACTGTCAATAAAATTTTTACAAATGTAGCATTTAAAATAATATCATTCGAGTCCATACACCTTATCAGGGCCTGCCTGCACGACCTTATGCCTCGTGCGTTCAAAGGATTCTTAAGCAGAGTTTTTCTCTCACAAGCTCACTCTCGTCTGAGTGCCCCCACCATACAACTCTTCGTGAGTTCGAGTATGCTATTTGCTGCTTTACTTGGGTGTCGATAAAAGGCTTTTCCTGTTATTTTGCTGCGGCCGAGCCTGCACTGGGGCATGTGTATGCCTTGGCGGGCGTTCGGTTTTCAGCAGTTTCTCCTTTTGTGCGCGCCACCTCTCGCGTTAAGACGACATGGGTGTCCTACTTTAGGGTATCGGGTGCCCTATTATCCGTGAGCGGAGGGAGACGATTTTGCGCCTAGTCTTGGCTTTGTTTCATTGCCCTGTGAGCCGTTGCTGGTTCCATGTGTCGGGATGCCGGTATTTCTCCACTCCCCCCCTCTGCTGCCCATTCTTGCGGCTGCCCTCGCGCTCTCCCACGTCCCAGCCCGCCTGCCTTTCCTTTCATCTTGTGGGGGCCCGGGGTTGCCGAATTGGGTTGTCGGTCGGCAGGATATGGTTCTCACGGTGTTTGAGGCAAGTGGGGCACGCATTGGACATCGGTGCGCTCGCCGCGTGCTTGTCCATGCTCCATTAAACACGAAGCACTTTAATTCTGGAGTTGGTTCTTGTTATGTACAACAGTGTTCACGCTTTGGTTTGTACGTCGCTTCAGTTTCCCGTTGGCGGACGGGAGGGGGATTTTCTCCCTGTGCATGGGGGCGCCTTCACGCGCTGTGCCGCCGACACCCGAGCTAACGCGAGGTTTCGCTACCCTGCACTGCCGCTTATTCCTTTGTCACACTCTTGCCAATTTCACACATCTGTTTGGGGTAAGCGCTGGAAGCTGCCAGTTGTGTTCTCGTCAGCCTTAGCTACTTGCCAGGCTATGCTGCAGGCCCCGCTTTAATCTATTGCAATACCCGAACAGACAAGTTTTAGGCGGTGCTAGCCTGGTGTTTCTTGCCCCACCAGGGGTGGAGGCTAATTTTAGCAGGGGCGGCCTGGCGGCGGCCTCCTCCGATTTTAAGGAGACTTTGCCCCAGGGCAGACTAGGGAAGGAAGACAGTGCTTCAATTTCTCTTCCACGTGTGCGCACCATCCATAACAAACATTGGCAAGAGCAATAGATCTCGCATTGGTAAACCGTGAGCTATTTTTATGTAACAATTGTTGCTTGTCTCCATGGCGGTCCTTTGTAGCTAGGACTCGAGTGCACTCATGCCGCATACCATAAACTGGATTGCCCACTTTTAGCACGCCGGAAGGGTTAGCACTTCCGGGGGCGCTCCTTACCAGGACACGAGGTTTCTACAACAAGGGTCACTCTTGGGCAGCAGGTTGGGTTCCTGGGTAGGACTACAGCAAGTAAGATTTAGGGGATTGTTGGGCCCATAAAACCCCCATGGGAGACTCTGGGTGCCTCTGTCTTATGCAACGGGGATTGCAACAGGATATTGTACTTGACAGGGGAGGGCTAAAACATACTTTCAACGCCCTTTCAGACCAAGCAAATACTCATGGTGGGGCATGCTGGGAGTAACTGCCTCCCGGATAACAATTTGGTTATGCCTGGGCCGGCTGCACCAGGGGGCATCCCTACGATGGCGGGTATAGCTTAGCGCACTGTAGTTTGTCGGGGCAAGTCCCTCGACTTGTACCAAGAGTGTGTATGGCATACAAGTTGCTAATTAGCTCAAGCGCATGCCTGGCAGGCTTCACATTGGCATCCTCGGCTTTTGGCCATTTCCTCCCATCACTTCACCAGCCAACAAGTAGTGCTTTGGCTTTCCCCAGGGAGAACAGCCTGGCTGTTTTATATGTAGTTGTTGGTCGGGTATGTGTGCCACTTCGTTAAGGGGTTCCTGGGCCGCATGGTGATCCCATTCCTCACTGCTGGCAGACAGGCACACCCAGGACCGAAGGTTATGCAGGCGTTTGTGTCTCTGGTGCTTCGCACGTAACCATCCCATTGCAGAAGTAGCACACAGCGTGTGACACGAGATTAGTAATAGGTGCATGTTACTACGAGTTTTTAACATTGGTAGAAGATATACCGCCAGTTTACGGACTCGCTTACAGCAAGAACTCACTGGGCAGACACTTCCACACTCAAGGCAAGTAGAATTTTCTAGATTGTAGGTCTGCCATCAGATATTGGAGAGGGCAGGTAGTATCATTGGAAGTGTCTCTTTGGGGGAGTTCTTTTAGGTCAATTTCAAGGCCCACGCCTTTACCTCACCTCTTCATCAGGCGCTGGAGGTACGGAAACAATTGCCCACTTATCTCCTTGCTTGAGGGTAAGGTGGTAGTACTGGTACTGTAACTGACAATCAGGCCTGGCCTGGGTAGCGTGGGGGCACCCACGGCCCTCTTTCTGTGTTACAGATCGGTATATGGGGGGGGGGGGGCGGGGTTTCTAATGGTTGTTTTTCTCTCCAATACAGGACCAAAGCTGGAGAACTGCCCTACCCTTGGGGGGGCCAACGGAACCACCATCCGGAGAAGGGTTAGCTCATTGGGGGCAGCCCGCCAGGGTTTGGGTCTATCTTTGGTTCCCCCTAGGTGTCATTAGGTCCATGTGGCAGGGTAAACAGGTTTCACCCCTTGGAAGTATTACAGTAGTAGTCATCTGGCCCCGGAGCTCAGAGGTAGCTCCTGTACTATATTTCTGTGTGTGCTCTTATAGTACATTGTATGTGTCGGGGCTTGTGCGGCTTGGCTGGGCAGTAATGGGTCTGTTGTCGGTAAGCAGCGCAGCCTGGGGCCAAGCATGCTGACTCGGGCGGCCTCATTATGAGTAACGGAGTGTGAGGCACCCTTGCCTCGAGCAGAATGGAGTCCAGCTTGGACCTGTAAATTCCTTTGAGGGAGGTGCATGGGTGTACTCAGGAGTTAGTTGCCCAGTCTTTCAGCATGCAAGCGGGGAACCCGGATCTATAACACCTTCGGGGGTCGGCTGCATCCCTGCCCAGGTTTGGACTACAGTCCCTGCAGTTCGGTGTTGCCGTCAACTACGCTAGTGAGGTGCGGTACTCAGGCCTCTTTCCTGGAGAGCTCGCACTCCCTTCAGTGTGCCTGGACCCGGTGTCCATCCCTAGGACACCACGCGGTCTCCTCCTAGGTGTACACGGAGGTTCATTATATTGCTGGATACTCCTGTGTAATTAGCTATTGGTATTGCTCTTATCAGCTATTATGCAGCCTTTACTGCTGTGCGATAATTTCCTGGGCACCTTAAATTCTACAATTTACAGATTTGCTGTCAGGGCGTTTTGCCTGTGGCGCTCAATGGGGAGGGGCCCTTACAATTTTCCCCGCTTAGTTTGCGGGGGTTCTCACTGAACAATCTGGTAACTTAACACCCCTTTGCTCGTTTCACTCAGAGGGGGGGTGGCTTTGCACTGTGGGTTTCTATCAGGAATGGGACGCACGGCTTCACGAACACGTTTACGTGTGGTTGGGCTCCCCTGGCCTGTGTCGGAACAGCCTCGTGAATATACTGGAGTATCCTTAGATTCTCTTGGAGCCCCTCCCAATTTGAGATGTTGGCCTGATGTTTGATGTCTCCAATTCCTGGAGGCACCTTGTACCAGTCTAAGCAATCCCTTACGTGGTTGGTTGTAAGTCAATCTTATAGACAAGCTATCTTAGTGGTAGCATGGACTAAGCAGCCTCCAGGCGAAACTCAAGAGGGCATGTGTAGCCAGCTGTTTTACCTTTACAATCCTGTAATATCAAATGGAGGGACTCCACATAAGTTATATATTATAAAACATTTGTATTTATCCCTACAATAATCCACTGTACTCTTCTTGTATAGAAGCACAAGCGTTTCAACAAAAGCACAGTGTACGCCAGCCTCACCCTGAAGCTTTGTGTCTGGGCCTTGGCCGGCAATAATGTCTGTTGTAACAGGAATCAAGCAAGCGTTGTTGAGCAGTTGTTGTGTACGAGGCTCGAGTGCAGCAGGAGTACATGACACCCGGCTCTCAGTGGATTGACAGATATCTTGAGCTTGCCATTGCCGTTTGCCTTGGAATAAGTAATGATGCCAGTGCAGGCATTAACGTAAAGAATGTAGGTTATGCCGCATATCTCACAGTTATGTTAGAAATGACAGGGCGGGCTATAAGCTTTTTAACGGGGGGTCAGAGTATGATCTATGAGAAACTCAGCTGCATAACTTCCTAGCGCAGAACGATAGCATTAACCCTTCCGTCTTGATGTAAATAAAGTGTGCACAGCGTAGGACCTGCATAGCCCTTCTATGTCAGCTTGAGTGGCCTTGGCCGGCAAGAATGTTTTGGGTAACAGCTTCGGCCTATTTTGTGGGGATCGGTTCTCTGCCCTCTTGTGGGAGGGACCTTTCTTCTGACCGGCAGGAAGCATTCCGGTTATAAGGATGCAGGTAGGAAGGAAGCTAGGTAGTGGGGGGGCCCGGCCGGCATCGGTTGCCGCCGGCCGGGCTGTGGCGGAGTTACTGGGCAATCCGGAAGCAGAGAGGTGCAGCATGGACCTCAGCGGGCACATAGGGGTGCCAGAGCCTAAGACCTGGGGCCTCATGGGAGGTTCCGGGAACACGTGTCGGCGCCCCATTAGTCCTTCGGGCGGTTGTGGGCCTATGCAACCGGGGGTTTGCCTAGTACACCCCGCAAGGGGCGTGAGTCTAATGTTTACCATAAGGGGCAGCACATGGTGGTTCGCCACGGTGCTGCCTGGCTCATCAGGCGGGCAGGTGGCAAGAATGTTGAATGTAATAAAATAAACCTGCAGCAGTTTCTTCCCAATCTAACACTGGTGTCTAGTGTGTTATTTGCGGGATGCATGCTAAGTGTGGGGTCCTGTTGCCATGAAGTGTCTATACCTACCAACGTCATGGCACGTAACTCAGACGGGGAAGGGGCTGGGGAGCAGGTTCTGAGGTTGGAGTATCAGGAGAGGGGTGAGGGTGGTGTCACGCAGAGGCACAGACCTGCCTATCTCACGCTCGAGAAACAGGAGAGTGAAAATTGACTAGAGGGGCATGTGGTTCTATTGCATCATTCTTCCTTTTGTGGGGCACTTTTGATACGGCATCGAGACTTTGAGTTGGTTTTCTTTTGTTGTTATTTTGTGATATACCTATCCCCTAACTGAAAGGAATAGTAAGGAAAATGAGGGGCAGGGGGCACAGAAATCCTGTATTCTTCTTCATACTGACCTGCTGTCCTATCTGTATAAAAAGAGGCAGTTATTTCACATCTCCTGCTTGAAAAATAAAAGGAGTAAGAGAAAGGGGAAGCCTAATTTTGTTGTGCGCCCTAGAACTCAGCGTAGGGTATCACTTCTACGGCTCAGACCCTCCTAGGTTTTCGCAGATCGGTCTTGACCCCACCTCTTCCTGGACCTAGAAATCACATACAAATTGCAACACCAAAAATTGCATTTATATGTTCACCTGCCCTTGCCAAAAACGCTACATCGGTATGACTAACAGGGCAGTCAAAACTAGGATCATAGAACACCGAAGTGGGGTACGCTGTAGAAAGCTAACAATCAGACATAGAGCACACACTACATGAAGTCACAACATACACCTGTCTATCTACATTGGACAGTCTTGGAGGCCCATACAAAAATACACAGGGATGTTTCATTCCACAAGAAACAAAAATGGATTTTTTTACCATTCCCCATACCTAACTGGGCTCAATGACGATATTCCATGGGGTGAGGTGACCATATGACTTTAGACAGTGAACCAACACCCATCACATGTTGATCCTCCTGCTTTGACCCATTAGACCATACACTCTCATGACATAATTGTTTGTTGGCACTTCATGTATATAACTCAACCTCTTTGTGTATAGGTTCAAGCCCTTGTGATACTGCACTACCCGCCCCCTTCTCCCCCCCACTGGCCAAACTGCTCTTTTATCCTATGGCCAAAGATTTGGAGGGACACAACAAACTTTTGATTCCTATTTTTATAAGTGGATGCGAGCGTTCACATTACTTGTTACGGGGCTCACTACTTTACATGTAGAAGTTTAATGCTCAGGCATATCGAATTACCTGCAACATGGTGCCTACTCAGGTACGCTCGCATTTGAAAGGTTCGCCTTTCAGAAAACAAGACTGTTCAGTTTGGTCGTGTTTACTCTGGCTAGGCTGTATCAAAACCGTAAATTGAGATCACTCAAGTGGAACGTACTTTGATAGCCCACGTCCTTTTTATCAGCATTGTCTGGTATAGCAGCACTGCATCCCGCACCACGAGTAACATGGCACCCAAATTGGGACGCATCAGTCCTGGATGGCGCAGCTTCCCGCTAGTGCACTGTCTTGGTTTGAATAACTGGAGCATACATAAAAAAATAAAAAATGCCCACCGGCAGAGACACTCCAATACCAGCTGGACGAGGGGGAGGTGAGCCACTTGATGCACTCGCCGACATTAGTGCGAACTTTTCACTTTGCTTTACATGCAGAGGACTGGTTTCATACTTACCGGCCCAATGTGTCCAGCCCTGCCACGCTCATAGCTCTGTTGCCTCCATGTCTGGTCTTCTACCAGACGTTTTGGTGCGCCAGTGAGAGCCCATTTTGCTGATACAATTGGGGATGTTCCCCCCTGTAATCTGGTAAATCCAAATGGCCGGACCAAAAGGCATTTGCCTTTACCTGCTGTTAGCTTTATCTCAGCACCTACGCTATACGATATGTCTGTCTGGCTCATTCTGAGGTTTTTCATAGCTGTGGTTGACATTCCACATCTACTATGTAAGAGTTGTGACATCTACCTGCATGCCTCCGTTTGCAATGCGCAGCATGAGGATACAGTATTTAATATTATGTTCCTTTATTATCTTTCCCTCTCTTTATAGGTTGTTTATTCCCCCCTGAAGGTATACTACATACCAATGTGATCTATCTAGGGGATGGTATTATTTACATGCACTTGCTTAAAAACCCCACATGAGTAGATTAGGACTACGGTCCCGATGAAATGTCATTATCTTTATGACAGTAACAGGGCATGAAATATGTTTAACTTCTTTTAAAACATCACCTTGTGCTGGATTGGACCATTATATCCATCTGTAGCCAGACCGTATGCTTTTAACCATAACAATCTGCCACTGGACCCGCCTCTTTCAGTTTTATTTTAAGTGTACTTTAGGCATCTGATAAGAAGAATTTGCCACACAAAATAACTTTGTTACTGAAAGTTAATTCAAAATGCCCATAGGGCAAAAGCGAATGATATTTCTGCTTATGGTATTTTTCAGTTGTAGGAGCAATATTGGGCAAAATATACCAGGCACCTGATACAATTTCTTTTTGCGGGTGCAAGGTCCTAATGAGGGGAAGAAAGAGTATCTAGAGCCCTTGTGGTTATAGCAGAAAAGTCCAACTTCAAACATCTCAGTTAGGAGTTTAAGGCTCAATCGATAATGAGAAACAGTAAGTGCAGCAGAGATTGCCATTCAACAATGCTCTGAATTAAAAGAGCATAGTACATGTGGTTAGAGGCAAAGAGCAACTACAGGAGTGTTTCAAGTAGATATGAAACAAGAAAAAAGGAGAAATTTGCTTGCAGGGCAAAGAGAGAAGGTATGAACATGGGCATTTGAAGTGTTGGGAAAAATAGGTGGCAGAGTCACTATACAGAAAAGAGAAATGTGTTTGATGTTTCAGTATATGCTATTCTGCAAGTCTAAGTTCTTATACCCATAGAATAAAATCTTGTATTAAAACAAGCCTGCTTAAAGTTGACAAAGAAGAGACAGGTAAAGAAACTGAATCTTCAGGAGAAACATTGAGGGAAGCGTAGGCATTGCCACACTGTATGATGATCTGTTATAATTTCAGACTCGAAGAAGCAAGACAAGGTAACACAGATAACTCTTTATGCGGGCCATCCACTCCCCACACAGAGAGTGTCAACATTCTAATGTCCACTCTAGGTGGAACGTTCCATTATACACAGGGAGGAGGGGGGAGTACAAGGGAGGGAGAAACCATGGCTATGGAGAGGTAAAGGTACAGCAGTAACACAGGAAGGTCACAACATGATCGTTAATGATAAGAGCATATTTTTAAATGTTGGCTTTGCATTCTATCATTGTGAAAGAAATTGAAGTTACGCACAATGGGCCCCCAGGGGGACTGGGCAAGAGCCGATGTCCCCCTGGGGTATTTCGCGCGAGGGACGACCTCACGCGACCTGATTGGGAGATCGGGAGGGTGGGAGGGGCTGTGTCCAGGCGCGGGGAGGGAGAGGGAGGGCGACATCACTCTTGTGCGAGTGAAGGAGCGGTGGTGTCGTTTTGACCCACCCACCCACCCTGGCTTTGAAGGAAGTCGGGGAAGGTGTTTTTGTTCTACGTTGATTGTATTGTGGTCCTGTTTGAAGTCTATAAAAAAAAAAAAAAAAGATGTCACCTTAGGGCACTATAGGCAGACTCCTCTGTTCTGTGTTGTTGGCGTGTTTTAAGGGATAGGATAATCTAGAGCGGATTCATCCTTTCTCTAGGGGGAGGGGTTGGGAGGGTAGGTGGGAAAGAAAAGGAAAGATGAAAATAATACTGCTGGTATGGAAAACAAGTTATGGATTGTTGCAAAGAATAAAGCATTGGGAAAGGAAATGTATACAATGGAAAAGGTTTTGGGAAAATAATACAAAGTATTGTTGGGAAAAAGTTAATGTTGCGGGGTCTGTCTTTGGCTGTCCTAGTAATAAAGGTGACCTTTTATGCTAATATGCAGAGTCGTGTGAGAGTCCTTATTTGCGCGAAGCAGCAGGGGTTGAAAAGTGTCAGTCGGGCCCAGATGAGTGGGTTGGTTGAATAGGCTAAAGAATCGGATCGCATAGCATAGTACAGAATGGCGTGAGCGAAAGAGGTGGCACAGTGTATGAGTCAACACTGTTTCATTAGAAGTTGGCAGCATTTAGAATGTAGAAAGGTTGAGGGGGTGTGAGGAAAGATGTCAAGAGTGATTATTTTCAGTGATAGGTAACCAGGAAAGGCAGGCACATTTGGGTCACAGGAGTAGCCTCATGGGCTGGAAAAGGCACACCTATATCCTTAAGCAATCCAGCAAGTGAATGAATCACATTATAAAGATAACAATGTCAGTAAAATACCATGCCATTATTTTCTAGTCACATTTATGCATATAGAAAATGGGAAAAATACTTTGAATGTCTAAAAATGTAAATGTGTCTTATGTATTCATGTAATTTTGCAAGTGATCATATAATGATCGAATAAATTACTACTACTTTGGATATCTACTTGAAACAGATGGAAATAAAAATGTTCTCTAAAAGCTTTAATACACGTTGGGTAATTAAAGGTTTATCTCTAATCGGTTGATGAGACTACGGAGGATAATTACCAATCAATAATTTGAAAAAGCATAAATTAATGAGATGCAGTGGAAACTCAAGGGATAATGATGTGGCCTATTCACAAACTGCATTCTATAGTACATTTAGTGGTACTACAGAATGCTAATCATTTACTTATGTGTAGAGATCTCCGCTTCTGCTTCTCTTATCACTTCTGTGCAGCAAGGGGGAGTGGTTTAAAAATGTTACTTTTAAAAAACCCTCCACCTAAAGTGCCTGTGAATATAAAGTGACCAATGCTTATTGATCAATGTAGCGCGTCTTATGGATGAAAACTGTAATTATTAATCAGACAAAGTGCATTTAAAAAATAGGATACTAATACCCTGTTGCAAAAGGAACTGAGAATGGAAATCACAGTCACATGATTGGAAAGTATGATCTTCTAAAGTGCTGGGCTTCATGCAATTCTTTGCAGGTTTCTCACATGATCGAACAGACTAAGGAGTTAAGCTTTGTGCAATTCGTTGCAGCGTTCTCGATGTTAGGCCCGGCTGCTTCTGGTGTAGGCCCTTTCGGCAGTACTCTATTTTGGTTAGGGCTCTGTGATCTTTACTGTGAGAGCTTCCTTGCTGCCTGGAGCAGAAAACTACTTGTCTTGCATCATAGCTGGATAGTGTGGCCATTCAAAAGTGTCATAACTGCAGGGTGACAGGACCTGATTTAAAGTGCCTTTAATGATGGGCATAACAGTTCCCACCTCAAGGCTAGGAGGGAAGGGCACACACACATTAAATGGAACATCCTTTCTTGGCTGAGGCTGTATCAATGGCAGTGGCTATCCAGCCAGGCCTGCTTCCAGGTAGGTGCAAGGTTCTTTGACTGGAATTTGCCAAGTCTGAAGAGCAGTAGAGTGTGTTTTATGGCAGCTGACATGTGTGGTAAGATATGGCTGTGGGCCCCGAGAAGTGTAGGATTGCAAGACTCCATGTGTGCCATTTGTAGGCGAGCTTTGCTTTGTCAATGATTCATGATTGCAGTTTTGCGACCTTATTGGTTTTCTTTTTTGAAAGAAGCTAAATCCAAGTTTGAATTCCAGACTTTTTCTAATTTTAGGGAATGAATAGCCTGCTGAAAGACAATTGGGCATTCATTTTTAGAATGATTCTGCAGTCCCATTTCTAACCAGCACATGGTGGCTAATGAGTCAAGTGGTGCTGATCTAAGCTTCTAACAGAATTTGATGAGGGTTCCACTTCTCTCTGGGCCTTGGTGAAACAAACCAAACTCTAGTCTGACTTGAGATTGTGAAATATGTTGTGGGAGACAGAATAATAACTTGAAGAGTATCAATTGAAGCAAGTTTACTGTAATTGTATCGCTTCCTTTCAATAGTTCAGAGCCATAGGTGAGTGGAGGTAGGAGCTTTGCTCTGATGACCAGGAGTAGAAAGTGTTAAGATGTAATGAATAGCGTTTATTGTAGCAGTTTGAGGGCAAACTGAAGTTTCTTTGTGGTGGCCAAAGAGAGGTGCTCTCATAAGGTCAGATTTGCGTCCGTGTGCACACCTACATTTTTATACAATGTGACCAATTCTAAAGGCTTTCCACGTAAAGTGCAGGGAAAATCTCCGAGATGAACTTAAAAAGCATACCACTTTTTGCTTTGTTGTGGTTTAGTTCCAACCCAAAACGTTTGGCTGTATTTTGCAAGTTGGGTGATAAGCTGCTGAAGGCTGATTGGAGTTTGGCTTAGTAGGATGATATCATCAGCGTATTGAAGTCATCGCAGTGGTTCATGAGCTGGTTTGAGGGGGGTCCAAACCATTTGGGTTAGTTGATTGTCAAGGTCAGCCGAATAGATGTTAAATAAACAGGGAGCTAAAAGATACTCCTGCTTTAGGACTATGTGACTGCTTATAAGTGGTTCTGTGGACGTCGAAGACCTTGATTTGAACCCAAGAGTCTAAAAATAAGTTGATGACAGCATCAACTAATTTCGGTGGCTCGCCCCAATGGGCCATTTTTGCCTAAAGCTCCCCAATGGACCCTATCGAAAGCTGCTTTCTGGTCCACAAAGCATGCGTAAAGTACGGATCCTTAAATTTCTGCAAGGAGGCTGACTGTTAGGAGATTAGTTGTTGTACTCATATCCATTCTCAATCCTGTCTGGGTTTTGGGGATGATATTTGCTGAGAAAACCCAAGCTTCCAGGTCTATTAAAAGAGTGGAGGTGTAGATCTTTGCTTCAACGTCAATGAGGGTGATCAAGCTAGAATTTGCAGGATTGGACTGTGAGCCTGATTTATAGATGGGATGGAGTATGCTACCTCGCCAGGATGCTGGTATGGAGTTGTTAAAGAAGGCATAAATGACTAGTGGGGTTAAAAGAGTGGTCCAAAATTGATGACTTTTTTTAAACAAAGTGTTTGGGAGTCCATTCGGGCCTGGGCCCCTCTAATCTAAGTTGCTTGGGGATGTGCAAAACCTGCGGATGGTCTAACCATGGTCAGTATGATTGAGGGGTTGTTAAATCTTCCATTGAGGTAGTTTGATCATGGGGCCCGGAAAGGCCCAGTGCAGGTCTCGATGAGTAAACAGTTATCTAAAGTGTATACAGCTGATACGTGTGCGACCCAGTCACCTTCAGCTGTCATGAGTTCCCTAAAGAGCCCACTGTACTTATCCCCATGTTAGCCTAACTGTCAGTTGTAGGCCGCATTTATTTTGTGCACGTGATTAAGTTACACGTTTATTTTGGTACCACATTATTTGACACATAGGCTGCACAAGTTTTTGTTATTGAGCTCATCTGCTGGAATTTAGTCTGAACATTTCATAGAAGGTTGAACAACTCTGTGCATTGTTTCTCTCTGTGGTCGGTCAATAACACCTAAACTTAGATATAACGAGGAGACTGAGCTGCTGGTTTACAGAAAGACAGCTCTTATCATATAAGCAGAGACTTGCAGTTTTGAAAATAAAGAGGTGAACTTCTCAGAGGAAGGTCCCTAAAATGAGCTAGCAAGACGTGTGCAATCTGAGATATGGACCAACTAACAGCAAAGGCCAGGTATGGCTCCCAGCTCTAAACTTAGAGATCTGTGATACATCATTTGTGCTCACATAGTGGGGTTGGGCTAAGGCAAATATATTATTCAATATGGCAGGGCGTTTTATTGTGTACAGTCTACTGATAATACTAATCATGTTACTAAGTTGCATACGTTTCCTCATTGCAGCACTCATGCTTAATGATCGAGCACAATAGTATCAATAAATATTGTAAACTTACCTATGTCTTTAAGTCATTTGTTATGAACATGTATGAGTGAGAGAACGAAAGGTTATGACCTGCTACCACGGTTCACTGAGGCGACTAGAGTGTTGTGTTCTGGGGGGCCAGCTTACTGGTTACTCTGGGAAGGTTAGGGTGGCAAGTAAGACACTATGAGCTAGTCAGGATTTGGGTCCATAGGTATTGATGAGATATGGTGACTTAGTCCCTACCTAAATTGTATTAATCACGCTGATAAAAGTTTGAACCTTTAGTAAAAGAATTTTGAAAGGCTAATTGAATTTAATTTATTGAGAAACTGTCACATTGAGGAAATTGCGATAAACCATAGAAACAGGAGGAAACGGTGGTTAAAAAACTGAGCAAACGGTGAGTTTGCATTAGCAGTGCAGGCAGGGTCAAGTGATCAGGTGACACTTGTAGTATCATTTCAGTTTAGCCCTGGAGGGTAGCTACCTCCTTCCCACCTAGCACACCTAGACCAAAGCCTTTGATGAGTTTAAAATTAGGATTCAGGGAATTAAAAAAAGGAGTGCGCAGCACAACCCATCATTTTTCATGACGTAACTAGGACATCCTCAGTTCTGGTCGCCCATATCATTAGTTAATTAAATTTGATTCAACTCGTTGGACTTCACTGTGAAAGTATGCGGGGAATGCGCTCTGTCTACTTCACTTTATTTGTCCACATTCCGACCCAACAGTATCCTTAGGGGACCTTATATTTTCTTTATAGTATCTCTATCACATAGGGTCCATTTCAGTGCTTAGGACGTCCGTGAAACATAGAGAACCACGAAATTGCAGTTAGAAGCCTCCTTGCTGCTTACTTCCTTGTCATCCAGTTGTCTTTTAACTCTGCGGTAAGTTTTTCTTTCCTTTCTACTACCTGGTAGCTCTAACCTCCTGTGGATTCCATACACGCTTAGGGAGCTCAGTGCCATTATTCTGTTCTACCACCAGAGTATGAGCATTTTCTTACGCATTGGCTCCCGCATTTAGATTTCCAGTCACTATATTCTGGGCAATAGCTTGCTTAATCTTCCCGACGGCCCCCAGCGCCTAGAGACCCTAACGGGTGATTGTGCGCTTTACAAATGTGGATTATTATTATTTAATCTTATGGATTCTCTGTGAATTCTTCCTTATATGCCTGCCATAGCCATTTTAATCCTATTCCAGCGCACTTACTGGATTATAGGCACCACCGCCATAAGTATAGGTCGTATTAAATGCAGTGTTGAAATTAGAAGTAGCGATATACAGTGTATTTAGTGCTCATTCTATTTTTCAGTCTGCCGTGTTTACTATTGGCAGTACCCCTGACATGATTTTAACATCTTGACCCTGCATGAGGTTTCACATCTGTATTGCCGTATCAGCCAAGTAGGTCCATCGTAGGATTTTAGCACTCTTTCTCTTTTTTCCTCGCTTGGGACATGTGGCTAATCTCTTTCCCTATTAGTAGTCAGTACTGGTTCCATTATGCATATATTCACCGTAGGATTTTAGTATTCTTCCTCCATAGGACATCTGCCCAATGTCCAATCTACTGGCATTTGGCATGGGTGTTATTATGCACATTTTCCTCTTTGACACTGGGTCTACTTATTGAGTCTGTATCATCTGCACTTTTCATTCGGTCTTTCCTAATATTTACCTTCACCACAGCTCCTAAATGAATTGTTCATTTGAATATACTTTTCCATTATCCCCCACAGATTATGTTTACACACATGAATATATTGCGACAAGGAGCCCTTCACACCACATTATAAATATATGTTCATGACCGTTGGATGGTATCTGACCACCCAGTTAATTGTATCTGCTGTGCCCTGCCAAAGGAACTGTTGGCAAAAGTTCCACTCCGAATCGCGCGTCGGCGTGGTTCTCTCTTTTAAAAGGATTTGAGAATTGCATGCTTTATAATTGTTTATGCAATATAGTTATGTGTAGTTTTGTCTTTTTAATTTGAGTGATGTATGGTATGATTGGTAGTTTGTGGTGTCATATTGACTTTGCATATCCTTTGCAATGTTACTTTGGGGCTGTGCTACTTGAATTTTGTACAGTAAAAAGTTTTTATACAAATGAATTTATATTCAAAGTTATAACAAAAAAGCTTTTTTGATAAAATATGAAAAAATAATGGCTTGTGGGACAATGATCTTTATAATTTAGGATGTACCACCAATATAATAATTAATTTATAGGGAGAGGTTTTGTCGTTATTGTTCTTGGATGTTCCCTGCCCTCCTCTCCCTACATTCAGATACACAGGGACCCTCTATTGTATTTCTAGTTCTATTCCCAGCACTTTGCTGTGAGGGTAGTTAGGCTGTGTTGTGTATATTGGAGCTTACTTAAGGCTGTTACTCATTCTCCTTCTCTCTCATTTATCTTTGTACGGCTATCTTGTTCTTCTGGCATGATCGTAGCATTTAGTTTAATTCTTCTGTGGTGATAGGTACTTCTTTTTACACCTCTCATACTGCCTCATGAATTCTGTGCTCAGCACGTGTAGTCCTCTGTCTCAATAAGTGAGGATTCTACTACCGGTACGTATCAATCTATCTATGGAGAGGATCAAAACGTTTGGTTTCAGCGACGAGGATTTCTATAGACTTATCTTGCAGGGTACCTGGTCTGACCGTCCCTTTGCCCTTAATAAAACTGACGAAGATTAATGGTTCAAACTTTTGAACCTAAAAAAAGAAAGCTGGGAGAACAGAATCTCATGCTGAGTTTATGCTTGAGAATTTGAAGGCTGGGGTCATACCTAATGGGCTACGAATAAGAAACATACCAGGCCTCTTTGTTGAAATTAGGAAGTTTCTAGAAAGATGGTCGCTCATTGCTAATCGCTGCTCGAGGGATCTAATGATCCTCATGATAGAGAGAGCCTGTGAAGTAGTGGCCACACTCCTCAAAGAACTAGCAGAGATAGAGGAGTCCCTAAAGAAAAACAACTTGGTTGAGGAAGCTAAGAAGAAATTGGATGAAGTTAGTTTGGAACTCAACTCCTTTAGTGACTACCTTGTCAAAAAGAAAACGGAGAAGCTTTAAAAAGACATACGCTACTTTTCAGAAGAAAAAGTATACCCTTATTTGGGAGCCCAAAACTACAATACACCCAGGGAGCAGACCAATAAAGGTGATTATCAACACTGGTCCAATAAAAAGAAACTTACATTCTCTGACTCCTCTGAATCCGAGGGTGAGGGAGGACCTAATTCTGCTAGGGGCACTAACTTTAGGAGACCCCCTTTTGAAAATTACAACAGAGGCAATCGTTTTTTAGGGAACAGATAAGGTACACCACGAGTGAGATACAGAACCCTGGGGAAGGGGTCAATATCAACACTCAGAGAACCAGTACCAGCACTCAGAGAATCATCCTCATTATCTACAAACAAGACAAATCAATACTGGAGGGAGTGAATACCTCCACACATATGGCTCTTATTCCAATTTTTAATCTATCAAACACCTCATTGGGCGACCATGCGTTGAGATTACTTTCTCGTGGGCTATCCTTTGTCCCTAGTACTAGACTCAATAAATTTGAGTTGAATCAGGATTGACAGTCCTTTTTTAGGAAAATTAGACTAAAAAAATTCTTCAACAATCATTCTATCAACCCTACTCTAGTATCCCAGTACTCTAGGGGGTCCCCAAAATGCACAAAAGCGCCATACAACCCCCCCTTTAGACCCAATGTATCCACCATTGGCTCTATTACGGAACCTTTGTCGTAGTACGTCGACAAGTTCCTTAGACCCATGGTGAACGTCCTTCCCGCATACATAAAAGACACAGGCCATATAATTGGTAAAATTGAAGGATTGCCGTTCAACCCCCAGGCAGATATATTGGTGTCTATGGATATAGAGGCGCTCTATACGAATGTTCCCCAGAGGGGTGCCCTAGGAGCAGTAAAAAGCTCCCTTGAGAAAAATAATAGTCAGGATGACAAGCTATTTATCCTTGAATGCTTGAGTACAGTACTGCAAGAAAACTTCTTTGTATTCAACAAGTCCATTTTTAAACAAATCCAGGGCGTCAGCATGAGCGCTGCTTGCGCCCCTAATGTTACCAATATCTACATGGGGGAATTTGAGAAACGATTTGTTTTCAATAAGATCTCACCATTTTTTGAAAATATCCAACATTGGCATTGCTTCATCGATGACATTTTCGTTATATGGAGCGGCCCGGAAGAACAGCCTGTTGAATTCACACTATGGCTTAATTTTTGTGATCCCTATCTGAAATTCAGTCTCAATATCAGTAAAGATAAGATCGAATTTCTAGATATTTGGATCCAAGTTGTTGAGGAGCTTATTGAGGTATCACTTTCTACTAAACCCACCGCGAGAAATACCCTGCTTCAGTACCAAAGTTTCCACCCCATAGCCAAAAAGACAGTATACCATTCAGCCAGTTTTTAAGGCTACGCAGGAATTGTACCAGCATAAGAAACTTTGAGATACATGCGGAACTCCTCCGTAGTAAACTTCTCAAACGAGGATACCCCCAAAGGCTCATCAGGGAGGCCTATAAAAGGCCTACGTATTATAACAGAGATGCCCTACTTCAAGATAAACACACTACTGAGGACACCAAACTAGTGGGTGTTACACGCCATTCGAATTTCAATAACTAACTGCGTAAGTTATATGCTCGTAATACCATATTCTGAACTCAGGTGACCAGTCAAACTTTATGCCTAGGCAAGTGTTTGCATTTCGTAGAAATAGAAACCGCCTTAACTTATTGGTCAAATTTAAGTTTGATACTTCCTGACAATTCCTTCAGAAATCCATCACGGGCAGCTACCCCATTAGTGGAACTCACAGATGTGGCAATTGCCACGCTTGTAGCTCAGCTATAGTACCTACCGAACTACAATGTGGCAAAAGAAAATTCTATTTTAAGGAAATTACGAACTGTAGATCTGCCAATGTAATCTATCCTATTATGTGCCCCTGTAATAAGGGATATGTAGGCGAGACCAGTAGAGAATTCAGAATTAGACTCAATGAGCATAAATCTGCTATCAAGAATAAACGAAGAGGGGCTCCTCTTGTGGAACATTGGCAAGAAAAGCAACATTTAGAATCTGATCTCAGAGGGATCATCCTGGGAAAAGTGCACAGTCCCAAGGATAACAATATTAATGGCCTGAGAGGAAAGAGAGAAGTGTACTGGATGTACACTCTCCAGATTGCGATTACAGGACTAACACGTACCATGGCAAAATGCATTGTTTTAGCCTGTCATTTGTCTGCTATCTTTCTCTACAGTCTCCTCTTAAAGGCCCAGCAGGGTTTGTGGTACATCAGCAGCCATGATCCCATTGATCTTATTTGGACGTTCCCGGGGAAGATGGGAAACTGCCCTAATTATCTGCCTACCCTGTTCTCCGCTACTGGTTTGTTCACATTGAGTATTTGAACTGGGGATGCTACCTTATATTTATCTTTTCTGGTTCATTATTTACTTGGAACATCTCTTGTCTGTTTTTAGCGCTGACACACTCATTGTGCTAGAGATATTACATATGTTATGTTATGTTATACAGCGCTCTTCTATAGCGCACGGCTACTCCACGGAGTGTCCCGGCGCTTTGGCAAAGAGAAGAATAGGAAAAGTACACAGCATAACATCCTTAGCAAACCGGCACAAAGTTACTGGAAGAAGAGCCAAGTCTTCAATTCCTTTCTAAAGACTAGCAAATTAGTAGCTGTTCTCAAAGAAAATGGGAGATCGTTCCAGCAACGAGGTGCTAGGTACCGGAAGGAGCGCCCTCCGGTACGAGAGCGCCTGATAGAAGGAACCGCGGCCTTGGACTCAAAAGTGGACCTAAGAGTCCTTCTGGGGGCATAGAAGGCAATCCGCTTCCCAAGATAACTTGGGCCCATCCGATGGAGCGCCTTAAAGGTCACAGTCAAGATCTTAAAAGTGACTCCCTTGGCGACCGGAAGCCAATGAAGTTTCTCTAGAAGCTCCGATGCTCGGGCCCTTCGTGGTAGGCCAAAGATGGCTCTAGCAGCCGAGTTCTGCACGACCTGCAAGCGTGCCATCAAGTATTAAGGAAGGCCCAAATAGAGGGCGTTCGCGTAATCGAGACGCGAACCTATCAATGCCTGCACAGTAATTTTTTTGTGCTGAAGGGATAGTAAAGGGAGAAACTTCCGCAGCATTTTCAGGATGCCAAAACACTTCCCTGTCAGCCCTATAATCTGGGGTCTGAAGGAAAGGCCGACATCACACAAGATACCCAGATTTTTAGCTTTTAGCGAGGTGGTATCGGGCGGAGACATATCACGAGGCCACCATGTCTTCCAACCAGGGTCAGGTGGGCATCCAAAAAAGAGCAACTCCGACTTGTCGGAGTTGCACTTCAAACCATGCCTCTGAAACCAGTCAAACATGGCTTCCAGACATTCCCGGATCCGACCGCCGTCAAAGTCCTCACCCTTGTTACATGAGAAAAGAAGCTGGGTGTCATCCGCATAGGATATGATCTGGGCACCAAAAATTCCGCCACCGCCGCCAGAGGGGCCATATAGATATTAAAAAGGGTGGGGCTTAGAATGGACCCCTGGGGAACCCCCACCTCCAGCGGCGGAAAACGGAGGTGCTTAGACCACTTGCCGGCGGTTGGTCAGAAAAGACTTAAACCATTTCCACACCGTCCCACGGAGACCGATCTCCCAGAGTCTTAAAAGGAGACCATCGTGGGGTACGGTGTCGAAAGCCGCCGACAAATCCAGCATGACCAAGATGGCTTTGCCCCCTCCGTCCAAAGTCTCTCGAATGGCATCGGTAATCTCGAGCAGAGCAGTTTCCGTGCAGAAATTCGCACGGAAACCCGACTGAGAGTCGTGCAAGATGTTATTACTCTCTATGAAGCTGGAAATAGAGAGGTGCACATGCTTCTCAATCACCTTAGCCAGAGAGGAAAGGAGGGAGATTGGTCTATAGTTCGCATGTACAAGGGGATCTAGAGCTGGTTTTTTCAACAGCGGAAGGATCAGGGCATGCTTCCAGGCCGTGGGGACCTCTCCCGATGTCAGGGAGGCATTGAGCAGAGGGTTGAGCAAGATGTTAACTGCCGGCGCCACTCTCCCCAAACATTTGGCAGGGCAAGGATCGAGCGGTGAACCTGAATGAAGCCGCGATAAAAGTTCAAGAGAGGATGCAAGAGAGATGGAGGGAAAAGCCGAAAGCAAAGGGCCTTTCTCCTTCCTAGATGGTGACGTAGGTGTCAGATGACAGACCGCAGGACTGAGGCCCGGACCCGGAAAAGAATCTTGAATGATTTTAATTTTATTAATAAAAAACTCACTAAGTTGGCTAATCCAGACTTCAGTATGAGAGTGAGTGGGTGTGCTCGAAGGAGGAGAGATAAACTCCTGTACAATTCTAAAAATTTCCTTACTCATATTTTCTGCTGCGTCAATTCTTCGCTCCAGATAAGCTTTTTTGGCATCAAAAATATGCTTGTGGTAAAGGCGAATTAACTCCCTGTATTTGAATTAATCCTCTAGGTCATACATACGCCTCCAGACTCTTTCTGCCCTCTTGCAATCTTGAAGCATCCTACCTAAGAGAGGAGTAAACCAGGGGGCCGATACGTGTTTACCCACATAATTGGCTGGTTTACCAGGGGCTAACTCCGCGACTCTAATTGTGAGCCACTTCTGGATTAATTCAATGTCTTGTTCCAAGTCGCCTGTTAGCTGACAAGGGTGTTGGTCAAGAGCAACAGATAGCATTTCCGCCGTGACTCGATGAAAGGGTCGAGACACCCTTCTAGTCTCTCTTGCCCCTCTTATGCTGGGCGTGGCTACAGCTGAAATGCAAAATTTGATTAAGAGGTGGTCAGACCACAGTACTGGAAGCGGTGGGGGAGCCTCGATAGTCCTGGTGGAGAAGATCTGGTCTATCGTGTGGCCTTTAACATGAGTTGGGCTGGCAACATATGGAAGCAGCCCGAACGGACAAACAATGTCCAGAGGTTTATTAGTGTCTGGGGCTGCTGAGTTATCCATATGGAGATTAAAGTCTCCCAGTAGGATACAATGCTCCGATCGTAAACAGGGCACAGAAAAGGCGGCCTGCAGGTCGTCAAAGAAAGAACCTAACGGGCCCGGTGCTCTGTAGATAATAATCCCTGTGCAAGTTTGACGGGGAGACAGCTTTAGAGTGAAGCCTAAGGCTTCACTACCGAAGATGTTATCCACGGCAAAGGTCGAACAAGAAAGATTCTTGTCAGCAATTATTGCCACTCCACCGCCCTGGCCCACAGCTCTATCCTCCCTATAGATGGTATAGTTCGGGGGGATAGCAGCGGCAACATCAGGGCCAGAGCATTCACTCAACCACATCTCTGTGAGAAACAAGCATAAGGTTTTAGAATCGGAGAGCAAGTTCCAGATGTCAGTGGAATGCCTGCTAAGAGATCTGGTGTTAAGCAAGTAACAAGGGTAAAATAAGGGTGTGGATACAGGAGATAAATCTTCCCGAGCGGACAAATTCCAGCCACAGCCAGAGCAGCCCTTCCCTGAGAGAGCGACTACCCGGAAAAACATGATGGCAGGAGGATAAAGAGCCTCTGAGTGCTAATAGATCACTAGCAGAGTAGCGAAGCATGAAAACCGATTATACGCCTCAGCTACCAGGCTGAGGACCAGAATATGAAACCGAGTCTAGGAGCCTACCTCGCCGCCCTCCGAGACGCTGACGAGCGCAGATGGGCAGGACTCTGGCACGACTCAGGCACAGAGAAGGCACTCCCGCTGCGCGTTACCGCTGCGCGCCCGAGGAATCCTTTAAGTAGGCAGCTCCCACAGTCCCCGAGCGCAAGGACGCTCAAAGATGGTGGCCACAGTTCCTCCGCACTCCAAGATGGCGCTCCCCGCGCTCAGCCTCCCCGGAACCGGACCCGCTAAGCAGTGGTGGGTAACAAAGATTAGAGTGCAGGTGAGTGGCCAGAGACCCTGTGGTTAAAACCAGGGGATAAAGTAAAGGAAATACACATAAAATACAAAACTGGCAATTTAAGATAAAATTAGCGCTGAGACAGCGCGCGCGACCAGCAGCAAGGTGCTGCTGCAATACTCGCCCTCAGGTCAACTTCGCCAGGCTGTCCCAGTAAATGCTCCGCCTTAAGTAGGCAGCTCCCACTGTCCCCGAGCGCAAGGACGCTCAGAGATGGCGGCCACAGTTCCTCCCCACTCCAAGATGGCGCTCCCCGCGCTCAGCCTCCCCGGAACCGGACCCGCTAAGCAGCGGTGGGTAACAAAGATTAGAGTGCAGGTGAGTGGCCAGAGACCCTGTGGTTAAAACCAGGGGATAGAGTAAAGGAAATACAAATAAAATACAAAACGGGCAATTTAAGATAAAATTAGCGCTGAGACAGCGCGCGCGACCAGCAGCAAGGTGCTGCTGCAATACTCGCCGTCAGGTCAACTTCGCCATATGTCTATCTTTTAACTTCTCTTGAACCCTTTCTCATGCATTATTTCTAATTATGGCCATGTAGTCTTTACACCCTTGTTTGCCATGACCAAGATGGCTGCTGTGAAGTACATCTGAGCCTCCATGTGGCTTGCACACTGCTCAGATGATACTGGAGATGTCTGTCTATGTTCACAGGCTTAGTAGGGTACCGTCTGTCATCCATTATGTATTTCCTAGTAGCATCAGTATTATGTGCCTTCTTTCCTTATTTTGTAATTTTTGGCACTTTATCTCATTTATCATCTACGATGGCGACTATAGTTTACATCGTAATTTATTCCGCCAACCTGGTGGTAGTAGTAGGGTACCGCGATTCTTCAAACATGTATGCGCCATTAGCCTTTTAATACGTGGCTTCCGTGTTACATTTTGCATTGCCCCATACTTTTCAGACCGTCTATAGTCTAAGATGGCGGCCGGCATGTATACTCGCAGTACCTCCAAGATGGCACCCATTTTCACCCCTTCTGCCGGACTTCGACCCATGCTCCATGCGTTCCCTGTAAGGATGGTATCCCAGGTGTAATGAGTTTAGCGAGCATATTCATTTCCAAAGTGTGGTGGTGTACTCACTGACTCCGACGGAGGCAAAGACCCCCTGTTTTGCGGCTCGGAAGGAATTTTAAGGTATGCGTACTCTGTAGACAGACAGTTTACTAGGATTACACCTCATTAGGTGGACATTTTTTAGATTTTTCATCTTCGTTATTTTTCTTTTTCTCTTTCTTAGTTCTGGCCTAGACGTAACTAGGACATCCTCAGTTCTGGTCGCCCATATCATCAGTTAATTAAATTTGATCCAACTCGTTGGACTTCACTGTGAAAGTATGCGGGGAATGCGCTCTGTCTACTTCACTTTATTTGTACACATTCCGACCCAACAGTATCCTTAGGGGACTTTATATTTTCTTTATATTATCTCCATCATATAGGGTCTATATTCAGTGCTTATGACGTCCGTGAAACATAGATAACCATGAAATTGCAGTTAGAAGCCTCCTCACTGCCTACTTCCTTGTCATCCGGTTGTGTTTTATCTCTGCGGTAAGTTTTTCTTTCCTTTCTAATACCTCCTAGCTCTAACCTCCTGTGGCATCCATACGTATTTAGGGAGGTCAGTGCCATTATTCTGTTCTGCCACCAGAGTATGAGCATTTTCTTACGCATTGGCTCCCGTATTTAGATATCCTGGCACTATTTATTCTAGTGGATTCTCTGTGAATTCTTCCTTATATGCCTGCGATAGCTATTTTAATACTATTCCAGCGCACTTATTGGATTATAGGCATCAGTTGTATTAAATGCAGTGTTGAAATTAGAAGTAGCGATATACAGTGTATTTAGTGCTAATTCTATTCTTCAGTCCACCGTGTTTACTATTGACAGTAACCCCGACATGATTTTGACAACTTGACCCTGCATGAGGTTTCACATCTGTATTGTCGTATCAACCAAGTTGGTTCATCCTAGGATTTTAGCACTCTTTCTCTTTTTTTTCTCGCTTGGGACATGTGCCTAATCTCTTTCCCTATTAGTAGTCAGTACTGGTACCATTATGCATATATTCACCGTAGGATTTTAGTATTCTTCCTTCCTTCTTGCATAGGACATCTGCCCAATCTACTGGCATTTGGCATGGGTGTTAATATGCACATTTTCCTCTTTGACACTGGGTCTACTTATTGAGTCTGCTCCAAGAGGCCCTTGTTGCCTTATGTTAGCAGGCACCATCATATAAATCCCAATGCGCGATGGAATATTCCTTTACACAATCCATTCAATCCCCTCTCTGGCCTAGATGACAATGAATGACTGGCATTATCAGATTCCCATTTAGGATGTACGTATGATCAACTTACCAATCCTATTACTATTCATGAGAATACTACAACTAAACCCATTTCTATTAATATGGTATCTGAGCCCCCCCAACTGACATCGGGGATAATTCCTTAGTACAACTAGACCCGCTTTCTAGTAAAGCAGACCATCACGCGCCTCCGCAGAGTGGAATCATGGAAACAAATGTAGCTGTTCCTATAGATAATAGGGTCATGGGAGGTCCTATAGACAACAGGGACATGGGAGGTTCAAAACAAACTGATACCCATTTAAAAATGATATTTTGGAACGTGGCAGGACTGCGCACAAAGATAGATTTACCCTCTTGGCTTTCTGGTATCCGACAACATAATATTCTTTGTTTTCAAGAAACTTGGTTGACCACCTCTCTCCACCTTCAAGGCTATAAAACATATAACTCTTTTGCCCAACCCTCTGCTTCTGGCAGAGCAAAAGGTGGCCTAGTAATATATATTTCTAACGACTTCCCAAGTGCGGGTATAAAGGAACTAATCCATGCCCCTAACTTCCAAGTTATCAAAATAACACCTAATAAAAAATCCATGTATTATATAGTTAATTTCTACAATAATCTAACGCCCCAAGACGTACTCCCTGTCCTGGAAGAAATTTTCCTCTTCCTACTGGAAGAACGGGAAACCCATACGAGCAAATCTTTTAACTTGATTTGGGGAGGGGACTTTAACTTAAGCCTATGTAAGAACAGTGGCACTAAAAAATGCGGAATTGCGGATGAGGTTGGGACTGACTTAACCCACTTTCCACATACCAGTACAGGGAATCGTCTAATGGAGATCCTATTTAACTTGGACCTCGGATTTGCAAATGAGCTTGTAGCTCCACCAGTAGCTTTTCCCCCAACATTTAATGGCAGAGGTCTCTCTAGCCTAATCAATTTCATTCTGGTTTCACAAAATATGAAAGAGCAAATGTCTAGTTTTAGTACTGGAAATAATCCCAGTAGTGACCATTTTCCTAACACTACGATTATCATAGTACCTGACTCACGCAAACACTGCAATTTGCCCACCCTATTAACTCAAGAGGCACTGAGGGTGGACAAATTGAGCGGTTATACTATAAAATGGGAAAATACCGATCCCGCTGAAATCACAACTAAAGTGCTTAGACGTACACTCCCACAAGTGGAAATATGCCTTAATCCTGATTCTGCACCAAAGCCAATTTTAGCTAGTTTTCTTGCTATTACCAACACAATTAAAGATGAACTCCTATGTAAAACCAAGGGCAACAAGAAACCTAAAAAGGGTTGGTTTAATCCCGCAACTAGGAGTGCCTATTCTCTCCTGAAGAAAGCACTGCGCAGGGCTGTCAGAGATAAAGAAGAAATTATAAAACTTAGAAGGGACTATAACAAGGCATTAAAAAAGTGTAAACTAGACATTAAAAAAGGCTTATGGGATAAATTGCATCAGAGCTGTGTCCTGAAGGATACTACTACATTCTGTCAAACTGTCAAAACCCCTTTTTTAACTGATCCAACCTCAATCCCCCGAATTGAAGTGGCAGTGGATGAAACTGCTTGGGTCTGCCATTTTTCTAAGATCTTTGGGCTTACAGATGGTACCATACAGGAGCATACTGACTCACCAGGGAGAAGCAACTTATCCAACCGCTTAAACACTACACCAAATTTTAGTTTTGACCATGAGGAAGTAGTTACTGCCCTGATGGCATCTAAATGCGGGAAAGTTCTAGGCCTCGATGGAGTCCCTGTGGACATTTTTAAACATAACTTGGCAGTTCAGGCTGGACTGTTCCCATGAGGCACAGGGTCAAGACTGATTTGCATATGGCCATATCTGAACTGGGGTGGCTTGGTGAGCAAACTAACGGTGGATTAAGCCCAGATCTATGACTGGGGATGAATGTTTTGCCATTGTGCAACATTCCGTCCATCATCTTGTGTGTTTTGCTGTTCATCCTATGTGGGAAGGGTATGCCCAGACGTGGGTCCCGTGCTCACTAAGCCACTGGAGTCAAGCTATCCTGGCTGAAGACGGCTGATAGCCAGAAACCGGTCCTAGGATGCTTGATTCCGGTCCAGGGAAGACATGACTTGGCAGTTCGGGCTGGACTGTACCCATGAGGCACAGGGTCAAGACGGATTTGCATATGGCCATATCTGAACTGGGGTGGCTTGGTGAGCAAAATAACGATGGATTAAGCCCAGATCTGTGACTGGGGGTGAATGTTTTGCCATTGTGCAACATTCCGTCCATCATCTTGTGTGTTTTACCATTATGCATATGTTCACCGTAGGATTTTAGTATTCTTCCTTCCTTCTCGCATAGGGCATCTGCCCAATCTCCAATCTACTGGCATTTGGCACGGGTATTATTAGGCACATTTTCCTCTTTGACACTGGGTCTACTTATTGAGTCTGTCTCATCTGCACTTTCCATTCGGCTTTTCATTTGGTCTTTCCTAATGTTCACCTTCATCACAGCTCCTAAATGAATTGTTCATTTGAATATACTTATGTATAGTTTTCCATTGTACCCCACAGATTATGTTTACACGCATGAAAATATTGTGACAAGGAGCCCCTCACACCACATTATAAATATATGTTCATGACCTACGGATGGTATCCGACAACCCAGTGAATTGTATCTGCTGCGTCCTGACTAAGGAACTGTTGGCAAAAGTTCCACTCTGACACGCGCTTCGGCGCAGTTTTCTGTTTCAAAATGATCTGTGAATTGCATACTTTATAATTGTTTATGCAACATAGTTGTGTGTAGTTTGTATTTTTCATTTGAGTGATGTATGGTATGATTGGTGTTTGTGTGGTTTGTGTTGTCATATTGTCTTTGCATATCCTTTGCAATGTTACTTTGGGGCTGGGCTACTTGAATTTTGCACCGTAAATAGTTTTTAAACAAATGAATTTATATACAAAGTTATAAAAAAAGCTTTTATGATCAAACAAAATGAAAAAATAATGGCTTGTGGGACAATGATGTTGTTTCTAATTTAGAATGTACCACCAATGTATTAATCTATTTATAGGGAGAGGTGTTGTCGTTATTGTTCCCGTTGTAACCCTAACCAGGAAAAGTAATAGGTGGAATATGCAACCTCAGAACATGACAACCCTGACTCCCCAAGGAAATCGATGTAACAGATATAGAACCGTTTCATTTAGTAACTCATGCATACCAAAAGAGATGCACAAGAAATACACATCATGGCGTTTCAATATTTATTTAGGCATTATGATTCTTGCGTAAAATATGTGTGCTGCAATAATCAATAGAAGGAAATAGAATTGTGTGAGCAGCAATACAAGAATGGTGAAGATTAATAATTGTGCTATTTAGAGAGAATATATGCAAGCATATAAATACTGTTATGTTTTGCTCCTACCTAGCGCTACCTATCCTAGCGTGCTTAGGGTAGGTATATCAGCCAGAATTCCTGGAGGGTGACCTAACTCCCCTGTGACATATGGGTAAGTATTGTCAGGAAACCTGTCTTGGTAGAAAGCTGGGCTTCATCCCTCTCAGGAGGTAAAAAGGAATAAGCTGAAATGGAATTCTGGCATGGGTTGGCATCACACTGTCAGGGAAATGCTCCTCAAACTAAACAAAGGAGTGATGCTGTTTATATAATAAACATCACCCATGCTATCATGCCAAAGTCCCAATCAGGCTGCCATTATTGATTCTACCCAGACAAAGCTGCCGCTGAGCGAACAATAATAAACAACATTTTGCACAGTGCAACTTATCTTTAAATACAGAATGTTCAAGGCTTCTGATTATGTGCCTACGAAGATGTGCAAATGTAAGCAAAGCTATTTCTTAGAACAATATCTGTAAAAGCACAGAAGCAAAAGTGTTTCAAATGTCAACATTCAAGAAATTTTTTTAAGTTTGAGTGTGAGCATGTAAAATGATGGTGTTTCCCATGTAACCCACTCATGGGACATAAGGCAACTAACAAAGCTTCCTAAAATGTATGCTAAAAAATATAAAGTTAATCTAAAACTTAACCTTAAAGCATTGCGCTTCTTTAATAAAAGCATAGAAAAAAGCACATTTCATGTTAAGAAAGAGAATTAAAAAACAATGCTTAAGAACATTTCAGTTCTTAAAGCACTTTTGCAAAATAAAAAAGCACAGCAAAATAAGAATCTCTCATTGCTCAAAAGTGCCAGATTGTTTAACTGTTCTAAGCAGTAGACAAAACATTGCTGTTCCCAGCATCCGCAGATGGCCCCTCCGTTGGTACCCTTCTCACCAATTCCATGGATCAAACCTGTTCAAATCCAACCCTCTCAACAGCCGCTGAAGGAGTGATGGCCAGCAGTGTATCCGCAGAGGACGAGTCAGAGTCCACATCACCAGTAGCTGAAGAATCCCAGTAAGGCTCATGTGTGCGAGTGATTCTTCACTCGGTGTCTGATTGCACAGCACGGGTTAAATATACTCACATTATCATAAATCAAACAATCAATGTACACAAAGGGTCACCACAGTTAAACAATAATACGTTTCTCTTTTTAACAAATGCTTAAGCCTTTATTAGGCTAATAATGTTTTTGAAATTAAACAATTGCAGAAATGTTTTTAAACACAATATCACAAAGATAAATACAGTGTGAACATCACACTGTTCATGTAACAAAATCAAGTACAGACATCCAAAAAATAATAGCATTGCCCAATGCATTTTGGGATAATCAAATCCATTCTTCAGGGGCCTCTGTAAGAAAAAATGAAAAACAATTAATGAATCAAAATGATGTCCACATTCAACATACAGGGATAGCTACTACAGCAGCAACAATGCACATAGACATGGCAACAGTGCTCAGGAGAAAAGGAAAAAAGAAAAAATAGAAAAAGAAAAATACAAGTGGAATGAGTGCCATTCACCATGAAGCCACCAAATGAAAACACTGTGTGCCACTTGGTGACCAAAGACCACCAATCAAGAAAAGTCCAGATAAACATAGTGCCTTTCTCCACATACAAAAGCTTGTGCTCAAAAACGTAAACAATATTGTGACCAAAAGATACAAGCCCGTCACCTCAACTGCACGATGAATCAAAACTTACTGGATGACTAGACGAGTATATCAACCATCACAAAAAATATACTGAGATAGCTTGGAGTGTAATCTGCAGGTCATAGAAAATGTACCAACTGTGTAAAAGACTGTTGAAGTATGGCTAACAAATACAATGAATGGTAACAACTATATGCTGTTGTAAGTCGGAACAAAGTGCTGCGTATCAGTTCACACAGGTCCGTGCTATTCGAACCGCATCACCTTGATAATGACTGCCACCAACGGGCTATCGTATGGGAAATCTCCCTAAGTTGAAACTATGAGTCCCAATCAAGTCTCTGTTGCTACACCAATTACAAACTGTGAGCAAGACGAAGTACTGACATTACCTCATGTAGCGTCTCACACTAAGAAGTACACCCACGTCCCCTGATGAATTCTGCTGAAACTAAAATCATGAAACGCAAAATTATAACAATTACCATGAACACCACTATCACTGACGTCCTCATACAATGCACTTGTTTGCGCCTTGACACTACTTGGCCAAGGTGCAAACCATTGTCAACTAGAGACCCCCATTTCAAACACATACGCAATGTTTTTCTAGTTTAGCAAGGGACAGAACAAGACCTGCACCACTTCCATTCATAGCTTAACACATTGTCTGCAGATCTAAAATTCACTATTGACATTAGCCAGACAGCTATTCCTTTCTTAGACATATAGTGACCTCATCTATGTCTCATTGTAAAGGAAACAGACCAAAAGGAACTCACTGTTCCATTACTCCATTACCGAAATGCATTGGACTGATATAAGAACATAAACGTATATACAAGATGTTTAAATGATGAACACAAGCAGCAAAAGAATGATTTTTGTGTGAAAAAATAAAAGACATGAACAGATAAAACTTTGTGGAGTGAATCATAGAGGAACTCTGGGTAATCCCCAGTAGGATCTTAAAGCAGTGCATCAAGGGATGCTTTCACCTTTGTAGTGGAAAGCACGACTTTGGACCATTACTCCATTAGACATCCACAGAGTCTGAGGGACAATATGCCCTTTTGACAGTTCCGCCACCACAGATGCAGCGACTGCAGCGCGCCGACCAGGAAGGTGTTTAAATCGTTCTGTACTCCATGAATTAATTTCGGAACTGGCACAACTACTTTATCTGTCACACACTCATTAAGCCAAATCGATCAACGTCCAGGAGTTCAGTGCAGATTTATTCGAGTGCAGTACCCACCCGGGGTTTTTGCTCTGGACCTATTGAGGCCAACCCTGAACCATTGTTCTCTTCAAACACTTTTGACAGTTCCTGCACATAAGGCGGAACTGCACCAAGAGATCAGATTATTTCCAGGAATCTGATGTACTGATCAGGAAATTGACAGAACGTGGCTATCCTAGACATCTCGTCAGATAGGCAAGCAAGAGAGCCTGGTTTAACCACATAGACACAATTTTAGAACCACAACAAAGAGGCAACAAATAGGGAAGCATTATCTGCATTAGCACCTTTAACCCGAATTAAAGAGATTGTCAGAAAACATTGGAAACTAATGGAATAGCATCTAACCACGAAAGAGTCATCCATGTTTTCCTTTAAGAGAAGAAATAACTTGAGGGACAACCTCGTTAGAGCTACCCTCCAGACACCACCCAGAATTACACTAACTTCCCAGAGGGGATTCACACCATTCTAAGTGTGGTCATTGCTTGGTGTGCAAGTACTGCTTGAACACCAAAGTCTTTGTGCATGTGAATGCAAACGTTACACAGACTTCCTTCATGAATTGCAATACTAAGCAGCAGTCAAGTTTATTTGTTTGATTAATTCAAATCTTACAAAAATACATTTTAAAAATATGATCGGCAGTAAAAAAGCTTAAAACACCATGCACATAATTATTCTAGTATTATATAATTTAAAAAAGAAAAACCTAAATAATGTTTTCCTTAAGGTTTTTGCCAATCACATAACAATTTTGCAAATGCAGAATCCATTAATACATCATTCGGGTTTAGACATGCCATTAGTGCTTGTCTGCATGTTCTTACTCCTTGAGCATTAAATAATCTCTTACGGGTAACTTTCCTTTCCACCCCTATTGCAGGGCACAGGCATAGCAGATGCAGAATTTCTTCTTGACCACCTTTACATAATCTACATATCGTATTGTCCTCAATAGTCTTCCATAGTGGCCTATGGCACAAACCTGGCCAAAGACCAAAACGTACTCTTATAAAAGTTTGTTTACTTTGCTGTGACCAAGGAGTTTCAAGATATTATTTAACTTGCTTTTTTTTGTATCCATTTATAATTGGCCATGAGTGCCTTCTTTTTATCAATAATTCCTTGTCTTTTATCAGTGACAGATGAATAGTCAACTTATTAATTGTTCTTTTGAAACTTTCGTGGGTAATTGTGTTTTCCCAAATTGGTATTATTCCAAATTCTTCTTTTGCTTCATTTAAATATGCCCCAGCTTGCAGTTTCCGGTTGTCTTTTACTTCTTGCCATAATATTCGAGATAATTGATTGTCAAGGTCATTTTTTATACGATACCAGACTTTCAGAATTTGACCTTTCCGGGCATATTGCTGATTATTTATCCCAAACTCCAACCTCACCTGTGCTTGCGAGGCATTATCTGGTAGGTGGAATAATATCTTGTAGGTTTTCACCACTGCGTTGTTAATTATCTGTGCATCTTTACCATTTAAAACTTCAGAGCCATATGTCAAGGTTGGTAATAATTTAGCAGATATGATCTTTAGTAAAGGAGCATATGACAGTGTAGTTAACTTCTTTTGTATGGTTCTAAATTCCATCACCAAACTATTTGCTTTCCTAGTGATATCTTTCCTCTGTGGGAGAAAACTTCCACTATCATTAAACAAGACGCCGAGATACCGATAATTATCAACCTGCTCTAGCTGAGTTTGTTCCAGCATCCATTTGTTTTTTTGTTTTCTGTTCTTTGTAACTACCATTATTTTTGTCTTTGCCTCATTTATTACCATTTGATTGTCTTTTGCGTAGCTCGATATTCGATCAATTAGTCTTTGCAGCCCCACTTTAGTCTGACTCAGCAGCACAACGTCATCCGCATACAGCAAATTTGACATATGTTTTCCTGCTAGCCTCGGTGGATGTGAGTTAACTTCATTTAGTGCAATGGTGAGGTCGGCTATAAATAGGTTAAAAAGTAGTGGGGCAAGGACACAACCCTGCTTTAATCCTTGTGTCACCGGTATTTTATTGGATAATGTTCGGCCATCGCCAATCCTCACCCTGACCCAGTTTTCGGGATATAATAGTTGGATAAGGATTAGTAGTGAGTCCGGAATTCCATTGCAATACTAGAAATTTAGTGTATGCAAAATTGTGTCCATGCAATCTCATCTACATCGGCCAAACTACGCAAAACAATCAAGTGTTGCATCCTACAGCACCGAAGCAGTGCCGATACACCTCTTGTGAAACATTTTCAACAAGCACAACACACACTTGATGATATCACATGGCAAGTACTTGAACATGTTTCCCTGGGTCCCACTGGAGGCAACAATGACAGTTCCTTAACTCCCAGAGATCTATATTGGATTGACAAAGTGGACTCGATAGCACATGGGCTTAACTCGGTGAGCGACTGGCGGCAGGTGGCCCTTCACTGAACTTTCTTCATTGTTTCATATTTTTAACGGGTTTATGGTAAATGTATGACATGTATTTTATTAACCATTGCAGAGTCTAGGAATATCAAGGAGGAATTTTAGCTACACTCTGCACCAAATATACCCTTTGTTTTCCATTCATTCATGAATGACATTTTATTAACTACTACAGGGTCTAGGTACATCATGCAGGAATTTTCAACTCACTCTGCACCAAATAAGTCCCTTTGTCTTCCATTCATAAATTATGTGCCACTTGACATTACATATGCTTACATGTATCTTCATAGGTACATGATGCCATAATAAGTGCCCTGTGCCTTTTGAGAATTATTGTGGATGCCCACAATCCTTGCCAGCCCCCAACAGATTTTTTTCCACATTTTCCCACAACTTTTATATTTTTGTGAAGTCTTAGTTGGTTGTACTACAAGTTCCACAGTTGTGTTTCTTTAAATACATTTTTGGCAGATCATGATTGACGGGCTATTTATTTTTACACATTTCCAGGTTCTATTAATTGTTGGTCCCCTGTTTAAGTTGTTCAATCAGCTGCACCATGTGTGCGCTCTCTGCTGAATCTGCCTATATTAGGCAGCCTCAGCTCACTAACCGGCCGCTCATTTATTCAATTTGATTTTTTCGATGATTTAGGATTTTTTCCATCTCTTATTAGGCGCTGAGCCTGCATCACCCTGGCTTGACTGGCGCCAGGCTGTGTACCACGGTGAAGAAGGGCTGAGAGTCCAGCCCAGACCCTGTGTAACTGGATCCCGAGCCTGGGCCGTCGTTCTCTGGCTTGCCCGGAGCAATGCTTCAGTGAGGAGAAAGGGAACACAAGGGGAAGGGCTCCAATAGATGGTACGGCCCCCTGAACTGAGCTGTAAGACCACCAGAAAAGCGAAAGGGACACTAACAGGAGTGGCAACTGAACTCATATCCACCTCCAGCTCAAACAATGGATCTTCAACGTGAATGGAAAAGTCATAGCGCACCCTACTGTTGCAGAGGACAAAATGGAATGGCACACAAAATCAAAGAGAGGACGCAACTTGTGCCCAGATTCGCCGAAAAAAGCCCCGTAGCTCGCCCGTGCACCTCCCAGAAGCACTGAAATTGTCCAGGATTGCGATGCCGACCCTCACAACCACAAGACGGCTGAAGCTGGAACCTCTTCATGTCCTAAAAAGCGATTGCAGATCCCTCCCATTATCTTGAAGAACCTGTCCACTCACAGCGATCTCGTGGAGCTACTGGAGGAACACTGCACTTCAACTTTCACGATCAAGCCCCAAGCAGGCCCCCGCCAAAATCATGCTCCCCACACCAGACGACTACAGGAGTATGACCAGCATACTCACTGATCAGAAACTGGAATATCACACCTTCTCCTTGACAAAAGCAAAAGCCCAGCGCTTTCTAATATGGGGACTTCCAGAAAATGCATCCCTGGGACACATCACTCTGGATTTAGCTAAACTTAGACATCCTGTTAAAAAATATTACCGAGATTGCCTCACCTACGGACAAGAACAAGAAGCTTCCCCTGTTCGTCGTAACCCTGTGTGCAAGCCAGGATGGAAAACATGTAGATCTCTCAGCAGTCACAAGGCTTTGCTGCTGCACCATCACCACGGAAGCACTTACGGGGGGAGGTCATGTGATACAACTGCCAACGCTTGGGGCACACCTCTACATTTTGCCACCGGAAGCCAAGGTGTGTATGCTGTGGAGGCAAGCAAACCTCCAATCAGTGCAACGGGAATAGAGAAACTGAACCAACAAAATGTGCAAATTGCACAGGAACTCACACAGCAACCTATTGAGACTGTCCCTACCTGTAGAAAGCAAATAAGGACGAACCACGTAAGCAACTCCCCCAACCACAAAAGGTTTCTTGCCATTCACCAGCAACAGACCGGGGTCGCCGGAAGACATAAATCCATAAACCTGGATTGTCACACAGGATCCCAATCCACACTTCAACCAACAGCCATAGCAAAGCGCACATGGATGGAAGGACATATGCAGAAGTTGCAAGACCCAAACAAGACAACGCACCAACAACAACCACCCCAGCTTCATCCAGAGATATAAGCACCGCTATCAACTGGCAGGAACTCAACATGAAGACTGCAAAAGTAGTCGCAGACATGAACATCCACCCTGTGGTGACAACGGTGGCAAATCTTATCGCCAGACTTTTCCACCGTGAAGAAAACAACCGTCATGGCAGCCAAAACTAAAAGAAACTCCCTCTTCTTGATGTGGAATGCCAACAGCATTCAAAAGAAAACTGCGGAACTCCTGCACCTGATAGAAACTAAGGAGTGAGTATAGCGCTATCTCCGAGACCCATCTCCAAGTAAACCAGAAGCTCAACATAGCAAACCACAGTGTGTTTTCCCACAGATCGTACCACTGGAGCCAAGGGCAGTGGAACAACAGTGATCGTCAGCACAAAGGTAAAGCACCATGAGATTGCATAACCACCAGTGGGGAGCATTGAAGAAACTAGTATACAGATCCAGTCATCTGCAGGTCCTCTAAGGCTGATGGCTCGCTACTCATCCCCAGACCAGCTTCGCCCAAAGAGCCTGGATGCTTTACTCTACTTCAGCATCCCAGCATTAATTGGAGATGACCTTAATACGAAGCACCAGTGCTGGAACTCTTGCAATGCAAACAGGAAAGGACACGCTTTTCTTGCCCACTCAGGGGAGAAGAACTTTGTAGTCACTGGCCCAACTCACCCAACACACTATCCAGACTCTGCACAGCATAAACCGGATGTTCTGGACATAGTTGTCATGAAGAATCTTTCCCAGTCTATGGAGCTGGAGAATTTGACAGCACTGAAGTATGACCACAACCCAGTATTGCTCACAGTTGGAGACGTGATAGAAAACCAACAGGACACCAGGTACAACTTCAAGAAGGGAGACTGGAGCCTTTGCAAGAGAAGACTGGAGGAAACACTGGTCCCTCATGCTGTATTGAAGAAATCGACCAGGAGGTTCACCACTTCACAGCGGCAGTCCACACTGCTATTGAATGCAGCGTTACTCAGCAAAAAGTCCAACGCTGCTCCATCTATGACCTTCAGAATTGATTCAAGCAGTCAATAGCCTACAAAAACAGAGCCAGAAGACAGTGGCAAAAGTATCGCACCCCTGACCTGCTGAAGAAGTACAACGTGCTGACAAAACTGCTGAAGATGCAAATAAGCCAGCACAGAGGTGAAAATGTGAAGCAGCTACAGCTAACTTAAAGGACTCCGACAACTCTCTCTGGAGAATGATCAGACGCTTGACTGGAAAAAAGGAACCAAACCCACCGATACAAGGAAAGACTAACCTGGCATGCAACAACAGGGACAAGGCTGGGGTCTTTGCTAACACACTAGAGGCATCCTTCAAGCCTAACCAGGCAAGCAAAATGGCAGCAGAAGTTGAGCCAGAGGTCACTAAGCACCTGCCAGAAATGGAAGCTGTGACCATTGAGGAATGCTCAACTGATGAAGTACTAGCCCTGGTAAAGAAAATGAAAAACAACAAGACTCCAGGAAAGTTAGGAATAACCAACAAAGCCATCAATATGCTTCCAGATGCCGCAGTGGATCGTCTTGCTTAGATCTTCAATGCATGTATGCGGCACCAGTACTTCCCTAACGCCTGGAAAGAAACAAAAAAGTCCTCGTTTTCCCTAACGCTGGGAAGCCACTACAAGATCCTGCTAACTACAGCCTTATAAATCTGCTACCTGCCATAACATGGCTCTTCGAAAAAGTTATTCTTGCCCGTCTCATCGACTTCCCAGCAAGTAAAAACCTACTTTCAAAAGAACACTTTGGGTTTCGGAAAGAACACTCAAAAAATCATCAACTTCTCAGAGTTGTGGACATTATTAGCCATGGATTTAACATCCATAAGCCTACTGGAGTAGTTTTCCTGTTTGTAGCCAAAGCATTCGACCGAGTATGGCACAGGAGACTGCTTTACAAGATTATCTAGCTTACGTTTTCAACCTACCTGATCAAACTGCTGACTAGCTACTTGTCAGAACAGACCTTTCACGTGGCGGTACGAGAAGAATGCTCAACAGGACGCCCTATTCTTGCTGGAGTGCCTCAGGGATCAACTCTTGGACCATTCCTCATTAATCTATTTACAAACGATATCCCCATGGACTGAAAGAAAACAGATCTTTGTCTTTACGCCGTTGATGCTGCATTCTCCCAATCCTTTAGCGAGAAAGAAGTGGCTAAGAACCTTGAAACATCGCTCAGCAGACTCTCTGAATGGTACAGCGACTTGCAGATAACTTTGAACACAAGCAAATCACAGCAACATTTTTCACCAGAAAGCAGAACAGGAAGCATCCACCGATCCTCCTCAACGAAGGAGATCAAATGGGAAAACAGCTTCTAGTTAGGGTTGATTCTTGACTCCAAACTCAGCTGGAGAAACCACAAAGGTTGTTGCTTTCTGGCAAGTCTTCGCTAACTACCCACGGCCCATCACAGCGCTGACCGTGTGAACCAACTTCAAGTGTCACAAAGTGTCACAGATCAATAAAAAAAAAACTAAAAACTCAAAATGGGGACTAATGAGGCTACTGCGCACAGCCACGAGAGTGCTGGTAAAATTATATAAGTCTTGGTTTGCTCCTCTTAGCCCAGCGATAATTTTAACCCTTTTTATGTGTTATACTGCTTTAAAACAAATATCTGATCAATTGCTTTTTACTTGCCTTGCTGCTACTCTTGCACTTTCTCTTCCTGTTCACGCCCACACCTTGGTCCACCGAGGGGTTTCCCCGTTTGATGTGGAGGGTGCTGGCTCTGATCTCTTGCCTCTCTGGTTGGTGGGGGATTGTGGGGCGGAGCTTGGATGGTCAGTGACCCAGAGCTTGCTGCCTATTTAAACCTGATGCCTTCCACCTCGCGCCGCCTCGTGCCAAAGGCAAGCCCATTTGTGCCCAACTGGGATCAGGGGCCACGACCCCTGGTCCAAATGGGATGCACAGACTTGTGTATTCATCAAGCAATTAATAGCTTACCGCAACCCCCCCCCCCCCACCTCCACGACTGTACCTTATAACAAGACCTTATAACAAGGAGGAAATATGCCTATGCTGTGGTCTCTCTCTCGATACAACCCAGAGACTTTCAACCACTCCAAAGGGCAACATAAATAATACCAAACCTGCCGCACCAACCATAAAGGAATTCTCTTTCCTCAGCACAAGATGCTGCTCTCTCCCGAAGCATAAAGCAGACATCTTCGAACTTCTGATCAATGACCAACTAGACGCCTTATTTCTCACGGAAACATGGCTGCATGAGAGTTCTGGTCCTGATGTTGCTCTGTCGGCCAACTACGCTATAGTTAGGAAGGATGGGGGCCACAAAATTGGTGGGGGTATAGCCATCATTTAAAAAAATAATTTTCAGTGTAAATTTGAGCCTTTAACATTCAGGAATTGTGAAGCAGCATTATTCAAACTTGACATAACCCCGATAATAACCCGCTCTGGAATACTTGTGTACCTCTCTGCTCCTTGGGACTCATCTTTTCCCAGCCTAATAACCCCTCTGCTCATGAGCACCGCCAATTTCGCAATTCTGGGCGATTTAAACCTACACCTAGGATGACCCAACATGTAAAATCAGCACAAATCTGATCTCTGATTTGGCAGCCATGAACATTAACTTACACAATTCTGGCCCCACGCTCTAGGCAAGCCACTTACTGGATACTATTTTTTCCAGCTTATCCAGCATTCACTGCTCCTCTGCGCTCCCCCTATGCTGGTCGGACCATTTTATCACCAGGTTCAGTCTGGTACCCCCTGATAACTCTGTGTTCACTACTCCTACCTTAAGAACATTAACAAGAGACTGGAAAAAACTTGACATGACAGTTTTAAACAATATTGTATGCTCTGACATGCCCATCTCTAAACATATGTTGAATATGCTCTCTGACACCATGCAAAAATGGCTTCTCAATGCCATAGACACCTGTCTTCCTTTTTCCAAAAAAAAGGTCAACAATCATCGCCCATTAGCGCCCTGGTTTAGTGACACTCTAAAAACAGAGATTGCCAAATGTAAAGCGCTGGAACGTAGATGGAGAAGGAATTATGCTCCTGAATCCAAAACTATCTATAAAAAGGCCAACAAGTATATCACAATCTCCGTAAATCAGCCCGTGCTGAGTATGTCTCAACAACTATCTCTGATGCCCTGAACTGCTCCAAAACACTTTTTGGTATGGTAAAGGAGCTTGCTGGTTCTGCTACCCTAGGTAGCCCCCCCCCCACTTAATAAACGACAATGTGAGTATCTTGCTTCCTTCTTTGTCCAGAAAGTCAAGAAAATGTACTCTGATATAGTGGGCTCACGGTGCTACAACCCCCCTCCTTTGCAACCTGCTAACTCCCTACAAACAGCTTCTGCACCACCCGTAGTGGACTCTACCCATCCTGACCAGAACAATGTGCTTTGCGCCCCCTCCAACAACCTGGACACTTGGCCCCTACTAAACACAGCCTCCTTTAAAAGACTCATAGAAAGTGTCAAATCAGGATCACACATGAACCCCCTGCCTATCTCTGCCCTCAAGCAGCTTGAGTCACCATCTCTGCTTGCTATTATGGAACTTTTAAATGCCTCCCTACAGGAAGCCACAGTTCCACCTGACTGGAAGCACGCCATGGTGATTCCTCTCCTAAAAAAAGGCCAACGCCGACCCCGATCTACCCTCCAACTATCGGCCTATCTTTACTGCCGGCCTTTTCAAAAATCTTAGAGAAGCACATTCACTCTCAGCTCTCCAACTTTGTCAAAACCAAAAATCTCCTCCACCCAACACAATCTGGCTTCAGATCTGGTTTCTCTACAGAAACAACTTTACTGGGGGTAACGGAAAGGCTGCAGCGTCATCTGGACACTGGAGATACTGTCATCCTCATTTTGTTAGACCCGAGTGTAGCATTCAACACGGTATCTCACACCGTACTAGTAAAAACATTAAGATCTCTAGACATTGTCGGCTCAGCCTTAAATTGGCTTATTTCTTTTCTCGCCAATCGCATTTTTTCAAATCGTTTCCCCAACAACCAGCTCTGATATCCATCCTTCACCCTACGGGGTACCTCAGGGCTCCATCCTTAGCCCTCTACTTTTTAACCTATACGTTGGACCTTTAGTCGATGTCGCAGAAGATGCAGGGTTGTCCCTGTTTTTCTACGTGGACGACTCCCAGATAATTTTTTCTCTCTCCTTGGAGAGTATGGCTGGGTCATCCCCCCTTCAGCTTGGCTTGGGTAAAATTGCATCATGGATGCAGGCAAACTACCTGAAGCTCAACAGAGAGAAAAACGCGGTCCTGATCCTTGGTAAAAACAAAGATCTCCGGGGCCCACAACACTGGCCCAGTGAGATGGGAGCACTTCCTCTGCCCTCCAGTCAAGTCCACAATTTAGGTGTCCTCTTCGATGACTCGCTTACTATGCACCATCAGGCAGTCAAGGTAACCGCCACTTGCTGTACCATCTTGAAGTGGCTAAAAAAGATAATCTGGATGCTGCCCGAGTCTAAACAGAGAACAGTAGTCCAGGCTCTTATCCCCTCAAGACTGGACTACGGCAACGTTCTCTACCTTGGATCCAACAAGGAGGTGACTCGCAGGCTGCAGATGGTGCAGAACTCTGCTGCAAGACTACTTTGCAGGGTCCCTAGCGCTACCTCTGTCTCAAGTCATCTGCGGGACCTGCATTGGCTCAGGGTGGAGAACCGATGTTCACAGCCCTTAGCTACATGTTCAAAATCAAAATAGGTGCTGCCCCTCGGTATCTGCAATATCTGGTCAGCCCCTATGTGCCTTCCCTTTGCTCATCCACTTAAGAGAAATTTTCTTTCCCTATAATCAAACTATCTCGGATGGGAGGCAGATTGTTTGCATACCTTGGTCCCTCACTATGGAACTCACTTCCCACAGCCATCCGAAACAAAACAGTATATGGCCAATTTCGCAAATCCCTGAAGACTTGGCTTTTTAACCAGTAATCTAATAAACTGCTATACATTGTTTTGATCTGCACCTGACAGCAAAATAGAAGACGAAGACTACCCGGCCGTATCCTAGCAGGTTCGACATGTGTGCCGGTGCTTAGCTTTTCATTAGCTATTGGTAAGCCAGCCTGCATTTTTTCTAGTTTTTTTGTTTCTACTGATACGGAAACCAATGTTAATATTCGTATGTGAACACAATAACTAATGCAACGAACCTTACAGGAAACATTTTCCTTGCAGCGCAATTCCTTTTCATATGGAAAGCATTACAATTTGGTATGTGTCGTATATGTGATACAGCTGCTTAATTATTTTATGAATATTTGGTTATAGCAATTAGTTAGACATTCATTACATTTATTTTTAGAACTTTCACAGATTGATGCAGGAGATCCAAATTGATTTTGGGTAACTGTCATTACCTTGACACAATATACTGTGATACATAATTGCTAGCAATGTATATAGAGATAATAACCTTTGTTTCTCTATTTACATGCCTGTGGGTTAACACTCTGCATTCACTTCACGTGGTAAGTTCTTTCCAGCATTGGATTACCCCCAAAAATATGAGCACTTTGTGGTTCTGTAGAAATGGTGACTTTATACAAATGTTGGATCTCCACATAACATATGGCCTGAGCAACATGTCATTTACCACATGGGATTATTTACTCAATCCAAAAAGACGTTTAACTTAGTTTGGTTACCTCTTTGGCCACATATTCATTGTGTTGCGTACCCTAGGTATTAATTTTTCCCCTCAATTATGAGTCCTTTGGTCTTGAGTTCACACCGACTATCCAACTGTGATATTTGCCTAAATTGGGTGTGATACTTTCCTGTCAATATTGTCAGTTACATATATGTATTCTTTTCTCATGGTATATACCCGTCTTAATTAAGGGTTATCATCCCTCGAGAATACAGATTGAAATCTGCAGACACACCTCACCCCCTGGGAGGTTTTGGCAAGGAGTCTACACCAGAAGTACATATGACCTCATTTGCCGATGTAACTGAGGAGTTCGTACTCAATCATCCCCTCTCTTGCCTCGTACCCTCAGGAAGTGTCATACCAAGACTGGCAATCGCATTGCCCTAGGAGCCTTTATTTAATTTAACTAGATGAGTCCCACACCACATTTTGTTATAAACACGTTTGTCGCCACAATTAAGTCCAGTTAGTACTTTATTTAATTGTCAGATCTAGATTTTAAGACCGATGATTTGTGGACCCATTCATGAATCTACTCTTTGTCATTTGCTGCATGAGTACTGCCTAATGGGTAGGTTTCTTCCTCTCATTTTTAATTAACTTACAATACATGTGGAATATCCCAAACCCACTGACGTGGTTTCCACTTTATAGGTGTTTCCCATTCTTCGTCCTGATGATCACCCTGTGCAAGTTACCTCAAGGGGTCGAAACGCTGACACTATAGAAGTGTACTGTACTCTTTATGAAGTTTAGGAGCCTGCAACTCTATAGCTGGGTTTAGATCAAACACCTGTGCATAATCCAGTCACTATTTATGTATATACTGAAACACCTGTGCATAATCCACAGTCACTATTTATGTATATACTGTATAGAAATAGCGCACTTCACTGTGTCACTGCGTCGTTTGGGAACAATCCCTCAAGTTTTGAATATATGTGTTAACGGAGTTAAATGATTTCATCTTCACAAGACTACAAATGTTGAGTAATTTTTTTTTAAATATTCTTCCCAGAAAAACTAATCTATTGATGGTTAATCAGTAGGTTTCCATGGAAGTTGAGGACACCCTTCAGGTACTATTGTTTCCTATATTACGTTACTTTCAAGCAACTTTCCATTTCAAAATAAGTTTTGTGCTGGAAAGTATATCTGAAATAAACATTTTCCTCGGGTTTGCGTCAAACACAGTGTAAAGTTAGTTGATTTGCTCCTTTGTATCCAACAACCTGCACTTGCACACAGACGCTCCTCCAGCTGTCAAGATGTGGTAGCAAAGGCCTTGCTTCCTTTTGACTCTGCAGCTATGAGACTTGCCTTGGTTTACTCAGCTCACTGTTTATCCTTGCTGGAGGTCATCCACTGAGGCTCAGGATGCCCTTAGACAAGGACCACCTCCAGGAGGAAGCATGCGCAGCAGTTTGCAACTACAGTGCTTAACTTGAAAAATATTAAATGGTGGGGCCCAAAGTTTTGTTCCGAACACTGTGGATGGTGGTACTGCAAGGTGGTGTGCCTATTAGCAAGGCTGCATAGCCTTGCTACAACCTCATGCCTCTTTGGTCTACCACCAGACAATTTGACACTTTAGCTCAGTTCACAGGATGTTTTTTTAATCCCGGCTTTCCCCATGTCCCTGTTTTCTGCATCACTTCCTCTTCCTTTCCTCCTTTTGTGCATTTCTCTGTTTTACTCTGGGCCAATATATGATAAGGGAAAATAAGTGCAGGTGGGCCCTATCTACAACCACTGCCTCAAATTAAGCACTTGCGAAACACCTCGTTTTTAACAATACTTGTTTCTTTGATGCTGACAAACCTGTCAGGAAAGTGAGCATGTTAATCAGTTCATGGTAAACAGACCATCTACGCTCCCTTGCAGACTGAAAACAGTAGCAAATAGAAAGCAAAATCTAGAAGAAGTATGTGCAGTGAATGGATATACTGATATAGCAACTGAGCAGCTTTTTAATACAGACTCAGCTGACCATGTATTACAAATTATTACATGATAATTGGTACGAGAAGTAAGCAGTAATGACTTATTTTATTTTTTACCTAGTGCTTCATACCTTATGTTGAGCATCTTTAAGTACTGTAGATAGATGTGACATACCTAAATTAATGTGACTCAATTTATCAACTAAAGGAAGAAGTGTGGGTGATTCTTCCCCCCCACCCCCTGACACCAAGACTATGAAAGACTAGGCTGTTTCCTGATCAAAAGGTATGGGACTTAAAAGGTATTTGTTTGAAGAAGATGCTGCAAACAAAGAAGAAACTGGCAGGCTGTTTAAAAGAAGCTTGACTTTCGTCATTGATTGCAATTTTCTAGCTTACTTTATTTTTAGTGTTTTATTCCTTTTTAGCACTGTTCATTGATCGTAAGATATATATTCAGTGTTCTTACAAACTGTCATGTGATAGAGAAAAAGAGCAGGGAGGAGATAAGAAGGGGTGGTGCATGTGTATGAAGGGGAGATGGGAGAGACTGATATCAAAAGACAATGGAACAAAGAGTAAGAGTGAAAAAGACAGAAATAAGTGAGAGAAATAGTAGACTGAGGGAACAAGAAAAGATATGGAAAAAAGAAGGCGAAAATTAAAAGACTACCTTACAGAGAAAGTGTTTGGATGAATGCCGATCGCTGTACTGAGGAACTGTGTCGGATGACGGGGACCTCCTTTGCCTGAAGAATGAGAGCTGCATACTTTCGAAAGTTAAGGAGTGACTTGTGGGTGATGTAGTGTGCACCGAAGGACTGTGTCCTATCAGACGTACAGGGTCTGTGCAGACTGTCCCTTTAATTCAGGGAGTGGAGAGTGTTTACTTCGCTCTCATTGAAGTGACATTATACCCTTGTCCTGATGAAGCCTATAGAAATGACCGGCTGAAACGCGAGGAGTCCCTTAAGTGTTGAGTTGGTTTAAAAAGAGTATAGTGCCTACAAAATAATTATTTAGGGGTGTTCCACCTCTGGCACAATTTGGATTTCCTCTGAGTGTATTACTTTGAGTCAGGAGTGTACACTGTGATAGTCTATTCCTATTAAGGGTTTATTCCTTTTGAAAATATTATTTGATTTTTATATGTATTGTTGTATATGTTGTGTATATAATGTATTATGTATTGTAATATAGATATGAATGTGATTTTAATGTGATTAAGAGTGTTCTGTCTCTGGTCAATATTTATTAAGTGTTCCAGATCACCTGAGGTCTCATCCTGTTCAAACAGTGCAAGTCTGGTGTATATATATTTATTGTGAATATGCTTGTACATTCGTGTTTTTATACATATATTTATATATGAATAACTCATAGTCTATATATATATATATTTTTTTTTACATCTGATTTTAACATGATATTGTAGATCAAGTGTATTTCTGATATTTATTACTATGACGTTTGTTTACAAGACACTATTTTGCACTTTATTGACGTATTGCACATTGCCAAAATTGCACTGCATTTTGAATCCTTTAAATTTGGATTATCCAGTGATTTTTTTAGTGTATTGCTAAAAACAACAAATATGGCATTAGCACTTTATTTAATGTTGTTTGCACATTTCCATACAGGCTGGCATCCGGGATTATCCCGTGACGAATTATGCATTGATATGTTGTCTATGTCTATGATATCAGTCATTTTACATGTGACCATGTTCCACCAATAGGTGTACATTAAAATTAGCACTAGCACTTTAAAAATTGCCTCCTCCCGAGCTTGCGTCATGTGATCAAGGCCTCTGTGAAGGCCGAAACGTCATGCTGAGGTGTGCCGTCTCCCCGACGAAATAAAATACACTGCTCACCTGCACTTGGGTCTCCTCTCTTCTTCTGCGCTGCGGTGCGGTATCCAGGATTGGGCTCCAGGCGAGAGTAAGCAGGGACTGTTTCATCTCTACAAACCGGCAGTGAGCTTCGCTGGTATTTGGATGACCCCTTCTCTTACAAGCGGCGGAGCAACAGGAAGCCAGGACCTCTGGTGACCCGGAAGTCGTTTGTCTCTCCCGTTAGGGAGTAATTGCTTCAGCCCCCGGCTACTGTGAACGCCGATCTGGTACACGGACCTGACGAGGAGCACGGAGAGCGTTCTGCTCTCTACGAGACTGCCGGAGTCGGGTTGCGGTGTTTCGAATCGTGCATAGATTACGCCGGTAAGAGAAGTGTGTGCCTGACTGCTCGGCGGCTCGCATTTGCTGAATTCGTCAAGCAGTCGTGAGAACGCATTGTGCGTTATACAAGCGGGGAAGCGGCATGTCGGCTGACGCATTGAAAGCAAGGGAACGGGTGGCGCTCAATGCGTTTGATGACTCCCCGGCTGGGGGGTCCTCTGTACCATCTGCACAAAATGTACCAGCAAATGAACTTGGCAGCGTTCGTGACAAATTAAAAAAATTGGAAAAACTAATAAAGCGAGAACTCTCAAAATGGTGGGAGCACCGCTCCCTGAGTAGGTACTTGGAGGTCAATAGGATACCGCGGGGTCTGCGTGTAATGCTGGCCCCTAGCTACGAAGACCCAGACATGCTCAGGGAGTGGGCGGACTGCAATTTGGAATCATCGCGCAGACTAGTCCAGATACTAGTGCGCTATGCGGAGAGTGACAGTCTCAAAACGCAGACCAAAATCGATGAGTTAAATCAGGACATTGAATCATCCAGTGGGGATTGTATGAGTGAATGTACCAAATTAAGAAGTGATATGATGGCAAGGCTCCAAAAAGAAGAGGAGATAATCAGCAAAAGAAAGGCCTACAAATTCCAAAGAGACAAGGCTGACTATGCGGAAGGGCGCATTTTTACTTTTGCGAAAAAATATGATGCCATCAAAGCCTCAAGACGACTTAAAGCTGTGGCCACAGTAAATCGCCCTACCCAAGGACATGGATCAGGGGCAGCACAGCAGGATGATTCTTCAGAGTCCAATTTGAGCTCTTGTATAAATAGTGATTCGGACTCCAATCTGTCACAAAGTGAGGGGCAATTGGGGTTTACCAAACTTACACCAGCAGAGGAACTCGACTGTATAAGAAAGGATTGGCGCGAGACTCTACGCCAGAGAACCCAGTTGCGCTCCGGAATAAAATCCGCAACGCCAAGCGCTACCAACGCCGAAAGGCCAAATCAAGAGGAAGAAGAAAAAAATCAGCAGAAAAAGAAGAAGAAAAATACGAAAAGATGGAACAGGAAGTGAGCTCTCAATCAGGAGTAATAGACATTGCCCCCTCCATTATTAATCTGACTGACATGGTCTTATCAGAGACTGAACATCACATTTTGTCAAAAGGCCTTACATTTTGTCCTCCATGTGACTTCAATTATGTGGACACCAGAATTGATCTATACAAATTTGTCCGCAAGATAAAGTTGCAGAAACATTTTATGGGTGGTAAAACACGCAGCACCCCAATGAGGACCGATTCAACAAATGAAGGGCTGCAAGTTCGTGATGCTCCTGGTCTGGAGGCTTTGGAATCCCTAAGAATGGAGAAATCAACATCCCAGGAAGCATAAGGATGTGAGCCAAATAGGGTAGGGGGACTAACATCTTTTAAACCACGCTCCACCTATACTCCTGTGATGCTATATGATAATCTTGACATCTTTCATGATGCTGCTGTAAAAGACATCAAGTTGTTGCATTCAAAAGTGCTCAATTCTAAACGGAAGAAATACACACAGAATGATCAGTACCTGCGTCTCATCCATAAGATCCAATCAAATGAGAATGTCATTGTCAGACAATCTGATAAGGGAGGGAATATAGTTTTATGGCCGCGGAATCCATATTTGGAGGAAGCCCTCTCTCAATTGAATGATTCAGACTGCTACAGACACAGTGACATCACCCTCATTAAGAAAGCCCAGGAAGATTTTTATTCCTTGTTGATGGGGTGGAGATCTTTTGGGTTGTTGAGCATGGATGAGCTCAAGTACCTAAAAAATAACAATCCGGTCATGCCTGTGCTATACCTTATCCCGAAGGTCCACAAGAACCCAGAAAAACCCCCTGGCAGACCAATAATAGCAGCTTGCGGGGGCTTACTTGAAAAAACAACTGTCTATGTGGACTCATTCTTACAGGAGTTCGTACAGAGTTTACCATCCTTTGTTCAGGACTCTAATGACTTTGTGAGGAAAATTGAAGACATCAAATGGGATTCGGATTCGTGGCTCATTACATTAGACGTCACGTCTTTATACACAAGTATCAACCATCAAGACGGACTGAGAGCCATAGAATTCTATTTAGGTATGAGACCATTGATCATGGCTGACCATAACCGTATGTTACTGTCTATGATTTCATTCTGTTTACACCACAATTTCTTTATGTTTAACAACAGATACTACCAGCAAGTCAGGGGTGTAGCCATGGGGGCCTGTTTCTCTCCCAGTTATGCCTGTCTCCACATGGGCTACTGGGAGAGACAGGTCCTCTTTGGCGAACACTCCAACATTGCAAGGCGGTCTATCACACGGTGGTATCGTTATATAGACGACGTGTTCCTAGTCTGGAAGGGCACTCGTCTAGAAGCTGAGCAATTTGTTGAAATGTTAAACTGTAATGATTACAACTTGAAGTTTACCTCGACAATCAGTAGAGACCAGGTACATTTTCTAGACATGACAGTTACACCAGGAGGAGAGAAACTTGAAACTAGGTTGTACCGAAAGCCAACGGCTGGGAATACAATACTCCATGCCAGTAGTCATCACCCTGCTCACCTCATACGCAGCATCCCGTATGGCGAGATGCTGCGTATAAGACGATTGAGCAGCACTGAAGCTCAATGCCATCTAGCTCAGCAAGCCAGTAGGTCTAGATTTCTGGCAAGAGGATACAAGGCTGCAGTGGTTGATAAGGCCATAACCAAGGCAAATGCCCTGTCACGCAGTCAGGCCTTGCAACGCAAGGTCGCGGTTGCGCCTACTGCTTCCCAGGATCAAACAGTGAGACTGATCTGGGTGTACAATAGGCAGCATGGGGCACTTGGTAAAATCATCTCTAAACACTGGGGTCTAATTAAATGTGACCCGGTGATAGGTGATAAAATTCCAACTATGCCATCAATCACCTATAGGAGAGCATATTCTATGCAAAATGCCCTAGTGAAATCCAGCCCAGAAGTTTCGATACGGAAGAATTGGCTGGATAAGAGTAAAGGCTTCAGGAAGTGCTCTTCCTGTAAGGCATGCCAGCATGGGTTGAACAAAACCGAATATGCAGTACCATTCACCCCCAGTGCGCGCAAGATCAAAAAACAGCTGACTTGCAAGAGTGAATATGTGGTTTATGTGCTGGAGTGTCCGTGTGCCCTGCGGTATGTGGGTAGTACCAAGCTGCAGGTGCACAAGAGGATACTCCAGCACATAAGGGCCATAAACACTAACGACCCGGCATACCCGGTGGCCCGCCATTTTAGGGAGCACCACAACAATGATAGCACCCTTCTACGGTATTATGCTGTAGATTGTGTGAGTCCGTTAAGAAGAGGAGGTGACAGGGATGGTGCCCTTAGAAAATTGGAGACTAGGTACATACTGGAAATGGACAGTCGAGCCCCAGGGGGATAAAATTCCACAGAAGACTTTTACACTTGTCTTTGAATGATCTACAGAAGTGTAACTTGAGGCTCTACCCTATCCAGTAACAACTCATCTACCCAGGATTTCTGTTTAGTTATCCAACTGGCAGTGGTTTCCTGATAATTTCTATCCATTGACCAGTACATGTCTAGATTTGCGGATGGTTTCAGAGTGCAGTGCAGCCTAGGCTTAGGCTGCATGATGTATCAAATGCTAAGTATAACATCGATAAGGATAAAGCATGTTTGAATAAAAAATAAGAAGATCTTTAGATAAGAAAACTTTATAAAAACCCAAAAATATGAGCACTTAAACTTCTTTCTTCACTGCTCACTGTTATGCTTATCACTGGAATGGTGTTGTTTAATTCATGGTCACTTGTTTAAGTATGGAGGTATGGGAGGGAGGCTGCGATGTTCTTCAAACCTAGCGGTTGGTTAGCATCTCCTCTCCTCCCAACCCTCTTGCAGTACATGGACACATGATTGGCTAGTGCGTTGAATTTAGTCAGGATGCTGCGACCTCGGTGTACAGGCTTAAAATGCATTTATGCAGCTAGGGTTCAAGATCACCTGAGGTCTCATCCTGTTCAAACAGTGCAAGTCTGGTGTATATATATTTATTGTGAATATGCTTGTACATTCGTGTTTTTATACATATATTTATATATGAATAACTCATAGTCTATATATATATATTTTTTTACATCTGATTTTAACATGATATTGTAGATCAAGTGTATTTCTGATATTTATTACTATGACGTTTGTTTACAAGACACTATTTTGCACTTTATTGACGTATTGCACATTGCCAAAATTGCACTACATTTTGAATCCTTTAAATTTGGATTATCCAGTGATTTTTTTAGTGTATTGCTAAAAACAACAAATATGGCATTAGCACTTTATTTAATGTTGTTTGCACATTTCCATACAGGCTGGCATCCGGGATTATCCCGTGACGAATTATGCATTGATATGTTGTCTATGTCTATGATATCAGTCATTTTACATGTGACCATGTTCCACCAATAGGTGTACATTAAAATTAGCACTAGCACTTTAAAAATTGCCTCCTCCCGAGCATGCGTCATGTGATCAAGGCCTCTGTGAAGGCCGAAACGTCATGCTGAGGTGTGCCGTCTCCCCGACGAAATAAAATACACTGCTCACCTGCACTTGGGTCTCCTCTCTTCTGCTGCGCTGCGGTATCCAGGATTGGGCTCCAGGCGAGAGTAAGCAGGGACTGTTTCATATATATATATATATATATATATATATATATATTTATGTTTATTTGTGCCCTACCCCGTCCTTTGACACGTATATAAGTTTCTTTGACCTATGGATATACAGGATATGTAAATAAGATTGAGAACATCAGGGTAATTAGTTGTACCTTGTATGTAAATAAATGTTGAATTGATCCCTCTGTACTTCTTTGTTTTTTGATGTCCCTTGCTCATGTATACGAGGGTGATTTGGGCATAACCCCTTATTGAGTTGCTCGTGTTACAGAGAAAATGAGTGTTCCATATGGGCACAGAAAAGACAGTGATATGAGAAAACAGTACGAAAAAGGGGGAGATAAGGAACTAGAAAACTGTATAGGAGAGAAAATGAGAGGGAAAGTGATATAGAAAGATATGAGGAGCGAAGGGACAGGGAGGCGAAAGGAGAGAAGTAAAAAGGGATTGAGAAAGACTAGATTGACGAGGTGTCCAATTCTCTCCACACAGACGAAGTTGATCAAAAATCTGCAATCACTATCAAACACCTTTCTGGGCCCACCAAAAGCCTGGAAATGAGAGGTGGGTGGGCAGTGTTCACTGTACTATACAGTCAGCCCTGCTTTAGATAATGCAGCTGCCTGTGGCGCATGCAGGGCGCCTTCCTAACAGGATGGCCCTGAAGTGACACATTCAGGTACATGTCTGAGGCTAGTGTTACAGGACCACGGTCATGGATAGCCAAGGCATGCACCTCCCTTTTCTCCCAGATGACAATGGTGGATGAGTCCCAGCTTGGCTGCAGCTTGGGCAGCATTCATGGATAGGGCACAAGGAAAGGACTGGACTGGGCAACGGGCATTATGAAAGCTCAGGAGTCCGTGGATTCCAGTGTTGAGGAAGATGGCCGGAGCGGGCAGCAGCCCACGCAAGTGGACTTAGGGCCAATAAGGATGAAGACGGAAAGCAAGCCAGCTTATAACAGTGGCCAAAGAAAGTCCCCTGAGAGCGCGGCCACACCCCTTGCAAAACAACATTTGGACAGCACTAGTAATGGTTACACTAGTTCAAGACTCTACCAATGTGGCGTCAGCAACTCTGGAAAGTTTGGACATAATGGGTGGGTTGTGGAAAACAATGATGAGTTCATGGTGAGCTTCAAATCTGTGGTGTGTTACTCTATGCCCCAACAGCAACAAGGGGCCCTATCTATTACTGTGGAGGGCAGGCCACAGATAGAAATGGTTTGGGAAAATGAGGGGGGTAGAAGGTGCTTACCCAGTCCAATAACACTGCCTACGCTGGCCACCATAGCTGCTATTTACCATGCTACAACCGACACCACAGGCCTCAGCCAGTATTGGCACAAGCGCTAACACTAGTTCACGGTGTACCCAGCTATCCGCATTGTCAGACACTACCCCTCCCCCCACCAACAGCAGGCAATGTGCCTGGCACACTGGAGTTGGACATGGGGTGCATAGATAAAACAGTGAAGGCTAGCTCAAACAGCACTGTTGCCCCACCCAACCTGAACCAGGTGAGTAATGAGAGATCCTCAATGGTGGGGTTCCCTACCCTTGATCACACTCTCTCCACTAGTATCAGGGTACAGCTCGTTGCCTTGACAAGAACCACTGCCAGCTAAAGAAGAGATATGGCAGTGCAAATCCCTAGACATCCTCATACACTTGATGCATGGCAAAGATGGCACAGACACTAGGTGCATGGGTGGTAAAAAGGAAGACAAGAAGGGGCAGCATCAAGTGTGGCCCGAAAAGGCCATCGAAAATTGGCTTAAGGCGTTTTCTATCCTTTCAGCAGTAGTGATGGTAAAACATCGATAAACTGTGTCAAGCGCTGTTTCAGTACTCGTGTACTATCCATAATGAGGCCATCAATATGGGGGCATACATTTGGTTTGTGTATGGGATCAGAAGGAAGTCCATCTCTGGATGGAATGCATGGGCTAATTCACCCCTCCTCCCCTCCACAGAAGGATCCCTACCACAGGAATAAATTTGGTCAAACAACCTTCTACAAGTAGGGTTTGCGCTGGGGGGCAAAGAAGGGGGTTAGATGCCATCACAAGGGACATGCAGATTGTTTAGTGCTGGGTCCTGCGCATGGGGAAAAGCATGCAACTATGCGCACAGGTGTTTTAAGTGCTGTGCCTCCCACCAGGAACCCAGAAATCCCCAATCTCCTCAACCAGCAAATAAATGTTAACCACCCTGATCATGCCCGGCAGCACAGGAGCAATGCCACTCCCCCACTCCGTTCACCCGGCCATCCCAGATAACCACACCTCCACTGCCACCCCCTGGGATCAAAGAAAAAGGACCCTTGTTAATCATCCTCCACACTCTCCAGCACCCAAACTCGGGGACAGGGAACTGTGAGCAAACAGTTTTATGGAAGGTTCCAGGATACCATATGTCAGTCCCTTGGTAGGTAGGGATGCCTGGAACCTGAGGTCGGCCCTTGAGCTACCTGCTGTAGTCCAGGAGAAGATAGCAAAAGAACTAGCTGTAGGGAGAATAGTTGGTCCATTCCAGTACCTCCGCTGGAGAATTATGTGGCGTCACCCCTGGGTGTGGTCCCAAAGAAAGAAACAGGAAAATTCATACCTCAAGAGCAACCCAGTGAACGACTGGCCGATAAATGGGTTGAGTTCTGTCACTCACAATTCTTGACAAAGCAGTGGACTTGGTAAGGAGGGTGAGTACAAATACATGGCATGGAAAGGCAGGCATAGAAGCTGCTTTCCACCTGCTGTCTGTGGATCAGGACAGAGACAATCTTTTAGGTTTCAAGTGGGCAGCAGAGTTTCATTACAAGTGCATGTCCATGGGTCACTTAGTGTCATGTGCCTACTTTGATTCCTTCGGTACCTTCCTGCAATGGGCACTCCTGCGGGCAGGTAAGGTCACTCACTATCTGGATGACTTTCTCTTCATTGGGAATGTGGGAACACAGGACTGTGTAGCCATACTGCATAGGTTTCAGTCTCTGATGGATCAGCTATGGGTCCCTTTAGTACCAGGGAAGACTGAGGGCCCTATGCAGGTCCTGAAATTTCTGTACATTAAACTGGTTACAGTGCAGTGCATATCCAGACTACCTTTGGAGAAGGTGAGAGCCTTGCTCCAGGGCATCCGAGGAGTAATGGCGAAAGACAAGGCAACCCTCGGCGCCATTTAGAGTTTATTGGACAAGTTGAACTTTGAAGTATGGGTCATCCCTGCTGACAGGGTTTTTGCAAGGAAATTGGCCAGGGCAACAACAAAGGTGATACTCAAACACCACCTAGTCAGGTTGACCAAGGGGTTGAAGATGGACCTGAGTTTGTGTGCCGAATTCTTAATTGATTTCAATGGGACATTTGTATGGAGATCGCCATGGGCTGGCAGATCCGAATTGTGCCTTTCTACTGATGCTTCTGACTGAGAAGGTTTTGGAGCTAATACTAGGGAGTGTGTGGTGCGTGCAGAAATGGCCTAAAGCTTGGCAAAAAAGGAAAATCACTGCAAATATCACTGTGCTGGTACTCTTTCCCATTATTGTCGCTTTTGATTTGTGGCCAGAAACATTGTCTGCTAAAAGGGTGTTGTCTGGTTGGACAATATAGCGGTGGTGCAGGCCATCAATTCTCAATCAATCATCAAATCTCAATCCGTCAGCTGCCCACTGATACTTAGACTGTTGAGGGAACTTGGGAGGGCATGCCTATGCAAACATCTAGAATGCGCAACACATTGAGGTGGTAAAAAATGTGGCGAATGATGCTCTCTCTCGTTTTCAGTGCTTCGGTTTCCGGGAGGCTTGACCATGAGCAACAGCAGAGATTTCCCCCATTCTCTCTGTAACTTTGGCACCTATTGCAGTAGAACCATGACTCATGAGACTAGCTGAGAAATTGTTCACCCCCAGGACTAGGAGGGGATACAAAATCTGCTTTTCTGTATTCTGTAGGATGACAGCGACCTACGGCAGCGGGGGGAGAACCCTTGAGAGTAAAGCCCAGCACTTTGTTTTATGGGGTAGGGATCAGAAAAAGAGTCACTCGTGAGCCACGGGGCACCTAGCAGCTTTTAAATCTTCATGCAAAACTGACGGGTCATCAAGATTCGACCAGGGGGTTCCACATAAGAACAGTACTTAAAAGTTGGGCCAGAGGTGAAGATAAGGTACCCATCGAGTACTAGATTCTTCAGGGATAGACTGTGTTCACAAGACCACATACTCCAATTACAAGGCCACTCTGTTTGCAGCAACATTTAGCTTGGCATATTTGGGGCCTTCCGATGTAGTCAGTTGGTAGCCAGCTAGAAGTAAAACAAGACCAATGATGTACTAGGCATACAGGACCTTAGTAAGGAAGGGGGCGTCCTAACAATATTGCTGCATAGATGGGAAACTAACCAGAAGGGGTTTGGTAAGTCAAAACCTTGGATATCCAAACCTACTACCCAGTGGCATTCCTAACATCTTATTTGGCTGTGCACCTCATGCGGGAGGTTACCTACATGAGGTCATTCCCCCCTCACTAGATACCAGTTTGGAAAAGTCATGACTTCTTGCTTGGAACTGTTGAGGAACACTGGCAAACACTAATCTGTGCACTCTTTCCATATTGGGGCAGCCACCACAGCTTTTATGGCTGGTCTCCTCCGACAGTATTAAGCAAGCCTGTGAGATTTGGATTGTTACAGGTGTTACATTCGACATTTAAGTGTCAGGTAGCTCATAGGGACGGTCACTGCAACTGCAAAATCATCATGTACAAAAAAGGGTTGGGTGTGGGTTTTCATGTATTATAATTCAGCATTGATTATGTGTTATTAGTATGACCAGCACTGTGCAATCTTCAGGTGCAAGTATCTAGCGTGTTGTGCAACCAATTAAATCTGCATTGAGCATTTCTTTATTTAAATAAGGGTCAAAGTGTGGGTGATAGGCCATTCATTCAGTGTATGGGAGGCAAGATGGGCCAAAACCAGAACCTGGAATCATGGCTTTGCTTATACACAGATAGTATGGATGAGTTTTCATGGCATGAACTGGCTCAGCTTGATCCCTAAGCTGCAACAGAGTGTAGTGGCGGACGTCTCTCGACTCCACATTTTGGTAACCCACCTTGGGAGCAATTACCTCACCTCCCTGGGGGCTGTGCACTAGTCCAGGCGATGAGGGTAAACATGGGTGAAATCAGCAAGTTCATGGGGCATTACAAGGTATGGTGATCTGAGATAATCCCCTGCAGGTTCTAGCACAGGGCCAGGTCTGGGGATGCCATTGAACATTCTCACAAAAGTGTAAACAATGCACAAGTTCACAGAACAGAGGGGCTTTAATTTCGTAAAGCATGGCTTATTAAACGCAATCACTGAGGGGTACTCAGATAAGGTCGGGGCACACGTGTTGGTGGTGCAAGAATCACTAGAAGCTACTAGTTACAGCTGATTACAAAGCCTGCCATGGTGGGAGGGGGCCCTGATACGGTGGCTTCCCCATCCGAGGCATAGGCAGAGCTGCAGGGCAATCTGCAGGTATTTTGGTATGTAATGGTACCATCTCAGGGAGCAGAGCAGGGGTGCTCTATGTCAGAACCCGGGAGTCTTTACGACAGGACCCCTGGACATAAGCAACGGCACCTTATTAGTCCCTCTGGTGGTTGCAAGCTGAAGCAACTGGGGGCAAGCCTCCTAACACTCCGCCATCCAAAGGTGTGAATTCTACTTCTGGACATGTGGTCCACAGTCTGTAAGGAAGGAAAACTCCCCAAGTGAAATTGAGGCACAGATTGGGGGGTTCCACAGTGTTTGTTGGCTCATCAGGCGGATGGGCAGCTTAGGTACTCCGCGCTGCTTGCACCTGGATTACTGTGTACTAACCCTACAAGCCTGACTTATCCAGGTTCACCACCTGCTGTATGATAGCCAACGTACTAGTCAGTGAACCATTCTTGATTGACGGCGCACCCTCGATGCAAGCCCCCAGATGGAGAGACGGGGTGTAACATCTAGTACCGTACTTCGAAGCCACAGAGGTTTCTGATGAGACACAGAACACATCTGCTCCACTTGAAGGGTAAAGCGATGCACAAAATATACATCACCTTAACAGAAGCGGTTCACAAATCCTTCGCCACACTAGTTGCAGCCCTGAACACACAGTTCAAGCCTATGGCAAACCAAGAATATGAATGATTTAGATTTACTCAAGCCCACCAAGAGCCCGAAAAGTCCATTGACAGTTTCTATGACCGGCTCAAGAACCTTGCTAGTACCTGTGGATTTACAGACTAACAAGAAGAAGAGGCCAGATTAATAAAGCGTGCGTCTCGTCAAAGCTAAGTGAGGGCATATGGCAAACGTCCGTTCAAAGGAGCTGTCCAAGACGAGAGCTTCCCACATGGAACTGAACAGTAAAAATAGAACCGGTCACCAGTCAATGCTGTTCACCAACGACAGGCACCAGACAAATGGTCGTCTGAACCAAAAAGAGTGTGAGGGTAGTGAGGGGGGCCACCTCATCAGCCAGCTGACTACCTTGCAAAAGGCCGGAGTTGTATGGCCTGCAAGAAATACAACTACTTCGCGAAGGTGTGCCCCGTTCATCGAAACAGAAGAAATTGAAAGAATCGGTCAATGCCCTACCTGAGACTGAGAAGGAGGTGGAAAACATGGTTGATGATGTAACTGAATACACAGTACACTCAGGGTTCACTGTTGGACACATGGACTCCACTCAAAAACTGTTTCCCCCAGTGCCAACTGCACATTGGTCACTAGCCTGTCACAGCGACCATAGACACAGAGGCTTCTACAGATATGTCAGCAGATATATATCAACACATGCCGGATCCTCCAATGTTAGCAAAGGTCAGGGTTTTCGCATGTGGCCAGCCCCAGCCCCTATCCTTGCTTGGTAGCTTAGTATCACAGGTTTCACATAGAATCACATGCGTCACCACAACTGTATAAGTGGCAAAAGGGAGCCAAGGGATGTTGGTCAGCTGCAGCACAGCAGAAAAGTTGGGACTGATTAAATTCACACTGAGAGTGCAAACCAAGAAACTCTCCCACATCCTCACACAATCTGAGAACCCTCTTGCAGGCACTGGACACATGAAGGACAAAACTACTCATATACTGTTGATACAGCTGGTAACACTACAGCATCATTGGATAGCCTTCCATCTACGGCCCAGAGTTGAGAAGGAACTGGACAGACTAGAGAAGGCTGGAATCATTGAAAGACTCACTGGCCCCACAGTTGGTAGGACCAGTTGTGGTGTCAAAGAAAAAGCCAAATATCCACATTTCCCAATTCTCTAATCTGCGGCCTATTTCACTCCTCCCGTTCTGAGCCAAAGTTATAGAAAAAGTGGTTAATATACAACTTATGGAGTTTTTGGAGAAAGAAGCTCTCCTCCATCCTTCCCAGTCAGGATTTAGATCGGGCTACTCTACGGAGTCGGCAATTCTATACTCGACCGAATGCATCCGGAAGATGGTGGACAGGGGCGAGACGGCAGCGTTGGTCCTACTGGACCTCAGTGCAGCATTTGACACCGTGCTGCACTCAACGCTGTTGTCTCGTCTCTCGGACATGGGAGTCAAAGGTCCGGCACTTGCGTGGTTTCAGTCCTTTCTGACTAACAGAACGTTCCAGCTGCATTGCCCACCCTTCAGATCATCTCCTCGCAGGGTGAGCCATGGGGTTCCACAGGGCTCAAGCCTGAGCCCAACCTTATTTAATATCTATATGGAACCCCTGGCACACGTTGTAGAGAGTTTTGGGGTGGGCATTGTCAGCTATGCTGACGACACCCAGCTTGTGTTCAAACTGACCCCGAATTCGAAAGAACTGGCCACGAACTTCTCGAACTGTTTGTTGGCTGTATCTATCTGGATGAACAACAATTGTCTCTGTTTGAACGGAGACAAGACAGAAGTTTTGGTGGTGGGGAGAGAGACCTCTATATGGTCTCAAACATGGTGGCCCAGTGAACTGGGCAAACCACCCACTCCTGTAGAGGTGGTCAAAAATCTGGGTGTCATGCTGGACTCCGACCTCTCCGGAAAAACCCAAGTTAATAAAGTAACCGGAAAATGTTCGGGCATTTTAAAAATTCTTCAAAAAGTATTAGATCTTATTCCCATTAAAGCTAGAAAAACCATAGTCCATGCGCTAATAACACCACATCTGGACTATGGAAATGCCCTTTTAATAGGTCTCAGCCAGAAGGGCCTTCACCAACTACAATGTGTACAAAACACAGCCGCCCGACTGGTGCTAGGTCTCCCAAAAAGAACATCGACCAAAAATGCCCTATCTAAACTCCACTGGCTCCCAATTAAAGAGAGGATAAAGTTCAAAACGCTTTGTTATGCTCACCGCATCGCTCAGAATAAAGGCCCCGAATATTTGAAAACTCTTCTTATTACACATCGCCCGACAAGGGATCTAAGATCATCAGGCAAGATGTTATTTAAAATTCCCCGAATCACAAGAGCCAAAATGGGAGGCAAATCTTTTCGACATCTGGCTACTAAGTACTGGAACGCTCTTCCACTCCACCTGCGGATGGAACCTTCTGAAGTCAGATTCAGAGCAAAATTAAAAACTCATCTGTTTCCCTAGCTTGTAATCTCCCTGATGATCTCCACACTATCTCTCCTTGGGATTAGGTTGTATTTGCAGTTAGCGCGGGGACACACAGTTTTGTGCAGCCAGGCGCTTAATAATTGCCTATTATTATTATTATTATTATAAAGAGGCTAAACAAACCAGGGGAGTCTGCATCTGTGTAGACATAAGGCTTCTCAACATCGCAATCCGGTGAGAACGCCACCTCACCACCACCACCAATTACCTCGTCAGAAAGCTCAAAATAGCCAAATAGTTGACCTGAGATCAGGGTACCACCAACTGCCTCTACACCTCGAAATGATACATCATTACACTCTCAACACATGTTGGATAACGACGATACCGCCTTTTGTATTTTGGGATATCAAGTGTGGAAGAGGTGTTTCAAAACACAATCCGGGAGCTACTAGCCGGGCTGCCCGGTGTCAACATCAGCAATGACATTCTCATTTTGGCTAACTCTGTTCCAGAACACCATGACGGACTTCTGAAGATGTTAAGCAGGAAGCCGGACTCATCCTTCACATGGAGAAATGCTCATTCAGGAGGCAGCAGGTCAATTTCTTTGGATACATGTTCTAACAGTTTGCATAGCTCCAGATCCAGAAAAGGTATGAGACGTGAACGAAGTGCCAGTCCCACCAACATGTCCAGATAAGGAACTTTCATGGGATGGTGCATTACTGCAACCGGTTTATACCAGATGTAACTACCTTCACTCAGCCGCTTCGAGACCTCATGAAATCTATGGCCCTATGGATCTGGGCTGACAGAGAAACCAATGCGTTCCAAGCAACCAAGGTAGCCCTCTCATCTGACACCACACTGGCATATTTCGACCCTTCCACATCCACCCCAGAGTGGTGGACCCCAGCCCAAAGGACTAGGAGTAGTTCTCACTCGGCAACAGCCCCATGGAGACTGGGCCCCAGTTGTAAAGGCTAGTTGATCACTGAGCCTCACAGAAATGGATTGCAGATTGAGAGAGAAGCTATTGCTGTCCACTGGGCCTGCAGGCACTTCCACTTGAATATCTACAGACACCTGTTTGTGGTAACCACCGACCTCAAGCCACTTTTCTCACTGTTCCAAAGCAGGTCGTCCAAACCACCGCCAAGCATCAAGAAGTGGATGCTTCAGTTACAAGACTACGAATGTCAAGTGGAGTACAGGCCTGTTGTCAGCAATCCAGTGGACTACTGCTCCCACCAACCTACAGAAGCAGCAGATGCTGAAGACGCCAACGCTCGTGGTAGACCAATACCCCTCTCCATGGACAAGATTCACAGCAAAGTGGAACAGGACAAATGTCTACTGTTAGCTTTGGCGACAGTAGTCTTGTAAATGGGAAGCCCTCAGAGAGTACTGGAGACACTGAACACCAGAAGCCAGATGTATCTTTACTCAGTATACCATGTGCACCACGAACTAGTGACTGTTGCTGAAGGGTGTCTACTGTGAGGACCTCGACTAGTGATTCCCACTAGCTTCACTGCAACAGGTACAACAAACCCACTATGGACACCAACGCATATAGAAAACAAAGAACTGCCTCCGAAATAAAGTCTGATTTCTCATCATGGAGGAACTAGTGGAGAATATGGTATGATCTTGTAAATGGTGCCAAGCCATTGGTCAACCACCCCCTGTGATTACAGAACGTGGCCCTCAACAACCATGGGTATGTGCCAGTCTAGACTTTGGATGTCACCCAGACAGACGAAACACATTTATCTTGATCAACGATTGCACAAAATAGCCCGCAGTGAGTTGGTGACTCCTGTTAGCCATGGAGATCATCCCCAAATTCAAGAAAATTATGGCCGTCGTCAGTCTATTGAAGGAGCTATGAACAGACAAAGGCCCACCGTTTCAAGGCGAGGAGTTCGCTGCATACCAGCAATCATAGGGCATCAGACACAAAAGGATCACACCACGGTGGCCTCAAGCAAAGGGAAGGCTGAACGTTTTAGAAGCATGCTTGAGAAGGTTATTCATATAACACATGCCAACCAGCAAACTCTAGAGTTGGCGATACATGCCTTTTTACAGAAATATAACCAGATCCACACTCGACCACAGGGCAGGCTCCAGAACATGCCAGCATGAGGCAGGTGGTAACAGGCACCATTAGACACCACCGAAAATGGAGGCCACCCCCTATAGATAATACTCAGATAGTACAAAGGCAAAGACATACAAACCAGCGAGCAAGTGTCTGACTAGTGGTCAGGACATCAAATCTACACCCAGGGAACAAAGTATTTGTGAAAGACAGGTACCCTGACAATAAGTTCCGTCTCCCCTTTGAATGCCACCTATGGGTCGTCACTCGACGTCAAGGCACCATGATTACGGCACAGCACAAAGGAGAAACAATTACCTTAAATGTTCCATTCTTCAAACTAGCAAGGGCAGCATTAGATGTGGAAAACAGCAAAGAACAAAAGTCGCCTTCTCGAAATTCATCAGAATAGTCCACATCACTACCTACGCCAGTTTGGACTGCTGAGCCCCGACATCGGGATGCAAACTACAATCCAACAACTTAAGTTGAAGATGAGGGTCCGGAGGACCCATCCAGTACCCCAAAATACCCAGGCAGCAACATTACTAGAGGGAGGAGCAATCGCAGAAAGAACCATCTCCAGGGCAATCTCACCTAAAGGACTGCCTGGTGTGAAGGAACTGTGATGGCCCGTACCTCCAGTCTTGTTGAAGTTACCACATCATTACAAATGTGTACATGTTTGTTTTGAAGATACAATATTTTGGTTAAAGATGGGGAGGGTTCTATTGTATGCCATTGACAAATGTAATGGTTTAACCCACGCACAGAGTGTGCAGGTAGAATAAAAGATGGCTGGCAGAAACAGGTTTAGTTTCCAGGAAGCCGAGCAACTTAGAAAAATGCTTTCAGATGTTTGTTCATTCTGCCCCTTGTCAGGCCAGACGTTGCCCGCCTTTCCCTAGTCTCAGGGCCGCACATCCACTAGGAAAGTCAGCAGGAATATCATCTTACACTGTACTTAGGACTTTAAATTCGCCTCACTTCAATGAGATTTGCTACAAGTCTTGTGTCCTGTTTATATCTTGTATATCTAGTTACATGCTCAATTGTGTGTTGAATGTTCGCCTTGAGATTTGAGGTTTGTCAGTTGAGTGGTGGTTGTTTAGGAACCACATGATTGGGCAGCTGGGTGAACAGGTACTTAATTGGAATCAAGTAATCTGATTTATCAACTTCACGTGGGTGCTTCTACGTGTCACAGCACACCACAGACCTTTTGCATCACTTTCCCCTAATTGAAGCTATGGTCACGTTTGTGTCCAAATTTCTTTGCATACGAACACAGAGATGAACCGGGTTCAAAGAACTCCCCACTTGATTGTCAAAAAGACTAGAGTAAAAGGCATTTAACCTAATGACACACATGAGTGAATGGAGCAGGAAGTGAAATCCATTAACACTATATTGGTGAATGACTAGTGTTTGAAAGGGTATTCGTTGATTTTTTCATTGACTGTTTAGAATGTGCTTACATTGCCACCATGTGTCATAATGTGGTATTCCCATCCCAAAGCACAAACGTTTAATACTACACCATCTTTAGCCCTAACACTCTCTTGCTTGCCTTTAATGAACAGTGAGCTCCATAGCTTATCTCTCTGGAGTCATTAAAAACTTATATTGGCACTTCAACTCAAATTGTCAAATCAAATTAAAGGCAACTTACTTCATACTAAATATTTGTATGGCGTTGTGGAAATACAAATGGAGGCCATATTATAAATCACTTTGTGTCAGTATTGTACATCTGCTACTAACAACCCTTCCTCCTTCCCACCCAAGTTCACTCACCTTCATTACATTATTTAATAAGGTTTTACCTTACCTTGACAGGGGTGCATCAAGCATAAAATAAAACCTTAACAACAAAGTCTCCACCCCACCCCATCCTTAACCCGTTTACCGCTGCCGCGATTTTGCAGCAGTGCGGCACTTCCGCAAAACGGGCGGGCCACGTCGGCCATTGTCCGACAGCAACACTGGGGAGGTAGTGCTGCCGTCGGCCAATGGCCGACGGCAGCACGGAAGGGGTTAAGAGCACGTTAGGCCTAGGTATAGCCTATTTTTCATGTCCCTTTCAGTGGGTGGTCTGGTAGTTGTGCACTAATGGTGTTGCCTCTTTTTATTTCCATATTGCACCATCACGTTTAACCTTTGCAAGTCATGGGCTATGGTCACTATCGGCTGTGTTGCATTATGGTATGCAGGAACTAGTGCCCCATTGTCCCCATTCCTGGCTAAACCTAACTTTTAGACTGTGGAGGCGGTTGGGCAACCACTGCAGGAGGATCCTCATTAACTTCCAGTGTGCAAAACCTCTGGTTCTGGCTCGGCCCACATATGAAAACAGTCTACTAACAGGAAGTGGATACTGAAGGAGAGTTTTAGATTTAGTTGGAGGTTAATATGTGTGCTATTTATTTGTAAAGGAAGAGTCCTGAGTTTTGACAGTTTGAGAACGTAAAAGCAGTGCCTTAATTCTGTTATTGCTGGATATTTCACAGAAAATACTGCAGTGAGATAGTCATGTAGAATGTAAAGCTTTGTTTTCCAATCCATGCACGATTTGCACTCTACATTTTCAGGTCACAAAGATTCTACGAGGAAGTATGGTGACACACCAGCCATCTATGGGAGTTAGGTTGCAGGCAAAGGATAGAAGGATACGTTTTACTGAAACGGTTTATTGGCCACTGAATAGGAGACTACCTGCTTCACTGGCTCTTTTGGTGACTGTTGTAGGGGTAGGTGGCCCTTCTACCTTCTCTAGCTGTAGAAGTGAGTTAGCTGAGCTGGCAAAATAAGAGATGTTCACTGAAGTGATGCATTCAGGAACATCTGGAGCTTTTGGAAGTTATTCACATTGTGAATAGGAGGTATCTTAAAATCTCATCTTCCCATCTGCCTGGCTTAAGTTGTATCTTTATCTTAGATCTGAGGATTTCCCAAAGACATTGAATATTTACTTGCTATATTGTTTCTGAGAAACCTGCACCTTGTGACCCAATTGACAAAAAGATGGACTCTTCTTTGAAGAAAGTGGCCACAGCATCTATTTTTGCTTTAAGTTCTCAAACATATGCAAACAAACCACCCAGTTCCATTAGTTATTTTTCCTGGAATAAGGGGAAGAATCTAGTCCTATTCAATAAGTGATGGAAAACAATTTGGCATTAGATATTGCTGCTCATTGGGCCGCATCTTTGGTTTACTTCTTGGTGTTTTGGGGTATTGTCGATATTGGATGCACTCTTGGACAGGCAAGGTGGCTCTGATGAATGTTATGCCTAAATTGAGTTTTCTGAGGGAAAGACATTTTTGGATAAAAGTTGGAAGAATTAAAGAAGTAGGCTGCAGAAGATGCTCTTTCAACCAGGGCTTCCAGCAGCAGCATGGAGGTTTCCATTTCAACAATCTCTGAATAAATTACAGAAGATCAATACTATCGTTGCCCAATGAGACAGTCATGTCAATAGACTAGCAGGAAGCATACTTCCACGTTCCTGTGCATTCTTGACATTACAAGTGCCTCCGTTTTGCAACCTCACGGAGTCATTTTCAGGACAGAGTCCTGGGCTTAGGGTGGGGATCAGCTTGAGGGTATTAACATTTCTGGATCTTTTGGTGGGGTTGATATAGTCTTGGGGAATTAAAGATACATGCTTCAATGCACTTCTTGATGTGTGCAGTCTGAGATTATTTGGTGGATAATTGGTTAGTCCAATATGGTTCGTCAGTAGTTAAGAATTCCTTATCTGCCAGATATCTGAAGCTTCGGTCACATCTAGATGATCTTCTTGGTCAGAAGACTCCTCCTGGTCTTTTAATGGGCACAACCAAAAGGAGAACTGGCAGCAAGTGTATTTATAGAGGTTTGGGTTAGGTTTCATTTGAAGCCTCTGGTTTAACATGTTGGGCCTTATTACGAGTGGGTCAGTTATATCCAACCCATATGTAAACCCCTGTTTAAGCACAGGTCAGAATTAAGAGTTTTACTTAATTTGACACATCTAAGAATTATTGGATGAGTTAAATACCTGAAGGCTATTTAAATATTGGCAGGTCAAAACTGCCGAAATTTAACAGGGAAAAAGCATACGCTTTTTACTGTATCAAGCGGAAAATACCAAAATCAGCATGTTACTTTCCATAAACCTACATCAGGTGCTATTTATAGCACCCTATAAATAACATACACCATGGTATTGTTATTTATCAGGTGTGCTAAATAGCACCTAAACTTATAATCAGGGCATGTGTGTCTTACTGGAATGCAGCATCATTGGGAACACGAAGTCCTGATTTTTGACAGTCTCTAAAATATTCTCTGTTTCTGTGGTTTTTCAGAGAGCAATATGTGAGGTGAGTCTAACTTGAGCTTCAACCAGAAAAAATAACCTATGATGCCAGTTTCAAAGTATGGAAACTCACTATGGATTTGGAATGAGTCAGGGTCTATGGAAGGAGATCTGGAAGAGATATATATATATATATATATATATATATATCGTTTTTTTTTTTACTGAGCAGCCCTAGGAGAGAGCGTTTTTGGTACACAGTGATGATCAAGTTTCAAAGCCCTTTGTCAAGTAAAGTGAGGGGGGTGAGAATGTCTGAGCTGTCAGTTATCAGTATCGGACCAGTTCCTTGCTGAATTAGAGAAAAACATGGTTGCATTCCATCCCAGCTCCTAATCTCAAAGTTGAAAAATGTTCAAGGAGACATAAATGGATATGCATTTTTCTTCTTTTTTCAGGCCTGAAGTGTTCATAAAAATTAAGAAACTCTGGATGGAATGGTTTGTTTCCTGACAGGACACTTCCATAACTGTTCTGTTCGACGGTGAGGGCATAGGCAACAAGCAGAGGAGATGCCATGTCATTTCCTTGGCCTAGGGGATTTTTGACTCCCCTCACCTATCAGGTTTCCTCTGATGCCCAGCTAAATTGAGCTCAGCTGATCATAGCTAATGCTTTTAAAGGGGACCCAAGTTCAAAACATTTCAGGTAGGGGGCTCAGAGCAAAAACTATTTGAAGACCTCTAGCATAGAGGGTGCTGAATAATTAGTCATGTAGTAGGTTAGTGCTTTGATGTTAAGATAGTGTAGCGTTTTAAAGTGCTCTGATTTTCTGATAAAATTATACATTTGCTCATGCCATGATGAAGTCTCCAGAAGTCTAGTTTCCTGTGCAAGAAATGTATAAAATCCCTTGATATTGGGTAGGGGGGGGGGTGAGCCACAAGACTCTTTCCTGTTCTAGAGATGCTTTCAGATTCTGATGCCCAACTACTCTTTATAAATCTGAATTGGAGTGCCTTCATTACATTGATTCTATATTGCTTTTTTTTTATTCTGTAATCAAACCCTTTAACTTTTCATTGATCTAGAAATTAATATTGATTGAGTTCATTCAATTTCCAAATCATTGATGAGTTGTATTTTTATTAATTTTGGTGTTTTGGAATGTACCTTAACATGGGGACACATTGCCAAATGAAATTGAGGATTAACACCGTCTCCGATGCAGTAAAAGTTAAATATCTTTGATGTAAATTTTAGGGTGTCCAAATGTTTCAAGATATCTTTGTCTTCTAGAGCACTCAAAATACACAGACTTATAATGTTGCATATTTTTTCCCAGACAAAGCACAATAACATGTATGACCAGGTAGAGTCTAGCTACACTTCAAAAGACAAAACTTTAGAAAACCAAACATATTTTTTTTCCCTTACAGCTCCAACCAAAGCTGTTCATATACCAGAATGTTTTACCAAGTCAGATGGCATACAACAACACTAAGAAACACATGAGAACAATATTCTGGCAGTGCACATGTAGTGGCTGAATTGAGTAAAGTATACCCCCCCCAACCCCCACCCCCCTTGAGAGAGGATGCTGTCCCACTAAGCACAAATGAGGCAAGAGGGGGATTTAACTTGTGTCAAACTGGGATCCTTAAGAAAGATGCGAAAGTCCTTTTTATACAAAACAGGAATATTTATTTTGCCAATATTAAAACCGCCAAAAGGGATTACTATACTAAAATTAGGGAAGCCCAACAACGACAAAAAAACGTTTTTTCCATAGTAAAATCTTTTACCCAACCAACAACATTGAAACAAGAAATCCCTCCATCCCAAAGTCTCTGCGATCAAATCGCCGATTACTTTGATGAGAAAATAAAACTTATGCAGGACGAATTTTCACCCACTGACTATACCACCATAAAGGGTACCAAAGACTCCTCCTCACCTGCGTTGAATACCATTAGTATGTTTAAGCCTGTAACCCTTGCACAAAGCCATGAAGTTATCATGTCCTGTAAATCAGGATCCCCATCTGATGCTTGTCCCCCTTTCATTCTCCACCAGATAATAGGCATTGTGAATCCCATCATAAACCAAATAGTCAATGAATCACTCAGCTCTGGGATTGTCCCTGTGGACTGGAAAAAGGCCACAGTAAAACCTCTGACGAAAAAGCCAGATAAAAACCCCTCAGACCTCTCTAACCTTCGCCCCATAACCCTTCTCCCAGTCCTCGGTAAAATAACCGAACATATGGTTCATCAAGAGCTGATGAACTTTGTGGAAACACATAATATCCTACATCCCCAACAATCAGGTTTTCGCCCTAAGCATTCCACGGAAACGGCCCTCATCGAACTAACTGATGCCATCAAAAATTTACAGGATGAAGGGGAAAAACACCGTCCTGATTCTGCTCGACTTATCGGTGGCGTTCGATACCGTCTCCCATAAAATCCTTATTGATAGACTGAGAACAAATGGAATAACAGATGGGGCCCTTAACTGGTTAAGCTCTTTCCTGTCAGAGAGAACTCAAACAATCTCATTGGGGCCTTTTCTCACGAAGGAGAAAAGTATTAACTCAGGAGTTCCCCAGGCTTCTATCCTGAGCCCCCTACTTTTTAATATTTATATGGCACCCCTTATCTATTTAATTGAATCCTATGGGATCCTGGTAACATCATATGCCGATGATACCCAATTGATTGTATCCCTCGACAAAAATTCCACAATGGCTGAACAAAATTTTCAGAATTGCCTTACTGATGTCTTTCAATGGATGAATGATAATCATCTTAAATGCAATTCGAGTAAAACAGAAATACTGCCCATTGGGAACAATGTTAATTTCAGCTCTAGCAAATGGTGGCCTAAGGGGGCCACTCCGCCTCCCAGTTCGGTGGAAACGGCCAGAAATTTGGGCATTCTTTTTGATTCGTCACTGTCCTTTGACCACCAAGTAAGGAGTGTAGCAGGTAGTTGTTTTAAAATCATCAAATCATTGAAAAAAACTTTGATTTTCTTCCTACTGAATCAAGAAAGTCTGTGGCTGTTACCCTTATACTTTCCCGCCTTGATTATTGCAATGGCCTGATGGCAGGAGTAAAAAAGCTGACGCTCAAAAAATTACAAAGCGTCCAACACGCAGCTGCACGTCTGGTATTAAAACTGCCCAGAAAATCTTCGGCATCTGCGGCCCTCAGGAAATTGCACTGGCTTCCTCTCCACAAAAGGATGCTTTTTAAAATCTTATTGACCTCCTTTAGAGCACTTAATAATGTTGGCCCTAAGTATCTCTTGAAAAGCTTCTCACGCTACAATCCCATCAGAGCTCTGAGATCAGCAGGTTGTAATTTAATCAATACTCCCACCTTTCATTATAAAACCAAAGGTGGTAAAACTCTTAAGTGTCCTGACTTCCAGGGCATGGAATGCTTTGCCAAAGGAGCTAAGATTACTAGATCGAGAAGCCTCTTTTCGTAAACAACTTAAAACTTGGCTGGTCAATTTGTCAGATGCATATGTACTGGCTGCCATCTAATTCTCACCTCCGTTGACTCCCTCGCTCCTTAGCGCCAGGATGCTCCTTTCGGAGCGGCAGTTCGCGCTCTATAAATTCCGAATAACATTAACATACGCAATGGCCACAGTAACATACATTTATAATGGGGCCCTTGTGTTTTTTTTAATTGGTGTTGCATGAAACAAGCACAACATTTCTCGGCCAAATGCCTATAATAGACTCACACATTAACCACATTCAACATAAATTATAGTAAAATGATATTTCAAACAATCTGTTTAAGAATTATTCAAGGTCAACAGGGCAAGACGCTCTGCAGAATTAAGCTGGCTCTTGCAACGCTAGGGCCCTGGGCCTGTGCCCACTTTGGCCATGCCTTAAAAACGTCTTTGCCCTTGATTCAAAAAGGCCGGACATACATAGTAGCTCATGTTCTTCTAAAAAGGATAGTGTTTCATCAGTGAAGGCCAGGGTTAATGGGAAAGGGGTGAGAGAGACAGAGAGGATAGCCTGCTACTTAACGCTGCAGGTGCAGTTGCATTAGGGCCCAAGAGTGAGGGGTTCAGAAAAACCCAAACAATAAGAGTAGTGATTTTTTTGTTTATTTCAGGTTTTTTTAATGTAATTTAATTTATACACCACACGTTTATTGTAGCTCATGAAAGACTGAAAAGTACCCCTGAAATGATCTCACTTGCTCCCCTCCCTTAGCACTGTGGCTCGTACCCAGATATTCTTTTTTGGGTTTTTTAGTTTCAAATAGCGCAAACTTAACCTGAGGGTATCAGAGTGCTTTACATGAGCCCATTGGCATTTGAGACAAACACATTTGTTTTTGTTAGGCATGGTGAGACTACGTGATATGCCCAGAACCACAGGATGATTAGCGTCTGTGCCAAGATTCGAACGTGGTTCTCTAGCCCAGAGGTTGACCGCTCTAGCTGTTGGTTCACATCCTCTCCCTCTTTCCATAAGGTTTTGAAGCGGGTCGAACTTGAAAACATTGCGGGTAGGGGGATCAGCGTAAAACATATTTGAAGACCTCTAGCAGAGAGAGTGCTGAGTAATTAGTCATGTAGTAGGTTAGTGCTCTGATGTTAAGGTAGTATGCCATTTAATTTTAAAGTGCTCTGATTTTCTGATGAAATTATACATTTGCTCATGCCGCGATGGGTCTGCAGTCATTTCTGTTTCCTGTGCAAGAAATGTATAAAAACCCTGGATTTGGGTGGGTGATCCATAAGACTTTCCTGTTCTAGGGATGCTGTCAGATTCTGATGCCCACTGAAACTACAAATATTGTTTGATGTTTACATACTCTGTATGAATCTGAATTTGAGGACTTCATGACACTGATTCTGTATTGCTTATCTTTTAATTCTGTAATCAAACCCTTTAACCTTTCATTGATCTAGAACTTATAAACTAATTGGGCTCATTTAATTCCCAAATTATTGAAGCCTTGATTTTTATTAATGGTGTTTTGGAGTGTACATTAACACATGGACACATTACCACATGAAATTGACAACACTGTCCCTGAGCCAGTAAAAGTGCAATCCGTTTGAGGTAAATTTTGGCGTGTCCCAATTTTGGTCCCACACCTCAGTTTAGTGTGTGCTTTCGGTCCTGCCACACTATCACATTGTCAACAACAGCTTGAATATTCAGTTTTCTAAAACTTCAATATATCTTCGTCTTCTAGATAACTCAAATATATACGGACTTCAAATGTGGCATATTTTTATCCTAACAAAAGTCTAACTACACTTCAAAAGACAAAATTTTCGAGAAAAAAAAGTACATTTTTTACTTCCTGTCCCAATTGAAGCTGTTCATATAAAAGACCGTTTTACCTAGTCAGCGTGCAAACACTAAGAAACAAATTAAAATAATATTCTTGCATTGCCCATGTAGGGGCTGAATTCAGTAAAGTACCAACCCTTGGAAAGAGGATGATGTCTCACTAAGCACAAGGGAGGCAAGAGGGGGTTTTAATGTGTCAAACTTGTATCCTTAACCAAATATATTGAAATGTGCAATCGGCCAGAGTACCATACACTTATAATGGGGCCTTTGTGTTTAAAAAAAAAAAAAATACTATTTATTTGTATTATTTAATTATTTTTATTGGTGCTGCATGAAACATAAGCACAACATTTCTCAATAAACAATTGGTTTAAAAATTATTCAAGGTCAACAGGAAAAAACTCTCCAGAACTAAGCCTGCTCTATTAGGGGCCCTGGACCAGAGCCCACTTTGTCCATGCCTTAAAACGTCTCTGCCATTGATGCAAAAAGGCAGGAAATACATAGTAGTTCATGTTTTCTGAAAAGGACAGTGTTTTATCAGAGTGAAGGCCAGGGTTGATGGGAAAGGGGTTTAAGTGACAGAGGGTATAGCCTGCAAGTTAGGGGTGCAGGTGCATTAGGGCCCAAGAGTAAGGGGTTCAAACGACTCCAAACAATGTGAGTAGTGATTTGTCTATTTGAGTTTTTTTTAATGTAATTTCATTTATAAGCCACACGTTTATTGTGGCTTATGAGAGACTGAAAACGTACCCCTGAAATGATCTCTCATGTTCCCCTCACTCAGCCCCGTGAGTCGTACCCAGAGATTCGTTTTTTTATATAGTGCGAAGTCGATCCGAGGGTAGCAGAGCGCCTTACATGAGCACCAGTGGATTTCGAGACAGACACATTTGTTAGGCATTGGGAGTTTAAGTGAATTACCCAGAACCACAGGATGATGAGCATCCTTGCACAGATTCAAACCCAGTTCTCCAGCTTCGAAGTTTACCACTCAAGCCGTTTGGCCACATCATCTTTCCATAAAGTTTTGAAGGGGATCCACCTTGAAAACAATTCGGGTAGGGGGCTCAGAGTTAAAAAATATTTGAAGACCTCCAGCATAGAGGGTGCTGAACAGTTATTCATGTAGTAGGTTAGGGCTTTGACGTTAAGGTAGAAAGAGGTTTCTTTTTAAAGTGCTCTGATTTGCTGAAGAAATTATACATTCACTGTCACGATGAGTCTGCATAAGTTTACGTTTCCTGTGCAAGAAATTTATAGAACCACTTAATTTGTGGGGGTGAGCCACAAGACTTTCTTGTTCTATGGATGCTGTCAGATTCTGATGCTAACTGAGACTGCAAATATTTTCTGATGTTTACATACCTATATAAATCTGAATTTGAGTATTTCATGACATTGATTCTGTACAGCTTATTTTAATATTCTGAAATCAAACTCTAACTTTATATCTAGAACTTGGGTATTGATGGGGCTCATTCACTTCTCAATTTATTGATGGTTTGTATTTTTTGTTTTTTACTGATGTTGGAGTATGGAATGTACCTTACACGGGGACTCATTACCACATGAAATTGAGGATTAACACCATCTACCATCCATTACACGTGAAATCTGTTTGAGGTACATTTTTGACTGTCCCCATTTTGGGGTACCCTTTTCATCCCACACAAGTTTAGTATATTTGCATTAGGCCCTGCCATACTTTGACATTGTCAACAGTTTATATATTCAGTTTTCTAAAGCTTATAGAGGTCTTCTTTTAGAATACTCAAACATATAAAGAATTATAATATTGCATATTTTTTTCCTAAGAAAGCACAATAACATTTACAACCAGGTAGAGTCTAGCAACACTTCAAAAGAACACAAAATCGTATTTTTGTTTTCTTGCAGCCCCAACCAAAGTTGTTTATATGACAGAATATTTTACCAAGTCAGATGGCAAACAACTCTAAGAAAGAAATGAGAACAGTATTCTAGCAGTGCAAGTGTTGAATTGAGTTAAGTAACCCTGCCCCCCCCTTTGAGGGAGGAGACTGTCCCACTAAGGGAGGCAAGAGGGGGATTTAATGTGTGTGAAACTGGGATCCTTAACCAAAGATGTTAACATATGCAATCAGCCGCAGTAACATACACTTATAATGGGGTCGTTGTTTTTTTCTTTTACTCTGCATTAGTATCAGTCCGGGGGGGTGCATCTTTGGAGTTCCTAACTACAGAGAATTACCCCCCCCCCCCCATCATTTACTCACTTATTGCATACAATGAAAAGGTTTCTAACAGGTTGTTCTTTGAGTACAGGAGCAAAACGAATAAGGAATTAAATGCAAAATAATAATCCCTTGAAATATATAGCCAGAACATATGACGTTTTTAAATGGCACATTTTATAATCACCAGCATGACTTATTTGTTTGACCTATTAATTTAAAGTCTTGACAGCGTTAGTTAAGTTCAATTACCTCTTAGTCAGTGAAAAACATAGGTGAATTGTAAAAGTATGCAAAAGAAGTTTTCACATTTCTATGTGAATTAATTTGTTCTGTAGTTCTCATGTCGTCAACCATTTATCAAACCTAATGAATGACTCATAAAACTTAACATAAACCTCATGCACTGTCGTACTAGCTTACCTTTAATGTAATAAAAAATAATTGCTTGTGACTTAATGTCATTACGGACATCAGCTCAATGGCTTTGAAATAACTAAAAATATTTAAACAATTTTTTAGCAATTATTTCATACTATGCAAACTGATTTAAAAAGTTCTCTTTTTTGCATTCACTTAAAAAAACAAGTGTATAGCAGTTTAATTGACATACATATCTCACAGCTTAGATTAGTCTTAAATGTAAACTATGCATCCACTCATAAAGAAAATGGACCAGGTTGCGACATCACTGTACAAAAGCCTAATGCTATTAGGCAGACTTTTTTTAGGTTTCGTAACCTGGCGAGGGGCGAAGCCACTCCCAGATCGAAATCTGTTGTTTCTAATAGTGAGGTTAGGACAGCCTCTGTTTCCAATTGGCTAGCTCCATAAATGGAGGCTAGCCATTGGGAGGCAGAGGCTGTCAATCGCGTTTTCTCTCGAAAACGCGATTCGGGGGCGTTTCTGGTGCTTTTTTTAAGCCCCGCCCCTTTGTCCCGGGCCGCGCTGCGATTGGCTGCCGGCCCGGGACACCCCCGTGACGTCATTCCCGGGCCGCGCTGTGATTGGCTGCCGGCCGGGAAACCCCCGTGACGTCAGCCAATCACAGCGCGGCCCGGGACCTGACTTGTTTAGCAATGTGGCTAAAGGTATTTGCTGCACCAGACCATTAGGGCAGTTTCACTCGCAAGTAAAGGTGTGGATTTTAAATGGGGTGCAGCTGAAAGCACCCCAGCCTGCACCACCTCAGATCCATTTCGTTTTGTCCCTCATATTTATACACAAGACTGTTCAGGCACGATCTGACTACCCTGAGGCTCTTTTCAACTCCGCCTTTTTATGTTTTCTGGTTCCCGCTCATCAGACCATCATCACGGAGCAACTCGACGCCCAAGACTCCCTCGTCCAGTTCCCAGAATCCACGTTGAAGCTCTGGGGGCCAGGAATGCTGGACACTCCAGTGACAAAGTTGCATTGCGCATGCGCATTCTCGGACGGCTGTGACGCGAAAGGAGCGTTCATTCTTCAGTACGTGCTGTCTCTGCCTGAGCTGTCCTTTGACCCGGACCTGGAAGTAGTTGTCATGTTGCGCAGTGACCGTGAGGAGTAAGGAGAAAAGTGAGGCATGTTTCTAACCGGCGTGAACTGTAAGTGATGGCAGAAGGAAACAATTAGGGTCCCCGGAAATGCACCCTCAATGACAGGCTCTCGGTGGGAAGCATCCTTCGTGTCAGGCGGTCTGGAGGGTTATATTCAAAGCGATAGCTCCAGTTAATATTTATCCCAGCTTTTGTGGGGCTCAGGTCCTCTAAGGGGCTTTTGGGAGCTCTGTGATTCCTGTTACATCTACAGAAGTGGTCTGAAACTAAATGTACTGGCTGCCCTCTCGGTGCACCGCCTGCGTCCTGTGTAGCAGCCGTTAGAGGCAGGGTGCACGCCACAGAGGTGCTGAAGGGGGCAACCTGCAAACCTCTAGATACACGACTTTGCCTCTTTTACAGTGGATGTTATCACAGGAGGGTGGGACTCGTTGGTGCGCACTTTATTCTAGTGCCCATACCCCCAAGCAGCATTCTCATTGTGGTCCTTCATTTTTACGTCTGACATTAGCCATAACCTTTTTTTTTAAATAAACTTATATTTATTATATACTTATATGGACTTCCAGAAAGCCGTGTTCTCTCTTTGGTAGTTTGTTGTCCTATTAACATTTTCTTCTGCCCTCTACAGCATGGGGCAGGTGTTTGCCATTCCACTTCCAGCCATTGGCTAACGTCTCTGTGAGTGACCGCTTTCTGTTCTATAATAAGGACAACAACCGCACGCAAAGTAGTTACCTTCAGTGGCTGAGACGACAATGGCAATTTTAACTTTTTCAGACCTAAAGCATAAGGGGGCAGATTTATGAAGGCCTTGCGCCGCCGGTGCGTCACTTTTTCCCATGTTAAAAATGACGCATCGGCGGCGCAAGGCCTTCATAAATCTGCCCCAAGGAATTTAGAAGCTATCTGAACTTATTTAGTCAATATTTTCTATATGTCTTTGTTCCAGGGCCAACAAAGAAAACAACAAATGCCATATTAGCGTGGCGACCTCTGTTCCTTAACCACGATGCTTGCATGGCGCTCTCTCTTGTACAATCCGACGCAAAATCCGGCACACCAGCTAGTGTACTTAGGTGCCTTATTCTTATTTTTCCAAAGGGATTTAGCATGAATGAGTACTGAAAAAAGCATTTCTTAAGCCAAACGTAAATGGGTCATTTGGAAGCGAATAAAGGAATTACATGGCAAACAAGATTAATAAAAGGCCCAGCCAACAAAAATAACCTTAATGTTAACAGAGTTAATGGTTACCAAAAAGGAAGGTTTCAAATGAAAGAACAAATGGTAAACTAGAGCGGGACATTCCAGAAAGGAGACTGGGGCTGATATAGGGGTAACTGAGAGAGGAAGGTGTTCGAGAAGATACTAAAGTATCAACATGTTGCACATAAAATGGTTGTGTAGGTAAGTCCGGTTCAGATCCTGAAGATGCAGCAGTGGTTTCTGAAGGATGAAGAGAGATTTAAAAAAAAGCAGGCGGGTGTAATAGTCCAGCAATATTCTTACTGTGTACGTATTAACAATCGTAGACCTCTCTCAGGCTTTTTTTTTCTCCTAAAGAATGACTGCTCACATCCTCGTGGCCCCAGCCAGCCATTATGATCTCAAATTTCATGACTGCTGGAACTAATGGTTGCAATAGATGCACAAACCTATTCCTGTTGTTACTTGTGTATGCGGATATGTATTTGCAATATGCTGTTCATAAAAGATTGTGAAATAATCTCTTTTCTTTCTCTTCTATGCACCTCGAATAAAACAGTTGCCAAGGCCAAAGCAAAGTAAGTATGTTTTTAATATGTGTAGACTAAAAATGATGGATTGGTACATACATTTGGGTGACAGAGCAGATTGCATTGCATGTCGTTTGCAGTAATGTTTTTTCATCTTGCAGCAGTAGAACTGTGACCCACTGTGTTTCTGTATAGACTCTTGCGCCCTTTCCAGACAGCTGTGGGCAGTGAAGTCGGGGCTTAATGGGTTCAGGCTGTGACAATAAGAGATTTTTACCAGTATTGGCCTGGGGTTTATCCTTACGACTGAGCCAATACTGTGCACCAGTTTAGCACCTGACCCTCACAGGCGCAAAGTTGATCAGTCCAGGGCTTACGCACCGAGGTAGGAGATGGGGATTAGGAACTCCATAAACTACAATTATCAGTTAATAATTTAATATTCAGCTAACGATTTTTCTTTTAAAAATCTTTGACTTAATTCAAATAATTGTACATAATTCCAAAAACAATAAATATACAGATTAATACTCAAATCTTTCTGTAACTAATGGGGAGTCACCTTATGCCACTCCCTTGTACCTGCGGTACAGTGCACTGTTCAACGTGCTGTGCACCACATGTTTCACAAGAGCCCGAGGAGTGCGGATCCTACCCTAGCTCTGCTAACTAGTGCGCATGCAGTGTATTTGGCGATGGTGTGAGGTGTGCAGAGGTAGCCCTAGCATTAATTCAGGCTGCAATGGAGTTATTGTACTTGTGGCTTTCAGATCTTGCGCTTTTGGTTTTCCCTTGGGCCCAAACAAGCTAGGTACCTATGCTTTGTGGGCTTGATGAGTACTTAGTTGTGGATGCAATCTTCTTAGTCAATGTGGCTTTCTTCCGGTACTCCTAATTCTTTTTGTGAGGACTTTGGACAGCAATCTGCCTTCCTTAGCACTGCATGGCTTCTTAGTGCTTAGTTCTGCAACAAAACTCTGTAGGACAGACATTTCTTAGTGTCCTCCATCTACACAGATCTGCTCACATTGTGGGGTAACTTCGATATTTCTGTATCTCAACCTCACAGAACAGATCATTTGTTGATGCGATAGTGGGCGTCTTTGGGTTGTCGTGCCTTCGTTCCTTCACAGCCCTGTCTTTGTGAGCGATGTCTTCCTCATTTTGGATCACTTCCAGTTCTGCTCAGGAGCAGTCAGTCGGTTGTCTCCCTCAAAGCGTGAGGTGGGTATCCCTTCTTGGCAATCTTGTCGAAGTTTCCCAAGCTTTAGTCCCAAACTTGCAAGGGTATTTAGTGGTGGAATTCCTGGAGCAGAAGAGCGTTTCTTAGTCACCACCGGTGTGGAGGTCTCGATGTCTGGTGAAGAAATCTTGGCACACCGTCTATAAGTTTCAACCACATTTTTATACAGAGGCTGCAGATACTGATTATGTATTCCAACAGTTACTTCTGAGACAAATTCGGAGCAGTTGTCTCTTTTGCTTATTCTGCAAAGATTGGTCCAGCCAAGGTCTTTATCACTTTGAAGTGTGAGCAGTACAGTGGGGTGGATCTTAGAATCTCCTGTCAGGAAAGAGAGAAAACAAATGTATAAAAGAAAGGGAGGTTGCCCCACTTAATTACTTCTTAACATGTGGGGAATAACAATTCAAGTGAATAATGAGACAGGTAAGGCCAGAGGACACTCCCTTAGCTTCAAAGAGGTCTTCTGTCCCCTCTTTCCAACACCCACAAGCCTGGCCCTCTACAAAAGATCGCTTTAATGTCGTGGAGGAGCCCTGCAATTCACTTCACCTGTGTTGTTGGTAGAGGCCAGTAGCCAACTCTCCCTGGCTCCTGCCCCCATGATCAGCTCTCTCTAACCATGGGAGCTGACGATAGTTATGCCTGGTGTGCCCCTCCAGACCTCAGATCGTCATCTAGTGCTTCAGTCCTGGTAAAAAAAAACTACCATCAGCTCACATGCATGATCATCCTGCTGAGTCGTAGGTCAAAAAGCTACAACTTGATGTTATCTGAAAAGGTGGGCAAAGAGTTGGCCGAAATATACTGTTACTGTTATATGGCTGGGAGCTACAGATTTAAATATGAGGTGAGAGTTCATGCATGGGATGTACTGGAGTAAAGTGAAAGGCAAAGTAGAGACAAGACTGTCAGAGAATATGTGACTGGCAAAAGTGGGAACTGTCTATGGTGATGAAGAGAAAAGTTAATAACAAGCATTTACAATGCAACGGTTTCGCCTTTGGAAAAGTTTGAGCTATTGGCATTGTAAATGACAACATTTTTATTTATGTGTTGGTTTTGAAAACAGATAAATAAATGGCATTGTCATTTACATTGCCAATAGCTCTAACTTTTCCAAAGGCGAAACCGTTGCATTGTAAATGCTTGTTTTTTAAGTATTTCTGCCTAGGTAGCAGGGAGCCAAATACTTTAGTTTAAAATATTTTTTCTTCTCTAATTGATAAAGTGTGATTATACAAAAATCTAAATGCAGATAGGAAAGATCATAAACATAGTTTCATAAAATTCAGGAAAGAATAGCATTCGGTGCATTGTGAGGCCGGCCAATACATACTGCCCGGAGTCTAGAGCTGTACTTTGGGCGACTCATAGTTAACTAATTTATTCAGTACGTACGAAAACTTAGTCAAAGACAGCATTATTTTTCTTAACTCCTATAATAACTGGGCCAAACTAGCATTTTACATTAATCAATCTATAAAATAATTAATAAATTGAAAACTGAAAATCTTAACGTAGCATCAGTCATTAAAAACTTTAAAGTTTAGAACTCCAGAGCAGTTTGTTTTTTTTAGTACAGAAAAAAAATTCTAGGAACAATAACATTTATGAAATTCAAAAACTAGAACAGTTTACAAATGAAGCAGTACATAAATGTGACGCAAACAACTTATCAAAAAAGCGACTAAAAATACCATCTAACCCTATACATCTTTATCACAGCTAAACGTGTAGGTGCATTTCTAACAGTTAAAGGACAGCAGAAAGATAAGTATTGCACAAAGTAGTGCAGCAAAAGGACACTATCAAATAATGTATATTTTTGTATTTTACTGGAAATTAAAAGGACGCAATATGTACATACATGTCAGCATTTGAAAATGAGAAAGTGGGAGATTTAAAAAATATAATATTCTAATGAAAATATTTCAGACGGGAGACCGCCAAAATAAAAATAAAAATTCACTTGAAGTATCGGGACTTTCCCGTCTGAATCAGTTGTATTGGGAAGTATGTACAAACAGTTTTATTTCTAATCGATCCCTTCAAAATATTAATACCCACCATTAAACAACCTTGCTTACTATACATTGATATCTACTTGTACTTTGTACGCTGTTGTAACCAGTACACGTCACTTTTTCCTCCTGTAATGCACCGTTTGCTACCTCTTGTATTTTGTTTGCTCACAATTGTCATTTTTGCCTCATGTAATTTAACGTTTGCTTCTGTAATTTGTTCACTTGTAATGTTCTCCTCGTGTATCAGTTCTGTTTCTAGTGTGAAGCGCTCCGACACCTTCGGGTAAAGTCCGCGCTATATAAAAACGCATAAAATAAATAAAAATCTCCTCGTTTCAGTTGATAGGACCACCATTGGAAAATGTTTAATTTAACTTTGTTATGGACCCGACAGCTGTGTACTATACAAACATAAAACAAAAACACTTCTCCAGACCAGTCAATAACGTAACCCCCTTTCATTCACAAAACAATTCGTATATCAAGCAGCGTGAACGCAACAGAACTTTCACAAACAACACAGCAAACAGAACTGAACTTAGGTTTGAATTTAAAGAGGCGCCAGGACGTACTTCCGTTTCCCTTCTCTGCTTCCGGGTGACTGGCTTGAACCACGAATAGAAATTTTCAAAACGGTTTGTACTATGTTTCGGCCATATCAGAAAAGCGGCGAACCCGGATAATGCGCGGTGAGATCTGCACTGCTCACAAGGTAATTTACAGTATTTAACCAAGAGATAGACTGAAGTGCATAGCGCTATTTATAACCACCTTTTATTTGTATGTGCATTATGTTACCACATCACTTACACTGAGAAGAAATATAAAATAAAACATACAGTATTCATTTTACCAACACATGGTCATTTTTTTTCTTTTGCATAGTCTTGGCCTCGTTCCGAACCCGTAGTTGATAAGTCCCTATAGCTTTAGACGTGACTCATTTAGTTTACGATAGCTATGTGCGTCATTTCCTACTTGGTGTCGGAACCAATCCGACAGCTTGGTAGATGAAAGATTGAAAAGGCCTCGGATTGGATGGCGAGTCTTTCGCTTTAAAAAAAAAAAAAATCTATTTAAATGATTGGCTCGACATGGTCAAACCTCTTTTCGAGTTCGTGTGGGTACAACGTGTACCGTGTAGATCGTGATTGAAGAAGTAATACTATGTTTTCACCAATGTAAGTCCTGGAGTGCTGGTTTGAGTAGCGTTTTTAGCCGTTTATTTGTAATATTTGCAACGGGTAATCGGAGCACCACTCTCTTCTTGATCTACATGTTTGGCAAATCTTGATGTATGATCGTGGTTGGCAAGTAAGACGTGGGCAGTGTGACGCCGTTGTGTGTAAAGATGACCGCGGCTTTGGTCAATCAACATTTCTCAGCAGTTGTAAGCTGAACGTGCAAGTTTGTTAATGGCAAAGTGAACGGGGGTATTACTAAAGGTGTGCTAAACCGTAATCAAGGGGTGTCCAGTTTAGATTTGCCAAGACAATTTGCAAGGGGTGCAGAAATGTTTGTTTCGGGTAAAAATATGAGCGGGTTTTATTTTAAACTCTCCTTTAAATCAAGAAGTCTTCTGACATGTGTCAGGCTTATAGTATCGCGTGCGATTGCTATTCATATTAGGTTTGGGTTCTAAACCGGGCCACTGAAATTACGCGGCAGGAAGGGCCGAATTATGCGGCATGATTGTCAATTATGGCCGGAAGAAAAGGCAAATCATGCTGATTAATGCAGCCGATTTTGCGATGCCAGTACCACATTATTTTGTTTTTTTACACTGAAGACTGCGCATTGGTTACACCGTATTACCAGTTTAACAGCCGAATACAGCAATAAGCAACAGATATGTGACCCTTCAACTTTTCTAAAGGGCATTTCACTACGCCGCAACATGATACTTCGTTTTTTATTATAATCCTTCGAACCATTACACCTAGAAATATTTGTGTGTTAAATTCTGCAGATTTTCCTTGTATATGGTCTAAATCTACCGACTCCCGGAGGACATGGAACCTGGGTAAACTAATAGACTTTTATTTATTTTTATATATACCCAGTTGCCCATTCTGATCAGATTGTGTGCTATTGGGTAGTCCCTTTTTAGGTTGCAAACCTACCAGACAGAACTACTATCTGTTATGCAAGAAGACCTCTTGTGAAATTTCTGAAAGTTAACCTGGGAATGCTTTCTGTCCGTCGCTTGCCATTGGCTTTGTGGTTTGAAACTGTGTTCTGCCTTTCTTTTTGCTGGCTTTATTTGCTTTAGGGTGTCGAGCTTGAGTTCGTACCTCCCCCTACGAAAGCAGTATGTACAGTATTATACAAACTCGTTTTCTCTAATAAACAGGCTTGTAAATACGGTTTCGTTCAGGTCATATTTGCTGGGCTTTCAAAGACGGAGGTCAAATGTCAGGCACTCTTGAGGTGCTTGTTTTCTTGTTACTGAAACATTCCCTCCTCGCTGATAAGGTGCCTCTGTCTGTTAGAGATCCTTTTAATTTTTTGGTGCACTGTATGCCTATTTAGGGTTTTTATTGCCACAAGCATGTGATATTTGACTGCTCATGCTACGTTCGCTTCATTTAACTTTTTTTTGTTCGCTTTTAAATCGTGCTTTCATATAGGACTATATGGCAGGATTTTTTTTTTTATTAGGTTTTCCCTATTTGGTTGTTAAGAGCAGAAAATACAGCTAGAATTATATGCGGTGTATTCAAAGAGGTGGTGGCATAATGGCAAACTATTCAGTTTATTAAATGGTCTGGTACCCTGAAAGGCCAATAGGTGACCAGTGTCAGACTAATTACTTTTGACTGATTTACTCCAGCTGGTTTGGCCTCTCAATAAATCTCAGATCAGTTAGGTGCCAGTGTGGCCGCGAGTACATCTATGCAGACTACTGCTTATCTGGGTTACAGCATGATGACGGAGCATACCACAGAGAACGGTCTTAAAGGAGCACATGAGTGTTTCCATGAAAGGTGTTCCTCCCGATAAAGATGTTTGTCGAGAGACAATGATTTGTATGAGGGCTGTCCGCAAAGATGTCTTAATTCACCCATTTCCTTCTCGCATATGGCATAGAGCACTCACATTTCAGCAAAGAGGTGGAGGGAGTGGGACTCGTACATATTAATGGACTGTTATAATTAGATCGATAAACACCCAAAATATAGCATTTTAAATATCGAGAGAACACAATATTGATTCAAAAATATAGAGGACAGAATATCGAATAGACCTAATATAGTTGTAAATAATATCGACATATAGGTAATTAATATCTAATGTCATTATATCGAATTGAATTATATATATATTTTTTAAATTGTATTATGTTAGTATGTTAAAAGTATATAATAGTCATTTTTACCCACCTGCTATCCAACACTTTACCTACTGTTCCACTCACTGGAGTGGGAATAGTCATTTATACCCACCCGCTATCGCTATCCAACACATTCCATACTTTTGCACTTGTTGGGAGTGAGAATAATAACTTTATTCCCTACGCTATGCAACGTTTTTAATATTGTTACAATTAACGTAGTGTAAAATATTTCCATAAATATTAATGATTGTATATATTTTTAAATTTATATAGCGGGTTTATTGATATATATATGTAATTATATTTTTAATGTTTTAAAAAAAATAATTAATATTTATTTTGTAATAAGTTAATATATATGTAAAAACCGTTTTTTTTTTTTTTTAATTTTAAGCTTTACCTTATTTTAACTAGTTTTACTTATGTGTATTTAATTATTTTTATATTCGTTTTAATGCATTTAAAAAATTCGATATTTTAGTTCTCTATTTTTAACAATGCTATTTTGTACTCTATATTTTAGTACTTACCTATTTGTAGATTGGGACTCGCTATTTTGGCGACGCTATCTGGATAGTCTATATTCTGCCCCTTGATATTTAGTCAAAGATCCATTTAGATGAATGCAGACTTGCAGGAACCTCAAAGGGATCCTTCTGAGTTGTGCGCAGCATGCTGTGATTATGACATCTGGAAAATTTAAAATATACAACATTATTTATCTGAAACAGGGCTTTGCATTCTGAATGTTAGCATCATCTTGTGATGTGTACCACTTAAGGATGACCCTTTTTAGGTCTCGCCTGTCAATGCGCTTGCGAGAATATAGGGGCTTAACGGAACGGGCGATTTGATGCAGTGCCCGTGAAAAGCAAGCTCAATGCACAAGCGCATTGACCTAAAAAACGCGTGCACATCAAAGGCAGCCATCTGTTGCTTCCCCATCTGTGCGCTCTGCCTCAGGCATTTCTCCTCCCCTAATTATTCACGGCCGGCCGTACTTTCACGGCCAGCAGGCCGTGTCTCGTTTCTCCCACATGTTCGCCTCGTCGTTTCACTTCTCTCCTTTCTTTTCTGTCGTGCTATATTCCCCGTTTTCCATCCATTCTTTTCTCCGTCCCTTTGCGTCGTTCTTACTCTCCGGTCGTATTATAATACCTCTCTATTACTCACACTAGCTCTTTATCGTGGGTGGAGTTTAAGTTTGCTTTTATCTTCCTCTAGCTCGGAGCCATAAATCATCTACCATGATTTTTTACCCATCTTTAGTTATACTTTTTCTCTTCACTCGTTTAACCCACTTTCTAACTTGTTCTGTTTCATGTGCTTCTCTGCCTGCCTATGTGATGAGCTCGCCTTCGTGTGCCCATGTTGCTTTCTAAATCCTGCCCCCGCAGCTAATAACCATTGGTGGAGCTGACTCGCTTTTCAGCATTCCCCATGTCACTTTCTAAATCCTACCCCCAGCAGCTAATAGTCGGCAGGGCTGACTCGCTCTGCAGCACTCCACCGTGCCGCTTTGAAAATCCTGTCCCACTTGTGCTTCTCCCCTGACAAATACCCCCAGCACTATTTCTTGGTTTCTTCCTCCTAAGCTGCTGTCTCTTGTGTGCTTCTACCCGCCATCTTCCTCCGCTCCCTGTTGAGGTCCAGTTTGCTTTTCGTGTGCTTCTCCCCGTCCCGTGTTCCGCTGTCCATGTGTGCTGCATGCTCACTAGTGTCTTTCTCCCCAACCAAACTCTCCCACTTTAGATGTTTTTTTTCTGTTTTATGTGCTTCTCTGCCTGCCTGCCTGCCTATGTGATGAGCTCGCCTTCGTGTGCTTCTTTTCCAGGAAACGTGCGGATGAGTAGTAACTTAACGTTTTGGGCAAATAATCATTACTTGAAATCGACTCGCGTTATTTGTCAGAAAATAGTGCTTGGTAACACAGTGAGCCAGCATGTATGTTAATTCGGTATGAAAACAGTAAATGTAAGCAGCGCATGACTCCTACCGGAGGCGTTCCTGTTCATTACCTCAGATATAAACCCGCCTGAGTGACAGTGTGCTGTGAAATGACTTAATTGAAGACAAAAAACAACAAAATGTGGCGCAGATATGCTGCTGCCTTTATACAGCACACAGTGTACAGCCTCTAGCTGCTAAATACAGAGATCTCAAGCGCAGCATAGTGCAAGTGGGTTTTTACAAACCTGTGTCTGGGGGACTTAAAATGTAATTTGCACATCTTACCTTAACTCGGTTATTTGATAACCTGCCATGAAAACGTTCAAGTGAAGCTGTGACATTCCCTGGTTGACCAGGTTACTGTTTACCAAAACTTCTGGAGCTTTGAGGCTTGCTGTGAACAAAACACACTCAGCTGACTGCTGTAAATCACATCCGGTCCCCAATCACCTTCCTCCCACTCAATCAGACCCTGTGTGCATGTTTGTTTATTTTATCATTCAGTAAAAAAGAGATTAGTAATCTGTTTTCTCCATATTTTGCCACAAACAATAAATAAAATACACTAAACGTAATCTTCCAAAAAGTTGTTTGCAAAAGTTTAAGCTATTGCCATTATAAATTACAATAACTTTTATTTAAGTATTAAATATTGGAAAAAATACAACCCATTGTTGTTTTAATATTAATACATCTAAGTCATGTAAATACAACACATATTGCATTACAAATGCTATAGGTGTCACTTTGCCAAAAGTTAACACTATTGGCATTGTAAATGACAACGTTATTAATTTGGTTAGTTTCAAAACAAAAACAAATAAAAAAATTGTCATTTACAATACTAATACCTCTAACTTTACTAATGCGAGCCCTATTGCATTGCAAACGTATTATTTATAACATTTTTAAAAGATTGTGATTTGTCAGATCAATACATGGAAGACGGGAAAACTAAACATGTACCTTTACTAATGCTATAGATGTAACATTTGCTAAATTTATAACTATTGGCATTTCAAATAACAAAATTAATACTTTTATAATTTGCAAAACATAAACAAAAATTAAAAAATATTTACATTTACCACACCAAAAGCGCAAACTTTTCTCTTGCGAGACCTATTGCATTTCCAATGCTTGGTATAGTATGTATATAGTCTGCAACACTCTTTATTAGAACAAATCCAAGATCAACCTCTAATGCTATTTTGTGCAAAGCATCCAGCAAAAACTTCACCGATGCTTGCATATCTAAGATCCTATTAGTTTACATGTTGGTAGCCTGTTCAATGTTATAGATGTGCTCGCTCAACGAAAAGCATTGGCAAAGTCAATAAGTCTGGTCTATGTGAGATCTATTGGCTTTGTCACTGTTTTTAGCCATATTGTACAGTAGCGCTGGCTTCAGATCTGCATGGCTGAAAGTAAAAGAAAAAAGCAGTATGATGCAGTCAGCGCTGGTTGTCCTACAGCTTTTATTCTTTACTTTCAGACATGTTGGCAATTGGCTAAGAAACCTTGGCAGATCAAATAGCTCACAATGCAAGACCTATTGGCTTTGCCAATGCTTGTTTTATTAATTGCTCTGCGTTTTATTAGATTCGGAGAGTTTTCAATTGGTTTAAAAGCTCTTAAGTGTGCGGTTTATAAATGAACTGGATACCACTTTTGGGAATGGAGACCGGCCTATTTTCATGAGATGTTTACCAAAATGAAATATGGTCATAAATGTATATAATCTTTGTCGCATGTACCTGTACGCTGCCGCCACTGGTGTTATACTTTAAACAGTTTGATCCTGAGCAAATCTTACTCTCTCCACTGTTCTGACAACCAATCATCACTTTGAAACCGGCTTAATGGAATAAGCACAAAGGGCATGCTTCCAGGGCAGGTCCCTAACATTCAGGGTTGTTTATCAACAAGTGACTGGGTTTGCACCTTGAAAGGTTTACAGTGAAGGGGAGCCAACATGTGATACTGGGTGTCCCTTCTGTGACGAAGAGGAGCCTCATTGCAGGGCAAACGTGGAAATTGGAAGACAGTTGGCTACCCTAGTTAGGATATCGGATGATGTAATACTGTTCTGATCAGCAATTTTTTAGGTCAAAGCATGGTTTGCTAACATGTAGGGGACATGTGGAAAACTTTCATGGGAATGCATTCTGCCCATTGGCTTAGTGGTAAGTGGCTTGACCAGGAAACCAAAAAGGTCTTAGCCAATTATAGATCTGTATTTCTTAACAGTAACTGGTCACTGCCGGTTTTTATGGATAAGGGGTAGGTAAGTAAGCAAATATATTGGGCAAAGAATGCTGGTGAATGCAACAGTGTCTGTGTTGGTGGTTCAAGCCTATCAAATATAGATTTTTTTGTTGTAAAACAATCTTATTAAAGATAGGACTTGCAGCAGTGATCCAAACTGATGTAGCTATATAACCCATAATTCGCTGATTCAACTGATGTAAATTACAAAACTGTTTGTACCTACCACGGAGCCTGAGCAACCTTGGCGGATGCCCGGTGGAGCTGTCCTATGCAGCTATAGAGGAGTCTGGCCCCTTGGCCATCACCTACCCAGCCGGTCATCTGACATTGTTTTTCCTCGTCCCCCTAGTTATGTCTCCTTCTCTCCCCCTTTGATGGAACAATGACGACGCCCCCATGGCGGATACCAAATCTGTTTGTACCTACCGCCGAGATCGAGCAACCTTGGCCGATGCCCGGTGAAGTGGTCATATGCAGCAATAGAGGAGTCTAGCCCCTTGGCCATCACCTACCCAGCCGGTCATCTGACATTGTTTTTCCTCGTCCCCCTAGTTATGTCTCCTTCTCTCCCCCTTTGATGGAACAATGACGACGCCCCCATGGCGGATACCAAATCTGTTTGTACCTACCGCCGAGATCGAGCAACCTTGGCCGATGCCCGGTGAAGTGGTCATATGCAGCAATAGAGGAGTCTAGCCCCTTGGCCGTCACCTACCCAGTCGGTCATCTGACATTGTTTTCCTCTTCTCCCCGTTCGGGTCTCCTTCACTCCCCCTCCCTCTGTGATTCTTTAATTCAAACAGTTGTAACTATTTAACCTGTAAGTCACTGATTCAACTGTATAACTATGTATCCTGTAACTTGCTGATTCTCATGTAAAGCGCTCTGATACCTCCGGGTCTAGCCAGCGCTATATAAAACTTTGCAAATAAAATTCATATTTGCTTGCTTGCTATTTGTGGGCTCAATTTGTTGTAGGCTGTCCAGCTTTAGTTTGTAACTTCTCTTGCCCAAACCCTATTTACCACCAGTACTGAATTTCTGTAAACAGGCCTTTAAATCTTGTTTTTATCTTGGCAGATTTGCTGTGCATGCAAAGATGGGTCAGATGTCTGCCTTCCAGGAAGCTTGGTGTTTACCTTTCTTTCTGACTTGAAAGTTAGAGGATTTGTGTTGCAATCGTGCTGGCTACTCGGGTATGCTGGACAATGTTGTTTTTTTCTAGCACAAAATTTAAATGTCTGTAAATGAACTACTGATAATTCAGATTATGTAAAGCATAAATGAACCACATTAATCGGCAATTCTGAAGTGTGGTGGGACATATTTTTTTAATATAATCAAAACCAATCAATACAGTAGGTGCACACATTTCCACACATAATCGTTGGTGCGCTGTATGTTTATCAGTAAAACTGTCTGTGCAAATATAATGGTAATTTCATTTCAAGATATGTTGTGTATAAAGACCATGTGCTACCACACCATGCATATACCAGTTTATTCATCTCCAGTCTACACACCGTACTCTACTGTGTCCCACTCCACTCTGCCAATTCCCTTGACAACTCTACGCCAATGCACCACTGCACTGTTCCACTCCATGCCACTGCAATGAACCTTGAACCACTCCACGTTGCTGCACTCTGTGACACTTTACTCAAAACTAATAAACTACACCAATCTGTGTACCACAGCACTGTAAGTCTCAATATTCTACTCTGCAACACTATTCCACTGTACGCTTCACCATTCTACCCTACTGTGCTCTAAACAAATTAACTTTAACTTTACACCACTCTGCTCTGCAAAACTGCACTCTGACACTAATCTGCGCTACCACTGCACTCTACGCCAGTGCATTGTAAGCCCTTACACTGCTCTTTAATCTGCGCCACGACTGCACTAACTGCATCACTTCACTCTAATCCATTCTGCACTGCTGCCTCCTCCACCACTCTACTTTGTCACTTCGGTCTACTCTAAATCTCTCCACCACTCCAGACTGCTTTCTCTGCCACTTCACTCTACTCTGAAACAGTCTACTCTGCCACAATGCACAGTCACTCCATGCAATTGAGCTCTGTGCCACTGCAATCTACTCTGCACCACTGTCGCTGCACTCTAAGCCAGTGAACGCAACACCACTTTCCTCAAAAGCAATGCACTTTGCTCCAATCTACTATGCATCACTGTACTTAATGCCAATTCACTCTAGTCCACTTTGACACTACCCGATACTGCACTCCGGCACTTTACTTCATTAAACAATACTACACTCTGTGGCACTCTACTCTATTCTGTAGCAGTCCACTCTACAACACTAACAATACAATGCTCTACGCAACTCCCTTTATGCCATTCAATGCCACTTCACTTCATTCTAAATGGAACAACTTCACCCCACTCTATGCCGATCCACGTTACTCCACTTTGAAATTCCACTCTCCTATGCTACTCCACTCCATGCCACTCTGACGATCTACTACATTCTACATCACTTCACTCTGTAACACTACTCCGCTCTACACTACACCCTCTATGCCACTCTACTCAACACTATTTGCTTCTCTGCTTTACAACACTTCACGACGATCTGCCACCTACTCTACAACACTTCAGTCCACTTTGACACTCGACTCAACTTTGCTCCACTCTACCACTCCCTCCATGACCGTTTACACACTCCATTTACAGCACTTAACTTTTACAACACTTTACTCTTTTACATCACTGAATTTTAGCCATGCTGAACAGCAGCCAAGCAGGTGCACAGCATGGCTACAACCTATTGGCAAAGCCATTAGCTCTTGCATAGGCAAGGCCTATTGGCTTTGCCAATGCTTCTATTTAATACATAGGTGTTAATAAACCACTGCCCTTTACAAAAATATTATCTTCTTACATCTGCGTTCTCACTAGTACATATTTACGAGAAAACTGTCCTTACTGCCTTTTTAAAGTATTGCAGCGTTGAGAATCTCCGCACCAGGGTCTGGATTGGCTTAAGACGCGAGCTTGAACCATCAAATGAAGTATACCAGCCACAAATATTAGACTTAAACACATTTACTTCAACATTTTGGTTGGCATTGGCCAAGTACAAATTTATTTGACTAGTGTCTTTCTGCTGCTTACGTTGTGATTCAGAGGACTTTATTTTATAATTTTTCTGATAGACATGGTGTATTTTGCTCTCAACGGAGTCTCATGGATTTGTGATCTATTTTACCAGAGTAGTTTTACGTGGGTATGTGTAAAAAAATTGCTTTATGCCCCAATTTCACTAAATTTGTCTCTAAAGTTTGTTCAAGTAGTCCATATTTTTCTATACAGTTTGAAAACGTTGGCACGGATTGCATATGCTATGAATGTTTTTTTTTTTTTTCTTCTAATGTGAAGTGCTTATTGGTAAACATAGGTTTTCAGAGTTCAAGTCTGCCATCTTTCTAGGTCGATCCTAGCTATATCGCTATGCGAGAGATAGAGGGGCACCAGAAAATCCTGCCAAGAGGGCTTTGGAATGCGGATTATGGCCAGTGCATTTGCGCCAGGCACGCGCTCGCCATTTGCTCCCCCCCCCCCCCCCCCCCCCCTCAATCAGACTTGAAAGGAAGCCGCTCGCACACCACCATTTGTCTGAGCCTCGGCATCAGACTTCAAAGGAAGCTGCCCCCACCCCCCATCAGTCTTCAAAGGAATGCGCTCCCGAACTTGCTGGCCTCGCTCTCGTGAGCCTTTATTTATTTGTTTTCATGGTCCATTCTTCATCCAGCTCTCTCCTTACCTCTGTTTCTTCCCCTCTCGCTCGCTTTCAACCTTGTTTCCATAGGTTACTTTCCTTTCCCCATTCACTCTAATATCCCCCCAAATACCTGCTTTCCTTTCTCACAGCTCTGCTTTTTCTTTCCCACATTCTTAATTCACTTTCATTTTTCCGTTCTGTTTTCCTATATGCGCAGCCTTCCAATTTTTTAGTCTCTCTGAATTTGCCTCATACATGATGCCTCATTTCTTAGGCTGTCCTATCTCCCATACACTATACCTCTCTATTTTCCATACAGTATGTGTTACTTTCTCCCATGCAATATTCTTAACTTTCTCTAACCTAATCACTCTGGGACACCAGCACATCACTGTGGGACACCACCACATCATCACTCAGCACCACAACAGCACTGTCCTAGCTTGCTTCCAACAAGCATTGCCATAGCCAATAGGACTTGCATTAGGAAAGTGTAAGCTATTGGCTTTGTGAATAAGGAAAAGAGGAGTAGAGGTCTAGTTTCCTCACTAGAATCGAGCCAGTGCTTCAGAGGATTTGTAGTTGGTGGGCAGCTTATTCATTGAGTGACAGTTTGTTTTGAGCTACTAGTCCACTTCTGTTGTGTATAAGTTTGTCGATAATACATACAATTAAACAAATATATATTTTACAGGAATGTATGTGTATATAATATGTAAAATGTAAAACACTTATTTTACAGGAATTTCCTCAGATGAAGAATATCGAATTTCACAACTGAGAAGGGCTGTGATTCAAGATCGCTCTCCTGGAGGGTAGAGCTCTGCTTGTTTCAAAGTGTTGGTAGGTCCAAGTGGCACTTACAGATTGTTGGCCTTTGAAGATGTTTTTCCGTTTTTCACTGCTCTGTTGTATCTTATGATTAATATCCTCGACATGGAGTTGAGTCTCAGTTAATTGAGTAAATGTTAGGCACATCAAATCAACCTGAACTCTGAAACGAATCAGCCAGTCAGCAAAGGGTTGTATTTGTTGAATCTTTGGTGATACGCTTTGGGTATTGGAGGGGGAGCGGTGATCAGTATTTTTCCAGGAATCCATGGAGCCTGTCATCACTGGCAGTTTTCCTTCCTAGCCCTGGAAGAGTAACATTTTGCTCATTAGCAAATTTGTTTCCTTGTTGGTTTCTGAATTTTATGAGCAAAATACATAGGATTACTTGCGTTTACTAGAATGCTTTGTTGCAAGTGTACTATCTCGGTACTGTCTGTGATTTATTTTTTTGAGGGGGGGGGGGTGTTATGTCCCTGTATCATGATATAGATGTTGAAGCATTCATCTGTTTTTATGAAGTTTACAAGTGTATACCCTTTTTTACATTCTTAGCTTGTTTTTTGTATGCTTTCCATTGTTTCGCATCTATTTAGTAGTTTAGTAATGGGCATAAAGTAAAAACAAAAATGGTAACTTGCCGGTAGCTCTGCATCTTGAAGGCTTTTTCTGGATTTGTATGCTATTCATTTATTCCACCATCTACTTGCTGGTCCCAGAATTCCCCCTCCCTCTTTTGTGTGGCCTATCATTTGTTGACTGTTGCCCCTATGATGTTCGACACAGCCACTAAGTCCACTGGTGTGGTCCCCATCTGGGATACCCTATTCCTTTTTGGTGATCTTTCGCCTCTGGGATACATAAAACTTGCAGAAAAAGACCATGTGAAGGATATCTTGCTCAGAACAGTTATCACATGGGCAAGGCCCCAAAGTCCCACTTTTAGCAAAGCCTTTTGGAAAAGATAACAGCCATGGAAGCATATTGTGCTTAAACCTTAATAGCACAAAGAGATGAAACGGCTTATTTATGTAGGTTAAGTATGGCTGGATGTCTTTCCCCGTACTTAGCATTACAAAACTTCTCACTGATGGCTTTACCAATTCATCTCCTTCCCTCTGTAGCTTTAGCCTGTTCAGGAACTGGGACTTTACGGCCTTTATGGCCGTTTTGTTTAACCGCTACCGCGGTTTCCCGCTGTACGCGGGAATTTCAAAAATGGCTTGATCGTGACAAAGCCAGCTCGTCATCCGCGCACCGCAGGTAACGTTGATGACGAGCTGGCTTTGTCATCAGCATCGAAGGGGTTAGGGCCCTAGGATTCGTAAACCGCTCAGGGCTACCCATTGAATCCATTTGGGTTTTAATATAACGGATCCAGGGAATAGCAAAGGCCTTGTCTAAGGACAAACAGTCTTGAATAATTAGTTGATTTAAATTCGGAGCTTGCTGTGCCCATATTCTCAACCACCCCAGTAACGGGGCCACGGCAATCTGATCTGAGATATAGCCAACTCCTAAGTCTTCATGTACATTAAAAGTTGCTACAGTTTGAGGGAGCGACAGCACTTTTCTTAAAAAGATGTTTTCTGTAGTTTGGATCTTGCTCACATCAGTGTAACCCCACACCTCACTCCCATATGACACCATGGGTACACACTTAGCATTGTAGATTTTCAAAAGAGCTGGTAGTGGCATACAGCCCAACCGTTTAGCAAAACCTAACAGGGCACCTGAGGCCCTCGCTAATGTTCTTTTTCAAAGCGCGTTGTGCGACCCATGACCTGTCATCAAAGACAACGCCCAAGTACGGGAATGTAGGTACTTTTGAGAGCGCCTGCCCTTTACAGAAAAAAGATGCCTTCTTCGCCCGCCCTCCACCTACTGACATAGCATGTGTTTTTTTAAAAATTGTTGTTAGATCTAAAGAGTCCATAAAATTTATAAAAACGATCTAAAAGAGATTGTAAACCTCTTGCCGTTCTTGCCAGTAAAACAGCGTCGTCCGCACATAATGCCGGAATCTTTTTTTGACCGACTCTCGGGATGTCCTTACTTGCTAAAGTTATTGCGTCCCCCAAATTATTTATGTAGAGCGTGAACAACAAGGGAGCCAAAATGTACCCTTGCCTTACTCCTTGCTTTACAGGCCATGCATCAGTCAGACTCCCATTCTCGTCGTAACGGACTGCTGCGCTGGTGTTCTCATGGATTTCTGCTAGAAAGGATATCAATACAGGATCCAGCCCAATGTCAGACAGGGAAATCCATAGTTTTTGCCGATTTACATGTTCGAATGCAGTGGACAGATCCATGAATGCTAAATGTATGTCCCCCTGCTTTGCGACCGGATATTTCCCTGTGACAAGGTGTAGATTTAGACATTGGCTAGCAGTACCGCTTCCTTTTCTAAACCCGTACTGCAAGTCCGAGACGACCGAGTTCTCTTCCAACCAATCTGACAGTCTGTCTAAAACGGCTTTTCCCATTATTTTCGCAGCCGAGTCCAAGAGTGAGATCGGCCGGTAGCATGCCGGATCTTCTCTTGCACCCTTCTTGAAAATTGGGACAATAACTGCTTTACCCCAGGACGCTGGGGGCCGGATTTGGTAGCTGCATTAAAAACAGAAGTTAAAATCTTTGCCCAGTATTTCGGATCAACTCTGTAAAAGTCCGCTGGGACCCCGTCCGGGCCCGGAGCTTTCCCCTTTGCAGTGGACTCAATTGCCTCCAATACTTCCTCGTCTGTGAGAATAATTTTGACAGCTGTGCGATACCCCCTCGTGATATAAGACATGTAGGGTTTGTTTCTGCATAAAGACCGCTAAAATGATCCACCCACTTTTCTGGGGCAATGAGACAATCCTTATTAGGGTCATCTGTCTCGTTAAACAGTGGGCTATTAATCACTTTCCCAAATTTTGTGCTACTCTTCAGAACACTCACTTTGGTCAGTTTTTCCCATGCCATATTTTTCAGCTCGGTGTTCCTATGTTTAGTAGCATTTTTATGGCCCTTCTAGCCTCAGCAATCTTGTGTGAGTCCCTACCGGGCTCTTTTAGAGCTTCTAGAAGCGCCGTGTGCGTATCGCTGCAAGCTTGATCAAACCAATGTTTCCACTTTTTATAAGTAGGTTTACTTTTCCTAGTCAGGTTTGCCGCTACCTGTGCTGTTATGCGATTATAAGCACAGAGGATTTCAATTGGGTCTGAATTTGTATCGATACATGTACTCAGATCCTCAGCATTAGTCCTGTACAGATCTTCTAAAAAGTCCGCAGGGGTAATCACTTCCCACCTTAGTCTCCGCCCCTGGCATGTAGTGGCTATATTCGAATTTTTAATAGCTGTCAGAGCATTTTCACTGTTTAGGGCCCTGATGTTGATTTCCAGGCTAAGAGGATTATGATCACTAAATCCATTTTGTGTAACACCAAACGAACCGATTGTGTCCATCAAAGGGGTTGAGACAAAAATATAATCTACAATGGTCTTGTGACCTTGACCAACAAAGGTCGGGATAGGGCACAAAGCTTCACCTTGTGAAAGGGCAACCAAATAAAACTCAGATAAAAGACTCGAGATACATCCCGCTCTTGGTGTGCTCAAAATGTGTACATCCCCACGGGTCATGTTCAGAATCAACGTTCTGTAGGCACTTTAGGTGACAAACATGGGTATTAAAATCGCCAAGAATTAACAACTAATAGTGTGCCTCGTTGTTTGCATTATATTCATCTAAAAACACTGACCGTGCTCTTAAGTGTTCCAATTCATCAATTCTGGTTGAAGAATTATAAAAGTTTACCACCAGGAGTTTGGGCAAATTATCACCCTCCAGTCTTACCGCTAAAATGTTTGGGGAGCTTGTCGCCACTACCTCCGCTCTATACAGTAGTTTAAGGCTAAATAATAACAGAAGACCCCCCCTAGATCTTCCCATTGGCGATGGTATTGCAAATTTATTAAACAATTGGTAACCATCCAAATAGTAACATTCGAGTCCCAGGTTTCCTGCAGTGCAATAATATGGTATGATAAAAGAAAAGCCTCCCAATTTGGATCCCCTCTTTTTGAGCGCAACCCCGTAATGTTCCATGATAAAATCGCCATCTTGTTCTCATTCGAGCTGGCTCTAAATTGTTTAAACTCATTACCTTCAGTAGGTGCGGGGTTTGATGTTACCAAGTTGGCAACACCGTACTCCTCTGCAGACCTCAAAGCCTGGGCGTCCGTTTCTACAGAAAAGCCTTCTAGTGCAGATCGCACCACAGACCTCTCTCACCTGATCTGCTTCACTAAATCTAATAATTGAAAGGCTATCACAAGTGAGTGTTGCTATCTGTCCCTGTGGGGCGAACCGGGCCCTGTGAACCTAGTTCAGTGGGCGAGCGCGCTCTATGATCGTCAATTGAACTGGATATTCCCGGTTCTAAGCTTTCCCTGCCACAAAGTCAATCGTTAATATTCAGTGAGCTCAACGCATCATACCATAGGCTCAATGCGACTGGCCCAATGGAAGTTGCTAACTGGATACAGTCCCTGCCTTCCTCATACACTCTAATATTCTTTGGAGGATAGAAAAACCCCAGGGGGAGAATGTTAACATAGGCAGGTTCAGCGAGGATAAATCCCGATTGTTTCAAAATATGATCAACCAATATTGGACAGCCAAAACATATAATAACAGTCACCATTGAGTCTTTATAGTTTTCCCCACCCATGCTACCCTTCTCACCATTTTAAAGTTATTAAACAGGTGTTCGCCTAACACAGTTTTAACACTCAAAAAGTGGAGGGCCTTGTTTTTAAGGATGGTCCAGTGTTCCTCTCTGCCATCCTGTGTTTTTGGGACATTTGCCAAGATTATTGAATATGGAGTGGCTTCTGGGGGGAGGTGCAGCGATGTTTCACGAGAGCAAGCCCGTGCTGGAGGGCTTATTCTCACCACCGGGCCTACTGGCCCCCGTTTTGATACTTGGCTAACCCCCCGCTCCGGCGACTATTGCAGGAATAGATGGTACTGCAACTTGGGGTACTGGTGTCATCATGGAGTCTACCAAATCAGTTACTCTTGTTGGAAGTGTATTCAATGAGTGTACACCTAGCTGGTTCGAACCATGCATTGGGGCTTTCTGATTTGTGATATATTTTTCAATGATGTCTAATCTACCATCTATTTGCTCTAGTTTGTCCATGACTGGAGTAATAAATGCTTTCAAACTTTCTTCCATAATTGTAATGAAGTCACCCATACTGCCCCCCCATAGTATCATTTGCATTATGTTCATATAGCTCCACATTTTCGTCCTGTCTAGCCCGCCCAGATGAGGTGTTTTATTTGTATTATTCCTGGGCTGCTTAGCTTTTCGCAAGGTACTTTTAGGGGGGTCACTAGCCTTTCTTTTCCCTGGAATAACATTGCTATTGATAACTGAAGTAGAGTGAAGCTGCCTTGGAGAGGGTGGCAAACTAGGCACAGGCGAAGAATCGGATGCGATGGACAAGACTGCCCCATTAGCAATCTGAGGATTAGCCAGGGAGACAGAGGGGTCATTAATATTTATAGGGGACTATATAGTTGTTATTGGCAAAAGTGTTTGACAAAGTGGATCCAAAGACAACCTTCTTTCAAAAAGTTCAATTTCTTTCGCCACAGCAGTTTCTGCTCGTTTCAGGAATGCGTCCAAAGTCCCACCCCCAGAACACACTTTAGGTAAAGATTTGGCCATCTCAATATATGTCTCAGTTAGTGCAGAATAGTCCTGTGGGCTGAATTAACAGCACGTCAAGCCAATAGCATAGTCAAAATGTCTCACCCCTTGCTGATTGAGATGTCAGAGAGGGGGCCCAGCCCAGCCTCCTCTGGCCTCTGACTGCCTTGGACGGTCCCGCCCTTGTCCCGGGCTTCTCCCGGCGCGTCCCGCGCGACGAGGGACCAGGCGTGTCTATATGCGCCTCCAGGCGCGTGAAGATGATGCGTCTGCCCCAGGGGCTTGTAGGCAGCAACTGCGGCAGCTGACCGACCAGCGGAGCCAAGCCTGGTCGGTCGGTAGGAAAGCGGGGGCGGAGCAAAGCCCGGCCGCGTGGAGAAAAACGGGAGTCAAGCAGCCGACTCCTGGAGAACTAGCAGCGTACAACTACAGGCCCCTTGTTTGTTCACACGTTTTCTATCTGGATGTGAGTCGCACATAAATCTGGGACGTTTTCAAGCGCAAAACTTCTACAGGTAAGCTAACCTTTTAGCTTTGCAGTGCAAAACTTTCTAGCTTCACTTGCTATGCATTGATAATAAAGCCGTATTTCCAACTCAGAAGGGTGGGTCGAAATAAGTGTGAACTTGCAGCTTAGTGTCTTAGAATGTTGTACGCCATTGGACTGCCTCTAGCCTGTATGTCAGAGGTCTTCAAACTTTTGGAAGTTGAGCCCCCCTAGCTGAATTTTTTTAGATGTTGTGAATCTGGTACACTACATAATCGACCGCCACGCGCATATCCCGAGCCATATCCGGCAAATAATGACTAAGTACATATTAATGTTTATTATATTTGTTCCAGTGTTTCTTTGTGCATATTTTATTTGTTTCAACGTCTCATTGGTTATACTGTACACCATTCATTAATAAGAGCTTAATTTGCGCCAGTGCTTTCCGGTGCTTAGCACCGGCACTTATGTATCCGGGCCAGGTCTACACGCGTCTTCACATCTCATATGGCATTCATGATATAATTACCTCTCTGACTCTGCGCAGTGTTCTCATCTCTCGAGTCCCGGTGAGTGTTGCAGCTGTGAGCGTGAGCCAAGATTCATGCCTGCATAACAGAGTATTTGTAATTCCTAACACCTCCCAGTGCGTGACAGCTAAGACACACAACTCTGGATATCTAGTCCAGACCTTTTGTGTTCTATAGTGTCGATGTTACTATGGGCCACTGTATGTTGCGTGGCACAACTTAAATTGCCTCTGGGTGGTTAATAACATTATTATTAAATAACTTCTCTATATAGCTCAGCATACTAAGAATGCAAATGTGAATTATTGAATTAGTACCTTCAGGGCATGAAATTAGAGTGCATTGTTTTGCTTTTACACAGCGGTTGCTACAGCTCGTTTTGTCATTTCACGCTGCATGGGAAAACAGAGCAATCTCTCCTAATTCTCTTTCCTTTGATCTCCATCACACTCCGCCTCGTATTCCGTTCCTCTTTTCTGTTCTATCTTACTTAGTTGCTCTTTCCCTTTCTCTCTCATGCTCGCCATCAGCAATCCTCACACTTGACACCTGATTTACGCAACAAATCTTTTACATGCATTAGCACGGTGTGGGTTAAAAACAAATGAGGATAGAAACATACACCAGGTGCTTATGTACGGCCCCCCAAAAGTACAAGAAAGAAGAGTTGCTGTTCTTCTGGGGAGTGACATACTCTTCGTTGCTATATTGTGCTGTGCCACTAAAAATAGTTATGTTTTGGAGTGTATGTTCCCACGTAGAGTAATGTACTTCTGCTGAACAGTGCCTGATATATTGAAAATCGGTTCATTAAAAGTATTGCTTGCTTTTGAACAGGGCAGTCACTTCGCACTTGAATATATAAGGTTTTATAGCGAATTACCAGTTCTGTCCCATTTAAAGTATTGCAATCTTTATTTCAAGCCAGTTTTTGCTGGTAGGACCCACCAATACTTATTTTAGGTACTAGCACTTATTTTTTCTTAACATAATTTGATCCCACGTTAGAGAGAAAATACAAAAAGGGAAAAGGAGGAAGAGAAAAACGGAAAAATAGTGACAAAGGGAGAAAAAGGAGGAAAATTAAGGTGAAAGTGTGAGGTAAATGGCAGGGAGTTCTGGTGGTGAATGCGAGAGGCATGAGGTGAAATCAAGACACCGCAGCCTTAGTATTCACCACCTCGACCTTTCATAGCAATGACCCCGTTCTTCTGAGAAATCTTTAGCACCGGCACTTTTTTATTTTACAAATTAAGCACTATCAAACTCTGCTGGTACTGAAATGACAGCCTTTGAAACTGGAATGTCGAGATATCTCTCAGCAAGAGTTGAGGTCCAATATACTCAGGAGTTACAGTGAAGGTTTCATTGGTGGTTACAGAAAATTCAACAGCTCCATTCTTATGTAAAACCTTGAACGGATACCTGCTACTTTCACGAGTGAAGGCTTTGCCTATTAATCGTTTTGCATCATACACGGTGTTCTGGGGATTAGCATCTGCGAGATCCAAGGCATCATATCCTGCATATATACACGTCTCCTTCTGTGAATAACACTATGCTTGGAATACTGTGATGGCCGCTTTCAACGGGTATGACCTTCACTTCACCTGTGCCAGGCTGGAGCACCCCCAACAGAACAATATGTTGTCCCAAGATCAATTTCGATGACTCTTGTTGTAGGCAGCAGTAAATACTGTTGTGCAAAATATCCGGCAAACAGAAGAGCCAAAGCTGCAGATCCCAGGACGGTCATTTCCCCAGCCATGGTGACTCGTACTATCTGCCAACAAATGTAACATGACCACCTGTCGACTAAGTGCACTGATGGTCCGTGAACGCCGGTTTCTCGCACTGTCATTAATTCGTACAGCTGAAGAGCTTCAGCTGCAGTGGGAGGCAAGGAGTCTCTTCTGCTATGAAATAGAACGCAAAGGAACAAGACTGTCTGTTCGTTTGCTTTCGGTTTTAGCAGAGGAGAGAGACTTCCTGCCTCCCACTGCAGAGAAGCATTTCAGCTGTATGAATTAACCCCCTCCTGGGAAGGTTAATGTGTCTGCTCTCAACATAACAAAAGCACGGGCACGTAGTGCCTTGGCAATTTACCCACCATCCAACCCTCTGTTACCGGACTTCTACAAGAAAAAGAAACCCCATTTGAAATGGGTGAAGACTTTCATGGCGTGACAGCGAGAGGAACAAAGGTAAGATGTAAAGGTGGAGTGTGCGCCCCCCCTGAGATGGTGTCGCGCCCCCCCCCCCCCCCCCCCCCCCCCCAGTTTGAGGAACTCTGCTGTATGTCCACATAGTAGTTTTGTGAGTGTGGACTAATGACCAACTGGCTGCTATGCAGAGTTAATTATGCATGAATAAATAATGACCAACTGGCTGCTATGCAGAGTTAATTATGCATGAATAAAGGGTATTAGTTGGCGAGGATGTGGATTAAAACTGAAGAGATTAACTTGTTTGTTAGGATCCAGAAAAGAGGCGCACAGACCCAATTTTCAAACCAGAATAGACAAGTACTTCACACAGAATTTGTAGTTGGCCGGCATCTAATACATTTCTCGTCCACTTATTTTCAGCTAGTATTCACTTCTGTATTGGTGTTTTTGTTTTTCACAGGAATGTTTAGAGATGCAGAATCTGATTTCAAAGCTGAGCAGCACTTCAATTCACAATGGCTTTTCTGGATATTAGAGCTATGCTTGTTTCAATGGTGGTAAATCCAAATGGTGGTTACATATTGATCCCTGTAGTTTATTTGGTGGCGTTTGTCTTTTATTATATAGCTGACAATGTCCTCTAAATGGAGTGAAGCTCAGTTCCTGGTGCGAATGAGCCATATGGAATCAACTTGCACTCCTGAAGAGAATCAACCAGTTAAGCTAGTGTTCTACTTGGGGATGGTGTGCTTTAGGTCAGAAGCTTGTGGTCAGTATTTGTCCAGGAATCCATGGGGCCTGCTCTCTGTGGCAGTTTTCCTTCCTAGCCCTGGAAGAGCAAATGTTTGCTTATTAGTAAATTGGTTTCCATTTTCTTGGTCACTGAATTCTATGAGCAAGACACTCCTGATAACATGCATTTTACCAAGCATAAATTATCGGTGTATGGTCTCACTATCCTCCTTCTAAACTATGCTTTTAATGTTATGTTTTATATATTCTTTTGGGAGGATAAGCAGATTTCTTTTTTCCACAGTACATAGTTCATCCCTGGATCATGGTTTAGATGTGGAATCCTTCCTTCATCTATTTCTTTGCAAGAAGTGTACAGGTTTGTGCCCTTGCTCATTTTCAGCTGTTTTGTGTACGCTTACTATTTCACTTCAATAATGAGCAGTAGTTTGGTATTTGACATGAAATAAAACAAGGGTTTAACTTGGTAGTTATGCAGCTTGAAGGGTTTCTGAATTTGCATGATGATAATTTGCTTGGCCACCTTGTGGGCGGGCCTGTATTCGGTGTCCCATACCCCTGTTAGCCATTTGGTGGATCTCTATTTTCTAGTTGCATGCCCAAGAAACTCACTTGCGTGGTCAGTCTTCACATATATTTTCCCCCTTTTGGTTCTCTCGATTTTGGACTTAATTACTCTCCCTGTATACAGCTGTCGGGCCCTTTCTTTATGAACACCTTTTCTACAGGGAGGAGAAGGTTGCATGTGAATTAAGAGGTTCGAGGCATGTGGGCTGCTAAATTCATATCTTAGCATTAGATCGCCGCCTAGTGTTGGGCTCGGATGATCGCACATTGTTGTCCTGGAAGAGTCTTCGAAGTATCCTGAGATAGGTGGCTCCTCCCCTGGACTACAGTGCGCATGGGCATCGGCTCCATCCCCAGATTGTTTTTTTCCGCCATTGGGTTCGGATGTGGTCTCGACGTCTTACTGTCGGAACCAAGAAAACTAACTTTTAGCGGCCAAAAGGCCTCGATTTTCTTGCGTCGGTATTGTCTGCGCACGGTCTCGAGTCTTCCGTCTCTTGGAGCCGGAATAAGCGGAGTTTTCTTCGCTCTCGGAACTTTGAGGCCTTCTCATCGCGACACGACTGCAAACCTTTTCGGACATGGAGCGGAGCCCGTTTAAGTACTGCCCGCTCTGTGGGTCCAAGTACCCACACATCGATCTACACCCCGTGTGTAACAAATGCCTTTCGCCTGACCACGACGACGGCAAGTGCAAGTTGTGTGCACAGTTCCGCTCAAAGAAGACTCTCAAGCTTCGGCGCGCGATGCGCATGGAAGCTAAACAAGCGGCCCCGGATCCGGAGAACATCTTCGGCGACCAAGACGAAGAGGAACAGGGTCATCATCTCCAAATCTCCCCACCCGAGACGGAGGTCGAGGCGGATCCGGGAGACGACGACTGAGTCGCGGGTCAAGGCCTTGAATACGTCGACGAGGTAGGAGACGACGATGAGATTTATGGGGCCGCGGCGGATAACTCAGGGGACGAGCTCTGCCCCGAAGGTTACGAGGATACCGACCGGGACACGGGATCGCCTGTCGGCCTTACCCAAGACCCGTTGCCGCAAGCCACGGCCCCGCCTTCGGGCCCGGCCACGGACTTACTTGCTGGGCAGACTGTTTCGAAACCGAAAACGTCGGGATCGACGACACCTAAAATGGCCGACCCAAAAACGAAACCGAAAGTTAAGGACTCGAGTGTCCCTAAGATGGCTACCGTGCCGGTGAAAACGACGGTGCCCGCTACCCCATCGACTCCGTCGACCTCCGGTCCGCAAAAGTCGAAGAAGTCCGTCGATTCCGATGCTGCGAAATCGAAACCGACGCCAGAGGAGGGGTCCTCCAAGAAAGATGGTCGGCACGGGTCAGCGGCTACGACGCCGTCCAAACCCGCCAAAGTCGGCTCCAAGGAGGCTACGCAGGCACACGGAAAGAAGTCTGTGCCCCGAACACAGGAATCGGAGGCGGGAAAGACAGGATCCGCGCACAAGGCCCACAAGGACGTCGGATCCGAGGGGACAATCAGACCATCCTCGTCAGCGCCGACACAAACTGTGAGTGAGGCGTCCCCCATAGCCGAATCGCTGAAAAGAATCAGGGAGAAGGCCTTTGCCCCGTCGGCTCCGATACCATCGCCGCAGCCGCGAAAAGACACTCCAGCGAAGCCGTCTGGGAAACTTCTCTTTATTTTGCCGCCGAAGGAGGCGCCAAAAGCATTTTCAACCAAATCGGCACAGAAACAGGTGATTTCTTCACCGACTGGCCCACTTCCACGTCAAGTACTCGAATCCGAGGACGATTCGGAGCATTTCATCGACGCTGACACAGGCAAACTGACCCTCTATAAGAGGAAAATCACTTCGGAGCCAGTGGACCCCTATGTCATCCCACTGAAGAAGAAGAGGGTGCCCCTTGACGCCTCAGGCCTCACGGAACCAATCCAGCCTCCTCCAAGACGGAGCCCTACTCCCTCCCCAGAACACTCTGCGGGTGAGGGGTATGATGAGGACGAGCAGTACAATTTCCCAATCAATGAACCTGACGTGCAACCGGATTCATATGATGACACTGGTGACCAGAACACCCAAGGTGCGGGGCAGGACCCGCAGCCTTTTAATGCACGGGCATCCCCGACTGAGGATTCAGCAGGTTTTCATGCACTACTCGAAAGGGCGGCAGCCAATCATGATGTGGACATGCATGCCGACCCGGTTGAGGAAGACTTCCTTTTCGACACTTTTTCAGTCTCTGAAAGGACAGTAAAGACACTGCCTATGCTTAAAGGAGTCCTCAAGCATGCTGGGGACATATTTAAGGAGCCTACGAGAGCGAGAGTGGTCAACCCTCGCATTGAAAAAAAGTACAGACCTGCACCTGCAGACCCCGCATACATTCGGGGACAATTGCCACTGGACTCTCTTGTGGTCGCCAATGCCAGGAAACGTGCCAACTCCCAGACTACGGGTGAAGCTCCTCCCCCGGATAAGGAATCCAAAGTGCTAGAGGCAGGGGGCAAAAGAGTAGCTGCACAGGCATCAAACTTTTGGCGCATCGCCAATACACAGGCGCTCTTGGCGCGTTACGATAGGGCGCACTACGACACCCTAGAACAGATTGTACAACACCTGCCTCCACAGTTCCAAGAGGGCACCAAACTGCTTATTGAGGAAGGAAAGCTAATCTCAAACGCAGCCATCAAGTGTGCACTTGACGCTGCGGACACAGCTGCTAGAGCTATCAACACTAGCGTTATGCTGAGGCGACAAGCGTGGCTCCGCATCTCAGGGTTTAAACCGGATATTCAGACAACGATTCTTAATCAGCCAGTCAATCCTGATAGTCTGTTTGGTCCGGATGTTGACACCACCCTAGAGAAAATAAAGAAAGACACAGAAACTGCTAAGTCTATGGGGGCCCTACAGTCACAACAGTTTCGTGGCAGCAATTTTCGTCGCTCAGGTGCACGTGGAGTCACCAGAGGACAAATGGGTCAACAATCCCAGTTCTCAAAAGGTGGGGCACAATCCTCGTTCACTAAACAGAACAAGGGAGGTTACAGGAATAACAGCAACAGAGGTCGCGGCAGAGGAAACAGCTCCCGCACCTCTACTCCAAGCAAACAGTGACTCTCTGTCACTGCCCCCCGACCACCTAACACCTGTCGGGGGGGAGACTGCAGCAGTTCCTGCCCGTCTGGAGAAACATCACCACAGACAGGTGGGTGCGACAACTAATCCAGTATGGTTATTGCCTAGAGTTGAAGTCCACTCCACCCAACATCCCGCCAAGGCAACGGCCTATGTCCGCAGAGCACTTGCTCTTATTGCAGCAGGAAGTAGTGGTGATGCTGCAAAAGGGAGCAATCGAGCTCGTGCCGGTGGGGGAGGAAGGCACGGGGGTATATTCCCTGTACTTCCTCATTCCAAAGAAGGACGGATCTCTCAGGCCCATTCTAGATCTACGTCCCCTCAACCTGTACATACTATCGGAACATTTCCACATGCTTACACTGCAACAGATTCTTCCCTTGCTAAACCAGGGAGACTTCTTAGCAACCTTAGATCTCAAGGATGCTTATTTCCACATTCCACTACACCCGTCACACAGGAAATACCTCAGGTTCACTATTCAAGGCAGGCACTACCAGTTCAAAGTCCTACCCTTCGGAGTCACAACAGCCCCGAGGGTGTTCACCAAGTGTCTGGCGACAGTAGCGGCGCACCTCAGGAGGCAGAACATCCATGTCTACCCCTACCTAGACGACTGGCTCGTGCAAGCCAAGTCAGAGCAACAGTGCGCCGCAGACATGTCGACTACAATTCACCTTCTTCACGATCTGGGTTTCTCCCTGAACTACCCAAAATCGCATCTTCAGCCGGCGCATGTCCGGCAGTTCCTAGGTGCAACGATCAACACCCTGACGGCCATGGCTCAGCCAAACCAAGTCAGGATAGACAGCATGCAGGCTCTGATCCAAAAGTTCAGGCCACAACACTCGCTTCCAGCGAGAGTGTTCATGCAGTTGATAGGCATGATGGCCTCCTGCATCTTCATAGTCCCTCACGCACGGCTACATATGCGCCCGCTCCAGGAGTGCTTAGCGAATCAGTGGACACAGGCTCGTGGGCAATTGACAGACCTAGTGTTGGTTACCAGTCGGGCATACGACTCTCTGCATTGGTGGACTCCACACAACCTTTGCAAGGGCCGACTGTTCCAAGAGCCCGTGCCGCAGATTGTCCTGACAACGGACGCATCTCTCCAGGGATGGGGAGCTCATGTGCTCACTTACACAGTGCAGGGACTATGGACGACGCAGCAACAGAAGATGCACATCAACTATCTGGTACTGATGGCAATCTTCATGGCGCTCAAGTCCTTCATTGTACATCTGTGCAACAAAGTCGTGCTAGTCCGGACGGACAACATGACCGCGATGTACTACATTCAAAAGCAGGGAGGCACCCACTCGCCACAGCTGTCTCATCTGGCTCAGAGCATGTGGAAGTGGGCCATTCAGAGGAACATTTTCCTCATGGCAGAACACCTCCCAGGAAAGGACAATCAGATGGCGGATCTGCTCAGCAGATACAGCCATCAAATGCACGAGTGGGAGATACACCCATCTGTTCTCCAACCGTACTTCCAGCAGTGGGGTCATCCGGAGATAGACCTGTTTGCCACAAAAGAGAACGCAAAATGCCAACTCTTTGCCGCCAGGTTCCCTCACCCACAGTCGCAGGGGAATGCGATATGGATGAACTGGTCAGGCAAATTTACGTACGCTTTTCCGCCAGCCCCTCTAATACCGCTGGTCGCAAGAAAGCTAAGGCAGCACGAGATGACTCTCATCCTAGTTGCTCCAACGTGGGCGCGCCAGGCTTGGTACACCACGTTCCTCGAACTCTCAGTGGTGCCGCATCAAAGACTGCGCCTCACGCCCAGTCTTTTGACGCAGAACCATGGAGACATTCAGCATCCAGATCCGCAACAGCTCAACCTGGCGATCTGGCTCCTGAAGTCCTAGAGTTTGGATACCTTAACCTACCTCCGGAGTGCATGAACATCATCAAGGAGGCGAGGAAACCAACTACTAGAGCATGCTATGCTGCAAAGTGGAAGCGTTTTGTCATTTACTGTACAGCCAATGACATCAACCCGCTAGATGCATCTATCCCCAACATCATCTGCTATCTGTTGCATCTTTACAAGTGCAATCTAGCGTACACTTCCATTCGGATACATCTATCCGCCATAGCGGCTTATCTCCAGACCAGGCAGCACCTCTCTGTCTTCAGAGTGCCTGCCATTAAAGCCTTCCTTGAAGGTCTGAAACGAGTCATTCCCCCAAGAACACCGCCAGCTCCGGTGTGGAACCTCAATGTCGTTCTCACCAGACTGATGGGACCGCCATTTGAGCCACTGCACTCGTGTGAACTCCAGTTCCTTACGTGGAAAGTAGCTTTCCTTGTAGCTATTACGTCTCTGAGGCGTATCAGTGAGCTGCAGGCGCTCACAATCCAAGAGCCATTCATTCAAATTCATCCAAATAGGGTAGTGCTACGCACTAACCCCAAATTCCTTCCGAAGGTGGTGTCACAGTTTCATCTAAACCAAACTATTGACTTACCAGCATTCTTTCAAAACCCGCAAACGGTGGCGGAAAGAATGCTCCATACCTTAGATGTACGGAGGGCGTTGATGTACTACATAGAACACAACCCTTTAGAAAAACAAAACAACTCTTTGTTGCCTTCGCACCACAACACAAAGGCAACCCAATTTCCAAGGCAGGGATAGCCAGATGGATTGTTAAGTGCATCCAGATATGTTATCAAAAAGCCAAGCGCACTTTAACAATACCCCCCAGAGCGCACTCCACACGCAAACTGGGGGCATCCATGGCTTTCCTAGGGAACATTCCTTTAGAGGATATTTGCAGAGCAGCCACGTGGGTTACACCACATACCTTTACAAAACACTACTGTGTTGATGTGCATTCCAAGCAGCAAGCTGCTGTAGGACAGGCTGTTCTGAAAACACTTTTTCAGGTTTCTGCAGCTGGCACGGGCAACCGCCGCTGATGGAGGGACTGCTATGTATTCTATGCTAAGATATGAATTTAGCAGCCCACATGCCTCGAACTGAATATGCTACTTACCAGTATGCATCTGTTCTTGGCATGTAGGGCTGCTAACATTCATATCGCCCGCCCTCCTCCCCGGTGCCTGTCGCAGCTGCAGATATACTATTGTATTTATTCATTAGCATGGACATCCTTTACACTTTTCACTCCATCTTCTGCCACAATGGCGAAAAACAATCTGGGGATGGAGCCGATGCCCATGCGCACTGTAGTCCAGGGGAGGAGCCACCTATCTCAGGATACTTCGAAGACTCTTCCAGGACAACAATGTGCGATCATCCGAGCCCAACACTAGGCGGCGATCTAATGCTAAGATATGAATGTTAGCAGCCCTACATGCCAAGAACAGATGCATACTGGTAAGTAGCATATTCATTTTCAAGCTTAAAGCAGTGTTGTAAATGTTTGCTGATGGACATGGTGTATTTTGCTCTCAACTGAGTCATGGATTTATGCTATCCATTGTTTTGCCAGAGTAGTTTGAAGTGGGTATGTGGGGAAAAATTGCTTTTTGTCCTAACTTCATTAAATTTGTCACGCAAGTTTCTTTTCTGAAAATTCCATATTTTTCTTTACAGTTTGAAAACGTTGGCACTGATTGCTTATGCTATGAATTATGTTTTTTCTTTTAAGAGTGAAGTGCTAATTGGTAAACCTAGGGTTTTCAAAGTTTGAAAGTCAGCCCCATCTTTTTTATTTGAAGTTAATGATGGTTTAAGAATGTTTGACTTGGTTTAAATATGTTCTAAATCTATTTAAATGTATTATAAATACATTGCAGAACTTTGCCAGCTGTTTTCTAAACTCTTTAACTTTTAAATTTGTTTTAACTGAATTAGTCTTGCGGTGTAAAACTATGCCACCAGCGCTCCACAGATCCTTGCCGTTCCTGCGAAGCCTGTAGCACATTGGCAGGTAGGTTGATGTCAAAATGAAAATTGAGAACTTTGCTCTGTTTGATGCTTTGTCGTTTGTGACCTATTTGCCGTGTGAAGGATCTCCAATGCATTTGTTTTACGCTTTGACTGTCAATGCTGCCTGTCCTAGCCTCCCATCCAGGTCTATCACCAGTCTTACATTTTTTTTTTAAATCCAAAACGCCCTGGTAAGATCACTATTCAGGCTTAAAATAAGTGACAATTTCACTGGCTGCCACCAAAAAATCCTGCATGACTTATAAAATCTTCCGCGGCTTACCCCCATGTTTCTCTATAGTAAATTAAAAAAAATACTCGCATGTGGAGAAGTGTGGCTCACTGGTTAGAGGCGGCAGACCCGTGAGCAGAGAACGGCCCGGGACCAGGGTTCGATTCCCGACGCGGCAGGGTCGTGGACCAAGGTCAGCGGACTCGATAATTCTCGCCTCGGTGCCTACTCTAGTCAGAGACCACACGCGGCAACTCTGGGCATCAGCTTGCCTCATCTTCACAACGGCCCCCCCAGATCACCGGGGATGCTTGGTCGCACCTTAGAGATACCCTTCTGGGACCATCTCTCAGGGTGAGCCAGGACGGGTTCCCCAGCGGTCGAAGCGTGGAGATACTCCTCCGGGAGTCGATTCCTAGCGCTATATAAACCCACAATTAAATTAAATTAAATGCTCAATCTCGGACCCCCCAACAAAGCCATCTTTGAGGTACCCTATTACCACTACAAAAAATTGGATGATGAAGCCTTCAGGCATAAAGGAGCCATATTATGAAATCTATTCCTTTAAAAATCCAATTATAGGCTACGTTGCTAAAGTTCGTGATATTAGGGATAATAGCCACTGAAGTGAAAGATGTAGTTGACAGAAATCCAAAAGTAAGTTAATATAATGTTTGACTCGATCTGGCAGAAGTCAAAACCTTGCAGTTCAAATAAGATCTTCCTTATGCCTGCCTGCAATGTCCAACTTGTAATTTCCCACCTAGCACAGCAAAGGTGGGATTATTTCTCCATACTGCTCACTTCTGCAACTCAAACTTTTATTTGAAGGGTGTTCAAATTACTTGATAGGGGACTTTTCTGGCTTCAGAACATTTTGGAGAGTTAGAAATCCTAATTTTGTAAGTCTGGCTTGAAAGACCCTCTCACACTTAATGCTGCTTGTCTTCCAGCATGGCCTAATTAGTTCCTTTTTTGTAACTTGATTGCATCATAAAATAAACCTTTCCTCCTTCATCCTACACAACTCGCTTGAAAATCAGCATCCAGTCTATCTGCCCCTACAAAAATGTTCTGTGCAATACATTTATAGCCATGCTGTCAGCCATCTTAACATTGAATATCTCATCCACCATGCTTGAAGTACTCCTGACCCTATACCTTGAAACCATCCATAGCACAATACATAAGGCACACCTTAACCACTTGGGAGCTAGTAAACAAACCTCCCCAGTGCTGCGCTGTCCATTATCCGGTGCTGAACTGGACGTCCAGCGGTCGCACGCAGCACTGGGGAGGTAGTGCCCGTGACGACCGTTGGCCGACGGCAGCACTTAAGGGGTTAAACACCTGTGCCCCCTCGTTGTGGGTTATATAGACTACAAAACAACCTACATTTTGTTCTTTAATGTAGCTCTTGTATAGTGTTTCATACCCCTAGAGAGACCAAGAGAAACCTTCAATATTTAGTGTGTTCCTGGCGTCATTTGAACGAATGAATAAGATGTTGGGTTGAGCTTGGCTTACATGGCAAGTTTTTGTTCAAAGATGTGCTTTAAATATGGGGAGTCAAATGTCTTTAGAAGTGGTCTGTCTCGTAAAGTTCATAATTATAGGGCTATTATATGGCTACTTAGTAACCACTTTAGTGCACGTTTTAGGCTGTACATTAAGATACCCAATTGCAAGGGCATTGCTAGCGGCCAGAAGCGAGAGGGACTCTGGTATGTAAGCTTAGTCAATGAGATTCATCCTAGAGTCCTATTCATCCAAGAAGCTGTCTTGTTGTTCCTTTGTGACTTTTCTGAAAACTCACAGTACACCTACTACTTCAAGGGTGCCCGCATTGCTTCAGATTTAATTTTCTGATGGAGGTCACACTCGTATCCCAAGGTCGCTTAGCATTATATAAAGATATAATGTAGAACCTGATTTTTTTTTTAATGTACATTGTAAGGCTGATTGCTTAGCTGTACCCTGTCAACTAGGTTTCACAATCTATGCTGCAGAGTATCTACTCTGAACTTCACACCACCCTAAAATATTCTGTGACTTCAAACAAATACAAGCCACAAACCCATCTACAAAGCCCAAAATGGATTTCCGGTCAGAAATATTGAAGGCCATCTGCAGCTACAGAGCACACTCAAAGACCACAACAAGCAAATTGGCCTACTATAGTCCTCATAAGCCTACCACAAAACTAGGATCTACCAACCGCTTTATAATTACCTTGCCTATAGTTTCCTTTCCACCTCAGCTTCTTTCTGAAAAGTTTTATGGTGTTTGGACTGGTCTGGGCTCTGTCTCCCAGGCTGCTCGGCGCGCTTAGGCATTCCTGGCTACCAACTCACCAAGGCAAACTACTTCTTTGTGGTCCTGTAGGTGTAACAGGAAGTTGGCAAACTGACTTTTGGACTCACCACCTTGGTATGGGGCTTGGGGTTGGTTTTCTCAAGCAGGGTACCACTGGCACAGCCCTCTTTGCTAGCCCAAGGAGCTGCTGTCCAGTCTTTGGTGCTGTCTTTGCTGGGTCCAGGGAATAGCAGTGCAGTCCTTCTTAGATCCTTTCTTCATTACAAACATGATCTGAGGTCTGCATGCCCAAGGTGCCACTTTAGTTCCATTTCTTTGCCTCTGGGGATTTGGTGACTTCTAACCAATGAGTTACCAGGCCCACTCCCACCTCGTGATGACTTCCTGTGAAGTGTAGTATCTAGGCATCCCCGAATGCACCATATTGCCCACTCCCAACTTGGCAGAGCCCCTCTTGGTGTGTGAAGCTCCCTAGCCCATCCTGTGTGGGGCTAGACACCCACAGAAAAATAATTGACCTATAACTTCCCCCTTGCTATCTACAAAGTCAGCCTGTCTGCGAAAAAAACAGTAGTCCCTCTCATGTCTCATTTGCCTGTCAAAGTTGGCTTCCCATTTGAAGCATGCCTTTTGGGCTCCATTTTGACCATTCTGCTAGCAGTTAACACCTGTAACAGCAGTCCCTTTGTGTTCCTTCCTGAGACTCGTTCACACCTCCTGCAAGGAAAGCAGAAAGCTGCCTTGAGGTCAACTATAAAGTCACTGGAAAACATCTGGCAACCAAGTGGCAACTTTCAAAAGTTGTCATTAGCACAAAAGTTACAATACATTCATTGTGTTCCTTTCCCAGTCATCTCTCCTCTGCTTTCCTATGCTAAGTTGTATCCTATTTGAACACCTATCTAAAATGTATGGAGTTTGATGTCCTCTTTTTCCATGATTAAAAAAATACTCAACCTATTCATGTCAACATGACTCCTCCATATTTAGTGATGTACTTACAATATTGTATCTGCTCAAATATGGCTCAGTTTAGTTAACTGAATGTAAGGAGCAGCTGGAGGACCTACTTTCTTTAAAGTTCAAGGACCTGTCCATCCTTTTCATTGTGGATAGTGCCTGCTAGTTAATGAAGGGATGTTATTTTCACCCGTGGGACTTTGGCTTTTGGTGCTACTTGCAGGTTGTACAGCATCCCTCGGGATATCCTTTTTTAGGTCACGCTAGCGTTGCATCTCGCAGCGCTGCTAGCAGAGAGACATATTGGCGTAGAGGTATTTTAGGAAAAGGACTTGTAATCCTGCCCAAGCTTTCTATTGGGCAACGTCATTACTTATGCAAAACCCTGTCTTGTAATTGCTCTGCAGGGTTTTTCGTTACCGCCCTGTGGCTTTTGTACATGCCCTTGGGACAGTCTACAGTCTCAGTTTTATGGTTTTCTCTTATCTGAGGCATGTCAAAGGAAGGTTCAGGGAGAGTTCAGCAAGCTTTTGCACGTACCCCACTCTCTGCTGTTCCTCCCCCTCCCTCGAGTGCTGTGTGGGGCGCAACAGCTTTCCTTTGCTGCAGCATTTCCACATCTGGCAGCTTCCTGCCCTCCCCCGACGCCTTGTTTAGCATGCTGCAGATAGGTGCAGTCTGGGCACTAAACTACACGTCCTCGTAGCCAGACGTGGCCTGAACATTCTTGTCGTTGTGCAAGCGCTTCCTTCCTTGTTGTGGAAAAAGAGGATTTCAGTTAGCCGTTTATAAAAAACGTTCAGTTAATTTAAACCTTGGTTTCACGCACTTGCTCTAGATAAATACCACTAGAAACCCAACTGCATACCTAGATTACCAGACAAAATATTGTCTGGTGCTAAAAACACACAGTACGTCTTAAGTGGAAAATGTTAGCGCCGTGAGAATCTATGGGCAGTACTGTCATAAATAAACTGTCCATGACCCTTAGACTTATGTTTGCATTCTGATACTTTCCCGTTTCCGACACGAAATTGCACATCTAAGGTTCAAACAAGCAATGCGGCGCTAAGGGGCTCTCAATTCATTCACAGATGTTTTAAGTACGAGCAACTTATGTCTGTTATCTTTGTTACTGCCACTACGACACATCCGTATTTTCAACTAAAGTTCAGAAAAGGAGTTTGGGATCCGCTTTTATACATACATTGGAATCGGTTTTGTAAAATTGCGGAGCGCAAAATAAATACAGCCTACGCCCTGCTGTTTTACTAATAGTCCGGCGTGTCCTCTGAACACAGTGACTGTGAATTAGCAATCTAAACTTGTTTACTGCAGACCAGACGCGAAGCAATTGTTAAGTCATCCTGAAAGACGTGAAATCTTAGTTGAAAAATGAAAGACACAATGCAAAGTAATGACTCATTCAAACATCAATAGATTGAGGAAAAATTAAAAAATCAGTTAGATATTTTCCCAAGGTTGTGAGTACCCATAAAAACGAGAGTTCAAATATGCGTGCAGAAGAACCTAACTGTCCTTCATGTACGCCTGTGCCCCACCTCCCGGCTCCTCTTGCTGGTCGTGCTTCGGATCTGTTGGTAGTCTCTTTCCCAACATGGCTGCTAAAACAGCGCGGTAGAGCCTGCAGCTCTTCATTTCATGCATCCCTCCCCTTGCACAGGCTCCGGTTTCCGAACACGCTCGCCATTGTATTTTTGGGGGGGTTCCCTACCTGTTGGCTTTGCCAATGCTTGTTCGTTCCCATGAGATGCCACCAGCTTCGCAACGGACTTTGTCCATGGGAAAACAACTGGTGGTCATTTAAAGCACTGCTTCCTTAAGAGTGGCGCTTGTGCTATATAAAAGCACCCAAAAAAAATCGAGCAATTCTGGGGGGGTTTTGGGGATTGCAAATACAGTTTATTAATGCTTTTGTTATTTACAAGGGGCACTTTGGTGGGTGCATGCGCCTTTTATCAGCACGGCGACTGCTACCTAGCCTCCACGCTTTGTGTTTAATGAAGCTCAGCAGACGCTGTGCTACTAAAACAATGCACGTCGCTGCTGCTCCAACTGCCCTGTAAATATATATATGTTTAATCTTTGTTACGTTTTGGAGATTGGAGGGGGGAAAGCAGTGATTAATCTTTTTCCAGGAATCCATGGAGCCTGTCCTCAGTGGCAGTTTTCCTTCCTAGCCCTGGAAGAGTAAAATTTTGCTTGTTAACAAATTTGTTTCCTTGTTGGTTTCTGAATTCTATGAGCAAAATACATATGATTACATAAGTTTACTAGCATGCTTTGTTGCAAGTGTAATAGCTCAGTACTGCCTGATTTATTTTTTATGGACGGGGTAAGCGTATTTTTGTTCTTTACGTAGTGCTTACTTGATGTCCCTGTATCATGATTTAGATGTTGAAGCATTCATCTGTTTCTTTTTAAGAAGTTTGCCAGTATATGCCCGCTTTAAGTTTTAGCTTGTTTTTTGTATGCTTTCTATTGTTTCCCATCTATTAGGAGTAGTAGTTTGGTATTGGGCATAAAGTAAAACAAAAATGATAACTTACGGTAGCTCTGCATCTTGAAGGCTTTTTCTGGATTTGTATGCTATTCATTTATTCCACCATCTACTTGCTGGTTCCAGAATTCACCCTCCCTCTTTTGTGTAGTCTACCATTTATTGGCTAAGTCTGCTACCCCTATGATATCAGATACAGCCACTTGAGTGGTCACCATCTGGGATACCTTATTCCTTTTTGGTGACCTTTCGCATCTTTAGACTTAATTACTCAACATGCTATACAACTTCAGGCCCCTTGTTTGTTGTTCACATGTTTTCTATGGGGAGGGGAGTCTCACATAAATCCGGAAAGTTTTCAAGCTCAAAACCTCTACAGGTAAGCTAACCTTTTGGTTTTGCATAGCAAATATTTCTGGATTCACTTGCTGTGCATTGATTATAAAGCTGTATTTCGAACTTGGGATGGTGGGCTAAAATGTGTGAACTTGCGCATTAGTGTCTTAGAATGATCTACCCCACGTCACCGTCTCCTAGCCTGTATGTCCACCCAGTAGTCTTTAGTGAAGACTAATAACCAGCTGGCTGCTGTGTAGTTATATATATATCTAATGTGAGAACAGTCACGTTTGTATTAGATAAGTTCCCTACTTGGATAGAACACCCTTCCAATATGGCGCCCATAGTGGCCAGAGGGGGGTGTAGTCCTATGCTTATGTCAATGTCAGTACTCAAGACTTTGTTTATTTTAATGGGACACATGATACTGACTAGTGACACACTGATGAAGGCTCACGCCGAAACGCGTCTGTGCTTACCTGTTCCCCTTGATTAAAGTTTGTTTGCTTGACTCTTGGACTGCGAGTGCTGCATTCTTCCTGTGTAACCAGGGGATTTTTGAGCGTTTATTTATATATAGCACACCCCCTCGCAACGAGGGATTGAGTCCGCACTCACAAAGGTTTTCAAAGTTTTCCAATTTTTAGTTTATTTTCATAATATCAGCTAATCGGTCACAAAACCGACGCGTTTCGCTGCTCCCACACGCAGCTTGCTCACGGTTAAACCGTGAGCAAGCTGCGTGTGGGAGCAGCGAAACGCGTCGGTTTTGTGACTGATTAGCTGATATTATGAAAATAAACAAAAAATTGGAAAACTTTGAAAACCTTTGTGAGTGCGGACTCAATCCCTCGTTGCGAGGGGGTGTGCGACATAATTAAGGCTGGGCTCAGCTAAGGAGTTCTGCACCGAATCTTGGAGCGCCTGGGGTCTTGCTAACCAGGAGCCATCTCGGAATATATATATATATATTTTATTTATTTATTTATTTATTGGCGAGGTTGTGGATTAAAACTGGAGAGTTTAACTTGTTTATAAGGATGCAGAAAAGAGGCGCACAGGCCCAATTTCCAAACTAGAATAGATAAGTACTTCACACAGAATTTGTAGTTATCTGGCATCTTAGACATTTTTTTGTCCACTTGTTTTGAGCTAGTATTCACTTCTGTATTTTTTTTTTTTTTTTTTTACAGAAATGTTTCGAGATGCAGAATCTGATTTCAAAGCTGAGAAGCACTTGATTGCACAATGGCTTTTCTGGACATTAGAGCTGTTTTGTTTCAATGTTGGTAGGTTCAAATTGTGGTTACATATTATTGGTCCCTGTAGTTTATTTGGTATTTGGTGGTGGTTGTCACTGTTTTGTCTAGATGACAATGTCATCTAAGTGGAGTGAAGCTCAGTTCATTGTGCGAATGAGCCACATGAAATAGAATCAACCAGTTAACCTAGTGTTATACTTGGTGATGGTGTGCTTTAGGTCGGAAGCTTGGGGTCCATATTTGTCCAGGAATCCATGGGGACTGTACTCTGTGGCAGTTTTCCTTCCTAGCCCTGGTAGAGCAAATTTTGCGAATTAGTAAATTGGTTTCCATTTTCTTGGTCACCAAATTCTATGAGCAAGATACTTATGATTATTTATGCTTAGTAAAATGCATGTAATCTGTGTACAGTCTCACTAGCCTCCCAATTATGCTTTTTATTATGTTAGGTTTTATATATTTTTCTTTTGGGAGGCTAAGCGCATCTTATTTTTCTTTCCACAGTACTTAGTTGAGACATCCCTGGTTCAGGTGTGGAAGCATTCATCTGTTTCTTTGCATGAAGTTTACAGGTTTGTGCCCTTGCTCATTTTCTGCAGGTTTTTGTTTGGTTACTATTTCACTTTAAGAATGAGCAGTAGTTTGGTTTTTGATATGGAGTAGGTTATAAATGCAATCTCTTCTCAATATGGTCTCCCAGTTGTAGCCCTTCCTTTGTGTTCTCTCCTTCCCCTTCCTTCCAGAATACCTGCAATGTTCTCAATGCGTTATGCGTAACCAAGCTGCATTCCAGACTTGTCTGTTGGTGTCACAATTAGCCTATTTGGTATGTTCCGTCCACCCCTCTTCCCTGCCCCTTGTTGGAATCTTCCACCCTGAAGCTCCTTGTAGAATGTTGGAGTATAACTTAGTGAGGAGAGTGGATGGCCATTAAACAGCACTATTCTTGAATACTCCTGTGTCCTGTGTTACTTCAAGAACTCCATAGTTGCGGCGTCCTAAATTCAAACGTGCTGCGCCGTCTGAATTTAGGACGCCGCAACTATGATGCTTCTTGAATATGCTCCCCGATGAAGGACACATGTCCGAAATGCATTGGAGCTAGAGAAAGCATATCATGAAATATATGGATTGATTTTTTGAAATTCAACATCATGGATGAATAAACATTTGATTTAACCAAGACATTTTACTTCGTTCAATTTCTCTATAAATTGTGGAGGCGAGAATTGCCATCTAGTGTGCCCTAGGGGATGCCATCAGGTTTCTACTGATAGCACTTTTTGTTTCATACATTACTCGTCCACTGGGTGGAGGACGACACCCAGGAGCACCTAATTTACCCTAAGTGAAACTGACACTTAAGAAGAGTGCAATTCAGCTGTGCACTGGACCTATTACTTTATTTCATTACTTCAAGAACTCCAACAGTCTGGTCAGCTGGTGAAGTGTACATTTATCCTGTGCTCTGTGAATAAACTTCATCTTACTTTCAGAAGACTCGTACGTTTTACTTACATCAGAGTAAAACAAAGGTTTAACTTAGTAGTTTTGCAAGTTTGAAAGGTTTCTGAATTTACATGCTAATCATTTGTTCTGCCACCTAGTGGTCGGCCTGTATTTAGTATCCATCCCACCTCCACACCACCCATATCCCTGTTGTCAGCCATTTGGTAGATGTCTAGCCCCCCACCCCCGTTGTCCGATGCCTGCACTACCACAAAGCTCGGAGTTGAGTGAACTGGGCGACGACCGACCAGACATCAAGTTGTCCATGACTCCAGAGCTGCGTGAAGAGGAACAGAAAGAAGTCTTCAAATATGAGGAGGACGAGCCCATCGTGATGTAGAGGCCAGGATAGTTTGACAAATGGCAGGATCTCCACACTGAATCTCCCTAGGAGGTGTAGGATGATACCCGGTGAGTTTCTCAGATAGCCTAGCCATGTACGATGGACTAATTAAGAGGGCACCAGTCACAAATGTGGTCCAGTTTGAGAATGTTGAAGCAATCTTGCTTCCCCTAAAGACCCTGATGCCATTGCACAATGCAAACCTGTACCTAGTCTTGCTCCCCAGCATACTGCACCAGGGTAAGAAAGCTTTGAAGGAACTGATCACACCCAGTGCAGAATCCCCCTCAAAGAAATATATAAACATTCCAATAGACTCCCTATTCATTAAACAAAACCTACTTGCAGGTTTCATCACAGTGACAACTGCCAGGAAGAGGAATAATTCCCTCATGTCAACCAGGCCACCAGCAGAGAAAGGATAGGCTGGGCCTCGTTGATGGAAAGAGAAGAGTGCAATTGAGAATTCTGAACCCCAATGCCATCCTCCACAGGTGTGGCCAACAGCAAAGGGAAGAAATGGGAGGGCTCATACTGCACCCGCCAGAGTTAAAAAAGAAAGGGTAGTCAGTCATGTAGGAACATCACCAACTCCTTCCTCAAATTGCCTCTGGATGCAACAGATACCACCAGCAGACTAATGTGCACGGGCATTACTGTGTTTGGGGGTAGGGGGTGGCGACTTATTCATGCCTGAGGTGCAGGCATTCATCATTAACAGAACCTTGTGGGAGCAGCAACTCTTCATTTGTGATGAAAGGTCAAGTATCTTGTCAAAAAGCAAGCCAGAGTCCACCTTGCCCCCCCCCCCCCCCCCACCCCCCATTTCCAAGGGAGAGACAGTGGTGTCTACTAGGTGTACTTCCTAGTACCAAAACAAGACTGAACACTGACACCAATTCTCAACATCTGGTATCTAAACCAGTTCATACAAATGCAACACTTCAAAATGATAGTGCCACATAAATTCTGTTACTAAGGAAAGGAACACCCTAGACACCTACCTACATATAACCATGAACCAGAGGTACAGGAAGTACCCAAGATTTGTCTTGGACTAAATACACTACCAGTTCAGAGTTCTACCCTTTGGCATAAAATCTGCAGAGTTCACGAGTGCCTACCGGCGGCAGCACACCTGGGAAGACTGCGGATACAAGTCTACCCTTAACTGGACAATTAGCTGGTAATGGCATACTCGAAATAAAAATGCCAGTCATCACACACTACAGTGCCCTGGGTTCACCATAAACCATGAAAAAATGCCACCACTCGAACAGGAGAATGTGTTCCTAGGGGCAACACTGGACTCAGGATCAGCACGGGCATACCCAGTCGCCAAGAGGGCAACAGCAGATCAAACTCTTCTATCAGAAGGGCAAGTCTGATAGTGAGGACTGTCATGAAATTAATGGCCTCATGCAGCCCCCTTATACCGCATGCAGGACTGCACATGCGAACCATACAGGAATGGTTATGAAATTGATGGTCACAAGCCACAGGGAAATTAGTGTATCTAATTGTCTAGGAAAGCTTGTGAAGGAAATAAAGTGGTGGAACCCAACATATGTGAGTATGGGGAGACCTTCAAAAATTCATGCTCCCATGATGACCATACCAACTGACACATCCCACAAGGGATTTTGGGAGCACACATGGATAAGCTGATGGCCGGAGACATCTGGTGCCCTAGGGACATCGTAAATCTGTTGAGCCACTCTCCTAAATCGAGGCTATTTCAATGGGGCAACACTATTCCCCAAATCTCAATGAGAACTAACGAGGTAGCAAAGAATTATACACTACACCCCAGAAAGTTTCCACTGGAAGGGGGTGGGATAAAAGAAATACCAGGTCTTAAATGATTCAGGTTTACCTGCGTCCGATACTACTGGGTTCATGATAGTTTCACCAGATACTAGGACTGCTCAGGATTATTATGCTCTGCAATTAAAATGCACCTGGATATGGGTCAATGCAAAACACTTGGAACAATACTTGTCTGGTTCAAAATCAACGTGCCAACTAGTGCTTAACGCACAACAACTTTCTCTAAGAAGGGTCTTCTATGTGAATTACACTGGGATTGATTACACATGGAAACTGGTATTTAACTAAACTTTAGTCCATATAAACTGCACGAATAGTCCGAAAGTTGGTGCTCTGAATAAACGTTCAACCTGACTCTTATAATTCTGCAAGTCTTATTAATTACCAGTGTCCCAAAATTACAGGTTCAAATGTTGTGGCTATCACATACAATAAGTCTTTCCTGTGTATTTCAAAACCATCCAAGTCAAGTGTTCAGAAATATGCTTTCCTAGGAAATCTTAATCAAAGCGCTGCTTGCACTAGAATCCTTTGTGTGAATAATATGGCTCTAATTTACCTTCATATTGTTTTTTGCCTGCTTAGTGCTTGGAGCTCAATTCAAGAATGCGTGTCCCATTTTTCTAATCCGAATTTGTCTTGGAGCGATGAGATCTGCATCCAAAGGGCTGGAGACATTAGAAGAATGCCGCTGTGGTCCAAGGGCCAGGAGATAGCTGACGAGAACCAGGTAAGTGACCTGGATGATTCAACAAAGTTAAACAGTGAGTTGTTTGGCAATGTGGGTTAAATAAAGCGGGTGCGGGCGCACGTGCCATGCTGCCATGGTTTGGAATTTAGCACATTGCTGATTTATTACGTTAATTTTGGCAGTTTGCACATTGGATGCATCCTCGTGGCGATTAGCATGTTATGCAGCTCTATCTTGAACAGTCATGTGCAGAAGTTTTACTGAGCACCTACCACTGCCACCAGGGTCATGAGCATAAACCTATAGTGATAAACATAAATTGGTGTCTACCACTGCCTCGAGGTATAAGACTAGGGTAACCCCATTAATATTGAGAACCAAAGGTAATATGATACGGTTACACAAACTGGTTCACAACTAAATAAATCTTTCGAAGTTTCACCATGTGGGAAGCAAATTGCATATACCTTTTTATTGGCAATTCGTGTACATAAGGTCAGACCTGTAATTCTAAAGCAAATAAGTGAATTTATTGCACAAAATATCCTTGGATTATATATTCTGTAATAAACAAGAGCTCATGCTTTTCTGTGAAGGCTAGATGCAGTGAGGTGTGATAAAAGGAGTGCATTACTGTTAAACAGTCATGATTCCCGTCTTTTTTTATTTTAACAATATAAAAGGTGTCTAGACAAGTGTAGTTGTCTGACGTTTTGACCGGGACGGAGCAGGAGCGCTCTGAATCTATGTAATATGAAATATATTGAGTGTCATTAAGTGATTGAGAAAGGCATGACAGATGGGCCCATCAAGGGCCAACCTGGCTTGTCACTAACGGTAAATCAGGCCGAGGGTTGAAAGCCTGTCTCCTCAAGGCCTGCCAGCCTGAGGTGGGAGCATCAACATTGCTAGATGCAGCAGTGTTTAAGCGAAAAAGATCGCAGACTGTTCTGCAGGAAACAATTCGTATTGTTTGAAGCTAGTTTTTCAAGGTGTGGAGTTTGACTTCGGTCAACAAGACAGACATGGGTACAGAAGTTAGCTGATCTGGTCCTTGTCCTGCATCACGAATAGCGTTTTTCACTCTTTGGTTTAAACCAAGATGGTCCTTCGATTGCTGAGGAGCTTTTAGAGAATTAGTTTATGTAGGAAGAAACTGGCAATTTGGTGGTTCTTGCATTTTATCTAAGAGGGTAGTGTAATCTCACTGCTCCTCAAGAAGGCACTGATAGGTAGCAAATTCCTGGATAGTATGCCTTCTAGTTTAAAGAAGGTTGACGTAGCCAGAAATGGTACGTGGAAGCAACAGGGAGTTGTCATTTTGTTAGCTGGATGTGAGCATACTTCCCAGTGAGAGGACTTGACGGATTGGACTGAACCACATAGAAGCTGCAGAGATACCCAGGATTCTTGGCACTTTCATGCTAGCCAGAGTGATTTTCCCAGAGGCTGCACAGAGCTTGTGTTTGGTGTCTGTGGTCATCTGGCATCTGTGGCTCGGGCAAATGTGCATCAGTGATGTGAAAACTAATTGCTTGAATGCAAAGGATTTCAGGCTTGCCTGTTTTTTTATTTATTTTTTAGATGAGACAAATTTGGATATTCCTTATTTTCCCAGTTGCCTTAATTGCATAGTGAACAGGGATACTTTTTTTGTTCTCCTTTTCAATGTTAAAACTTAACATGACAACGAAAGTAACTGTCACGCCATGTAGACTTCACACCATATTAATGTATTCCTTTTTTCTTGCAGATTGTTACAACCTATGAGCACCTACAAACGCAACTGCCGCCTTTGGAGGGGACTTTTTTGAAAGCAAACTAATTTGGAAGAATAAATCTAGTGTAGATGGCGGAAAAATAAAATCATGGATTCCTCTTGAATGACTTCACGCTTTTTATGGCAGTTGATACAGGCACAAACTTTCCAGATTCTCTTATTGTTTCAGTTTATACCATCATCTATCAACCTCTCCCTCTGCTGAATTCATTCTCCTACTTTTCTGTAACTCGACCCTCTGTTCACCTTCACTTGACCATTTTTCTGGAAACAATATTATTCATAACCTCCTTCCTCGCTTACACATGTATACTTTTTTCTCTGGCCATACAATACATCTACAATGTGTGTACAACCTATAAAGTAATAAAAAAATGGTTTGCAAAATAAGTAAATTTTGAGTTTATATTTTTTCAAGCCATGACTGCTTTAACTGCCTGAAAGCAAGACCTCTTTGGTTCCTATTATGCTTTGCTTGAGGGTTTCCCAAACTGTGCAGAGTCTTGCCTGCTTCATCCGGAGTGTGGCCCTTTCTACTGGAGTGTTCCTCGACCCTTTTCCTCTGTACTCTGCAGCTAAATGTGTAAGCCTTATTTGTGTGAGCCTTCACGTACGCTTTCTGGCTGTCCTCGCCTCGCCCTTTATGTGAAGTCTCTTCTGTAAACTTGGATTAACAAGTCCACACTTTATTATCGGCAAGTGATTACTTTTTTTAACTTGTTTATTAGTACGGAAGACCCTATTAAGTGTTCCTCATTCAAAGCAACAATGCTACTTTAATATTCTACACCAGTAACATAAACACGAGCTCTGAAACCGCTGACAACTGGGAATAGCATTTTATTTAAGACCTCTAGCTCTTGGCTTGGAAGTGTGAGGAGTCCTTTAACTTTGATCTGCTGATTCAACGTAAACATCCGATTACAATCTTCGAGCTGAATTAATGTTTAGAGACCAGATGTGTGGTTTTACTTGAACTGGTTTCAACGGAATGCCAGCCCTTTCTAATGAGTATTTTCAGATCTGTGCTTTCGTCCTCTCCTAAAGGTGTCTGCCAGACCATCCTGTTTGGACACCTACATACAGAAACATTGCTCAGTCCTGCTTTGTCTCATAAGTCATCAGAAAAAAATATGGGCAGAAGGATTTTGCTGGTTGAAGCTTATATATTTGTATGACTTGAATTATCCTGCCATCTAGTGGCTGGTTTCGGGTTTGTCATGGAATGTGTATTGGAAAAGCCGAAATGGCCTGGTAGATCTCAGATCGACATAATGGCCTGTTTGGTAGCGTGGAAACCCCCCACAGTTCCACACGGGACGTTCTTGAAGTTCTAAGCCCCCCTGCCCTCACTTTCAGCCTACAAATTGTAAATCTCCTACCAAAAATATTGACGTTTTTGGTGCCTTCTGCATGCTTTTGGCAACTTGAGCTTTTAAGAAATTGAAATTGTTGCCCTAGTAATTTTGGTCACAATATTTAGATTTTTACGGGACATATAATGTATAAAAGCCAAGTTTTCTGATTTTGTTTACATTAAAGATTTATTAGATAATTGCTTAGAACAGCATAAATTAATATTAAAAAATGACTATCATAAATGTTGAAATTACATTTAACCCTTGTGATAGACACCTTGTAACCGTGTCCCATCTGGATATTTGTTCTTTGAAATTGAGCAGAATAAAGAGAAGATTTGAAGGTGAATGGGAGAACTTTGAAGCCAATGAAGTGTGGGATAAATAAGGCGGAGAATCGGTAAACACGTTTTCATAAATTAACATTAACTCAAGCAATGGGAGCTACCCATCTTCTATAATCCATGTGTCATTTTCTCTGCTGTAAGAATCCAAATAATGAAAGATATGAAATTGTTATGTTGGGAGGCGATTTTCTGGTTGACCTCAACAGTCGAGCACAAAGATGTAGCACAGAGCAGCTAAAAATGTCCATAGTTTTATCTTGCTCTACTACAGAAAAGAGGTTATTTTGTTTAGCTCAGTGCCCCTTTAATTTTTTTCTCAATACCAACACTGAATAGATTAAATTCTTCTAAGTTTTTTTTTTTTAATTTCTGTATCAAACCTATTTTAACGACCTCTTGATTGACCAGAAAACATCTGGCCACACCAATAGCAACCTAGTTTTTCTTCCTATCTAAACCAGCATTGGCAAAGCCAATAGGACTTCGTAATGTCCAACCTATTGGTCTTAATCTTTTAGCCAGCCATATGTTCTAGCAGCACATCTACTTTTCAGCATGGGTGAAAGTCCAGAGTTGCAGTAAGTTGTGCTGACGCAGTATCTTTGCCCCCTCCCCCTGCGTTGAGTTAATTGCCCTGCTAATCTGAACACAAAAGCACTATGACTTGGCATTCACTGGCTGCATCATAGCTCTTTTTTTGTGTGATTTTGAGACATGCTACGTAGCAGATGTGCTGCTAGATAGACATGGCTAAAGACCTTCACATTGCCAATAGCTCGAGCACTGCTGCAATCTATTAGCTTTACTTGTTTGGACTTGATGGGGTCTTGCTGAACAAATGTGGACATGATGGTGAGAAACAGTTGAGGAGCTTTGAAGTGCAGCAAGGATGTGGTGTAACAGCCAGAGGTATGGATTCAGGCCCAGGTCTCTGTACTGGGGTGAATGTATGACATTGTTCTGCATTCTGTCCATCAATTATTGTTTTTGTTGTAACAGCCAGAGGTGCCAACAGGGTAACTGGTGAAACTGGTGCAACTCTGTCAGCTGAACAGTTTGTGATTCTGGGCAAATCAATTAAGATACCTCTGTGTATGACCATGAATAAGCACTTATAGCACTCAAATACCATTGGTTCGCATGATGGAGTATGGAACAAGTGCTCGAGTACCATTGGACTGTGCAAAAAAATAACCAAGTGCTGTTCATGCATTTACTTTTTAAGAAATGCGTTTGCTTATGTACACATGCATGCATTTTAGTGGTATGTGTACATGGGAGACTGTGGCAGGACGGAGCACGGAACGAGTACTCCAATACCATCTGATCGTGCAAATAAAAGCACAAGCAATGGCGGAGGTGAGGCTGGTCAAGCAGGAGGACATGGGCAGGCAAAGATCGGAGAGGAAGTAACAATGAATGGGGGAAAATACCTTAACTGAAGCAGAATCTGCAGCTAAAATTAATGTCATTGTGGAATGTAACTGGTGAGCACTTAGCGTGCTCCAATACCGGCTCGGGCAGGAAGAAGTGAGCGCTCCCATACCTTCACATAGTGCAGAAAAAAAACTGTTCATGTTTAAACAACTTTTCGAATAAATGCAATTGTTTATATACATGTTTTTAGTGCTGTGTGGAGAAGGGAGACTAATGCAAGACAGGACAGAGCAAGTGCTCCAATACCATTGAATCATACAAAAAAAAATAAAAACCAGCAGCGATGAGGGAGGCAGTGGTGGGACAGGTCAAGCTGGAGGGGATGGAGAGGTGGGCAAGCAATGATTCGAGTAAGCAACAATGAAGGGGTAAAAAAAATCCGTAATTGAAGCAGGATCTGTGACAAAAATGAATGTCATTGTAGAACGTAACTGGTGAGCACTTAAAGTGCATGAATACCATCGGCTTATGTTTTTGCTATGGCAGGACAGAGCAAGTGCTAGAATACCTTTGAATCGTGCAAAACAAATAGTGGATTGTGTTTTAACAACTTTTTAAGAAATGCATTTATGTCCACTCGCATGCATGTTAGTGGTAAGTGTATGTGTACATGGGAGACTGCCTGAAAACAAGTACTCCTATGTAGTACTTGAAATCTGAACAAAATAGCTCCACAAGCTGTGTGAGGAAACATGTACTTGGTCCATGTGCTATGGGAGGGCCAAACACAAGACTGCATAACTCCTGCATGCCACGATGAATGGCATCAAAGAAAATGAAAGCAACGCTGACTTTACCAGTGGTAAGAGATGGGCTTTCCTGTAAGCCCACAGAACACAACACATCTCTTCGCAACAGCGCATGCGCTGTCTAGCTAAGACAGATTTTGCACAGAGGAAACCTACTGGCTTTGCCAAAGCTTGTTTTTAGAAACTGGGAGATTAAGTGATTGATCTGTAATCACAATGTGGAACTGAGGCTAGAGATGCTGTGTTTTTTTTGTTTGGGGGGAGGGTGTGGCGTAAGGGCCAGAGCTGCTGACTATGGCGCTGGTATCAGGGTTTGAGTTTGTGTCCGCTTAACATCTTTGATTTTGGGCAAATCACTTCGTCTAGTTGTGCCTCCAAAAATGTAAGTTTCCTTGTTTAAAGTAACTTGATGTTACATAAAACTGCACACACAAGTGAAAAACAGCCTGGTAGAGGGGATCTGTGCAACTGAGTTCAACTGGGGGAAGCTGCGATGGACAGGAAACCAACCGCAATTTGGGCAGCCACAGGGAGATTGTGATTTGATTGCTATCACAAAATGTGGAACTGAGACCGAGACGAGGGAGGCTATGTAGCCTAATGGCCAGAACTGTTGACTAGAGCTGGGAGACCCGGTTTGACTTTCACCTTAATGTCATTGATTCTGGGCAAATCAATTAATCTCAGTGTCTTAATAAATGAAGGTTTCCGTGTAAAGTAAATTAGTGCTAATGTAAAGCACTCAAATACCTTCAAGTGGTGTTTGACGCTATATAAAACTGCATAAAAAACAAATGTGAAAAGCGGAGTGGGAGGAGGGGGGGATCTGAAGGAAGAATGATTTGTGCAACAGATTTCAACGTGGGCAAGCAGCAATGGGCAGAAGGTGGATAAGCAATCAACAGCAAATGCGGGCTGCCACAAGGAGATTAACTGATTTGCCTAAGTTCACGCCAATACCGTTGGAGGTATATAAAACTGCACAGAAAAGTAACTGGTGCTAATGTGAAGTGCTCCAATACCTTCGGGTAGTGTTGGTGCCATCTAAAACTGCAAAAAAAAAAGTGAAAAACAGTCTGGAGAAGAGTGTCTGTGCAGCGAAGTTCAGCAGCGCAAGCAGCGACGGGTGGTATGTGGACGGGTGGTATGTGGACGGGCGGTATGTGGACGGGCAACCAACAGCAAATGTGGGCTGGCATGGTGAGGTAAAGAGAATTGGCCGTGACCACAAAATGTGGACCGATGCTGAGGCTAGGGAGAGGATTTGGTGTAAGGGCCACTGCTGCAGGCTATGGTGCTGGGAAAATGGATTTGAGATTCAGTTTAACATCCTTGACTCTGGGCAAATCTCCCTGTACCTTAAAAAATGAGTGTGTCCTTGCACAAATGAATTTGTGCTAATGTAAAGCGTTCCAATACCTTTGGGTGGTGTTGGCACTATATAAAACTGCACAAAAAGTAACTGATGCCAATATAAAGCACTCTCCTACCTTTGGGTGATGTTGGTGCAGTATAAAACTGCACTAAAAACATTTTTAAAAAATCAGTGTTTGCTGGTTTACCGTAGTCAACATGAGGAAATACATTGCATCGGCAACCACATGTTTATATAGCGCAAACTAGACCCAGAAGATCTCGGGTATCGGAGCATTTTTAAATATGCACCAGTTTTGTTACACAAGGACACATTCATTGTTCAGCATGAGGAGATTAAGTGATTTGCCTGGAATCACAGGATGTTGAGCGACGCTGCCTAGACTCTAACCCAGTTCCCCAGCTTCGCGGTCGACCGCTCTAGCCTTAAGGTTACATTCTCTTCCCTAAATTAAAAGGACTACTTTTGTTAGGGATGCTCAGAGGCAGACAGACCTTCATGACCTCAAGACTCTGCGTCGCTCCTTGGAAGAGAATTCAAGGTGAGCAACAATGGCACACTGAAATTCTGGTGAATGCGGGAAAATGTAAGAAAGTGTCCTGGTGAGAAGTTGGAAGAGTCCCATCGATGAAATAAGAGCAACAAGGGAGACACGAGCGGTTCAATCATTTTGCACCGGAGAAACGTGGCTAAGCAACTGCAGCAGAAGACAGGTACTTTAGAAGCTCTAACATGCCTGTGATAATGCATACCTGATTCTCTTGAAGTCTGATTTTCCAGCTATAAATGCCATTGCCGAATGACCACATATAGTGTAAACATGTGCAAACGCACACCTACCTAGTACCCACGTGTGGAAAATAAATCGACTACATGTGTGCCAAGCAATACCAGAGGTACAAACATGCTCCAAGCAGCACATCACCTATGCACTAACAGGACATTAAAAGGCAGAACAACACCACTCGTTAGAACAAAACAGACTACAATGGGTGTTTAAGGCAGTGATTGGGTTAATTAACCTATTCAGAAGCATTTGCCTAGATATTTGGATTTAGATCTCGGTGGAAGGGTTACACCATCACAATGGTGAGAGCTATCCCGTCTGCCGAAATATAAATCTCAGGACATATTGAGGCTTATATTTTGGCAGACTGATATATCTGATGGAGTAACCCACCTGTGGTTATAAATCAGGCCTTTGGTAACTTTATGTAAATCGATCCATAACCAAGACTCATCTACCAACAATGACATACACCATTTGTTTTAAACATCTTGACCAAACCGAGTGCTAGAAGAAATGTTTGAGGTTTTTGCTCGGTAGTAGTTAGTTTTTTTTACACACAAGTACCCCCATGATTGTACAGCCCTAATGAGCACAGTTTAAATGCTCACAGTATGTGGAAACTTTTGACTTCCTATGTGGGAGACAAGGTACTCCAACAAAGAACAATTATTCCTTGAGAGAGATTATGCATGAAACCTCAGCACATTCCATGAGATTTGTGACTCCGCCAGACTTGAACAAAGACCACAATTGTAAGCTCATGGAGCATTTTCTTGAGGCACTACCAAGGATGTGCCTTAACAAAATAAGAAGGGACTGCCATGGTATAAACATATTAAAATGTGTTTTCACAACTAAGAAGCCTCTCTTTTTCATAGAAAACTATAGACCTTTGTGCAATGTAAACCGGTTGGTTTGGCTAATGTTTGGTGTATTAAGTACAGGCAACTTTGCCCCTAGTCATGGTTTTAACAAAAAATGTTTTCCATGGTTTTAACACCAATTAATTCCATCTATTCCATTTCATATGGTTTTGTTAAACTTGTGATGAGTAGAGATTGGGAATAGCAGGTATACTGTTGAATAAAGCAATTACTTTGGACTAATGTTCACAGAAGCCCACATATATCATTCATAAATAAAAGATCACTTGATCATTAATCTTCTGTGGGTGTATTCTTTGCATATTCTACATTGGTAAGACCCCCATCAATTGTTAAAAATGGGAAAGAGATGAAGAGACAATTGTGTGTAATTTTACATGCCAAGATGACAAGGCCCATGATCTTTGTTCAACTCTGAATAATTAATTAGACAAGATGATTAAAGGCCATACGGGACAAATTGCTGTAGTTTGCTACAGATGAATGCATGCGTCTTCTATATTGTATCCACATCCCATTGCAAGTAATTGTTTGATGGTGACCAGTACTACGATGTTTGTGGTTGCATTGTAATACAAAAAATTAAAGGAATGTGTTTGTTTAACGCAAGACTGCACCACTAATTAGTCCACAGAGGTGCAAAGTTTTTTATATTTATTCATTAATATAAATCCTTTTCAACCACTACAATGGGGCAATACTCTAACATGTGTATGATGAAGTTCGACAACTTGCATCGGCATGCAGGTTTATTAGAAATCCTTACTAGTTTATCTGGTGTTTAGTCATTTTTAAATAATCTGCCCATAGTATCTAAACCTTGTGGTGAGAGAGGGACAGATGCCCCTAAATCTTCCATCAATACAGCTTCCCTACTGTTTTCATACGTTTTTTTAACCTGGATTGTAATAAAATCTGGAGATTGTGTGAGTCCAGTAACTTTGCTATATGCCTGTCCAAATATTTATCCAATATGAATACCTGTTTATCCTTGTAGTTCAGACTTCCCAGCACCTTTTGCAACCAACTTGCTATTAATTTGGAAGACGTTTAACTGTCTGAATATAGTGACATTGGCTTATGACAATGACAACAAGGAATCTCCCCGATTCTGTCTAGAATAATAACCTATTACCAAGACTGTGACCATAAATCTAACACAACTCGAGGAATTCCCTGTAATTTGTATTAAAAGGTTCCTAAAGTTTTTTGACTAGAATTTGGCAAAGTCTGTCAGGAAGATAAGGCTCATTTTTATCTTAGAGCCTGCCGGACAGCACAGCAATCTGGTTGTGAAAGACTATGGGCCATATGTATCAACACATTTCCCCATAGACACAGAATGGGCAAAACCCTTTAATACATCTGGCCCTAAGTTTTCCAGGTCTGCTAGCAACATGTAACCAATCTGCCTATTGTGTTCCATTGGCTTTTTGTTTACTTGTTCATCTCCTGTTTATCCAATCTGTGGAGCATAGCCGTTTTATTAGCTTTCTGACTCTTTATCCTCCCACAACTTTTTTTTTTTTTGTAAAAGCACTGCATGAGGGTGGATGCCTTTCCCTTGTTCTGTTTCTTTCACTCTTCTTGCAGCATGTACTATGTTAAACATTAGCATTGGATTCCCGATTCCTGACACTATATGCCATTTCACCCTTCTGCTTTTTTCCCACCATGTACTTCTTTTCTATTACAAGTGCTTTTGAACTAAACTCGCGTGCTTTTTGTCACCTGTATTGTAAAGAACCATAAACCTCACTCTTTCTCCCCCCCACACACACACCTCAGTATTCCTTTTCCATTTCGAAGCTTTACAGCTTCCCTTCATGTTCTTTTAACCCTTTAGCCACCTCTGTGTAATTACATATTATCAAGATTCACTTACTGGTTATAGTCCTGGACTTTACTTTCACCATTTGTTGAATCTGGTCTATACCATTGTTGTATGGCGTTTTAGGATCTGAGTGAATTTTCCCGATTCATACCCTTATATAGGTACAATTTACACTGCCCTAATATAGGCATAGAAATCATTCCATTATTTAGACATAGCCCATGCAGACCAAATACAGGCATGGCTTCTTCCACACATATCAAAACGCCACAACGATTTCTTGGAAAATCGGCCTAAGCAGTCAGGGACATTCCCTTGCTTGAATATTGATTTGTCCAAGAACTCATGTACTTTACAAAGAACTACTATTCCCTTGGGGTTCTTTCCTGACGTTATTATGCCGACTTTACGTCAAACTAGACACCTTCAAGGTATAAATATGCCTTCACTTGCTCTAGCAAGACACGGTGGTTCGAAGCAGTTCGACTATCTACTTGCCTGACGCAGCTCGCTACAGCAAGTGCCGAAGGAAGTCGACCCTCCAGCTGACGCACTGATCGAAAGGCTGCATTTTGTTTGGCGAGAATCCAGCTCCAGTGTTTCCAAGTTCTCCTTGCGGGGTGTTGGGAAATCGAGTCCTTAGACTGAGATACCAGACCTCCTTTATCCTAAACTAAAGGTATGAAGCTGATTAGAACCTAGAGAAACCTTGGATAGATTCTTGGCAAAGAAAAACGAAACCTATGCTACACCACTCTTACTTCTTCCCGCGTACCAGGCTTAGGTTAGGTACTTTGGGGTAGGCGTATTTTAAAAGCACTATTTGAGTACTTTTAGCCCTTGCTACTTATGTATGTATTTATATATTGTTTAGAAACCATACAGTGCTCTTACAGTATTTGATAATATTGTTCTCGCTGTACGCATTATACTTTGCAGTCTGCATTACGATTGTAGCAGTTCACTTCTCTTGCATGAGAAAGAAGACTGTTCTAAAACCTTTTATTGAAAAGGCCAGTCTCTCTATTTCTCTGCACCTCTGTAGAAACGATATAAAAGGGGATGATGGACGGAGAGTTTGAGCAAATCAAACACTCACCCCCAGTCAACTGATCTGGGTTTAATCCATCACCATTCTTTAGCCCACTCAGCCACCCCATTTCAGACATGGCTATATGCAAATCAGTCTGACCCTGTGCCTCATGGGAACAGTCCAGCCCGAACTGCCAAGCCATGTCTTCCATGGACCGGATCGCAAGCTGCCTGGTGGCAGAGGGCTAGTGCGCGATTGCTGGAGCGCTGTTGCAACTCTTTTTAATCATTGTCCTGCTGACTACGAGCAGCGACATTAACTTTTTAATACTTTGACTATTGTCCTGCTGACTACTAGTAGTGACACTTACTTTTTAATTTTGGTCTTCACCCTCTTAGAAGCCAAGCTGCCTGCTGTGGGCTGACCGCTTAAACTGGCTCCCCAGCGGCCGCGGACGCCATCTTGGGTTGGGTTGGCTGGCGAGTTAGAGCTTCGCCACACCCCCCTTGTCATTCTCCTATTTAGGAGCGATCCTCTCCCCTCCCAAGTGATCGCAAGCTGCCTGGTGGCAGAGGGCTAGTGCGCGATTGCTGGAGCGCTGTTGCAACTCTTTTTAATCATTGTCCTGCTGACTACGAGCAGCGACATTAACTTTTTAATACTTTGACTATTGTCCTGCTGACTACTAGTAGTGACACTTACTTTTTAATTTTGGTCTTCACCCTCTTAGAAGCCAAGCTGCCTGCTGTGGGCTGACCGCTTAAACGGGCTTCCCAGCGGCCGCGGGCGCCATCTTGGGTTGGGTTGGCTGGCGAGTTAGAGCTTCGCCACACTCCCCTCGTCATTCTCCTATTTAAACGCCCACCATGTGTCAGCGCAGCGGACGAGCGCAGCGGGCACGTCGTAGGTGCGCCGGAGTTGCGCCTGAGTTAAGCCCGTCTGCGCCCGTCCGCGGCCGGCTGGGGCAAGGGGCACGCCACTCTGCCTCTTCCCTCACATATTCCCGCTCCTCCCTTATTATGTGTCACGACCTTGCACTCCCCCCACCTGAATCATCCCTTAGGCTCGCCTTACTCGGCCTGTTCACAGCCAGAAAATCCTTTCCAGAGATTATTCTCCCCTCACCTACCGCCAGGTCACCAGCCCCGGGGCCTAGGCCCTGTACTTCTCCACCGGTAAGAGCCTCAAACTCCTCTCTGTCAGTGATGTACCTTAACACCCGGTCCCTGGTCAGCCACCAGTCAGATATTTTTTATCTCCTGGGGTCGGAACAGCCGGACATTTTGTTCCTGACCGAGACCTGGCTCACAGATGACTCTTCCCCCGATATCCTGGCGGCCATCCCCCCCTGGATACTATATATTACAAGTCAATCGTTCCTCTGGCAAAGCTGGAGGGGGGGTTGCAGCCATTATTAAGCACCCAATTCGTTTCTCCCCAGTGCCCACTACCAGTATCCCCATGACTGACTGCCTGGTACTTAGATTGGAACAGCCAGGATCATCTCTCATATGTGCCCTAGTCTATCGCCCCCTCAAACCATGACCAGTTTCTCGGCCCAGTTTGGTGATGTCATCTCCCAGCTCACTATCAATAATGCTAACGTTTTGGTCCTGGGAGACTTCAATTACTGGCCGTTGGATGCTCATGAAACCCCAGGCTCACTGGCCTTCTCAGACCTCATGTTAGGCTTAAACTGCACTCAACACATCCACTCACCCTCTCACGTCAAGGGTCACACCTTAGACCAGGTTTGGACCTCCTGCCTGGACATTTCTGCTCCCCTCATTCTCCCCTGCCTCTGGTCAGATCATTTTTTAATTACTTTTACTTTAGCTATGCCCTCCCCTGCTACCAAGGTCCGTGAAACTAATTTCTTGGCACGCAATTGGAACAGGGCTGACTTAAATGAATTTACCTCCCTCCTTAGTTCATCTGTCCCACCCACCACTGGATCATCCGTCTCTATCGATTCTCAGACACAGGGTCTCACTCATTGCCTTACCTCTGCTGCTGACGTGGTGGCACCCTTAAAACTAGTCAAAGCGAGGCGCTGTCATGACGGCCAGAGGTGGTTTACCGAGGACCTTAGAGCCCAAAAACTTGGTCTTCGCCAGGCAGAACGGCGCTGGCGCCGGGGGTACTCCCCCGAGACCAAAGCGATATTCTCCTCCCTGCTTAGAAAGTATAAATCTGCCATAGCTTTGGCTAAATCCCTCTATTTTTCCAACAGAATTTTGGACTCCTCAAACAAATCCAAGGATATATTTTCAATTGCTGAGGAACTGTCTAACCCGGCGAGAGTCACTATTGCGCCCCTTCCTTCCCAATCCCTGTGTGATTCCCTGAACCAATTTTTTGTGGAAAAAATTGTTAAAATTAAAACTAGTATCTCTGTCCAAGCCCCGCTAGCCCCCTCTCCGTTGATTGATTCCAGCCATCATCTCAATGCCCATATCTTAACTCAGATTCCCCCCATTTCGACAGTCAACTTTCTTTCACTCTTGCACAAAGTCTCTTCTGGTTCTCCTTGCGACTGTTACCCTCCCTCGGCCCTTCGGGAAGCTTTTACTTCCTGCTCTGAACCCCCCTTGGCCCTCTCAAACAACTCTTTGGCCACCGGGGAGGTTCCTTGCTCCTTTAAACAAGCCGAGGTGGTTGCCATCCTGAAAAAAACCCTCGGCAGATCCCTCCATCATGAGCAACTATCGCCCTATATCCCTTCTCCCTTTCCTTAGCAAAGTCCTGGAGTCGCATGTAACCCACACCCTTAGCACTTTTGTTGAAGATACATGCGTCTTGGACCCCCAGCAGGCCGGGTTTAGACCTGCGCATTCTACAGAGGCAGTTATCCTCTCCGTGATGAATGAATTGCGCAGAGGGGCCGACACCAACATCTGTCAGGCTCTGGTCCTCTTGGATTTGTCGGCCGCCTTTGACACGGTCGACCACGGTATTTTGGTCGACCGTGTCAGAGAGGCTGGCATCCGGGGTACCGCCCTGAACTGGGTGCAGTCTTTCCTGACTAAACGCCAACAAGCCATCAGGCTGTCCCAGTTCTCTGCTACTCAGGTCGAGCTGACCTGTGGCGTCCCGCAGGGCTCCTCTTTGCCCCCCTCCTTTTTAATTTATACCTGGTCCCTTTACTTCGTTCCCTTCGTGGGTTGAGTGTCACCGCGTTTAATTACGCGGACGACATTCAACTGGTCTTTACCATCGATTCCTCCGATGATTCAATTACTACTTTTCAAAACACGCTCTTCTTTATTAGTAATTGGATGAGCTCAAACCATCTGAAGCTCAACCCCGACAAGACCGAGCTGGTTCTTGTCGGGGGACTTTCCAATCTTTGGCAACCTTCCTTTTGGCCTGCAAGTCTGGGTAGCCCTCCTTCCCCAGTTAATTCAGCCAAAAGCCTGGGAGTTGTCATTAGCAACGATCTTTGTATGACACCCCAGATCAGCGCAGTAGTGTCCTCCAGCCATTTTCAACTCAGGAAAATCCGTAAAATCCCTCGCCTACTCACTACCGAAGCCCTCACTTTGGCCCTGCTTGCGTTAGTCATTTCTAGGCTTGACTACGCAAATGAACTGTATGTAGGCATCCCTGACTACCAACTTAAGAGACTTCAGTTGATCCAAAATCAGGCTGCCCGCCTGATTTACCACCAACCTAGAGATCAACATGTTTGCCCTCTCCTAAAAAGTCTCCACTGGCTTCCGGTATCTGCTCGCTGTAAGTTTAAGTTAGGCTGCATTATCTCAATCTCTTGCAGGCCAAGGTCCTCTTTTTATTTCCTCTCTTCTCCACCCGTATGCTCCTCCTCGTAATCTCCGGTCATCTCAGATGGCCCTGCTATCAGTTCCTAGATTTAAGAGGAAAAAAAATGGTGGTCTTAGGTTTTCATTTCTAGCCCCATCTTTTTGGAATTCCCTTCCCCTCTCTCTTAGGTTGTCTTCTTCATATTCCGGGTTCAGATCCCTTCTTAAAACCCTCCTCTTCACTGAGTCCTATATTTAGTTTCTGTTTCACGCTCTCTTCACTGCCCCCCCAGCATAAGCGCCAAGAAACCTAATGGTGTTAGTCGCGCTCAATATTTTTTTTTTTAACATAACATAACAAGTATCCTGGGACCGGTTTCGGATTCCTAATCCTCATCTGCCAGGCTATCTTGAATCCAGTGGCCAAGTGAGCAAGGGACTCACGTCAGAGCATACCCTGCCACACTTAGGGCGAACAAAGCGATACAAAAGGGGATGATGGACGGAGCGTTTGAGCAAATCAAACACTCACCCCCAGTCAACTGATCTGGGTTTAAATCATCACCATTCTTTAGCCCACTCAGCCACTCCATTTCAGACATGGCTATATGCAAATCAGTCTGACCCTGTGCCTCATGGGAACAGTCCAGCCCGAACTGCCAAGCCATGTCTTCCATGGACCGGAAACAAGTATCCTGGGACCGGTTTCGGATTCATAATCCTCATCAGCCAGGCTATCTTGAATCCAGTGGCCAAGTGAGCAAGGGACTCACGTCTGAGCATACCCTGCCACACTTAGGGCGAACAAAGCGATACAAAAGGGGATGATGGACGGAGCGTTTGAGCAAATCAAACACTCACCTCCAGTCAACTGATCTGGGTTCAATCCATCACCAAACGAAGCATGCACGATTGACTGAGTGAAATACTTATCTATTGTTTCCACGACTCTAGAGATACTTTTCTTATTCTTGGGAAACAAAGTTGTCATGTTTATGCGGTTGTCAGAAACTAATCCCTTCTTGTGAATTCGAGAAAGTTTCCAGTGACCTCTGAGCTAGCTGGCATTCACTATTAAGTTTAATATATTCGATAGAGACCTAGTCGACCTCAGTCCTACCTCTAATCTATAGGATATGTTATTCCAATGGGCAAAGCCTATTGGGAATATAGGAACTACATTACACCATATTACAGTCCATCCTTCTTGCCCTTCCATTCCGTTGAAAAATCCAAACTATGCTCTATAAAATTCTGTCCTTTTCTTACAAAAACTCGCAAAATGTTGTTCTCTGACATCCGCCCATACCATATCTGCCTGTCTTTCTTTCCCCTTTGTAGCCTACTAAGCTACGCTTACTGAGCCGTAGCTTCATTATGTGCAGCATATGCAGTAGCGCCATGATCCAAAAACTCATTCAATCCAGATTACTGATTTTTCCACAATTCATACGGGAGCCCATTTCCTTATTTTCACACTACAAATTATGCATGCATGTGCTTCTGAAACAACTACCCCAATCACTGCTCTTTTAAGGCCTCTATGCGTGCCTTGCCCTTTCTTGACTTTTGAACCAGCACTTCCTGTGTCGTAATATTAATATATGGAGTAAGTGTAGTGGCACCATGACACTAAAGCCTCCGGGATCCATTGAACCCAGACTATTGCTTCATTGTAAACAGGAGCAAAGCAGTCTATTTCCTTCCTTGCACTGGGGGCCATCACACACTGCCTGCCCCACTGCACACTCCCATTAAGTTTGTACTTCACTCCGTTGTGCAGTGCAAATTATGCGGTTTCATGCCTGTGCTGCTTTAACACCACCACCTATCACCCTTCTTCATTGCCCACCCAACCCAACCCCGCTCTGTCTCCTGTCTGAAGCTACTTACTGGACCGTAGCTCCCATTAGTGCTGCAGGTACAGTGACAGCACCCTACACAAACCCATTCAACCCAGATTGCTTTATTTCGCACATACACATATTCCTCTCCTGTCACTACTCTCTGCATTTCCAGGTGAGTATCTTCTTGGTGTAGCAGCTGCAGTGGCTCTGGGACGGTAATCTCTCCTGTGTGCTTTTCACCACAATACGCCCAAGTTGTGCTTTTAGCACCCTTGCTACCTATAAACAATGAAAACCCCAATAGGCATTCAAATGGTGCTTCTTTTCCCGGACTTTACTTTCACCCTTTGTTGAATCATGCAGTATACCAGTTACACTCAATCCTTCATGCCTTTCGTTCCACTTCTGAAATACAAACTATGCTCCTCTCACAGCTGTATCCTTTACTTAAACACCTAACAAAGTATGTTTTTTTCAGCCCCCTCGCCCTAGCCCCCATCCTCAAAACCCATGCCTCTGCCTTCCTGTCCCTTCCCTATAAAACTACACTTACTGAACCAAGGCTTCGTTACATGCAGCAGGTTCTGTAGCCCCGTGCCTAAAAAATACATTCAATACAGATGACTCACCGACATAGCTCCCCAGGCATAGTTACAAAGTTACCAAGGCTTCGTTACATGCAGCAGGTTCAGTAGCCTCGTGCCTCAAAAATACATTCAATACAGATGACTCACCGGCGTAGCTCCCCAGGCGGCACTATTTTGAGGGCGGCCGCGCGGTACTGGCCCGTTGAGGCAGCCTTTATAATTTATTTGGGTACACTGACTGATACTACTATCAGTCAGTGTACCAAATAAATTATAAACGCTGCCTCAACGGGCCATTGGGCAATAACCACGCCCCACTCCAATTCGGGGTAAAAGGCCGCTTTATTGGACAGATAGGCATTACATAATATAATAACATAACATATCATAGCATCAACAATTTCCCGATCTAACACCCCCATCCCCTACTCCAATATCCCCTTGACCACTAATTCCCCACTTTGTTCGGCCTAACCTCCTCCCCGAGCCTATGTCCACCTCCTGAATCCAACTTCTCTCCCCTGCTTCCCTCTGACCAACCTATTCCTAATGCCCCCAACCCTTCCTGCCTGTCTTGATTTCCTCCCAATCTGCCAACTGTCCAAGCGACGAAAAACCAGAAAAACATGTGTAAGCACAAGAATTTTTTTTTATATATATATATATATTTTTTTATTTTTTTATTTTTATATATATATATATATGTATATATATAATTTTTTTTTTAAATGACAAAACCAGAGGGTGGGAGGGCGGGTCAAAATTGCCTCCTCACGCCTTAGCCCCGACCTGAAGTGCGCAACATGGAACGTTATGTTCCGCGCTCACGCCTGAAGTCCTTTTGCCCAATCCCAGCGCACCTCCACCCGCAAGCAGCAGCGGGGCATACCAATGCCCGAATTAGCCCGGGGGCGAACGCTCTTCGCGCGTCTCCCCCAAGACCCATCTGGCAATAACCACGCCCCACTCCAATTCGGGGTGAAAGGCTGCTTTATTGGACAGATAGGCATTACATAATATAATAACATAACATATCATAGCATCAACAATTTCCCGATCTAACACCCCCATCCCCATCTCCAATATCCCCCTGACCACTAATTTCCCACTTTGTTCGGCCTAACCTCCTCCCCGAGCCTATGTCCCTCTCCTGCCTACCTCTTGACTCCAACTTCTCTCCCCTGCTTCCCTCTGACCAACCTATTCCTAATGCCCCCAACCCTTCCTGCCTGTCTTGATTTCCTCCCAATCTGCCACCAGGAAAAACCCTATCACAGGTGATGCATAAAATTCCAGCAAGTAACTCACGAATGCGTAGCAGATAAACCTCATTACCCATAAAAGAAAGGTGCATCCCATCATGCCGGAAAAAGTGAAAATCTGCTCTGTTAATGTCATCATGCTCTAACCAAAAAATACGATTTATGAAACAAAAACGTTGCAAATCCCTGTTCACTTTTCTCCGTGCACGTTCAACAGCTGTGTAACTATTTGCCCCTCTCCACACTCTCCTGGGCAGTAGAGCAGTCAAAATGAGCTGACAACGGGCCATGTTTTCAAGAAAATTTCCATGTCAGCTTTCATGTCAATCAGTAAACCTAAACCAGATAATTGGACCAAATCATTTTCTCCCAGATGAAGTAACAGAAAGTCCGGCATGGTTTGAAAATAAAACTCACTTATCAGTGTCCCCACCTCATCCCACTTTTGCCCCACCAAGACAAGGCCACTGCATCAGACGAGAAGCCCAAATTGCGGCCAAAATGACGTTTATCCGCCTGCGTGGCAGCCCACTTGATGAACAAATGGCCAATGAGCCATACTTGCGACCTGAAAAGAAAAAACAATTAATACCCAATATCGAAATAATCTGATCGAGCTGTCTAATATAACATAAAAAGCATTCGGGAGACCAACGCCCCAACAATTTAATGCTGTCAACGGAGAAACCCCACCTGGCCGCCTCTGAGGCGGCCCCAATGCAAAAGGAATGAGTACCAAATCTCTTGGGTTCCTCGCTAATGAGTGTTAATGACTTCCGAAGTATGGCTAACAATTGAGATGCTTTGAATGGAGAGCCATCCTTGTGGCGGAACACAAAAGTGTAAATGGCACCTCCAATGCTGGAGAATTTCAACCACGCTTGCATGGGGCAAAGAAATCCCCCCATGGCCTGTAACATGACCCTGGAACCCTTACCCGTTTGATCAGTTTTGGAATGTTCTACATAAATTTCAATGTGGGACTTGTAACAGGATACATGTGTGGTCTTCAAATCATCATTGACTGCAGTACCCAACAATTCTGATACCCTGAAAGCCCCAAAAAGAGCCATACCATGCACAGTTTTGATAAACAGACTTCAAATGCAGAAAAACAAACTTTGGGGAGGACAGCGATGATCCTTGCCAATAATTTTAATGATATGGGGTCTCTCTGGCGTGAACCCCGCTTCCGCTGTTTGGACCAACCCTGAAGCATTCTCTTACCCATTTCTCCCACTGTTGGTTCGTAACCCCCAGAAAAATTTGCCATAGAAGGAAATACCTGCTAACTTGCCAGCTATGGTTGGGGAAGAAACATGTTTCTCAATGTTAAACAGAATGAATCTCACTACATCCTCCCTACGCTGTCGTAAACCCCCACCAGTGTGAGATCGAAACAGGGCACCTCAATCTAAAAATTCCCGCCAAGCTCTTCTGTAAGCCAATTTGGTACTGTTTGCGAGAGAGTTCTCGATGAGCTGACAAGCATTCACATCCCCAGAATCCATAGCTCACTGGGAATGGGAGTCTTCTGCGAATCTGCTCCCGGTGCCAAACCACGGAATCTCTCCCACTGAAAACGAGACAGGGCATCCGCAATATTATTGTCTATGCCAGCAATGTGCTTGACCTTGAACACAATATTTAGCTGTAAACATCCAAGCATAAATAATTGCAGCAGATTCAGCAACTGTCTATCTTTTGCTTTCTGGCCGTTGACCAAATCTACCACATACTTGTTATCCACATTGAAAAGCACTGTCTTATTTGCCAGTTTGTGACCCCATATTCTGAGAGCCACGATAAGTGGAAAAAATTCCAGAAAGGCAATGCTCTTCTTAGCATCAAACCAGCGCTCCGGCCATTTCTCGGCACACCATTTACCATCTCAAAAGAGGCCAAAACCATGAGCACCAGAAGCATCAGAAAAAAGCTGTAATTGCCAGAAAAACTCATCATCCAGGGACCAAAGCGTGATACCATTAAAATCTGACCACACCTCAAAATCAGCTCTCATGTGTGCCGAAACCCTGATTCTGTGGTGAGGGAGTCGCAAACCTGACATAGCAAATCCCAGCCTCCTGCAAAAAGACATGCCGGCACGGACAACCTTGCACGCGAAATTTAAACGCCACAGCAAGCATTGTGCTTCTGATAAGGTCAGTTTGTTTGCCCCACGCGCCTTGTCCAAAAGCCCTGTGATTTCCACAATTTCTGTGTCCGGAAGCCTGGCCTGCATCTTAATAGTGTCTATTTCAATGCCGAGATATGTCAGACAACAGCAAGGGCCCTCGGTTTTGTCCTCTGCTAAGGGGACTCCCAAGGTTTCTGCTAGAAACTGGAAACTCTGCAACGCATCTGTGCATTGAGATGAATTTGCTGCACCTACAAAAAGAAAATCATCCAGCTAGTGTGTAATGTTCGCATGGCCTGTGTGGTACGTAAAACACCACTGCAAAAAAGAACTGAACGCCTCAAATAGTTTACAAGAAATGGCGCATCCCATAGGGAGAGTCTTGTCGACAAAATATTGCCCTTCAAAATATATACCTCACAAGGAAAAATCCGAATGTTCACCGGCAACAAACGAAAAGCAGATTTAATGTCACATTTTGCCAACTGTGCCCTCTCTCCTGTGTTCCTGATGATAGCGAACGCCAAATCCACTGATTCAAAATGTACGGTGGAGTCCTCCTTGGAAATGAAATAATTAACTGAGGATCCTTCCGGCCAAGATAAATGTTGAATCATCCTGAACTCACCCTCAGCCTTCTTGGGCACAACCCCAGTGGAGACACAATCAAATTTGGCAAAGGGCAATGTTCAAAGGGGCCTGCCATCCGGCCCTCTTGAACTTCAAACAACAATTTCGACCGCACTACAAGTGGGAATTGTCAGGCAGACTTCAAATTTTGTGCAAATCCGGGGCTTCGAGGACCTTGATACCCCAACCTGAAACCTTCCCGAAAACCCCAGCGTAAAAGCGAAGCCCCCTGTGTGTCAGGATAACACAGCAACCAATTACATAAATTGTCCACCTTGATGGGAGTAAAAGCCTTTGTTGCCAAACTGTGGTGTAAAACCTCTGCCCCTGCCTGCAAAAACTGTTCCCCTGTGATTCTGTTCCCCAAAACACTGTGTGACGGCGTGTTTACCCCCGCATTTGGAGCACTCATGTTTGTATTTGCAGGGGTTGCGTAAACAATATCCTTTATTGAAATTCCAGCATGCCCCAGAGACAATGGTATTGGTTCTATTCCAGGCCCCCCCCGTCGCCCTCCCTTTCCCCGGGGTGGGTCTAGTCTGAAAGGGCCAATAAGATACAGCTAAACCACTGGCCGTGTGCATAGATGGGGGTGGTCTCTGGAGATACATCCACAGAACCCAAAGCTCATTGTCTACCTCTCCCCATGGCTTGTCGGACAATAATGATAAACGTGCCCTAAACTCCTCATCGTAATGAAGCCATGCGTATCCCCCAAACTCAGAGGCAGCTTTCCTAATGATATCTAGGTACTTAAAGAGCGATACCGATCTGCCTGCATATTTTTCGCAATATACACTGGCAAAAATAAGGAATGCAGACGTCCAAGAATCTATGTTTGTGGGAACCCTTGGCCGTTTGAAAAGTGTCAAAGCCTCTTCCTTGGAGCCTTCTTTTGCTTGTATGTCCCTGTGGAGGAGTTTAAAAACATCAACAAAATCCCCTTTCCATATCTTATCTTTTGTGGCTTTACTTAGATGTGCTCCCAAAGGCATAGCCACACCCATATAAGGCAGACGTTTAAAAACACAAACTGTTTTTTGTTCAAGCTCCGCTTTGTTGGAAATCTCAGCTAATACTGGTGCCTGACTCACAGTGGGCACTGACCCTCCCTCTTTATTATCAAGGGCGCAATCTCGAGAAGCCTTTGAAAAGACATGCAACCCATCAGTACCCACACCTTTATCCACCTTAGCACATTTAGCACACCGTGCAAGAATCTCACCTGGCATATTCTGTGTCGCACAATCAGCTGCGCCATGCTTCACCCCTTTGCTCGAGGTCTTCATACACCTTCCGGGATTGCCAGCTTCTCCACCTCTGGTCTGCAAGAAATAGAAGCTGGACAACTCTTTAGCTCGCCCCCCCCAATGGCCCAGCGTGAGATAAAGCACCCTCTACACCCTCAGATCCTGACAGCTCCCCCTCCTCCAGTGAATCTTCTCCCCCCTCCTGGGAAAAATGACCTACCACCCCTTCAGCATCACAAACACCCCTCACAGCACTACCACTAGGGCGCTCCCCATCTCCAACACCACCGTCAAATTCTTTCCAATTTACAACTGTTTTGAAACGTGTAAGTCTCTCACCATCAATTGGGGTGGGACAATTCGCCAAAAACTTCCCTGTCTTCCTGCTTCTGTCGTTGCAGGACGAGGGAAGCCTGTGCAGCACGCTCTCACTGCCCGTTTTCGTGCCTGGCAGTATTTGTCCCCCGCTGGACTGTAAAACGCCATATTTTGCAGCCGAAAGTGTGCTATCTCGCTGTAAGCGCTTTAGCCTGCGCCCGTTGGTGATTTCGTGCGGCATCCATACCCACTGGCCTGCCCCCTTCAATGTCTGAATAGAAGAAGCCTGATCTTTGCTCATGGTAGAAGGCACAGTGAACAAAGGAGAAGAACACAAAGATCTTTGGGGGCCTAGAATGCACTCATTGGAAACAGCACAGCTATTCATGGCCAATGTGTTCACAGCACTAGGAGGTGATGAAGTGACTACCGCGCTGTGAGAAACAGCGCCATCGGCCTGAGATACTACAGGAGATAAGCGTCTGTCCAGTGACAAAGGAGGAGAAATGACCTTCTTCCCTGCCTTGTGCAAACCAAAAATGTTGATGGCCCTCACTGTATTTATTGCAGAAATTAATGGTGGCCTATTCCCACTCTTGCCACTAGAGGCCGCACAAGCTACATTAGAAACGTCCTGTACAAAGACTTTCTTAAAAGTGGGACGCTTCTTAAAATTAGCTCGTCTCTGGACATGAAATGTAGTCAGGGGGCGAGTGCAGACTTTCTTCCTCATGCCTCGTAAATGTTTGTTGACAGGAACAACATGTGGAGTGACAGAAGCTAGCCCTGAGGGGCCAGGAGACTGTTCTGCCTTTGTAACTTGCTGTAACAGGGGACACCTTTAACTGAATGTACCGGCGAGTCCTCGCTAGATAAGCAAGCAACCACAGCTGCAGAAACACCATTGGCAGCTTGGCGCCCCCCCCTCTCCAGCCCAACCCATGACTGGGACAGAACACCAGGCATGAGTAAATCCTCACGCCCAGCTTCTGCAAGCATCAGGAGCGCCTCCCTGACAGAGGAGGCTGTCTGCTCCATAATGTCTGATAAAACCGCTAATAAATGAAATAATACTTAAGGACAACGAGCCGCCAAACAAAATTGCCTCCTCACGCCTTAGCCCCGACCTGAAGTGCGCAACATGGAACGTTATGTTCCGCGCTCGCGCCTGAAGTCCTTTTGCCCAATGCCAGCGCACCTCCACCCGCGAGCAGCAGCGGGGCATACCAATGCCCGAATTAGCCCGGGGCGAACGCTCTTAGCGCGTCGCCCCCAAGACCCCAGTACCGCGCGGCCGCCGTTTGAAGTGTAAGCGCTGCGCAGCCAGTGGATTGGCATTAACGTGACATGGAGAGGTCACGTGAATGCACCTAACAGTGTATCCTTTTACTGTCTCTGGGCGCGAAGGCAGGGCAAGCAGTAGTTACGTTTAATTACGTTGCTAATGCCTGCCATGCTGCAATAATTCTTTTGGTGCCTCCTCGTGCAAATTCTGGCTTTAACTGGAGGGGCCGCACACTCATGGCAGAGGCAGAGATGCATGCAGGGTCAGTCGGACGATTATTAATACAAAAGGTTCACCGTCCGGCTCAGCTGAGGTGAGTGAGAAGTACCTTGCTGTTCCACCGGCGTAGCTAGGGGGGGGCGAGGGGGCCTCACAGAGCGCGCCTGAAGGGAGCTTACCGAGCCTTCATTTGTTGTGAAATGATCTATACTAGTGCGAATCTCGGCACAAAACACCTGGTCCCAAAATGCACCGGGGGCAAACGCCAATGGAAAAGCGATCTCTAAAAGCACAAGGGCATGATCTGACAATGTGCAGGGGAGTTGCCCTGCTTGACTGTCCAAGTGAGGACGTCGCAAGTGGTCAGCTAGTAGTCTATATGCGATCAGGCTCTGTGCGTCAATGTGACACATGTCCCCTCAGTACGGTCCCGGTTTAGGTGCCTCCAGACATCAACTAAGTTAAAATCTTGCATTAGGATGCATGGGCGTCTGCAGGGGGGGGGCAAGAAGGGGAGCTTGGCCCTCCCTGGAGCGACCCTCCTTGCCCCCCCTGCGGACGCCCATGAAAACCGTGACTTCAAGACGGAGTTCTCACTCTCTTTCCTCTCCTTTCTTTTATTTGCTTCCCTGTGAAATGGATCCAAAAAAGAAAGGCGCTTTTGCAGGAAATGTCGTATTTTTCTGACATTTTAATTCCAAAGTGCAGCATTGGGAATAAAAGGCTAAAAATATGAAAAATAGATAAATAACTAAATAAAGTAAGACAGAGTGGTAGCAAACTGGCAAAACTGATTTTATTCACACTGAAACACATTAGCGCCACTTTTACAGAGTTTGCCAGTGAAGCGCTATTTTTGTTTTCTTGTCTTTGTTGTCCCTGGACTTGGAACTAGTGCACCAATCCTGGAGGTACTGCAATGTGTGGATTGGAAAACAAAATGTGTGCTGCGGCTCTGCCTCCAGGGATGTGGTCTTTTTACCATACTGCTTACGTTTTGTAAGGATATAAGCAATGGCCATTGAAATGGGTCCATTCAGGGCCCTGTAGTCGTGTCCTTAACTTTTCAGGCAAAAGCACTCACTGATTTCTGAATAGTGAGTGTAAAAGCATTAAGGTAACCATGTTGTTCCTGCTTACATTTCACATGGTTTGCTAAATTTTGCATTCCCTATAAGTGTTTGCTTTTTCCAGGATGTTATTACTTTTTTTTTGGTAGGCCACATATTGCTCTTGTCTAGTGCGTAATTTAAATTGAGCCGCATCCAGGTGTTTATAGCGGGTAACAATTGGGTTGTAGTTGAAGACAGTGGGAGTTTTTCTCAGTGGGGCAGAACGGTGTTCAGTGGGGGAGAGGATGTGGCACTATGGTCAGAGCTGCTGAATTTGAAACTGGGACCCAGGTTCAGCCTTAATAACCAGTCCACCAGACCACTCTCCTGCGAGAGCACAATCACATGCTAGACCTTAGAAGGCTTTGCAACACCTTAGAAGTCCTGGTGTCTTTGCACCAGCAGGTGGACCCTAGCTGTAGGTTAACCTTCAAGGCTTGTCCACCACTATCCATACTGAAGTTCACCTGCAGTCTTGCGGGCAGACCTATGAAGCAGCACACCCTAGAACAACAGTCACTGAGGTCACAGGACCCTTGAGAAGGGCCAGCTCTAGGGCGGTGCAACCAGTGTGACCGCACCAGCTGCTGACTTTAGGTGGAGGCATTATGTTTGCAAGTATATTATGGTTTTAAAAACGCTTGCTGCCTCCTTCCTGGTCTCCAGCACTTTTCAGCAACAATAAAAATGTCACGATGACTCTGGTGATTAATGTTCTTCCTAGAGAGAGATCAGAATTTTGACTAGTGGAAGTTTTGACTCATGGAAAGGTAGCTCAGAGGGTTAATGTACCGGCTGCAAAGAAAATGCGCCATGCAGATCACAAAGTGCACATAATGTAAATAGGTCAGTGGGCTACTGCTTTTGTCAGAGAGATCCTTTTGTTACTTGCAGTTTATAAGTTAAAATCCTAACATAGAACAGTGAGCTATTAACTGTCATCTAAGAGCTGCATACAAACTGCAAGGTATAAATTAGAGCGTTATATCCCCCCCTCCAGTCTTTGATTATAATAATGGCCCAAAAAGGGTTCTTTTGGACAGAAATCAATTCTGATTATTAAGGAGAACCCCCAACTATGGTATCATGTTTTAAATTCCGGGTATTGTGTTTCTCCAGACCAATCACTATAAAACTATACCGGCTACTAGTATGGTTGTCATGTGACTCCTACACCTTGTAGTCCTTAGTCTTATGTAACATTTTCCATACAGTGATTTACACACATATTGATTGTCTCTGTGTAATGTGTGTGATGTAAAGTGCTCTGACACCTTACAATGGTATGAGTGGCGCTGTAAATCAAATTAAATGCATCTGAGGGAGAGTGGTTATGGAGACTTGGGGGGCACAGTTAAATGGTGGTAGTGAGGGAATCCATGGCAGAGGTGATCATTGGGGGGCACTAACAAACATTAATGCACAGGACACCACCAGTGCTATGGCTGGCCCTGCCCTTGAGGCCAGTCTGCCTCACCCATAGGTACCTCCATTGGCCTTGTTTCAGCAGTAGTAGCTGCAACTCACCAGGGATTGGCAATGCAGGATTTGCACGCACACCAAACTAAGTTCGCAAACTTGACAGTCTCCCTGCTTCATTCACAAGCACTTTTAACATGTGCTGTCTGCTGTGGGGCCACTGGAATTAATTATGCAGCAAAGGATGACAACATTATGCCGTAGTGTTGACTAAATTATGCATTAAAAAAAGGCTGCAGCGTAATGCAGTATATGTTCAGACATTTTATTATTTTGACTTGTGTACACATGCTAACAGTCTCTGGAAAGATTTTACCTTATTAGTACCAGTGTAACATACAAACGCAGCAGTGAGAAAAGTGACCAGTCAACCTTTACAATAGGCCATCCACTCCGCAGCAACACAAGTCACATTTGATATTAACATTTGATATGTTTGAGCTACAAACAATTTATTAGTTTAAATGGTCAGATCATGCAGCAGATCTTGCCTTATGAGGCAAATATGGCAGAGCCATAATTTTAGAGAAAACATTTGCAAACTAGGATATTTTGCCATTCATGTTTGAACTGCTGTTGTGGAAAAAGGGAGAAGTACTGATGACAGAAACTTCATGGCTCTGAGACAAATGGCTTGTGTTTCCACATTTTATCGTATTTGGTACATTCTGTGATTAGAAGCATATCCCACTTTGTGAATATATTTTAATGTCAATAACTCATTATAACCTTAAATAATCATGTGTATCCATTGGTTGATTAAACTGGGCAGTGAAATGCCAAACAAATACTACAAATTGGGATGTCTGCGCATTCTGGCCACACTTCTGGCTCCACCCACAGATCCAATCCTTGGATTATTCCCGCCCTCTGATTCTCCGCCCACTGTTCCCCTACTTTTTTTCCCCCACTTCGACCACTGTGTAAGACTCAGCATCCCTGGAACTGTGATGTGCCGCACATTTACGGTGCCGGGCTTCCGCATAAGGGAGCTGGCCATTACTGTATCCCTAAACGTGCGCACTTTGTCAGTTTGACATTGACTACACGTAGAGGGACTCTAAGTTTCTTTTAAAAAAAATAGCTAACACTTGGACCTATACATTTTATTGTGTATAAATTAATTGAATGTGTGTAAAATTTAGCAATGCCCGGGGAATTCTAGTAAAGGGAGCACCCATTGGCAAATCACTAGCGTGTGTGATTGCTGCATTATTTATTACTAACTTTGACGTTGTGCTTTAACTTTGGATAAAAGCACCAAGAAGCCAATATTGGTGAATATGTGTGCTACAAATAATCCCTAACATACACTCTGCATACAGTATATTTAACCTGGTGCTTTAATCATAGGCTGTTTTAAAGTATTCTGATAAAATTCTAATTCTGCTGAAGACAGCCTTTATTGGTGTTGGATCGAGGACCCGGAAGTCTGCACACCTAGCAGACAGAGATAAATAACCTTGTCAGAAAGTTTAGGGTTTTCCCTACAGGTGGTGTTTGTTGGCCTGTTGCAGGGTCAGTCACATGTCCTGGATTCCTGGCATTTAATTGAGTCTATCCTTGTTCTGCGCCCCAGTGTTTCTTGTGCCCCACCTGGCACACATCATGTCGGAGGATGGTGATGACGTTAACATTTTGCCCCCCCCTGGAAAAATGTCTGCGGACGCCCATGTTAGGATGTGAAGCTTTGCTGCCGCACTGGGGTGGGTGTGGTGAGAGGTGCCCGATCTATCTATCTTAGAATGAAGCAAGACGTTGAAGTCACCGCCCCAGGACCAAGGTTTGCTCTCTGTCACCATACTTCTGTAAAGTAGTCGGACAGTAAATATTAGGCCCATATATGCAGCTGAGAAACCGGCCCACACACTGACCTATCAGTAGCTCACCAGGCACTGTCTGAAAGTCTTTTGGGCGTGGCACTGTCTGATTGCCTTACTGGCTAGTCCGATTCTGACTAAGGGTATCCTGTGTATAGAATCTACCTTTAGGCAGTCTGAAATGACTTCCATGTTCAGACAGGCCATGGGATTGGACCCCATGAGACTCATAACAATACTCAGGCCAATTTTATCTTGTCTTCTAGATACCTAATGCACAGTTCATGGCAGATGAAATGAGGTGTACTATGTGGCAAACTCAACAGACATCTGGAAAACCACTTTTCTTTGGTTTGCAATCGAGAAACATCTGTGTAACTTCAGATGCCTGCACCACACGCAAAAGGCCTTTTTGGCAATGCAGTGGAAAAACTGACCTCTCATAGGAAATTGTGCTTGCGCCTCACCGGCGTAGCTAGGGGGGCGAGGGGGGAAGTCCGCCCCAGGCGGCACTATTTTGGGGACAGGGGCTGTCTAGCCCTGGACCGTGTCATGTATGTGCATGTAATTTGCATGATTGAGGTAACTATTATCAGAGATACTACGTGTCTCTCGGACCTCTTTCAGGTGCTCGCCGTCCTTTTTCCCCAGCACCACTCCAGGGGGGTGGCAAGCTGAAGGATAGCCCCGGGCGCCACAAGCTCTAGCTTTTTATTTCTCAAGGAGCACAGCAGCCCAGTTCCTTACTTGAGCTACAGCCCATGACTTACTGGCTACGCCACTGCCCACTTTTTGAAATATTTTGTCGCTCCTAAAACAACCATCCCTCCCTCACTTAATTCTGTGGTGCCTCGCAGTCTCCCATGCCTACCCTGTGCACCTGCACTTCAGTGGGCGTACTTTCCATTCATGCAGCTGATGCAGTGTCACAAGGGCACAAGAACCTCAGGGACTTATTAAACCCAAATTAATGATTCTTCTTTTATTTTAAACAGGAACCAAGAAACCTATTTCCTTCCTTGCACTTGGGGGGCATCAGGCACTCCCTGCCACAATGAGCACTTAGATTTTATATTTTACTCTGTTGTCACAACTACATCCATCTCTGGTCTGATAAGGCTCCTCAATGCACCCCTAGCGTTTGCACCTACACTTCTGGGGTTGCGCTTGCAATTCATGCTGCAGATGCAGTGCCACCAGGACACTTAGTAGGCAGTATCTCCCATTTGTGCAGCAATGGCACAATGCCCTACACAAACCCATTGAACCTAGATCAGTGTTTCATTTCACCCATTTACAGGTTCCTCTCCCGTCCATACCCTTTGCCCCTGCAATTTCCTAGTGCATGGCTTCATTGGTGCAGCAGGTGCAGTGACTGTGCTTTTCAGTAAGAGACACATTGTGATTTTTAGCACCCTGCTGCTTGTAAACAACTAGAAACCCCAATCCTTGTCCTTCACAAAGCTGCACCACTCGTCCTTTCACATTTCAAAGCTTCACTATGTTCCTTCATATTCTTTTAACTCTTTATTCGTTGCCATGTCTAAATACATACTGCTTATGTTCTTGGAGTTTACTTTCACCATTTCTTGGATTATGCACTATACCACGAGGTCTCCAACCTTTTCTGCAATAAGAGCTACTTATGTTCATTGAAAATTGTTAGAACTGGGGGTCTCTAGTTGGCAGAGGTAAGTACCTTAGACCAAGTAGGGACCCTTGCTTCTAGTCAGGGTGAAGGAATAACCCTCTGAGATAACCCCTGCTCACCCTCTAGGTAGCATGGCGCGAGCAGTCTAGGCTACACAGAGGCAATGTGGATAACATTTGCACTTAACACAACAGTAATCCCCGATCCACCACACAGGTAAGTATATTTTATAAAAATATATAACTTTATCTAGTTTCAGCAAGTATATTAAGCATTTGCACGATAATCACTTTTTCAATAATAGGTTGCACTTAATTCTTAATGGTTGCGCTTGTTAGGAAGTTCTTATTAAAAAAAAAAAAAAATTGTCTCAAGTCTCTTAATTCAGCGGGTACCAATAAGGTCACTGTATTCTAGCTAAGGGGATCTAAAAACGAGCAGTCAAAGCAGTGCCAATCCTAAGTTATCACAAATCAGCCTTCTGAAGCAATGAGCCCCAAGTGCAGCAAGCACGCCTCACCGGATAGTCCTGGGACTCCTTTTCTGCCGATCACGCTCAGCCTTGCATCCCCAATGGATTCAGGCGCACTGCACCTCACAGAGCACACTCGCTCCTTGCCCCGGCCGGTCCCCTCTGCTCTCCCGCCCGCTCTCGACAATCCAACGAGCGGCGGGGGATGCAGCACTCCTCGGGGGACGACAGGCCAGGGGCGAGGAACACACGCGGACTCCCTCGGCGAGGACGGGTCAGGCGGTGGCTCCGGCTGTCGGCTCCTCGCTGGGGTGACGAGATCACGGCCTCTGCGGTGGCTTGTAGGCTGCTTCAGGCTGCGGCCCAATCAGGTCGCGGCCATTCGGTCGAGCCCCTTCAGTACCCGGGAGTCAGCCAATGGCAGAGCGGCTCCCGGGACTCGGCTCTGATGATGCGGGGCCGTCAACCAATGACAGTACGGCCTCGCGGATGACGCTACGCCGCACGGGCCAATCCCGTCGCGGCGTCAGTGAGGGGACTCGATTCCAGCAGCCAATGGGAGCGCGGCGGCTCCGATCTTCGCCGCTGCAGCTCCTACACGCGAGGTAATTCACAAATGGTGTTTCTGGCCCCGGGCCGCGACGGTGATTTGGCGGCAAGATTCCTTTGGGGCCGTGGATCGCGGCAGAATGATTCTTTTGCCAGCCAATCAACAGGGGGGATCCTAGTCACAGGAACACACCACGGCCTCTCCTCGCCCCCTGAATCTGTGCCGATGAGCACAGCGATCGCTCCACACAGCTGGCAATTAGGACACCCGCGTTGGGGCTGATCACCACACGATCTTGCTGCAGTTTTTGGCAAAGCTTCAGGAACCTTTAGCCCTGGGTTCCAAGCAGGAGGCCAGCTCTTCTCAGGCCCTTGGAGATTCAGTTCAGGAGAGACAGCACACAGCAAAGTCTCTCGTAGTTTCAAGCAGGCAGGGTCACAGCACACAGCAAAGCCCCTTTCTCCTCCTCAGCTTTCAGTTGCAACAGCAGAACAGGTCAGCCCTTGGAGCACACAGCAAGGCAATCTTCCTTTAGTTCTCCACCCGTCCTCCTTCCAGCCGAGGTTCCTTCTTGCTTGTAGAATTTCAGAATCTAAACTTCTGTAGTCCTTATACCCCTCAATGTCTTTGAGGTCCTTTGAAGTCTTTGTGCAAGGGGGCCCTGGGTCCAGTCTAAACCAGTTCTGGGGGTTGCGGAGCACTGAGGTGTCTCTGGTTTTCTTCTTCCTGTCAGCTTCAGGGTAAGAGGTGTCAGTTGACCGGCAGGAGGGAGCTAGCATGGGGAGGCAGGCAGGCACAGCCCAGCACTTATCAGGCATTTCTTCCTCCCACCTCCCGGGCCCTTTCATCCCCGGGCTGGCTCCGACCCTCTCCTCTGGGGGCTCTGCAACCCCCCTGTCACATCCAGACCAGACAGGCATTCCACAAACCCAGGCACATAGAAAGGTTTAGACAAGAGAACAGCCACTTTCTAAAAGTGCTATTCTCCAACACAGGATTTAAAAACACCCTTCACTAAAAGATGTGTCATTAAATTCTGAGTTCAGGGATATCTTTCACTTATGTCCCATCTTGTTCCTATGGGAAGATAGGCTGGTATCACATGGGCCCAGCCTCCTCCATGTTACTCTATGGAGCAAGATAGCCTTACAGCAGTGAGCACATAAAATGGCTGCAGCCCACTACCAGAGCATGTGACCTGCACTAGTACATGCTCTACCTTATCCATACACTGCACCCTGCCCAGCGGGGTACCTTGAGCCTTCCATAGGGGTGACTGATGTGCACAGACAGGGAAGGGTTAGGCCCAGCCAGTGGAGACACTGGCCAGGGGGACAGGCAGTCTCTGACTGCACACAGGCCCCGCGCTGGCAGGCCTGAGTCACCATTTTAAAGCTACTCATGTGGGTGGCGCAATCTGCGCTGCAGGCCCACTAGTAGCATCTGTCATCACTAGCCCTGGCACACACAGTGCACTTTACTAGGGACTCCATGGTGATACAAATATGCCAATCAGGTATATTCAATTAATATGGCAATTTACAGAGGGAGCACTTACACTCTGACACTGATCAGCAGTGGCAGAGTGTCCAAAGCATCTAAATCAGCAAAAACGAAATCCAGCACAGCATCAAAACACATGAGTCAGAGGCAAAAAGATGGGGGAAGAACCACGCCAAAGGTGTCAGGTCTAACAAAAATCATCATGAACTACTAATATTATTGGTGTTGTAATAGTGAGCATATAACAGACAAGATTACCTTATTGACCACAATTGCAAGATTACCATCAGTGGTCTCCTCCGTGCATCAGGCACTGTTGCCAGCAGTAAAGAAAAAAGGCTTTCTCAATATGGAATATGCATGGCTAATATAAAACAGCCATAGCTGCAAGGCCTCTGGCACCAAGGTAATAATAGTAATAAGTCTCTCCAATGCTGCATAACGTACCACTCAGACATTGAGTTTAAATATAATTTGGAATTTAAACCATTGTTCTCCAAACATCAGCTTATGAGTTCTGAAAATATGTACATTTATGTCTCAAATACAGGCTTTTCAATTTTGGGATACATAAAATTAATTCAGCAAAGCAAAAACCTCCAATTTAGTAGAGTGGGCATCACACAGGAGAGCTACCAGTAACTAGCTCACTAGCTAGTCGTTGGAGAAGCGTCCACTGTACCAATCACACTCCATCCTTCATGCCCTTTCAAAATACAAACTATACTGTCAGGAGCAGGCTCATTCTTATTCCGCATTTATGGAGGGGCGGAGAGTGTCCTGGTGTTAAGCCCGCCTTGTGTAGTTCAACTATTGGAGGGCTGTTTTACTACATTTAAGGCACTCCTCCAAGCTGAGATTTCTCCCTATAATGACCTCCTGAATGCTATTGAGTACAATTTAACTGCTCTCATCCGGCTGCGACCTCCATCTGCGGTATACAAAAAAGAGATGGATGGAATGCTTGAATTAATCTTAGCCACTGGTAATTACTCTGGCCGCATCCCAGTCCATCATTATTTTGCTAACCATCTCACCTCAGTTTGGACCCAGCTATATGCAAATCAGTATTGACCCTGCTCCAATTGGAACAGTCCAGTCGGCACTGCCAAGCCAGGTCGTCCCTGAACCAGAACACAAGCAGCCCAGGACCGGTTTTGCACTATTTATCTGCTCATCAGTCGGGTACAACTTGGTTCCAGTGGCACAGTGTGCATGAGACCCACATCTGAGCATACCCGTCCCCCTTAGGGCGAAACACTGAAGTATGCAAAAAAGATATGGATGGAATACTTGAATTAATCTCAGACACTGGTACTTACTCGGAGATGCTTCTCAGTCCATTGCTACCTCCATCTGCAACAGTTCAGAATTTGGTACCTAAGGGAAATCAGGCTATGGATGCTGGTCAAGGCAATTTTATTAGCGTTACTGGTCCAGATCCATCCCGGAGGCTATTACTGAATAAAAACTCTCTTGATCTTGTCGTACAGGCAGCTGGGCTAAATCTCTCTATTATGTCTCACTGCCTCGGTCAGGTGAAAATGTGTATAATTCAAATCCCCAAGAAAATTGTTATTGGGAGAGGGGAGGGGGAACACGGTCATTGGGCCCACTTCAAATCCCAGCCAGGCAGTTAACAACCTTCCCCCGCCCTCCTGGCCCTATGTGGTGATTTTACCTGGAGTCCCCACTCTTCGTAAGGATCGAAGGAGACTCATGAGGAACTTTTTCAACAAAACTCTGGACTGGCTTGCCCGGCACAGAGGTTTTCCCCTTCACATGGTTGGATGGATAGAGTCTGGTACTGTAGACCGACAATGTGACGGTCATTATGAACTTCTGGTCTCTTTATCTGGTGCAAAGTTTGCAGTTTGGGTGCATGAGTAAATCTGCTGTTATGAATAACATCATTTTATTGCCCCAAGGCAACTTTTATAAATCCTGTCTTCCCCCTTTGCCGGCCACCAAATGTCAACCACCCAAGTCTCATGTTGATGGCAATTACTGCAAAGCTTGCGTGTTACCTGAGGTTTGTGTCCTGCAAGTGCCTGGTCTGGCTCACCCCACTTTCTTGTGTAATAAGAATGTATTCAATGTGACTGTAGTTAATTGTTTTGATGCTTTATCTAGTGTAGATTGACTTCCTGATGCCTGATGCTCCTCGAGCAGCAACCCTTATTAATGGTACTGGGAATGACATTCTAGTGCTAGGTCATACCCCAGAGGATGCATGTTTAGAACTCCCTTCCCTCTCAGTGGGGCAATCTCCCTCTATCAGTTCTCCAGGGGGTTTGTTGCACCATTTGGAGGTCTCTGTTCGGAGGCCATGGGACCTATTTGCCCATTTTCCTAGCTGGGCTGGAACATCACTGGTATCAAAGGTAAGTTAATAAATCCTGCTTGGCTTGACTTGCAAAATAGTGGCATTATAGTGTACTGGGTTTACTTGTTATACCTGTCCTGCAACCCCTTCTTCTCTTGACCCAGCGAAAGGTGGTGTCTCTATCTGGGTCCAACTGAATCTTAAAGTGGAAGTCATGGTCCTAGAAATTGGCTGTCCTGCATTTCAAGCATTACTTGTTGAAGATATTTTGAGTCCCTATTACTTTTATTTGGTACATTTTTATAATAATGATTTTGTAAACTCATGCAAATCAGTCTTGACCCTGTTCCTTGTGGGAACAGTCCAGTCTGAACTGCCAAGCGAGGTCCTCCCTGGACCGGAAACAAGCATCCTGGGACGGGTTTCAGGACAACACTCTTCATCAGTCAGGCGCTCCATATTTCCCTGAAAGAGTCTCAGGTGATAAGGGCAGCTAGGATGCATTATAAAAACACCTTGAACGAGAGGAGGGAATCTCTGCTTAAAACGGATTGGGACCTGCTGGGATCCGCAGCCACGAGTAACCACAGTAAAGGGACGCTTTGGTAAGTCCCCTCTGATCATGTGATGTGTCTGGTTCTGATTGTTTTTTGCAGTTTGGTATACTCTATCACATTGTAGGGGCTCGCTTACGGAATAAATTGAGTAATTCCCCAACTTTGTTAATCACATTACAAGAAGTTGAAGCTGCTATATGGCAAAGTCTGGGCGGAAAAGCTCCAGGCCTGGATGGGGTACCCATGGACCTTATTAAATGTAATACTGATATTCAGGGCCCGCTCACTAATGCCTTTAATAACTCCTTATGTAATAAGATATTGTGCTCCTGGGTGGTGTCCATCATATTTCTTATCTTTAAATAGGGGGACTGGAGTGCGCCTAAATGCTATCGTCCAATCGCTCTTCTTGATAGCACCGTCAAGATTGTGGGCAGGGTAGTTTGCACCTGATTAGAGGCAAATATACCATAGCCAAGCACTTCGCACTGTACCTGGCCTATCTGGATAAATAGAGTCAAACTACAGTTAATGCTGTAGAACCTGGCTTGCATCTTGGTGACTTTTTATTCACTATGAATGAAAACCTAACAGCTAAAGTGAGATATGGTTCTGCACGTGAAATGTCGGACACCTTCCTGCTTGCTAGAGAGGTGCATGAAGGACTCATTTTGGCTCCTCTGTTGTTTAGTCTTATATTAATAATTTGAATACACATTTTTCCAGCATAACTACCTATGTCTCACGAATAGGGTATCTGCTGGTCCCCGCATTACTGTATGAAGATGACGCGGTTCTCTTGGCCTGGACACCAAGAGCCTTGCATACTGTGGTAGAGGAATTTGTATCCTTCATGGGTAACCTTGATTTAATCACCAACTTTGGAAAGCCCCATATTATGACGTGTGGCACAGGATAGAATAGGGGCCCTTTAACTGCATGTCAACAGTCAATCCCTACATTGTGCGAATAGTTTTTGTTACCTCAGTGTTGTTTTTGACTCATAGGGATCTTAGCAGCCCCAAGTTACCTCTGCATGCTTGAAATTGAGTAGGTAGGGGCATGGCCTGCTGCAGAGACTCTCCTAGCCGTTAGTGACTAGTCCCTGTACATCCGACATTATCCATGTTGGCCCGTACCCCTGCTACCCCAGTAAACTGTGGGTGAAACTTGGGGATACAGGACAGATTCTCCGTGGCATAGAAATGGAGCGGGGAACAGCTGAGGCAGAGCTGACCTGCTTGGGAGGGAGGGGTGAGGGAGGGTGAAGCAGACCATGACAAAGTGTATGCGGAAAAGGCCGCTTTATTGGAACAGGTGCGCATTACATATTAAATTATCCTCTGCAAAAGCCTTCCAAAACTAAACCTCACTAAATATGTAACAACCCTAACCCTGCCCACGCCCCCTCCCCTAAAATTTCATGACCCCTCCCCCACCCATACAATACAACATTTCAAACATTACAAAAACATTATAAAAACATTACATCACCATATCAACCATTATAACCTATAAATACAAAGCCCTGCGTTAACCAACTCCCATGCCTGCCCCTTCACATCTGTCAATCCCCCAAAACGTGTAATCAAACTAAAACAACCAACCTATCCTTTCCCTGTCGATAACACAACTTACCCATTAATAAACAAACTTCTGCCACAAACTGCCCAAAAACAAATAGACCCCGCCACCCAGAAAGGCGGGGGAGGGAATCTACCCCCCTTCAGCCCCCCAATAGGAAAATCCCAAAAAAACTCTTCACTTCTGCACATTCAAACATTTAGCCAAAACTTCTCTTAACTCCAACAAATAGAGGTCCATACCCAACTTGGATAAATGGACTCCATCATCACGGAAAAATTCAACCGACTCAAAACGGATATCACTGTGAGACACTCTTCCAAAACCCAATTGACGACAAAACCTAGAAATCTCTGAATTCACCTTCTTCCTAGCCCGGTCAATGGCTCTAGGATTCACTGCCCCTCTCCAGATCCACCGCGGAACTAATTCTGTCCATAACACATGGCAACCAGACCAGCGCTCCTTAATTAAAGATAAATCCTTCTTAATCGCCCGCAACAAAACCACTCCTTTCACCCCACAAAGGCCGTTCTCTCCCAGGTGTATCAAAAGGATATCCGGGCATAAACCTCTCACCATCGCCTTATTCAAAAATGGAATGAGTTCCCTCCAAAGCATACCCCCTTTCCCTTTCCATACAATATTGAACATTTGATTATTAAAACCCAACATTGTTCCAAAATAACTTTGAGCCTCCTGAATCCGGGCCCATTTGATGAACGAATGCCCCACTATCCAAACTGTCACTTCTCAAGACTGGGGCCCAGCTACTGAACCTGTAAAAGAAAAATACAATGAATCTTAAGGCAAGGAGGATGATGCATGCGCCTCCCCGCGTTGCCCCTCACATAACGCTGAAAACAATTGGAAGACCAGCGCCCCAACCGCATGATTTCCCCTTGAGACCATCCCCTATTATGCGCTTCTGTCGCTGCACCAAATCCTAAAAGAATGCGTTCCATATCGCTCCCCATCCAAACCAATCTTCTGCAACGTTTTATGCAACACCATGTGCAGTTGGTATGCTGTAACGAGCAACCCGTTAATGTGCTGGAAAACAGGGTCGCAGTCTGGCCCCCATGGCAGTGTCCTCCAGCGGCGAGCTAAACGCAATGGACAGGTAACCTTCGGGGACCGTGCTTCCAACCAAACCCCTTTTCCCAACTTCCTCTGATCAGTTTTAGAACTAGAAAGCCAAACATGCACCCCTTCATCAGAGAAAAACACTTCTCGCCAGGAAATTCCCTTTTTTGATTTGGAACCCAATAACTCCGAGACCAGAAAGGCCCCAAAAAACATTAATGCCATCAACACGGCAAACAAACAAGCTTTAAAATCATCCCTGCAAACTAGAGGTAGAACTTCCAATAGGTGAGCCAAAGTCTGCCATGATAGGGGAGCACGGGACAACTGAGTACCTACCCGCTCTCTAGCACAACCTTCAAGCATTCTCTTACCAACCTCGCCAGCCGAAGGAGAATAACCCCAAAAGAGTTTCCCCATAAAAGAAATGCCTGCTAACTTTCCTGCAATGGTCACCCTTGAAAGGCCTCTCTCTATGAGGTCCAAAATGAACTGTATTACATCTTCAGAACGACGCCAAGCTTCTTAACATCCACGTGCTCCAGACTCCAAAAATTCCTTCCATACCAGTGAATATGCTGTACGCGTGGACACAGGCAAAGAACCTACCACCAGTTGTAATACCCTACGTTGCCTACATACCACGGATGCGTCGGCATTGGGGTCGGTGTCCTGTACGCCTACTTGGCCAGTCCACGGAATCTCCCCCACTGTGAACGAGACAAAGCATCAGCTATATCATTGTCCACACCGGGAATGTATAAAGCTCGAAAGGTAACGTCATGCTTCAGGCAGCCGAGCACAAAAACTCTCATTAGCTTCAAAATCTGCTCATCCCTGGCTGACTGCCTGTTGACGATCTCAACTACTGCCATATTGTCAACCCGAAACAAGACCTTTTTGTGTGTCAGTTCCTCCCCCCAAAGGGTCAATGCCACCAGCAATGGGAAAAGCTCAAGAAATGTTATGGTCCTCCCGCCATCCCTCCAGTTCTGTGGCCATTTCTCTGCACACCACCTCCCATTCCAGTACAAGCCAAAACCCCCACTGCCCGCAGCATCCGAAAACATTTGCACATCCCACTGAAAATCCTCCTCTCTGACCAATGGCACACCATTAAATGAAGTGAGAAAAGAGGACCACATACGCAAATCCTCCTTCACTCCCGCTGACAAGTGGACACAGTGGTGAGGCAAATGCTGACCAGCCAAAGCTCTGCCCAATCACCTACAAAAAGTTCTTCCTGCTCTGACCAACTTGCAGGCAAAATTAAGATGTCCCAGCAACACTTGAATCTCCTTCACCTTCACCTTCTGTTTTGACAGCATGCAGCCCAGCAATTCTAGCATTTTAGATTTTTTGTCATCCGGCAAGCGAGCCTGCATTGCTACAGAATCGATCTCAATACCCAAAAAGGATAAAACTGTGGAAGGTCCCATTGTTTTTTCAGGAGCCAAAGGCACCCCCAACTCCCCCATGAGCCCATGGAAGGTGTCCAGAGCTGTCTGACACTCCCCGGAGCTCGGGGAACCAACAAAAAAGAAATCATCCAAATAGTGTGTCACCAACGTATGACCCGAGTGGTGCGTGAAATGCCTCTGCAAAAAGGTGCTAAAACATTCGAATAAAGCACATGACATGGAGCAACTCATCGGTAATGCTTTGACCACGTACCATTTACCCTCAAAATGGATACCCAGAAGATCCCAATCATCTGGATGGACTGGAAGCAACCGAAATGCAGACTTAATGTCACATTTTGCCATCTCTGCAGTTGCGCCTGCGGTCACTACAAGTGACATGGCCACGTCAACCGAGGAATAGGAAACCGATGCAGCCTGCTCATCAATGAAATCATTCACCGAAGACCCCTCAGGCCACGACAAATGCTGAATTAGCCTGTACTGCCCTTGCTCTTGACTGGGTGTGAGTGTTTGATTGGTTCAGATGCTCCGTCCATCACCACCCACTTTTGTACCACTTTGTTCGCCATAAGTTGGCAGGGTATGCTCAGACGTGAGTCCCTTGCTCACTTTGCCACTGGATTCAAGCAAGCCAGGCTGAAGACGGCTGAAATGCCAGAAACCGGTCCTCGGAAGCTTGTTTCCGGTCCAGGGAAGGCATGGCTTGGCAGTTCGGGCTGGACTGTTCCCATGAGGCACAGGGTCAGACTGATTTGCATATGGCCATGTCTGAACTGGGGTGGCAGAGTGGGCTAAAGAACGGTGATGGGTTAAACCCAGATCTGTTGACTGGGTGTGAGTGTTTGATTGGTTCAGATGCTCCGTCCATCACCACCCCCTTTTGTACAACTTACTCTTTTTTGGGCACCACTCCAATAGGTGATATTATCAAGTTCTGGATCGTCCAGTCATCAAAAGGGCCTGCCATCCTTCCTTCATGCACTTCTTTGCTCAGTTTTTCTCGCACCACCCCACTAAGTTCAGACGCTGACTTCAAGTTATCCGCCCACCTCCTCTGCCTTGGCCCCAGATAAACTAAATGAAAACCATATTGAAAACCTTCCAAAAGCTTCTGTTTCACTCCTACATCTTCATACTCCTGAAGTGCCTGTTGTAGCTTTGACAATCTAACTGGCGTAGGAACCATTTGGCCCAGAGCCCTGCGCCCCTCTACCCCCACCGACCCCCTTGAAAATGCTGTGGGGTGCCGGATGTACCTGCACCTGCCTGATTCCCTTGCTGGCTACCTGGAGGTTTGGGCCCCCAACATCTAACAAGGGGATGGCGCTTACTACAGTTGGAGCATTCATGTCTGTATTTGCAATATTCTCTAGTGCATAGCCCCTTGTTGAAGTCCCAGCACGCTCCAATTCCAGACTGTGTGGCCGAGCCGCTTCCCACCCCACCCCGGGTGGGCTTGCCCTGAAAGGGCTGATAAATTAACGGCAAACCACTAGCTGTAAATTTGGTTTTGCCACCTGAAGCCGCCCTCAATGTATGCTGCCATAAATCTGTATCTTACTCCCCCCACTTTGCTTCAGGATGCCATGCCATCCGAGCCCTAAACTCCTCATCATATTGAGCCCGTGCATACCCTCCCCCCATTAAGCTGTGGTTTCCTAATCACATCCATATATTTAAATATAGACACGCTGCGCTCCGGGAATTTCTCACAATACACGCTTGCATATATTAGAAAAGCCGCTGTCCAATTCTCAATAGTCAATGGAACTTTAGGGTGCTTAGCCAATTCATACTCCTCCTCCTTAGAACCTTCCTTTGACCTGACCTCCCGAGTAGAACCGTCAATATCTCAACATACTCACCTATCCAAATGCGCTCTTTTGTCGCCAGCATTAAATGAGCGCCCAAAGGCTTAGTGACCCCCATGTAAGGCAGCTTCTTAATTTTTAATTCCTTACTATCAAGCGGCTCTTTAACACCCCCAGCAGCATCTGTGTTAGTCCCACTCTCCACCTTACCTCCCGCTGCCCGGACTCTCATCAGTGCCCACACCTGTATCTTTAACATATTTTCCTTTAAGCAACCTCCCCTCCTCCACCCCCCCAACCCCTTCTACTGCTGTCCCCACAGACACCATTTTAGGTGTGACGTGTGTAACCTTGGTCTCACCTGGCTCTAGCGAAACTGCTCTAGCGGACTCTGACCGCCGCGCTGAGAATCCCTGTGCATTTGTTTTCCGAGGAGCCCTCACTGATGGGCCGCACTCTCGTCTATCCCGAATCTGCTGCCCCACTTCGGGAACCTGCAAAACACTATGCGACACCTGAGAGGGCCCTCCCCTGCCATCTCCCGTAATTCTCCTTCCTCTGGGCTGTAGTCATCATAATCAAGCGAAACCGGCTCCACCACCTGAAGCCCAGCATTCTCAAAATCAACACCACGGGTCCTACCCGACCCTGCATTACCAACGCTAGCTCTCACAGGCTCTGAACGTCCTCCTGGGGGGGAGCCGATTGTACCCGCCTGTACTCCCCGATGCGCTGACTCTGTAGCTCCATAGCCGTCGGTAAGGCAGACCACCTAGACCTGCTAGTCGTTGGGGCCAGTGAGGTCGCGCCGGACCTTCGTATACTAACCGCGACGGGCTCCCTCGGCGGTATGGAAAGTGTCGCGCTAGGGTCTACCCTCACTTCACCTCGGCGAAACTGGGACGTACAACGCCCTACCGAGTCCGGGCCGCCGCGCCAATCTGACGCCTGAAAAGAAAAAGTTTGGACTGGTGTACTGGAATCCCTCAGAACCAAAGCCGCCTCAGCCCCTGCCATCTAGGAAACACTGCACCAGCTGACCGCCTTCTTATCCGACCTAACTGCACAGCCCTGCCCGTACTCACCAACGGGGAATAACCACCTACCTCTTCATCCTCACTCCAATCCAACATAGCTGCCACCACTGCTGAAGCTGGACCCCGACTCTTAGCCCCGTTTACTACTCCCTTCTCCTCACCTCGCTGCTCACCCCTACCCTTATCAACATTCAGACTCCCCCTGCGCACCCTACCAGAGAACTGGTCATCCATCCTACGGCTCCACAGTCCTTTTGCCAAGAGGGAAATGTATCTAAACCCACCCAAGCCTGAACACTGCCTGCTAGCTCAAAATCTCCACCTAACTGTGGAAAAGAGCTGGGAACAAAATTACCTAAACTCTCCCTTGCTGACATGGACCACACACCGCCTGACGTACCTCCAAATGACTCCCTCCCCTCCGACTGCCCCACACCCAAACAAGAAAAACCTCCTTTGCTGGAACCCCCTTCTCCCACTTGCGCCCACTCTCCATCGCCTTTAGAACTCCCTAGCATGAACAAAACATCTCCTTTTACAGATGCCGGGGTAGAAAACAATAAGGGACTGACCAACATCCCTTCCTCCAAATACTGTTCATCCACCAAATCAATATTGGAACCAAAATGGACACCTTGTAAATCAGAGGACACCGCCTCACAAATTCTCCCTGTCTCCACCATGTCGCCGCCTGCAATGCCCCCCACATGACCTCCTCTTGAAATTGCCCTTGAACAGTAAATGAGGCAAGTTCCGGCTCCCCGCTCGCTTCCCAGCGCCCGCCCCTCCCCCAAGTGCACAGAGCCCCTTCGCGACATACTAGAAGGGACGCCGGCTCCCGGCTCCGGCCGACGCTCTAATGCGGTAAGCGAAGAGGAGCGCTTCTTGCTCCCCTTCCGGCCTCCACGCCTGCCACCAGCATTCGGGGAGGCCCCAAACCGACCACACGCTCCACCAATTGGGCCTCCTCTGAAATGCGCACCGCTGCGGGGGACAACATAGCTACCTCCGCAACCACACGCGGAGTGTCGCGCGACGTGCCAGGAGCCTCCCCGTCCCCAACGCGCACCTCATCTGACGGGGCCGGTTTCCGAGTACAGGACCGGTCCCTTTCACTTACTGAAGTCGCCCGTCGCTTCCGAGGGGACGAGCAAGCTGCCACAGCAGCCGCAACGCCAGCAGAGGCCTGGCGCGGTGGGCGCACCGGCCTCCGCCGATCACTAAGTCCATTCTCCCAGCTTCCGAGAGAAGACAAAGCGCCTCCAAAACTCGATAATCTTCCATCCTAACAGTAAGTCAGCCACTAATATATTCAACTCTAAATTTAAATCAAACTAGCGCTAACTGCAATTACCTCAAAAACGACTACAAAAAATTCCTGCCTAGACTCCCAGCCACCAGGTCACCAAAACTAAAATGGTGGCTGGGAGGGGGAGCCCAAAGCACTTATGCTTGGGCTCCTTGGAATCCTACCAAAACAAGCCCAAATCTAAAATGGCCGGTGGACGGCCCACAACTGCTCCGAAATCGCCCAGGGGGGGGGACCTCCCTTCAGTCGGCTGCCCCCCCCAGCCCCCCTCGCAGCTGAGCTCAAGATGGCGGCGCCTGGGACCGGAGCTCCTGGCTGTGGAGAGCCCTCAGACGAGGACAGCGGGGACTTGACCCTTGGCTACCTGGCACCTGAATCCTGCATTTGCCGCTCGGGGGATTGACTGACGTTGGGCTGAGTGAGCCCACACCGTCTCCTGTGTGGTGTGGCATCGGTGAAGAGGCCCGTGCAGCGGACTTCCAAGGGTCCGGGGCGTGGGGGCCATAGCACCGGATAAAATGAATCCAGGGCCTACCTGCAAAGATCGAGGCCTGGATGACACCGGGGCCACCGGGACTTGAATGTGAGCTGCCCGACTTGGGTGAGCTGCGTTGCTTGGGGCGTTGAGCAGAGACCAAACCCGGCTCATGAAGAGCAGACAAAGCCAGCGCAGCCATACGGGGGAGGCCTCTGGTTGCGACAGCTCACTCGGAGGGGTCTCCCACCACGCCGGGATTGTAAAGGGGGAGCGGGGACCGCAAGCCCAGCCGGCCATAACGTATTTGTTCAGTAGCAGGTGGAATCAGGCATAGCTGCCAAGGTTTCAGATTGCTATGTGTGACAATTTCATAATTTCAGTGTAATTATGAGTGACATTTCAAGGACTAGGAGTGACACTTTCTCGCTACCAAAATGAAGCAATGAAGACGAGGGAATCATGTAAATATCGGAAAGTACACCCATTTGAGTATAGCTGCTCATGTTTCAGATTGATTATGTGTGACATTTTCATAGATTCAGTGGATTTAAGAGACTCAGGCAACGACTAAATATGTATCAAATAGAGTGGAACTTTCTTGCAACCAAAATCATGTAATGGAGTGAATGGAAATAGACAAATACCAGAAATTAACCTCATTTGAGCTACAAGGATGTCGAACCCTGCAGCAGCTTGTGCTTTTAAAGCTAATATTTAATTTCTAAACAATCAGCACACTCCACCCCTGGCTCTGTAGTACCACAATGCCCCCCTGAGTCAGGGCGTGATCCCCTAATTCCGGACTGGCCGTTGCGGGCACCGGGCAATCCCCCGGTGGGCCGCAAGGGTGGGGGCCGGTTTTGGACCCATGGGGGCCGTTTTTGTTACACGGCCGTTTTTGCAGCACAGCTGCAAAATCGGCCGTGTAATAAAATCAACCAAAAGCCGGCACTGGCAAAGAGCTCGGTTGCACCCACAAGCCGAAGTTGTACGATACGCCCAAAGCATTTCACTGACAGATCTGTGCACAGACAAACCTGCACTATGCGCCAATTGCATTGTGCCCTTCACCATTCTATTGACCCGCTCAAACAATCCATTTGCCTGTGGATTATACAATGAGCAACAAGAGTGTTTGACTCCCACGGAATCCTAAAAACTTTTCATCTCACAAGAAGTCAATTGCGTACCATTATCAGTAAGGAGTACAGATGGAAAGCCTTCCCTCTTAAATACTTCATGCAGGACACCAATGAAATGAAATGATGATTGAAATGATTACGCACGACTACCCGTAGGCATCTCAGCGCTTGTAAGAATACCGCAGAGGAACCCTTCCTGGCCTTTCCCTGTGAGGAGCCCATTCCTGGCCCCCCCCCCAAGGTGAAGTCAGGCATCCTCAGCATTGTTGGGGCCGTTGTAGAGATTAAGCAAGCTATTGCCCAGAGGTGCAGAGTGGGACTCATGATTAGAATAGGCACCAAGGTGAGAATTATCAGGTCCGAGGAAATTGAGCCAGAGACCCGCCGAGGCAGGAATTGAACCCTGGTCCCGGCCAGACTACTGCATCAGGGTCTGCCACTCTAACCATTGAGCCACACTTCTCTACAATGGTAGCAGCAGTGGTAATACAACTCATGAACGCAATTTCAACCCACTTTTATTTTTCATCCACCAACACAATTGCATACCTTTCATTATCAGATAGAAATGTAAAAGGACCGATAAAATCCGAACACACCTTCTCCCAAACTTTCTTCGCTACAGAACCATGCTGAGACTCCTGAGAAGATCCCAAACCAACCCTCAACCGTTTTTCTGATTCCTTGCAAGCTTCACACCTCTCTACCCAATCCTTTACCTGTCGACCCATACAAGGCCAATAGCTCCCTCTCAATCTCCTTATAGTCATGGTTTGCCCTAAATGCCCCTCATGCACCAAACTACTCAGTCTTGCATGTAGACCAGACGGTGGTACAAATCTGTCCTGACGCATGATCATTCCATCATGAGTTATAGATAATTATTCCACCACCTTCAAAAACGGTCTAACACCTTCCGGTAGATTGCTCTCTCTCCTTATACTACCTTTCATCAATCGCACAACTCTAGTCAAAACTGCATCCTCATTCATTTCCTTGATCCAAGTGTGTCTTGGCATGGCATTAGCAAACCCTTCCATCACATCATCAACATTTGCCACCACTTCTTCAGTAGGTAAATCTGATACAATTCTTTCTTTATCTGGAAGCCTTGACAAACAGTCAGCAACCCTGTTTCTCAAACCAGGGACATATTCCACATTGCAGTCAAACTCTTGCAATCTTACAGCAAGCCTAGCCAGTCTGCCAGAACAGTTCTTAATACCTCCAGGTCCCAGAACCTTTAATAAAGGCTTGTGATTGGTGTGCAACCTGAATGGACTACCCCACAAAAACACCCTAAAATGATTAGTGGCCCAAGCTGCCGCCAAGGCCTCCCTTTCTATTACAGAATAATTGCGCTCCGCTTCAGACAAAGAACGTGAGGCAAATGCAACTGTCGTCTCCTCCTTCCCATGCATTTGCGCTAGAACGGTCCCAATGCCCACAGCACTGGCATCAACCATGACAATGCTATCAACCCCATTTTGAAATGGAGTTAGCACGCCTGCATGTGCAATGTCTTCCTTAATCTGTCAAAAGCAGACTGTTGTAATTCCTCCCACACAAATCTTTTTCGACGCCTAAGTAACACTCTTAAAGGTTCTGTCTTGTGAGCAAAATCATAAATAAATTTAGAATAATACTCTACAAGACCCATAAAGGATCTCAACGTGTCTCTATCATGTGGCACTTGTGCATTCACAATGGCACTAACAAAATTTTCTTTTGGTTTTACACCTTCCCTTGTAACATGATACCCCAAGTACTCTACTTCTTGTGTCATGAATTTGCATTTCTCTTTACGCAAAGTTAACCCAGCTTTAGCAATGTGATTTAACACTTTAGCTATTGTTTGATTGTGCTCAATCTCATCCTTTCCAAACACAAGCATCTCGTCTTGGAACACAACAGCCTTTTCCACACCTGAAAGAACAGAAGACATTAATCGCTGAAAAACACTAGCAGCAGAACATAAACCAAATGGAAGTGTGCAAAACTGAAAAGTGCCTTCACCAGTAATAAAAGAAGTGAGAGATTTAGACTCTGCACTAAGTTTAACCTGGCGATATGCACTTCTCATACCAAGCTTGGAGAAAACTTTTGCACCATTAAGCATCAAAATCAGTTCATTAATATTTGGCAAAGGAAATTTGTCCATTATTACATTTTCGTTCAAACTTCTCAAGTCCACACAGAACCTGAGAGATCCATCGGCCTTCTTCGTTATCATAACCAGAGATAGCCATTCAGCCGCTCTACAGGTTCTATCACTTTATCGTCCAAGAGTTGTTGAATGATCTCTTTCACCTTTGCCCTGGCTGCAATGGGAACTCTCCTTGCCACATGTTTAACTGGAATTGAGTTTTTTTAAATTTTGATTTCATGCTCATAGTTCTTAAATTGACCCAACCTTGGCTCAAACACAGCATGATGCTCCTCTAACAGTTCATTCAGATTTATTGTATCTACAACCATACCAGGCACTTCATCCCTTGGATCTACCTTTATATCTAGATCATATTGGTGTGGCCAACCTAGAATTGGTGGTACTTCTTCGGCTACATAAACTTTGCCAAGAGGATGTTTTCCTTCAAATACAATCTTGGCTTCTATCTAACCCACCACACTGATATCACTTCCTTGATATGCTTTTAAAACAACATCTGAACTCGTTAGTGTGTCATCAGGCCATGTTTCTTTAAAAACATCGAATGAAATTATTGTATAAAGTGACCCAGTATCCACCATCAATGAGACTTTGCGACCATTTATTTCAAACTCAGCTTTTGGTCGCGTTCTTCTCTTTTCTTCTCCTTCAACATCCGCAATTGCGGAATTATCATCTACAACTAATACTCGATAACTTGTTTGTACATCTTCCACAAAACCCACTTTCTCTCTTTGTTGTTTGCACATTCGTGCCAGGTGCCCTTTCTTACCACACTTTAAGCAATCCTTACCAACTGCGTAACACTGTTTAGAATCAGCCATATGATAGCTGCTACCACACCTGAGGCAATGTCGACCAGCAAACTTTCCTGGTGGTTTACTTATTCCTTTTTGATATTTATTTTTGTTCCCACCAGAGGCCATACTCTGGACGTTATTTTTAACAGCATTAACCCCTTCAGAGTCATCATCCAGAACTGCCACTTTGCTTTGCTGCTTGGATTGATCTTCATTTCACGCATGAACTTCTCCGATTCCTCCACGATCTTTGCAATGGCTATTGCATCCATTAGCGTAGGGTTGCTAGAAGCCCACAACCTCTCTTGGCTCTTCTTACAGCTGCACTGAACAATTAATTGATCTCTTATCATTTCCTCTTGCATCACACCAAATTCACATTTGGCTGAGAGTTCTCTCAACCTTGCAACAAAGTCATCAATGCTCTCGTTGGATCGTTGAGGTTGTGTATAAAATTTGTGCCGACTCATGACCACATTTACCTGTTTTGCAAACCTTTTTTGCAATCTTAATTCAGCCTCCTTGTGCACATCCTCCATAACTTCACCTTCTGCATTTCCTACAGCTGGAAGATACTTGAAAACATGCTGTCCTTCCGTACCCAATGAACCTAAAAGCAATGTTTCTTTTCTTAACGCAGGAAACTCTGCACCATCCAAAGCTAAGAGATAATTCTCAAAGCAATCTATCCAATCCTCCCACTCTATTGGAGGTTCCCCTGGTGACATTAAGAAAGGAGGTGGTGTAACTATTGCACTGCTTACATCCATTTTACAATATATTTCAAAGAGTATTTTTTTTCACCACAGGTTGGCAGTAAACAAAAGCAGATTTCAGTGACAGCTTGAATGCCTTTCCTCAATGATCGTATCAACCAATAGGATTGAACGTAGCTAGAAAAAACTTTCGTTTTCCATGTCAGTCCAAATTGACGTCCAGTATGAGCTACAACTCGGCTCTGCCACGCGAAGATACAGTAAGTTACTTATCTTTTATTTTGTGACATCACGTGTCTTGCCTGAGTTAAACGCTCGCTGTTTTCCACGCTGCTATTAATTAATTTCTGCCCATGTACCAGAAGGTCTCTTTCTGCGCAGCGCTCTCCTTAAAGTGCGACATAGACAAAATAATGACTCGCTCCTCGCTTGGCTTTTTTTAAATTTACTATCGCGTGTCACATATGCTGCCCGTTTACCACAAGGTCTCTTTCTGCGGAGCGCTCTCCTTAAAGTTCGACATAGACAAGATAACGAATCGCTCCCCGCTTGGCTTTTTTTTTACTATCGCTTGTTGCATATGCTCCCCGCTGTGCTCCCCTTACCGTCACGATGTCGGGTACTTTCAATCAGTTTCTTGTGCCTCATTTCGCAGTTAGCTCTGCCTTTTCTCCAAATCCGTTTTCATTTCTTCTCTGCAGCACGAGTCTTACAGCAGCTTTTCTTACTTGACACTGCCTGGAGGGTGTAACGTGTGTCTTCCGCTCAGTCTCGACACAGCGTTTCATTCTTTCCCTGCACCTTGCTCATAACGTACCCTGCTAAACTCGACGAGTAGGGTTCTTCTTTGGGGTTCTAATGTATCTCTGGCACAGTCTCGTGTCTGGCCAAACGTCGTCAAAATTGTTGTGATAATATTCCGGACACAACACAAGTTGATCTTTGAACTGGAGTTTATTTGTCAGAGAGAAACCCCAAACGATATCCCAGCCAGACACAGCAGGAACCAACTGTCACTGATGCCACTGCATATGACATCATGATGGAACGAAAGACACATCATAGAGATGTGCCATTCCAGCCTAGCTGGAAGAGCCTCATTACAATATAACATCCTGGCATTCTGGTGAATATACATTACACAAGGACACATTCATTTTCTGTTAGGCATTGGGAGATTAAGTGATTTGCCCATAATCACTGGATGTCGAGATGACGCCGAGACTCAAATCTGGTTCCCAGTTACAAAGGTTTTTGAAGGACTGGGTCAGAAATTGAATGTGGTACAAACACCTGTAGCTACGGTTCAGGGAAAGAAAAAACACGTCCGGTGCAGCCTCGAGCCCGCTCAATTGGTGTGGCCTTCTCGTCAGCCTCACCATTAAGAGCACCCCACCATCATCTACACAGAGTTTCTCTCCCACCCTGCGAAAAGGTCCCGGGCCAAACCTAAGGTGGCGTTCCGCGCAAGCAACTGCGGACGGTTCGGTGCGGGAGGTCCCCGCCCACACCTCCCCCGCATGGGACCATGCAGGGCCAAATCAGCCTCCATGTTGTACCAAATGGAGTGGGCCCGCAATACATTCAGCAGAGTGCGCAGTGGCCTGGAAGGCATGTGACTAGCCTTGAGAAGTGGAAGCAGTTTCCTTCTGGAAGATGGTGGGCCACTCCTGGGCAGTGGTCTGGTGACTTTGGGTCCCTCTTAAGATAGACTCCAGAACCGGCCCTGGTGGGGGAACAATATTACAGAGACTTGTGACTTCATGCGGTGGGGTCCCTGCCAAGAGGGGGCTACGACCCTGTCCTGATGCCCTATTCCTGGGGTCTGACATCCATGGTGCGGATTAAGGCCCCCATACTGGGCAATCGAAATAAATTGACAAGTACACAGCCTCACTGGGGACTGCAGAGGAGGCGGGAGGAGTCACTGGAGAACCGGCGGAGCTTGGCGACACAGACCAGGCACCGGAGCCTTCTCTTAGAGACATTATGAAAGCCATAGGGGACCTCAGGAGCACGCTTGAATCCAAGCTAGTTACAGCGACTGAGGAGGTGATTATTTTTAAAGTTGGCTGGTAGTAAAGTGTTTGGTTCTGAGGAAAGTAAGGGAATTATTTTATTTTCGAGGTGATTGTCAATTACGAAGTGGCAATAGAAATTGTGAAAGATAATAGCGAGCAATTGGTTTTGGAAGATATGAAGTATTTTGACAGAATTGGAAAAGCATCACACTAAGTGCTCTGTTTATTGTCCCCAGAGTAATGACTTGGTAGAAAGGTGGTACTCTGTGCCGACGGAAGGTATACAGTTGGCCTTGTGTGAAGGAGTGAGTTGGAAGGTAGTTGGTAAGAGCCTATCAAATTGGATCTGATAATAAATCTGGAAAAACATCTTAAGAGTTGAATAGAGGATGTAAGTTTTGTTCAAAGTACATGCAAGGTTGAATGTTGGAATAAGGTGACAGATTAAATAATTTTGGAAGCATGAGAGTACAGTATGAACTTTTCATGAATGGGATTGAGAGAACGTGGTTGGGTGAGAAAAGGATTGTTGCAGTTCTCAGATCGCTTAAGGTTGTGCATACCAGAATGAGTGCTTTTGGGTTAACAGATGGAAAATTATTTTAAAAAAAGTAGAGGGTGGTACGCATGCCTGATATTTTACTTGAAGCAATGGTTAAGGAATCAAGAATGGTTGACAATACCTTTACTGCTGACTAGATACGCAGCTGCTGTCTATTTGCGCATGTTTACACACTATGCCGATAACCACTGTTATTGTTTTGCAATTAGAAAAAATGTCAATAAACATATTTAAAAAAAAAAGAATGGTTGACAATAAACATTTCTTCAATGTGTGGAAGAGAAAACCACACAGAAAAAGTCCATGGTGGATGCAAGATTAGGAAATTAATCAATGGTGATGAGTAGATCTGTGATGAAATTCATCAGTAGAAGTGTGATGTTCACTGTTCTTATCTCTTGTAAATATGTACATACATGCTGTATTTTATCTCTTGTAAATATGTACATACATGTTGTATTTTAGTGTTTTTACTTTCTTGTAAACATGCATTTACACCTGCTATCATTCAAGTTAAACATTCGACTGTTTTAGAATGTTGGGTCAATTGTGACTCAATCTGTGGAATTGTGGACTGGAGGGGTTCTAGGGAGCTGGGTTCTAGTGAGGTCAGTTGGCCTGTGGTCAGCTGGTCCCGCTCCTGCTGCTGTCCTACTGAATTAAATTAATTGAAAGAAGCTGACCAAGCGTCTTGTGTTGTCACACAGACCCCGCCTCCCACACTTTCCTCTGTGTATTCTGCGGACTCAAAAGCAGTATACTTTGCCAGGAAAAGAAATCAATTATACTTATCTTGCATTTAGACTTAAGTTTGTTGTTTACTTTTAAGAAAGCAAACAAACAAAAAATATGCCCCTTTCTACTCTTTGGAGAAACAGGGCTCTGAGATAATGTAAATGTTCATGAAGCTGTGTCAATAAAACACCGATTGCAAGAAATTTCCATGACCTATATCTGCCTTGCTTGCATCTTATTCGTGTGATTCCACTAATTTCCCTTGAGTATTGCAATTGTGTGTGTTTTAAAAAAAAAAAGAATTGCAGCCAAGGAAACCAGCTTCTATCAGTCTTGTCTTAGTAATTTTCTTTAGAGCCCAGAAAATGTCCAGGCTCCAAAATTGAGTCAGTATCAATATTAAATAGTTTGATTGTACCAACACCAAGCAGGTTTTGCCAGCACAGCCTCCATCACGATAGCCTATATTTGCCCCAGATGTCTCTTTGCAAATGGTTTAGCCCCCAACAATCGAATATATGTTAAAGCTAATATTCAGTCATTTACAGTAAGGTTTTATTTTCATTGGAGCTACTCAGACAATTTAATGGCAGTGCTGTATGTGTAACTTGAAGGCCAGTGGTGTTGAGCCTGAGCAGGGTCAGTTTGGTCAGAAGAAGAGTCTGGAGTTGTTTTCGCACAATGCTAAATCTAAACATATGGTGAGTAAAATAAGTGATAATAAAGCATTTAGGATCCCGGTTTACTGGGCTTCAATAACAGCCCAATGACCACCAAATTCAGCTGAACAAAAGAAATGGTCCTCTCACGATAAGCGACCAAATGAGTAAGGCAGTTGAACACCAGGGGAAAATGTTGTGAGCACATGTTAGCCTAAAGGGTGTTCATGTCTACATTTCTCAATGCCAAGAGCAGGCCCTGCGACTTAGTTGTTAATGGCTCTGAAGCCACACTCGTGACTTCCCCCACCCTCCCTGGTAGACAAAGATCTATCATAGGGGATTATGGTAACTATAAATGCCAGGAAAACAATTGATGCCCCAGCCACCTTAGCCAACAGTTCTCGTGTGACAAAAACATAATGAATGATGGAAGAGTATTTGCCCCTCTCAAGGTGTATTTGTCTGAGTAATTAGGGTCATAGACCTTATTTACATTAACCAAGTCAAATATCTTAATCAGATGGAGCAGTGCAAAACCTTTCCGATCTGTTTGCAGGGGATTGTGCTGTGGACTGATGTTAACACCTGAGAGTAATGGTTATCTTTTAACTGTGTCAACCATAGTTTGCCATTAAAATCCCCACCTAAAATGATATCATATCGTTTGTGCAAGGGCGTGGCTTGAGCACCGTCGATTATCCTGGAAAGCGGGACTCCCTGGGCGGTGTTCTGGTCCCGAGAGAGCACCCCTGAACCGTGAGGGGCCCTAGCAGCTTTCTGGTGTGTCCGGACGGCCCCGACGGTGGCTGGAGAGACGGTAGGCGGGACTCACCTGGCGGACCCGGCCATCTTGCTGCGGCCTACGGCGGACCCCTCATCCCCGGCCTCGAGTTACGCCACGGCCAGTGAGGCAGGACAGCGTCCGGGATACTGAGAGGTGCCGCGCTGGGACAGGAGGCGGAAGTCACCCGCTTGTCAGAGGTTTGCCAGCGGGGACGGCCCGGGGGACTCTACGGCGACAGCAAGAGAGGGGGGAAGAGAAGACAATCGTTGCGACTCCATGCGGAGGGCCTCGTCATCCTTGCCCTGAAGTGCGGCGGACCCCGGCCCACTGCTCAGTAATAGCGTTGTGGCACTCGGGGGAGGGGAGCGAATTGCCAACGACCCGGACAGCACAGAATTGAGGCAGGGGCGCTGTCCACGCGGGGGCGGGGCCCTGGTGGAGAGAGCGGTGCAGTGAGGCCGGCGGCCCTCTGGGGGGAGACCACTGGACGGCCGCGGGACGGCAGGAAGCGCAACGCCCTTTAGGAGGCGCCAAACCAGTGGGCGACCGACCCGGCGGTGGGAGCTGATGCCACCGCATGACGGGTGGAGTTCTGGCGCTAACTGCCCTGGCTGAAAGGCGAAGCGGTGTGCCACGGGCGACTGAACTCGACCTGGGGAGGCGATTGGCTGCAGCACGAAGGGGCATGGTGGATTACCAGTAAAGGTATCTGACTGGAGGGCATATCTTGGAGGAGCCAACCTGGTCGCTGGACTACACACGCCCTAGCCTCTGCCAACTAGCAAGAAGAGGGGATTGAAAGCCTTAATAGACCTACGCCAATTACCGTGACCTCCGGCTGAAGGCTGGGGATGAGGAACTGGTGCCCGGTTGTGCCACGGAGGTGAGAGAGGCCCTGGGGATCGGGATTACCCTGCACGAGCGGCGGGGATACGGGGCAGAATGCTGGCTCGCCCTACCAGCACGGGGAAAATGCGCCCATTGTACGCCTGCGGCGGGCCTGGTTGGAAGGTGGTGCGGCCGGCGGGAGGTGGTCCCTCCGGGCCAGTGAGCAACTGTGGAAATTGAAGCACTGCCTTTGAGGGGAGAGCTGGTTCCCGGGACATCCTGAACAGGAGGCTGGTGAGACCTCATTCCTGATTGACTGACCAGGCAGACGCAGCGGGGGTGCAAGGAGCGAAGCCCTTACACCAGCGGAGGGCACCTGGAGGAGCTGGGCCTCTGCGGTCAGTGCCTGACGACGGGGCCTGGAGCGGAAGCATGGGGAAACCGCGCAAGGCGCCGGCCGACCGACCAAGCTGAAGAATTGCCAGAGACCCAGGAGCAGGGCTTAGCCGGGGGCCCGAGCACAGGGCTGCAACAGCAGCAGATGGATCAGATCCTCAAGGCCATAACGGACACGAGGGACGCGCTGCGTCAAGACATCGCGCAGGTGTCAACAGGCCTGGGATTATTGAGGGCGGACCACGACAAGCTCACTGATCGTGTCAAGAACACAGAGCTGGTACTTGAAAAGCTGGAGCCGGCCCAAAAGGCGACAGATACTACGATGGATGACCTACTGCGTAGAGTGCACCAACTGGAGAGGAGGGCAGAGGACGCGGAAGGGCGCAACAACATTCGGGTGGTATGATTGCCGGAAAAAGTCGAGGGGAGTGACATGGTCTCCTATCTGGAAAAGTGGCTGCTGGATGTGGTGGTCCCTGAGGTCTCGACACACTTTTACACACTGGAGAGAGCTCACCGAGTGCCGGCCAAGCCTCCGGCGCCGGGCCGCCCTCCCCGACCCGTGGTAGCGCGCCTGCTGCATTTTAGAGACCGGGATATCATTCTGCGACAGGCCAGGGTGTCTGGCCCGTATAAGGTGGACAACGCTTCAGTCACTCTTTTCCCCGACTATTCTCAGGAGGTTCAACGGAGTCGATTTTCCTTCTTAGCGGTCAAGAGGGCCCTTCGCGATGAGGGAGTGCAGTACTCCCTACTGTTTCCGGCACGTCTGAAAGTGATGGTGGACGGGACAGCGACCTTCTGTGACACACCGGAAGATGCCTGGCAATGGCTAGAACGATACCGGGCGGGCGCGGACGGCGCCACCAACTGGGATAAGACAGCTGAGGCGCAACCGAAACCACGCAGGAGTAGGCGCAACCGGAAATGTACATTGAACAAACGATCTCCGTCTGCGTCACAGACAGAGCAGGAGAGACAGGCCACCCTGCAAGCTGTGTCTGTTATTTCTGGAGTGGCGGCGGAGGCTCCACTGGTGGACTCAGGCTCCTGACAGGGGTCGGATGAGGCAGGATCCGGGGGCTCTGATGGGGGCTCTGAAGGGGACCCAGGAGACTTGCCTCAGGTTACTCCACAGACAGCTGATGGCTTGCTGGATAAATGAACCTCCTTGATGCTGCATGATGTACAGTAAGGGGGCTTGTTTGGTCTATGACATTGGGCCAGTGGTAGACAGTGGGGGAACATTTATTGGGCAGGTGGGAGGAGCGCTTTCTCCTGTGACGAGGGGGGACCGCCGGGGAGGGAGGGCGCTGGGGGAGAGGGGGTGCGCATGGGATGGGACGCTGCCGAGGTGACGAGGTTAACATATACGAGATCGGACTGACACTTTGAGGTGGGCTGATTGCTGTCCGGCTCGACTGGTGAAGGGTCACCCCCTCTACCTCAATTAACTTGTGAGTCTCTGGTTGTTACCAGAGTTTCCCCGTTAGCGGGGTTTGGATGGGTAACATCTGTTTGGCACCTGTTCTGGGGGAGGGTGGGCTGAGGGCTTGTTGGGGTTGTTTCAAGTTGAGGGGGTTTGTCAGTGTGCCCGTTAGGCTGTGCGGGGCTGGGTCCAGCCGTGTACTTCCATATGGCGACCAGACCTGAATTAAAATGTATTACATGGAATGTGCGAGGACTCAACTCAATGAGGAAGCGATATAAAGTGCATGCATATTTGGTCCGCAGGGGGGTCCAGGTGGCTTTCTTACAGGAAACACACATTACTCAGGTAGAAGGGCAGGCGCTGCAGCGGAGATGGAGGGGGCAACTCCTTTATACCGCTTATTCTGCTTATGCCAGGGGGACCTTGATCTGGGTGCGCGCTGGGGTTCCCTTTCAGCCCATGACTACGGTGATAGTCTCGGAAGGAAGGTTTGTGGCTGTGTTAGGACGACTGTACGGCCGAGATGTTACGCTTTGCCGTGTTTATGTTCCGAATTCCGATCAGGCCGCGTTCTTCTCGAGACTCTCAGGGAGGTTGGCGTCCTTATTGGTGGGCACAGTGTTCATGGGGGGACTTCAATTCGGTGGTGGACATGGAGTTAGACCGTTCTCATCCTCCGCTGGTGCAATCAGTGGTGCACAGAGTAGCTAAGGCGCGACGGGATTGGTAGGAGGAATGGGGCCTCATAGACGCCTGGCGGACACACCATCCCGCAGATAGGGATTATTCGTTCTATTCCGCACCCCACGACCTTCATGTGCGCCTCGACACTGTTCTTTGCACTCCTGGGGCCCAGGAACTTACATATCACAGCGAATACCTGGCAAGAACCATCTCGGATCATAACCCTTGCTTGATCACGGTCCTCTGGTTGCGACAGTGGCAGGCGGTCCTCACATGGCGACTGAACCCGATGGCACTGGAGGACCCGGTGTTTAGCGCGGAGATCAGGGAAGGCATCGAGCACTACTTTCGGGAGAACTCGGGGACGGCGACATCTAGGGCACATGAATGGGATGCCTTCAAGGCTGTGATAAGGGGCGTGTGTATCTCATCCATGGCGGGGGCACGTCGGACCTTGTTATACGATATAGAGCGGGAGGAGACCGGCCTGCGGCAGGCGGCGAGAGATAGCCATGTCGCTGCGGGCAGTCAGGAGGAGGTGCTGGCGGCAAGGGAGCGGGTGGCCACTCAGGTTGAGAGACTCCGCTGCTTCGATTACAGAGAATACATGGTTCGTGCGCATGCGGAGAGGGACAGGGTGGGAACGCTGCTGGCATGGCTGGCCAACCCAAACACCAGGGGCAACCCAATAGTATCACTAGCTACGCCCACGGGGGGTCTGGTCTACTCACAAAAAGAGATCAATGACCAATTCCTGGATTATTACACGACACTCTATCAGAGCAGGTTGAAGGTGCCACCAGATGGTCTAGATACTTTCCTGGAGGAGGCACAGTTACCGCGGTTAGAAACAGAACAGAGAGACGCGTTGGGTGCTGTTATTTCCCTGGGGGAGATTAGAGCGGCGATTAAGCACATGGCCAGGAAAAAGACACCGGGGGCGGACGGCTTACCTGTGGAATTTTAAGCAACATATATTGACCTTCTTGCACCACAGTTACACCTGGTGTACGGAGAGGCTTGGGAACTGGGTAGTTTGCCGCCATCAGCCAGAGAGGCGATTATAGTGCCGCTGCTGAAGAAGGGCGGGTTGCCCACTGCAAGGACAGCTTATCGCCCGCTCTCAATGCTCACGGTGGATTATAAGGTGCTAAGCAGAATCTTGGCCACGTGACTCTCGGATCACATGAGTACATTAGTACACCCAGATAAGTTGGGCTTTATCCCCGCGCGGAACACGGCGACGTGTATACGGCGGCTGGTGCGGATCATGGGGGTGGAAGGAGAAGGTCCATCGGGCGCGGCGGTGCAATCGGTAGATATCGAAAAGGCGTTCGATAGTGTGGAGTGGTCGCACCTGTTCCGTGTGCTTCGCAGTTTCGGACTGGGGGATAATTTCATCCGTTGGACGCAGCTGCTGTACAACTCCGCTACGGGCAGGGTTCGTACGGGCCGTTCTGTGTCGGCGGCGTGCCCGGTGGACTCGACAGGGCTGTTCCCTGTCTCCGCTCTTATTTGCACTGGCGATCGAACCACTAGTAGCATGGGCTCGGCAGGGACGACACTTTGAGGGGGTGCTGTTGCGTGGTGAAATGCATTATATCTCCTTATATGCCAATGACCTCTTGCTATACTTGGCTGACGTGGAGGATTCAGTGCGAGGGGCCCGAACCCTCCTTCAGGAGTTTGGCTGGCTATCAGGGCTGCAGGTTAACTGGACCAAGACCTGTCTATTCCCATTGGCTCCGGAGTGCCACCGGCCCTCGACACTGGAGGGCCTGCGCTGGGAATCGGAGTGTCTACCATATTTGGGTGTCCGCATCTATCATACCCACTCGGACCTTTACGAGGGAAACGTAGGTGGATCGTTGAGGGGAATCAGAGGCAGTATGGGGTTTTGGCGCACCCTCCCGCTGTCGGTAGCTGGACGAATAGCGTTGCTAAAGATGGTGGTTCTCCCGCGGTTGCTATATTTCTTTCGCACATTACCGATGTGGATCCCGACTTCCTTTTTCAGGACGCTACGATCGATGGTGATAGGGTTCATCTGGGGCTCTGGCAGAAGGCGAGTGGCATTGAACACCCTGTTACGAACTCTGGAGGAAGGGGGGCTGGCGGTGCCAGATTTCGAATGGTACTATCTGGCGGCACAGCTGCAGTAGCTTACACAGGCGGTGGCACGTGAGTTTAGAGGCCCTGATGGGCCACAGGGTAGAGTTATTCCGCGCCACGTCTTGTCCTTTATAGTGCTCCAGCAGAAACTCAGGCTGGATCAACTCACTCTCGAAGAGCGTACTATCCGACAATGCTGTCTGCGTAGCCAGAAACGGACGGGAATCTCCGTCCCGTACGCACCGGAGATCCCTCTGGGCATGTGTACCGCCATTCCGCATGGCGGGGATTGGTCGGCGCTAGTGGGCTGGTAAGAGTGTGGAGTCCACGTGATAGGGGACTTATATAGGGATGGTGCCTTGTTGCCATTCCAAGAGCTGCAGAGTGCCTTTGATTTGCCAAGGGGAGACTTTTTGCTGCATGCCGCCCTAGTGTCGGGGATCCAGAAACAGTGTTAAATGGGCCTGGTGGAACCCCCCCACGTCGTTGGGCTGTCAATATGTCACGATGGCTGCTGGCACCTTCAAGGCTATCACCTGCTTATACAGGAGATTGGCCCTGGAGGGTCCACCACCCCTGGATAGGTTAAAGGGGCACTGGGAGGAGGACCTCGGCCAGTCGATACCTGAGACGACCTGGCCGCAGCTAGTGTGGAGGGCCTGGAAGGGCACGCGCAATGTCCGGTTTCAATTGGTTCAATATTTCACGCTACACAGGGCTTATCTGACGCCGGTCAAAATTCAACAAGTTTTTGGGTGTACTCACTCAATGTGTCCCCGATGTAATACGGAGGGTGCTGATTTTGGTCATATGTTTTGGTCTTGCGCGGGGCTGGGTACATATTGGACCGATGTCGTGGCATGTCTGAACAGGGTAACAGAGCGTCAGATTGAAGTAGGAATGGGGACTTGCCTTTTACTTTGGTTCCCACACACACCCACCACAAAAATCACAAGTACATTTTTAGATCTGGGGTTGATTATGGCCAAAAGGGAGCTCACCATGCACTGGAAGTCAAGAGTGGGACCTAGCTTCCTGAGATGGCGAGGGAGTTTCCAACAATGGGTGAGTAGCGAAGGGACGCTCAGACTACAATTAGCCAGATGCACCTTCAATGACAAGGCGCTAGACGCGGCCAGGGCGTGAGGCGCGTTGGTAGTAGAACTTCAGTCTGCAGCAGAGGCAGATGAAGGGGATGGGGGGGATGCGCCAGCGAGTCAGGGACTAGCGACTGGGGTGGGGGATACCGGGGAACGCACTGGAGATGGAGCCAACTAGAACCTCACCCCAAGTGACGGTTACTGCTTTTTATGCTGAGAGGAGAGGCGAACCTGGCATGGAGGCATGGAGCACGCCTGTACATTTAGTTGGGGCCGCTGGATTCCCAATTTGGAGGTGGTCGCACATACCCTCAAAAGGGAGTTGGGTACCGGAGCGCAAGGGGTTTATGCCATTTCAATGGGGGAACAGAGGAGGGCACACTGACAAGGGGGGTGGGGGTAGAGGGGGAGGCGGGAGGGAGAGTCAGGTAGAGATACGGGATTTTGAGTACCGTTGATTTGCATTCTGAAGATAGGCCTATTACAGTGATGGTCCAAATTGAACTGTATGAGTGTAAGATGACTGAAGAAAAGTTAATAAAAATCTGTTTGCGCAAATAAGCAAGTTTGTCTTCCAGGTCCAAAATAAAATCAAATATCATATACAAAATTGATAGGATTTTCATGTTCAAAGAAACCATTAAAAAAATTCAGAACAATCTTTTTATCATTAGGCCAAATGAAAAAGAGTGCTTGAAATAAAATGCAAGCAGACGGGATGACACTAATTTTACAATCCAGGGTACTGTGGTCCAAGCCATTAGCCCAGCCCTAGCTCTGCCTGAGGATGATAGAACTGCGGGAACAGAGATGGGGCAATACCCATCAAGGCAAAGATTGTCAATCACCCAAGTCTTCTGGAAAAATATAATATCATTGCTGTAAATAAAAGTGGCCAGCCCCTCACAATCCATGTTGCTGGCTAACCCAGCAATGTTCCAGAAAAGAACCTTAATGACTTGTGCTTGTATAACTGGCATCACAGGATTGCCCTTGTTCCTTGGCAGAGGGGATTTTGGGGAGTTATTCACAGATGGGCCCCCATTAACAGGCATGTTCTAATAAGGACTCTTTTCTCCTGGATTCTTCACCAGGCCAGTTCTTAGTCACACTAAGGGAAGTCAGTCAATCATTATCTGACAAATCACCTAGCAGAGAGCAACGATTCTGCACCGTTATACTAAATAAGGATGGCTGCACATACTTGGGAAGGGGAGCTCTCTCCCTCCAGGAGGGGTTCATGGCCAGATCCCTGAAAGTAACAATAATGCAATACCTGTCAAATTCTTTGTGCATCTTCCTTACCAATCCCACTTTCCTTGCAATGTGAATCTCCGGGGAAACGTTGCCTCTGGAGCTAACATTCCTATGGACCCAATGTGCAGTCTTATTAATTAATTCTACCACAGATTCCTTGGCATCAGTGTGCAACCCTGGGACATTAGCCAGGATAATAACTTATGGGCAGGCTGCGGGTGGCAAATCACAATGGGGAACATTTTTATAGGTGGAAGCCTCCTTGATGGAAGGGTGCCAGGAAATACTAAGGTGGTTTGAACCTCCTACGTGTAGGCCTCTTGATGCAGGTACAGGTGCAGGAGATGGAGGTGATGGTGCAGGAGCAGTTGTGCGGTGAATGACCACAGCAGGTGAAGCAATAACCCCTCAGATGGAGGCACCTAAGTAGGTTGATTGGCATCTAGGTGAGGGATAAATAGCTTGGCTTCAATGGCCCCCAGGTGGCTGTAAATGGGTTCAAGCTTACATAGAAGAGAGCCCTTGAGGTTGCAATAGAGGGCGGATAGTTCCCCCAGAAGAGTGTCCTTTTCGGCTGGCCCCTTGACAATCTTTGAGGTAAGATTAGAAACACAGGGCATTTTTTAGTTTGGACCCAGCAGATGCTTTCTTCCTTTTTCCTGACATGTCTCTAGTTGCTGTATCACTAATTTGGATTTTAGCTACACTTCCTTGCACTTGTACTAACAGGGAGGCATCAACAGTCACTGCCTCAGGACTTGACAACATGGCAGAGACACTTATTACACCACGGGCACACTTGTTTTGGGCACCCTCTGGGGCTGGACCTGGGCTGGTAGCAACACCGGGAGGAGAAGAGAGAGACATGCAGCATTTCTCCAGCTCAATCTCGTTCGAGCTGAGCACTACTGCTCACTTTGAAAACCCATCCACGGTAGTTCCTGCAGCTGCGGGGCAGGGGGGGGGGGGGTGATGAGCTTGCACTTTCCAATGTTACACAAATATCACCGAAGGATAGGAGACCATCAATATGGAGCAAGGAACGACTTCACTTAAGGCGTTTTTTTTTAAAGAAAGCCCTCACTCACCACCTAGTGATGACATGCTTCATCATCGGGCCCCACAGAGGGAATCAAGCATCCCCTCTGTGTGCTGCAACGCCAGAACTACTGCGGAGCGGGTAGTGGGTAAGGACAGTGATGTGCAAAGAATATTAAGTGAGTGATGTGAGGTTTAAAATCAGTCTGTAGTGTATCAAAACAATTTTATTAGGATCACTAAGGACTTATCAATAAAATGATGTGTCGGAAATGCGTCCACAATTATTCAAGTGGTAGTTTCCTTAAGTCAGTCGACATGTTTCAGCCACGAAACGGTGTGAAAGTGAAAATAATTAATGAAAAAGTGCTCTGCTGGACCCCAGAGGGTCGTCTTAGGTATACTGAGGGTGCCGAGCGTTGAGGGCGGTGTGCCGATTACGCCTCCACCCCCCTCCTGTGACCCATGGTGTGCATTTATCACACTATCAAAGTGCAGAAACCGTAAAATCGGAAGCCTCCTAAACCAGGAGTTATTAGAAAGACAGTTTTTCTTTCTAATTTTTTGCACTTTTTCATTAATTATTTTCACTTTCACGTCCCTAGGTTAGGGTGGACCTTAGCGAGTCCATGCCGCCAGGGTTTATTCACACAAAGTCCTGAAGAATGCCAGGTAAATTCACACCGTTTCGTGGCTGAAACATGTCGACTGACTTAAGGAAACTACCACTTGAATAATTGTGGACGCATTTCCGACACATCATTTTATTGATAAGTCCTTAGTGATCCTAATAAAATTGTTTTGATACACTACAGACTGATTTTAAACCTCACATCACTCACTTAATATTCTTTGCACATCACTGTCCTTACCCACTACCCGCTCCGCAGTAGTTCTGGCGTTGCAGCACACAGAGGGGATGCTTGATTCCCTCTGTGGGGCCCGATGATGAAGCATGTCATCACTAGGTGGTGAGTGAGGGCTTTCTTTAAAAAAAAACGCCTTAAGTGAAGTCGTTCCTTGCTCCATATTGATGGTCTCCTATCCTTCCTTGGAATACTCTTGTTTTGTTTATGAGATTGACACTGGGGTGCGAGAGTATCCCACTACCCTGTCTCTCTTTTTGTTGTGATACACAAATATCACCACCAGAAAGGCAAAGAGTAATAATAAGGCAACAATACCTGAAAAGGGGCAGGAGAAAGAGATATGGCCCTGCCCAGCCTTGCCCAGGCGCAGACGGGCCCGCTCTTGGACCGGTCTTTGTCCAGGCATGACCCGTGAGTGTTCCACACCACGGTGGCTTTAGAGCGCTTTTTTGCACATTTTCCATGTTGTGCCCCCCTCCTAAGCAAGAAGAATCCTGGGGTGAAGTACCACCCTAGGAACAGCCACAGTAAGGAGTGTGGTGAAGTGTGGCAAACTCAGCACTCAGCTAACACATCCCTCAGGTAATCCCTATCATTACTCTTCATTCTAGTCTATAGACAATTTCAGAAACACATTCACACTGTCACCATGGAGCACACATTTCTCGCACCCAATTCTTTGAGTTTGCCATTCCTTCAAGAATTGATTTTACCGCCTTCAGATCAAGATTCTTAGCTAGAAATTTCTCTTGTACCCTATGACTTGTAGTATACATCACCAGTGAATCCCTTATTAACAAATCAGTAAGATTTACAAAATCACATGTGGATGCCAGTGTTTTAAGACATGACACATAATATCCTACACTTTCCCTCGATCCTTGAATTCTTGCAAAACAATTGTGGTATTCGAGAACGTTTGCGTGAATATCAAAATGCCTTTAGCATTACCTATAAGAAGTTCATCAAGGCATTATAAATGTTCCTCTACTTTACAGCAGGTTTGTGGAGAAGAAAACCTTGTTTTCTGGCTGAGGATAGTTTCTCACCCACAACAGCAATAATGGATCTCCCTTTTCTTTAAGGAAGGCAGGTGGCTGTGATATGCGTGTTACAACCATTCTTCTAATTTCAGAAAATAATTGAGGATATTAAGAAGTCGCTGACAGTGCTGAGGAGTAATGCAGCTAGTGAGACATTTAAAAGTTATACGCCAAATGACAAATAGAATAATTACTGGAATTACATTTGAACAAACATAACATTGTTGGGTTGAGTAATGTGCTATTTGGTACGCGATAGACACAAGACATTGTATTGCATGTCTCACGTTGTGGTAGAGTGGTTTTTTTCAACTAAGTCTTAAAGTAAAATTTTTAGTTTATCTCTGTAGGTGAGAGGAACATATCTCACTCTATGCCGAACTGGCACTGCATTATTGTTCAATTTAATGACATGTTTAAAGCCTTGGTATTCAACAAGTTTCCCACTGAAAACATCAGGAAATGTTAACTTTAATTGATATAACATACTGTTATGGTCGCTTTCATCAGCATTAACAGAATCAATAGCATAAATAGGTGAATCAGCTCTAGGATCAAGTCTAGCTGTTCTTGGTTGGGCCATCCCAAAAGAGATTGTCCTGATTTAGCTACGTAGATTTTTCCTAAGATTGAACTGCTTGCAAACATTATGTTGCCCTAAAAGAAACCAACTAAGTCAATGTTGTGCCCTGTGTAACCACCAGGTGTATTATCAGGTTTGGATAATTCCTGTTCAGGCCAATTACTTTTGACTACATCAAGACCAATTATAGTATAGCATGCACATGAGTCAAACAAAACCTTCACTTTGATATTATCAATCGTTATGTCACAGGATGGAAACTTACTTACACCTTCACTGCTGCAAATATTAATAACAGTGTTGATATAATTTTTGGATGACCATTCATAATCCTCACAATCTTGAACAACATTTACTTTCTTATTAACAGTTTTGTAAAATTTACTAAAATTACCTTTCCTGTTGCACTTAGAACATATTTTATGAACAACTGGACACATTCTGAAATTTGCCAAATGACTTTGACTTCCACATCTAAAACAGGTCCATTGATTGTTCTTCTTATCTTTTTTTGTATTTCTATATTTCCAGTAATTTTTATTAGGATTTTCATTCTTTTGTGTGGATTTTTTTTTTGTTTATCTCCTTCTTTTGGAACACTAAGTACGTCTCCTTTGTTATTTTCTCTTATTTATTTTACAAATTTCTCTGAGTGTTCAATAGATCTTGCAATTTATATACCCACATTTAGGAACATGTCTGCTGTGGTCCATAGTCTCTCTTGTACTTTTTTGTTATTAGTTCTCATCAATATTTGATCTTTAAGTACTTGTTCATATGTAATATGTTCAAAATCACAAGTAACAGCAAGTGATCTGAGAGCTGACACAAAATCCTCAATGGATTCATCTGCATGTTGTTTACGGGAGTAAAACACAAACCTTTCCAGGACAATATTCTTTTTTTTCCAAACCTTATTTTCATTTGTTCAGTAGCATAGTCATATACAATTTTATCACCAGGGTTAATTAACGCAGTTAAAGTGTTGAATTTCTTTAGAACAATTCCACCAAGTCAGTGTTTCAGTAATGAAAGTTCCTCTCAGGTTCGCATTCTCCTCCTTCTAAAACTTCAACATAAGCCAAAAAAACTGGCTCCCAAACTTCCCAATCCATAGGAGGTTCACCATTATTTGCTAAGAAAGATGGTGGTGTAGCAATTCCACTCATTTTTAAAAAAAATGTAATAATTGTGTAACTGAAATAATTTCTTCTCAATAAAACTTTAAAAACACACGATGTGCATGTTACCAAACTTTAGTTGTAATAAGTTGTACTCTTTTCACTTTTCCTTTGCTTGTTTAAACTTGAATCAATAAATTGTCATACAATATAATGTAGCAGTGTGAATAATTATGAATTGACCTTTCCGTGAAGCGTCTTTCTGCTTTTCCTCGACTCTTAAAGATGAAGATACAGCGAGATGAATCCAATCTAAAATGGCGAATTATGGCGTGACCTTTGCGCGATGATGCGTTAGGAAAACTATTACATCATACGTTTATTTTCCCCACTTCAAGTGCGCTGTCGTCAGTCTTACTCCGCCGCCAAGAATTAATTCACGTAGAATGCCGGGCATGGAATACTGCCGCTGTTCAAAGAATTACAACAGCGTGCAGTTACACCAACTTTCACCGGACATTGGTAAGACTTCCAAAACAATATTCAATAGATATTGTAAGTCAATCAATGAACAGCAGAAAACTGTTACCATTCACAAAGAGGTAGTCAGTACATTTCGTTCTGCAAATTCAATTTTTTTTTTAAAGAAAAAAAATAAGGCTTGCATACCTCAAACTATAATGCAATTCAACAGTACCCCAAAAGCTGTGTTATTCCTCCTCGGATGCTTAGAAGAAAATGTCCTACTATTCAAATTTCTCTCCAAGACGAAGGCTTCCTCCGCTTCCTTTTTTGTTTTTTAAATAAATTTATATTCCAGATCCTTGAATTAGTTTTATGATGAAGTCTTTAGTTTTAGTAATCCGTTCCCTGTTGTCATCAGTGTGAGAAAAGACACGGAGGCAAGTAGATAGTTCAGGGGGGTTTAATTGGCATTCACGTCTTGTCAGATCCACAGTTCCAGTCATAATAATACATTCTCCTTCCTGTAGCCTCCAACCACCGTTTTCTCTTCCAAAGATGCTAGCATCCGAACACTGTGCACAGAACACTCTACGACAACACGAGACATGCAATGCAGATGAATCCATTGAGGATTTTGTGTCAGCTCTCAAATCACTTGCTGTCACTTGTGATTTTGAACATATTACATATGAACAAGTACTTAGAGATCAAATATTGATGAGTTACTTAAAAGTTCAAGATGAGTTAGCAGTTGAGAATGGATTACTTATGAGGAGAGATAAATTCATTCCTCCTCATTCATTGAGGAATATCATCATTGGAATTTCACATGGAGACGTATAAGGGAATCTTTTTGGTGGGCAGGAATTGATGTAAGTGTGGAACATTTTGTATGAATTTGTACAAAGTGTGCCATCAGTGATAAATCTGCTGTAGCCTTACGTTCTGAACCCTGTCCAGTGGAATATCCATCTAGTCCATGGCGAAAACTTGGTCTTGACATTATTGGACCTTTTGGTGTTCTATCGGAACAGGAGAAATTTGGAATTGTTTTAATCGACTATTTTTCAAAATGGCCGGAAGTTAAAATGGTAAAAGATGTCACGTCCAAGAATGTAATAGAGTTTTTAGATTATGTATTTTGCAAAGAAGGGATTCCAGAAGAGACATTTTGAAATTGGAAGGTGCTACTAAAATACCCTGGGTGAGGTATGTTTTTAACTTTTTGAAAGATATTGGGAGAGAGGAATATTTCTCGAACCCCTTGGATATTTCAGAAATCTCACGAAAAGATTTGAAAAAGGAGTGTTTAGCCCTCTCAGAATCTCACCGGGTTGCTGTGGAGGTCTTAAAACCTTCTGTCCAGCAGCACCAATTGGTTTTAGCAACTTTTAAGATTCAGCCCTATTTAATCTATGTAATTAACAACTATGAGCGTTTCTTACTTTCACGCTTTAGATTTAATATCTTCCACAGATTGGTCAGTTTTGCTACGATTAATAACTGGACGTACGATCTACCATGTTGTCCCTGTGATAATGTCCCCCCCCCCCCAGAGTACCATTCATGTATTTTTATTTTGTAAACTGTATCATGAAATGAGGAAAAATGTCCTATTGCCATTCTTAAGAGTATTAGGACTTCGTCATTGCCGTGCGGCGATGATTAGTATGCAAGCGTTAGATACTCATGTATCTGTAGCAACAACAGCTTTGTACCTAAGGAATGTGATGCTCACCAGGAAACGTATGACTATATAACTGCACTTTAAACATGTATTTATAATTGTAATTGCACTCCAAAAATGTAACTGTCTTGCTTATGAACCCAATGAATTATTGTATTTTTATATTCTCTTTTTAAATTGTAAATCTGTAATTTTTTTATTTGTACTTTTATGATTGCACACAACAATCGAATAAAGATATTTTGAATTGAATTGAGGTAGTTACCGATAATGGACCACATTGAATGTTTTTTTAAGAAATGTGGGATTGTGCTGCATAAATAAATTGCTGGTTTCCACCCAGAGGCAAATGGTCAAGTTGAGCGATTTAACCGGGTGGTAAAGGAAGCTATTTAACTTTCTGTAAGGGGTGGTTTGAATTGGCGTAATGCATTACAGTCCATATTGCTGTCATATGGAACTTCACCTAATTCTGTTACTCTAATTAGTCCGTTTGAGCTTTTAAGAGGTCGCAAACCAAGTACTAAACTCACTCCATCGTGGTTGAAAAAGAATCTTAATGATAGCAGCCATTTTTCTAATGTTGATTATAATTTAGTTCTTTGTAGAGTAAATGCATACAAAGAAGAAATGAAAAAAAAATGGAAAATAAACAAGGATCTATAAGTAAACAAGAAATTTCACTTGGAGATTTAGTTCGCATAAAAAAAGAGGGAGTTTTAAAAGGATCTCCGGTTTGGTCACAACCTAAAAGAGTTGTGGAAGTTTTCAGACCTGCTGTCAGGGTAGAAGGAGATAAGTGTATGGAATTTGAATAGGGTCTCTATATTTAAAGGAAAGAGATTTTCTGAGAGTAACCATGACAGCAATGTATTTTTGGATATCAAATCACAAAATGATGACTGTAATGCACCTAATGTTTCTGGTGATTTGTCTACAAGAGGTGTTAGAGCTCATCGCTTACCTGTAAGGTACAAAGACTATGTTATGAATTAATATTTGAAGAGAAAATATGTCAGAAATTAGTTAATTATTTAAATTTGTTATCTATTCAAACTATATATGTATGGTTGTTGTATTTTTTTGTTTTGTTTAATTTATAAAGGGGGAAGGTGTGTTGGTTTGAGTAATGTGCTATTTGGTATGCGATAGACACAAGACATTCTATTGCACGTCTCGCATTGTGGTAGAGTGTTCTGTGCACAGTGTTCGAATGCTAGCATCTTTCGAAGAGAGATGGGGGTTGCAGGCTACAGGAAGGAGAATGTATTATTATGACTGGAACTGTGGATCTGACAAGACGTGAATGCTGATTAAACCCCTAGGAACTATCTACTTGCCTCCGTGTCTTTTCTCACAAACACCATGAATGGAAGTAGCATGAAAGGTGTATCAGAACAGTTGTGGTTAATCCATGAAGCATTTCAGTGTTTTTCATGACAAGGATTAAATAATTACTGGAAAAGTAATCTCTACTGCCTTAATTTTGATTGCTCATCCTCACTGCAACCACAATCTCTCACAAAACAAAATACAGTACCTTATAAAAGGTGGTAATTTTAAGTACCATGAAAGTATCTTACACTTCCTTGGTATAGTAGATTTCTGCCAAGAATATGTAAAAAAAACATTTTCTTCAGGAACAGGCCAAAATTGTGTGAAATGTGGGGCAAGTTGCACAGCCTCAATCCAACATGGCCACCAGAAAGCATTAGCATGTCCACAATGCTGAAGAAAGAGGTGATCAAAGCAAAGATAGCACAAGCAGCAAGCAGTCCTCTCAGTTCCTGGCCCGCACCAGTGTTCCACTCTGTAAGTGTACCGAGGCCACTTTAAGAAGAGGCCTTCCAGTGATTTCTACCTACAGGCAAAATTAGTAAGCTCACTTTATCAGAACATCCAGTTGTTAACGTTCCAGCTGGTGACATCACACCCTCGTGCAGGGAATAGATAGCACGAGGCAGAAGAATGTGAAGGGGAGGGGGGGAAGGAGAATAGGGAAAGAAGGAACACAACACATCTCCTCCCTTTCAGACCCTAAGGAGGAAACCCAAACTTTAGAAGTACAATATAATGCCCAGGTCCCCTAGTCGCAAACGAAGTCTTTGTATTTGCTTGGTTTAACCACACTACGACCAAACCTGCTAGTGCTGGCCTCTTCTTCCATAGTGTCTCTTACTGCCATACGTTCAGGTTCAGACGAAGGGCTACCCCCTAAACTTGAAGAGCTACCTGTCTCTCTGGCGATGAGATCTCCCTTCTGTTTCGTGAGTTCACAAGCACCCTGATCTTCCACGGATGTGGCAAGGCTACCAGCCTCCTGTGATACTTCTGAGGCATCGCTGCTGAGATCTCTGTATTCACCAATAGACTCAATAAGTTCACGGTCCTGACCATCACTAGTTTCAATATTGCCAACATACGCATCTGTTCTATTTCGTCCTTCTCTGATTCATATGCTTCTTGGCGCAACCATCCATACTTGTCCCGTGCTGCCTCATCTTCCCCTTCGTCCATGGAATTTGCTTCAATGGTGTCTTGTTCGATGGCTTCCGATTTTGAACAAACTGAGATAGCAGAGGCATGCCACACCTTTCCATCGCTGAGGAGTGCTGAGTTACAAAATACTTTTTCCACAATTAACTGTGCTGTAAATCTATTCTGTCCCTTGACAATGTGTCCACTCCTTTTTATCCTGACTCTATCTCCTTCTTTGATGTTGATTTCTTTGCAGTTGTGTTTACTGTCAAATTTCTCTTTGCACATGGCTTGTGCCTCTTGGATTCTTTTTCTGATCGTTTCCACCGACCATTCACTTTTTCTAGCTGTTTTGAGCCATCCAATATTGTCCTTGGCAATTGGTGTCCTGCCTCTCATGATCTCGAAAAAGCTTACAAAAGTTTTCTCTCCTGGTGTTATTCTATACCCCCAAATCATTTTGTTTACTTCCTTTCTCCAACACTTACCATTGTTGTTAGCTAATTGAATGGTCCCTTTTATTACTCTATTAAACCTTTCCAGAGCCCCATTTCCAGCCGGGTGGTAAACCAAAGTAGTTTTGTGGGTAATACAATTTCTGTTAATGAATTTCTTAAAAATGTCCGACGTGAATTGACTGCCATTATCACTTACAACTGGTTTAGGTATACCTTCTCTAGTGAATACACCATCCATGAAAGTAATAAGGTCAGTCGCATCCACTTTCTTGCGAACCAATATTTCTGGTCACTTTGAGAAGTGATCTATTAAGACCAGTATGTACACTTGCTCTTCCTGCCATTTTATGGGTCCCATTATATCAATTCCTACTCTCTCCCATGGCATGTTGGGGCATTTCAACGGTTGCAGTGGGGGTCTGAGAGTTGTTTGAGTCTTACCTGAATTCTCCCATTGTATGCAGTTCCTTACTGCTCTTTCTACTTCAATATCACAACCTGGCCACCAATACCAATTTTGTATTTTCTGTTTAGTTTTGTTACTGTTTAAGTGTCCCTCATGGCAAATGTTGACTATCCTTTGTCTCAAGGTAACTAGTGGTATCACCTTTCCCTGTCTTAAGTTGAGGTTGTCCTCCACAGACAATTCACTCTTTAGTTCCCAGAACGGTCTTAACTCATTTTTCAGACATTTCTTCCTAGGCCATACTTCTACTATGAGTCTTCTAACTTCTTGTAACATTTCATCTTTAAGATACTCTTTTTTCCAAATCTTCTTTCTGTATGCTAAGGAATTCCTCGCTGATACTTGCTACGCAGAGTTTTTCTTCCTTTTCCACTTTCTCTCCTTGTTGTAATGGTAGTTTGCTAAGAAAATCTGCAACCACATTTATTACACCTGGCAAGTATTGTACCTCATAGTTGTAATCTAAAAGTCTTACAGGTAAGCGTGCCAACCTAGGTGATGCGTTGTACAATCCTTTCACTGTAAGTACTTTGGTCAGAGGTTTGTGATCACACCGCAAAATGATCCGTTTGCCCCAAATGTACTGGCGAAAATGCTCTAGTCCCCACACGCATGCTAAGGCTTCCCTCTCAATAACTGAGTATCTTTCCTCAGTACCAGTTAAAGAGCGAGATGCAAACGCGATGGTGACTTCTTTACCATCACTTTCAATTTGTGTGAGGACTGCTCCAATGGCCTTTCCGCTTGCATCAGTAGTGACTACACATTCCAGGTTGGTATCAATCCCTTGCAGTGGTGGAGCATCGCAAATTTCTTTTTTGAGTCTCTTAAAACTTTCTTCACAATCTTGTGGCCATTCAAATTTGCATTTATTTTTCAATAGTAACCTTATGTTGTACGTTTTGGTTGAAAAGTTCCTAAAAAATTTTGAGTAGTGCTCCACGAGTCCTAGAAATGCTCTAAGTTCCTCCTTGTTTTGTGGAACTGGAGCATCCTTAATTGCTTTGATCAGTTCTTTTTTTGGTTGTATGTCTTCATGTGTTAGTTCATGTCCGAGGTAGGTGACAGTCTTATTACTGAACCTGCATTTCTTGTACTCAGCTGTCATTCCACATTTTCCAAACATTTTAAGCACCTGCATTAGTTTGTCGTCATGGTCCATCTGATCTTTTCCCATCACAAGAATGTCATCCTGAAAGATGAGTATCTTTTTGACCCCTTTAAAAATTTGGAATAACGCCGCTGCTGACGCTAGACCAAAAGGTACTCTCTTGAATCTGAAACACCCAAATGGTTAAATAAAGGTGGTGAGGTGTTTGCTTTCAGGATGCAAGGGTACCTGGTGGTAAGCTGCAGCTAGGTCAATGGTCAAGAATACTATCATGTATTTTGTGAGGGATAGCATCTCATTGATTTTGGGAAGTGGGTATTGGTCTATTATGATATTTTTATTAAGGTCGCGCAAGTCCATGCATAACCTCAATTTTCCATTAGGTTTTCTTGAGACCACAATTGGTGCGACCCATTCAGACGATTCCTTTGGTTCTATTATGTCTGCATCAAGTAGTTTGTCAATCTCTGTTTGTACCTCCTCTCTGAGTGTTAACGGAATGTGTCTTACTTTGTGTAAGCAGGGAACAGCGTCATCTTTAAGTTTGATTTTATGTTGAAAGCCTTTCAACTTTCCTATTTTGCCATTAAATACCTTTGGGAACTTCTCACTCCAGTTGCTATATTGCATCCCTTCCTGTTGCATAACTAGTACAGGTTCTGAGCTGTTGGGGTTAAGAGTAATGCCTAGCTTACCTTGGTCCTTCCATCCAAGCACAGGAGGGCCCGTGGCAGCGACATACAATTTACTACAAGTTTCTCTTTCTTTAAATGTACAAGTTAGTTCCCTGAAACCCACAAGTTCAATAGGTTCGCCTGTGAATGTTTTCAGTGTGATATCTGGTTTTTCCATTCGCTTCCCCAACTTTTGTTGGAATTTATCTCTCCACAGCTCACGGTTGATTATGGTGCATGGAGAACCAGAGTCTGCCACTATCTCAATATTCACCCCTCCTATTTCCACTATGCACATCGGTTTCTTTTTTTTGTCTTTCTCGTTTCCCTCACAACTTGTATCATCGGTAACATTCAGCACACACAAGTTGTAGTCTGAATCATCAGATGATTTTTGCTCTTCCTCTTCCTCATCCTCTACATATTTTACCTTTGCTCTAACTTTCCTTTTGCAAGCTTTTTGAAAGTGCCCTATAAGTTCACACTGTGTGCATTTTTTATTTCTTGCCAGGCATTTCCAGTCGTTTGCCAAATGTTTATTGCTATCACAGCGGTAACACTTTAATAGTTCATATGTTTTCACTTTTCCTTTGAACCACTGCTCTTCCTTCTCTTTTTTCTTGTAAGCCATACCCTTATTCTTGGTTCCACTTATTTTCGCTTCTACACTTTCTCCCTCAGTTTTACTTTTATTCTTACTGATTACCTCCTTTGCACATCGGCCTGTCAGTTCCGCCTTTTTAAAAATATCAATAACTTGTTGAAGGGGTTTCTCTCCCTTTGCCCAAAGGGAGTCCTATATGTTTTGATTGGCAGCACACATTACTATCTGGTCCCTAATGAAATCATCATGCATGTTTTCAAATTTGCATGCTAGCACAAGGTTCTTTAAAGCTGACACATAATCTTCTATGCTTTCCTCCTAACCTTGTTTCCTTCTATTTTTTTCTTTTAAATATTTTTATTAGCACTGCAACATGACATCGGCATTTACAATAATTGTTTCGCAGTATACATATCACATTGCAATCCGCACGTAAATAGGTCTGTACAATATATATGTCATTGCAGTTTTTATTTTACATAACTCCCTTATAACTCAAGATCCCCCCTCCCTCAACTTCCCTAGCACTTTTCAAATTGACCATGTGTGATACGTTGTACCTTGTTCGCGTTACTCAGTTCGGTGACACTCATTATACTTCCTACCACCTTTACTCCCAGTCCAGTATTAACTGTCTCTATATTATCGGCTTCTGCACCCTTCCATGTGCGTCCAATACAGGTTTGTGCGGGTGGAATGGTGATGGGGAAAGCCACTGGGGGGGGAGAGGGAGAGAAGGGACAGGGTGGTGGGGGGGAGGGGAAAGAGAGGGGGGAGGGGAGGAGGGGAAAGAGAGGGGAGGGGGAGGGGAGAGGAGGGGGGAGAAAGTGGGGGGAGGGGGGGAAAGAAGGGGGAGTGAGGTACACCCAGAATTATCCTTTGACACAGTAAGGCCCTAGTCTCAACAATAGTCATCTAACCCAATTCAGGTTCAGCACCTATTTCAAAGCCTAACAGTATGGCATTCCATTCCATGGAGATATGGGTTTCGCGGAGACCCCTGCGTTCCTCCCTCTGCAATTCTGCTCCCTCCGCCTTTCCCCTTCGTAATACCTCCCTATGCCAATCTTCAGGGTGCGGTGGTCTAGTTGATTTCCATTTCATCGTAAGGGTCCTTTTAGCCAAGAGAAAGGCCATATCTAAAAAGCACGTAGTGGCGCTTTTCTTTTTTTCAGTGGGGCCCAGTCCTAGTACGCTATATGCCATAGAGGAGTAGGGCCAGGCAGGTGCGATCGTTGTCAAAATCTTGTGTACCGTTCCCCAGTAATAACCTAGTTTGGGGCAGTCCCATAGCATGTGTAGGTGGCCAGCGTCTTCGGCCCTGCATCGGGGGCAAGTGTCTGCCGTTTCGGGGAACATGGCATGTAGCCGGTGGGGGGTTAGATATGCTCTATGTACAATCATTGATTGGATAAATTTAAATTTGGGATTCCGTGACACCTTTTTAGGAAACTTCAGGACCTTCTACCATTCCTTGTCTCTAAGTGCCCGGCCTATGTCTCTCTCCCCGCGTTCGCGGGTGGGTTGTAGTGATATTGCCCTGCCAGTTCTAATGCCACTCGTTAGCCATTTTGTTAAGTGACTGCTTGACCCCATTAAATATTGCATTGTAAGTAGGGAGTTCATGGGCGGCTCTGTGCCGGCTGGCGCCCAAGTCGTAGTGATATAGTGAGTGACCCGTGCATGTAATAAGAATAACGTTCCGGGGGTCTGATGAGTACGTGCGAAGTCCGCATGCGTCATGAGGGTTCCATCTACGAAGAAGTCCCCTAGTTGCAGAATGCCTGCATCATGTCATTTTCTGAGTTCGCGTTCTGACAGTGTACCCGTCCCAAGGGGGAGTCCCAGTAAAGGTATAGTGGGTGCATAAGTGGTCGCCGCATTCGTGTATTTGACAGCTTTCTTCCAGCATCTGATTGCAAGTCTAAGTAAGTGTGGCGCCGAGCTGGGAACTTTAACCTTTGGCAATAATAGTCTGTGTATAATACCGCTATCCCTATTGGTCTCAGACATATCCAGCCCGTGGAGGTTACGGCCCGCCAGCCAGTAGGCCAGCCACTGAAGTTGGCATGCGTACCCATACGCAGTCATATCCGGGACCCCCATACCGCCCTGGGCGGTCGGCAGCTGTAGCTTGGCGAGGCTGATACGTCGACTTCCCGACCCACATATTAGTTCCGTTAATAATGTGTTCAATGCTTTGAAAATGCGCTTTGGGACTAGGAGCGGCAGGTTCGTAAAGAAATATACCATTCGGGGCAGCACCACCATCTTTGAGATTGCCACCCTCCCTGCTATAGACAGTGGCAACGTATTCCAGAACTGCACTTGCGTCCTAAGGGTATTGAGCGCCTTTCCCAGATTACCGTCCAGGAGGTCCTGGGCATCCCGATATATTTGTATCCCCAAATATTTAAATGTTATGGGTGACATCTGGAACCCATACGGGGGGAACTGTAGTTGAGTGTCCCTCAAAGTGGTACTGAAACAGTATCCGTACGATTTAGTTTCATTGATTGTAAGGCCCGATATTGCTCGGAAATCATTAAATATCTCCGGCAGAGGGTCAAGACAGCCCGACATATCCTTTAAATATAGTATTATGTCGTCTGCGTAGGCCGATACTATGTGCGACACTGAATTTCTTGTTATCCCTCTCAGTACGACGAGAGTCCGGAGCTTATGTAGTAGAGGTTCTAAAGCTAATATGAACAGCAGGGGCGATAGTGGACAGCCTTGGCGTGTGCCTTTAGCTATCTTGAATTGTCCGGAGACACATTTGTTAGTGCGAAAACGTTGGATGTAGATATAATAAGTTTACCCATGCTATATATGCGGGCGGTATTCCAAATTTATTCAAGGCTGCGAACATATAATCCCATCTCAGGGAATCAAAAGCCTGCTTTAGATCTAGAGATATACATCCCTCCGCACTGTTCTTCGCTTCCTCATGCAGCATTATCTGACTTAATCTCCTCAGATTCAGCGCCGTACTCCGTCCTGAGTGTATAAGCATTGGTGTATATTGGGCTACTCGTGCCGCTAGTATCTTGCTAAGGATTTTGTAGTCCGTGTTCAGTAGTGACAACGGTCTGTAATTCGCCATTTGTAGTCCGTCCCTACCAGGTTTTAAAAGGGAAATTATCAGTGCATGTAGTGTTGTGGCTGGTAAAGTACTGGACTCCATCGATTCCCGATATAGGATGTGTAATTGCGGGGCAAGTATGTCAATATATGCCACATAGAACTCGGCTGGTAAGCCATCAGTCCCAGGGGTTTTGTTCCATGGCAGTACTCTAATTGCCTGCCTAATTTCAGTGGTCGTGATGGGTCGCGCCAGGTCATTTCGTTGCACTGTCGTTAGCTGTGGGATAGGTAGGTCAGCCATAAAGGACTCAAAGTCCGTGTCCGACAGCGGCGTGTGTGGTCCATATAGTGCAGTGTAATAGTCTTGGAATGTGGTGTTTATGTCTAGTTGTGTCCGAACCGTCGTCCCATGCCGATCATTCACCTCTACTATAGGGGTGCCCATAGGTGCGTTGCGCACTAAACATGCTAGCAAAGGTCCCAACCTATCAGCCTGAGTGTGTTGCCTGCTCGTATATTCTCTATAGTCGATTACCCTCAGTTCCTCTAGCAATTCTGTGTGTTGGATATGGGCCTCTTGAAGTTGTGTGAGGTGGTCATTCGTACCCGCTGCCTCACTTTCCAGCATCGCTAGTCTGCCCTCCACCTCCTTAAGCCCTTCCACCACTGATTGTTTGATGCCCACCTTTGTACCCATCGCCACTCCGCGTATGGTCACCTTAAAAGCATCCCACTCTATTTGCCTGGAGCTAGCCGTGTTCGCGTTTTCAGTAAAAAACGTTGTGATGGCGTCCGACAGGGTGGACCTGAAAACTGAATTCTCTAACCACCCCGGCGGCAGGCGCCATGTCGGTATCGGAGTCTGAATCCTTCCGCATTGCATTGTTAGTTCTACCGGGTTATGGTCAGATAGCGTCTTCCCCATGTGAGTGGCAGATTCAATTGACCCCAACAGAGTATTAGAGCAGAAGATGCGATCTATTCTGGTGTGTAACTTGTGGGGTGGGGAGTAAAACGTGTATTCTCTGTGGTGTGTATGCTTGATCCTCCAAGCATCCGACATGTCCCAGCTATCCGCCTAGTGTGCCAGTGCCTCCGCCTGTTTTCTGATATCCGTTGCGTGTAGGGGGGGATGGGACCTGTCAAGAGAGAGATCCAGAACTGCGTTGTAGTCCCCTCCTATTATCCAGTCGTGTTCCGACCAGTCTGATAGCACTCCGCTAAGAGTAGCAAGGAACTTTAACTGTTCTGTGTTAGGTGCATATATACAGCCTATTACTATAAAGGTTCCATCCAAAATTCCTCGTACAAACACATATCTCCCCTCTTTTTCTATCCGCTGTTCTATCATTTTGAAGGGGACAGAATTTTTGAGCCAGATAGCTGCCCCCCGGGAAAACGCCGAATAGGTGGTGGCGGACAATTGGCCTTTCCACTTCTTATGTAGTTTCGCGCCCTCTGTCCCATTTAGATGGGTCTCCTGCAAGTATGCTATAGACACCTGCCTTCTGTTCAATTGCGCTAAAATTCTGTGCCGCTTGTGCACTGATCCCATACCCCGCACATTCCAAGTGCAGATCTTGTATGTGTTAGGAGTTGTCATGGCAGTGTACCTTGTTTCCTTCTGTACAATTTATATCTGTGTACAGCAACACATACAGTAGGTTTATAATACCCATCTAAATGGCTTCATTAAAAAAAAAAAATCTTCCGGCTCCTTCTCTCACTTTTTTCTTGAATGCTTCTGGAGGTTGCAAATTGTACATTTTCCCTGAAGCCGTTCTGAGAAAAACACTGTCCAACCAATTTGAAGTTATTATCACAGGTGTCTCAGTATGTTATCAATACTGTAGTCATAAAGTTCCTTTAGTTATTATATTTCTTTTATTTTCCAAGTAATAGTGAATTATTGTCCATTCAATTTATGAATCACTCCTCATGTGTAATAATTTGTTATAAACAGTGGTAAAATGTTAAGTTCCTAAAAGTATTTTCATTCCCAAAAATTATGCTTTGATTTTGTTAATCACACACCTCACATAATCACCTCAGGTTCAGGAAACAACTAAAGACCCTACTCTTCCCCTGAGTCCTCCATCCTGACTCCCCACCCCACAGGACAATGGTCACTAGCGCTGGGATGCCCTAGGGTAGCTATGCGCTCTACAAAACCCAAAATCAAATCAATCAAATCAAATCAAATCAAATCAACCTGTGTGTGTTTAATAACGCTAACATTTCTTCTGCTTTTCTTTATTCATAACTTGTTCCTGCTGCCAAGTTTCCACTGCTCGAAATAATTTCTGCTCCTCTCCGATATGCTTGTCGTTACTTTCTAGAGTTTGTTTACCTTTCTCAAAATGGCGGCACGCAAGCTTCCTGTGCGTGATCAAATAAACTAGAAAGTCAACATTTAACCACCCAAAATGGCGTTGCAGCTTCTGAAGTCATATACGCACCGTTGTGAATGCGCCACACTCCTGAGGAGATTTCTTACTGATGTTAACGCGATCCCTAGCCAGGTCTCTTCTCCATAAAAAAAAATCCACTACCTCATGTAAAATTAAACTCGCCGCAGACTGCCCAGCATCTGCCCAGCCTCAGATCCTGCGGAATTCTTCAACTTCCTCACAAAGCGTCTCTGCACTTGCACGACCTTCCTCTGCTGAACGCTCACACTCGTCGTGATGTGCTCGTCTGGAGATTTCTCCGTGAGGCCAGTGAGTCACATAAAAAACGGATTAGCTCACACTTAACCTATCCAGTCTTTGGTTAACTTAATTTCCTGATTACGCTTCTTCATTACAGGTTTCAGGTTTCATACGTCTTTATTTCGATTATTACATCATAAAAGACAATTTGTACAATAAGATTGATGGGATACATAAAATGAATAAAACATCATATTTACTTAAAACATTTCATCGTTAAAAAAGAATTAAACAGTGTATTAAAGACCCAATGTATGAAAACGCTGCTAAAAATTTATCAATCAACTGGCTGCAGGTGTCTGCAGGTGTCTGGCTCGGATGATCCATGCCCACCCCAGATACTTAGCCACACCTATTACCACCATCTCTGATGTATTGGTACGTAGCGCCCACAAAGCTTCAGAGCTCCCTTTAATTTTCATTTTGCAACAAATAGGCCTAATCCATTTGGTTCTAGGGGCATGATCAGCTGGACATGCAAAAATGAAGTGACCCACACTCTCCCTTTGATCAACGCACCGGGAGCGGAGCTCATTAGAATGACCGGACCAGTTTTTAGTAAAAGATCTTACTGGCAGGGACCCAACTTGAAACTGATGGTATAGTTTTTTATCTAGAGTTTTTGTAATAATGTCCCAATAATTCTCCAGAAGAGGGTCTAATTTATGGGCCAGAAATCTGCCTGACAAGCTGGTAGCATCAGATTGCGCAATGGATGGAAGTTTAGCAGATGCCCAGTAAAGTGCTTTGAAGGCTTGCTTCGACGGAAATATAGGGGACCCCGGAGAGACCCACAGGTCGTTAAGACCCATGTCCTCCAAAATTGATTTCACCTCACGTAGCCAAGGAATGTTACTAGAACCCAGTGCTGATCTCACATCCATCAATTCGCTGGCAAAGAGACTTAAATCCGGTGACGTCCAGATCCGTCTCCACAGCGCCACTAGCCGATAACGCGCCATCTCGTTAATCGGTTTGCAGCCCATGTCCAGCAAGAGTGGTTTGATTGGTGTAGATTGCGGGAGACCTACCAAATTCCGCATGAATTTGTTTTGTACTTTTATCAATGGCGAAAGGTCCTTGTAACCCCATAGGTCAGCCCCGTACAAAATGGCAGAACTAATCTTGGCTTCATAAATCCTAAGTGCTGGTTTAACCCGTTTAGTTAATGACATTTTTTGTTCCTGAATTAAACAGCCCGAGAGGCGTGCAAATTTTAAGCAGAGCAAGTCGATCTGGGGTTTCCAGCGGAGGCGATAATCTATAGTCACTCCAAGGTATGTCATAGCCTCCACTTGTTCAAGACTGGCACCATTCAACGTAACAGAACTTTTAATGGGACGATTTTTGGTTAGGACCATGAATTTGGTCTTGCTCACGTTTATTTGCAGATCGTTTAACTTGCAAAACTCCTCGAACCTATTTAATGCGGTTTGCAACCCTCTGCGTGTCTTTGAGAGGAGTAAAGTATCATCTGCAAAGATGAGCATTGGGAATTTGGTCCCACCTAAACATGGTGCATCCGTAGGGGTGTCGGCAAAAAACTTCACCACCTGATCAATAAACAATAGGAAAAGGGTGGGTGCCAGAACGCACCCTTGACGGACACCTCGTGTTACAGGAAAGCTGTCCGTCATCTGCCCCTGGCCTCCCCACCTTACCCTGGCAAAATTGCCCTCGTGTAATCTGACCACAAGATCTAGTAGGTCTAGCGGTAATCCCAGGTTTCTCAAGACTACCCACAATTTAGCCCTTGGCACAAGATCAAAGACCGACCTCAGATCTATAAAGGCGGCGTAGATGTGTCCACCGCCCATCAGCACCACCTTCCAGTATATCAGAGTAAATCTGAGTACCTGGTCGATGGTGCTGATGCCTGATCTGAAGCCCGCCTGTAATGGGGAGAGAATGTTTTCCATCTCCATCCACCCCTGAACTCTCGCAAGGACCATCCTGGCAAAGATTTTTTGTAGTGAGTCAATTAAACTGATGGGGCGGTAATTTCCCGGTGCCGAACAGTCCCCTTTTTTAAAAATTGGGAGAATTTCCGCCCCTTTCCAGGACTCTGGGATCCTTGCCCCTTTAGCGTTTGCATTAGCAATTAGGGTTATATAGGGAACCCAAAGTTGGAGATTTGTTTTAAAAAGGTCCGCCGGAATAGGATCCATCCCTGGCGCTTTCCCCGATTGAACCAAGCTGAGAGCAGACTCAGTATCAAGAGTTGTAAAGATCAACGAGTGACTATGATTAAGGTGAATTGGTGTCTGCATCCCTTGCCAATTAAAAGATTGCAAATTAGGGTCCTTAAACTGTCCTGAATAAAATTCCACCCAATCTTCCACAGACACATGGTTTGCTAGAGTTTGGGAGCCGGGGTTCCTGCCCCATTTCACGATTTCCCAGAATTTAGCCTGATTCGGGGATAAACATGCCTCAAAGAGATTGGACCAATGACACTCGTCCCACTCTCTCTTCGCCTCCCACTGGGTTTTTTATACATTTTGCGTGCCATTTTAATATCACTGGTGACCTGTGATTTAATAGCTTTGATTAGATTGCTATGTCCTGCCCTACAGTTCTTATTATACCATTTTTTCCGGCAACCCATTGCCATCTCTTTCCCTTGTTTGATCGGAAGAGTCAGCAAGGCCTTAAGTTTGATGAAACACTGTTCATGGAGATCACTGATCTGAGAAGCAGCATCCAAAATGGATGATACATTCAACATGGCACTCAATGTCATCGAAACTTCCTTTGATATGCCATCTAACAAAGTAGCATCCTTCACTGCCCTGCACCATTTTACCCTTCTTCTGTCATTGGTCAGGACGGCCTCGTCCGTTATGCATGGAGCTAATAGGGGCCTATCCAGTTTGCATGGGAGCTTAAGGCTTATGACCAATGGGTTGTTGTCGCTTTCTGGGCAAACCACAACTTCCATATCGACCAGGAGTGACCAGTATTCAGTTGTAATCAGGATATAATCTAGTCTACTTTTGCTAACCCCATTATCAAAGGTGGGACAACCAGCCTTGTCGGAGGGTGAGCGCCCGTTTGCCGCTCTCAGACCCCACTCCAAACACAACCCTGACCAGTGAAGAGCGGCCTCGGTCCCCTTCTTGATTTTATTCAGGGTCAACTTCGGGATATTCCACACTGCATCTTCCTCGGACCCCAAGTCCTCCTCTTCGCTGAACAGGGGTTCGAAGGTACAGTTTAGGTCCCCTGCTACGAGAATTAATTTGTCTCTCCCAATTAAATCAAGGTAGGAGCCCAGTTTGTTAACAACATCGGACAACGCCCACCGGGGTGACCTCGGGCATAGAGATTAATAATTACTATGTCCTGATGATTTTTCTTTCGTAATTTAATTCCCAGGAGATCTGGGTTATCCACTACAATTTCTGTTGGATTATAATCAATAGACTGTCTAACCCAACTCACTAGACCCCCAGAAGCTCTACCTTTGGGACCCTGGAGCTTCTTCATTACACTTCCGCAGATCCTTCAATCTTCTTATAAGCAGTTCACGATCATCTGCACATACACACGACTTGCCTTTGGATATTTCCTTTTTTTTTTTAGTATGATGTGTTCAGATGATTTCCTCCTTCTCCTCAATCTTTTTATTTTCCAGCGAAGGTCTGCTTAGTCTTCTCTTTTTCTCTCAATTAACTTCTTATTTTATTTCCTTAAATTTCCTCGTGGGTTGTTTTGTGTGTTGTCCATGTACCTCGTCGCCATAAATGTAAAGATTACTCCGGAGTCAGCTTGATGGAGTAAGTTATTTATTAAGTTAACGACAACACACCTTAAGTAGGAGTGTACAGTAGGCTAGTCATAAGGATAATAATCAACTGTCAGGTGCAACTGACTTCAACTGTCAAGAGAGAACGTCCAGCTGTTAACATTCCAGCTGGTGACATCACACCCTTGTGCAGGGAATAGATAGCGCGAAGCAGAAGAATGTGACGGGAGGGGGGAAGGAGAAGAGGGAAAGAAGGAACACAACAGGACCACCAACCAAATAACAGGGCAGGTCTTCTCCACATGTCAAGTTTAGAATCAAGTTGAGCTGATGGCCTTTGTGATATCCTTAACATTCTATGTGCATAATGATAACCCTTACAGTAGAATGTTTAGCTTGCCAGCACACATGCTTAAGTATAGCCACAACACATTCTTTCATCAACAGGGTGGAAAGCAAATTACCTGGCCACACCATGAGTGTGGATTTTATAGACTGTGGGATGCTTGAATCCTGCTGTAGATCATCAAATGAACCCTATTCTAGTGCTACAAATTACCCATAGTACCTGAGGACTAACTTTCTGCCTTTGCTGTTGTTATGATTGTGAATATTGAAAAAACCTTAGTGTTGTTACCTGAATTAATCATTCTATTGTTTCCTAAGGTTTCTTTTGTCTCTTTTTATTTTTACGGGAGAGAACATTCTTAACTAGGGTCCTGATGAGATACAGCAGCAGCTGAAGTTAGGCTTTGCTGTTCTTTCACTTCTATGTCACGACGAGTACCACGGGAAGAGTATTTACATGTCAAAATCTTTGACAAATGCCTAAACACAGTGTTTATTATATATGTCCCTGTTCTTGACCTGGCATTGCAAAGTGCTCTATATCTCCAGAGGAATCTTTAAGTTCTATATCATTGTATACTTTGAGTCTTCATATTTGATAGGCCTGGCTAGGCAGAGTATTTTCATGTCATTGTACTCTTTTGCACTGTGAACCTAGTTCACTCACACTGCTGGATGGCGAAAATATTAGAAACTTTTTTAAATTATCCTTCAAGCTACTTCATTGCGTTAGTTTTAAAATAATGTTTATTATTATACATTTTTCTTTGTGCGATTTCTTTTTCTTCTGCGCAACAACTTTACATATGTTATGTATTTATTTACATTATCTCCAACTGTTGTACATCCAGTTGCTATATTCATATGATCTGATAGACACTTCTAGTTGCAGATTCCTTACTTATAATATTCCCCAGGTGTCAGACTGGATTTTACACAGTACCTCTGTGCGTCGGTAGGTGGTGACGTTCGGCTCCGTACTGGAACACATGTGTGAAGCTCCTATACAGACGACACCCAGTGCACTGACATCAGTTCTCTTATTTCTACACCATCAGTGCGGATCTGTAGAGAGTTACCTCTGTCCACTTTTTTTTAAACAATTCTTTCACCATTTTGTTGACTAATTTTTTTACTTTGTCTACCAGTGTAATATAGATGTCATTCAGAGAATATGTGGGGTTTAAACTTTGTGGTTTCTGTCACAGAAAGATGTCTGTGACAGAGCTCCATCTAGTTTGCTTCTAGTGCCTGGAGCCGGGGCACAACTCTGAGGCCTCTGAAAACTGCTGTGCCATGAACCCAAAGGTGGTGCGGGAGCGCTTCCTTAAGCTCCTGGTCCCTCAACACCAGTCGACTCCGTGATGCTCAATGTCCTGATCACATAGAAAGTCCCAAGCCCCTTCGTGGAGTCGTTCCAGTATTTGTCATCAACTTGAAGTCTTCTGGAAAGTCCCACAAAAAAATCAAAGAAATCCAAGAAGCCGAACTTCTCCGCACCAGTACAAATCATTGGATGAGGTACGGGAACGCGTCACCACTCTAGGCCATGCTCCCACATGTATAGCCTGAAGGCATTTATCTAGGTCTGCTCTTTACATTCCTGAATTTCCCAGTGTTGGATTGACCCTCGCCCAGTTAGCTGAATTTTAGAGGCCATAAACCTCATATTTGGGCAGGGCGACCCCTCTGGACCCCATTGAGCCCCATGGGTTCAGCGGGTGCCCCACTGGGTGTCACAGTGAGATCCACTCACCTGAAAACCAGGCACCGTGGGAACGGAGATAGTATGTCTTTCAACGAGTGTTTAACCCTCCACTCTGACTAGGGAACAGCATTGAGCCGTAAATCACTGGGTTAAAAGGGAAATAAGGGAAGGGTTCTGTATGCCATGATGTAGCTTTCACAAGGTAGGTGTCCAGGATGTTTTGTTTTCCTCTGGCCGATATCCCTTGCTTCAAAAAAGGTGCTTTGGGAATGCCTTCTTTTCTAAAACAAAAGACAATGTGAAAAGGGGACAAGCCTTGTGAAACACATTGATACAAAACAAAAACCTTCTGGTTTATTCGCATATAATAAAAGTGGATGTAGCTCACCCAATGCGTAAAAAGCAGTCACTCAGAAGGCACCCAATCCACATAACATCAAACTGCACTGAAAACGGCTCCCATTAATCCATAGGAGCAGGGTCAGGTCATATTCCCTATTAATTTCATAGGAAAAAGTAGTGAAGGCAAAAATGCCCCCTCTTTAGTGGAAGTTCTTAATAGGCAGTCAATAGAGAACATAAAGCAAATCCAGCTAGAATCAAAACCAGGAACAAAAAGGGTGTGACCATAAATACTTAAAAATATTTCCATAGAAGAATATTCTCAATGCAAAACTGAGAAATCCAGGTTACCATGCACTGACCATGTAGGAAATGAATAGCATGGGTACTATAAAAGGCAAAGAGGTAAAAAAGAGGAATAGTCTTACGTGTCCTGGCATTTGAAGCTGGCGATATACTAATCCAGCAACTGTAGTGGCAAGCACCATGAAGGCTTGCTGGAGATCGGTATCCAGCAGAGTAGAGATCCCTCAGACGTTCCAAGGAGACAAGGATTACAGGGAAGTAGAAATATGGGAATAGGAGGAAGAAACGAAGACCAACACAGCAGGGCAATATATTGAGAACAGAACAATACGAGCCACTGGAAATCCTTCCTGGAACGTGAAACAAAACCTAGCGTCTTGGTTATGGAGGATGGCCCCCTTAATAGCTCCATCTCCAGAAACCAATGACTCAACACAACACACGTGGTGATCGCTCAGCCAATCCAGAGTGGCTGCAGCACTCCTACAACACAGAACACAACATGGCAACTCTCATCAGAGGATTTCCAGGAGACACTGCCCAATACGTTAAAGAAAAATCCCACTAAAAGGTGAGTCCACCAACTGGTTGCCCTTTTACCATCACGGGCAACCAGTTGGCAGCAGGATCCAACATCACCGTCCTTGCGCAGTCTATAACATGGGACAAGTGGGTACTTCATATTGTTCAGCAGGTTTACTTTACTACAGGGAACCCCATACGAAGCATGCAACCATTGCTGCTACCTCTGTACGGCACGTGACACTGAGTTTCCGCTGGCTGGTTCCCCCTCAGCACCAGTCTGGACCCCTGTATACAGTGCTCGATCAGCACCGCCTGCGGTCACAAGATCCAGTTCCAGTGACGCCGTATCTGGCCCCACAGTGATGACACACCCATTATCTTATACAACTCCGATATAGAGGTAGATATGCGTTGCCAGATGTAGACTCTGGCTCAAATTCGACCTTCCGAGTCAGAGCCAAGGACTTCTTTTTATGACAGGCCTGGTGAGAAGTATGATTGAAGAAGGCGTGAGGATTATTATGGCTACTAGAAAACCTTAGAAGAGTCCGAAGACATCTAGGGCCTCATTATGATGGAGGATTTACCGCCTCCTCCGGGCCGGCGGAAGCCACCTCCGGCCCGGAGGAGGCGGAAAATCCTCTGCGGAGTCACCAAAGACCCACCGCCGCATTACGATGGCTGGTGGGTCTTGGTTTCTGTCCGCAGCTTTTCCGCCGCGGTCGGATTACGACCGCGGCGGAAAAGCTCTCATTTGGCTGGCAGTGTCTATCAGACACCGTCAGCCAAATTAGGAAGCATTTGTAAAAGCATGTGTACTTTTGATTTTGGGGGCCCGTTGCGGGCCCCCAGGGTGTAGGCGGGTGGGGGGTGCACATGGGGGGTAACTATGGTACCCCCCAGTATTTACATGCACAAAGCGGCAGGCACCGCGCGGTGCCTGCCACTTTGTGCATGTAAATGTTAAACATGCACTTTTAACATTGCGGCGGGTGCTGCTTGAAGCTGCACCCGCCGCAATGTTAAATATCCAGGATGTGACCGCCAGGGTGGCGGTCACATCCTAATTTGCATGGAGGGACCGCCGCTGCCCCTGTGGACGGTCCCTCCACCTCTGGGGTGGCGGACGGACGCAGGTCCGTCCGCCATCCTAATCGGCCCCTTAGTGTTAGGAACTGGCAGATACAAGTGGTCTGGACACCTCCCCTAACACTGGTTTAGTCTCTCCTCCTAGTGTGATTTTTGAGGAATGGGCTTCCTTTGCCATGGTGGTGAAGAGGGCCGCTGAGGTCCTGGACCGTTTGGTGCCCTCAGTGGCAGTTAAGATGAACATCTTGCAGAGGCACTTCAGCCGGGAGTCACCCCTCCCCCCCCAAAATAACCTTTTCCTCCCCTTTAATGAAGCCCTCACAGATGTCCTGCTTGGGGTATGGGCCAAGCCCTGCACTGGGGCTACTGTGCACAGGACAATTGCCAGCCGCCATCACCCCACTGCTGGGAATCGAGCTTCCCTCACCCAGCACCTTTGAGAAAATTGTTGTCCAGGCCTCCACCTCCAAAATCAGCCCTGGTGCGTTCCTACCAAACCACCAGATAGGGATTCCGAGAGACTGGATACCTTTGGCAAGAGGATGTTCTCCTCCGCCAGCCTTGCACTGTGGTTGGTCAGCATTGCTTGCCTCTTGAGCTGAAATACCCTCACAGTTTGGAATTTGGTGCACAAGTGCTGCTCATGGTCTCAGAGGAGGCCCAAGCCTTAGTGACACTGCTATTACTGATGGAAGACACTCAGCAAAGTTCCCAATTTGCTGCAGACTGGATACCACTGACTTGCTAGGCAGAGCGATTTCGTTCTCAGTGGTTCAAACATCATGCCTGCCTGAGATCTACTGACTTTTTGGGGGGTGTTCCGGAATCCCTTATGGGCATGCCCTTCGATGGTACCCACCTCTTCGCAGAAGAGGCAGATTCCATGCTGGCGCACTTTATCGACATCTGGGCAACTGCACTGTTGCTGGGTCTCTCCATGGCCCTATGCCAACCCAATTCTGCCTTTCATTCTTTCTGTTAATACGGTAGAGGCTATCAGTTGTGTCCATTCTGGCCAAGCCCCCAATGCCAATGGGCTTACAGGCTCTCTTCAGTCCTCTTGTGGCTGTGGACATGGCTCCCACCAGCCTCGTGAGGCACACAACCAAAGATCTACCCAGTACACTACCCCATCGGCAGCCGCAAACTCAAAACACCTTTAGTTTGTGCTCTTACCATCACGGGCAACCAGTTAGCGGGAGGATTGGACATCACTGTCCTGACTGGCGGTCCATACCATCGGACAAGTGGGTACTTCAAATTGTTCAGCAGAGTTACTTTGTTCCTTTTTTAGAAACATTGTCACCCATGCCACCATCCTCAGACTAACTGATGAAGGATCACCTCTCCCTGCTCCATCAGGAAGTGCAGGCTCTTTTGGCCAAAGGAGCCATTGAGAGGGTGCCAGCATCAGGAGTAGATTGTGGTTGCTATACCCCATACTTTCTGGTGCCCTCGAAGGACAGAGGCCTCTACTCTATTTTTCCCTGCCTCTTCTCATCTTCTTCCGTAAGAAGAAGAAATTCAAGATGCTTTTTTTGGTTCAGGTTCTGTCTGCCCTTGACCCTGGAGACTCGATGGTAGTGCAGGACACCTACTTTCATAAACCCATCCATCCTGCCCACAGGCGCTACCTGCGATTCAGGGTGGGCCACAAACGTGGGCCAAGAACATTTTAAGTTTGCTGTGTTCCCTTTTGCCCCCCTGCGCCCCTTGGGAGTTCACCAAGGAGATGACAGTGATTACAGCACATCTGCAGAAATTAGGGGTTCCGTTCTTCCCCTACCACGACAACTAGCTGTTGAAGGCAGCCTTGCCCCAAGCTGCTGTTTTACACCGCCAACCTACGGCATACCTGCATTTGCCAGGTTACACTACCCATGTGCTATCAAGAGATATTCTGGACACTTTGCAGTTTCAGGTCTATTCTCCTGAGCTGCAAGTCCAGGATATTCAGGCTATGACTCTGATTTTTCAGCCTACATCCTGAATTTTGGTGAGCCTCACCCCCAGCTGCTGACGTCTTGCATCCTGCTGGTAACACATGCCCATTGGCATTTGCAGGCTTTGCAGAGGGACCTGAAGTCCTACTGGGACAAGCATTGTCCAGTTATTGTAAGGACTACAAAGGATCTGCTCGTTGGACAACCGGGTCCGCGGGAGACCCCTCTTTCTTCCACACCCAGTGCTGAATGTAGTGACAGATGCGTCACTCTTGATTCTTAGTGCACTTGCAACTTTGCTACCGAAATTGGTAACACCCTTTCATGTAGGCCAGACCATCACATTACTGATCTTTGCTTCTCTTCACCCTTCCAAAGAGGAGGAGAGACTCCACTGCCTGGATCCAAAAAGAGGATTCTCTCTATACATCGATCGTACCAAAGATTTCCTGATGGACGATCAACTCTTTATTAGGTTGGTCGGGGCTAAGAAAGGAAAAGCAACATGAATGTCTCTTCAAATGTTTACCAAGCACTACTATCTGCACATCCAGGTCTGTCATGACAGGCACTTTTCCCCATCGGTTCGCCAGGACTTACTGGTTTAAATCTGTTCACAGACCCACACCCGGACACATATCGCTTGGGTATCTATTCTAAGGTAAGAAATCTGTGGCTAGAAATCTCTATCAGATAGACAAGTTACTTACCTTCAGCAATGCCTTATCTGGGAGAGACTCTTATCTAGCTGCAGATTCCTTACCAACCCTTCCATTCTAACCCGCTCAGCGAATAGATTACTCTACATAAGGTTACCCCTCTAGGCCATTAGTGTCTGCACACTGGTCCACCAGAATGCGGTTGTGGCCCCGTGCTGCCTTTTCTAAGAAAAGGAATCTGCTGCTAGATAGAGTCTCTAACAGATAAGGCATTACTGATGGTAAGTGACTTGTTCATTTCTACATCACCTTTTTGTTATTTACCTATACATGTTGTGTTAAGCATGGCTTCGTCAGGGGAAAATGTGCAAACAGTTAGACCACTGATTAATATTCATGATGATATTGAAGAATAATAATGAACCCTAATTATATATCCAAGAAGTGCTTTTTCTTTTCATTTAGCAGTTTGACCATCAACATGATCTATAATTCACAGTAATCCAAAACTGCATATAATTGTTTGCATTCATTTTGTCACAAACCTACTTCAACTTTTAGCTCCCATTTCATCATTCAGCATTCAATTTGTTCAAAATTCACATAACATTTCAAAGATTATCTTGTTTCTTTTGTGACAACCTGCTCTGCGACCACAACAAAATCTGTGAAGTAGTTGGCTAATTATATTCAATTCTCCATCCTGGTGTAAGGTTCACATCTCTACCATCTCTCTAATTATGTTATCAGTTTGCTCCTCTGGTTTCTTACCTTAATTTCTCAATTGTGCTTAAGTTTCAAGCATCTTTGCTCCAGCTATTTTCTTCTTGGAAGAACACCCAAACAGTTTTAACATCAAATTTTACGATTGAGTACACCAGTGTGGCTTCCTTGCTTCAAATCAGGTTTGTGCATACAGGCAGACTAATCAACTGAAGATCAGACAACAGGCAGCCAATTTGAGGTCTAAATCAACTCCTAATTTCACAATGTGAAATCTCCACTGACTAATGGCCCAGGAAGTTATTTTATTATTTACATCTCTACTAGTGCTTCTCAAACCTCCAACGTTATTGTTCTTGAGGAAACACAAGATCTGTTCACAGATTTAATGCTGTTGTACCATCTATTTTATTGTCATCCCTTCTGGGTCACGGATAACAACACAAATAAAAATAGCTACATAATTTATTCTTATTAAATAAATGTTATTATAACTTTTGACCCTTACAACCCAAAATTTTGCATATCCCTGTTGACAACCCACAAACATGCTTTGGCATCACATTCAACCAGCAACTTTGTGTCCTTTTTTCAGCAGTCTACTACAAAAGATTGACATATATCCCTCCATAGGTTTAATTATCAACTGGATTTATACTCAACAACGTTGTACTGTTAAATCCTTATTTTACGTATGACATATTCAGTTTGTCTTGCTGTTAACCCTGAATAATATAGTATTACAAATTGTAATCCCCATACACGAACATGAATTTTTTTTTAAATTGAATCAGTGTCGTAAATTTATGACCCTGTCCACATGTGTAAATGCTAGGATTTTCCCCACCCCTTTTTAAGGCATAACATTTTCCAGAATTTGAACTCTGATTTGATCGAGAGTGTGTTTTTGGTGTTTCCAGTGGGCCGCCAATGGAGCCTTCATGTTACTTGTTCTTATGTTACGTTTATGTTCAGTGGAACTTATTTTAGCCTGCCTGCTGGTTTTTCCTACATTTGCCTTCCAACAGGGTCATTTTATGTAATGCACATGAAATCACAAGTGTGTCACAAGTTGTGAATTGTTTTAATGGGATCTTCTCACATGTGGTTGGATTTATCACAGTACTACATGTTAAGATAATCTATACTACTATAATAAAGTAAGAACTTTCAGGCTTTGAGGCGGGTAAACTCGGGAACCACGGCGCCAATCTACACACCCGATACATCGTTGAAATCGTCAGGGTGTGTAGATGGTTATAGGCTATATAAATATAAAAAATAAACGTTATTTACAAAATTTATATTAAAAAAAAGTAGTCCCTCCAAAGTAGCGCCGGCCGCGACGTGCGTGCTCACGTCAGGAGCACGGGGAGGAGCGGTGTCCGAGGAGCGGCGGACATGGCGCGGGGGAGGAGCGGTGACGTGAGGAGCAGCGGACAGGCCAGCGGCGAGCAGAGGAGAGGCGGACATGGCACGGGGGAGGAGCGGCGGCGGACAGGAGGTGAGGATCAGAGCGGCGAGGAGTGGTGAACTGAGGAGCGGCGGCTGAGGTAAGGCTCCGGGGACAATGTCGGGGCAGGCGGGTGTCGGGCCAGGCGGGGGACGGGGAGTTACAACAGAACAGATCGGCTGAGGAAAGGCAATGTCGGGGCAGGCGGGGTCGGGGCAGGCGGGGGACGGGGACTAACAAGGTGACGGGTGAAACATTTTGCACGTACTACTGTCCACGGGGAGTTACAACAGAACATCCAACCCGGAGAACAACCCACCCAACCTTCTACCGTACCTTCATCCCCCTTGAACATCCTTAACGACTGGAACCCAATCTCCACCGAGGACATCATCCGCCTGATGAACTCCATCCACTCAGGGTCCCCAACAGACCCATGCCCTCACCACATCTTCAACAAAGCAGACTCCATCATAGCACCACACCTCCGAGACGTCATCAACTGCTCCCTCAACTCCGCCACCTTCCCGGAAAGCTGGAAAACACGCCGAACTCAGCGCCCTTCTGAAAAAACCCACAGCTGACCCCACCGAACTCAAAAATTACCGCCCCATCTCGCTCCTTCCATTCCCGGCCAAAGTCATCGAGAAAGCTGTCAACAACCAACTCGCCGCCTTCCTCGAAACCAACAAATCCCTCGACTCCTCACAGTCCGGCTTCCGAGCCAAACACAGCACTGAGACCGCACTTATCGCAGCAACAGACGACATTCGTACTCTACTGGACAATGGAGACACAGTCGCCCTCATCCTCCTCGACCTCTCCGCTGCCTTCGACACAGTCTGCCATAGCACCCTTCTACAACGCCTCAGAAACGTCGGAATCCAAGGAAAAGCACTGGAATGGATCACCTCGTTCCTTACCGGAAGAACCCAGAGAGTCCGCCTCCCTCCATTCAAGTCAGAGGCCTCTGAAGTCATCTGCGGCGTGCCACAAGGATCGTCACTCAGCCCCACCCTCTTCAACGTTTACATGAGCCCCCTTGCGACCATCGCTCGCCAACACAACCTCAACATCATCTCCTACGCTGACGACACTCAACTGATCCTCTCACTCACCAAAGACCCTAACACCGCCAAAACCAACTTACACGAAGGAATGAAAGAAGTAGCCGAATGGATGAAGCACAGCCGTCTAAAACTGAACTCAGACAAAACAGAAGTCCTCATCTTAGGCACCTCCCCCTCCGCCTGGGATGACTCTTGGTGGCCAGAGGCCCTTGGAAAAGCACCCATCCCGACGGACCACGCACGGAACCTGGGCGTCATCCTGGACTCCTCACTCTCGATGACCAGACAAGTCAACGCCGTTTCATCATCTTGCTTCAACATTCTTCGCATGCTCAAAAAAACATTTCGCTGGATCCCCACCGAAACTAGAAAAACGGTCACCCACGCACTGGTCACGAGCCGCCTGGACTACGGAAACACCCTATACGCCGGTACCACCGCAAAACTCCAGAAAAAACTCCAACGCATCCAGAACGCCTCAGCCAGACTCATACTAGACATCCCGCGTAAAGAACACATCTCTGGTCACCTGAAAAACCTCCACTGGCTCCCCGTAAATAAGAGGATTACTTTCCGCCTCCTAACCCACGCGCACAAGGCACTTTACGAACTTGGACCCGAATGCCTCAACACACGACTGTCCTTCTACACCCCCTCCCGTCAGCTACGATCCTCCAGCCAAGCCCTTGCCACTGTACCTCGCATCAACAAAACCACCATGGGAGGCAGATCCTTCTCCTACCTAGCAGCTAAAACTTGGAACTCACTTCCCACTCACCTTCGCCTTACTCAGAACCACCTAGCATTCAGAAAGCAACTTAAAACTTGGATATTCGACAAGTAATTCCCCACCCTTCCTCAAGCGCCTTGAGACCCTATGGGTATGTAGCGCGCTATATAAATCTCTTGACTTGACTTGACTTGAACATTGAATAGTCTATGAGTCGGTTTTTTAGTGTTCAGAATTTTGGCGCTCAACTTCTCACGGTAGAGTATTAATTTGTCCTGGTATCAATGTAGGTGCTTCTTGGCCAGAGGAGAACCTTAACCTCTGTAAAAAAGGGGGGCAGAGACCTCCCTTTTGTTCTATTTGGGCAAAGATCCAGAGCACACTATATATATCAATAGAATGTTTTCTTGTAAGAGTATTGTTTAACTAGGGATAGATCCAACCAAACGTGAATTTTTCAAAAAGTTTTATTCATCAGCAGTGTTCACCACTTGGGAATCACTGTACATGTCACTCAAGCCGACACGTGTTTCATCACAGCATGTGGCATGAAAACATTCTATTGATATATATAGTGTGCTCTGGATCTTTGCCCAGTTACAACAGAACAGATCGGCTGAGGAAAGGCAATGTCGGGGCGGTCGGGGCAGGCGGGGGACGGGGTCAGGCCAGGCGGGGGACGGGGAGTTACAACAGAACAGATCGGCTGAGGAAAGGCAATGTCGGGGCAGGCGGGGGACGGGGACTAACAAGGTGACGGGTGGAACATTTTGCACGTACTACTGTCCGACCTCCATTGACTCAGGACAGGCGGGGGACGGGGCGGGCGGGGGCACGGGCTGCTGGGCAATGTCGGGGGAGGCAGGGGTAGGGGAAGCCTGAATGCTCCCGGACAAGGTCGGGGCGGGCTGCTAGTATTGTAATGTATGCAGTTTAGACATGGGAATGTCAATTTGTTTTTATCAGTGACTGTCTCACTTGTTTCTTTATTATAATTAGTATCTGCTTTTATGGGGTACTTTTGGTGGATGGTTCTATATCTTGTGTGTGAAAAAATCACCAAGTAATACACATTGAAGCAAATTGTCACAAAGAATTTTATTATTAAAATCAATATTACATATTTACATGGAGCTTATTTGTGAAAATATAAGATCACCATTAAATGAAATAATAACTGATGTGGAATTATGATCTGTCTTGTAATTTCTTTGTTACTTGTGCCTCGGTGCTGGTCTTGAATCCTCTGTGGCCCAATTGATGTTATAATGCAGAATTATACACACAGTCTCAATTTAGCTCAACGGTTCTAGTCATGTTTATTGAAGTAGATGCATTTAGTTACTTTTACTAAATGTTTAAAGTTCACGCATTAATATGATTCTTGACTTCTTATAAGGATTTACTTTTCTCTTCAAATGAATTGATTGGAAGACCTAGAGAACTAGAAAGCGAGCAACAAAAAAAACATTTGCCGCTATATATTTATTTGTGGCAATGTGTAACATTAATCATAATTGCATTTACCATACTAAAATCAATCACAACAACACTGCCTTAAAATTGTTCAATTATCTGCAGATGTTAGACATCCACCCTCCTGCTGTACGTGACTCTTCCTGGGATGTCCACATTAAGTGCCTGATTTCGATCTCGCTGGGAAAGCCCTACGGCCGACTCGCGCCAGTAGAGCTTTCCGAGCGACTCGGGCTCCTGGGCTCCGTGCAACAGAGTACAATGTGCTGCAGCGCTGACGGACTCGGGTCACTCGGTGCTCCATTTAAGTCTATGGCAGCCTGGTGTAAGTTGCGTACAGATGCTCCCATAGACAAAAAAAGCACGTCTCAAACAAGTGCACCCACTGTCGCGGGGACGCCTCGGTACAGACAGCACCATGCATGCATGTGTAGGGGGGCCCCGTGGGTCCCCCCCAGTGATCGAGTCGTAGGGCCCCTAGTGAAGTGGGGTCCGCTACGGACCCCCGAAGTCTGCTTCCCGGAGTTTTTTTGAGTCGGTGGCTCCGACTCGATCCGGCTGCTCGACACACGCATCGTACTTGGTCATCCGGAAATCTGCCCCGTTGCGCTGTGCGTGTCAGCCTTGGTGGAGTCGTCCAGTCGGGCTCGCTGACGCATACGAGTCGCTCGGAGCGCGAGGCGATTTTCACACCATACTTGCTCGCTCGTACAGCTGTACGAGTCGCCCGGAAATCACCCATACGACTCGGACTCGCTCCTGACAGATGCCGTCAGGAGTGCTTCCGAGTGGGATTGGAATCAGCCCCTAAGTGTTGAATCTGTCTATTTTGATGTATTTTCAAATTAAAACATGCATATAAACAGCATTCACCAACTGATGGAGAGCATATGAAGCACTCTTGTAAGGTTTATTAAAGAGCTGCCTCTCAGTTGTGGACCACTGTGAAGGTTGTTGAGCATTCTACCATTTAGGCCAGTCACAGAGTAGAAAAAGGTGCTCACCTTTAATAACTAGTTGAGATATCTCACAGAGATTCTTTGTATTTGAAATATTTCCTGCTAAGTTGGGACTGCCATATATGTTGCAGTTTGTTATTTGGAATGTTTTATTATGTTGACAGGAAACAAAAACCATGTTTGCAATGAATGGTGCTGCTACACACATCAGCTCAGTTCGTCAGGTACCAGAATCCTCCCAGGAAGCTGTGATATTTTGAACCAACACACCAGAGCCACTGTTTTAGAGAGAAGGACAAGAATGTTTCAAAATGAATGTTACTTAGGATTGTTTTTGATTTTTCTTGTCCATTTTCCCCACAGTTATTTCTAATAATTTTTCAGGTGGGTCCAAGAAACATTGGAAGACATTACTTTGGAAATAAATATAGAAAACTACAGGTGTTTTTAATCAACCCTTCTGCTAAAGTGTCCAAGTGAAGGCAATAATGATTTGGAAAGTAAGCAGAGTGAGGACAAGTAACTGCATTCAGATGTCTTGAATTCAAACACCTATCAAGAATGCTGTGGCAACTGTTCTTCCCTTGGTCAAATTACCAGTTCTGTGTGCTGTCTGATACAATGCTTAATCCATGAAAATTAAAACACTCTGCTTGGACACCACCGTAATCTACTAACAAATGTCCACCCATGCATAATTTATGTATTCTAGAGGCACAACTACTTAATTCATACTTCAATAGAGTTCTTCATCCCCTTGTATTGATGGAGAAATGGTAAGAAATAAGAAGCTGAACCGGGCTAGTTCAAATCAAGCACCTAAATACGCTTGTTAAGAATAAGATAATTCAAAGAGCTGTGTTAAAGTTAAGAAAAGCTAAGTAAACAGCTAAACTATCAACTATTCAACAACTATCCATTGGTTAAAAGGGAGAACTGACCGAACACCAGATTCAAATCCTACTGAGTTAGTGTTTGATTGATGAATCAGAGGGCACTTCTTTTTATTTGCACATTTATTATGAGAAATGGTTGCACTCTGTTAGTGCTGCTCTGAGGAATTAAGGGGCTGAGGTTCCCTTCACCAATTCTGTCCTCAAAGTAGCCCACTATCTTCTCACAGGCTGGGGGCTTCCCATGTGCCACATATGGCCAGACAACCCTGATGTTTGGCCATAAATTAAAGCAACATTGAATTTATTATGTATTGACCTAAGACTAACACGCATAGAAGCTTCTCTTCCACACTTACAGTAATAATAAATGAGAATCTTTTATGTCAATATATCAGTTCCCGGTACTAGTTAGAAATGTTCTAGCTAGAGCAGGACACATTTTTCATACCCTTTTTCACTTATGGTGTACTATCAGATTTCTGCGTATTACAATCACTTTGTTGGACTTTCACAGCAGTACATAGAGGTGTTCCAAATAAGTAACCTCAACACCACCTATGCGATTTGATATACTGTCACAAGTCCTAATTGTGCACAGAACCTGGGAAGGATGATAAATTACTTCCTGTCCATGTGCTTTGGAAAAACCCCAAAAGGGAACCCACTTGCTCCCTTGGAATTCCACAGGATCACAAATTATTCCCCTTCTTCTCCCAATATAATTCCTATGTCTCTTTATTGCTCTGTACAAGTTAGTTAGTTGTGCCCCAGCTGGGCTTTTGAGATACAAATACCAAGACATATATAGGTATAAGATGATGTGCATTCATTTGCTTATAAAATATTATACAAATGCTATTATCTAACTGGGTTTCAATTTTCATGCAAAATAGCTTTACCTGCATACTAGGCTTTCCATAGAAGAGTTGAATCTAAAACTGAGTCCTAGCTTAGTGAACAAATATTCCATTGACTTACAACATAGGAAACAAGAAAAGTGCACATAGTGGGCTAAATTCAGCCTAGAAATCCGGAAACTGGCTGTATAGCTACAATGCGCGTGAAGTTTTCATCAGACCCATAAGGCCATAGGGGCCAAATTTGCTCTGCAGTCTTGTTCGCAACAGTAACCATATATGCAAAATTAGGCCAGGGAAAGTTGAAGAGGACACCTGGATAATATTTCCTCATTAAAACACAGGCTGGAGCATGCAAATGGGAACTATCAAACTAATGTAGATGCAAAAGGAATATTTACAGCCAACTGTACAAATGCAGAATAAAAACATCATAGTTAAATAAATCATTAGCACCAATTGTGTCAACACATACACCACTGGAATGGCCTTGAATCTGTAGAAAAGTCTTAAGTTCGGGTGAGCTCAGCATTTGCTTAGGCACATTGGACAGCAGAGAAATGGGAATCAGAATGAAGTATGCCTTTTCAACACAAACAAGCACAAAGTTGGGATTTTCTTTTGGCTTTTTTCCAGTGTCAATTTTGCAAAGTTGTGTTCTTGAGTAACGAGCTGCTGAACCGTGTCTCGGCAGTCAATATCAGGGCTACACTGCATGCTGGCAGAAGTTGGCTTGTACCGGTTCAAATCTCTCAGTAGTGCATCTTGCCTTCTCACAGACCAGATGGTACTTATGGCTGCCAGGGCTTCCTTTCCACAAAGAGGCCAGAGCTCCAGCAGCATATGTGTAAGCAGATGAGGTAGGTCTGTTTGTGTGACACAGCTACGTACACGGAACAGGGAGAGACTGGACTGTTTGTGATCTAGAACTAATGGCCACCTATAGTTCCATGAAAACCCCCATTAATTTGAAGCAGGCCCTACGAATATGGTATTAAAAGCATGTTTTTGCAATTACAAACAAAGTGAGAGACTTTGACTTGTGCACCACTGTGTCAGTGCTTAAGTGGGCCTAATTAAATTACTCAATGTTTCTTTGTTTACTATTGAAAGGAACCTGATCACCATGCGTAATTACCATGTGAATTAAACCCAGCACCTCCTGGTCTGTACTGAGCAGTCTTTGGTGTAAATATTGCAATTAATTGTTGGAAAAGCAATTGTTCCACCTATAGGAAATTAAAAACCTGGATTGTCCTTAAACATTTGCTTTCAAGTACACTTTCATCTGCAAACAAAATGTATTTAATTCTTGTATATGCTTTGGTTTTTGTATTGGTGTTCCCTAAACTTAATGAGGTAAATCTGCTTTCACTGAGCAAAGGAAAAACACAGACACGAACAACAAAAAGATATGTCCCTGCTTGGCCCAAGGTATGCTGCAACCCTAGTATTCTAGTATCTCCTTTAGCACCCACTGTTGTTGCCCCTTTCATGAAATCCTCCTTCCTGAGCAGGGCTCCTCATAGTTTGGTCACACTCTTTATCCATGGCCTAAAAGCAGACACTTTAGTGTAGACTCCAGGAGAATCTTTCACTCCGCAACCATATCCCCAGGAGGTTACACCATAGACAACCCAGTTTCCTCCTGGCCGTTCGCACATCAGTGGCCCACCGCTGTCTCCTTGGCAACTGTCCACATGCTTCTGTTCTTGGAAGCTCCCAGCACAAAGCATCCGCCCTGTGAACCGACTCTTGTATCGCTGTGTACATACCCTCTTGGGTAGCAGAGGGATGGATGCCTCCTGCAACGTCCTGGAATAGGCCCTTCCTTTCAGAAAAAGAAAACACATGTTTGATTAAGGATGTCTAATAAGTATTTTGCATTTTTAATATCATGATGAATTAAATATTTTGGGAAAAACAACCCATGCAAGATGCACAAAAGAAGAAACACATACACAATTGCCACCCCCACTTGCCACCACCTCTGCCATAAGAACATAGGTATTTTATGAAGGGTTTCCACCTCAGAAACAAGGTATTAGAAGGTATGTACATGAAAATGATCATTATGGAACAGTCTAATTTTAGCTTCAGTAGTTATTCGTGTAACCAGGTTTTCACAGTGTGGGCATGTGACTTACCTTTTGGGGTGTACTCCTCTCTGTGTGGAATGTTTGGTGCTACATGTACAGGAATGACAACTCTACCTGGTTCTTGAGTTAAAATGTGATAGGGACATGATATCTTCACTAAAAATCAAGTGTCTCCTGTGTGCTAAGAAACCTCCATTGCTTATCGTTTTTCCTAATGAAACACACTCACAAGCACCATGGGTGCCAGACTCAGAAGTGCACTTAGATCCTTGTCCGCACAGACTAAAACTCAAAGGAAGCACAACTGCAGCTCTCCAAACTGTCAGGCACAGTCATTCACAATACTCCACCTCAATCATACTTCTCCCTGCTGTTAGCCCTAGAGGCACATTTTCACTACTCAATCTTTGACAGGGAGCCCCAACTGTCAGCTAGTGGTGGTCGATCCCAGTTGTGTCCAACACTTAAATGAGGCACAGCTCATGCGTGGGGGTGTGACCCTCTGATATCTCTCTTGAGTCCACCTTAATACCTGGCTCAGGTGTGTAGCAATGACCGTGAGACAAAATATGTGAGAATAAAGCCCCATTTTTGAGCGTGCACCCCCACTTCTCTAGGATAACCAAGGTGGGTGACAGACCGTAGTGAGGATTGACTGCATGTCACCAATGTAGTGTGCCCACCAAAGGACGAGTCGGAGATCCTGATCGTCCAGTCCTCACGTCTCTACTGGTCCAGACAGCCTTTTCAGGGTTGAGGCTAAGCTTATTAACATCCTTCTTGGCTTCCAGAGAACAGATGATATACTGTGTTGGCCTTAAGTCAGCAAATTTCTGTTTCCCTTGCAGTGTCCCACAGGGGTCAGCACTGTCTCTGACTTTGTTTAATATATATGTAACACCTCTGGCAAGACTAATTAAAGATCATGGTCTAATGCTTGTATCGTACGCAGACGATACCCAGATAGTGGTATCGGTCACTCAAAGTGTGGACACTACAGCTGTCAGGTTTCATAACTGTCTAAATGATGTTATGGCATGGATGAACTCAAACTTTCCAAAGCTCAATACTAAAAAGATTGAGGTTATTTAGTTTGGGTAGAAGCCTTCTATATGGAGCCAACTATGGTGGCCCTCTGAGGCTGGGAACTGTCTTGTTCCCATTACCAAGGCCAGGAAACTTGGATTTATGTTAGACAGCAATCTAAAGTTTGCTCAACAAATTAATAAGGTATCTTCTGCCTGCTTCTTCACACTGAAAGTCCGGCGCAAAATCCTGCAGTTCATCCCACTAACTCTTAGGAAAACTGTAGTTGGGCCGTTGGTTCTCTCTAGAGTCGACTATGGCAACGCTTTATACTGGGAGCAGATAAAGGCGGGATTGCCAAACTGCAGTCCATACAGAATGCGGCAGCTCGTGTGCTACTTGATCTCCCCAAACACCATTCCACATCTGTCAGTATTAAAATGCTCCATTGGCTCCCAGCTCGGCAGCGAGTGGATTTCAAGGCCCTCTGTCTTGTACACACAGCTTTGTATGGACGGCGAGCTGGGGATGTGCAATATCTATTCCCCTGGTATTCGCCACAACGCTTTCTCAGGTCAGTAAATACAGGACTGATTCTGGTCCCCAAGATAAAAGGAGCCAGATGGGGGGGAAGAGCTTCTCATATCAAGCGGCCAAACTGTGGAACTCCCTCCCCACACTGATCAGACTACAGCCTAACAGGTACCTTCTTAGAAAACTAATAAAGGCATAGCTTTTCCCATAAGCTCTTAGATTAATCAGCGTGAGCCTTGGCATCCACTCACCTTAGCTGTGACAGTTATGAAACCTGACAGCTGTAGTGTCCACACTTTGTGTGCGCTTTATGAGACCCAGTCAGTCAGTCAGAGGCTCTGACCTATCATTGTAAGCCCCCCATGCAGGGTTAATGTTAGGTCCCTGCCAGAAGTGAAGAGGAGCCACAGGAGTTCCCCATAGGCAAGGTTCGCAGGCCGAACAACTGTACTGCCCTGTTATACAAGAGTCTTAAGCTTAGCTAGCAAGCCAGGGAAGGTGAGCCTACCACAAGCAGCAGTTTATTCTGATGGTGTAATCCAAAGGCTGTGCCTTTCTTACTATCTGCCTTATCTGAAGATAGACATTCTCTGCATGTATTTTGTACTGGAGACACCAGAGGCAACACAAACCTTCTGTGATTTGAATTAAGGAATGTTTGTAACAGGTTTGACTGATTTGCGAAATCCAGTTCTAGTTTTTAAGTAGGGTTGGATAAGCTGGTGGAAGATGTATCGATTGAAAAACAAAAGCTTGTGTAATATAATCTGTGCATTGTCAGGTATCTTCTAGATGCTGCCACATGATGGAACGGGCATGTAATATAATGTACTCCTGGAAAATATTACCGTTGAGTCAGAGTGAATGCAATTATCTAGATGAAATCCTAATAATTAGTTGATAGGGAATTTTCAATTTGACTAGCAGTGGAGACAAAGGTATTAACGATCATTAGTGTTCAGGGTGTACTTTGTTGGCATGATTATCAAAAAGTGGGGTATATGGGGTCCTAAATTCCTGCAGCTGTATCTGACATTTCCAGTTGATCACATGAGATAAATGTGACAACATATAACCATGTTATTTTAGCATCATACCCAGAGGAGATCAGTGGTATCATGAATGCAAAGCATGTGGTAGGTAAAGTAGATTTTGAACATGCATTTTCCAATCAGACAACTTCTCATATTTCCTGGCCTTTGACATGTGTATGGCCTCAGCTTCTGTCTATTCTGATACACCCGTCAGCCACTCTTTGGCACCACCTTATGCATCATCTAATGGCTGTCTGTTTATTTGCAAGCCCCAGTACCACCCCTTCACTTTATTCCCATGCTTGCCTCCCTTGATGCCAGTAGAGGTACCCAGCAGGCACCCCATAGGACTGTAGGATATCCACTGCCCCTCCACCATTCTACCAGTAACTACTCTTCAATATTCACTGATCCTAAGGCTTTCCCAAACTAGAGAGAAATAATGGTCCCTTTTCACACAATCAGAACTTGAGATTCAGGTCATGCATCAAGGATGGGGTCAAAAAAGAATATAAGTTTGAATCTCACATTACTCATGGCTATATATATATATATATATATATATATATATATATATATATATATATATATATATATATATATATATATATATATATTCGCTAAAAAAAACATAGGTTTTTACAGACGTTATAGTTAGGAATTAGCATTTAAAAAAATAGAAATTCACTAAAAAAAACATAGGTTTCAGGGACGTTATAGTTTGTTGGACATTTCACTAAAACCAGAGAAATTCGCCTGTTATATTTAGTTGAGCTAACTATAACTTGTGCGCCCGCAATGCACTAATGATGATGTCACATATTACATCTTTCATGACATGGTCAGTGACATCACTGATGATATCTCAAATGACATCACTGATTACATCACTCATGACATCATCCAGTGAATGTGTGTTTCTGTAAAGGTTAAATATATTTTATATATATATGCCAAGGTGTATTGAAGAATGAATACATTTACAAGTGCCTAAAGGGATTATTTAGTAGGTGTGTGGCGGACTGTATAAGTGAGTGATTGAACATGTCTTACTGAATGCATGGGTTAGTAACTAAACTGTAAACATCTGTATTAGTCTCTCGGTTGGTGTGTAAGCAACTGCATGGGTTTCTGAATAGCTACATGAGCGTCTATATAGGTTATTGATTTGTTGTCTGAGTATCTGTATGGGTCCCTGAGTGTCTCTGTGGCTGGGTGAGTGGGGGGGGGTGTATGAGTATCTCCATAGATGTCTGAGTGGGTGATTCAGTGGTTGTATGGATTAAAAAGTGCATCTGTGAAGCGCTGTATGGGTGAGTTAGTGTATCTATGGGTGTGTTGGTGAGTGAGGTGAGTGAATAAATGTCTCAGTGGTATATATACTTACAGATATAAGTAACTACATATGTTTTAAAGCAGTAGATGTGAGTGTTGGAGTATATTAAAGACTATACATGAGAGTAAGTTATTTGAAGAGTGAGTGTATAAATACGTATCTGCTTCTATCAGTGATTGTATAAGACAGAAAATATGTGTTAGTATCTATAAATAAGTGATGTGGTATGTCTAAAAATAACGAAGTTGGTGTGTAGAACTATACACATGACTAAATGGGTATGTGATTGATTATTTGCTTTACTGACTAGGTGTGTGAGTAACTCTATGGATTAGTGGCAGAGTGTGACTGGATGTATAGATGTATCAGTGCATATTATAGTTCTGTATTGATGAGTAACTACACGTATAAGTGACTGGATGTGTGTGTAGACCTAGAAAATAGTGAGTGCTATGTAATATATGACATTCTTCTGTGTATGGTTTCAAAAATAGTAGTCAGTATTTTAGGGCCAGATAACGGCAACTCCCGGACCCTCGACAAAATTCATTCTCCACACAGCTATGTCGCAGCGGCCAGACCATCTCACTTTGCAGCACAAACTTCTCGCTTTGATCCCCGCTCTACTCACCCTTAGGGGTCAGTAGTTTGCTCTTTACACATACCGTATTGATTTACCTTCGCACTCCCTATACAACACCACCTAAGCACCATATACAAGTTGAACATGTGTACAGCGCCCAGAGCACATGACTTCACAGCATAACACACACACTTTGGGCTCACACTTTCATCCCCGAGTCCAGCAGCAGCTCAATTTAGCAGCATGACACTCCAGGCAATACTTCACTTAATTTCTGTACCCCGCACTTTCAGACCGGTAGGGGTCAGTAGTTCAACGGCGTTACCCCGAGTCCGTCAGCAGCTCAGTTTACGCCCCCAGCGCCATCAGGCCATAGGAGTGAGTAGTTTGGACTTTACAAATACCTAATTGATTTCATACAAGCTAATTTACCTTTGCACTCCCTCTATAACACCCCCTAAGCACCATCCACAAGCTACAATGTTCGAAACAAAAGTTCATCCAAGTAGCTATAACTACATGCTCATACTACTTGGACAGTAAAGGCACAGCGGCCAGAGCACATGACTTCACAGCATAGCACACACAGTTTAGGGTCACGCTTTCATCCCCGAGTCCGGCAGCAGCTCAGCTTAGCACCATGAGACTCTAGACAATACCTCACAGATTTTCCGTACCCCAGGACTTTCAGACCAGTACGGGTCAGTAGTTCCTCCTAGTAGGTATAAACACATGCTGACACTACTTCCACATGTGTCGAGCAGCGGCTACGGCACATGACTTCACAGCATAACACACAATTTGAGCTCACGCTCTAATCCCCGAGTCCCACACTAGCTCACCTTAACACCAACAGACTCTAGGCAATACCTCACTTAATGTCCATAACCCACCACTTTCACACCGATAAGAGTGAATACTTTGCTTTGCACCCCCTCTATAGCACACCCTAAACACCCCACAGAGGTTACAGGGCTCCTACTCTCCTCTTTCCCACTATTTTCTCCCTTTTTTTCCCTTACTCGCTTCAACGCAATCACAAAATGGCAGCCAACACTTCCTAGTTGCAACAGCTCGCACCGCTTGCAGCCAATAAGCAGCAAGCTCGTGACGCCTCAGCCAATCAGATGGCAGAATTCCCAAATATCAATATCTGTAAATCTCAATATTTGGAGAAAACACGTTTTGAGACCCCCCCTTTTTTCTCGGCCCCTCCTTGACAAATCGCCCCCAAACTTTCAACATAGGAGCTGATATCAACAAAGTTTCGAAAATTTGGCAAAGATTCATCAATCGGCGCCAAAGTTATTGAGAATAGAATGTTGTGATTTTCCTATGGTAACTAGGTCCTACCTATAACTAGGATATATATATATAGGGCAAGTGTCTGTTGTTCATCAATCGATAGAGCCATGTTGGTTAGGTTTATTACTGTGTTGCATGTCTCCATTGATGTGTCTATCTTCGTCTGTTTTTTCTGTAAGTCGGCTTTGTTCTTTGCGCCATTTCTGCCCCACCGTCGGTTCTTCCTCCTTCTGATTTTTGAGGATTTGTTTTGTTTTGTGCTTGGGCTTGCCTCGGTGTCCTCGGTCAAAGGCTCATGAGGCGTTCTACTCGTAAAAAAACTAATTCATCCACTGGTGTAGGTACTTTCTTGCGTTGGTTAGAATTTCCTCCCACTTCTGGTTCAGATTCTGCCCCAGAGCTGATTTCTGATTCACTTAGTTCTGGGGGGCACGGTAGAGTGCCTTGTGCTGCTGATAGCTGTTGGTGGTGGATGTTGTTGAACTTGCGTGCAAAGGTATAGATTCTTCCTTGTAGATAGTCATTCCTATCACGCTAGAATTTTTCGGCTTTTCTTTCTTTGATGGTATTTTCATATTTTTGAACTCTCACTTTTATGTCGGCCAAGCCTTTGTTCACTTCCTCTTGGTTTGATAACTTACCAAGTTCCGTCATTATGGTTTCAATTCTTAGAAGCAGTTTTTCCCCGTCCGCGGTTGCATATTTGATTAATATGCGCAGCATGTTGCGCGATGATTCTGCGCTGTTGTCTGCCCAGTCTTGGAGCATGGCAGGGTACGGGTTTTCATAGGTTGGTGCCACCAGGATTCTTAATCCCCTCAGGATCCTGCCCACTTCCAGATATCTTTTCAGGGAGGTGCATTCCCACCATTTAGTTACTTCTCGTTTCCGCAGTTTTTCCAGTTCCCCCAACAGTCTTTTGAGATCACTGCCCCCGGATGATGGCTGTAAACTTTTGCTAGTGGATGGTGTTGCGTGTTCTTCATCCTTGTCTCTGAAGATTTCTAGCGCTGCCTCCTCGCGCTCTTTTTCCCACTCATCTGCCATCGTTGTTGGAAAGCTTATTTTCTTTGACACCCACTGCCTGTTGCGCGCGCTCCGCTCACAGGGCTGCCTCTCCCGCTAGCTTGTCTAATGTATACTCGCACTAAAAAAAAACGCCAGCCACGGCGAGTCTCACTAATTCTCTGTTTGCCCTCCGGCCCCCACAGAATCAGGATACTCATGATTGCGCTGTTGGTGAGATGTCTGCTTTCTTTAGATTCCAGCTGCGGGGGGCTCTCAGTTTTCCTTGTCACAAAGACTTTTGCCAAAAGTTTCTCTGGTAGCTGAGAGCACCGGAACGAGGAATGTCAGTGTGCGAGGCTCCAGATTGCCTCAAATATGGTTCCAATCCTGGTTTTGCAGTTTCAAAGCAGGCACCGACTTTGTGGAATATTGATCAAAGATTATGTTTATTCCAAAACGACCAGACGCGTTTCGGCAGACAAGTCCGCCTTGTTCACTACATTTGAGTTCACCAAAGTGAATGCGCATTTTTATAGCAGTACAGTGGAACCACAGAGGGGCCAGGTGAGTTGCCAGGGCAACAGGTGGGGTGGTGATAGACATGGAAAAGTTTGTGTTTTAAAATTGCAAGTCATTGTCATTGCATTACATTCATGTAAAAGAAGAAATACATTGAAATGCATTTAAAATACTTGCAAGTGCTTTTTACGATCTCATACATCTATCAGTGCTTTGTAACGGAATAATCAAATAAGATTTCTCTCTCTCTTGGCCTTTGCTCAGGTTCTCGTGGTGTTAGCTACATGTGCGTGCGACAATTGAAATAGACAAAATATCTTGTGTACGTGGCATAAAGCCAATGGCTTGCGCGCACATTCTGTAACAGCGAGGTGATGCAGTGAGTCATTGATCTGTTTGACTGTTGTGTTGTTCTGTGCATAACCCCGTAGGTGCAAGATGACTCGAGTATAACCCTAGTGTTTGGGCTCAATATTTCCATACTGAGAGTACTTGTGTGGCATTAGCTATTTTCACGCTGTATGTTTCGTTTCTTATGTATGAGAACGTGGCGGGGTCCTCGAGTTAATGCTTCTCATGTTGCACCAGTGAGCCTTATGCCATGCAACTCCCGGGCCGTGACTCATTTATCAGTTCGACTGTTGTGTTGTTGTGTGTAGAACCCCGTAGGTGCAAGATGGCTCGAGTATAACCATAGTGTTTTAGGCCAAATGCAGAAGTTACTACTTGTGTAACGATATATCTGTAAGAGACATTAGTGAGTGATAGATTCCTTACCTTAGAATATCCCCAGGCGTCAGACTGGATCCAGAATTTTTTTGCGTAGCAGTACCCTTGCGCGTCGGTAGGCGTCGTCTGTGGCTCCGCGTCCGTCGTCGGCGTCGTGGGCGCCGTGATGACATCATCGGAGTACTTAGACGCCGCTTCCGCGTGCTGACGTCAGTTCTTAGACACAGCTTTTCCGCGCCAGAAGCGCTGAGCCATGTTAAAAACCAACACTGGTGCCATTGAAACTAGGGCCCTGAAAGGGGATAACCCTAACCCTAGATATCGGTTTGCAGAACGGGGAGGATGGGCGGGTCGGTAAGGAATCTATCACTAACTAATGTCTCTTACAGATATATCGTTACACAAGTAGTAACTTGTGCATCTGAAAGAGACACGTTAGTGATAGATTCCTTACCTTAGAATAGATACCCCAGCAATACCAACCCCGGTGGTGGGTCTGCGAACCAATAATCACACCAGAAAGTCCTGGAGGACAGAACGGCCAAAGAAGCCATCCCTCCGGACTTGGCTGTCCAGGCAGTAGTGTCGTGCAAACGTGTGCAGTGATGCCCAGTAGCTGCCTGACAGATGTCTTGTAGGGGCACTACCCGGCCCAGGGCAGTTGTAGTCGCCGTGGCTCGGGTGGAATTAGCCCACAATCCAACAGGGGGCTCCTTTTTAGCCAAGGAGTAACATGCCTGGATACACAAGATGATCCACCGGGAGATGGTCCTCTTGTGCACCGCTTTCCCCTTCTTAGCGCCCACGTAACCAACAAAGAGTTGGTCATCCACCCGGAACTGGCGTGTACGATCCAAGTAAAATGAGAGCGCACGTTTTGGGTCCAGACGGTGGAGCCGCTCTTACTCTTTAGAGGGGTGCGGAGGCGGAAAGAAGGTTGGCAAGGTGATGGACTGCCCGATGTTGAAGGCTGTGACAACCTTGGGCAGGAAAGATGGCTTAGTACGCAACACAACCTTGTCCGGATGGACAGAAAGGAAAGGAGGAGTACAAGAAAGGGCCTGGAGCTCACTCACTCACCTGGCAGAGGTGATGGCAACCAGGAAAGCAGTCTTCAGAGTAAGAAGGCGGAGAGGACAGTTGTGAAGTGGCTCAAAGGGAGCGCACATCAGGAATGTAAGAACAAGGTTCAAGTCCCACTGAGGCATCACAAACGGAACAGGAGGGAACGTGTGTATGATGCCCTTTAGAAATCTGTTTACAATAGGGGACTTGAACAAAGAAGGTTGATCAGGCAGCCTCAGAAAGGCTGAAAGGGCAGAAAGGTAGCCCTTGATAGTGCCCAGAGCAGAGCCCTGCTGGGCAAGAGAAAGAAGGAAGAGAAGAACCTCAGAGAGAGGGGTAGCAAGAGGATCCACAGACTTTGCTGTGCACCATGCCACAAATCTGTTCCACCTGCAGGCGTATACCGACTTTGTGGAGGGACGGCTGGCTGCCAGAATGACATTACAGACTTCAGGAGGCAAGTCAAATGGCCTCAACTGTCGCCGCTCAATCTCCAAGCATGGAGGTGGAGACTGGACAGGTTCGGGTGGAGGACCGTCCCCTGCTGCTGCGACAGAAGGTCCTCCTGAAGAGGCAGACGAACCGGGGGATCGACTGATATACTGAGTAGCTCTGGATACCAGTACCTCCGTGCCCAGTCCGGAGCCACAAGGATGACTTGGGCCCGGTCGCGCTTGATCTTCTTCAGCACTCTGGGCAGAAGTGGTATAGGCGGAAAGGCGTACAACAGACCGCAACTCCACTCGCGTCGAAAAGCGTCTCAGAGCGAGTGCCGCCTTGGAAATTCCAACGCGCAGAACTGATGACATTGCGCGTTCTCTTCGGTGGCGAATAGATCTAACCAAGGCTCTCCCCTTCGCTGAAAGAGGCCTTGCGCCACGTCCGAGTTCAGACGCCATTCATGATCCATCATGCACCGACGGCTGAGCTCGTCCGCACTGGCGTTCAGAGAACCTGCCAGGTGTTGAGCCACCAGGGTCATGCCCTGGCGTTCCAGCCACTGCCAGAGGCGCAGAGCCTCCTGACAAAGGGTCCGCGACCCCACCCCACCTTGTTTGTTGCAGTACCACATGGCGGTGGTGTTGTCCATGAACACCTGCACTACACTCCCCCGGACAGAGGGGAGGAATGCTTTCAGTGCTAGACGATTTGCCCGCAACTCCAAAAGGTTGATGTGGAGCCGGGCCTCCGCCGGAGACCAGAGGCCTCTGATCTCCGCCTCTCCCATGTGGCCTCCCCAGCCCTGGATGGACGCGTCCGTCACAACTACGTGCTCCGGTGGGGGAAGGGAGAGGGATCTGCCGCTGACCCAATCGCGGTCCGTGAGCCACCACTGCAGCTGTCTTGCAGTGCCCTCCGAGATCAGGACGTGGTCGGACAGGTTGCCCTGATGCTGGGCCCACTGAAACTTCAGGTCCCACTGCAGAGCCCGCATCCGCCACCTGGCGTGATGCACCAGTAGGATGCAGGAGGCCATCAGCCCCAGAAGCCGCAGCATCAACCTAACCGAGACCCGGGATAAAGGCTGAAAGATTGGAATCAGAGCCTGAATATCCCAGACCCGCTGTTCGGGTGGATAAACCCGAAACCGCGCCGAGTCGAGAACCGCTCCGATGAAGAGGAGCTTTTGAGAGGGGCACAGGTGTGGCTTCGGCACATTGATGGAGAACCCCAGCTGGTGCAGGAGATCTGCCGTAGTCTGGAAGTGGCTGACGACTGTCTGGGGCGAGCCCGCCTTCAACAACCAGTCGTCGAGGTAGGGGAAGACTGAAACCCCTAACCTGCGCAGATGAGCTGCGACCACCGCCATCACCTTTGTGAACACCCGTGGGGCGCTGGTAAGGCCGAAGGGGAACACGGTATGCTGAAAGTGCTCGTGGCCAACCGTGAACCGCAGGTAGTGCCGGTGGGCCGGCAGGACGGGGATGTGGAAATAAGCGTCCTGCAAGTCCAACGCTACCATCCAGTCTCCTGGGTCCAGGGCAGCTAAGACCTGAGCCAGAGTCAGCATTTTGAACTTCTCCTTTCGGAGGAAGCCGTTGACGTTCCGTAGGTCCAAGATAGGGCGTAGGCCCCCTTTGCCCTTCTTGGGTACCAGAAAGTAGTGGGAGTAGCAACCACACCCTACTTCTGGCCCAGGAACGCGCTCGATGGCCCCTTGGCCAAGAGGGCAGTAACGTCCTCCTGCAGAAGACGCAAATGATCCCCCGATACACGGTGGTTCTGCGGTGGCATGGCTGGAGGAGTCACCTCGAAGGGGATGGAGTAGCCCCTACGGACGATCTGCAGCACCCACCTGTCCGACGTGACAGTGCGCCAGTGGAGGTGGTGATGGTGAACCCTGCCCCCCACTGGCGTCACATGGGCCTGAAAGCACGGACTAGGAGGGTTTTGAGGCGGATGCTGCTGGGGAAGGTGTGGACTGACCTCGCCGTTGACCCCGACCGCCGCCACGGTGGTTTCCACGGCCGCCACCGCGTTGGGTATTACCCTGCGGAGCGTGGCTGGCAGCACGTGCGGGTACACCCCTTCCGTGGCCACGAAAGGAGTGAAAGGCAGCCGATTGCTGGCGCGGGGCCGAGAGGCCCAAGGACTTGGCAGTAGCCCTGGAGTCCTTAAAGCGCTCAAGCTCATGATCTGCCTTGTCGCCAAAAAGGCGACGGCCATCAAACCGCATGTCCATCAGTGTGTTTTGGACATCGGCCGAAAAGTTGGCGGACCTCAACCAGGCATGATGTCTGACCGCCACTGTCGTTGCCATCGCTCTACCTAGTGAGTCAGTGGTATCCAGCCCACACCGGATAGAATATCTGGCTGCATCCCGGCCCTCCACAAGGGCTTGGCCGAGTTTGGCCCGTACCTCCAACGGACACTCTGGCAGCACTTCCGCAACCGTATCCCACAGAGAGTGGGTGTAGCGGCCCAAGAGGCATGCGGTGTTGGAAGACCGCAGTCCCAGACTAAGGGAGGAGAAGATCTTTTTACCGTACTGCTCGTACCTCTTGGATTCCCTGTCCGGCGGAGCCGACGGGAATGCGTTCTGGGAATTGGAGGCCTGGATGACCAGGCTCTCGGGGTTGGGGTGGGTGGACAGGAAACATGGGTCACCCGGAGCCGGGCGGTGGCGTCTGGCCACGTTCCTATCTACAGGCGAACCTGTAGCGGGCTTGGACCAAGTGCCCAAAAGAACGTCGGTCAAGGCCTCGTTAAACGGCAGCAGAGGCTCAGCTGAGCATGACTGCGGCTTATTTTATTTATTTATTTATTTGTTAGATTTATAATGCGCATGGCTGCCCCAGCAACGGAGCGTCCCAGCGCACACCAACAACTCCTGGACATTAACCGCAGCAACCAGCCTTAAGCCGGAAAAAGCCAGGTCTTAATGGCTTTCCGGAACGCAAGATGGTTCTGAATTATTCTGATTGATCCGGGAAGCGAGTTCCAAAGTTGCGCAGCTAGGCAGCGGAAGGAACGACCACCCGCTCTGGCTCTCTGGACACGCGGAATGCATACAAGTGCTGCGGAGGCAGATCTTAAGGGGCGGCGGGGGGTGTAGTGCTGCAGCAATCCCCTCAAGCCCACCGGAGCCTATGGTGATAGGATCTTATGTGCTAAGCAAAGCGTCTTAAATTGGATGCACTTTGCTATTGGCAACCAGTGAAGCCTCTGTAAGACCTGGGAAACTGAACAGATAGAGGGGAGAGCCAGCAACATGCGAGCAGCCGCGTTCTGTGCCTTCTGCAAGCGCTTAACGCTGGCTTGGTTTGCGCCTAGATAAAGACAGTTCCCGTAGTCTAATCGCGACAGAATGGTCACCTGTAGGATGAGTTGGCGAACTTTCGGGGGGAAGAAACCCAACAGAGGTTTCAATCCCCTTAGAGCGCCAAAGCATGATCCGGCCATGGCTTTCGATTGGGCGACGAAAGTTAGTTCGCTATCGAACCAAATACCGAGATTTTTCACGGACTCCTGGAGCAGGGTTCAGCTGTTCCGGCCAATAACTCTCGGACCACATCCCTCTGTCTCTTCCGAACAGCAGGATTTCGGACTTGCCTGCGTTCAGCTGCAGGCAGTTCGCTGCCATCCAGTCCGCTATAGCGGCAAGATCCTCCTTAAATCTCACCAACTTTGTGATGTGTTTTTGGGAGAAAGCAATCACCAACTGGGTGTCGTCGGCGTACGATACCAGTGCCAAGCCCCTGTCCTTTGCCAATACGGCCAAAGGCTTAAGGACCTCAGTGAGGAGGTTAGTCCTCACGGCCGCGACGGGGAGCTCAAGGCCCAAGGCTTTGGCTGCCCTCATCAACACCACACTATATGTTGCCCCCTCCTCCGTAGCCACGGTAGGAGGTGAGACAAAGCCAGTGTCGGGCAAAGTGTCCAGACCACTGGCATCCCCAAGTTCACCTGTCCAGTCCTCCTGGGACTGACATTCACGTGTCAGAGGGTCCTCAGACCCCTCCCAATACTCCTCATCACCCATCTCCTGATACTCAGGGTCAGAAAATGATGGGGCCGGTTCATGGAAAGTAAACTCTCCGAACGGCGTCTAAAGCGGCGCCGCTTCGGCGTCGGAACCGGGTCGAGGGAGGCATCGGGGACGGCGCTGCCCGAGGACAGCGCCGGGGGTGACACCTGGGGGGGTCGGCCCCGGGGAGGTCGTTAAGTCACCGGCGGCGACCCGGATCTGGAACCAGATCCAGTGGGGCCCTGCGGCGCCGGGCCCTGCGGCGCCGGCGGCGTCGGAGCCGAAGCACCTGACGGCATCGGGACCGAAGCCCCCGACCTACTAGGCCCCCCAGACGGGTCCGCTGGGCCCGGAGGCGCCGCAGAGCCCGTCGGAGGAGAGAGGGACCTCATGGCCATGAGGAACTGCTCTATCTCCTCCGGCGCCGCGTTAGGCCCAGGGACCGGAGGGTATGAGGCCGGATGCGGCGCCTGTGTCGTGATCGAGGCAGTGGAGACACCGACGGTGAGGGTCGGTGACCGACATCAGTCGGTCGCAATCCTCACAGGGCTTGAAACCTGGCATCCCTACCGGCACCGTTCGGAGTCGAAGACTCGAAAAAGAATGATCAAAAGAGATCAAAAAAGTTAAGTTAAAAAAGACTAAGGTACCACTTTTTCCGGATCTGCGCTGATGGCGCGGAAAAAAGAAGAACTGGCGTCAGCACGCGGAGGCGACGTCTAAGTACTCCGACGATGTCATCATGGCGCCCACGACGCCGACGACGGACGCGGAGCCGCAGACGACGCCTACCGACACGCAAGGGTACTGCTACGCAAAAAATTTCCGGATCCAGTATGACGCCTGGGGATATTCTAAGGTTAGGAATCTATCACTAACGTGTCTCTTTCAGATATTTCCATATATAGGGTACTCGTGTGGCATTTATTATTTTCTCGCTGTGTGTTGGTTTCTATGTAAGAGAACGTTTCGGGGTCCCCGAGTTAATGCTTTGTATGTTGCCCCAGTGGGCCTTATGCCCTTTAACTGCCGGGTTGGATTCTACTGTGGAGATATCAACAGCCCTACGCATGGATTGGGGACCTTTCCAAGTCTATTTCACCAACTGTCGCGCTTATGTGAATGTCAGATAATGGCGGGTTGGGAGAGAGGGAGCCGTAGTGTATATAAATGATCATAATTGCTGTGATCGTAATGCACTGCCTGGCTGGTAGCTAGTGTAGTGTGGTGAATGTGTGTTTCCTATGTACAGTGCGAAGTGTTGTGTGTGTATTTACAAGTAGATGGTGACTTAAGATGTTTCAGAGGAGTGGGTTTCTGACTTAAGAGGAGCGCGAGAAGGCGTTTAAGGTGGCTTATGAGGCTGGCAGATGTCAGGTGTACGCTTAAGGCTTCATCCGCATTGTGTCCATTCGGGATTTTACAATCAAGCATGATAATGTATTTGGATTCCAATCGCCGCAGGGTTTGTTGTCTGTTTCCCCCCCCTGGGGTTCTGTCTGACACTATCTATCACAAAATATGACAGGTCTTCAGCCTTGCAATTGTGATGTGTATTTATGTGTCGTGCCATCGGATAAGAAAGATCATCATTCCAAATGGCCATAAGGTGTTGCAGGATTCTTTGATGTACGGGGTGTATTGTGCTTCCCATATATATACACACACACACACACACACACACGCACACACACACACACACACACACACACACACACACACACATTTATGTTAATTTCTGCTAAGTCCCCCTCCCATTAATAAGGAGGGTAGACCACTTTATTTCTGATCTTTATACTTCCAATTGTGTAAGTCACGCTAAGTTTTTCCCCATAGCTTTGTTGCACAGTTGGCATAAAATTAAACCGATGCCTACCGGCCAATATACCTTATATTGTCTGCAACTGGAAGTCCATCATTTGTAGAGAAACACTACTTTCTTTTAGTACGAAATTAAAAAATGAGGAAAAGCAACCCATGACTCATCCAGTCTTCTGAGAGAGCTTTTGTAGGACTAGCCAGTTGCCAGTAGTATAATTCAATTTCTTTCACTCTCACAAACTCAGCATGCCCTATGCCAAGAAGAAAGGTGCTTGCAACACGCCACTTGATATTGTACTTGCTCAGAATCAGCCCAAAGCTGATGCTCAGCAAGTCAATGACTATTTTCAAATTCACTAAAGTAGTTGATAGAAAGGCTACCCCTTAGTACTGGGATGCCTTCATGCCTAACACACAGTACATTGATGCTTTCAAAGGAGGCAGATCCAATATTGTCCATGAGGGTTAAATCCATGCCTAAATTGTAGGAAAATCACAGATTTTGTAAATGACCCCTCTGGATAAGATGTAGGTAAATGTATCTTTTTGTAGAGATTTTGAGAACATGGCATGGCTTTGTTGCTTGTGGACTAATGTTATACCCTGATTTAGAATAGATAAATCAGTAAGTTGGCTCCTTACAAGGGAAGCTGATGGGTACTAAAGGGGTGACTTTACCTGCTTTATCTATTGACTGCATTTCTCTCCAGTCACTGGAATTAAATTTTACCTTGGAGAGATAAGGGCAGCTGCCCCACCATGGACCTTGGATTAGTTTTCACCTATCTATGGAGAGGTAGTGAGAGGCATTCCTCTGTAGATGCCTGGATCCAGGTGGCCCAGAGCACACACATAAACAGGAAAGCTCACTAGATGGGTTACAGTACCAGGATAGGTGCTCATGGAGGTCATTTGGAGGTAGTCAGGGTCTCAGCTGTGACCCTTTGCTTGCTCCATGCTACCCCTGACACTGAGGCCAGGGGTCGCAAGGAAAGTGTCAGGTGTAGCAAGGAACAAGCTAATGGTCACAACTGCGACCTCTGACTCTCTCCAAATTAAGTCCATGCAGGAGCTGGCTTCTTGGTTAGTACATTAACTTCTAAGCCTTACCTCAGATCATTTTTCAAGAACAGAGGAGGCCAAGCTAGCCTCGTAATCTTTTGTAAAAACAGAGGGATTTCATGTGTTGTTCTCAATCATTTGTGGATTATAAAGCCTGCCTTTGACTGGGCCTGGCTGTTCCTCCTGACAGCCATTCCAGTCGGTGGGGGAGGCTTTAGATAAAACCTAATTTTAACATGTCACTCATTTTGGGACGTGTGTTTTGAACTACATTTCAGGTGTTAACTTCAGCATGATCTACCAAACACCTGACAATCAGCTTACCTGTGTCGCCCCAGCCAGTAATATAACAGTTTGGTGCGGTTTTCAGCGGCCTCTCTCGCTTCAGCGGCAAGCAGGCTGGCAAGACATGAGAGCTGAATTTAGCACACTGTTCTTCTGGTCCCTGTAGTCTGACCAGGGCGATATCATAGTCGCTGCCCTCAGGTCTGTATTGCTTGTGGATTTCAATCTGCTGGATACTGATATCCTCTTCGTATTCCTCGGGGACGAGTGTGTGATAGTCTCCAACTCTCACCGCGTAACTTCGAGTATTGTTCCCATACCTGAGGAAAATGTCAGTAGAACATTTTATGAAGCGCACTGAAATTAAAATATGATACACATTCTACATTTTTTCAACAGGACCAACTTGCTGAAAATATCTAATCATGCAAGTGGCAAAAATAGGGTGAAACACCAAGGTGGGTGGTCTGGATCTGAGTTTGACAAAAAACAAGTTTGCAATTATGACAATGGTTTACTTGATGCCAAAATGCAGTTGTGTTTTTTTTATTTGGATCTGTGTTTAGCTTTGCTTAGCATATTGGAACTGTTTAAGTTTTTTTCCTAGTGACACCCTCATTACAATCTAATGATTGAAGACATTAGTCTCAAATTATAAAGGTATTTGTGCCCCTAAGTAGCTATTAGGTGCACAAAGGCCATCACATAGGAGTGCAAACTCGTTAGTGAGCCACAAAACATGAGTTTCAAAACATGAAATTACATTTGTGTATGATTTTTGTAGTAAACCTGCTAACAGACTATGTGTTCCAGGGTGCGGAGAAGTTCAAAAAGTGTGAACTCTCAAAACATTGTGGGTATTCGCAAACCATGGTCATTTTCACCCTGCATTCAGTTGGATATTTACTCCTGAGAAAGCCATGAATAGGTCCCTACTCAGTGTGGCACTGGAGAAACACCCCCAAATTTGATGGGGCTTACAGAAGGGGAAAAATAATTTTCCAGTGGAGAAAGAAAACAAAAGGTTTTGCATGTGTGAATATATTTAGTATGATTTTCCCACATACGACTTGTTGCATTTCCGTATGCAAAACGGTTTGTGACAACACGCAGAAAGCTGTAGCAGATGCCACTTCTCCAGAATTAGTCCAGGATTCATCATACTTTTTAATCTGGAAAACGTTCTTGGTGGATTGGTATACTTACTTTTGAGGTCCTGTCTAGTCCTTTGTTCATAACTAAATTAAAATCTCCTCCCAACACAAAGGGGGCTGTTATCTCTAATAAACAGGATTCCATCTTAATTAGAGCCTCTGGGTTATCATTATTTGGCCCATAATATACATTTCGCATACCATTACTCCGCAAGTCAGAACAACGACTTGCGGAGGGGTGGTGCTAGAAGTTGGAATAGTATAATTTACTATTCCAACTCCAGTCAGTGTGGACACTAGGGAATGTGTTTGATTTTAAATTCCCCCCCCCCCACACCCCTGCAAGTCGTTGTTCCGACTTGCGGAGTAATGGTATGCAGAATCACAACGCAGTCGTTGTGACGACCGCTTTGTGAATCCCTACGGGGAAAATGATTCGTGGTAAACGCTGTTGCCACTAACCATCTGCCCAAACAATCAGATTCATATTTAACTAATCTTATTCTGCTATTACTCTTAACAATAATGGCAGCTCCCCTAGTACTCCCTCTCTGGTCAGAGCTTACTACCTCCTGGTCCCTTCTAAACTTGTCAAAGCATTGCCTACATTCGGTTCTTTCTAGATGAGTCTCTTGTAGTAATATAATTTGGGCAACACTAAGAAGTTCCATAACCCGGGACACTTTCATCCTGTATTTCAACCCGTTAACATTCCATGTTAGGAAATTAACTACTTTAAACTTATCCATACTCAGGATCTATGATACCCATTGTTACACAATAAATCTTGAGTCCAACTCATGGTCATTTTAGATCTTTACTCTAACCCGTCAAGAGATAATAAGGACTATTTTTTTATTCTTCTCCCACTGCTCCCAGTGCCCCCAATCCTCCCCCCACAGGCCCCCTCCCTGGGAAACACCCTCTCTAGACCTTGGGCGATATAATCCGCCCTTTGTGACCCCCCCCCCCCCCGTCCTACCCAGAGAAGAGAACCTAAAGTAAATTGAAAAGAAAAATCAGCCTATCTGTAACATTTAGCCAAAAGCATGCTACTAACCAATTTAGTGTCTTTAGGGAACTCATACCCTTTTAACATAAAGTTATGGCTCATCATTCCATCTGTAACAGAAAAGTATCCACTTCTTCTGGATTACTAATATTGTACATTTTGTTTCGCCACATTATTTTTAGCATTGCTGGGAATTTCATCTGGACCTGAGCTCCCTTACTCAGTAGCTCATTCATTCTAGTGCCCAGATCCCACTGCATCTGAGCTGTCCTCTTACCAAGGTCTGATCTAATTTGATAAGTAAAACCATTGTGGCTTAAGGAACCCCCCCTTCAGAGCCTGTTCCAACACTAACTCTTTCACAGTGAAAGTCAAAAAGTTTATCAGAATCTTTCTGGGAGTCTTCCGGTCTGAGTTCAGCTTAAAAAGATCTCTGTGTGCTCTCTGAATCTCTTACTCCCAATCAATTTATGTCCTATCCTTCAAAACGTCCTCTCTCAGGAGGCCACATATAAAGGCCTTACCGTCTCCTTTCTCGGCCCCCTCTGGAAGTTTGATGAATCTCAAATTGTTACGTCAAGATTGAGTTTCCAGCCTTTCAAAGTCGTCTTGCAGCATTCTGTTCTGTTTTTCTAATGACTCAATTTCCTTGGAGTTACCCGACACCACTACTGATAATGCTTTAACCTCCCCTTCCAGGATTCCAGTACGCAGCACAAGGTCATCCAGTTCTCCTCTAGTATGTCACACTTGTCACAAATCCCTTTTTGATTCATCTCGGATATCTCAAATTTCTTGAAAATATCCCGCCTCAAATTTAGGAACATCCGTTCCATAGAATTTTCACCTCCATCACCACATAGAGTGCTATCACTTTGCTTAGAGTTCTACACCTCCCCCGCCTTACTACTTCCTTGACATGGCTCAATACTGTAAGTTATGGCAGGGCTAGAACAAAGATTAGGACTAGAGTTGGGATTTATCTCCAAACTTGAATTTTCAGCTTGTACCTCTTCCACCTGTATGAGTCCTGCCAGCGGAGTAAATCGATTCTCCAAGGGAAGTGTGGCTGTTTGTGACTTGTTCCCCTTTGCCTGTGAACTTTAAACCTGTTCCATGATTTTAAAATAAGATCTTAAGGATGGTGTAGGTTTAACAGGCACACTCACTCCCTTTGGACCACAGCGTCTTGGTTTCCCGCCCGACTTTGACACCTTCTTTTTAGGGGAATCACTACAGCTTCTTTAACTGCCTTCTCCCTGATGCCTCCTCCCTTACTTTTACCCTCTTGGCGCAACCAAAGCTGATAGTAGCTCCTTACTCGATTTTCAGATGGATTTTTAACCGTATTTTCAACTTCCTCCGTGATAGCTAACTCGGTTGAAGGGTTAATTTGGGGAGATTTGCCCCATCTCCTGTGTTTTCACTATCTCCACTCCCCTCTCTTGCTTCTTGAAA